>NC_080590.1:6297500-7547500 GCF_029962835.1 Magnolia sinica | reverse complement strand
ACCATAAAATACAGATTTCCTATACCACGGTTGGACGATATGCTGGACATGTTAGAGGGTGCAAAAATATTCTCTAAATTGGACCTAAGGAGCGGCTACCATCAGATTCGAATACGGTCGGGTGATGAGTGGAAAACATCCTTTAAAACGAAGGAAGGATTATACGAATGGATGGTCATGCCCTTCGGGCTTTCGAATGCGCCTAGCACATTTATGAGATTGATGAACCAAGTTCTGAAACCTTTCATTGGGCGGTTCGTTGTGGTTTACTTCGATGATATTTTGATATACAATCAAGACGAAACCACCCATATGGAACACCTCAAGAAGGTCCTTCAAGTGCTCACTAAAAATAAACGATACCTCAATTCAAAAAGTGTAACTTCATGACTAATAGCCTATTGTTCCTGGGTTTTGTTGTCACATCCACGGGCATTTAGGTGGATGAGGAAAATGTGAAGGCAATCAGAGAATGGCCGGTTCCCACAAATATTCACGAAGTGTGAAGTTTTCATGGACTGGTGACATTCTATCATCGGTTCGTGAAAAATTTAAGTACCATTGTGTCACCAATCACAAATTGCATGAAGAAATGGCAATTTCAGTGGACTGATGAAGCCGACAGGAGCTTTGCTGAAATCAAGCGCAGGTTATCCACGACCCCGATTCTTGTACTTCCCAACTTCGACAAACTGTTTGAAGTCGAATGTGATGCCTCATATGTCGAAATTGGGGGAGTTTTGTCTCAAGAAGGTATGTCGGTAGCCTTCAACAGCGAGAAACTTAGCGATGCACGTAAGAAGTGGTCTACATATAAGATCGAGTCATACACGGTGGTCCAGGCACTGCAGTAGTGGCGACATTATTTGATTCAAAGGGAATTTATACTTTACACGGACCATCAAGCTCTTAAATTCATTAATAGTCAAGCTAACATTAACCGTGTGCATGTTAGGTAGATCTCGTTTTTGCAAGGAATTCACGTTCGTACTAAAACATAAGTCAAGGCAACAGAATAAAGTAGCTGATGCACTAAGTCGCCGTGCAACTTTATTAGTCACTATGAGCAATGAAGTTATTGGGTTCGAGCGCCTCAAAGACATATATGTCGATGACGACGACTTCAAAGACGCATGGGTTAGATGCCAAGAAGGTCACCCCGGCGACTTACATATGCAAAACGGGTTCCTCTTCAAAGGGAATCGATTGTGCATCCCTCAAAGTTCTCTAAAAAAGTAGATTATTCAAGAGCTACGTGGAGGTATCCTCGGTGGACACCTTGGGCAAGACAAGACACAAGCTCTTGTGGAGAGCGGTATTACTGGCCACAATTGGTATGTGATGTGGAAAAAGTCGTACAACGTTGTCATATTTGTTAGACCTCTAAGGGACAATCTCATAATACTAGCCTCTACACCCCGTTACCTGTGCCTGACGGTACTTGGGAAGATTTATCTATGGACTTCGTGCTTGATCTTCCACGAACACAACGTGGCATGGATTAGTGTTCGTGGTGGTAGATCGTTTCTCCAAGATGGCGCACTTTATCCCATGTAAGAAGACTCTCGATGCCACACACGTGGCGAATCTATTCTTGAGAGAAATTGTGCGGCTACATGGGGTTCCTAAGACTATTACTTCGGACCGTGACAAGAAGTTCATAAGCCACTTTTGGTGGACTTTGTGGACTCGATTCGATACACGACTTCGATTCGCGCCTACCACCCACAGACGACGGTCAAACCGAGGTTGTGAATCGCACGTTGGGAAACCTCCTTCGGTGTATTTCAGGAGAAAACCGAAGCCGTGGGATTTGGCTTTGTCTCAAGCGGAGTTTGCATTCAACAACATGGTGAACCGCTCGACAGAAAAATCCCTGTTCCAAGTTATTTATGGACGAGTACATCGCCACACACTAGACTTGGTCCCTCTGCCCAAGCTCCCAGGCATGAGCATTGCAGCGGAACATATGGCTGACAAGATCATGGGCATTCATGCGGAAGTACAAACCAAGTTACATGCCTCGAACGAAAAATACAAGGAGCAAGCCGACAAACATCGGCGACAAAAAGTGTTCGAGGTGGGTGACCAAGTAATGGTCCATCTGCGCAAAGAACGATTTCCGACCGGAACGTACAACAAGTTGAAGAATAAAAAGATTGGACCGGTACCAATCATCCGAAAGATCAATGACAACGCTTATGTTGTTGATCTTCCAGATGACATGGCGATCTCACGGACTTTCAACGTCGCGGACTTGTTCGAGTATCATGAACCAGCGCATGATGAGAACTCGAGGACGAGTTCTTTTGAAGTGGAGGGGACTGATGTAGAGCGGGTCGCGGACAGTTTCATGGCCAAGATGGATCAGAAAAGGCCCGGTCGACGACAGAAGTGATCCGGACCATCGGACCTTAGATCGGGCGTATCTCGCAATCCGGAATGAGTTAGCTGACGTAAAATATATGATTTTGGGGTAGAACGAGCTACTTTAGCCAACCAACCCGCTACGCCGGGTTGCGCCGCCCGGAATTGCGAAAAACCCCTTGATTGACGGTCGTTTCCCTGTTTTAATTTCGTTTTTACTATAAATAGTAAGTTTTAGTTTGATTATAACTCTTCATCCGTTGGGCTTTAGGAGTTGCGCCCAACATGAAAAGAGCTTAGAATAATTAGGGGAACGGTTTGGTGAAGCCAAATAGGACACTTACTATTTTTGGCCGAAAACCTTGCGCACTAGTAGACATCACGACCGTCTATAAATAGTAAGTTTACTATTTATAGTAAGTCGCGGATTCTGAGAGTTTGAGTTGTAGTTTGATTATGATTTCTTTCCCATTGCTTGATACCCTTATTTAAAGGGTTGTGAACTCGATTTTATTCATTCATCAATCAATTTCGAATTTATTAGAATTTATTTCTATTTTCTGCTTTCTTTCCTCGTGGATTCGAGAAGTCTCTGACCCTGGCATAACCTTGAAGGCAAAAGGACAATGAATAACGAGATGATTTACCGACACCGCATTTGACATACAGAAGGTGCACATATTCGGGATTTCCCTAGAACGCTTCTGATGATTATCTATCGTAAGGACTTTTTCCTTGCCAACCAACCAATGTTCGAAGTATTGGTATCACTACAGGTTTCGCTAGCCAAGGATATAGAAACAATATTGATATCACCAATAATATCACAGATAACCAAAAATGTGGAGAAAACATTAGGGAAACATGGGGGTAAATATGGAATTTTTCAGTAGAACTTTAGGAGATGCTAAAATACACATATTTACATGTTAGGAATCATAAATTTGCAAAAAGAATGCATACCTAATAAGTTTTCATTTAATGGGGGCCTAAATGCGTGATGTCGTAAGAAATAAATCCAACCATCCCATCCATTCCATCTATCCATACAACCATCCATTGATATTTCAGAAAATCAACAACACAAGATATTTCACCAAGAATCGTCAACAACTGGAAAGGATAGGAAAGGAAAGATTATAGTCTCGATATCACCCATGTTGCAATAATGTTAATTCACAATATTATTGTCCACTAATTGAACACGATATACAACCTCATAAAAAAAATTGAAATGGAATTTTTTTTAATAAATAGATTTTTAGTGATATTAATACATTGGCAATATTATTGAAATGTTGCTGAAACACTGGCGATACAAGCCACACCTGAAATTTACAAAGTTGAAAATATTCATGATACATTGACGATATTGATACAAAGGCAATACAAGCGACACCTAGAATTTACACAGTAGAAAAGATTGGCGATATATTGTTGATACTTAATGGCACATCATTTATACCTGGAATTTATTATACTACCAGTGTTATTGGTATCGCCGAGCTAAAGATACAGATAATATCATGGATATTTTGATAATATCAGGGATACTTTGAATACTGCAACCAACCATCCAAAAGCCACAATTTTCCAGGGGGGTGGAGTGGTTTCATAAGACCGAACATATCCAATCTTCCCCACCTCTTTTCCTATCATAGATTTGTAAAAAGCATCATAAAATGACAGGACTGAAAAGAACCCAGACCTATCTTTGTGTGACAATAATTTGTCCTCCCCTTCAATCGGGTAACAATAATGAATACAATTAATGAAGGTTGTGCATTCCTCCACTTCATCATCAAGAAGATTTCTTCGGCACAAAGGAGACCAAACAATCTGACCACCCATATAAGAGAAACAACGTGAAACCTTGATGTCAATCCCCGGAGAAAGATGAGCCATCCACGGGAATTCCTTCTTTAAAGAGCATTCACCAACCCAAACATCTTTCCAATATCGGATCTTCTCACCATTACCAAGAGAACCCAATAAAGTTATTGAACTTTGCCTTAATCGAAAGCACACCTTTCCAAATAGATGAGGCTTTATACCAAGAGGAGTTTCTAGTACACCATCCTTCATCCTAGAACCCATACTTGTTTATCATTACCTCCCTCCATAAAACTTCCTCTGCAACTTCAAATCTCCATAGCCACTTCACCGAAAGGGCTATGTTCATCAATTTTAGATTCCCAATGTTGGCTCCCCCATCCTCCTTGGGTCTACAAACTTCCCCCCAATTAACAAGATGAAATTTGTTCTTGTCCTCCCTTTGACCAATAAAAATAAGATCTAGCTAAAAGAATATATCCTAATATTGGTTTTGTGTGGCTTGCCTTTGACAACTAGCATTAGCTATAAAATGGATGACTTTGCAACTTATGCAGGTTGGTTCTTGAGAACCTTCTTAATTTCTTTTTATACCAGAGGAAGATTATTTGATCTACAACTATATCAGATGGACGTTAAGACGGCATTTCTGAACGGAGACTTAGATGAGGAGATCTATATGGATCAACCCACCGGGTTTATGGTCAAAGGGCAAGGGTGCAAAGTTTGCAAGCTCAATAAGTCCATCTATGGCCTGAAACAGTCATCAAGACAATGGTACTTGAAATTTGATGAAGCCATCAAATCAAACAGCTTCTCAATGATCAAGGAGGACCATTACGCGTATGTCAAACAATCTAAGAAGAGTTTCTTGATCATCTCTCTATATGTCGATGATATTATGTTGGTCAGAATCAATACGGAAATGATTGTCGCCACCAAAGGGTGGTTGTCCTCCAAATTTGATATGAAGGACATAGGTGAGGCGAATTATATACTCGGAGTTAAAATTCTTCGGGATCACTCCAAGAAACTTTTATGTCTGTCTCAAGAGACTTTCATCAAAAAAGTGCTCGAGCGTTTTTGTATGCATAATTCTAAATCCATTGACACACCTGTAGAGAAGGGCGTAGCCTTGCATCTCCATCTTTGTCCACAGACAGACGCCGAAAAGGAAAAGATGGCATCCGTTCCATATCCCAGTGATGTCGGCAGTCTGATGTATGCAAGGTGTTCCGTTGCGGTAACAGTGGGTGTAACGATGCCCACTGTTACGAATACGTTGAATCAGCGTAACGGCTTGTATCCATCAATTTTATTTTATTTTTTGCTCCAAAAATTCTGAAAAAAAAAAATATTCAAAAAATCCAAAAAATTATAAATATTCCAAATATGCTTTCATTTATAATTTAGAACATGTTTATAGTAGTGTAACGGTCCAGTCTTTGGTGAAAATGTTGTAGCGAGCTGTCTGATGAATTTATGAATTTGGCGACCTAATATTGGCTACGGATCTTTTATATTTAATTATCTAACTATATAATATCAATATGAATTAACTAAAATAAATCTAATAACAAAATATCTCATATTTGTAGGTATTGGTGTATTAAATACCTTGTGACTTGTGTACATTTTATGTCAACATATAATATAGGGACTTTTGTGTCCAATTATGTAATTCATATATTAACAAATTAATATCATTTTTCCCAATAAATCTTAAGAAAAATTTTGAAATTATATTCAAGTAAATAGTGTTGTCGATTTAGAGTTGATCTACTGGACCATTCGGTGCCCCAAATCAACCTTAAATTCATGCAATCTATTGAACAAAAAAACAAGTGTTTGCAAATTAACGATGAAAAGCATTTAAACGATTTAATTTTGGGATTGTGACTCGGCAACAACAGTGCCATAATTTAATTTATTAATTTTGAGTTAATGTATGCCTCATGCACAATTTTTAGGGTCATGTACATGGGGCCCACCATGATGTAACGTATTGTATATCTCCATCCGTTTTATCAACTCATTTTAGGGCATGGTCCAAAATGAAGTAGATCCAGATCTCAAGTGGACTACTAGTGGGTGAGGCCTTGAAATTGGGGTCCACCTTGATGTATTTGTATATATGTGCCGTCAATCTATTTTGCCGACTCATTTTAAGAAATGATCCAAAAAATCAGGCGGATTTAAACCTTAGGTGGACCACAAGTGAATGACGCCCCCACCTTGATGCATTTGTTGTATATCCATGCCGTCCATCCTTTTTGCCAACTCATTTTAGGGAATGGTCCAAAAAATGAGGCAAATCCAAATCTTTGGTGGACCACACAGTAGGGATTGAATTCCCACAATTAAACTTTCTATTATTATTATTATTATTTGTTATTATTTTTTTATAAGTTGATACTTGTGTATTCCCTTGATCCAAGTCCATGCGACCTTATCAACAGTTTTGATGGTGGCATTCAATCCTACTATCTGGTCCACTTGAGATCTGGATCTACTTCATTATAGGGACCATCCCTGAAATGATCAAGAAAAACTGATGGGCAGCATGCATATATAACACATAAATCAAGGTGGGCCCATGCACTAAAACAGTACAAGTGCACTAAGCGGCCTACGCTGCAGACTACTTTAAAAAATAAAGTGCGTGGTTGTTTTCATTTTTTTCAAGACAGAGAGGGAGAGAGAAATGAGAGGGAAAAGGAAAAAATGAGAGGGAAAGAGAGGGGAAAAGAAAGAAGGAGAAAACGAGAGGGAACAAGAGAGAAAGAGGGCGGAGAGGGAGAGGGAGCTGCACCAAAGGGGAAAGAAGAAGAATAAGAAGCAGCAACAGCAGGAGTTGCAGCAGCGACGCAGCAGCCACAACAATTATGTGGAAGAAGAAAAGATGAAGAAGAAAACGAGTTCGTATTTTTTTTTATTTTTTTCTTTCTTTATTCTATTTTCTTTTAAGGTTATCGCCCGTAACGACTATTACGGGCCCGTAATGGCTGTTACGCCTTGTAATGGCCGTTTCGATTCATTTTTTCTGGACCTCCCCGATTAAACACCGAATCGTGTAACAGTAACCTCTGTTACCATTACATATCGGCCATTACGGCCAATACATAACCAGTTTGGGACACCTTGGATGTATGCCATGATGTGTACTCGACCCAACACAAGTTATGTCGTGGGGCTGGTTAGTCGTTATCAAAGTAATCCCGAACTAGGTCATTGGCAGGCGATAAAGAGAATCCTTCTATATCTTTGGGGGACTGCAGACTACATGTTGTGTTACAAGGGTGCTAACCTTCGACTTCGAGTCTACTCTGATGCATATTGGGGTGTGACGTGGAGGAAGGCAAGTCAACCTTTGGGTATGTCTTCTTGCTTGGAGGTGGTTCAGTCTCCTGGTGCAGCAAGAAACAAACATGCATCGACCTTTCGACCATAGAGTCAGAATACATCGCCAGCTGTGCTATGACACAGGAGGCCATGTGGCTTAGGAGATTCCTTTTACATTTTGACGTTGTCTTGAGTGTCGGATTCCCTATCACTATACTCTGCGACAGCAAAGCTGCATTAGCATATACAAAGAATCATATGTATAACGGCAGGTCGAAGCAGATTGATATCAAATATCATTATGTTCAAGACGTGATAGCACAAAAACAAGTGGTCTTGACGCACATATCCACTAAAAAGATGATAGCAGATCCGATGACAAAGCCCATTGTGTGACATTCTTTCATATCGCACGTTCATGAGATGGGACTTCGTAGGTTGTAGCTTTTAGCGTTTTACATGATGTGGACTTGTTTACATACATTTATGATGATTATTAGATATTGTTTCTAGTACGTATGATTTGCATATATTTGTTCATTTTATTGCTTATTGGGATGCGTTAATTTATGCCGACAAACTTGTTGGTCATTTTTTGCACAGCTTTGATCACCCTCATGTCGTGGACATGGAAGATGAGAGACGCAATAGGTGATGTCGTCAATCCTCCCAGGATCGAGTGTGATTACCTCACCCATTGGGATCACAAAGTCTGTACATAGCCGGATGTGAGTATCAGGGATGCTCAGGTTACGCGCTAGATGACGACTAGACTTAGATCCGCATGGAGTGACAGTTTCGGCGTTGACCCCAATTATACCATTCCATGATGTGAGATTCATACCGCATGTGCTACGGGCATAATCCGTCCACCCGACCAAACATCTACTTGAGTGAGAGGATGAATCCTTGTTCCCTCACTTTGTGAAAAAGATGGTTTCTAGTAAGTTACCCTAGGGTCCTCATTGACTCGTGACTATGTCAAGAAATAGAGTTTTGATGATGCTACTTTAGAGTGTCACCCAAAGGTCATGTTATGTATTCGGTCTCCATGGGATACTTCTAGGAAAGCGATCAAATCAATGTGAAATGACATGAGGTCCGAGAAAGATCATCAGTATCACACTTACTTTAGATTGGGTACACATTTATAACCTTGTTCGTCGGCTCACCTATTGAGACGTTTTAATTGAATTTCAAATTATACTTTTCAAAATCTACTATATGATATAAAATTTATTTTGAAGAAAGATTTAAGAAATGATCGATTCTTTTCTCGATAAGTGGATGATGTGTACCGGCATTGAGTATTGTCATTAGTTTACGACTCAAGAGGGATTAGGAGATACTTAAACCAAAGTGTGACTAGATGGGTCTAGGACAAGCGAGGAATAGCAAATATGAGATGTTCCATGTTACCAAGATGAAAGCTTGATATGGCACTCTCCCAACCTTAGAAGAATTCCCAATGGTCGCATACGGCATCGAACTCTTAAGAGCATGAATTTTGAGAGATGAGAGATGCCACTCGCATGTGAGAGATGTTGGACGTGGACCCCATGTGGTGGGGCCCACCAAAACGGCCACACGTGTGGCGAATCAAATATGGCTAGCAAGTGTTAGCTCTAAACATAGCAATCGGATAGCTAGCTGTTGGGAGAGATTCTTCCCTTAATGGTAGGCAAGATTTCATCCCATAATTGGCTAGGGCTCCTTGCTATAAAGGTTATATTTGGAGCCAGCCATCCAAGAGAAAGTATCTCTCTCTCGCAAGAAAAAGTCTGTCTAGGTACGGTGACCTTCATTCCTTCGTTAACGAGGGTAAGCCGACCTTGGTTCGTGATTGTGTGGGCCATCAATCTTGGCCAGAGTTGCTAGAGGGGTGGAATATCTACCGTTCTCTTGTAGAACATAACAGATTGGAGGTTTTTCAGGCCATCATCATGAGGTAACGTGATACATCGCTCGGTTTTGAGATCGCTTCTGCTACAATGGTGTTAAGCTGATTGGACACTAGATATATCTACAACCAATATTTTAAATAACAACGATATCGGCCGATATATCCCACGATATATCTTATATCCTACCTGTGCGATACGAAACGTACAGGTAGTGCCAATATATCCCAAATGTTTGATCTGGTGGGCATTTTCAAATTCCGATCCCCTTTTTTTGTTGAAATTATGTTAAATCAGTGTCAAATGGTTATAAATCCACTGGTTCTTCATGATTTGCATGAAAAATCATGGAGTTGGAGCTTTGATTTCAATATCCATTGGTTCTTCATGTTTTTTTCAAGATGGTGGCACCAACTCCTCGAACCTTCGACTTAAAGGTTAAGACTCTATCATGTCAACCAACCAACCAACCAACATTGGTCATTCATGTTCTCCATGTTTTTTTCAAAATTTTCCTTCGACCAGCTGTCAATTGAGACTAATTTCAAAGTATTTGACGAAATGATCATCACATACACTCTAATTTTAAATTTTGAGTGTAGGTGGTCCGATTTGGGAAATTTTCAAAATTTTCCCAATTTCTCCCAAATTGCTAGCAATGTTGCAATCAAGAATGTATGACGGTTGATCTATTGATTTGTTAAGTCCTTGTCGATTTTTGGAAAATAAAAATTATTAAAATATTAATTTTTGAAAATTTTCCTTCAGCCAGCCATTAAACTAATTTTGAAGTATTTAGAAGTGTTTGATGAAATGATCGTCACATACACTCAAAATGTTATATATTCAATTTGAATATAATTGCATTAGTTCAATCAAACAACGCATAGCTTAGGACCCTATACCAAAAAAAAAAAAACCTATTATGTGCACTTCTTTTTTAAGATGTTATAATTTTAAAGTTGTAAAGGTCTTTTTTTTAACAATCCCTGAAGTTTCATTGAAAAATTCAACCATTTCCCCAATGTTTCCACATGCTTCCCAAAAAGTGCGATAATTTACCTGATACAAACGATATATCCTGTGCAATAACAGATATGTATCTGTATCCCAAGGATGCAATACGTAACACGATACTGATACTTCGAACATTGTCTACAACCGACAATTATCAAAATGGCCAACGAAAAAGTCAACTGCTTGGAAATAAATTCCTGAACTCATGACCATTTAAGGACATCCGGCATAAATATTGCCAATTTAAGTGAACATGACTCCACTAATATCATAGACAACACACCATAAATGCAGGCATGAATAATATATTTGCCACAAGAAAATCCAATTACCTGTAAAGTAGCCAATGCTGCATCTCTAGTTACTCCTGAATGCAGGCTCAATTCAACCAAACTAATGGCAACAGAAACTTTCATGGTGACCCATTCTTCTTTATCCTGTGATTCACATTCCACCGCATCTGTAGGTGGATGGTCTAGATGTTCTATCACATCATCAGAAGACGCTTCAAGACCCTGATGCAATGGTGGAACAGAATGTGGAGTCTCAGAGATATTAGATAGTGCACATTCTGTAATTATCTGGTACTCTCTGTTAGACAATGCTGCTTTGAGCTCTTCTATCTGGAAGGACAACAATACAATACAAAAAAAAAAAAAAAAAAAAAAAACAGTCATGTAAAAAAAATTTGAAAACCTAAAAGAGTCAGTAATATTGGAGATACCATCAGCGGAACCTATCCACAACAATCATGAAAGCCAGCATGCTTCTACCAACACTTCAAAAGATGCACTATTTTACCTTAATAGCAACCTCTGTAGTTGGAATTTGATGCAAAAGATCGCGAAGAGATCTCCGAATTACAACAGAAAGTCCTTTGACATCTTGGATTATACTTTCACTGAATTTCATCCCAGTGCCAACTGTCAAGTGGATGTCTTTCACCTACACCAAATCACAGGAACAACTTCACAAACATTTACATTGAATGAAATCATGATTAATGAAATTTGCACACTACAAATAGTCAGCTTTAAACACCGTCCTTCTGAACTATGGGTTACTAATCAGAAGGGATGTAAATGGTACAGGCTGAGGCTTGTCCAAGCGCGCCCCAGATCTGATTAGTTGGGCACAAGCCCTGTCTACTAGTTAAGGATCCAGTCCCAGGTCCAACCCCGGCCACAAGTAGGGCTATCTTGTTGGGGCCTCAAACAGCCTCGGGCCTGGGCCAGCTTGCGAGCCTCTAGGTTCCGGCCCACTCAAGCCACTACTGATCAGTGCGAAAAGTCCTCATGTTAGGAATCTTCCAAAGGCATTTGGCAAAGGAAAGTTCTTCAACCAAATGTACCATGCTGTTCATGAACATCTTGAACTGTATCTAAGCATTGATAAACATCCCAAAATCTTGCAAAATGACAAGTTAAAACTTGAATAAGAAAGAAGAAAACCACAATGATCAGACCCTACACATCTTAATGGTTGTTTCCTTTAGTGATCAGGGTTCTAGCTCACCTCAATCCTGATCAAGGTTAGATATCCTAATTCCTATATGCCAGTGAAGTACCACAGAGAAATATGGGAGAAAAAAAAATTTTGAATGACAATTAACTCAAAATTAATGGTTAGGTAGGTTTCATGAGGGATAGGATCTCTTGACCAATCCTGGGTAATTCCAGCATTGGAGTGGTAAAGGATGACAAAGGTTTGACAAAATCAGCCTTCTCCAGTCCAGCAGGATACATAGATTCTAATTTCTAACCTTACTGTTGGCAATCAATGCGGGACCTTTTTAGAGAATCCTTTGCAGGTAGTTTAAGTGTGGAAGGTTCCACAAATGCAATAGCTTGATCTCTGGCACTAGTAATGTGCCTCGAAATGTAGTTTAATTGTAAATGATATAGAGGCCTTGGTCATCCTTTCAGCTGTAGTTTAGACAAGCATATAGAGAGGCAGCTTAACTGACGATGTGTTAGCTGAGGCCAGTGTTCCATGTATTGATGGTACAGGCCAGTACAATTAGTAACCCACAGCATGATAGAAGATACAGGGGGCATTATAAAATTCCTCAGTATTTTGCAAAATATCGGTGATATTCTGTGATGTTTTGCAATATCAAGAGATATTGCAGACATTGTCCAGTTCCATTAACATATTTCCCTTGTGTTGGCGATACATTCAATATGCATCAACAATGCAAGGGCAGCACATGTGCCTTTGAGAAAATCCAAAATAGAAATTTTAAAAACTCTCAATTTTTTTGGGGGGAATTTGTTTCCGGGACAGTCCATTTGAGAAAATTCCAAAAATAAAAAACGAAACTTTTCCCTCAAATGTTTTGAGGAAATTTGTTTGTGGGACTGAGGCATCTCTATACCTTTGTGCCAAGAATGTGTATCCATTTCCTTGAGGGATTGTGGCACCACACCTCTTTTAAATAATTGATGAAAAACAAATAGTAAGGCAGGTGATGTGGGTCATTGGAGATGGATTTTGATGCTCACATAACATGCATGGTTGAGTACCATTCATCGATGTCTATGAATACTACTTGTGGTATCATTTCATGGAAACTCATGCAGAGTCAAAATAATGTCACAATATCAGTGATGTCCATCTTAAAACACTTCTTGCAACTATTTTATAGTATGCTTTGTGTGGAAAGACTCAAAATTATATACAATATATGGATGTCAAGTTCATCAATAAATCCAATCCTTTCACATTAATAAATATAATTGGCAAAAAAATTATGAAGTAAATATCTGCTCAAGTCCTTTGTATACTAAGGAAATCGAAATAGAATGGAAAACCTGAACGATGTTTGTTGCTATTTGGTAAAGTAATGGATTAAGTGTAAACTTAGTAGAAATAAAGAACGAAGATGAAATTGGCAGTGCAGAATTTCCTTTATTACAATAAGTAGTTCAGGATCTAGAATCTAATTCTCTGATGATTAGATCTAGAGTGGTTCAACTTCAACTTCAGTAGAAGCTTATGACTGATTGTTCCAAGTGATTGGAATGTTTCTCATTAAATTCATATCATGATGTTAATGAAGATAATATCCCCCATGAGTTGAACCCATCTAACACAGATATTAAGTTGTGATGTTACAAAACTACAGAACATTCGTGTAGCTAATAAAATCAACATGATGCAATGTGTATCTGCACGAATTCATTCAATGTTTTACGTGTGTTACCAGGAGCCTGGCTCACTCAACTTCGTGTAGTGTTTCATAGAAATCTTCAACATTGTATTGTTTCAGCAAAGAGTTTTAGCAAACTTCAAAGTGGAATCTCAACAGTTATAGAAACTTCAACCATTGGAGTCATCAGTACTTCTCACATCTAGAGGGTAGACTGATCAGCAGAACTGTTTAGCTACATGATTTTAGCTAAAATGTAAAAGTAGAAACAATTTTATCACAAGAAATAGATTTTTAGATGTCAAAATATACTGTTGGAGGTATAAAATTAAGAAAGCAGCTGAATTAGTAGTTCTCTGTCACCATAAAATAGAAACAAGTCATGATGTGAAGTATACCTGCAGTGTTAATATTTCAAGGTGGACAGCACCCATTTCATTCTTGTCACCACAAAGCCATTGAAATGTATTTTGGACAGTTATATGAAGCACATCAAGTTCCAAATAACTGCAATGGAAAAGCTAACATTATCTGATAGGCTTAAGGAACAACATTACTTCTGCTAACATTGATTCTATAAACAGACGATTCTAAAAGTCAATGACATAAAATTACTCGAGGCTGTCTGTTCTTCGAGGCATCACTATTATAGGCTTCTTGAGTGAAAGATCCAACTTTAAAGCAGGTGAGCCTTCAATATCACTTGTAGTAAACCACTTCTCTGAGTTGGTTACTTGATCTTTCAGTTTCACAACACTCTTAGAATTGCTGGGAACAAGGCCCATGAAGTAACTCGCAACCTGCAATTTCACTCTTTCAGTGCAGTGAGGTGTGAAGATCTTTAAAGAGAACAGAAGAAAGAAGAGATGCATCGTCCAAGTGAGTACCTCCTGCACGAAGCGATTCAAATACACGATCCGTACTTCTGAAAGCTGCCCAAAGAGGCTATAATCATAGCCTCTATAGTCTTCATCATCGATGCTGAATGAGCTGAAATCAAGCTGCATATCCATGGGCAATCATTTGTTATTTAGATGTGCGCTACAACAACAGAGACTTAAGTCATCCATTCAAATAGATTGCAAAATCCATGCTTATGTGATATATGTACATGAGATAAACAAAAAGAGAGAAAATACCAAGACATAAGATAATCAAGATGAAGTTTCAGGATATGATATTTTCATGATAAGTAGTGTGCAATAACTTCAATACAGCTGTAACTTAATCATCTGCAGTTTTTTGTTAATTCGTGATGAAACTATAATAAATAAATAAAAAGGAGCCAAGGAGGCATTTACGGTCAATAGTTAGGGGCAGTGTTTGCAGTATTTATAATATCGGCGGATACTATCAGTATCACCTTGGCCAATACGAAACTGCCTTGAAGTCCATTATGGACTTCCAGGCTTCGGCGGTCGAAATATCACGAGATATCACATTGTATCGGTGATATGTTGGTATGATGCAATATTTTCAAAATATCACAGTTTAAAATTTTTGTTACAATCGACAGTGACAGTCCCTTTGTTTTTTTTTTTCAAAAATATTCTCAAAGACCTTCAACAAACCCATTTTTTTTTTCAAATTTTTGGTTTGTAATCTGTTCTTGAGGTAAATCCAGCCAACCCTCTTCCATCAGAAAGAACCAGATTTTCGTGCAGAAACCCGTATTGGACAATGGGTGGGGCCGATTTTTAGACAGGAAGAAATTTTTTGATTTCTTCTTCTTCTTCTTTTTTGCTTTAAATCAATTGGAATCACTAGAACTAAGATGAAAATCCATGATTTTGCATGTTTTGCATGTACAATCATGGATTTAAACCTCCAATCTGAGGATTTAGGAAAATTAGAGAAAATCTAAAACTGTCCCCATTTCACCCTTTTAAATTGCAATTAGAGTAAGAAAAATGGCATTGGATATGTTGGAGGCTGATCAACTTATTGACAAAAGTTTTTTGATTTTTTGAAAAAAAAAAGTTTTTTTTTTAATTTCTAGTTGATTAAAGGTTATTTAGCCCTAATTTGCAAGTGCTTACCTGTGTTGGTTGATCTAAATATCAGTTACGCTATAATTTGCGAATTTAGGAAATTTTGGGAAATTCTGAAAATTTTCCAATTTCATCCACTTAAATTGCAATTAGAGTATGGAAATTTCACATTAGATATGTTGGACGCCAATTTACATATTGACGGAGGTTTTTGGATTTTTTGAAAAAAATATTTTTATTTAAAAAATAGCAAAAAACATTTTTTTTTAAATTCCAGATTGAATGTACTAACATAATGTTGTTTCGTAAGTAGAAAATGTCTGGAAAATGGAGGTAACCTGACATTTGCTGCCAGCACAGGATCCCGCTTCCCGACAATCGATATAGATTCAAGTGTAATTATTGTGGGCACATGTTCAAGAGCAGAGGAGTGTCCCATATGAAGGAACACCTAGCCTAGCGCATGCATATATTTTAAATGAGGGGGGGGCAGCATCGAAATGTAATCGATTGCCCAAGGGTTCCAAAGGTGTTGAGAGTGAAGATTACAAAAGAACGGCCCGTTATAACATCACAAACATGTTCAAAACCATAAAAGAATACATATTTGGAATCATCTACTTTTTTCAATTTTTCTAATATTTTTCACATTTTTCTTTTTAAAAAAAAATTTAACCATTACATCCCTAACATAATGGTTCAACTATTGGCCCTTACGCCAACCATTACCGTTCTTGAATACCTCGTTGTCCATTCACCAAACGACTAAGGGCGTGTTTGGATAGATGTATTGCACAGTAATGAATTGTAAAAGTACAATGATTACAAATTATAATACATGTCTCCTGGCCAATAGGTAATTTGACCAAGAATTCCTGTGTTAAGTTAGGCGTGGTAAAAGTGTAATGATGACACTTTTTTTTTTTTTTTTGAATGGCTAAATATCATTACCTAACCCTTCTTCTTCCTCTATGAAGAAAGATTCAAAGTTTGGTAGTGACTTCTGCTCCAAACGATTCTATAGATTTGCCATTAAGCATCCTCATAAATAATCTAGTTTCAACTAGATTAGCATTGCAGATAAGCATGGTTTGTTTCGGATGCAAGCTTATCCCCACTAATAAAATTGCATTCATTACATATTCAATTAAGACATGCAAATGATTTGTTTTACTTTTAACAGAATGGAGCTCACCTTAGGATCTTTGGATGTAGAATCTACTCTTTTTTCTTTAGTACGTGTATTGTGATTACGGTTACACTTTGACTTATGTTTCTTGATGATGAACTTCTCATCTCTTTTGTATTGCTCCAGTTGCTTAGGGGAGTTAATGACCTTGTTATCATCTTCCAAGAGGATTTTGGAACCAACACTTAATGCATCCATATGCAAAGTTTTCTGTGTATCAATGGATTTCCTAGTTAGCTTTAAAGAAGTGAAAGACTCCGGTAAAGCAGTATTTACTCCAGCAAGGAATCTCGCTTTTGCAGCTATTTTCTCTCTGAGAGAAGCTGTCACCATATCATTGCAATCCATTCGGTTCAGTACTGTCATATCATTTTTTAGAAGTTTGCCCATTTGAACAGTACTATCAAGAGGAATAAAAAATTCTGGATCTCCTCTGGAAGTACTGGCATCAAGGAGATCTTGTCCTTTACCACAATGTGCTCTCCCAGAGGTTCCTGCATGTTCCAGTACTCCACTCCTGGCTGCATGGTAGTTGTGACTACCATGAACTTTTGCCCTTGCAGGTGAATCGATGTACTGATTTTCTTCCAGGCAGATTGCTGCAGTTTGTTTCCCATCAAAACACAAATTTGGTGGAGAGATTTCTTTTTTGTAACAAAAATGTAGAGTGATTTCACAGCATAGTTTCATACGACTGCAATGAGTGCATTGTTTGATCCAAGAAACAATGAAAAAACAGTGATGCATAGTTTTTTTTTATGTTCTGAGTTCCGAGTGTGTTACCATTTTCCATTTAACATCTCCTTTAGTTCCACTGAAAATTCCACCATTTTCCTTGCATTTCCTCAAAGCTTCCCTCGATACATGTGATATTTCTTTATGTTTCCCACAATATTTCCAAATCCCCAGGGTGCAATACATAATGCAACACAGATACTCTGAACACTGCTCACATGGACCCATATGGGCTCACACGTGTGACCATGTAAGGGTCCACACGTGTGCTTAGATCTACAAGTTTGTCCATACATGTAATGTGCTCAAGCAGGGTCCCACACGTGGTGATGGAGATCTGCTTGCATCAACTGTGTCCGAGATCCATTCCCAATGCTAGAAGCAATCTCCTTGTTGAAGTTCTTTTTCACCCTAAACACCGCTTTCCATGATCTTGTTATGTCAACTCAAATTTTATGAGTTGGGCTTGCAAAATTTCCTATCTAGGAACTAGTGTTTGAGTTGTTCCATAAGAGCATCATCACCGATTCACCATCATCATTGTAGCCTTCTCCCAACAATTCACAGGTGGATATTAAACTAGTGTTTAAGTTGTTCAATAAGAGCATCATCACCATCATCATTGTTTGTAGCCTTCTCCCAACAATTCATGGGTGACTATTAAAGTTGTTGGAAACATTTGCACGATTCGCTGCTCCCAAAACACCAGCCTTCCTCTTATGTGGTCAATAATTGCATAAGATTTCAACAACATATTACAACTACACTTATGCAAGCCAAGATCATAATATCAATAACAAGATCTAACAATTACAATCTGAATAAACTTGTCGCAAATAGAATTAGCAAGGACTAAATTATGAATTGGAAATTATAGGATAATCCATTTTTAAGAAAATAAGTCAGATAGTACCTCAACAAATGAACTTCCACCAGGATTTCTCATATCACAGACCCAGAAATATGAGTGGCTGCTGGGGAGACTGTCATCACTTATTTTCAGATTTCCCAGTGCAGCTTTTATACTAAACGAAGAAGGGAACACCTTGGCAGTAGAAGAGAGATGGAGATAAATTAAAGATTGTCCAAGAAAATCATAAAGATCAATTAGACCAGAAGAAAGATTCAGCAAACCTTGATATCAGTGAGCAAATTATTTTGAGATAAAGTAGCAAGCCGCGTTCCATTTTCGTTCATCAGAGCAATCAGTGCACGAGTCATATTCAATGATAAATGAAAGATGACCCTGGATTTTCCTTTGCCTAGCAATCCTTTGACGACAGGCTCTTGCACAAGAGCTGAATTTGGACCACCAATTGCATCACTCCTGGAAGTATCCATTTCTATAGTGGCTGCTGAAGACTTGCTGTCTTCAGAAGCAGCACTGTTGTCATTCTCAATGTTAATTGCATTTGCAAATTCCAGAATTGCAAGAATAGTTGGTCTATAGCAGAAAAATGACAAGGTTGCAAGGGTCACAGCCACCTGTATGTGACATTGAAACAGAAGTAACAGTTCAAAGAACCAATTAGTCCATGACGTGATGAAGAAACAATGGGATGCCACATAAAAAGGAAGAGGACTACTCACTTTCTTATCTATGTCATTATATAAAGGAGAATCCTGGTCATAAATTACTATTTGGGCTTTCACAAAACTACCCAATGTATCAATCATTCCAAAGTCCTTACTTCCAGCTTGAAGTTCAGCATCTGGGAGTAGACCAGCAATACGAGTAAAGCTAGGAGATTTTATTGAGGATTTGTCAGATGGAAGGGAGCTTTCGGCACTAAAGTACTCAGATGGACTTCCCGACAGTAGTAGAGGAGAGTCAACCACATCAACTAGATCGTCTGCTGCTTCAAAGAAATTATCATCATCATCGGTTTGATTCAGATCTCTGTTGCTATAGGTATGGCGTCTAGCCTCAGCAAGGGATGATGGTATGTTTGAAGTGGTCATAGCTGTGCTCTCAATTAAAGATCTTGCAAGATACCGTGGAAAAGGCATTCCCTCACAGTTATATAAATCTTCAATTTCCAATGACTTCAGAACAGTGCCGATGAACATGTCATTTCCTCTAATCGAAAGTTCCACCTGTTTTTATTTATATATCACTTTCCCAACCAAAATAAGAAACCAAAGAACATCCATGAATGAAAATGTAGTTCATTAAAAAATTACCTGACCACCTATTGCCCGAAACTCAAGTAAAGGAGTTTCTTTTGCCAGAAGCATCTTCCTGAAACTTTGGCTCCTCTGGGAAACAGTGACATTTATAGGTAATTTCGTAGTTTACTTTACATAATATGCGAAAGACAACTTGAAAAACAACAGAAATTTACTCGATGATTGGAGCTGAAGGAGATCCTTAGCTCATCAAGAACACCGGTGATAAATATTTTCTCCATCTTCACAGAATCCATTGTATTGCTGTTATCTACAGGTTCAACTTTTGTATCCCCAGGATCAGAGGATATTTCGGATAGACTTGTGAGAGCAGCAGAAGCCTGCAAATAGAGATACTATGAGGTCTCTATTCTTTAAGGATGGAAAGATCTGCTCAGCATATTAGATGAGCATAGTCAAAGTAATACTGTATACCAGAAAAGTTACACAACTTATTAGAAAAGAGAGAACATTCTTTCTAATTCATCATCCTTATTTCTCTGAGTTGCAAACATAGCGTACATTAAGAGCACAAAATGCGATTGACGAGTGTTGTATGGAGCCAATCAATTCAATGCACATGGCGTATGTTGAGAAAATAAAGTGCTTCATCTCTGCAATATATAACGCTAGTAGCCAAAGGAAAATTTTCCCTAAAACTAGTTTCCAACTTGCTAAAACTGTCTTATGAAAGGCATCAGAAGGGTTTTAAATCTAATTAGAGGGCATTTAAAAAGTATGGCTGTATGCTGCTAGAGGAATTCATGTCTCTATCCCAAAAAAAAAAAAAAAAGACTAGGCTCCTATGATAATTCACCATCATCGTAAAAATGTTTGCAACTTATCTCCTCACATTGGAGACTCACTACAGCTATCTACAGTCTACACAACCCAAAGAGGCGGAGCAATAATGGCTCTTTGGAGGTTCTTTTGTAAAGTATAATCTTTGTATATTCTGGCTGTGGCCTTTCTCTTAATAAAATGTGTTCTCATTGTTCCAAAAAAAAAAAAAATTCTACACCACCCAAATTGTGAGTCGCATTGTGGAGGGACCACATCTCTAAAATCAAAGCAATCAAGCAGATAACAGTCCAAGGCCATGTGTTGGAAATAAAACGGTGAGTGGTCCAAATTCCAAGGGAAAGAATGGTAAACCTCATGTTCTCAATGTAATGTTTAGGCTGAGTGGCATGCAAAGTTGGGTCGACAATTTGCATCGTTTGGATTGCAGTAAAACTCTGCCATGTGTACGGTTGAAGTGCCAAAACCACTTTTAAAATGAGATGACCTATCATAGGATAGCTCATGAAAAGAAATCCAACTTTTTACAACTGCCTTCACCTCTACTCTCTCCCACCAATAGCATACAGTTTCTTTCCTCTTCCTAATTGTGGGCGAGGCCCTTTCTAGGATGCTCCAGTCAGGGCATAGTCAGGGTATCATCAGCGGTATCCCGATTAGAGGTATGTCCAGCCCGCTTTCTCGTGTTCAGTTTGCGGACGATATCCTCATCTTCTCCAAAGCTACTACTAAAAAGATTCAGAACCTGCATACAATCATTCGGTGCTTTGAGGTTGTATCGGGCCTCAAGATTAGCTTGGTCAAATCCAAAATGTTCAGAGTGAATCCGGAGAAGCAGGAAATCTCTGTTTACGCGAATATGTTCGGCTGTTCCCCAGCCTCTTTCCCAACAACCTATGTTGGTCTCCCACTCTGCATAGGCTCTCCTCCAAAAGTTCAATGGGAAAAGGTTGTTAATTGATTTGAAAAATTCTTAGCAGCCTGGAAATGTCGGTTCCTATCTTTAGGTGGCCGTCTAGCGCTTATAAAGGCAGCCCGTTCCAATTTGCCTGTATACTTCATGTCCTTATTTAAGTGCCCATCTTCTGTCTTACACACTATAGGGAAGCTTAGACGAAATTTCCTTTGGAAAGGAAAGGGGGAGAGGAAGCGGTTTCACCTGGTTGAATGGAAGCAAGTGTGTAAGCACTTTAAAGATGGTGGAGCAGGCATAAAGGATCTAAAATCTATGAATCAAGCTCTTCTTGGCAAATGGATCTGGAGATTGGGATCAGAAAGCAACAACTTATGGAACGCTTTAATCAAGTGCAAGTACGGTAGATCAAAAGGGGAGTGGTGGACAAAAGACTCGTCTTTACACAGATCCTCGGCAATTTGGAAAGGCATCCTTCAGATGAAATCAAAGACCATTCAAGGTATTAATTTTCAAGTTGGAAAGGGTGACAGAATTTGTTCTGGTTCGACAGGTGGTTGGGTGAAGTTCCGCTGAAAGAGAGATTCCCTAGTATGTTTCGGGTAGCATCCAATAAGGATGTATGGGTTGCTGATTGTTATTCCATTCTAAATGGTAAGACGGTGTGGAATCTTCAATGTAGAAGGAATCTCCAAGACTAGGAGATCGAGGAATACGTGAACCTACTTTCCTTTGTCTATGATTCTTCTCCAAACCAATTGAAGGAAGACAGAATTGTTTGGAGAGCAAATAAATCGCTTCTATTTTCAGTCAAGTCCCTATACAAGATTGCTCAACTCCAACCCTACTTCTCCAGTGGATCAGATTTCTCACCGGTTTTGGTACTACTCTGCCCCTCCGAAAATTCTGGTGTTTGGATGGCTGGTTGGGAACAGAAAAATACTTACAGTCGACAATTTGAGAAAAGGAGGGATGATTTTACCCAACGTTTTCCTGTGCTGTATGAGGGATGCAGAATCAGCGGATCATCTTTTGATCCACTGCCCGTTCATAGCTTCTATCTGGGAAGATTTTCTGAGGCGCTTTAAAATCAGATGGTGTTTATCGGAGTTGACGGACCTTCTCCTAAAAGCCTGGCATGGCACCAGAATAGGAAAGAGAGAGACTAGGTTGTGGAGGATGGCTATCCTAGCAATTTGGTGGGCTGTTTGGGCAGAAAGAAATAGCAGATGCTTTGAGAATTTGTCTAACTCGGCCGATGTAGTGTCAGTAAAAGCTAAACGGCTGTTGATCGAATGGGCCTCTCAAGTAGATATGTTTAGGGATTTTGACTTTCTTTTCCTTGAGGTGTAGCTTGTTTCTGCTTCCTCAGCAGTCTCTCACTTCTCTTGTCTTCTTTTTGGTTCGTTTTAATATAAATCGTTACCTTTCAAAAAAAATAGCATACAGCTTCCTCTCTCCACATAAGCTGCATGTGCCAGCACTACTAGTTGTTACTGACTCCAATGGCATTTTCTCATTTCATGGTATAATTAAACAACCTCATAAATTCAAACCCTTCCCCCTACCCTCATAAACTCAAACCGTCCCCCCAGCCAATCATTTTCGCACCCAACCACCCACAATCATGGTGTGTGCGCGCGTGCTCACATCCAACCAGTTAGACAATAAGTCGCCATCCACCCAGCAAATAACTTCTAGCTATCATGTGAATGTGACAGCCACCCCGTCCAAGAGGTTGGCCCCACATGAGGATCACCCATGCAAAAAGCTCACATCCAACCGATTACATGATAAGTTGCCATCCACCCAAAGGATAACTTCCAAGCTGTCATGTGTGTGCAACGTCCACCCCGTCCAATAGTTGGCCCCACCATGAGGATCACCTCATGCAAAAATCAGTCCCATCCACTCAGCAGGTGGGCCACACCATAGAAAATAATGTATAACTGCCAATATATAACAATTATAAAAGAAAACAATATTCTATGAGAGTGACAACAAGCAAGTTGGAGATGCATAACATTGACATGCAAATCTCATACCTACAAGATTTTCCTTGAATTTGCAATGAAATGACTTCGAAGCTTTTATATGCATATTACAATGTTCTAGTGAATGGCTGACCTTGCTCTATCTGAGATTTTGAATGATGGGTATTGATGGGAATTGGGATGATAATCTAGAAATCTAGAAAACCTCCAACGAGCATTGTAAATACGCCTTTACATAAACATTCTACATTATAAAGATGATTGAATCCGTGAACTTCGACATGCAGGCACAATCCTGTCTTTCTCCGCAAATTGTCACATGTTTCAGAGCTGTGCAGAAGGTGGGCCACACCATAAAGATTACAAGGATTAGAATGGATGTTGGTTCACTCAACAGGTGGGTTGCCCATTCAATATCAATGGACAGCCTGTGATCTGACTCAATGTAATGGTGACACCCACCTAACAGATGGATAGGCCAATTTTCATGCCAAGTAATTGTCATGGTTTGGTCTCCCTTTTCCACAGCTAGACATCTGATGCATGTGCTAGAATGACAGGGCTCCAAGTGAAAAGTTCACAAATGAGAATAATTACCCCATGTTTACACTCTTTATAAACTACAGTTCTATGTACTTGGTTCCAAACTTGAAAACAAGCCAAGTAACTAAATTTCTGTATAAATTGTATGAAGTTTTGATATGGACATAAATGTAAACCAACCTAACCTTATCATGGATTAAACATAATTAAAGGAAAATTATCTTTTAAACCAATAAAGTTATGTCTTATGTGTAGTTTATCTGAATTTGCAATTGGAAAACATATGTAAGTTAAAACAACCTTGTCAAAGACTAAATATTATTAAGGAAAAACTTAGCTTTCAAATATCTTATCAAACCCAAGTTGCAGACAAACAGGATTTCAACAAGTCCACACATGATGAGTGAGAGATATGTGCATGCCTAAATATAAACCAGGAGAACCCACCGATGCACGATAGATAGCCCCTTGAAGGCGGTTCTGCCAAGTTCGCCGTGAATCATCATTATCACATCGTAAAATCAGTGCATTGACAAGTTCGATGACCTACACATGAAGTATAAAGCAAATTGAAAAAAGAAACATGCCATCCAGGCAACAGGTTTCAATTTTCTAAATAAAGATTAAATTACTATATTAAAATAACGACCAAGTGAACCAGACCTTGATGTTTGATTGCCCAGCATCACAAACTGCTAACACATTTTCCACATTGCCGGCATGCTCCGGAGGAACCTGATGTACTTGTTTTCCTCGTAGGCTGGAGAAGAAAGAGGTGAGAGATTTAACAGTTTTTATAACTATTTTCTGGTGCACTCATTTACAGCTTAAAATCTGGAATTTTGAAAGGACAGACAGATACAAAATGCCAGATATGAGTAAATAAAAGAGTACTATATAAGAACCTGAGACACTGTTTGTAAGTTTTGGAAGCAGGGCTTTCCAGTATATAAAGAAATGGCCCGACCAGACAAAAGTATCTACGCTGCCATACAGCTTCCCTGTTTCCCACACCCTATAGAATAGTGGAAGATGGTTAGAGAACTCAATCCAACAATATATTTCTTTGAAAGGAAATGTGAAAAACGGACCTTCCATGCAAGAGCAAACAACCATCCCTCAAAATCAGCTTGATTCCAAGGTTTAGGAAAATCTGAGGTCTCACTGTCATCATTCTGAAAGATCTTTGCAACTTGCAATAGTCGATGGTAACGCATAGGAGAAAAATGAAATCCCAGAGAAGGCAGACGAACAGCAAGTCTTGTTGATGGATAGAGAGGATATTCTGATCGAATCTATATGATAATGTTAAACATACAAGATTAGAGCAGAGATTAAGATGCTGTCACCAGACAACAGTTTATGCAGAAAGGATAAGTGAAGCAATAACCTGCTGAAGCTTTAAGGCTATCCCACACTTGTCAATGACAGGCAGGAAATTAGTATAATTTGGTTTAATACAGGTAGGTGTGTCAAGAGGAGTTCGACTCCAATGATAGTCACCATCAACCAAGAAAGCAGAAACATCACTCAAACTCAAAGTGAACCGCAAGTACAGCTCACTTTCTTCTGGTGAATCATGCTCATCCTGTGTATATGTAAGACATTTCACTTTAGAATTGAACTGGAGGAATTCAACAGACTCACTTCAATATAAAGCATCTAAGCTAACCTCTGTGCGAAGCACCAAATTTCCTAAATTGAGTAGAAGTTTAGTTGCATTGAAGTTGTCTGGACGAAATTCGGTAGGAATGGTAATCTTAGGAGCTGCAATATCCAAGTCCAGCAAAAACCTAGCAGCAAATGAATGTAAGATAAACAGAGAACTCCTGATATTGCATCAAACCAAAAAAAAAAAAAAAAACATTTAAATTGATGAGCTTGCATCATAAACACAGGAAAACCTGACTAACCAACAGCTTGCATGCACACAAGCAAAACCACCAGAGGAAATAATTGTGGAGACCAATATTTCAAGCATGAGGAAGGTTCCCCTAGATTGATTTTATTCTCATGTGCACATGCATATTGGATCATGCTTAGATCTGTCCAAAACAATCCAGAAAATAGCTAACATATAGGGATATGTAGCCATTTCCAACACAGCATTAACTATCCTGTATTGGTTCTGGTTGATCTGAGAGTAGCTCCCAACATTTCTGCTCTTTCAGTGGATTGAAAAGGATTATTTTTTTTAAAGACTTAAATATAATTGATGCAGTCAAGTCCCAGGCCACACGTTTGTACCGGAGAAGGCCACAGCGTGACCGGTTCCAAAAAATATCAGTTTATATGTAAAAAGTGCAATGTGACTGGTGTATATGTGCAGAGAGTACCATGCATGTGACATGTACAGCAGTATACACAACCATTCGACTGTGCATAAAGACACATCAGACCCTATGCATGAAATTTTCATTAGTAGTAAGGGCTTTTTCTTCAGTTGTTCTCTTATTTTTTAGCAAGTTCAGATTATAATTAAATTGGGAAAGTAGATTTGAGTCCTAGAAGGAAACCTATGTACAATCTACAGATATGGTTTTAAGACACTATTCTATTATATCTTTTTTTTTATTGAATAAACGTGCTGAGATGTTCTTTTTACTACTGCAAGGCATGGGAGGATATTGGTGACTGGCTAGCAACCGGCAAGTGGGCTGTCGCGTAATGTAGCCCTCAGTCTCTTCTTCTTTCTCATTCCCTGTAAATTCTCAAATATTCCTGGAGATTGATGAGCAGCAGATCTGGTATGTGAATCCTCTATTCCTGCAATTAGGATTTCTTATAATTTTAGTGGCATTATTTTTTTAACGTTAATTTCAGTGGCATTAATTACCTTTAAAACTACGAAATTTTAAGTATCCTTGTTGAGTTCTTGGTGTTTTCTCATCTAGATATTTGGGTAGGAGAGGACACATGGCTAAAGGATCCATTTGGTAACTCAACTCAAAGGTCTACAACAGGATTATTAAATCATTTCAGGTCATAAAAAATAATGGGCTCTATATAGCACTCTAATTTAGGGGTTCGTTGAAGTCTTGAATCATAAGCTTATATATTGTAAGAACTAGAGGACTATTGTGTATCGCTTTTTTGTAATGCAATTGTGCATTTTATATTTTATATTTTTCATTTGTTAGTAGCATTTACATTATAAAACTGCTGAACTTCTCTCTATATCACCTAAAAGTGAGTCAACACAAGGTTGTCTTTCTTGCATCATTAGAATCTGTGGCCTCACAAGCCACTATTCTCCATATCTTTCTTTTGTTTTTAAACCCCCAGCCTATTATTCCTAGTCAAATCACTATATGACTCTCTTCTAGGAGAAAATCAAAGGGATTTTATCACTCCAACAGCATACATTTGGGCATATAAAGGCACCACCAGGGTGATAGCTTTTTTGTGATTCATCTTCTCTATTACAAAATGCATTTTTTTTTCTCCTTGGATCATAATACCAGGCTTGACGAGGCCTTTTTTGAAGCTTGGAGTGGGGGATGAAGGGGCCAAAAGTGGAAACTTCTGTTAAGGCTAGCTCTATTGGCTAGTATTTGGTCAACTTGGGAAGAGCAGAACATTAGGACATTTTGTAACAGCTAATAGAGAATGAATCACAAAAAAGGGGGGGTTATATCCTGGGCTGGTAGTAGAAAGGTCTTCAAGGAAGGTAGCAGGGAGCTCTATCAGTAGTTGGGATGGGGGGTCCATGATGGTTTTGACTAGATGATCTATCACCATTTGTCATTTGTTCCATAGTAAAGATCCTTCTCGTTGGGTTTGTATCTGTGTTGGTTTTGTGGGAATAAAATATCCTTACCTTTCAAAAAAAAAAACCAGTCCATTGAGGCCCTCAACCTATGTTGCCTCCAAGGTGTCCCGTATCCGTTACGATACGGCCGTATCAGCCAATACGTAATGGTAACGGCCGACACTGTTACGCGATACGGGGTCGAAACGGGCACTCCTGTGACCGTAACGGCCGTTACGGACCCGTAACAACTATTACGGGCCTAAAGAAAATAGGAAAAAAAAAAACACCTTTTTTTTTTCTTTCTTTTCTTCTTCTTCTTGGACTACTACAGCTACGGGCCTTCTTCTTCTTCCCCCCCCCCCCCCCCCTCTCTCTCTCTCTCTCTCTCTCTCTCTCTCTCTTTTCGGTTTCCCTCTCTCTCTCTTCTTTTTCATTTGGTATCGGAAAAAGAAATCGGACTGCGTACGAGTTACGCAGCACGCTTTTATCACACGAGTTAATAAAAGGTCCACGTGCCACGTGGGCCCCACCATTATGTATGTATTTTATCCATGCCGTCCATCCATTTTGCCACATGATTTTAGGTCATGATCCAAAAAATTAATAAGATCCAAATCTCAGGTGGACCACACCATAGGAAACAGTGGTTATAGAATGCTCACCATTAAAAATTTCTTAAGGTCCACTGTAATGTTTATTTTCCATCTAACCTGTTAATTGGGTCACACTGACGTGGATGAAGGGAAAACACACATGTCAGTTTGATCTACTTTTGTAGCCCCCAATAAATTTTTAATGGTGGACGTTTAATTATTATCGTTTCTTATGTTGCGGTCCACCTAAGCTTTGGATTTGCCTCATATTTGGGCTCATGCCCTAAAATTATTTGCAAAATGGATAGACGGTGTGGATATAACACATTCATCACGGGTGGAGCCCAAAAAACTTTGACACTCGTGTGCTACACTTCACAATCCGAGTCCCACCTAATTCGGGCCCTTAAAAAATTGTACACGAGACATGTATTAACTTAAAATTTACCAATTAAATTATGGACTATAGATGCTAACTCACAATGTCAAAATCAAATTGTTTGAATAGTTTTAATTATTAATTTGTAGACGCTTATTTTTTAAAATAGGGCCTTTTTATTTTTTTCATGATTCACTATCCAATAAATGTCCGCCAATTCATAAGTGGGATAATGCCAATATATTGCATGAATTTGAGGCTGATTTGGGGCATGGATTAGTCCTTCAAGTCAGCCTCAAATTGGCAACGCCATCTACCTAAATTTAATTTCATTTTTTTAAAGAAATATTGGGAGAAATAATATCAAATTGTTAAGTATATAAATTAGATATTTAGAAAATTAAATATATGAGTTTTGTATTCAAATTCAAGTTATCTAGTTCATAAATTCATTAGACAGTCCGATACAACTTCTCACCAAAGAGTGGACCGTTACACCACCATAAACATGTTCCAATTTATAAATGAATGCATATTTGGAATGCTTAGAATATTCCGGATTTAATCCATATTTTTTTGGCAAAAAAAAAAAAAATTTGCACCGTTACGGGCCGTTACGCCCCCTGTATCGCCGTTTCACCCCCGTATCCGTATAAGTATCGGAGGGCACCATTACACCAACCGATACTGATACGGAATACCTTGGTTGCCTCTGGGTGGCTTAATTGATCCACTAAAACAGCTAATGAATTATTCAATTAGAAAGAATGCAATCAACAACACAACTCACGTAAATCTAAAAACCAAAATGAAACCTGTCATGATCCTTCAACGCTCTGGTCACTTGTTGCTGAGCAGTACGTTTTACTTCATCAATTGTCATCTTTACATAACACAATGGAGGCAAGATGTCAATTCACAATCTACAAATATGCAGGCTACCAAAAATGAAAGATCGATCACAAGTGGAATCGCACCTGCATAGCAGCTGCAGTTTCCAAAGCTATGGTCTGACTAATGGCAGTACTCCTTTTGAAAAAACTGATAATTTGATCGATGGATTCTTTCAGATACTGTTGGAAAAAAGTCATCATTAAACAAGCTCAAACGCTTAATGTAAGTACGATCCAAGAAATGGATGGACAAAATAACATACAGTCATGTAGCATGGGGAAGCTTTCGCAACCAAACTCCAGTCCACTTCAGTATCAAAAGGCTTGTACGAAAAGATACCAACTAAAGAATCATCAAAAGTAGCACTCTGCATGAAGAGAGACCAAGGTGCAGGTATTAATTCAGCGAGAATATACCCAGGTTTTCAAGAAAAGGAAATGTCAGAATTCCACAGGAAAGCGAAACGGTCCGAATAGTAAATTGAACCTCAGCAAGAATCCCATTTGGAGATGACAACTGATATGATCCCAACTTCAAGTCAAAAACTTTCGCCTCTGAATAAAGTTTCACGGAGCAATTCAGCCCTTCACAAGATAATTCAGCAAGAGACTCCTGACCCTCATTGATGAGCTTTGTCGCATTATGTTTCATACGGATTTCCAAAAGGGTATGAAGCATGTTTTCCCTGTCCTGAGTTTCCACCAAATGCTCATCCGCACCTTCCCTGTAGCCAATGATCTTATTTAATTGTTCCCAGTCTTCCTCACTGAAACGCACTGGTTCGCTTCCATCCTTACTGGACTGCTCAGTCCTGAAAATAGTGATATTCATTGGTAATGTTTCAGATATCATCAATAGAAAGATAGGAGATAAGACATCGAAGATTAAAAAGGCTCAAGGTGAAATTGGCAACCATCCTAGTGACCACCACGATCTCTTTGTCTTTTGTTTCTTCAAGTTTTGGTCATATTCTGTTGACTGCTCAACAAATTTGTGGGCCAACATCCTGCATGAGACGAAAGAATTAAACAAACTTCAACAAATAAAAGGAACATTCCAAGTACCAAGACGTCTAACAGAAAAGTTCCACCAGCAGGCTGCATGCATATCACATCTAGTTTTTCCAACTACTTCAAAAGAAATAGTAAAGCATTCTCAGATGGATCCAAGAACATGAAAGAATTTATCTGCAATTGCTGAGAACGGAATGGAACTAAACCTGCAACAACTTGAGCAATTTCCAAATGGTCCTTTTGATCACTAAATCATCGAGTTTTATCGGTCAAGAAAACAATGACAAATGATGTGCCACCTATCTTCCATAGACCTAGATAACTTTCTCTCAACCTTTAGAGCTTACTCATGAAGAACCTAGAGTAAAACCTCTCCAATGTATTCTGTTGGGATGAATCACTTCCAACTGATTCTTACAAGAAAAGACTGCACATTACCTCCAGTGAAGTATGAGTTCAATGTCGAGTTCACGATCTAGTTCCTCGATGTCTTTGTCATCATCAACCACTAATCGAGTGAAATCAGATTTCAAGAGAGAAGCATAAAGAGAGATATATCTCTTGCGAAGCCTGGCATACCTCAGAACATGCTCCCATGACATTTTCCCACTGCAGCAAAATAAACACATTTAAAGTATATCAAAAGCCAATTTAAAAAATTAAAATAAAATAAAAATAAAAATAAAAAGAGGTTCCTAGAAGAAAAATGGATTTGCCAGCGGTTCTTCCTAAAACACATGCATTCTAATAAAGAAAAGTGAAATTGCCAATGGTTCTTCTTAAAAGACAAGCACTCTATTTTAGCTTCCTATCAATAGATGAAAATTTGAGGCAAGAGGAGTGTGCAGATGCACAATTATACAGCACAGTCACTCTGATATCCTGATATGGTGCGTAGTACGGAATCTGCAACTCCTTTGCACAGATATGAGTGGATATAACTTAAAATCTCCAACAACTGGATCCAAAAGTTAATCCTGATCTAATAGCACCTTTGAGATCCAAAGAGGCATGACTCATAAAGTGCAGATCCGCAAAGTCTAGGCCCTAGAATATATTTATATATGGGAAATGGTTCTATGAGATTGACCTCATGGGAAGCTTCCCATGAGATTGAGCTATGTGGGCCCCGCTTTGATGTGTGAGGGACATCCATCAGATGCACCCTTCCATGGTGGGCCACGGGCCTGAAAATCAGGCCAATCCATGACTTAGGTGGGCCACACCACAGACAACAGTTGAGAGTGGATTCCTGCCTATTGAAACCTTCCTGATTATATATAGGGCCCAATGAGATGTGGTTTAGACATCCAGCCCATCCATTGTGTGTGTCCCACTTGGATGAGGGGCCACACCAAATTTTATGCCATTCCACAACTCAGGTGGGCCCTCCAAGTGCTTTTAGATGTTTTAGGCATGATTTCCTGTGGTTTCCGAAGGTATGGCCCACCTGAGTTTCAGATATGGTCGATTTTTGGCACGTCCAACAACCTAGAGGGGACCTAAAAAATGCACGGGGCGGATGTCCATCACACATCACAGTGGGACCCACAGAGCTCGACCTCATGGGAAGCTCCCATGAGGTTGACCTCATAGTACCATTTCCAGATATATATATATATATATATATATATATATATATAGTGAAATGCTCACCTCGGAACCGGTTCTCACGAGAACTCCTGAGCACTTTTTGATACATGATGTGAGCCCAAAATCCGAACGGTCTACGTGATACGGCACCCCATGAAACCCCTAGGGCCCAACTTTCAACCTAATCCAAAACTCTGGTTGGCCATGGCAAAAGGAAACAATTACCTCCCTTGATTTGTGTGTGTAGTGAAATGCTAACTTGGGAACCGGTTCTCACAAGAACTTGTGAGCACTTTTTGATACATGATGTGAGCCCAAAATCTGAACGGTCCACATAATGCGGCACCCCATGAAACCCCTAGGGCCCAACTTTCAGCCTAACCCAAAAATCTGGTGGGCCATGGCAAAAGGAACAGATACCTCCCTTGATTTGCCTCTCTCTTTGCTATGGTCCACCAGAGTTTTGGATCAAGCTGAAAGTTGGGCTTTAGGGGTTTCTTAGGGTGCCGCATTACGTGGACCATTCAGATTTTGTGCCCATGACACGTGTGCAAAGGTGCACATGGGTGCTCACCTAAGAAGGTGAGTAGGTGAGCATTACTCTAAATATATATATATATAGGGAAAAGGTACTGTACGCTCGACCGTATTGTACCTTCCATAAGGTCGAGTGCTGGCGCACATTATTCTTCGGATGGTAAAAATTTTATCTCTCACACATTTTCTGCAATAGTCTTGCACCCGCCGTTGAAACCTTACTAAGGCCCACTATGATGTTTATCTGAGATCCAACCTGTTCATAAGTTAAGGCATACATGAAAGAAGGGAAAACACAAATGTCAGCTTGATCAAAAACTTTTGTGGCCCTTAGAAATTTTTAATGGTGGGCGTCACTCTATCCACTGTTTTCTATGGTGGGCGTCACTCTATCCACTGTTTTCTATGGTGGGTACATTCCAGCTTTGGATTTAGCTCATTCTTTGTCTCATGCCTTAAATTGATATCTCCAACCGAATGGACAGTATGGATATAACACATACATTTATGGTGGGCCACAGATAACTTGGTGACGTAACCCGTCCATGGAATCCGTATGCGTATTGTGTCCTACCCCGCACAGACAGTAATCCATCCGGGCAAGGCTTTGTGGGGGCCACCGTGATGTAAGTGTTTTATCTACGATGTTAAAAGATTTTCTCATATTGTTTGAAGTTACTATCCTAAAAATGAGGCAAGTCCACAGCTCTAGTGGACCACGACAAAGGAGGCTGCACTGATAATGACACTCACCGTTGAAACCTTTCTAAGCGTCAGCGTTATGTTTCTTTACCATCCAACATATTCATAAGGTCATGTAGATGCGAGTGAAGTGAAAACACAAATATCAACTTGATCCAAAACTTCTCCAGCTCGCAAGAAGTTTGTAATGGTAGACGTTCAATCCCCACCTTATGGTCCACTTAAGCCTTGGACCTGCCTCATTTTTTGGTTCATATATTAAAATGATCTGAGAAAATCGTTGAACGGCGTGGATAAAACACATACATCACGTTGGCCCCACAGAGCCATTAATCTGTCCGGGCGGGGTAGGACGCAATCCGCGTTCAAGTGGATGTACGCAGATTAGATACTGACAGATTGAGTAGCGAGTCGACTACTGAAGTTACGTCACCAAGTTTTGTGGGGCCCACTATGATGTATGTGTTGTATCCACACCGTCCATCCATTTTGAGATATTATTTTAAGGCATGAGTCAAAGAATGAGGCAGATAAAAATCTGTAGTGGACCCCAATACAGAAAATAGTGGGGAGAGTGATTCCCACCGTTGAAACTATCCCAACGCCCACTATAATGTTTATTTGAAATCCAACCTGTTCAAAAGTTAAAAAAGACATGATATAAGGGAAAATACAAATATTAGCTTGATCTAAAACTTTTGTGGCCTTTAGAAGTTTTTAATGGTGGGTGTCACTATCCTCACTGTTTTCTGTGTTGGGCCCACTGGATCTTTGGATTTAACTCATTCTTTGCATATTGCCCTAAAATGATATCTCCAAATGCATGGAAGGTGTGGATATAAAACATACATCATGGTGGGGCCCACGGAACTTGGTGACGTAACTTCGGTAGCCAGTCTAGCTACTCAACCTGGCGGTATCTAATCCGCACACAAAGTGGATGGAAACAACATGAATTGAACTTCTATCATTAAGAAATTCTAGGGATGGCACAGTGTTTAGTAAGGACCAACCTTAGTGTTTGTGAGAAATCTACCCTGTCCATCAGTTTTTAGAGATCATTTTAGAACGTAGGGCCAAAAATGAGCCGGATCCTAAGCTCAAGTGGACCGCACTAAAAGAAGAGGTGGGTAGAGAAATTCCTACCGTTAAAACCTCTCTGGGTCGAAAGTGGTGTTTCAATTGCATCCATACCATTCATAGCAATATTCCTACCGAGATGAACTTCAAACACAAACATTATCCTAATTTAAAACTTCTACTGCCCCACGAATATTTCAATTGTGGACATTCAATCCTCGTATTTTCAGCCTATTTGAAACTTGGATCCGGCTCATTTTCGGCCTCTCGTCCTAAAATGATATGAAAAAATAGATGGATAGGGTGGATTTCACAAAAAAAAAAAAAAAAAAAATCACAATAAGCCCCACCTAAATTTCTAGCACAAGGCTTTTTTGCAGAAAATAAGCGTGAGAGAGATAGAGGTGGAGTGGTATTTTAATAACAGTTTCCCTATACAATCTCCCATCCGACGAATAACGTGCCGCCAGCACTCAACCTTATGGAAGGTATAATACGGTCGAGCATATAGTACCTTATATATATATATATATATATATATATATATATATATATATATATATATATAGAGAGAGAGAGAGAGAGAGAGAGAGAGAATTCCCCCACACAACTAGTACATCCAACTAGTTGCCTAATTTAACGATTAATTAATGTCATTAGCTGACGCTAATAAATGTTAGAGAGGGGTATTTCACGTCAAAGGCAGCTAGGTTGGGCCCCTTTGTGGTGTAAATGTGAAATGCACCCCAACCATCAGGTGTGTCGCCCAATGTTAGACCTAGGGCCTGAAAATTATCCCCATCCATGATGCAAGTGGACTATACAATTGGAAATAGTGTACAGGGAAAATATCACCCTCCAAATTGCTTCATTTGGTGTGGCCCACCCGAATCATGTATGGGCAAGATTTTTGGATCCCAAACCTAGCTTTTGGTGTAGCATCTAATGGTTGGAGTGGATTTTACATAATCATCACAGTGGGCACTATACAAATCAAGGGTGGACATCTCTCTGAACTTTTTCCCTTGGTGTGGCCCACCTAAATCACAGGTGAGCCTTCTTTTTTGGCTTTGGGTCTAAAGTGGGATAACACATCTAGTTGTTTGAGTGGATCTCTCATACACATCATGGTGGGGCCCATCAAAAATCAAGGGCGGGTGTCGAGTAAAATCACTTGTTTTGATGAGTGTAATGAGAAGGTGTTAGACAGAGCTAGACTATAGGTTAACGTCCAAGGAGAGAACTTCCAAACTTTCATGTGTATATGACATTCAAACCATCTAATAGGTTGGTCCAACATGAGCCTCACCTTTTGGAAAATATGCAACAACCATTCATTGAGTAATGAATGGACCAAGCTTGTGTTTTGCTATTTCCCAATGTTTGAATGTTGTTTTATATGGTGTGGACCACTTGATATGCAAATATTTTGACCATTGCACCGAACAATCCTCATGGTGGGGCCCACCTATTGGAAGGATTGGATGTCACATGCACCTAATACTCTAGAAGTTATATGAGTACACCATAGCTTGTGGTCCAATTCGTCAGACCCAAAATAACTTTTTTTTGGGAATACGTAACTCTTTCTGTTAACTATAGGAGTCGAACAGCCACCCTTGATTTTTTACAGGGTCCACCCTGATATGTATGCGAGATCCACTCCGACGATTAGATGTATAATCCCATTTTGAGCCCAAAGCTGAGAAATTAGGATGACATGTAATTTCGGTGGGCCATACCAAGGGAAAAAGTTGGGAGAGAAACGTCAATTGTTGATTTTTATAGGGCCCACCATGATGATTGTGTACAACCATTCCAACCATTAGATGGCACACGAAACGCTAGGCTTGGAGCCCAAAAATCAGGCCCATGTGTAATTTAAGTGGACCACACCAAGGCAAATGGTTTGGAGGGTGAGCTCCTCCCTTACACTATTTCCAATCATATGATCCACCTGAACAATGGATCGGGCCGATTTTTGGGCCCCAAGTCTAACATGGGGTGACACACCTGATGATTTGGGTGGATTTCACATTAACAGCGCGATGAGGCCCACTCGAGCCATTAATTAATCTCTAAATTAGGCAACTAGTTGGACGTCCAACTAGTTGTGTGTGAGCATCTCACACACCACACACACACTCTTACTAATAACCATAATAAAAGCACAATAATTAGGATATTCAAATGTGTGTGTGTCTAGTCTTTGAAGCATTGTTCTCAATTTTACTGGCCATAGATAACACTCAGGTGACACTTAAATTATTAATAACCATAAGAAAAGCAGAATAATTACGATATTCATACCACAACAATTGGAAAAAGGTGAACAGTCATGAAGGCTTTTTTTCCTTTCTTCTTAATCAAAAGCTTCATTTCCACAAGATGAACAGTGCTGACAGAGTGACAATCCACGAGGGTCCTCTCAGGATGATGGTTGTTCAGAGAGGAGTATAGGTACACCAACTCCAGAGGAAAGGAAAACGTCTACACCTCTTAGCTCCGAGGAGAATGTGCAGCAGGGGGAGGGGGATGAAAGAGACAATGAGGTTTGAATAACGAAGGTTAATGAGGAAGGTATGGGGTGGGTTCCTATAGAGGGAAAGAAGAGTGATGGAGATGAGAAGAGAGGGAAGGCATCTTACACCTTGAAGGAGCTTCCGACTCTCTTCATCAAAGGGCACCCTGTTGGATGGTTGCCGGTTAATTTCGCCAGGGTGTTTGGGAGGGCGGGGGAAGTCTTAGAAGTGGTCATCCCCCGCTTTCGAGGGTCAGAAGTTCCTTGAGGGTTTGCATTTGTTCGCGTGGGAACTGAGGAGGAGTTGGAAGAGGCTATTAGGCTTTTAAATGGGGCAAGCTTTATTGGAAAGAAGACGCTGGTTCAAAAAGCCTAGTTGGGCCCTAATGTGGCGAACCCAGAGGGAAAGGAGGAGGCTGGCGGGAAGGGTAGAGGTTCGAAGGCATGGAAGCCAAAGATGGCATCTATTAGTATAGCGGAAGAACCATCAGTGAAAGAGATGGGAGCTAGACAATCTGCTTCAGGATCAACGAGGGAGGCCTAAATCCATCAAAGAAGCCTTGATAGGTAATGAGGATTGCTAGCCTCAACTGAAGAAGGTATCTTCTGATAAGGAGGAGACCGGCTTTTCCCAAGTTAGATGGGTATGGAGGAAATCTTCATAATCGAGGCCGAAGGTATGCATTAACCCAGCAGCGGTGGAGATGGCGAAAGACTCGTTCCAGTGGTCAGTAATCACTCTTACAAGAGTTGGAGCCTTGTTCTCTCAAATAAGAACTTGGTTGGAGGTATGTTGTAGGATGGATGATTACGATTACATGATGAAGCCACTGGGAGCTAATGAAGTGTGAATTTTAGTAAAATCAAGGAGTGACATCAATTAGATGATAACGGCGGGGACGATGTTCAACGAAGGGCCAGTCCTCTCTATTCGCAGATGAGAGGACAGATCGATCTTTGGAAGCGAAACTACATGATTCCTAATAGGGGGGATCCCGCTGGAGCTACGGAACAAGGATGTTTTCATAGCTATTAGGTATTGGGGAAATTGAAGTCATTGGCAAGGCGTCTGAGACCATGGAAGAGGTCAGTGCGGCACGTCTGTGCATTAGGAGGAGCCCTACCAGAATCGGGAAGCCTCATGCTCAAGATTGGGGAAATCTCCTTGCGGTTGATAATTGTAAAGGAGGTGTTGTGGGGAGTCCCTTGCAAACGAAGAGAGGAATGGAAAAGGCAAGGTCGGTTGGCAATCGGGTTTCATCGGAGCACGTAATCGGGAAGGAGGTCCATCTCGATGGTCCGGAAGAGCACCATATTAAGAGTTAAGGCATTGGCATGTCAGGTGGTAGGTGGACAGGTGGAGCATTCCTATCCACCTATCGAAGTAAGGTGCTTCACAGGTGTTTAAAGGAGGCTAGGTATTCCGCCCTCCTCCCACGTGGTGGCAGGAGAGGCTTCACATGGGCCAGTCCCTCTCACTCGTGTCATGCCAGCTTTTTCGAATGATGTCCGAAGGGAGGTTCATCCCGACCTTGAGAACTCCGCGGAAGAAGTAGGTTGGAAGAGGCTCACGTTGTCGGCTCAAAACCAAACCTTTTCACAAGTCAATGGTGTGCCAACAGTTGTCCCCCTCGATCACCATTCCTGTGACCCGAACCTCCCTCGAGCTTCCTACATGTGGCTCCACCTTTTCGAGTGATGGTCTCTGCGTGCCGAAGAATGCTGACACATGCCCTATTTAGGCCGAGGTCGAATTAGAGATGTCCACGTCTTCAAAGTGTCTTAACTCTCACATGCTCGGTCTAGCACGTGAGTCAAAACTAGCACGAGACTCGTTGGGTTTATTTGGTAGGGGACCTTTTCTCCCTCATTTTGCTACTAAGAGGAGATTTCTCCTCCCTAATAGTTAAGGGGGTCCTCAGGTGATCCTTATGAAGAAGGAAAGTCTCCTCTTCTTAACAAGATCACGAGGGAGGAGGAAGGCTAGTTTGTTATCGTTATGATGGAGGACAGATACCAAGGTAAGGTGTACAAATCTAGTGGCGTAGGCAAAACTGATGATGACAATTGCAAGCGAACGGGGAATCAAGATCACTGGTAGTAGTCGACGACACTTTGCCAAGCAACCTAGGATTATTATGGGGGAAGAAGTCATGGAGACTGGATATTTCCCCTTTGCAGGCTAAATCCAACAAGGTAGATCCTAGTGCGTATGTTCCGAAATTCCATGTCAAGATGGCTGATTCAAAAGATAGGGAAAGTACAGTCAAGCTTATCTCAGAAGAAGAGCTAGACTGGATGAAAGACGTCATCTATAGAGTTAGGAAGAAGCTAAGTATGTCTTTTAAGGCTTGTGATGATGATGCAGTAGCGCTATTTCAATTCATAGAGCAAAGAGGTTCTTTGGGTATGAAGCACCCTTTGAGGAGATCTTTGTCGAAGCCAAGGGAGTAGTTGAAGCTTGCAAGCTCAATCAATTATGAGATGGGGAGTAAGTCCAGTGAGGCGGTAAGGGGAAGAAGGGCAAGATCAATGTCACAATGATCATCCTTGGTTAGAATGTGAGGCGGTTGGGTTGCAATTACAAGAGGGCTCACATCAAGGCCTTGAGTCAGAAATCAAAGGCTCAAATTTTAACTCTGCAGGAAACCAAACTATCCTCATTTGACATATCTATTCTCAATTCTATCTAGGGGATTAAGTAGAAAGATTTTGTCTGTTTGGATGTGAATGACTCTAAGGGCAACATACTCGTGGCTCGGAATTCCAACATATGGTGTAACTGTGTAAGGATATTAGTTGGTGTGGGGACTTTTTTGTTTCAGTGGTTCTTATTGATATCTCATTTGGCTTTATATGGTAATTCACGGATGTTTATGGCCCTTGCAAGGCGAAGAAGAGATCAGACTTTTGGGAAGAGCAAAAGGGTATTCCAGTGCGGTGCGACATTCCTTGGTGCTTAGGGAGGATTTCAATGTCACCCGATTCACGCATGAAAAGTATTAGGGAACTCGGATTTCTAAAAGCATCAAGGACTTCTCCACCTAGGTTCAGCGGGCTGAGTTGATTGATCTTCCAATGTCAGGTGCCAAGTTCACATGGACGAACAGCCAAAGCTCTCCGATCATATCGTGGTTGGATAGATTCCTTGTAAATCCAGCGTGGATGGATCGATTCCTGCTGGTGAAGGTTATTGGGCTTCTGAGACCTGTATCTAATCACAGACCATTCTTCTAAAAGTTGATGTTGAAAGTTGGGGTACAAAACCCTATAGGTTTAAGCTAATGTGGCTAGAGTTTGAAGGTTTTCATGATATGGTTGAAAAATGATGCTCTTCCTATCAGGTGCAAGGGTTGGTCGGTTTCAAGTTGCACAAGAAATTGAAACTCATGAAAGAAAATCTGAAGATTTGGAATAAAGAAATCTTTAGGGCCAAAAAGGAGATGGTAGGTTCATTGGAAGAGATGTATAACATCAACCTAAAAGATGAAGGGGGCGCGCTATCTCCCGTGGACATAGATAGACGATCATATCTTTTACAAGAATAAACTCTAAGCATCTTAAAGAAGAGGAGATAAAATGGGGACAAAGATCAAGGGCACTCTGGCTTAAGGAAGGTGATAGGAATACGGAATTCTTTCATCGCATAGCATCTGCACGGGCACGTTCCAACAAAATTTCTTCCTTGGAGGTGGAAGGTGTAAGAATTCATAAGAAAGACAAGGTGTGTGAGGCTATTGTTAACTATTACAAGAATTTCATGTCCAAGGCTCATTGGAACCAACCAAAACTAGATTTTCTCTACTTCAATAGAATTTTGGATGAATTGGCAAAAGGGCTGGAAAAACCCATATTAGAAATTGAAATTAAAGAAGCGGTGGATAGTTTGGGCAAAGACTTAAGCCCCCGGTCCCGATGGCTTTCCCATTGCATTTTTCCAAGTTTTTTGGAATGTGGTTAACTATGATGTCATAGCTTTTGTCAAGGAATTTTTTGAAGGAAACCACTTATTGCCACAATTGGGTGCGTCTTTTATCACTTTAATACCCAAAATTAAAGGAGGGGAAGGGTTAAAAGATTTTAGACCTATTAACTTGATAGGGAGCCCGTACAAAATTCTGCCTAAGATTCTGGCCTCTAGACTTCGAGCAGTGTTGGGGTATATCATCTCACCTAATCAAGGGCCTTTTATTGGAGGTCGGCCAATTCTAGACACGACTCTTATAGCGCATGAGTGCATTAAGTCTCAGTTTAAAGAAAAGAACCCGGGTATTATTTCCAAACTTGATGTTGAAAAGGACTACGACCACTTCAAATGGGAGTACCTCAATTATATGCTAGAAAGATAGGGTTGCATGTCAAAGTGGAGGAAGTGGATTCAGATTTGCATCAGATCCCCATCCTTGTCCATGATTGTCAACAGGTCACCAAAAGGTTATTTTAAACTTCTAGGAGTCTAGGTAAAAGGACCCTCTCTCTCCTCATCTTTTCCTAGTGATTGGGGAAGCTTTTAGCCGTATGCTTTCCAAAGACCAAGAGACCGGGTTGATCGAAGGTTTCAGGGTGTGTCCATGGGGGATCTTATATGATCTCTTCTCCAATATGATGATGATATGATTATCTTTTGCAAGGATGATCCTCATATGGTTGCTGATTTGCAAAAGGTGGTTATATGTTTTGAAGCAGTTTCCGGTTTGAGGATTAATGTGGGGAAAAGCAAGTAATTGGGAATGCCTCTCTCCAAAGAAGAAGTGTCGCTCTGAGCTTCAGTTTTGTTATGCAAAGAGGGTTCTTTCCCATCCACTTATTTGGGGCTTCCATTATGTATAAGTAAACCAGCTAAGCACCTTTGGGACAAGGTAGTTGAGAAAATTGAAGGAAAGTTATCCAGGTGGAAGCGCTGCTTTCTCTCTCTAGGCGGTCGCCTCGCTCTCATTAAAATAGCCTTTTCCAACATGCCTTTATACTTCATGCCCTTATTCAAGTGCCCACAAGCGGTATGCAAAAGGTTAGACAAAATGAGAAGAGATTTCCTTTGGAAGGGTGCCAATGAAGGTAACAAGTTTCACTTGCTAAGTTGGGAAGAGGTTTACAAACCTTCATCACTAGGAGGGGCGGGTCTGCGAGTTTTGGCTGATATGAATGTTGCCCTCCTAGGAAAGTGGTTATGGAGGTTCGAGACAAAAGAAGGGAGCTTCTGGCACGAGATTGTCGCTTATAAGTATGGTTTTTAGGAGGGTGGTTGGGAGACTAGGAGATCTTCCTTATACAGGGCATCCCATATTTGGAAATCTATCTCTTTGATCAAGGAGGAGTTTCAGCGAGGCATATCCTTTTCCATGGGTGATGGCACTAGAATCAAACTTTGGGAAGACACGCAGTGTGCAGATTCCCCGCTGCACTCTGACTTCCGCAATTTGGCCAGTCTCGCCCCGTATTAAGGTTTCATAGTGGCAAAATGCTTCTCTTCCTATGGATTGCATCTGGCCCAGGCTCCTGTTTACAAGAGACCTCTATCAGATAGTGAGGTCGAGGAGATTCTCTCTTTTGATTCGACTACAACCAATTATTCCAACCGATGGGGCCAAAGCGATGGCATGGAAGGGGCATAGTTTCAGTCTCTTTTCTATCATGTCTTTCCAAAATCCGTTAAGAGGTGACGCCTCTATGGCCCAAGATGAGCACACCTTCCATTTTTTGTTCTACGCACCGCCTAAAGTAGCAATTTTCACTTGGTGAAGAGGAAAAGGGTATTGACAATAGACAACCTTCAGGAAGAGGTCCCTCATTATTCCAGTTGCATGCGTAGTCAAGATGCTGAGTCCATCAATCATCTATTCATCCACTACCCATTCACGTCGAAGGTTTGGGATTTTTTCATAGCTGACTTTGGGGAGCTCTGGATCATGCCAGGTTTGATCAAAGATCTTTTTTGTGCTTGGCACAAGGGATCCAAGGAGAGGCAGGACCATTTCAGTTGGCGTTTGACTCTCCCGGCTATATGGTGGGTGATTTGGGGCAAAATGAATAGATGGCGGTTTCGGGACTCTGCCCGGTCGGTTGGGTATATTGTGGAAGCAGTTAAAGTGTGGATTTCATATTGGAAATCCATTTCTTGAAAAGGATAGCTATTGTTTGTCCTTGTTGATTCTCAAGTCCTCATATTCTTTCCCCGCTTCCTAACAGGTCTTTTAATAAATTTAAAATAAAATAAAATTTTATATATATATATATATATAAACTCATCAATCTTCAAAAAAGCAACCTTCTTTCATGTCACTCACTACAGGGAAAGGTACCTTTCATCATTAGGCTAACAATTAATCAAATCTTATACCTTCCGGCATAAGGAGTTTAAAATTAACAATATAAATAACACATGAGAAAGGCCTGCATAAGATCACATCATCGTCGTCGTCGTTATCTAAGCTTTATGCCAATTAACTAGGATCGGCTACGCAAATCTGTTATGCCATTCTGCTCTATCATGGGCCATAACTTCAGTTAGACCATAGGTCGTCAAGTATTTTGTTACTACCTCCACGGACTTCCTTTTGGGCCTTCCCCTTGCCCTCTTAGAGCCTTCAACTTGCACCAACTCACTCCTAACCAACACAATTCTTGGTCCCCGTTGCACATGACCAAACCATCTAAAAGTCTAATTCCCCCATCTTATTACCAATTAGTGCTACCCCTAAGTTCCCTCCAATGCATTCATTGCTAATTTCATCCTTGTCATGCCACTCGTCCATCTCGACATCCTCATTTCAGCTACAGTCATCTTATGATCGTGCTGTTCTTTACTTGCCCAATGTTCTATCTCATAAAGTATGGCCAGTCTTAGAGCTATCCTATAAAATGTCCCCTTTAGATTGACTGATACATGACGATCACATGTTGTTCTTCACATGCATAGGATCACACGTGGAAAAAAAAAAAAAAAAAAGTACTAAATCAGAATGAGTTAGTTTGGTACCTTGCCTTCTTCATCTGGTCAGACACAGCTTTGTAAGCATACTTCCACCAAAGACGGGGGTCAGATTTTACTGGGACAAGTGGGCGATAATGAGCATATTTCAGACGTTGATTAAAGGCAGAAAAGTTATCTGCCAACTTCAATATGTCCCTGTATCCATCCTGCATTCAACAACAGAGACCTTGCTAAGCAACAACACCATTTTCCATTATTAAGCGAAGTAGATAGGATAGTACAAAGATTTAAAACCTTTGATAAACACAATGTAACATCATCCAAGTTAACTGCTGCTTTTTGTAGTGGCTGTCCCACACTCTGAGATACATCAGGCCGAAGCTTTGAATACTTAGCATTTCCTGTTACTGGTTGAAGAATGTAACTGTGCTCTTTTGGAAGAACAATATCAGGTTTACCATCTTGACTCACAATTTCAAATACCTGAAACAAAACAAAATCTAATGACATTATGATTCATCCCATCAGTTGGAAATGAGGAAATGAGGATCGCTGAAGCAAAGCAAGGGCTGCAGCAGACCTGACTCCATTCTGAAGGAAGCAAGTCCTCCCATGGTTTGTCAACATTCCATGGATGAATATCAGAATCGAAATAAAGAGCCAGGCGTTCAAGTTCCACAGACTGAGTAGTTGACATAATGAACAATCAGATAGTTAAAAAACAAGCAGTTTCAACAACAAATAGAAGTAAATGGACATATGAGAAAACTGCAATAATCACAGAGGTTCTGTGCCCTGTAATCACATATCATTCATATCAAAAGAATTTTCAAGATCAATGAGGAAATGCGAAAATATGAAGTTCTTATCACACTACAAATAGATAAGACAAGCGAAACTGCTAAGACTTGGAACAATAATTACAGAATACATAAGAAAATTTGCATGTAAAGAATATCATGCACTGGTTTGTGTTTTTTACTTTTTTATTTATTAACAAGTCATTCATGACATTTACCAAAGGAACTTTTGCATGGATTAATCAAGTGAAAGTAATCAAATTCAAACGCAAGTTCAGATGATGGAAACCAAGATACCTTCTGAATTTGCTCTAGTGCACCCCCTGTAATAAAAGTTTCTTTTCCACCGTCATCAACTGTTACTGCTGAAAGCTTTGCCAGTGTTACGCCTGCTGCAAATGGATGACCAGGATTGCTACAAAATGGCAGTCATAAGACCTCTACACAAGATAACATGCTACAACGAATGAAATGAGACAGAGCCATTACCTTTCAAGATCCTCATATCTAATGTGGATATTGGTAATGGAGAGCTTCAGGTTCCCTATTATCGTGTTGATCAACGAGCCCAGCCATGATGTATTCTTTAATAACAACAAGCACCAATTAAACAAGTGATTTAAAATCATGAACTATAAATCAGAATAAACAAAAAAGGACTGAATCATATCACAATGCATCAACTGCAAAAAGCTGAATTGATTAAACATGGCCCACGTTTTTCAAGGTAAGGAACTTTAAGCGGACACATGTTGTTTTATAAGAGTACTTTATAGTGGGCTTCTTGTATAAATGGGTTAAGGCCTAAGGGCGCGTTCGGATGATGGACTAACATGGTAATGTGATGTAAAACTCACATCATTACATCTTGTCTTTGATTGGATATTGCAGAATGTCAAAGCACGGTAATCCTTCTGAATCACAGCATTACATAGATTGGCAGACGTGTGTTGATGTGACATTGTTTCATAGGCCCCAACATGATGTATGGGTCATATCCACACCGTTCATCCCTCTTGCATGATCATTTTATGGAATGAGACAAAAAAATGAGGTAGATCTAAAGCGGGAATGGACCACACCACAGTTAGCATGGGTATTGAACACCTGCCATTGAAAACTTATTGGGGTCTACAGAAGTATTGGATCAAGCTCAGTTTTGGGGCCACACCCTAAAATAATATTGCAAAATGGATGAATGGTGTGGATTTAACACATTGACAGAATTACATCAAAGTATATCCAACCAACTAAAGTACTTTACATGTGGGAAGTGGAGTTGCAAGGGGAGTATTGTGTACGGCCACTACTTTATTTTACTTTTGACTACAGTAGTAATGATAATCATTACTTTTTTACCATATATTACAGAACATTACTGCTGTTTCCGCGAATCCAAACACGCCCTAAGGGATTGTTGTTGTCCTTTTTAGTTGTTTTTTACACCAGCTTGGCACATATCTTGATTTTTATTTTTATTTTTATGATGATGGGGTGTCCCCGCTCCTTTAAGGCGAGACTATTCCATGCGAATGCACATATCTTAATAAAATTTGTCACTCTCTCGAAAAAAAATAGAGGACAAATGTTCTTTGCCGAAAGATGCATTTAATGCTGGCTAGTTCAAGTTCAAAAGATTTTTTTTTTTGTCAGACACGTGTTCTGTGCAGAAAGAAGTGTCTAATGCTGGCTAGTTCAAGTTTGAAAGATTTTTTCTATCAGATCATCACAGCCTACAATAATTCCTATAAATTCTCAGGCAAGGAAGTATTCTCATTACAAAGATCACTTCAAAACAGTATCACAAATCAATAATCATGCTTACAGAGCATATAAGCCAGATGCAAGAGATTTAAAGCCGCAAAATATAGAATCCAGGGCATTGCATGCATATGGAGACATAATATGATGTATGACCTGACTAAATCAATATAAATATCACAGGTTCCTGCTATGGTACGAAACACAAATATGAGGTAATCGTGTTTGTGATCCCAACACCATTGAACTCGAGATCCAATTCCTAAAAGTCTTTACAGAATAGATGATTATAACTGTTTTTTTAGCAAGATTACTATAACTGATTTGTTTCTTTTTTATCAGTATTTTAACTGATCCTTTCAAAATAAACCAATTAAACAATGGTAGGCAATATAATCACAAATACAGTTACACCACATTGTGTTTCACACTATAATAGGTCCTAATATAATCATATGCAATACTGTTGAGTGCGTATAGATTCAAAATTACAGTAATGCATACATAGGTAAAAGATCACATGCAGTCGACACTACCACAACTTGTGGTAGTGTCAGGTGGTGTCGGCCCCACTGTGATGTCAAACATCCACCATATAGGTAAAAGATCACATGCAGTCGACACTACCACAACTTGGTGGTGTTGGCCCCACTGTGATGTCAAACATCCCCCCACCGCCAAAAATAAAAAATAAAATAAAAATAAAAACTGATCCAACTTAGGTGGGCCACACCACAAGAAGCAATTGAGAGTGGACACCTACCGTAAGTGTGTGCATGTGGCCCACAATGATGTGGTTCAAACATCTGACCTGTTCATTGTGTACGCACCACATGGATGAGGCGGTTGACCAAATTTCAGGCCATTCCAAAACTAAGGTTGTTCTGAGTATCCCCTATATTATCTTTATCTCCAGCTTGGCATACTGATAACACTAGTAGCGATACCGACAACCAAGGTATTCCATATCGGTGTCGGTTGGCGTAACAGTGCCCACCAATACCGATACGGATACAGGGGCGTAACGGCCCGTAACAGTGCATTTTTATTTTTATTTTGCCAAAAAAATATGAAAAATGTGGATTAAATCCGGAATATTCCAAATATGCATTCATTTATAATTTGGAACATGTTTATGGTGGTGTAACGGTCCACTCTTTGGTGAGAAGTTGTATCGGTCTGCCTGATGAATTTATGAACCTGACAACCTAGTATTGGCTATAAATCTTTTATATTTAATTATCTAACTATATATTATCAACATAAATTAATTAGAATGAATCTAATACCAAAATATCTCATATTTCATATTTGTAGGTATTGGTATATTACATACCTTGTGACTTGTGTACGTTTTATTTCAACATACAATCTAGGGGCTTTTATGTCCAATTATATAATTCGTATATCTAACAAATTAATATAATTCTTCAAGATAAATCTCAAGAAAAAAAATGAAATTATATTCAAGTAAATATAGTGTTGTCGATTTAGAGCTGATTTAGTGAATCATTCAATACCCCAAATCAACGTTAAATTCATGCAATCTATTGGCACTTATCTCACTAATGGATTGGTGGATATTTATTGAACAGTGAAGAATGAAAAATATCAAATGATCATATTTCAAAAAAACAAGTGTTTGCAAATTAACAGTGAGAATCATTTAAACAATTTAATTTTGGAATTGTGACTTGGCAACAATAGTGCCATAATTTAATTTATTAATTTTGAGTTAATGTATGCCTCGTAGACAATTTTTACGGCCATGTACATAGGGCCCACCATGATGTATGTATTGTATATCAATGGCATCCATCTGTTTTATCAAATCATTTTAAGGCATGGTCCAAAAATGAGGTAGATCCAGATCTAAGGTGGACCACTTAGTGGGTGAGGCCTTGAAATTGGGGTCCACCTTGATGTATTTGTATATCCGTGCGGTCAATCTATTTTGCCAACTCATTTTAAAGCATGATCCAAAAAATCAGGTAGATTTAAATCTTAGGTGGACCACTAGTGAATGACGCCCTGAACATAGGACCCACCTTGATGCCTTTGTTGTATATCCATGCTGTCCATCCTTTTTGCCAACTCATTTTAGGGCATGGTCCAAAAAATGAGGCAAATCCAAATCTTTGGTGGACCATACAATAGGGATTGAATTCCCACAATTAAAACTTACATTATTATAATTATTATTTGTTGATATTATTTTTTAAGTTGCGACTTGTGTTTTCCTTGATCCATGTCCGTGCAACCTTATCAACAGTTTCAATGGTAAATAAACATTATAGTGGGTCATAATAAGTTTTTAACAGTAGGCATTCAATCCTACTGTGCGGTCCACTTGAGATCCGGATCTACTTCATTTTAGGGACCATGCCTTGAAATGATCAAGAAAAACCGATGGGTGGCATGGATATATAATATAACACATAAATCAAGGTGGACCACATGCACAAAAACAATGCAAGTGCACGGTGGACATTCAATCCTACTGTGCGGTCCACTTGAGATCTGGATCTGCTTCCTTTTAGGGACTATATCTTGAAATGATCAGGAAAAACTGATGGGTGGCATGGATATATAATACAACACATAAATCAAGGTGGGCCGCATGCACTAAAATAGTGCAAGTGCACTAAGCGGCATGAGCCGCAGACTACCGATAAAATAAGGTGCGTGGCTGTCGGGCGGGGATTAGTTACCTACAGGTTGAGTAGCGAGACACGCTACTGAAGTGACGTCACCAAGTTCCGTGGGCCCCACCATAATGTATGTTTTGTATCCACACCTTCCATCCATTTGTAGAGATCATTTTAGGGCAATATCCAAAGAATGAGTTAAATCCAAAGCTCCAGTGGACCCCAACACGAAAAACTGTGGGGACAGTGACGCCCACCATTAAAAACTTCTAAAGGCCACGAAAGTTTTAGATCAAGTTGATATCTGTGTTTTACCTTATTTCATGTCTTTTTTAACTTTTGAACGGGTTGGATTTCAAATAAAAATTATGGTGGGCCTTAGGATAGTTTCAACGGTGGGAATCACTCTCTCCACTGTTTTCTGTGGTGAGGTCCACTACATATTTTTATCTACCTCATTCTTTGGCTCATGCCCTAAATAATATCTCAAAATGGATGGACGGTGTGGATACAACACATACATCATAGTGGGGCCCACAGAACTTGGTGACGTCACTTCAGTAGCCAACTTGCTACTAACCTGTCAGTATCTAATCCGCGTCCGGCCACGCCCTCCATTCATTTTTTTTGAGACTGCGACAGAGGGAGAGAGAAATGAGAGGGAAAAATAAAAATGAGACGGAAAGAAAGGGAAAACGAGAGAGAAGGAGAAAACGAGAGGGAAAAAGAAAGAGGGTGGAGAAGAAGTTGCACCAGAGGGGAAAGAAGAAGAAGGAGAAGCAGGAGGAGCTGTAGCGTGCCGCGAGGAGCAGCAGCGCGCCGCGAGGAGCTACAGCAGCGCCGCGGAGAAGAAGAAGAAGAAAAGGAAGCGAGAATAAGGTAATTTTTTATTTTTTTTTCGTTTGTTCTTTTCTTTTCTTTTCTTTTTTCGTTTTTTTCGTTTTTCTTTTCTTTTCTTTTTTCGTTTTTTCTTTTCTTTTCCTTTTTTTTTTCATTTTTTCTTTTAGGGTTACTGCCCGTAATAACTTTTACGGTCTCGTAACGGCCGTTATGCCTTGTAACGACCATTACGGCCCCGTAACGGCCGTTTCGATTCCGTTTTCTGCACCTCTCCGTTTCAGCCCCGTATCGTGTAACGGTAACCGCTGTTACCGTTACATATCGGCCGTTACTTTTTACGGTCTCGTAACGGCCGTCATGCCTTGTAATGACCGTTACGGCCCCGTAACGGCCGTTTCGATTCCGTTTTCTGCACCTCTCCGTTTCAGCCCCGTATCGTGTAACGGTAACCGCTGTTACCGTTACGTATCGGCCGTTACGACCGAAACGTAACCGATTTGGGATACCCTGCTGACAACACCAGCAGTATCAAAAATTCCAGGTATCAAAGACGTAACGCTAAGTATCGCCAATGTATCACCAATATTTTCGACTATGCAAATTCTAGGTGTCACTTGTATCGCCAATACATCATCAATATTTTCGATTGTGTAAATTCTAGGTGTCACTTGTATTGCTAATGTATCGATATCTCTATCTCTAATGTATTGCAAATATTTTCGACAGTAAATTCCAGGTGTCAATTGTATCGCCGATGTATCGGCGCTATTTCGATAATATCTGATGAGGACATCCCACGTGCATGTGCACGCACGTCGCCCCCCCTATGCACGTAGGCACGAAAACGGAGGGCCCCACCATCGATCTGGATGGATGACGATGTCCAAGAAGGGCCTCCTAACTAGAAGACAAAGTTTTGGTTCGTCGAAGTGGGCCCGATAGTTAAGAAAAGTCATCATGAGATCTCATGATCGTGGCCCACTAGTCAGATTTAGATCATATTTTAGGTTTTTCTTATTTATGTTATTTAAAACATCATGAACGTTTTAGATTTCTTTGATTGGTTTTTATTTTGGTTTACTTCATCGCCAAGTAATAGATTGCGCACATGACGCGAGTTTTGGGGTATATGGTTTTCCTATAAATAGGCACCCCTTGTAGTTGTTTTGATCGATTCAAGCTTAATAAAAATTCTTGTTTTATTTTTCTGCTCTCTTCATGAGTTGTGGGAGAATTCAAGTGGGTACGAAGCCATCCCTTTTCGAAGGGCTAACTACCGTAGTGCGAAGCCACATCGACCCCGACTCACCCCCATCCTCCATCATCTCTCTTTTCATCTCCCACCATCATCCGTACTTCAAATTCGTCTTTAGTTGCAGCAAATTTCTTCTTTGTAGCAGAATTCCATATTTCGGCCCTGCAGGAGGGCTGAAACTTCAGCGGAGCACCACGCACAGGCCGTAGCACGAATCGACCCGAAACTTCGGGGTTTTGGAGCATACCCCTAGCCGACCAAGACCAAGGAGACATTTTTTGGAATCGACGCCCCCTCACACGTGCGGCTAGGTACCTGCACACGTGCGAACGCCCCATGCCCATTGTCCACACGTGGGGCCGTCTTTTGGATCAGGTTTCATCCTCTTTTATCCCCTCATATCTGTTTTTCATAAACCCTAGCCCTAGATTGTGTTTTTCCTAATTTGTTTGCACTTTTTTTCCACCCTAGGGTTCCTTAGATTGAAATTGGTAAATCCCTTGGGTTATGGACTGACTTCTGTGCATGTGTGGCTGATTATTACTTATCATTAAGTGTCATTTGGTTCATAAATTTACTGATCCAGTCCTAGCCCATGTAGGCCTGGACCCGTGCCAATTCCCCTTGTTGAATATTTGAGCTTTTTTGTGGGATGTGGAATTTTCTGTGATTGTTTCTGAACTTAGTATAATCTAACGCCTGAAATCTTGCATAACATGTTTATTTTCCATGTCCTGCATCAATATCACCAATGTATCGGTATCGTCAAAAATCTGGTTCTTAAAAAAATTCCGTTTCAAATATTTTAATGGGGGCATGGTTGTATGCAGTGATCAAATTGTCAATGATATTATCATTAACGCGACATGAGCGGTATTGAGACCACATTCTTTCGTTTCCTCACCGGTTCTCGACGATTTCTCGACGAAATAGCATCAAAAATCTGCTTATTAAAATATTTCCATTTCAAATATTTTTATGGGCCCATGGTTGTATGCAATGATCAAATTGTCGATGATATTATTGTTAACGCAACATAGGCAAAATTGAGACCACATTCTTTCGTTTCCTTATCGGTTGTCGACGATTTCTCAACAAAATAACGTGTTGTCAATATTCTAAAATACCGATGGATGTTTGGATGGAATGTTGGATGAATAAATGGAATTGATGGGATGGTTGGACTGATTTCTTATAACAATACATGCTTTTAATTAAATGGAAACTTATTATGTATGCATTCTTTTTGTAATTTTTTATTCCTCAATATGCAAATGTGTTTTTTAGCATCTCTTGAAGTTTCAATGAAAAATTCCACTATTTTTCCCATGTTTCTCTGCATTTCTGGTTATCGATATTATCAACTTATATCGATATTGTTTCCATATCACCAGCCAGCGAAACTTGTGGCGATATCGATACTTTGAACATCCTAACCAAGAGATTTAGAGGTTTTAGGCATGACTTCAAATTATTGCAGATGGTGGCCCACTTGAGTTCTGGATCTGGCTGATTTTGGGGTATGCCACTTTCTGGAGGGGTCTTACCTGATGCGCAGTTCAGATGTCCCATACACATCAAGATGGGACCCACACAAACTTGAGCGTTGGTACACTCAACCCTACCCGAACATATTCCGTGTGTGTGTGTGTCCAACACGATGACATGTATAGATCACATGTATCAACAAGCACTTTTTTTCTTTTTCTTTTTTATAACGAGTATCAACAAGCTCTTGTCCTAAAAGATGCCAAAGATATTGATTAAAGACGAGAAGGATCCACCACAAAGTGGAAGAAGGAGTCTACCATAAATATATGGTGAAGTACACATGATTGAAAGACATCAATCATGTGTTAAAATTTAAAAGTTCATTGCATAAGTGTCTAAAATGGCATAGTATATATATAATTTATACCGTGTAATATCCAATGATTTAAATATCAGCATTGATGCATCTATCGCACCTTTGGAATATTTATAACTCAAAAGATCAATAAAAACAAGTATACATAATAAGTTTCCTTTGTATAGGGTCCTAAACTATGCATTGTCTGATAGAAGTGATACAATCATCTCCAAAATGAGTTCACATCATTTATAAATCATACAAGACAAATACGAAAACATAACCAATATATTTAAAAGCAAATATACATATATATATATATAAAAAATAATAATAGTGCATATATTAAAAAATATGTTTCTAAATATTTTTTTGCCAATTCTCTATTAAAAAATAAATAAAAGAGTAGCTGATATCAAGATCAGCATACACTCATCAATCCACAAATATATTAGGAACCAATTTAGTCAGTTAGTGTAATTTTTATAAAGAATAATAATTTTGTATTTATCTTTCGATATTTTAGTTAAAAATATTTTTTTCTATAAATTACAAAAATTTCGTCAACCGTAGATCATCCTACAAGCACTCTCACATGATTTTTCTCCACTAGTTGCAAGTTAAATGGGTGAATTTTGGATTTCCCCAAATTCTTCCATTTTTCCCAAAATCGAAAATTGGAGGTAAAAATCCATGATTGAGCATGCAAAACATGTAAAATCATGGATTAGTAACTTGGTACTACCAATTCCAAACCATGTGAACAAGAAAAATCACTTCAAAAAAATCACCAATTAGGTTACATACCGTCTTCACTCTCTGATCTCGATTTTCCTGCCCAAATCCACTTTTCTCTCCAAACAACTCACTAGGATTGGTTAAAATCATCTTAGGAATCTAATCTTGAAAAAAAAAAAAAGGGAGAGAGAGAGAAAAAATGGTTTTTTTTTAGTGTTTTTTTCTTTTTCTTTTTTTTTGGGAGAGCGGCATTGTTCTCTCCGTATTGTCGAATACATATCGCATACATCAAAAATATTCGGGAACTTTATACTACGGTATTTTCGTGATATGAGGAGTTTGATAACTCCCCCTGATTTCATATTGCCATAACGATATTTAAATCACTGGTAATATGTGATATTGATATGCAATAGACTTGTAGTGTGATAAAGAGAAGAAAAAAAATTTATTAGATAATGTGTTCTATATTATATACTATAATTTTACTAATAATATCAAATCATTTGCAATCAAGATTAAAATAACAGTTTCAAAGTGTGACTCACCCAGGTCGACAACCAATACACAGCGGCAAAACCAAACAAGTCACTTGAACAAAACCAAAGGGGCCACTTTTGTTATAAAGTAAGGGCATTTGTGTAAATTCACATCAAAGAGACATTGAAATAAAAGGACAATTTTGTCATTTTTAATGTAATTATTGGTACAAATGCTTTAGTAAAAGAAAGAGCCCAAAGGCAAATTATAACGCAGATGTATTGCAAAGAAGAACCAATCAATGATGAGCAACAGATATGGGGCTGGAAAGGAACAAAAGCCCTGAAGCCACCGCCAAAGAGCAAACAAGTTGTTTCACTCAATAAACAATGGAGGAGACCAAGGCATTGACATTGTTAAATAAGCGATTGTTTCTTTACCCCACATAGCCTAAAGGATGGCCCCAAACATAACCTCCATATGGCTCCTCCCTTTCGCCTAAAGCGACCCAATCTCCATGCATCGAAGAGGAGATAAATCAATTTAAGCATGGACCACATTAGTTTTTCTGATGGAGGCATCAATTCTGAATAGTTGTTGCATATGGACAACAGATGAGACTTCCTCATCATTCAAACACATACAGCATTCATTGACTATGATGAAGATTTCCCAGTGAAGATGATTGATAGTAAGAATACAGTTCTTGCCCTGGAGGAGCCACCTTCGACTTCCAAATCCCATACATCTCCCCCCCCCCCCCAAAAAAAAAAAGACTATGGTTTGTGCCATGAAGAAGGAGAAAGTAGGGTCCCACCTCAGGTGGTGATACGTATCTCTCTTGTGCGCTACTGCACCCTTGTTGTGAAGAGAAGAAGGAAAAAATGGGACCATGACTTGGTGACACAGACCTCAAATGGTGATCCCTCCCTCCAATCAAAAAATGAAACACCGATATTTTAAACCCCGTTTGCAATTTTTATACTTGCACTAGTGCACAAAGTATTACCCTTCATCATCTTTCTATTTTTTTTTCCTCTCTTATTTGAAAGTAACAGTGATTTATGAAAAAGCAAAAGCAAAATTTCAACCATTAGAGAGGAAAGATAATGACATGAGTATCACCAGCTCCTTTGCAAGGAAGACTCAAGTCAACTTCCCCATTCCTTCAAAATCTTTTCTGCAGCACCCCACACACTCTAGTACGCACACACCACATGCGATCAAGTTCCTTTTGATCTTTGGAGAACCTCTTTTGGAGATTCCACTTTTTTGTTAAATGTCTTATTATGACTCTTTTCAAATTGCTCACAATCGGTCAACTACCACACAGCCTATCCCCTTTCCCCGAGCCACCCCAAATTCCAAGCATTAAAAAGAGCATCCATTGTCCCTAGAATAGCCCAATCCATCTGAAACATGGTTTTAAACAGTGATTCCAAAGTGTGGCTTGCCTGGAGACTCAAACTGTTATGACACACCCATCTCTATCTGTTTCAGTCCATTTCATTCTAGTGACTCATCCAGGTCCTGAATGAAACCAATATGACTCAAGAAAAACTGAGTTATCTAAGATGATATTATGAACAATGACTCCAATGAGTTTCAAGACTTCTTCCTGGAAACTATCATGAAAGCGCAATGAATGAATAGGTATCCATCAACACCACATTTCTCAGGTAAAGTATCCACATATTCATAATGATCATCTCACGGTTTCTAATATGGTTCGCAGTAAGAACCTTATCCTTGCCAACAAGCCTACCAAAAACGACCAAACTCATGGGCCCTGATACTAATATCCCCCATTTCACAAAATCTGTATTGAACAATGTCTAACAAAGGCAAATGCATGAGCTCCTAAGCAATATAGATTATGAGCTTTAACATAATAAATAACCTAATGCAATATAACAACGTAAGTAGCAAAAGCAACCATCAGATTGAGAGGGAGAGAAAGCACCAAGCATTATGCATAAGAGCTCATCATCCATAACTTTCATAATGTTACATGTATTTTCAAAATCAAGGAACAATGTGAACACATACCACTTCAGATTTCAGTTGTTGCCCACTCTCCAACAGCTTCATTTCCATTTCCTGTTGTAAGAGATAACAATAACATCAATCATTGATTTGCAATATCAAATATCAGGAAAAATTGTGGCCCGTTTATAACATCTCAACGCCCTACCCTTATTCTAGTCTTTTTTGCTTCCTGGACAGTGTCCTCACTAAATCCTTCAACCTGTGTTGCAGGCTCAACTAATATGAAAATCCGATCCAAATAGACTAAAACTGGTTCTTGACCTAGCCTGCTCCATGGAACCTGACACCAGAAAGAAAAAGAAATCATCCCATTTTCAGAATATGCTACAGGATACCGATCAGGATCTCCACAATACAATCACAATGAACCATTGCATGTTAAAATTTAAATTTTAAAAAAAAAAAAAAAGCTTTTAATCTTTCCAAAGGGAATAGAGAAACACATACCTTGAGCTTCACAGATCCAAGAAATCCTGCCTTAACTTTCACAGGCAACTTCAAGGCATTAAGCGCCTCTGGCTTCAGCTGCATATTTGTGAGCTCCACATCACCTGCACTCTCATATTAAGCAATAAAAACTAATGCTATGACTCATAAATCAAAATGGTATTTAATCGCTCCAACTGAAGGTTGCCACACTTTGGAACCATTAGAAATCAGAATTACCAATGATAAGCATGACGTATCTGCGGAGGATTATTTGAGTTATGAGCCATTGTTTTGTCTCTTAAATCAAGAGCCAGCATATACCATTGGGAGACGATGTTTGACTATAAGTTCCACTGCAGCCTAATTTTGCTTCTTTTTGTATATGTCATGGATAGATGGGATATGGTATTATGTGTTGCATGAAAGTGTATTCTGTTTTACCTGATACCAGGGACCCAACTGTACGACCACCCTAATTGGCAGGACCTGGTACTTCCAGCAAATAGGAAGAATTATAACCTTCTTTGGTTAGGATTAGGTTAAGCAGGCACAAAACCTCATTTAGAGGAGACTTTCTATTTTGCCTTCATACTACTACATTGTAAAACTCTCTGGTCATTTTCTGTGGACATGGTCATATGATGTATCAAACCATGTAAATCTGTATTTTTCTTGTGTGCACCTTGGCTTCTGACCATTGCTTCTCCACTGCCATCATGGCCTATCAATCTAACAATATATATCTGCAACCAACAGAGGCAGTTGGCATCTGTGTGCAAATGTGTACCCTAACAGCAGTGACAGAGAATCCCGAGAGTCGCTCGACAACATGACAAAAAAATCTAGAAAAAGAAGGCAGATTATATGCAATGTATATAAAGAGTATGTGGTAAACTTGAAAAAAATCCATTCCTTTTTCTTTAAAGGTAACATTACCAGGGATTGAACCCTGGATCACACACAAACTCACTGCACTGTCTCTGCCAGCTCATCTAACGACCAGGAGACATATCAATTCCATACGCACTTCAATGGATAAAACCATTCTTTTGTCTTTACATTTCAAAGGACAACATATCCACTGCATGTACATTTCAATGGATGAAACAAATAGAACAGATCTAAAGCCTCTCACAAAGCAAAAGATATGTTCGGTGTGTTAAACAAGTGTATGTAATGGTATGAGGAGCACGTAATGAACTTGCTTGCCATTATAATCAGCAGGTACAAATTTTATATTGGCTCCAAACACACACCTCAGGTCATCAAAGTCACATGTTCCCAATGGATTGGCATTTATAATACAGCTTCAACGTAACAATTGCTAGAAAACACACACACACACACACACAAACAGGGTGTACACTTATTGAAGAACCTGGCATGTAACCATCAGAGGCAAAGAGAATCACATCATCCCTTCAATGCCCTTGCTAGCGACCTAAATATTCAGCTAACCACGTCGCTGACTGCAATAGCACAAAGAAGCTGACCGACGAGGGTCGACAAGCTGACTCCGAACAGGACCCCACATTTAATAGTTACTAAACATAATTTGTCTCATTATGCTAATTGAATCAATCTTAAGCTTAATATAGGGTAGTTTACCCATTAAAACTGACCCTATTCTTCTTATTGAGAACCACTTTTTACACCCTCTGTGACTGATAAATACAGCCAGCCTTTCTACTTTCAGCAACACAACAGTACAAAGAAAAGACTACTGCTATCAATTGGGGCGTATAGAAATCAATTCCCTTCTTAGATAGATAACAAAGTTTCATCACATCAATAATTCACTCCATTTTTTTCTTTCTTCTACTTTGAAATTTGAATTTCAAGAAAGGGCTAGACTCCTATGAAAGTTTAGCACCATTTGAAAATTGGCAGTGACTACTCAATATTTACACATGGCATAGTTGTATGGCGATCCAGACCGTCCAATTGTCCAAACCAATCGAGAATGGAGAAATAACCCAATAGTCACATGGAGAAGATGGTAGCCATCTGATTTCCCCCCTCAAATTTGGACCACTAGCTATATTGATCTCAACCATTCATTTGGTAGCCAGACCAATTGGATAGTAAGAATTTCTTGATCAATGTGATTTTAGACAAATGCCCCATCCACAATGCGCCCTGCAATTTGGGTGGTCTGGATAGTTGTACACAAGTAACACGTGAGGATAATGAGTTGCCACCACTTTCAAAACTGCGAGTCTAGCCCTTCAAGAAAATCCTCGTTTATTTTACACAACATTTATCCTTTTTTTTAAAAAACATCAGCGAGCGATAGTAGAAGAAGTGTTTGGATGTGCAGTCAGATTGAATTGCAGCCCCTGGTCTAGTGATGTGAAAATAACAACCCTGCAATTTCCTTCTGAAGCTACCCTGCTTCCAAATAATCGAACTCAGAAGAAGCGTAACTCCCATTGGAATATAGATTCGGAATCCAATTCACTTAATGCATACAAAAACAGCCCAAGCAAAATAAAAATCGCAATCCGGTAAAGTATTGAATTCGATAAAGAGAAACGACGGAAGAAAGTGAATATTAGAGAGAGAGAGGACCTCGCCAGGCGCTGATCTTGAGAGCTTCCTTGTTAAGGCCTCTCACGTAGTTTCCAAGGTATTTCTGTAGCAAGAACGCGACCTGATCTTCTAACATCTCTCCGTACCTTGAATCGACGGTGAGATTGCCGCATCAGACGAAGAAGAGAGGGAGGGAGAAAATGAGGGGGGTGTGCATGGAAGTAGAGAGAGAGAGAGAGAGAGAGAGAGAGAGAGGAGAAACGAAGGAGGTGCAAATACTGGGAGGCAAATACTGGGAGTTTAGAGAGAGCTTCGCGCTCCAAACGCCACGTTTGTTGGTGAGTTCAACTACCAAAAACGACATATTGTTGGATGAAATAGCGAAAAGGCCATTGGTCGAATCGAGGAACGCGGGAATAGTATGTTACTCGAGCCGAGGATTTGCAGTGTACTCGGGTTTTCAGCTCTCCGCAAATGGACCGCGCCAGCGTACCTCGCGCCGGTTTACTTTCGATGACCGGGGGCGACGTGGGTGGAACTTTCATCAGACCCACTTCCTGATGGAAACGGATTGGCTACTCCCCCTGACACCAGCCCCGGAGCTGGTGGTCGGTGCTCTGTGGGCCCATCATGATGTATGTGTTTCATCCATTCCGTCCATCTATTTTTCTAGATCAATTTATGTAACACACAAAAAATGAGGTATATCCCAATCTCAAGTAGACCACATTACAGGAAACAGTGTTGAATGAACTTTGACCGTTAAAAACTTTTTGGGGGCCATAAAAGTATTGGATCAAGTTGATCTTTGTTTTCTACCTTCATCTGGGTCTTTATGACCTAACCAACGGATTGGATGTCAAATAAACAGTACAGCAGGCCTTAGGAGGATTTAAATGATGGATATCCAATCACTATTTTTTTCCTGTGGTGTGATCCACTTGAGATTTATATCCCTCTCATTTTTGGGATAAAGACATAAAATGATATTTAAAAATGGATGAACGAAATGGATGAAACACATACATCATTGTGGGGCCCATAGAGCACCGACCACCGGCTCCGGGGCTGATGTCAGGGGGAGTAGCCAATCCGTTTCCCTTCCTGATATAGGGGGCGCGGATCGGGTACTTCCGCCCGGGCGCGGATTAGATACTTACAAGGTCAGTAGCGAGAAGTGACGCCACCAAGCTTTGTGGACCCCACCATGGTGCATGTGTTGTATCCATACTGTCCAACCATTTGTTGAGATCATTTTATGGCATTAGAAAAAGAATGAGATAGATTTAAAGTTCAAGTGGACCCACCACAGACAACTGTGGGATCAGTCACACCCACCGTTGAAACATTTATAGGGCCCACTAGTTTTTAGATCCAACCTATTCATAAGTTAACATAGACATGGATGAAGTGAAAATATACATATGTATAAGCTTGATAGGAAACTTCCGTGGCCCCTAAGAAGTTTTGAACGGTGGATGTCACTGTCCCTACTGTTTTCTATGGTGGGTCCACTTGAACTTTAGATCTATCTCATTATTTTTCTTATGCTATAATACGATCTCTCCAAATGGATGGATGGTATGGATACAACACATGCATCATGGTGGGGTCAACATAACTTAGTGATGTCACTTCAGTAGCGATTTGGATACTGAACTTGTCAGTATCCAATCCGCGCCCCTTCCACCCTCATCCTGAGCTCGGGACAGACCAGGGCCATTAAGGGCCACCATGATGTATGGATTTTATACCGGCATTGAAAAAGTGTTCAGATAGATCAACGAGTAATTGAAAAAAATCTGAAAAATCTTAATGGGAATGAGTACTATTCGATGCAATCGAATGTGACATTGAACATACTGTCGATCGCATCGACCTACCCTGTATCTGACTTGATTTAAAACATCAAATACAACATAACCTTGGGTTGTTAGCCAGGGTGTAGGGTGATTAATAGATCTCCAACTGTATTTATGTTAGAAAAATCAATACACAACGGAGGATGAGGATAGAAGAAAACGATCACATCGATCGGGTTCAAGGCTCGACTTGAATAGTCGATTTCTCAAGACAGATTTGCTGCCCTTTTTCTGAAAATTCCAGCAAGTGCAAAGGAAGGAAATCTGCAAATTGTCTTCAGGATACAATGAACTCTCAATCCATTTTTCAACACGAAAATTTGCACATTTAAGTGTTGAATAGATCTCTAGTTTTAACACTGATATGCCTTAAGACGTTCAGAAAATATTCAGCAAGAGATTAGATCGAGAGTAATTGCACAGAAGATGATATAATATCAAGGATTAAGAGTGTCCATTCTTCTGGATTATAGTATCCAGGATTTATATCAACTGAAGGGTCATGGATTTCTTCCTGAAGAGGTGCTTAAGAGCCTCTTCAAGAAATCCATACCCAGTCACAACAAATTATTGCCTTTCCATGAAAGGATATGACTCTATGTCATATGGCAGTTATTTCTGTACCCATTCAGGCAGGAGCAGTTATTCCAACAGAAAAAACTGTATCCACATATGCGACACATGGCGTAGGTGCCACATGTACAATCATGTCACAATTACTCTCAATTAGCAAAAAAGGTAATAAAACATCAGGGTACCATGGCCCAAAAAATTGAACCGTGTACCAAAAAGACTAAGGCTCTTATTGCTCCTTGCGACGATGCGAAGTGCTAAGTGCGCCTAATAAAGCGTCCAAGCAGCCCTACAGCACACGCCGCGCGCGCACGGACGGTGCAAAGGAGATTTGAACCCTGGTTGCATAAACAAAAACCCCTTCTCTTACTGACTGGCTATACACACTATTTATGAAAAGTTTAAATAATTAATATATTTATTTACTTTCTAAAAATAACTTTTATTTTGAAATTTATTTTTTTATTCAAAAATAAAAATCACAACAATTTATAACTAGTTTTAGTTATTCATGGTTTCCATGACCCGACAAGCGAGGAAAGTACCCAATCCGTGCCTCCTCTATTAGGTATGCTGCCTCATGTTGGCCGTGGAACCCAACTCTTAAGTGGGCCATGCTATAGGAAACAGTTGGGATGAGATGGGCATCATTAGTTTTATACGGATCTAACGTTGTGTGTATGTGCCATCCAATCTGGTCTGCCCTATCAAGATAAAAGAACTACTAAAAAATCACAGTATTTAAAGCCTCGGATGAGCCATACCACATTATTTTAGAGATTTTAGGTATACTTTTATGGAGTGGGCCACACGAAGGTTGAATTAGCCTGATTTTTCGGATTAAGGCCAAATAAGAGGTGCTTCACCTGATAGGCGAGGTAGATTTCATGCACATTAAGGAAACATGCACAAGAGTTTCTACTTGACAAATGGGGGGCATGGTTCCCTGATATCCGGCTCATTGGGGATTCTAAGCATTCCTAGAATCCAAAGATCTGTGGGCCTATTGCAGTGTCGGTGTGAAATCCATTAATTGCTTTTCTGGGCTTATGTTATGATGAGAGTTGAAAAAAATGAGTCAGATCCGTAGGCCATGCTATAAGAAACTAGGGACTAAAATCCCACCGTTGGAGAATTCTTTAGAGTCCATGGATGTTTTACATCAGGCTGATATTTGTGTTTTTCCATCACTTTTTATAAAATAAGCTAGATGTAGAGTTGTACACGAGCAGAGTTGGCTTGGTAGCTCGCTCAACTCGACTCAAAAAAGCTTGACTCGACTCGAATCAAAGCTGAGTTTAGATCGAGCCGAGCTGATTTTTTGAGCTTGAAATGAATTTGAGTTTGCCCCAGCTCGACTCGAATACAGCTCGAAGTCGGCTCGACTCAGTGCAGGGTATATATATCCTTTAAAAATTAAAACCCTAACTCTCATCGGCTCATTTGGTCCCCTTAAATAATAATAATTTTTTTATAAAAAAAACCTCTCCTAGGCGCTCGTCCCCCTATCTCCCATCGGCCATTACCCTTCTTTCCTCTCTCTCTCAAGTCTCAACCACTCGATTGCCTCACTGTTCTTCTTCCCTCACCTGTCTAGCGACCTTTCTGGTGGCCACAATGACCGTCTAGCTGTCCCTGCCCTATCTGGTCATCATTTTCCTTACCCTTCATCTCCCCTCTCTCTCTCTCTCTCTCTCTCTCTCTCTCTCTCTCTCCCCTTGCCCTGTTTGGTGGCCACCTCGCCTTGTCCGGTGTCCTTGCCTTGCCTAGTGCCCCTATCCCTGCCGCAGCTCATCCCTACCGCCCGTCATCCGTGCCGCTTGTCCCTACCCTACCCGGTGCCCCTGTCCCTGCTGCAGCTTGCCCGGTAAGTAACTGGTTATACTTATGCTCGAACTTGGCCGAGCCGAGCACGAGCTGCTGTTTCAAGCTCAAAAGCCGAGCCGAGCTGAGTACGAGCTAGGATTCGAGCAGTTCGAGTCGAGCACGAGCTGGGCAAAGCTTAGCTTGGCTCGACTCGTGTACACCTCTAACTAGATGACATATAAACATCATGGTGACTCCCAAGAAGGTTTTAGTATCTACTGTTTTCATCCAACGGTCAGTGTGGTGTGGCCCACTTGAGTCTTAGACCTACTAACATCAGCGGGCAAAACTGATGGATAGAATTAATTTCACCCGTCACAAGGACATCACCGCGGGCTTAGGTTTACAGGGAAAGTCACGTGTAAAACTCATGTATTAGAAAATAGCGGGCACCTATTCTGCTAAGGAAGAATTTCTACAACCCCCGTGGAACTGGAATGGGTGGTTTACATTTTAAAAATAAAAGCCACGTGACAATTATCTCCATTACTTTTGCTCTACAGTTTATATCAATGAATGCTAACCGTTAACTTTTTATGCTTTTCCAGCTTTAATGCCAATTTTAGGGGAAGCAGATTGCGTAGTAACTCAAGTGGAACAATAAGCCATCTTACTGGAGCTCTTGTAAGCCCCATCATTATGTATTTGTTTATTCACACCATCCATCTATTTTCTAAGATTATTTGAACTATGAGCTTAAAAATGAAATAGATTTACGACTCAAGTAAGCTTAACACTAAACAGCGAGCATTGGTTGCATTATATGCATAAAGCATTAAATAGAAGAGTCATCTTTAGTGTGGTCCACTTTAGCATTGGATTTGCTTCATTTTTAGGCTTATATCTTAAAATTATCAAAATAGATAAACAGATACATCAGGGTGGGCTCACCAAAGCTATAATTGGATGGATTATTGTCGACTGGGTTTGGACGCAAACCATCCCGCATATATGTGATGCCACCACGATATATCCATCTATCCATGTTGTTCATTCCTTGTCTCGTATCATTTCAAGGCATAATTTAAAATTTGAGGCAAACCCGCCAATCCATTCAGGGCGTGTTTGGGCAGTGGGATTAAAAGGGATTAGGTGGGATGGGATTCATCCGGTCCTGTGCCAATTCCACTCCATGTTTGGGAAGAATGGAAAAGGTTGGAATTGCATTAGGTCCCGTGCCAATTTCACTCAATGTTAGCAAGTTGTGTAGGTCTCACCATGATGTGTGGGCTATATCCACACCGTCCACCCATTTTTCGAGATTATTTTAGAGCATGGGCCAAAAAATCAGGTAAATCTAAAGCTCAAGTGGACCCCACCATAGAAAGCAACGGGGATTGAATACTTACTATCGAAAACTTCTTTGGGGCCACATAAGTTTTGGATCTACCTCATTTTTAGGCCCATGCCATAAAATAAGGTTACAAAACAAATGAGCAATTTAGATATAACACGTATTACCAACAAAGCATGGAATTAATCTTATCTGGCAACAGGGGACGATCCCTACCCTGGGTAATAATTATGTTTCTTGAATCCCATCCCACCTAATCCCTTCTAATCCCATCACCCAAACACGCCCTTAATGTACAATGCATTTAATGCTTTATACATTTAATGTAACCTGGTGATGCAAATATTTGGTCGTCTCTCGGTATACCTTCGAGTACCTGCATAGGGAGAAGACAAAGAAGACCCTTGCTAGAGCAGGGGACCCTCTGATGCCAAAGTCAGGATAGGAATCTGGGTCTTATGGTATTGAGGAGGTTTAGGAGAGAATGTTTTGCGTACGTTTCATCATTAGAATCTCTTCTATTTATAAGAGGAAGAGGATCCTGCCGTACAGGGATTCTTTCCCTATCTTTTGGAGATTTGATTTAGTTGGTATTTCGTTTATGGATACTCCCCGATCCTGAGATTTCCGGGATCGGGGATCCTTCTACAAAATTCTCGGGACGGCGTTTAAGATTACACCGTCTCTCCTTTGCTTGACTCGGCCTCAATAGATCCGTAATCTCGGCTGGCTCACATAGGAGACTTTTAGCCTACTATTGGACGAAACTGGATCGGCTCAGGGCCGATGTTTTCCTTCTATCCGACAGCTGATACTACAACCAACCATACATGGGTTGTTTTTATAGTCAGTCAAGCGGATTTCTGATTTAAGACCTTTAACAGGTCTTTTTAGACGTTGCTGCCTCATTAACCGAGCCAGCTTGATGCGTCCTATACCTGCCTAAGGCTCTCGACTCTCAACTTTGGTTGGGATTCATTTCCTACATATTCGAATAAGTCTCTCCTTCGGCTTTATCATGCTTGATCCAAACTATAGGCTCGGATCTTTCGGTCGACTTTAATAGGGGTGGTCCATTCCATAACCGAGTCTCCGGACTTGTCATATCTTTTCCCCAACAGTAAGCCCCCTACTCCTTGTGTCAGTTACACTAGCACTAAGGAGTACTGTATTGCAGGCCGAGGTTATGATGGGTTATTTATTACTTCTTGTGTCATTCTTGACGTGCGACGGATCGTTACTCGAGGTCGCACGAGCGGACAACCGTCGAATCGTTTCGTCCGCTTATGAGAGTCGGACATGTGGCGTAGGCGTTACTTGCGTCAGTCGACATGGGCCACGCGTCGGGCGGGGGAGTCGAAACAGGCGTCAATTTGACTCCTCCTTAAATGCTGCTGCCACGTGTCTCGGCTATAAAAGGAAGAGCGAGATCGACTTTCGTAATTTTCATCTACCCTATTCACTTTTCTCTCCCATTCTACCTCCTCAGCTGCGTTTACGGTTTGCCTTTCTTCTCTGTCCTCGCGTTCTTCTCTCCTCAACTGTGTATTTATCGTCCTTCCGATGAGTCTTATCTTTTCCCCCTTTCCTCTTCGACATTTAGTAACCATGCATCCTTCAAATCCCCAGGGGGAGATTTCTGGTGATGAGGGCGAAACGAAACATTTTTGGAATGTTTCGGAATTGCCTTTCTTATTGGTGGAGATGACGATGAGTGCCAATGAGGCTTTCCAGCTCTCCGCCAGGATGTCCAGTGGGACCCCAGCGGAGCGCCCTGCTCTGGAGGACCCCTCTGTCTTGAGACATGCCCCGGGCAGGCCCACCCCCTTTTTCCTAGGGGATGACTTAGAGGAAGAAGAGGAAGAATTAGGAACTTCCGAATCGGCTCTTCTTAGGAGACCGATGAGGGCCGAATTTGGAGAAACCACTGAGTCAGTCCCCCTACGAAGATCGGTTAGATTCGCTGAGTCGGCGACCGAAGAAGGAGAGGCTGTCGAGAGTGAGGAGGTCGAAGATGAACAAAAGGGACCGGTTCCCTCAGTTTTGACTGAGATGGACCTGAATAGGATTCGAATAGGGTATCATGTCCCTGACTCAGTAATTCTTCAACTTCCGCTTCTGAATGAGTTGCCTAACCATCCCCCTCATGGGATGGTCGCAATTTTAAGTTGTCATGCAATGTGGCTTGAGTCTGCCCGTACAGCCCATCGTTCAGGATTTTCTTTTCCGACTCAGGATTGCTCCCAGGCAGATAGTCCCGAATGGGTGGGGGGACTTGTTTGAATGTACAGTGTTGTGGGCCGAGACGGATCAGCCCCCACTGACTGTGAACGAGTTCCTCTATTTATACCAAGTTCAGCCAAATACTTCACAGCTCGGCTGGTATTTTTTGAGTGCTTGGTGGAACAGGGGTGATTCTTTGATAATGGACCCTCCTACCTCTAACAAGCACGGAGAGAGAGGTGGTTCTGGGTATGCGGTCGCTGGGAAACTGCCGAGCCTGGGTTATTCAAATCCCTCGTTCCTCGGGTGTTCTCTAAAGCAGGTGACTCAGCACGCCTCTTTCCTCGTCTTGCTTTCCTAACCTCTTCTTGAGTCTAACTGAATGTTTTCTTCAGATATCTCCAAGAGAAAGCCGAAGCTAGCAGTCAATGTTTTAGCTCGGATCAAAGACTTGTGGAAGTTGAGCCCGGAAGACAGGTCTTGGAAGTCTCTTTTACAGCCGGAGTATCTTCTTCTCTCAGGCTTGGATTCGTCTGTGACAGGTGACTTTGAATTATTCAGGCACATTCTTCTTGAATTTCCCTGATCTGTGTCTTGTCTGATAAAGAAATGGCCGAAGCTCGACCCCTCCTGAGACCGTCGAAGTTAAAGGCTCCCCCTAGGTTAGTCCTTCTGTCGGAGCCTCGGCCTCCGAAGAAGGCTAAGACCGCTTCCTCGGTGGCGGAGCCTTCCGTCCTCGTTGCCGCCACCTCGACCGTGCCGCCCGTCATTGATCTTTTTGACCCCGAAGAGAGGGTGGAGGATGTTTCTACTGAGTCCCGAGCGACTCTCGAGCCAACACAGGTCGCTGAACGAGTCTCGGGGCATAGAGAGGAGCAGAGAGGAGAGAGTTCAAGGGAGGAGTCGGCTCCGTAGGAGCAATCCTCCTTCTGTCGAGCTGTGGCAAATATGGTGCCTTGGGCTATTTTTTCCGGGAGCGAGAGGGAATTCGCTTCCATCTTCGAAGCTCCTGGGAGTCGGATACTATCCCATGCTGCAAAGGTCTTGCTTCAGGTGGGGTTTCAAATTTTGTTCTCTAGCTCTTTCTCTCTTTCAGCTTTAATCTGACTTAACTTGTTTTTGCAGCTCGCTCCCTGCCTACTGAGAGCCAGCGTAAACCTGACCGAGGCTGAGAAGGCTCAGAAAAACGTGGCGAACGTTGAAGCGGCTCAGAGACGAGCAGCAGAGGCAGAAGCCCAACTTGAAATAGCCTCCACTAGGATCGGCCGCTTGACTGGTGAGTTGAGTTTGGCTCAGAAGGCGACCGAAGACGCTCGAGCCGAATGTGCTAGGATGGCTCAGCTGTTGAAAGGGGCCACTGATGAGAGTTGGCAACTTCGCCTGGCTCGTGATGCCTCTGAGGATAAGTTAACCCGGCTGAAGGCTGATACAAAGATGGCTCTTGAGGTGGCCAAGAAAGAGGCGGGAGAGAAGGTCGTAAAGACTTCTTTGAATCTGCGGAGTTCGAGGACGAGAGAGACCGCCTATATGCGAGCGGGTACCGAACATGCATTGAAGGGGTGAAGCAGTTTTTTTCCGACCTTGACCTCTCGAATTTTGAAGATGGGCCTCCCGAGGACCAGCGGTTGAAGCGGCCGATCCTGATGACGTTGCGGTTCGTGCTGGGGCCCAGCCTGAAGCGACTTAGGGTCCGGGGGTCATTCCGAATGACTCTTGAGAGCCCCGGAGCTTGGTTTTTGGTACCATCATCAGCTCCATTTTTGGCACTCACACCAGCTCCGCTAGGAACTTGGTTTTGGGTACCATCATCAGCTCCATCTGTGACACTAATATCGGCTCCGAGCAAGCTCGAGAATAGTATTAACCGAAGAAGATATCCGCACGTTGTGGCCGACCTTTCTTTTGCCCCTTTTTAGTCTAATAATGTATTGCCGAAGCCAGATGTAACTCGATGTAACATGATAATAAATGAATATGATCAGTTTCATTTTATTCAATTTTGACTTAGTTTGCATGCCTGCTTGTTTTTTTAGTCTTTTTTCTTTTATTGCTTCGTCGTACGGACTTTAGGGGTAATAGGTTTTCAGATGCTCGGCGTTCCACGGGTGAGACAGTAGTCATCCGGTTAGGTCTTCCAACTGATGTCCCTAGTCAAACGGTGGCTGAGACGATATAGGGCCCTTCCCAGTTGGGTCCGAGTGTACCTGAGCCGGCTTCCTTAGTATTGAGGAACGTCTTTCGAAGAACCATGTCTCTCACTCGAAAACGTCTGACTTTGACTCGGGCGTTGTAGAGCCGAGTAACCTGCTGTTGCCGAGCTCTCGTAAGTTGCCGAGCTCTTTCACTTTGTTCGTCCACAAGATCGAGTTCGAGTGCTAGGACTCGATTTTATGACTGCGTACCTTTTGAGGCCGAGAGGTTATCGTTTCTGTCAGATCAGCCGGTAGGTCGGATCGACATTGAGTCGGTGGGTGATCACTGACGGGTCGATTCCTTGCATATCTTCATGGGTCTAACCAAATACGTCAGCATATCGTCGGAGCAGGGCTACCAGATTATCCTTCAACGGTGGTCGCAAGGACGAGCCAACCTGCACCGTTTTAGACTCGTCTGCCTCGACCAAGGGCACTGAAACAAGATCTTCAATTGGCTGCCCTCGTTCATGCGTCTTGACCCGGGGGTCTAGCTACTCGATTGTTAATACTTCTGTTGGAGCTTTCTCGGTGGGTCTCTTTACAACTGTCATGTAGCAACGCCTCGTGTCCTGTTGATCTCCTTTGACGACTCCTACTCTCGACTCAGTCGGAAATTTCATGGAGAGGTGGTACATAGATATGACGGTCCGGAGGGTACTCAGAGAGGGTCGACCGAGTATAGCGTTATACACGGACGATTGGTCGACTATCAAGAAATCAACCATTGTTGTTGCTTGGTGCAGATGATTCCCGGCTGTGAGGGGCAATGATATGATCCCTTCTGGGAGTATCTGTCTCCCCGAGAATCCTACTAACGGGGTACGAACCGGTCGTAACGCAGATCGTTCAACTCCCATCCTGTCGAAAACTTGAATGAACAATACGTCAGCCGATGACCCTGTGTCGACAAGAATACGGAACACATTTCGATTTGCAATGGTTAGAGTAACGACCAATGCATCATCATGTGGATGATGGATCCCTCGGGCGTGTTCATCAGTGAATGAGATACAATACTTTTCCTTCTTCTTTTCTTTCGATGGTCGAGCTATGATTAGAATGTCGGACTCAGGTCGGATGAGACTCCTGGCGTGATTTTTTCAGGCGTTATTTGAGTCACCGCCGCACAGGGGTCCTCCGACTATCGTCTGAATTTCTTCCGTAAGTCGGTCGTCGCCCGGTAGTTCTTCCGTTGTTCCTGTTCTCTTGACGTGTTCTTTGAGCCGACCTTCTCGGATAAGCCTTTCGATCTCCTCCTTCAAATGATAACAATCACTTGTGCTATGACCGTGATCGCGATGATAGTGACAGTACTTGTCCTTGTTCCGTCGATTTGGATTACTCCGAAGCTTATTTGGCCAACTCACGAATCCTTGACCTTTGATTTCCATCAGCACCTATTCTCGAGGTTTGTTAAGCAGGGCGTACGTAGAGAACATTCGGTCGGGTCGCTTGCCTGACTTGCGTTCGTCGCGTGTTCGGTCGTCCTTACGCTTTTTTCCTCCGGTCGAGTCAACCTCATTTTTGGCCGACCCCTTGGCGGTGGTTTTTGCATTCTGGACGGCCTCGCGCAAGTTACGCGTTTCTTCAGCGTCTGCGTATTTATCGAGTCATGAACTTCGACAAAGTCTCGGGTGGATTCTTATCTAAGGACACTAAGAATGGCTTGTCCCTTACGCCTTGTATGATGGAGTTGAGTGTTGTTTCCTTCGAGTGTTTCCGAACTTGGAGCGATTCGAAGTTGAACCGTTTGATATAGTCTTTCAGCAATTGTCACGCCCCAAACTCGGAAACTGGGCTCACAAAATTTTCGATCACCGAATCCGGCACCGACAGCCTCCGTAAAACCCCATTCTCGGCTCTTGGCGCCCATTCGCCAGGTTCCAATCCTGGGATGCTACGAGGAGGATTTTCAAAGTCAATTTGATTCGTAGTAAGTATAACCAAAGGCATAACCCACAAACAACAACTAAAAACTTCATCACATTTCCACTATGATAAAAAAACTTTATAAGTACAATGAGCATAAAGGGAAATACAATGATAATGAACAAAAAGCTCCAAGATGATCTGCAAAGCGCTCCTACCTCAGCGCTGTTGCGCTCCAACGTCACCTGCACGCAACGATCGTGCATAAGCTTATCGAAAGCTTAGAGGGTGGTGTAAGTGTGTGCGCAAGGTAGTAGTTATGCAGTATCAGAGTAATGCGGAATATGCTGATGAATCCAGGAATGCCATGAGCCGTACTAAGGCTATGCGATGCGAGGCATGGATGATGTCAGCCATACCAAGGCCATGCGGTGCGAAATGCAACTCAAGCATGCGAATCCTCATCTAAGTCCACATATCAATATAGCTCAACTATGGAATATCACCGGGGTCCAGTACACTCCAAGCCAAATTACCGCCCCATCGCACGCAATAAGGTGAGTGAAAAAGACTTCATTATCCGCCTGCCAATATCGGGCTCGGTTCGTCGATAGCGGACTCATTCCTCAAGCTGTTCAAACTCAGCCTAGCTTTGCCCCCTTTTCTTGGGCGGGTAAGGCCGCAACCCTTTCCAACCGACCACGACACAGTGGAAAGTGCGACCGTTTGGTAATCGGCATTCGGCGCTCATGCACTCACTCGGTCTAGACGTTGGAGCAACCTCTTGGTACCATAAGAGTTTAGGGACTTTCACCCAAGGATATCTATAACACCCCATGTAGAACAAGATTTTCAGCATCTAATCCTGCCAACCACGATATGCCTGTGGAGGTTGCGGCCCTGATGTCGCTAGGGCGTACAGTACCATATCACACGATATGAATGCATGAATCACACTATCCAGTCGTGCAACAATCTTGCACGTATCGTGCGCTCATGTAGGGCAACACCGCTCATTCAGGAGCCCCTAAACAATCTGCCCGAAGGCATATGCTATGATCAGTCACTTCTCATATCAAGCATACATATGATGCGTATGATCATAAATTATGGAACTACACTAAACATGCTATAAAGTAATGCACTATCCTTACAACGCGGATGGACTAGACGGCCTACACACAACAAGTACGAGCCTATCAATGGGCCCTAGGGAGAGTTGTAATGTGGACATTTAACTAACATTATACTTGCAATGTGGACGTCAAACCATCATTGCTCCCAAGACATAGCCCGTCGTAAACCTCACCACATGAACCATGTAGAGATCACACATTGCAATGGACCTTAGGTACATCCCATTGGGCCTTAAATACATTAAATGGGCCATATTATATGGGCCTAATATTCATCAAGTTGGCCACATCAATGGGCAGCACCAATGGGCCTTATGTACATTGCAATGGGCCATAACCCATGGGCCTTAGAATACATCAAAATGAGCCTCGTGACATGGGCCTTATATATATATATATATATATATATATATATATATATATATATATATATCAGATGGGCCACACCAACAACCACAATTACATCAATATGAGCCCCATCTCATGGGCCTTATAAATGCCAAGGTGGGCCTCAATGGATGGTCACAATTAAATCAAGATGGGCCTCAATCCATGGGCCCTAATACATCACAATGGGCCTTCTAAATGGGCCATAAATATGCAACAGGTGGGCTCTACACATAGGCCTTATATATATATATATATATATATATATATATATATATATATATATATATATATATCACAGGTGGCCCTTAAAAGTTTTGAATGGTGGATGTCACTGTCCACGTAGATGGTGGGGTCCACTTGAACCTTGGATCTGACTCATTCTTAGTTTCGAACTAAGAAATGAACTTCTAAAATGGATGGACGGTTTGGATGCAGCACCTGCATCCTGGTGGGTTCCACTATCGTTAGATAGTGTGAAAAAAACACATGCATCACCGTGGGCTCCACCGTCCGCTGGACGGTGTGAATAAAATGGATACATCATGGTGGGTTCCACCGTCCATAGCCGTGGACGGTGTGGCAACACATACAACAATGGTGGGTTCCACGTGTGTGGCTCACCATAATGTTTTCCCGCCATCCAACCTGTTGACAAGGTCACATGGACCTGAGTGAAAGGAAAAACACAAATTTCATGTTGATCCAAAACTTCTGTGGGCCATAAAACGATTTCAATGGCAGAAATTCAATCTCACTGTTTCCTGCAGTGTGAGCCACCTGAGCTGTGGATGGAGTTGAAATTTGGAGGGGGCCCACTGCTGGGAGTGGCCCAGCTCGTGAACTGTGTGGATGTAAAGTATACATCATGGTGGGGCCCACATGTAATGCCGTGGTCCCTGGCCCGACCGCCCATACGCAGCAGCATGCTGCTGCTGTTGTCAGGGGCAGCAGGCACTGCCCCCTTATGTAAAAAAAATATCTTTTTTTTGAAACCCGTAAATCCACCCCAGCCATTAGTCTCTATAGACTATGACAAGTCCATCGAGCCCAATATTGGACATGTCTTGGCGCGTAAGAAATTTTAAGCAAATTTGAAAGGTGAAAATCACCGTTTTTAATGCTATGGCCCACTAGATACTCGGATTAACCTCATTTTTCGGCTCAACGCCTAAAATAGTCTGAGAAAGAGGATGGACGGCGTGGATTGAACACATACATCAAGGTGGGGCCTACATGAGTGGGCCACCCATAAGCTTGGAAACAAGCTGATATTTGTGTTTTCCAAACCATGTCCAGCGTCCCTGGACGCTGGACGTTGCACGTAACAAATACATTAGAGGTGGGCCCTGCTTAGGTGGGCCACCTCATGGAGGATGGTGTGGACACAACACACACAAAGTGGGCCCCACTTGTAGATGGTTTGGATAGAATACATGCCTCATGGTGGGGTCCATTCAAGTGGGCCACACAACCATATCATGATCTCATAAAAGAAAATGAAATAGAGAGGGAGAGGGAGGGATAGAGAATGAGACACGTGTGATGGAGGGACCTCGACACTATGGGCCCTCCCTTGCAACCAATCATGCATCAAGTGGTTCTCATTACACATGGACCCATCAAATCAAAATCCAACGGTGGAGATCCCTTCTTCACTAAAATAGACGGTCTAGATGACTCTAGGTATATAAGAAAAATAAACATCATAATGGGGTCCATGGAGAATGGCCCTATCATGGAATGATCATGATGATTAAAGTGGGCCATCGGCCACATCTTAGGGTCTTAAATGAGATCCAAACCATTGGTCGGTTGGCCTCACTTGACTCATCTTAAAAACATTAAAACTACTCTATCAAAGCACCCACCGCTTGATCTTCTTACTCCATTGGCTTTCTTAGCTCCTTAACTTCGATTCCAACAGAGGAGATGAGGTTTGGATGGTTGAGATGGGAGATGAAGGGGTAGGAAAGTGGGCCACCTTTGTTGCTTGGGAAAGCTTGAAGAGGCTCATACGTATGATGCCTCTTGCTTGGGAAAGTGAATTGAAAAATGAAGGGGAGAGAGAATTGTAAAGGGAGAGAGAGAGTGATGGGTGATGGAGTGATGGATGTGGAGAGTGATGGGTGTAAGGGACTTTTTGACTTTTGTGGCAAATAGTGTAAGAAAAGTATGAGCTTTATAAGAACTTTTTGACTTTTATGGTTGCTTGGAAATGGGTGAAAGGTGATGTATACTTGACATGTTGAGATTGATGGATTGATGTGACAAATCGTAGAGATTCTCTCGAAATTCACACGCGTGGCATTTTCTCACATTGAACGCTGGCCCACATCTCCTAACCAAGGTATCGCCTTGGCGCTCGAGTCGCGGCATCGGAACCCCGGTGACGGCGCGGTCGCTATGGTACAAGTCTTGGGTTGAGTAGACTCGGGTTGATGGCGTGTGAATCAGGGTCGCGTGCAAATACCGGTTAAGGGTCGAAGGTTGCGGGAATTCGACCGGAAAGACCGTGGAAGTCTATGGAACGGTACGGTCTAGGATACGGGGCTTACAATAATTCTCCCTCCTTTTGTACTATGTTGTTCAGGTGCGCTGGAGGTTTCAGCTTCTTCTTCCCGCCAATAAAATTGGTTAGGAAGGCGTCACTAAGTTCTGTGAAGGTTTGGATAGACTTTGGTTTCAGCTGCTTGAACCAAGGTCGAGCTACGTTGGCTAATGTAAGGGAGAAGGCTCGGCACATCAAGGCATCATGTAGTTCCATGTACGTTCGGAAGCATTCGATGTGCTCGGTTGGGTCGGTTTTACTCGTGAAAGGTGTAATTTGCGGAAGACGGAAAAGTTCTGACAATCGGGCCTGCATCAATTCCTCCATGAACGGGGACCCTTTTGTCTCGGGCCGATTCTTACGCGAATCACGACCTTCCTTTACGTCTTCAATCTCCTCTCGTACCTCTCTCCTGAAATCTTGGAGGTCGACTTTCCAAGGTTCATTACTTTCGGCCATTCCTTCGATCAGAGGCCGACTCATCTTTGCCGATCAATTTCATGTCGGAGGTCAGTGGGGGTTAGAACGACGATAGCGGAATGAGCGGGGGCCGGTTCGGACGGACCTTGGGGCTGACTTTTCTGAGGGATTGTCGGTTGCGCAGCATTAAGCTCGGGATCGACAACTTGCTATGGGGCGTTAGCCGTCTGGACACCCGACGGAACTTGCTGGCAGTGTATTTGTTCCAACAGCTGTTTCATGACGTTGATGTCGGATCTGAGTTTATATATTTCTTTATCCAGTCGCCCATTACCTCGGTTCCGCTGAGTGTTCCTCGTCCCAGTAGAGGTCGCTGGTCGAGCAGCAGAATTCTGGCCTTGAGTCCTTCGAACAGCATTTGCATCCAACGGCTCACCGGCGGCGGCCTTGTTAGGATCTCCTGGAACCGTTCTTCTAGTAACCACCATTAAAGCATGTTTTTCAACCTCTGGATAGAGCGTAAGAAATGACTTTTTGTATCGTTTCCCACAAACGGCGCCAAACTGTTGATGCAAATATTTGGCCGTCCCTCGGTATACTTTCGAGTACCTACACAGGGAGAAGACAAAGGAGACCCTTGCTAGAGCAGGGGACCCTCCGATGCCAAAGTCAGTATAGGAATCTGGGTCTTATGGTATTGAGGAGGTTTTGGAGAGAATGTTTTGCGTACCTTTCATCCTTCGAATCTCTTCTATTTATAAGAGGAAGAGGATTTCGCCGTACAGGAATTCTTTCCTGATCTTTTGGAAATTTGATTTAGTTGGTATTTTGTTTATGGATACTCCCTGATCCCGAGATTGCCGGGATCGGGGATCCTTTTACAAAATTCTCAGGACGGCGTTTAAGATTACACCATCTCTCTTTTGCTTGACTCAACCTCAATAGATCCGTAATCTCGGCTGGCTCACATAGGAGACTTTTAGCCTACTATCAGGTGAAACTGGATCGGCTCAGGGCCAATGTTTTCCTTCTATCCGACAGCCGATACTACAACCAACCATACATGGGTTGTTTTTATAGTCGGTCAAGTGGCTTTCTGATTTAGGACCTTTAACAGGTCTTTTTAGACGTTGCTGCCTCATTAACCGAGTCAGCTTGATGCGTCCTATACCTGCTTAAGGCTATCGACTCTCAACTTCGGTCGGGATTCATTTCCTACAGATCCGAACAAGTCTCTCCTTCGGCTTTATCATGCTTAATCCAAACTATAGGCTCGGATCTTTTGATCAACTTTAGTAGAAGTGGTCCATTCCATAACCGAGTCTCCAGACTTGTTATATCTTTTTCCCAACATAACCCAAGCCTATTGTCAGTGTGGTTGAAATTGCCTGTTTCTTGCATGCATACTATGAAAGTTTGGACAGCATGGATAACCATATACATTACAATCCCCACTATGTTCGTGAAGCAGATACATCATGGTAGCCTCCCTAATGTGTTCACGAAGAAGGCACATCATGGTGGGCTAAAGCCATTTGTTCGCGCCATGAATGGGCAGATAAGGAGCCCACCATGATGTATCTACTTATCTATGCAGTCCAACTATTTTCTTAGATCATTTTAAGGTATGAGCTAAAAAATGCAGTAAATCCAATGCTCAAATGGACGGCATCAAATAATAAGTTTGGTTCGGATTAAATGAATGTTGCATTAAATGCAGGATCCATGGAATGGTGTGGTCCACTTGAGCATTGATCTAAGAGAGGGTTGTCTAATAAATTTAATTTTCGAAGTACAAACCGTCTGCGCCCTCCACATGGGTAGACGTATTTTAACATCAAAATGACACCGCATTAGAGAGATGGCTACGCGATATTCCATGCTTCTGCCCCACTGTAGCATGGCTCGGCATTGTTTGGGTTGCGTGCAGACTGTGAAAGTCGTTTTAAAAAGAATATATATATTTAAGATGAGTATTTCTGTGTATCTTCTCAACCGTCTATTTATATACCAGGCATCGAATGGTTAGAATCGTTCTCCTAAAGATATCTTTTCTGCAGCAGTATTAATTTGGATAACTGAATTGGATGAAACTGCACTTCTTTTTTGCTTGTTTTCCTTTTAACAACTGTTTTGGGTCCCACCTTTCCGTTCGCACAGGCGGTTATCCAACGGGCCAAATGATGAGTGGGCCGTTCCAGAGATGTCCTATCTTGGATGATCTCAACTGTTTCTGTGCTACGATTTTAGCTTGAAGATTAGGGTGCAAACATGTCGGACTAGCCAGGGGGATTTCAGGGACGCAGATTGGCCAATGGCTAGTAGTTGGTGCTTTATTAGCCTCACTATAATGTATGTGTTTCATCCACGCGGTCCATCCATTTTTTCGGATCATTTTATGGTATGATTCCATAAATGAGGTAAATCTAAATCTCAACTGGACCACACATAGGAAACAGTATTGATTGAACGCCCACTATTAAAAACTTCTTAGAGGCCACAAAAGTTACAGATTAATCTGATATTTGATTTTTTTTTCCTTTCATCCATGTTTGTATGACTTAATGAACAGATTGGATGTCAAATAAACATTACAGTGGGCCTTAAGATGCTTTTTATGGTGGAAATTCAATGATTACCGTTTTCCTTGGTGTGGTCCACCTGAGATTTAGATCTGCCTCAATTTTGGAATCAAGCCCTAAAATGATCTGGAAAAGTGGATGGAAGGCGTGGATAAAACACATGCATCATTGTGGGGCTCACATAGCACCGGCCACTGGCCACCTGGCTAGTGGCAATGGCACTAGCCAAACCGCGTCCGGATTTCGGGTCCCAGCGCAATATGAACTGGGCTCTGGCTTGTATTGAGTGGCCCACAGGTGGGGCAGGGACTCGATTTGAAACCCCATAGATCCTGTGTCGAGCTCTTCCAAGTACTCGATCAAGGCCCGACTTGAGCCCTACAAACGGCCCATTTATGATATAAATCGCCTTGGCTTGGCTTGGGATTTTCCATTTCAAAAGATTTTTGGTACATGAGCAATCAAAACCGTTGGCCCATTTTATGGACGGATCTGACCAGTTAACGATCGGCCCACTTTTGCGGACTGAAAACATGAGCCAACCGGATCTAATTTGGGTTCTAGAAGTTTTATTGTGGCTGAGGGTGCAAGTGGTTAGGGTGCCTTCATGCTGTTTTTGTACAGGCTGCCAACATGGATTAGATCTCGACCATTTATTAGGTCTAATAGTGAGTGGGCCATTGATAAAACCCGATACTCCCTGGACAATCCAATCGGGTACTGCAAACTAACATTAAACGAAGAAAAACTTCATCCTTTTTCGTGAAAATGTTATCATGGTCCAATTTTTCGTTACTCACCACTCAATGGAAGAGTCTAGGTATTGAATGGCTCCGATCATCATCAGATTGCTTACATGTACGGATCACAATATGGAGATGCAGACAGATCTCTTATCATTTTTCTTCTCCTGTTTTTTTCTTTTCTTTCCTTCGGTTTTTTCCGTAGGGGCAATTTCGTTATATTTCCTATAGACCGGTGTCTGTTTTTAGGTTTCATGAATACGTGGATACCGAGCTATACCAGAAAAGCTTTGATACTCTGACAACTTATGATGATGGTATGCAGGCACTTTGAAATTTCTTAGAAAACTTGCATATGTGTGGCATATAATTAAATCAAAATAAACTGTCCACATTATAATTTTCCAGTTTATAGCTACGATTAACAAAAAATTACACTACTTTGATTATCTGACTACCGGATTGGTGGACATTTATTGGACGGTCAAAAATAAAACAGTTCAATGGTCCTATACGGACAAACAAGCATCCACCAATCAGAAGTTAGGAATTTTTCAAACCATCTGATTTTAGGACTTTGGCTTAGAAACATTGGGCTTAAAATCGTAGTCGGCTTATCTTGAGTCAATGTATGCCTAGAGTACAATTACTAGGTGCCCGCGTATCAAACACCATACGGAGTCTGAGTAACTCCTCGGGCTAATATAACTTTCCTCTCCATCACGCTAACTTTTCTAAAGTCGGTTGCATGAGTCGTTCCGTATGAGACGCCACGTGGCTCGAGGCGGCATAGCCGCATGCGTCACGGTGGGCCGACGTTGATTCTGTGTTACACCCGATCCGGGTTTGGCGTGGTGGATCCCTGACTGTGGGGCCCACTGTGATGTATGTACCATATCCACGCTGTCCATCCATTTTGAAAACTCATTTTATAGCATTAGCCCAAAAATCAAGCAGATTAAAATCTCAGTTGGACCACACCACATGAAAGAGTGGTAATTGAGTATACAATGTTAAAAACATCTTGGGGTCCGCCGAAATGTTTGTATGCCAGCCAACCTGTTGATAAGGTCAAAGAGACCTGGATGAAGGGACCATACAAATATTGGCTTGATCCAAAACTTTTGATGCCCACGATAAGCTTTTAACGGTCGATCACTACTTTTTCCTATGGTGTGATCTGTCTGAGATTTTGATCTGCTTAAATTTTTTTGGAATAATGCCGTAAAATTAGCTTTCAAAAAGTATGAATGGAGTGGATTTAAAGCACATACATCAAGTTGGGATTCACCAACCCGGATACACCCAAACCGCGTCCATTCAATCCATTCATTTTTGCGCCGCCCTAACCCAGAAGGAAGGGTGAAACCTTACCATGGCCCACCCAAGTTTTCGATACGCTTATATTTGATTTTTCTGTTCATCGCGACTCATCTTCCAGATTAGTTGTGTGGCGTATAACAACTACGGTTGCCTCCTGTTAGGTTTTAATGGTTGGCATCCCGTCCGTGCCATTGACCGTGGTGTGGCACAACTGACCTTTGGAATGGAGTGATCCATAGGTTTACGTGTTAACATGACCTGGCGTACGCGATGGACGGAATGGATTTTAAATACACATGACGGACGGTACACATCGTGGAGTGTATTTTAGAGTTGTACGATGCGTCGGTGAGACAGCACGGGAAGAGAAATTGAAACTGTAAAAAAAGAGGAAAGAAGAAAAAGGAAAGATGCCAAAATGGTTCGAGTGTGGACGACTCATTCCAAATTTTTTGATGATGTGGCCTAATCAAGCAGTAGATCTGCTTCTTCTTTGGGCTGAAGTGTTAAATTAATTTATAGTTACATATATACGGTCTGGATTTCAAATAGTTATCTTAGTTGACATTATTGAGCCATTTTTGCACCGTCTCCTAGTAGTACGCTTTCTATGTCGTATATGGGCATGGTGGACGAAAGTGAGAGCGGTCTATTCACATGAATGAATTCGACAGAAAAATACCCTCCATTGATAGGCATGACAGGTCCAAATAGGGCCCTTCCACCACGAATTGCAGGGATAAAATTGGCCAAATGCTACTAACTTTTAAGTTGACCACTTGACGGGCCGTGTTTGATGGGTTAGGACTTGATGGATTGTGCATTAATACAGCTCATTAGATTAATTTTTTAAATGAAGATAGTTATCTCACTCGAAAATATCCAATGGGGCCGCACCTGATTTTTTAAGTAAAGATGCTAAATGGTCAAGGAGTCTAGGCGCAGAGCAACACATGCACAAAAAAGGTCGCCATGCCACCACTTTGTGATGATTCGCCAAGTAAGAAGGCATTAGTTTCACAGATGGGCCTACCTTTTGAGTGTTTAGTTTATAAAGAGTTTATTTGGATACCACTAAGTAAGTTAGTTTTTAACCAGTGTTTAGCTATTAAGTTACTTTTTTCACTTAAATTGGTTTGGAAAGTATTATTGTGAAAATACCTCATTTATTATAGGCTACTTATTTCAAAAAGTTTTTTTTTAGCCTTTTAATTTGTTTTTTTTTTAAAATAAAATATTTTTATGAGGCTCGTACGTTGGACTGTATATCTTGAAGGTGGGACCCATGTGATGGTTGGCCCACATCAAAGGTCGGCCCCTAATGATAAATAATTCATATTTAAAGCGACGCGGTATGATGGGTGATCCACTTCAAAAGTGAGGCTTATATGATGGACGATCCACATTAAAGGTGGGCATCACATGATGGGCAACAACATTGAAGTTGGCCGCTGTTGATGGATGTCCCACATCAAAGTGAGCCTCATATGATGGATGATCCATATTAAAGGTGGACTTCACAAGATAGGTGGTGGATATTGAAGGTGAGCCCCACATGATGGACAATAAAATTGATGGTGGGCCCACATGATGGATGACCAATATCAAGGGTGGACCTTGCATAATAGATGATGCACATAAAAGGTTGGCCTCCTAATAATAAATGGTTCACATTGGGGCACGCATGATGGATGCCCCACTTTGAATGTGTAACCCTACAATGAACATTTCACATGAAAGGTTCCCCTCACATGATGGTTGGTGAATATTATGATGGACCAAACAAGCTCGGAAAATAAATATTTATTTTTCTACTTTTTAGTTAGCAAGTATGTTATTTATTGGACATGCTTATCTACTTAATAAGTAAAAACAAAGTTATTTGATGAATAACTTATCAAAAGTAATTTATAGTTCAAATGCCTCCGAAGATTATTGGTAAGTGTTTGTGTGAAAATTTGACGGACAAGAGCAATGGTGCAAATTGAGCCACATGGCATAGAGGATATTTTGAAAGCATGTACTATATATATATATATATGACAGATCGCATATGTGGATTTGCCTTGATGTTTATGCTACTCTAGATAAGATTAAGTAACCGACAAAGCCAACGTCAATACTAGACCACATCCTGAGCATCCATCAAAGATAATATCATGATCAAGGAAAGGTGACCTCTCTTTCCCAGCTAATTACTTGAAATGGCGCCACGTGAATAGATGGTTGTCCTTATATCTTTTATAAGAGCAAGATATAAATAGCATGAGTATATTTGAAGAATGTATCCCAACTCCTCAATCCAAATACAACCCTATCCAATACAACGTTGTGTATCTTATGTTAAAATTTCCACCTCTCATTAACAGTGGGCCTTTAGGGTAGAATTAGGTTCATATTGTCCTTGCGCATACGTTGGACCGACCATTGGACATAGCTTATATCTGTTAGGGCTGAAAGTCGAGAGGGGGGGGGGGGGGGTGTGTAAACCTGACCACCGACCCGATATTGGTATGGAATCTGGTAGGATGTATTGACTTTAGTCTTAAGCTTGGGCATACAAAAACCAACCCAATAAAACTTGGGTCAAGCTCGAGTTGAGGTCTCCGGTTACCCTACGCCAACCTGAATCCAATCAATATATAAGTTACTTATAAATTATAATTGAGTATGGATCATCTGTGTTGAAGCCACAAGAAATTCTAGTGCCATTGGGTTTCATTGCTCCATGTCATTTCTGATGACTCAAGCTAACAAGATACGTCGGATTTCTCTTTCCCAAATAAATTACATGCTACACAACATGACTTTTAAAGGAGTAGTTGTCATATATTTTAGCTTGTTTGTTTAGAAAAAATAACGTTCTTTATAATAAATAACTACATATATCATTAAGAAAATCATAGGTACAAAAAAATTTAAACGTGTATTGAAAATATAATAGACTAATGTAATAACGAAAATATTAACATGTATCCACTCGACCAACCCGATCAAGCCCACTTAGGTTGAGAATTCCCAATTTGAGGTTAGGTTGGTTTAGATTAGGAGTTAAGGTATATGAATCTTAAGTTAGGCTAGGTTGAGCACCAACCGCTCGACTTTTAGCCCTACTAGTTGTAATTCCCTTCCATTCGCGCCGATGAGCCGATTCTAAAAGAAAAACCTATTTTTATAATCCATTTGCCTTAGCTCTTATGTTGGGCCGACTATAGTTGTAAATTTTGATTTTGCCATAATCACACTCATCAACACACTATTTCAAGAAGTACTATGTTTTTATCAGCTATGTCGGTGATCCCGTTTTAGTAGTAAGTTACGCTTACTTCCGCATCCCATCCCTGCCATCCATTTTTTGCTCGACTATACAACAGTTGCATCTTTGTAAGCCCCTAGTTCCTAAGGTAAAAACGAGTTCATTTGAAGGAAGAGCCCTGACCTCTGCCAATTACCTTATTGATACACATGCACATTGTTGGCTGAATAGATGATATTGCTAATTACATAATTGGCTAAGCATCTTTATAACTACGATCTCACCTACTGACGGATCAGCTGAGCACCGCTCTATCTCCATGCTAGGGGTCAACAATGATCGTAGTTTGAATCGGACCAAACAATTTTGGCACCTACACAAAGCAAACACACGTATCATTGTAGTTTGAATCGGACCAAACAATTTTGGCACCTACACAAAGCAAACACACGTATCTTGCATGCCTGTAAACCACACCAACAGTAGGCTTGATGGAACCAGTGGTCATAATGGTCAAATGGCTCCCACCAACTCCCCCCGTCGCAGGTCGTGTGGCTTGCCCAGATAGGACGGATTAGGTAAGGTGTCGAAGTAGATCATGTTTGACCATGACCAAGTCGACTCAATGAGTCTCTAGGTCCTATAACCGCTGGTGCACTTGCTGACCGATCACATTGGGGTACGTTTGTGCACCCATTTACAACCATCGGCTGTGCTTTAAAACCCACCTATGGATAGTCCAATACATGGATTTCGCCTGTTTGTAAGTTCAACATGCATAACTAGGCTATGCTGCCAAATTACACTAACTGGATTGCTTTGTTTGTTATACCCATTTGTTTTTCAGCCATGGATTAGATGGTTAGGATTCCTTGATTACGAAGATTCTTTAAGGCTGTGATGTCACCCAACAAATAAAAACTTTTTTTTATTTTTATTTTTTACAGGTTAGCAGTACATGCTCCACTATTAGCCACCCCACCAGGGAATAGATACCAAGACCTCAGTGTTAAGACGGGATATCTTCACCTAGTCTACCACTTGAGCCATGGACCAGGGTGTAACAAATAAAGACTTATATTGGGGGCTGCCCCTAACTTCTCTCAAACATGATGGGGTAGAATTTGACTGGACTGCAACTGTTGTCATAGGCGATGGTCAATTGAATAAATACTTTTTAAATTAAGCAGGACATATTTCTGATGGTAGTTTGTTGTCCAATTAAATTTCACCCTATTTTATTTGTGCTGAACTTAATATAGGCTAGAAAAATACATAATCTAAGTTCGACAAATAAACTGTGGAAATCATAGACTAGCCAATTTGCTGCCCTTTTCATAGAATATTGATATAGCTTGGATCATTGGCAAAAGGTGGATGCTGATCACTTTGGCTTTTGTGTGGTAGCCATGAAATTGTGTTGAGCAGCTTGATTTTGTTGGACATACCATATTGTAGTACTATAACTAAGGTCCTGATTTTTGCCGGATAGCTATCAAGTGTTCCATGCACGTCCAAGATTACTCTATTGGATTTAGCAAGTGTCTCAATGCAACTAGTAGCACTACAGGCTTTACTGCTCCCACAATGCTAAATCTAGTAGTTAACGTGGGCAAAGCGTACACTAAAATCAGATGTGTATCTCCACCGCCCGAACATTGTGAGTGGGAATCTCAGGACACATTTCAAAATTAACTTTAGAACTTTTAAATTTTGAAATGCTTCTGGATTCCTATAACCTACTTTTAAATGGTGATAGGGAACATGTGCCAGTGTTTTTATGCAAGTTGTGCATGTTGAAGTGGGAAGCGGATTGCGCCCCGGCCGCCTGCTGGAGACAGGAGGGGTAGGATGCAATCCGCGTCAGATAATCTGGGCCCGGATTTTGAATCAGTAGGGCTGGGTGTATATGATTTGGCCCGCTCCACGGATGATCTCACCGGTCCGATCATCATCATCACAATTCTTTCTTTCCTGGATTTAACCCAGACCGACTCGGCCATTCTCGAACCAAGTCATATAAAACTCGCCTGAGTCGAGCATAAGGTGACTCATGATATCGAACCCGATCAGGTCCAATGACTGATTCAATGAATTAGGGGCCACCCATGCGAGGGGGCCCAACCAACACATATTAGAGATCTGGGAAGACAGTACACTTGTCACAGATCCAAGCCATTCATAATCTAGTCCATACCATAAGCATGTCATGTGCCAAAACAATCACAAAGCACAATGAATTTGTACCATTGGATATATATATATATATATATTATAACCAGTCATTTCTTTCATACAAGTTTGATATGGACCAACCACATCGCATGATCATGGTGTACCCTACATAATGAATGAATGGCCCAGATCTCTGACACATTTGCCTTGCATCTGGTTCTCTATCCAGATCCCTTGCATGAAGGGCCGGACCTACTGAAGTATGTATCTGTTGCGTAGAAAATGCCAGAAAGGAATGCACGCAAAGCTATTGATTTTGTTAGTCATTATTAATGTTACTTTTCATCCCTGAATTGATTGAAATGGATCAAAGGCATCTAATTTAATAAAGATACCTTCCTTCCTTTTTTTTTTAAAAAAAAGCAAAAAAACAAGGGATTCCACCTCGTTACAACAAAAGAGAAATAGGTTTGATACTCCAAAAGCGTGTGACGGATGATATGCCAGCATTTAAAATTTATTAAGAGAATGCATGCTTGGTGTTGATGCAAAAATCTGATACGCCTTCCTTGGATCCTTCACTTACATGGGAAGAAGACAATGAAGACCCTGGCTAGAGCCGTGGACCCTCCAATGTCAAAGTTAGGACTAAGATTGTATTGAAGAGTTTTAGAGAGAGTTTTTTATATACCTTTTACCCTTGAAGTCTTTCATATTTATAGGAAGGGAAGGATCCCATTGTGCCAGGATTCATTCCTGATATTTTGAAAATTTGATATCAATCCAACTTAAGACTCTCGTCGATCCCGAAATACTCAGGATCGAGGATCTTCTTCTTGAATTTTTGAGAAGGCGTTTCACTTTACACCGTTTCTTCCATTCTTAGTAGATTTTGCCAATTGGATCAGGCTTGGCTGACTCTATTGACAAAAGAGTCTCGGCTGGCTATAAAAGGTTAAACTACTTGCCCTCTGTTGGATGAGACGAGACTAATTTATAATTAGTGCGCCTTCTTAATTCGATAACCGACTCTGTAACTGACCTATTGATAGGTCGGTTTTATGGCCGGTCGTGTGGCTTCTGAGCATTGGGCCTTAGTCGACTTACTTGGTTGCTACTGCCTCGCTTGTCGAGCCAACTTCGTACATCTAAAAGAATCTTTACCTTATGGTTCAGGACTTTGTAAGATCGGTTTGGATTGGTTCCTTATAATTTGAGCTAAGTCTCTCCTATAGGCTTTGGGTATACGTGCCTCGGTCAGGCTTGTTACCTCGGGAGCCCGGCAGTGTCAATAGAATTGGTTCATTCTTTAGCCGAGTCTTTGGACTTGTATTATTTTTCCCCAACACTTGGAATACAAGTAATACAACCTAAATGTCCAACTTTTTGGGTCCACATATAGATGTACCATGACCCAACTCATTTCATTACCAAATTCTCAGACCCATGGACAAGCATCCGATGGTTAAAATGAAAAATATTTAATGGTCCTAAGTGGACGATAAGGGTCCCTACTCTTACTCCAGTGGTAGACTTTCAGGAGTTTCAACCGCTAGTTGAGGGTTCGAGTACTCATAGGTGGTGAAATTCCACTATGGCGTGTGTGTGGTGGTGTGTGTGCATGTGTTAAAAAAAAAGAAAAAAAAAAACGAAAAGAAGTCCACAATCAAAGTGTAGGATTGTTCAATAGAACTAATGTTGAGAGTTTTACTTAGAGTCTTAAGTTGCTTAAGATAAGCTATTTATGCTACAGCTTATCTTAATTTTTACTTATTAAAGGGATAATCATGTTCAGCTTCTCCATATGCCTCTCTTTGGCAATAAACTAAAGCGATTAAGTATTGTAAAGTAAAAAAGTTATACTTATAACTAATCATAAACCAAACATATTTATCTCTGAAATAAGTTACTTATCTACTAACATAAGTACAGAAAGTAACTTATTTAGTAGCATCTACAGTGAATTTTAGTTTGACTTAATTTAAGCAAGGTATACAAGTTTTGAATGCCTGTGCATTAAGTTGCATATACAACTGGAGTATCAAATAACTACCCTATATAAAACTGAAAAGTCGTTGTTTTATTAGATGCCAACTGTAATTAAAAAAAAAAAGAGGAAAAAAATCACTTTGTACGGTTGGGCAAAGTAGGCCTGTTTCAATCCTGGGTCGAGCCTCGGCTACCCCAAGTCAGAGAGGTGACTCGTCCGAGTCAGGCAGAGTCAGGCTCTGCGTAATTTGAGAAATGGTAGAGGCTCTTCAAGAATACACCTGACATGATAATCCAGACCGTCCAAATCACTCACCAAACTTTGAATGGAGCGTAAGAGAAAAATTGCAATGAAAATATTATATTAACCATCCGATTTACCCTTTGAATTTCGATAACTGCCTGTTTAACTTTCAACCATCCATTTGATAGACACTCATCAGACGGCTAAGATTGCTAGATCAATTTTTGCTCCATCTACAGAGGAACCCACAATTTGGATAGTCCTGATAACTGCAAATCAGTTTCCTGTGTGGGAAAGATGTGTCACCGTCCATTTAAAAATTGTACAAAGCTAACATGAGAGTCTGCCAGAAAGCAATCACCCTTCCGTAGCTTCCATTCCTAAAAAAGATGGCCGATCTGACCGTCAGGTGGCCCTAATACGACTGGTTGGTCAATTTCACCTAACTGCTCGGATTTCCTGCGAAGGGCTTTAGCAGAAAGTTATGGAACCTATGTGGGGCACACCATGATGTTTTTGATAAATCCACAGCGTCCACCCGTTTTGTGAGTTCATTTTAAGACAAGAGTCCAAAAATAAGCCGGATCCAATACTCAAGTGGGCCGCAGTAAAGGAAAAGGAGGGTAGGGGCCGCAGTAAAGGAAAAGGAGGGTAGCGAAAGTACTACCGTTGAAACCTCCCTGGGGTCGACAGTGATGCTTACATGCCATCATACCGTTCATAACGTCATTCCTACTGGGATGAACTGAAAACAAAAATACTAGCCTCATTCAAAATTTCTGTGGCCCCATGAATATTTCAACTGTGGACATTTAATTCTCACGTTTTCGGCACACTTAAGTATTGGATCCGGCTCAGTTTTGGCCTTTGGTCCTAAAATGAGCTCAGAAAACGGATGGACGTGGTGGATTTATAAAAACATCATGGTAGGCCCCACATAGGTTCCCACAGCAGGATCTTCCTGAGTAAGCCTTTCGCAGGAAATCCGCGTCCCCTCGTTTATCTTGGACGTGGATTGCGTGGGACCCAACATCAGGTAGGTGCAGTCAGGATTCTGTTGGGGCCAATTTCATATATGTGTTTTATCCCCACTGTCCATTATCCGTTCTCACAGCTCATTCTAGGGCATGAACCCAAATTTGAAGTATATCAAAACATCAAGTGGACCACACCAGAGGAAACAGTGGGGATAATGAAGGGTCCACCATTGAAACCTTCCCAAAACCTACAGTGATTTTTATTTGTCATCCAACCTGTTTAGAAGGTCACGGTAACTTAGATGAAGGGAAACACTAGTATCAGCTTGATCTTCAATGGTAGATGTTCAATCTCACCATTTCTTGTGGTGTGGTCCACTCTAGCGTTGGATATGCTGCAATTTTAAACTAAGCTAATTTAAAATTTTGATTGGATAGGTCCAAGCCCCGCCCATTGACACCACTACTTTAAAACACATACATCATGGTGGGACCAACAGTCCAGACACCAGCGGTCACCGTGCAATCCACATCCATTTATCATGTGCATGTTTGTGGCCCACCCGAGGAACGTATAAGCTTAAATGGTCATGGGTGCTAGACTAGGAATATAAATCATTAAATCAGTTCTTATTTTAATTTGATCTGAAAATCATGGACAGTGATCCAAACATAAATCAACTACTTACTCATCAGCCAATCCACACCTTTGAAAGGTTAACTTTACAAGCAGAATCTGGACCAGTGACACATTGTTTATGATGTCTATTTGTATGCCATCAACAAGACAGTCTCAAAGGTGTGAATTTTGTATGTGGACTATCTCTAATCTAGCCCACCAACTGGACAGTCCAGATCTTCTAACTCGTGCCTACATCTCCACATCAAGGTCGTGCACTACACTGCTCTGCTTCGTCACGGGATTAGTATGTTGGGGTGAATAGTCTGAGGGAATCCATTTCCTGGCGTGCGACATCGGCTTATGGTCTTCTCCCTGACCCAGGTCAGGGTGTGGGTTGGGTTTTCTTTAGTTCTTTTTTTTTATTTTTCTTTTTTCTTCGCTTGTTGTGTGGGTTTCTTTGTAATTTTTGAGTTGTATACTCTTTTTAAGCTAATAAAAGACTTTCTTATTTGGGCCATCAAAGTTTTAAATCGGGCTGAAATTTGGGCCTGGTGGGCTTCATGGCTATCGCATTATGTGGACACACGTGAGCTGCTCACCTAAAAAGGTGCACATGGGTGCTCACAAAAAGGTGTGCAGGAAAGCAGGCATCGACATTAAAAAATATCACCTCCACATGTGTCTTGGGCACAAAATCTGAACGGTCCATGTGATACAGCATCCCTTAACGCCTGCCAGGCCCAAATTTCAGCCTAATCTGAAATTCTGGTGGGCCATCGCAATCAAAAAACAGTTTTGTCCCTTGATTTGCTTCTCTCTCTAATATGGTCCACCAGAATTTTGGATCGGGCTGAAATTTGGACGTTATGGGTTTCATAGGTGCCACATCACATGGACCGGTCAGATTTTGTGCCCAGCACACGTGTTGCTCACCTGAAAAGGTGCCCACGACAGCAATAGATCTAAAATTCTGATGGCCATGGAAAAGAGAAATGCAAATCAAGGGTGGAAACTGTTTTCATTTTACATGGCCCACCAAAGTTTTGGATCAAAGTAAACATTTGGGCCTAGAGGTTTCATGAGGTGCTGCTTCATGTGGACCGTTCAGATTTTGAAGTAACATCAGGTATGATAAGTTCTTAATAAGTTGGCATGAAGCTTCGTACTAACTAGTGCGCAGCTGAGCATTCGGATATATATATATATATATATATATATAGAGTCATGCTCCCCTGCGCACCTACGCACGTGCGCACCTTTACACACGTGCCATGGGTGTCTAATCTGAACGGTCCATGTGATGCGAAATCCCATAAGATCTCACGTGAAAAATTTTCACCCTGATATAATATCCTAGTGGGCCATAGAAAAGAGAAATGCAAATCAAGGGAGGAAACTGTTTTCATTTTTCATGGCCCATGAAGTTTTAGATCAAAGTAAAAGTTGGGCCTGGGGGGTTTCAGGAGGTTTTGCTTCACATGAACGGTTCAGATTTTATATCCACATTACGTAAGATGGGTTCTCAAAAAAGTTCGTATGTAGTATGTACGAACCGGTTCGCAGGTGAGCGTTTCCGTATATATATATATATATATATATATGAGTCATGCTCCCCCGTGCACCTATGCACGTGCGTACCTTTGCACACGTGTCATTGGTGTCTAATCTGAACGGTCCATGTGATGCGGAATCTCATGAAACCTCATGTGACAAATTTTCACCCTAATCTAAAATTCTGGTGGGCCATAGCAAAGAGAAATGCAAATCAAGGGAGAAAAATGTTTTCATTTTTCATGGCCCATCAAATCTTAGATCAAAGTAAAACTTGGTCCTGGGGGGTTTCATGAGGTGCTACTTCACATGAACGGTTCAGATTTTGGATCCACATATGATGGGTTCTCAAAAAAGCTGTATGTAATACGTACGAACTAGTTCGCAGGTGAGCGTTTCCGTGTGTGTGCGTGCGCGCGCGCGTGCGTGCGTGTGTAGAGTGAGATGATCTGTGCAGTGCATTATTTTGAAACGGCGGTCTGTTGTTGTGGGCCTACAGTGACCATACCCCGGCCATAAAATAAAGCCGGTCCACAATCAGGTGAGCCACATGGGTTACAATATATTGACTTTTGGTCTTAGTTCTCCTATAATAATATAGCGTTTGGGAAGACAGGTTTTATAATAAAAGTGTTATTTTATACTCTGGCATAGTTTGACACTTGGTCACTCGTAAATTTTGCATGTGACATGCATTGACTTGTATTAAACTGAGTAAATTCTCAAAACTATTGTCTCTGAGTCACATCCCAAATCCAAATCAGTTGAAAATCCAAACCTTTGATTTGTTGACACATGTTGGTTGAAACAAAATAATCACATATCTTTCATTTTTAACCACTCAATAAATGTCCACCAATCCAATGGTCAATCAAATAAATAGTAATTACTATTTCATGATACATCTAATTGGGACCGTAATTTGGACTAATTTAATTTCAATTATTTGTATGCCAAATGTGGAATTTCTATGTAATTTGTAAATATTTGTGTGCCGGTCATCACACTCTACCATGGTTTTGATTATTATTTATTCTTTAAAATAAGGACCTCTGAGTTCACCGGCAAATGCCGACCCGATCCTATTTCTAATTCTAATGGGTCTGAGGTTGGGTCTCATTTTCAAATGGTTTAACAATCAGCTTTAATTGGGTTCGAGTAGGTCCACCATCTTAGCTATGGTTAATAATTACTAAAAGGTAAGGCATATGCAACGCATGTGGAGAGAGAAAATTAGCTAAAAATGAGGAAGGGATGGGTAGAGTCAGAAAAAAAGTGTGAACTATTCACAAAAAAACACTGGGCCACTGGCAAGGAGAGACTGCTATGGGGCTTATCATGAGTAAGATTTCAACTGTACAATGACCACTAGCCACACTAATAAATGAGGTAGATATCCATGGAGTTAGTTTTAAATCATTCCCACATCATAGAGATATTGTATATATTATAGGTATATCAAAGCATTCTAAGCCGTTAGCATGTAGCTGCTTTACAAACCACACGTATCAAAGTGGCACACATATGTGCAATCTAATCCATCCATTGGGTGAGTCGACCATGTGAATGCCTTTATTTCACATGGCACCGAACATGATGAAGATAGGAACTGAGAAGGGTTGAGCTGGCATGAATACAATAAACAGGCGACCGTTTTTGGCCGTAGATAGGCGCCCATGGGGTGAACGCAGGCCTAAGTTTTAAGCTCGATAATTAATTGGATGGTTAATCAGCTCAAACAGTTCAACAATTTAGCCTGGTTCCTCAGATCGCTGGCTCGACCGGTATTGGAATTGGGTCTTTCGTTGGTGGGCTGGGAAGATCAATTGGGCATGGCTTCGATGAAGGAGGCCTTCAAATGGAATCTCAGATTGAAAATGGATTCAACGGGAAGGACCAACGGCCAAGATCCTACGATGCAATGGTCGTTCGTGAGTAAGTGGACCGTCAAGAGTCTGACCATATAACGCTTGGATGCTTTAATGGTGCTGCACTTGGTGCATTGGGGCCGTGTTTGCTTGATCCCAACCATTGATATTGTGGGGTCCACCTTGGATGGCCGATTCTGGGGATGGAGAGGGTTGCTTTAATTCAAGCTACACCGTCCAAAATGTGGGACCCACAGTAGATAGGTCATCATCCCAAAGTCTCAGTTTCAACGGTAATTAACTCTACCAACATGTTTCCAATCGACCCTTTCCATAGTCTCCTAGAATTAATGGCTCTGCCTCTACACATGGACCCACCTGATGGGTGGTCCAGATCAATTCACATGTCTGCAGATGTCGGTTTCAAAGACCTAGCAAATGTCTTGGACGGGGAAGCGGATTGGGTGGTGTACCACACAGCAGCTATATAGCTGCTGAAGGTACGTGTCGTGCGACGACGAGCACTGACGCTCCTCGAGCTCCAAGTTGTACGAACGGTTCAAAGGAGATCAAAGTTACATGGCCCCACAGTGACGTATTTATTGTATCTACACCGTTCAATCTGTTTTTGGATATCATTTTAGAGTATTATTAAAAAAATGAATCATATCCAAAGATCATCCGGACCACACCACAAATGGCAGCCGAGATCATAATTTTCACTGTTAAACAATTCGTAAGGCCTACTATAACGTTTATTTTCCATCCAATCTGTTCATAACTCACAAAGACCTGAATCAAGAGAAAAAACAAATTTCATATTGATAGAAAACTTGTGACCCCAAAATGGGTTTCAATGGTAGACGTTGGATCCCACCACCTTTTGCAGTGTGGTCCACTTGATAGTCAGATCTCTCTTATTTTTTGTCAAAAGCCTCAAGACAAGCTCGCCAAATGGAAGGACAGTTTGGATATGACACTTACCGGATTTGTAGTGCGGTCCACTTGATGGTCAGATCCATCTTTTTTTTCGTCCAAAGCCTTAAGACAAGCTCCACAAATGAATGGACAGTTTGGATATGACATATACCGGATATAACATAAACCTCGTGATTACCCACAGAACTTGCTGACGTCAATATGTCCGCTGCTATATAGCTGGTGTGAGGTACACTAGCCAATCCGCTTCCCTTGTACAGGTCGGAGCAAGGACGTATACAGACACTATAGCGGGGAAACCTTCGATACTCCGGTGACTCATGACACTTGATACGCAGGCGTTACGAAATTGAACACGTGGCATGTAACTCAAATTAAACCGACTAAATTGTCCCACCAACGGTCCCCGAGTCACAGACACGAGGTCGGATTGGTTGACAAACCTTTACCACCGATCCAAGGGAAATCGTTTTTTTGAAACAAGACCATTGGCAACTTTTCATTTCTAACGGTCCAATAAATGTCTGGTCAGCAAACGTTCACGATACATCTGAACTGAGACACATAATTGGACAATTTAACATGAACTACTTAGAAGCCATACAAGCAATTTCAAAGTAAAGTAGCGCCTGAGTATCATCGATCAAGCTCTACCAGAGTATCAAAGTTTTTCTGAACCAAAATAAAAGGATATTCCGCACCGCCTCGAGCCGTTAGGCTGTGGACCTTAAAATAGATGGTACCATGATCCATGATCAAGGAGTTTCTTCTTGTTGCTCTCATCATGGATGGCCCACCGAGCTCACCAGACGAATGGCAGGGATCGCTCCCGGTGCAACCTGAGGACTATCGATTTGAGTGTCCCGCGGACAACAGATTTCCATCAAGAGAGAAGAAGCTGCCCTTGAAAAGCAGTCCTCTTTAGAAGATTCAAAAAGGACAAACTCCTCGTCACATTCAAAAATTTACGAAACCCTTCACAACCCAACACCCTTTATGCACATAAGGATGAAAGAAAAAAAGAAAAGAAAAGAAAAGAAAGAAAAATTCCTCAGATGGGGCCTGCTTCTCGACCGTCCCTTTTCTGGGCCTCTTTCTGTACTTTTTCTTTCCATTTTTACCCCGCGACGACCGTCCCCGTCCGCAGGCGGAAATTGTCTCCTTTGCCCTTAGAGGCGTTGGTTTTCTGATCTTTTCTGGAAGCGACTTTCATAGGCAAGCCCCACTTCTTCTCTGCCGCCTCGTCTATATCCATCTGCTCTTGCCGGCACTCCACGCTACAGAAAGGCGTATTCCCTCTGAAATTACAAAATATACCCCAAAAAGAATCAGAACCCAAGCTACAATATATTAAATAATTACAAAACAAATTAATATGAAATGCAAACGGTAAAAGGGGAAAATCAACAAAATCAATTCAGATTGGGATCTGAAAGACTTTTCAAAGTTGGGAATCCAGTCTTTTCTTCAGGATCTGAGGGTGTTTTTGTCTTTTTAGATAACATCTCTCATTTCTTGTAAAAAAAAACCCCACGAAGAAAAATCAAAATAAAAATCCCCAAAAAAGATCCAAAAGACCAAAACACCCTCACACACTGGGAGTGAAAAATAACCTCGTCGCCTTCAAAAACCAACATCCAAATAAAACGAATCAAGAAGAAATTGCAGAGTGATTTCCGTCATTTAAGATTCTAACCTGTACATGAAGATGTCCTTGTTCTCTCCCAGCGGCTTGTTGCAGAGATGGCAAGAGTCGAGAAAATGGTGGTTTTCTTCGTACAAGAGACCAGACCTCGGCGACGAAGAAGAAGAAGAGAAGCGAGAAAAAGCTCTGAAACTGCTATTCATTCTCCTCGTAGAAAAAAAGGCGTTCTTCCCAGAAAACCCAGCTTCCATGTCTGCAAGAGAAGCCAGGCCCTCGTCTTCAACAAAAGCTGCCCTTCTCGTACTCGTTCCTAGAAAGCTGGTATCCATGGCTGATCGCACGTTGCTATGATACGCCGTAGTGTGGGAGGGTGTATCGAGAGAGAGAGAGAGGAAGTTGGAGAAGAATAGGGAGAGATGGGCGGCGTTATAAAGAGGAGTTGTTGGGGAAATGGCTTTTTGGGATTTCAAACCGCGGCTGGAATCACTGCGAATCCATTGGCTCGAAAATCTGCTCCCGGTTTGATAAATCAGAAAAGAAAATGGACGAGTTTTCGGATTTAATTACGAAATTGCCACTAGCCTTTCGAGAAGTACACGTGTGATGCATTACCTCACGCAACAAATTGCAGATCTAGCTGTATCTAAGTCACGTTCCGAAAATCAGACTGTTTTGACCAAATCCTAACCTCTGATTTATGGACACTTGTTTTTTAAATAAGTTATGATTTTTTATTTTTTATTTTTCCGTTTTAGCCGTCCAATTGATGTCCACCAATCTAATAATTAGATAATTAAATAAAAGTAAATTTCTGTTTATGATACATTTAAGCTGTTACTTATAGACGGTTTATTTGTATGCCACGTATACAATTTCTCAGTAATTTCCTACTGCAGTGCATCATCAATTACACTCAGACTAAGTATCAAAGTATTTCTCCTGACACTGATGTGCTGTCTTGTCCCCTTGCCGGGCTAAACGGGGGGCTAAACAGGGTCCGGATTCAGTTAGGTTGAAACCTGACCTAGTTCACTCCGATCTTGACCATGGGTCCACCGTGATGTATGCATTTAATATTCATGCCACCTATCTATTTTCCCAGTTCAGATGTGAGCCCATAGGAAGTGGTGATTGGACCACTACTATTAAAAACTTCCAACGCCTATTATATTATTTATTTTCCATCCAACTCATTGATAGAGTCAACCAAATAAATATAAATAATTCAAAACTACTGTGACTTATAAAAAGATACCATCATTTTCTTTACTTTTACAGATATGGATTTATTTCAGTTTTGAGCCATGTCTTACAATGAAATGATAGAACAGACGAATGGTATGGTTATACACCACATACATTAGTCGGAAAACAGGAAGTTCTCACCTAATGAGACTGTTTAGATGTGGAGCCGACAGTTGCGTAAGAACTGCATCTGGTTTCTCAATAATAAAAATGGGATATCCAAAAAAATAATGCTAACAGCACCTAACATGGTTTCTCAATAATAGAAATGGGATACCCAGAGAAATAATGCTGATCCAGCCATTAAGTGGGCCCCACCTGAAATTCAGGATTTTTGTGTGGCTGGCTTTTGTTTTTCTATCATGTTCCCCGCAAAGATGATTGGAAGGCGTGATTTTACTTCCATTCTGTTTTTATTCATAGTAAAACCCTATTGAACGGATGGGATGATATTACATGGTGCACAGTTCCCGGAGGAGTTATATGACACTCTGGCAGAGGGCGACAGATGATACGCAGGCAGGCAGCTGGGGCCATGGTTCGGTATTAAAGACCATGGACCAATAAGGACCTACGGGAACATAATATAAAAGAATATTTCTTGATGGGTCGTGATAAAAATTAAAAATTGTACCATGGAAGGTAGATGGTTTGGAAGGGGAGTATAATAACGGTTCAAATTCACTGCCCTCAACAGTCGGATAATCTGGAACGCTGAACCATGAGCCCCACCTATGAGAACTGGAAACCGTGTAAACCGATCGATGTGGGTCCCTTATCAAGTAATTCTTTGATCTGGGGGTGTACCGGCTACGAACCGTTGAATTCCCAACATCACCAATCTTGCCAATTTGGCACATGTCTGAGAGATCCGGACCTCTCGTCGGGTGGGACTCACGTGGCTGCACTTCATGTCAGGGAAATCACGCCAGTCCGGTCGTTGCATGGGTTACACGTAAATGTAGAACGTGGACCGTTCATCAGTTCTTTTTAACAGTACATTTCCGAAATGTGGGATCCACAGATGAAAGGATCGTGGCATGAAGTTCGGGCCACACATAGCACCGGGTGTGACCACCTGATGAGCTCCAGGGATCTCGCACAACGCACGCACTGGCAAACGTGGGAAGGTGGCACGTGCCGAGTTCATAGCAGACGCATCCCATATTTACTGAACGAGGGAGTGGCATTTACGTAGTTTCGTACGAGATCAAGCCCTTTTCCTAAACTCGATCATTCGAATCACGACGAAAAACTTCCAGAGCTCTGTCCGCCCACTCACGCGTCACGACGAAACCGCACATGATAGTGACGTCACGTGTAACCGGCTGTAGCCGGTTCCCCGTAAGAGTTATTTTGCTCCGGATGCGTTGATACGCCGGCACAACTGTTAGTTACACACGTGCGATGCATTACATAACTCTAAAACGACTACACTGTCTTTTAAGTTATAGTCCTAAAATCAAATTAGTTGAATAATCCTAACCACGGGAAAGTGGACAGTTGTTTGAAGAGACAGCATCAATCGATATTTTCATTTTCAACCGTCCAATAAATGTCCACCAATCCAATAGTCAATTAGCAAATAAGGATAACTTTTTTTATTCATGATCAATCTAGACCGTCCTATAATCCATGGACAGTTAAAAATGATTATACCAAGTATTCAATTATCAGAAACCTCTGCGTGCGCATCGTTCATCATACTCACACTCTACAAGAGTATCGAAATTTTCCTCTGTCCGTTTCGTACGACTGCCCGTCTGGGCACGCAACCCCCGGTCAGCACCGGAAGCGGATTCACTGGTGGCAGGCAGGCGCTGTGGGCCCACCTTAATCTATTTCATTCATATCTACTCCGTTCATCCATTTTTCAAGCTCATTTTCTACCGTTAACACAAAAGAGCATGAGACGGCGGGTTTAGCGACGGCCACCGTTACCTTCCCAACGCTCACCATGGTATTTCCATCGCACCCTAGTACACGTGGCAAACATATGCACTAATCTAGTCCGTCCATGCCATGAATCCCATCATAGATGGACTACTATTATTATTATAACCGCAAACGTTACATAATTTTGTTTAACTGATCAAGAACGTTAGCTAAATCAGAATCGTCCATTAGAGAGCAGCATGCAAACTATATGGACGGTACTGATTAAACCGTTAATCTTCCACTTCTGCCGTGCAGAGATGGATCATAGGTCTCCCATTTTGCTGTTCTTCAAGCCCTACCGTAACCGTGTGGTCCATCGCTACCGGACCGGAATCTCCTACAACACCTGTTTTCCGCATTGCATAAATCATCCTGCATCCGTGGGTCCCAACATATTGTGCATGAAAAATCCACTCCGTCCAAAAGGTGAGAAACATTACTTGAACCGTACATAAATAAGATAGTATTACTTAAAAACTCGTATGGGCTACAATATAGGGAGAAATGTAAATCGCTCCCAAAACTCTCGTGTGGCTCACATGATTTTTGTATCAGAATGATATCTGTATCTTTTCTTCAACCCAGTGAGTCCTAGTGAATTACATCTGATTAACGGGTTTGATGAAATATGCAAACTAAGGTGGCCTCACATACTGACTTATAATTGGAAATCTCAATTCCTTATTGCAGGTGGTGGTGTGGCCCATCTGAATTTTAGATACGGGCATCTTAGCCTAAAATAGCGGATGGAAGTCCATTGACGGAGCAGATTTCTCATAGTCAACATGGTAGGCCCCACAGAGATGGGTGTTTTACGCAATGCGTAGGACGTGTTGTAGAACTTCCAGTCCATCACTAGCCGTTGGTCGGCTCCACTTCCGAGGTTTTTGTTTCCCAACCCACGGGCGCTGCGCGAAAGTCGCGGGCAGCTGGCCATGCTTCTGCCACGTGGCGTCACCTGCGTGCAGCATCTGAATAACTTTGCTACGTGGACGGCAACGGCGAGATTTAGTTCCTGCTGCTTTTTTGCTAACATTTTGGAGCATTTTTCCCTGTCGCGGTTTCCCAGGCCGTAATTGAAAGGTGTCGAAAGGCTAACCAATTGGAGATGCGCGATACGCACGGGAGCGAACTGTAAGCCGGGCGCACGTTAGAGAGGAGCAGGAAGGGGGAAGTTTCCACCGCGGAAATGATTGAAAATCGTGGGCGGGTTCTTATCGAAAATAAAAAAAAACTAGAGCTGAAATGACAATCTCTAAAGCAAAACCACTTCTCTTTTACTTGTTTCTAATACGAAAAGCAGATCTGATTATGATGCGTAATCATGTTGTCGATGCTAAAGGGCAAAGCACCTGATCGAGATGATCCAGGCCGTCCACATACCTGGGGTGCTCTGGCCCACGGCATCATTACACACGGCACACGTGCCAAAATCATTCAATCGGTCTATAAGGCGGGCCCCGCAACGAATCGAACTATAGCAAAAATTTTGCTAGTAACTCATTTGGTGGGCCTCACCGTGATGTGTATTATGTAATCCAAACCGTGCATCGGGTCCGCATCTTCATGCTCTCTGTGATCCACAAGAATCATCCAGATCAAGAATTCATGTGGGACACACCACGTGGAGCAATATTCAATCGGAAGAGGATTGGCTGGTGTACCACACACCCGCTATATAGTTGATGTATTGACGTCAGCAAGTTCTGTGGGTCCCATCATGAGTTATGTACTATATCCAAACCGTCCATCCATTTGAAGAGCTTGTCTTAACCATTGATATGAAAAATAAGACATATATAAATATGAGGTGGACCACACTGCAAAAAACAGAGGGGAATTGAACGTCTACCACTGAAACCAATTTAGGGTCCAAAAAGTTTCGGATCAATACGAAATTTGTTTTTCCTCTTTATCCATGTATTTTTTACCATATTAACAGATTGGATGGAAAAAAAATGTTATAGTGGGCCTACGAATTGTTTAATGGTGAAAATCATTATTGTAGCTGCTATTTTTGGTGTGGTCCGTTTGAGATTTGGATATGATTCATTTATTTATAAATGCTCTAAAATGATCTCGAAAAATGGATGAACGGTATGGATATGAAAAATACAGCATTTTGGGGCCATATAACTTTGATTTCATATGAACCGTCCGTACAACGCAGATTCTTCGCACGAAACGTATCTACACCAGCTATATAGCTGGTGTCTGGTACACCAGCCAATCCGCTTCCTGTTCAATCGCATGTAAAACTTATAAATTCAAGTAGTGTGGTCCACCTAAGTTTTGGTATGTCCATTCATGCCAGTGGGGCACACCTTATGATGGGTTGGATTTGTTGACCAATTCCTAACCATGGGGCGCATCTAATGGACGGTTTGGATGGATCATCATTGGCACCACCCAGCACTGACATATGGTAATTCGAATGACTGCAATCGGTCCCCAGTAAGAAAACTGGCCAACGTGACTTACGCGCGTGCCCCACCCACTTATATATATATATATATATATATATATATATATATATATATATATATATATATATATATATACATAGCAGAACACTCACCTGCGAACTAGTTCGTACATACTACATACCAACTTTTTTGAGAACTCATCATATCTGATGAGTCTCGAAAATCTGAACGGTCCACATGAAGTAGAACCTTGTGAAACCCCTTGGTACTAAATTTTACTTTGAACCAAAACTTCAGTGGACCATGAAAAATGCAAACAGATTCTTCCCTTGATTTGAATTTCTCTTTGCTATGGCCGATCAGAATTTTAGACAAGGGTGAACATTCACCTCCTGAGGTTTCATGGGATTCTGCATCTTATGGACCGTTCGGATTCGACACCTATGACACGTGTGCAAAGGTGCACATGTGCACCTGTGAGCATGCCTCTCTCTCTCTCTCAATATATATATATATATATATATATATATATATATATATATATATATATATATATATATATATATATATATATAGACACACTAATCTTCAATATGTAAAGATCTTAGGACCGTTGGGATTTGTCGCACGCTTATAAGATTTGCATCGTGGATTACACTAGCCTCCTTCAAGATGAAGGGGTTTTACGGTACTGTGTTCCATCCGGACGTGTACATGAATTGAGCTAGCTTGGTTAACTCGCTCGGCTCGAAAAAGCTTGATTCGATTCAGTTCTAAGCTGAGTTTGAGCCAAGCTGATCTGATTTTTTAAGCTCGAAAATGAGTTCGACCTCACCCCAACTTGGCTCAACTCGAATTGAACCCAGCTCAAATTTAACCCGGATTGAACTAGTTCAATGACTCGATTACTTTGATATTGATGTTGCTCACCAAGTGTTTAATGAAATAACTCAACGAAGTATGGTCGGTGGCAAGGAAGGTATGTATATGAAACCAATACCCCTTTTTTTCTTGATTTTTTATGTTGCTTAGAAGGTGTTTGATAAAATACCTATAACCATTACTACTGTCTCAAATACAGTTAAATTTTGAAGGTGTAGTTCGGGTGTTTGTGAAAATGCTGCAATGGCGAACTAGCTCGAACTAGCCCAAGCTGCTAACCGAAGCGAGTTGAGCTGGCTAGTCAGGCTCGAGGACCAAGCTGAGCCGAGTTCAAGCTAAGGTCAACTAGTGGTCGAGCCAAGTCAAGCTTGACTCGGTTCGATTCGATGTACACCCCTAGTTCCATCGTATCAAATGGTTAGACTCGTTTGAAGACATGGATTGCGTCCTACCCACGCAGTCTCCGGTTGAAAATGGGCAGGAACTTTGAGTGGGCACTGTGATGTATGGGTCTTATCTACACCGTCCAATCATTTTTTTCGTATCATTTTAGAGCATAAGCCCCAAAATGAGGCAGATCCAATGCTTGAGTGGGCTACAAAACGAAGATTAAACTCTTACCGTCGAAAACTTTTTAGCAGCACTGGAAGTTTTAGGTAGAGCTATATTTGTGTTTTCCCTTTGTAGAGGTTTATGGAACTTTTTGAATAGGTTTGATGGAAAATAAACATCATGGTGGGCCCTATAAAAGTTTCAATGGTGAGAATTATTATCACCACTGATTCCTATGGTGTTGTAACGCCCTGAAAATCGAGGGTCGTGCATATACTCGACTCCTGAGTTCCCGTGTAACATCCCGTCCAATTGGTACAGTGTTCTGAGGCGTCCACGTAGGATTGTTCCGCATGACCGAACGTTTGAAACATTCGTGGCAGGGATGTCATGAGCTAATTAATCTAGGGTTACCCCATTTGCCTATACCGGACAGGCCATGGCAAGACCAAGTGCGGGCCGCCAAGCCGGATGACCGTTTACACTGAGCAACAGCCCGTGCGGGCTACACCGCGACGCCGAAGGGTCAGAAAAATCTAATAATTTAGGGAACCAAAGAGCTCACTGGGCTTGTGGTCCATCGCGGACCGCGGACCCGGCAGACACCTAGAAGTGAGATCTGGCACTGACTAAATGCACCCCACCCATGCCAGGACCAAATCTGGTGCTTGCAAATGGAACCAAGATTCCAGGTTATCCGACCGTCGGATCTCTTCCATATTTACCAGGGAGGTCAAGTGGATTTTCTTGCACCCGTCCACCAACTCTGGGACCCGATCGTGGGTCGGTGACCGTCGATCGCAAATCGGACCTGTACGATCAAACCACTGGTCCGATCGTCCCTAAATCTTGCGAGGCCCTTCATCGGGCCATGAAGCACCCATCCTAGAAATTTCATAGCCCGAGGACCACCAGAATTACTCAAATCACTAGAATGGACCCCACATGGCCGTTTAAAGATCAAAGCCGTTGACTCAAACCCCACAACCGTCCATCCATTTGCTCCCAAATTTTACACGGGCCCTAATCAGGCCGTAGGACACCTGCCCACCGAATTTGGTGGCCAAAGGAGTGTCAGGGCCATTCCATGACTTGTTGAAATTTGATGATCGCTTGTGGATGACTTGTTGGATTGCTCATATGATTGATGCCTTATTTACTTCATGTGTAATTTGTTCCCATGAGTTGTAGGAAGTGAGCAACTTCCTCACCAACACACCCAACACACATGCACCATTGCTTATAAATTGTTATCTTGCTTATTTGGTGAATCTGGATTATATGATTGAGGTATGAGAACATGACGATCTTGCCTGTTGATACCACCGTATGTTGACATGTTGTGGACCACCTTTCAAACCCCGGGGTTGGCCAAGGAAACGAGGAAAGCTAAGGTGGTCTCGTTGGTAGGACCGCCTTGAGGCTAAACCCACGGATTTGGGCGAGTGTGTGTGGGCGACTGTAGTTAGACTACGTGGGTTGCTTGCACCCGATGTCGTTCCGCCATGCGCTTGCCTGGACTCGTGCGGTCTAGCCTACTGTCTGCCCAACCACGATTATTAATTCTGTTTTTTCACATTTGTATGGAACCTGAAACTCCCCACAACCATTGTAGCCCAACAACAACCCACTTGAAATCGGTCCACAGCCTCGTGAGCCGGGCATGGTGGAATGGGACACTGTGTCCGAGCTATCGGCCTACGCTGAGGTACCACGCCTCCCTGTAGTGACCGCGAGGGATCCCTTTCTCTGGGCACTCCTCATGTGCTTAAAGTCGGGGATGAGGAACCCGACGGGATCACGGACCGCGGGGCCTCGGCCTCACCCATTGGGGGGTCTTGGCCTCGCACCCAGATTAGGGCATTAATAGATGGGGTGTACCAGATTTCCCAATCTGCTGGATGAATAGACCTAACTAATAACTCGGTTAACACGAGCGCATTTCATCGCATTAGTTAGGTTGCGACTCGGCAGTCGAGGTCGCACTGAGGGAGTGTTGGCATTGGCGATCGTTAGATGTTGTCGCACGAGGGAGCGTTGTGGTGAGGGCATACATCATATCATCCTGCATACATGTATATTAACAAGACTAGATAGACGTTTATGATTGATTGCTTTTCATTAAATTCTTATTATAATTGATGCCTGTGATAACTTAAGATTAATAGCACCCACTGAGTTGATCACTCACTCCCACTTTGGGACGGTGTTTTAAAATACCAACCAGACCCTTTCTTAGATACAGGTGACCAGGGATTGGAGGAGCCTAGTGAGGAGGGCCTGGACGAGGAGTTAGAGCTGTCATACTTCCAGCTGATGGAGGGCTCGCCGCCTGCTTGAGGGGCGGGATTGGATGGCTGAGCAATGGGCTCAGTCTCATTCTTTTGGACATTTTATTCTTTTGTTGTTTTGTTTGGGCAACGCCGTGGTGCGACCCATTTATTTTTGGACTTGTACATATATGCATTGGCCTCTTTCATTTCAGCAGACATGTGCGATCATGTTCCATGTTCAGAGAATTTCCGGCTGTGCAACTTAAGCAAATCAAACGCATAATTATGAAAAATCGGTAATAGTGACTCTCAGAAACTCGGGAGTTGAGCAGATGCGCGACCCTCGATTTTCAGGGCGCTACAAGTTGGTATCAGAGCGTAGTTTGGGATTAGTTGGGCCATGGGTCATGAACTCACTACGCGTCCGCTGAATTGAGAGGGTACTCGTTAGATAGTGCAACAGGGGTGTAGAACGCTAGGAGCCACCCTAAGCCTTGAACGAACGATCGTAGAGGGAACATGGATCCCTCAACGAGTTAAGGTCGGGGAGTGGGGGCAAAGGGAAATGTGGGGAGCCATGTCTGGAGTTCCTGTGGTGCTCTGGCAGGTCAGCGGAATGTAAACCGAAGGCCTAAGAATTTAACGGTCGAGGAGCGAATCCAAGACCGAAAAAGCTAGGTCCTGATCAGTTGCCGAAAATAGAGAAATGTAGGGAATGGGAGGATTTTGGCCCCCAACTAGGAGGATTCTCGCGAAGCCACTAGGCCCGTTGTGTCGATTGGCGTCTCCTACCCCAAAATCATATATGGCACTTGTCAAGGGGGATTTTTTTCGACGCCGGAAAGGACAGGAAAGGCGGGACCTGCAAAACGGCGTGGCCCCCGCCGCCAGCCGCGTGGCCCCTGCCGATCGTCCACGTGGCCCCCGCCGCTTGCACAGCTGGCCGTGTGGCCCCCGCCGATCGCCCGCGTGGCCCCCGCCGATTGCACAGCGGTCCGCGTGGCCCCCGCCGGACCACCTCTTGTTGGCCCACCTTTAAATCTGAATTGGGGATGGGTCCCACGGCTGGTACTTGCAAAGACCACCATTTCTCTCTCTCCCATTCCACTCCAAACACCTCCAAAAGAGAGCTCTTCCCTCCAAACCTCAAAAAAAATCCATCCCCATCTCTCAAATCCCTAAACCCTAGCCTCTTCCCCTTTTTCTTCCACAAAAGCTTCCTTCCCTCAACCCTTTTTCCTCTTCCTCCTCTTCTATCCTTCTTCCCCAACCCCATTCTCCAAACTCCACTCTATCATTTTTCAAAGACCCCTCCATAAGACAAGCTCCAATCCTATCCCAAAGTGCATTCCCAACACCCACTCTCAAAACCCTTACCTTCCATCACCTACTTCCACCTTCTTCCAAACCCTAAGCCTAAACCCCTTTCCAAGCTCCATTCTCAAGCCCTTTTCAACACCCATCCCAAAATCCATCCCCAACCCAATCTATAACCACTTTCAAAGGACCCACTAGCCATCAACCGAGTAGGATGACGTTCCTTGCCACCATGGCCTCATCTTTGCTATCCTAGTAGTCCTATCCCTCATGGGAAAGAAAAGTGCGGCTCCCGAGAAGGCAGGGCCGAGCCAAGAGCGGCGTAGTAAGAAGAAGGCCGATCGGAAGGAGAAGGCAAGTTCGGAAATTCGATCCAAGAAGCGGAACGACTCCCAAAGGGATGAGGCGATCGTTGAAGACTTAGCAAATTTCCGCGTGCGCCAAGTCGCCTTCGAGGCCTCCGTAGAGGAGCACCTGCTAGGTAATAACCCCCTACTCAACCGACTTATGGAGAAGGATTGGGGTCCTATGTTTTATGTGAGCGGGCAAGCCGATGTGGGACTGGCTAGGATGTTTTATACACGAATTAGAAACCCTCAATTCGAGCCCCTTGGATTAGATATCATAGTGCGGGGCAAGGAAGTCCATTTGGGAATTGAGGATTTTGCTGAAATACTGGGAGTGCCACTGGGAGAGGTGCAAGTCGATGAGACGAACCTCGAATCGAGGGAAGCCCGCGATGAAAGGACTCACTTTTTGTGCGGTCACATTGCTCTCTGGATGCGAGAGGTCTGCTTATACGCGACATCCCTATCTCCAGAATATCGGGTACTCCACCGCATTGCGACTTTCAACATATACCCGAGATTGAAGAACCGCACCGAGTGCTCCCACTACATGGTGGAGTTCATGTATCAGGTGGGTCGAGGAGCAAATGTGTGCGCCCCTAGCACCGTGCTTTACCAGATTGTGAAGGCCGCAAGGGCGGTACGAAAGGATATAGTTCTCCCTTTTGGCCGTTTGGCCTGTCACATAGCCGAGCAGTATGGGATAGGCGGGTCGGACGGAAATCTCGTACCCACGGAGATCGTGGGGGATAAGATGCTGAACTCGATGGGGTTAGGACCCAAACAGAAACAGGCCCACATCGACAAGTACGGGGATGCAGACGAAGGGGAGGAAGAGGGCGACAAGAGTAACGAAGAAGAAGACGAGGATGAGGGTGAGGAGGAAGCCGAAGGGGCCGAAGGAGCTGACGAGATCGAGGAGATTGGTAGGGAGCCACCTATCACTCCCGACATGCTTGCACGTTTGGACGCACTCGACGCTAGGATGGCCAGGATCGAAAAGAACCAGGCGAAGCAAGAGAAGTGGAACAAGAAAATGTATTGAGCCATAAAGGCACTGATCTGCTGCAGCAGGGGGGAAGAAGCGCCCCCGCTATCGCCCGACTCAGACGAGTAGCTCCGCAGCCGTACGCATAACTAGTGGTTGTCTTAAGCTGATTAGGTCAAATCTCGTGTACTAGGAGATAGATAAGTCTCCTGCTTGACTTAGTTGTATTTTCTTTTCGTTTGCCATGGTAGTAATGCTTGTAATCCATGCTGCGACATGTAATTGGCCATATCAATGGCATTTTGAAATCAATGTGAAGTATGGATTTGCCTCGAAAATTTCTTGTTGCTATGAAAATGTTTGTATGAGTTCGCCTTTATGCACGAATGGATTATCTATGGACCTTGCATCTGTAAGCATAATCAGGATTGAGAAATGTTTCGGTACCTAATCCATCTAAGGATGTTTTACAAGAAATGCCTCCTCAACCGGAGGGTCGATACATCCGTCTTCCTCACGGACGTTTGATCGAAAGGGACCTCCTCCCTGATGATCCGCAAGGCCCCTTAGGTGGGAACGGATCTCAGAACACGGATAGTACTACCTAAGAGGCGGCCCCTAGTGCCCCGCCGCCGTAGGCCACGGCATCTGTACCTCCCCCGCCGCCTGTCATGGACCGAGTAGACCAGATGTTGCTTCTCATGCAACAGCAGCAACAAATGATGGTCACGAATATGCAACAACAACAGCAGATGATGGCCACTATGATGGGGGCCATGGCCCAGAACATGGGTATGCCGCAACCGGCGCAATCCGGTCCAATCGCACCTGCAAGCAACGTGAGCAATCTATTTGAGCGGTTCCAGCGGTACAGACCGCCTACCTTCGCAGGCACCCACCGCCCCGAGGAAGCAGAATATTGGCTCAACCGAGTCACCAAGTTACTACGGCCTCTCCACTGTTCTGAGGCAGAAAATGTAGAGCTTGTCTCATATCTTTTTGAGAAGGAGGCGGACCTGTGGTGGGAGAGTTTCTTCCGATCCATTCCCAAGGACTATATATGGACATGGGAAGCATTCGAAGCCCGCTTTAAGGAGAAGTATATTCCTCAATCGTATCAGCACGAGAGAGAGAATGAATTTTTTCACCTCCAACAAGGGGGGATGAGCGTGGCCCAATACGAGAACCGCTTTACTGAACTCTCCCGTTATGCTTCCGAAATGATCGCCAATGAAGCGGTCAAGATGAGACGGTTCACGGCAAGGTTGCGAAGCAGTATTCGCTCCAAGATATGTTGCGTCAACATCCAGACATATGCCGAGCTTGTCAAGATGTCTATCAGGGCGGAGCAGGATGAGGAGCGGGTTGCCCGTAACCACTCACAATTAGGGCCACGAAACAGGGTAGAAGGACCGTCCTCTTCTTTTGCAGGAAAAAGGGCGTGTCCTAGCTCACCACCCCGACTAGTCGCTGCATCGGCCCCTTCTACGCGACCGGCCCAGACATGTACTTATTGCAGGAGGGCGGGACATTCCGATCCCTACTGTTTTACGAGGATGAGAGACCTCGAGTTCGCTCCGCCGCAGCGCAATATTAGGCCTCCACAGCCGGCCTTACAGATTTCGCCCCTACGAGCAATGGGGCCAAATCAACAGTTTCGGCGTCCACCATCGCCTCAGGTTAGACCGCCACAGCGGCCCATGCAATGGCCAAAATTTTCACAACAGGCTCGGGTGCATGCCCTAGCAGTTGAGGGCCAAGATGCGGCAATCCCTACCCCGACGGCCTTTGAGGTGACGGCCCACATCCAAGGTACTCCCATATTCCTTTTAGTGGACACCGGGTCCACTGCTTCCCTCATATCTCATGCAACTGTCAAGCACTTGGGGCTACGCCCTAGCCTCTTCGTGGGGGTAAAGATCATTGCGGCCGCCGACACTTTTACAGAGGCAACAAAGATATGTTATAGTTGCCCCATCGACTTGGGATGCAAGGTGGCCCACGTGGATTTGATGGTGAACAAAATCTTCCACTACAACGTCATCCTGGGCATGGATTGGTTGACAATGATGAAAGCAGAAATTAATTGCGATGCAAAAACAGTGAAGATATTTGAGGACGACGGCTCTTCCCTCACGTTCCCGGTCCAGGTCAGCTACGAACGCAGGATTTCGTGTTATGCATCATTGGAGGACGGATATTCTGGACCCTCAATAACGGACACGCCCGTGGTCCAGGATTTTTGGAATGTATTCAAAAACATACTTGGACTACCACCTCGACGTGAGATAGACTTCACGATCGAGCTAGTCCCTGGAGCCAAGCCCGTCTCCTTGCCTACTTACCGCATGCCTCCATGTAAGATGGAAGAATTGCGGACTCAAATCGACGACTTGCTAGAGTCGGGCTTCATCAGACCCAGCGTGTCGCCATGGGGAGCCCCGGTCCTATTCGTAAAGAAGAAGGACGGCTCTTTGCGGCTATGTGTGATTACAGAAGGCTGAACCAAATGACGGTTCAGAATAAATATCCGTTGCCTAGAATCGACGATTTGTTCGACCAGTTGAGGGGTGCTCAATATTTCTCCAAGATCGATCTAAAGTCAGGGTACCATCAGTTACGAGTTAGGGACGAGGATATTCAGAAAACGGCCTTTAGAACCTGCTTTGGCCATTACGAGTTTCTAGTTATGCCGTTTGGGCGCACCAACGCTCCAGCGGTCTTCATGGACCTCATGAACAGAATCCTTAGGCCCTTCTTATACAGATTTGTTATCGTGTTTATCGATGACATATTAATCTATTCAAAGAGCCGTGAAGAGCATGGAGAGCATTTAAGAGCAGTCTTCGAAACCCTAGAGAAAAATCAACTGTTTGTGCAGTTTAGAAAATGCGCCTTCTGGAAGGAGGAGATCAAGTTTCTGGGACATGTTGTGTCTAAGGAAGGGATATCGGTGGATCTCGCCAAGGTGGCGGCAGTACAAGGTTGGAAGCAACCGAAATCGGTTACAGAAGTGCGAAGCTTCCTTGGTCTTGCAGGCTATTACCGCAGATTCATTAGAGACTTCTCGAAGATAGCCCGGCCGCTATCCCAGCTAACTCGGAAGGATCTCAAATTTGCCTGAAATGAAAAGGCGGAGGCGGCTGTTCAAGAGTTGAAGGACAAGTTGACGTCAGCACCTGTACTTGTGCTACCCGAGCAAGGGGTCAAGTACACCGTTTATACCGACGCCTCTCATGTGGGTTTGGGTTGTGTCCTCATGCAAAAAGACAGGGCAATTGCGTATGCGTCTCGGCAGTTAAGGAAGCATGAGGAGAACTACCCCACTCATGACCTCGAGCTTGCGGCGGTAGTTTTCGCATTGAAAATATGGAGGCACTATCTCTATGGTGAGGAGTTTGAGCTCTTCTCTGATCATAAAAGCCTCAAATACATCTTCACCCAAAAAGACCTGAACATGAGACAGCGTCGCTGGATGGAGACGTTGAAAGACTTCAAGTTTGACGTCTCATATCATTCGGGCAAAGCCAACTTGGTGGCAGACGCCTTAAGTCGCAAGAAGACAATTGAATTTGCGGCCCCGTTAATGGTGAGAGAGTGAGACATGGTGGAGTTCGTTCGGGACTTCGACATGAAGCTGACTGTGGAGGAACCTTACGAGTTCATAGCCCACATTCAAGCACAGCCAATGATTGACAGTAAAATCATTGAAGGTCAGGCGAGCGATGAGCTATTGAGGAAGATGAGGGAAGGGGTAAGGAATGACGAGAAGTCCGAATGGAGAGTCGGCATTGACGGGGGATTGCGGTACGGAGGCCGCCTTTGTGTTCCAAACCTCCAAGGGTTGCGAGAAGAGGTTCTAAATGCCGCCCACAAATCTAAGTTGGCGATGCATCCTGGTAGTACAAAGATGTACCGGGACCTAAAGCGAACCTATTGGTGGGACAACATGAAAAAGGAAATAGCGGAATATGTATCCCGATGCCTCACCTTTCAACAAGTTAAGGCCGACCACCGGGCCTGTTGCAGCCCATGCCTATAGCGGAATGGAAGTGGGACTTCATATCTATGGACTTCATTGCCGAGTTACCCAAGACTAGAAAGGGGCACGACTCGATATGGGTGATTGTGGACAGGCTAACCAAATCAGCCCACTTCTTGCCGATCAAGACTTCTAGCTCCGCCGATGACTTAGCTAAACTGTATATCAAGGAGATAGTGCAACTCCATGGTGTCCTTTTGGAGATCGTGTCGGACTGGGATACTCGTTTCACGTTGATCTTCTGGACCCGCATACAGGAAGCTATAGGAGTGAAACTGAAATTTAGCACCGCCTTCCACCTGCAAACGGATGGGCAAACCGAACGAGTGAACTAGATTCTGGAAGATATGCTGCGTGCTTGTGTTCTGGACTTCCAGGAGAGTTGGGACGATTGCCTCCCATATGCAGAGTTCGCCTACAACAATAGTTTCCAAGCTAGCATCGGCCTGACGCCTTACGAGGCCTTGTATGGGCGTCCCTGCCGAGCCCCACATTGTTGGGAGGAAAATGGCGAGAAGGGTTTGCTAGGACCGGACCTAGTACGGATCACGACCGAAAAGATTGGAATTATCCGGCGCCGCCTCTTGACGGCTCAAAGTAGACAGAAGAGCTATGCCGACACAAGGCGAAGGGACTTGGAATTTGAAGCTGAGGACCATGTATTTCTCAAGATCTCCCCAATGAAGGTGTTTTACGCTTTGGCAATAAAGGAAAGCTTGCGCTATGGTTCATCGGGCCTTTTCAGATTTTGGACCGTGTGGGAGCGGTCGCCTATCGCTTGGCCCTACTCACACCTCTAGCCGGAGTGCATAACGTCTTCCATGTATCAATGCTGAAGAAGTACGTCCCCGATCCTTCGCACATCATCAAGTGGGAACATGTGAAACTTAAGGAAAACGCCACCTACATTCTTCGTCTCACTCGAATACTTGATAGGAAGGAGCAAGTCTTGCGCAACAAGGTCATTCCGTTGGTCAAGGTACTATGGACTCATCACGATGAAGAAGAGGCCACATGGGAGACGGAAGCAGAAGTCCGCAAGCATTACCCATCCCTGCTTCAACAATATGATCAGGTACAAATTTTGAGGATGAAATTTATTTGTAAGGGGGGTAGATTGTAACATCCCGTCCAATCAGTACAGTGTCCTGAGGCGTCCACGTAGGATTGTTCCGCAGGACCGAACGTTTGAAACATTCGTGGCAGGGATGCCATGAGCTAATTAATCTAGGGTTAGCCCATTTGCCTATACCGGACAGGCCATGGCAAGACCAAGTGCGGGCCGCCAAGCCGGATGACCGTTTACACTGAGCAACAGCCCGTGCGGGCTATAGCTCACTGGGCTTGTGGTCCATCGCGGACCGCGGACCCGGCAGACACCTAGAAGCGGGATCTAGCACTGACTAAATGCACCCCACCCATGCCAGGACCAAATCTGGCGCTTGCAAATGGAACCAAGATTCCAGGTTATCCGACCGTCGGATCTCTTCCATATTTACCAGGGAGGTCAAGTGGATTTTCCTGCACCCGTCCACCAACTCTGGGACCCGATCGTGGGTCGGTGACCGTCGATCGCAAATCGGACCTGTACGATCAAACCACTGGTCCGATCGTCCCCAAATCTTGCGAGGCCCTTCATCGGGCCATGAAGCACCCATCCTAGAAATTTCATAGCCCGAGGACCACCAGAATTACTCAAATCACTAGAATGGACCCCACATGGCCGTTTAAAGATCAAGGCCGTTGACTCAAACCCCACAACCGTCCATCCGTTTGCTCCCAAATTTTACACGGGCCCTAATCGGGCCGTAGGACACCTGCCCACCGAATTTGGTGGCCAAAGGAGTGTCAGGGCCACTCCAACTCAAAAAAGGGACCTTGTAGGCTATTTTGGGAAATTGAGGGAACTTAAGGCCAAAAGGCCCAAGTCTAGGGAATAAACCCTATCCCTCATAACTCCCTCTCCCATTTGCTACAACCACCAAGAGAGAAAGAGAGTAAAGGAGAGTAAAGAAGAGAGAGAGAAGGAGGAGATCCGAGGTGGGCCCTAGATCAAGGTGAGCCCCAAGAAAGCCAACCCTTCCAACTCTTTGCCACTCTTGCAAGGAGAAAACTCCTTTCCTTAGCCTCAACAACCATCCGTGGGTTGCCTAGGTGAGTTTTTCCCTCACCCTTCTTGAAATTCATGTAGTAATGTGGATTTGGGTTGAAATGCTAACATGCAATAACTTGATTTAGGGATTCCGACCGATCTACCCGAAAGCCCTCTTTCCTAGGGCATTTTTCGAGTCTCCAACGAGCCATAGGTACAGACTATTACTCCTAGGTGGCCTAGCACCAATTTTAATATGAGTTTAATGATTATGATTGCTCGGTTGATGCATTTAGAGAATATATAGAAAACCTAGGAATTTATGTCTATTTTAATGGCATGGAGTTGTATGTTTTATTTGATTTCCTCACATGATGCTATTCTTGCTTCTCACATGACTTGTTAAAATTTGATGATCACTTGTGGATGACTTGTTGGATTGCTCATATGATTGATGCCTTATTTACTTCATGTGTAATTTGTTCCCATGAGTTGTAGGAAGTGAGCAACTTCCTCACCAACACACCCAACACACATGCACCATTGCTCATAAATTGTTAGCTTGCTTATTTGGTGAATCTGGATTATATGATTGAGGTATGAGAACATGATGATCTTGCCTGTTGATACCACCGTATGTTGACATGTTGTGGACCACCTTTTAAACCCTGGGGTTGGCCAAGGAAACGAGAAAAGCTAAGGTAGTCTCGTTGGTAGGACCGCCTTGAGGCTAAACCCACGGATTTGGGCGAGTGTGTGTGGGCGACTGTAGTTAGACTACGTGGGTTGCTTACACCCGATGTCGTTCCGCCATGCGCTTGCCTGGACTCGTGCGGTCTAGCCTACTGTATGGCCAACCACGATTGTTAACCTTGTTTGTTCACATTTGTATGGAACCTGGGACTCCCCACAACCATTGTAGCCCAACAACAACCCACTTGAAATCGGTCCACAGCCTCGTGAGCCGGACATGGTGGAATGGGACACTGTGTCCGAGCTGTCGGCCTACGCTGGGGTACCACGCCTCCCCGTAGTGACCGCGAGCGATTCCTTTCTCTGGGCACTCCTCATGTGCCTGAAGTCAAGGATGAGGAACCCGACGGGATCACGGACCGCGGGGCCTCGGCCTCACGCATTGGGGGGTCTTGGCCTCGCACCCAGATTAGGGCATTAATAGATGGGGTGTACCAGATTTTCTAATCTGCTGGATGAATGGACCTAACTAATGACTCGGCTAACACGAGCGCATTTCATCGCATTAGTTAGGTTGCGACTCGGCAGTCGAGGTCGCACTGAGGGAGTGTTGGCATTAGCGATCGTTAGATGTTGTCACACGAGGGAGCGTTGTGGTGAGGGCATACATCATATCATCCTGCACGCATGTACATTAACAAGACTAGATAGACGTTTATGATTGATTGCTTTTCATTAAATTCTTATTATAATTGATGCCTGTGATAACTTAAGATTAATAGCACCCACTGAGTTGATCACTCACTCCCACTCTGGGACGGTGTTTTAAAACACCAACCAGACCCTTTTTTAGATACAGGTGACCAGGGATTGGAGGAGCCTAGCGAGGAGGGCTTGGACGAGGAGTTAGAGCTGTCATACTTCCAGCTAATGGAGGGCTCGCCGCCTGCTTGAGGGGCGGGATTGATGGCTGAGCAATGGGCTCAGTCTCATTCTTTTGGACATTTTATTCTTTTGTTGTTTTGTTTGGGCAACACCGTGGTGCGACCCATTTATTTTTGGACTTGTACATATATGCATTGGCCTCTTTCATTTCAGCAGACATGTGCGATCATGTTCCATGTTCAGAGAATTTCTGGCTGCGCAACTTAAGCAGATCAAACGCATAATTATGGAAAATCGGTAATAGTGACTCTCGAAAACTCGGGAGTTGAGCAGATGCGCGACCCCTGATTTCCAGGGCGTTACATCCCGAGGTCACTTATAGCAAATTTTCATTAATATGCGATCCAATCTAAATGCGCAGCTTGGAATCTCTTGGAACATGAAGTACATCCACACAAGTCCACTGAAATGAAAGAGACTGAATACAAATATATATATATATACATGTTTAAAGGAATACATGGGTCGCATAAGATGTTACCCAACAAAATCGCAAAAGAATAGTAAGTCCAAAAAGAAATAAAATTGAGCCCCCCTGCTCAGCGATCCAATTCCGCCTCTCAAGTTGGCGGAGAACCGCCCATCAACTGGAAGTAGGACAGCTCATCATCCTCCTCGAAGCTCGCCTCACCAGGCTCCTCAAGCCTCAAGTCACCTGCATCTATGAAAGGGGTCTGGTTGGTGTTTTAAAACACCGTCCCAGAGTGGGAGTGGGTGATCAACTCAATGGGTGCTATTAATCTCAAGTTATCACAGGCATCAATTTTGATATGATATTAATGAAAAACAAATAATCACATACGTCTAAGTAATCTTATTAATGCGCATGTATGCAGTATGACATGATGCATGCCCTCACCACAGCGCTCCCTCGTGCGACAACATCTAACGATCTCCAATGCCAACACTCCCTCAGTGGGACCTCGACTGCCGAGTCGCCACCCTAACTAATGCGATGCAATGATCATGTTAGCCGTGTGATTAGTTAGGTCCATTCATCCAGCAGATTTGGGAGTCTGGTACACCCCACATATCAATGCCCTAAACGGGTTGCGAGGCCAAGACCCCCCAATGCGTGAGGCCGATACCTCGCGGTCCGTGATCCCATCGGGTTCCTCATCCTCGACTTCAAGCACATGAGGAGTGCCATGAGAAAGGAATCGCTCGCGGTCACTACGGGGAGGCGCGGTACCCGATCATAGGCCGACAGCTCGGACACAGTGTCTCATTCCACCATGCCCGGCTCACGAGGCTGTGGACCAAATTTCAAGTGGGTTATTGATAGGCTACAACGGTTGTAGGGTGTTCCAGGTTCCATACAAGTGTGAACAAGCAGGGTTAACAATCAAGGTTGGTCAGACAGTAGGCTAGACCTCACGAGTCAGGCAAGCTTGAGGCGTGTGACATCGGGCACGAGGGTCCCCTGTAGTCGAACTACAGCCACCCGATCAAACTCGCCCAAATCCACAAGTCCAACCATAGCGTAGTCCTACCGATGGGACTACCGTCTCTCCTCAAGTTCCTGACCAACCCAAGGATAGGAATAGGGACTCATAGCATGCCAACTACCAAAGTAACATCAAGCATATTCAACACCATATTCTCATATTGCTCAACATATAATTCATATTTCTCTAACAAGCAAACTATTAACATCATGAATAAAGTATATGTGTGTGGTGTAGTTTGGTGAGGAAGCTAACACTTCCTCCAACTTAAGAAATCACATGCACAAGGGTAATGAATCATACATCCTATGAAGCAACAACACATAGGAAAATCAAACATGGCATGAACATATAATAATCAATACACAAAATCATGTGAGAGACAAGAACAATCATCATAAGAGTCAAACCTACAATTCCATACTATTGCAACAAACATACAATTCCTAGGGTTCCTCTAGTTCTCCTAATATGGTATCCAAGCAATCAAAATCATTAATCTCATACTAGAATTTGTGCTAGGCCACCTAAGATCAATAGTCCGCACCTTCGGATTCGTTGAAGGCTTGGAAGACAACCTAAGAAGATGGATTTTTTTGGGGTTGAATGGCCGGAATCCCTAAAGCAAGCATTTGTATGTTAGAATCCATGCCAATCTCTTCTCCGCTCAAGGGTTTCAAGAAGAAAAGATGAATGGTCTTACCTAGATGATCATGGAATGAATGGTGTGGTTGTGGTGGAGAGCTTTTCCTTGAAGAAGAGGTAGGGAGTTGCAAGGTTGAGCTTCCTTGGGCCCCACCATCAACAACACCCTCCTTCACTCTCTTCTTCCTTTCTCTTTCTCCTCCTTTCTCCTCTTTCTCTTCTCCTTTTTCTCTCTTCTCTCTTTCCTTCTCTAGGGCAAAATCGTATGGGGAGAGAGGGTGCCCAAATGAGGCCCTTTTATAATGCCAGATTTGGTGAAAATGGCCCCAAGTGTTGGGTTTTTACTATACTAGACTTATAGGAGGGTCTTTCTAAGCTCTAGGGCCCACTATGAGGTATACATATTGATATATACTGTAGGATAGTTAGCCCTAATGATGATCTACGTATGAACATGATCAGCCCGCCATTTGAATGCGCCGATCGACAGATACGATTAGAAGTTTGTTCAACAGTCACCGATGGTCGATCGGGGCCACGACTATACGGATATGAGCAGGAAAATATCCTTACTCTACGTGTGAAGTTTGGTCACAAACCGACGGTCCAAAATTCTCAACTTTGCATAAGAGTGGATGACTCAATTCACTTAAGTTCCAAATTCTTTCTTTAGGGTATTTGTGCTTCTCATGCGCTCATCCTTCAGCTTAAGTTGAGTGGTTCTGGACACTACTTGGGTCTGATTCCCGCGATAGACGTCAAGCCCAATGAGACGGACATTATTCTATAGTTTTGGAACTAGTGGCCCACCAAAGAGCGGTCTAGATCTTGTTTAGAAAATTGGAGCATTTCTGATGGCCCTCTGGCCATGAAACCTATAGGATAGGTGCTCCATAGCCCGTTGAAGGGCCATGCAAAATTTGGGGTTGATCGGATATGGGGTTTGGTTGCACGGGTCCGATTTGTGATCAACGGTCACCGTTCCACGATCGGGTCCCAGAGTTTGTGGACGGGCGTAGAAAAATTCATTAGACCTCCACCGTGAATGTGGAAGAGATCCGATGGTTGGATAGCCTAATATCTCGATTTCATTTGCAAGCGACAGATTTCGGTCCTTGCATTGGTGGGGTGCATTCAGTCAGTGCCAGATCCCACTTCTGGGTGTCCGCTGGGTCCATAGTCCGCGATGGTCTACAAGCCCAGTGAGATTTATGGTTTCCTTTATTTTTAGAATTTTCTGACCTTCATGTGTCACGGTATAGCCCATACGGGCTGTCGCTAGGTGTAAACGGCCATCTGGCTTGGAGGCCAGCATTAGGTTCTATCAGGACCCGTCTGGCCTAATTAATTGGGCAAAATTTAGTCTAATTTATTTGTGATACCTCACTACGAGTAGCTTAAACGAACGGTCTTGTGGCAAATCTTACGTGGACGCCCCAGGACACTGTTCTGGTTGGGCGAGATGTTACACTGCACCTGATGTTCAAGTGATCGGGCGGATTCATTGGCATCCTACGACTGATTAATCGGACTGGTGCAGTTCTTTACTGGTACCACCCCTGTATACACTAACATTGAGTCTTAATGGTTAATAAGTAATATTTTAAGTTAATTAAATTTAAATTTTTTTTTTAAGGAATTTTGGAAATTCAAAACAGTGAAAATTCAGGATGTTACAATCTACCCCCCTTAAAAATAATTTCATCCCCGAAATTGCCTAAGGATAATAAATAAAGATATTATCAGTTCGTTTGCTTAAGTTTTGTTGGTTTCATGTTTCTATACGTTTTATGGTATATAATAAATACGCTACTCATTCTGATCTACCCCCCTTAAAACTTTTTCACCCTGACGGTTTACTAAAATTTATTTATTTACCCCCTTTTTTAAAAAAAGATTTAAATTCATGGTGATGGCTTCCCTCTATCTAAAGTGAAATATTTATTTTCAATGTTAGACCAACACGGAGAGACGGTTGTAGTGGGCTTTAACCTGATACGTTGATCATCTACCTGACTAGGGTAAAAGACTCATCGTATCCCTTCTTCATCCTGATGGATCCTGGTCTTCTGCTCGGTCAAAGCAGTGAGTCCATTGGTAGTAGCCCAGGATTGAGAATTGAGTCAAGCCGCGAATGCTTCGCAGCTGTATACTTTTGAAATTCCGTAGTCCGATCAATATAAATGTTTAGGGAGCGACCATTATTGGAAAGTTTAAATCTCTATTTATAAGGTTGTCCTTTGGGTCTTGGTCTGTGAGAGTTCTCATTTTCATTCTTGTCTAACTTAGTGATTTAAATCTCCCACGGTGCTTACGGTCAAATGATCATCCTAAAAAGGTTTCTAGTAGTATAAAATCTTATATATATATTACCATTTCGATCTCATGTCTAGTGGGTTAGGAGCAGACTACACTTCGGTTTCCTAAATTTCGATAGGGAAGGAAGGATCGAAAGTTCTAAGGTATTCCAGAGGTTTAAAGTGCTAATAACGCTAAGAAAGATGCAGAAAAGGAAAGATGAAGAATGTCATCTTCTCAATGTCGTACGAACCTTAATTCTTTATCAGAATAGGAAAACTTAACATATTTTACCATAGTCCGCCTTTAATACGAACTTTCGAAGCCTTAAATTGTGAAACCCAATCTTACTCAAGGGTCCTAATTCGATTACGTTGAAAACTACTTAAAATAGAAAAAAAAACATATATAAAAATTAGTCTAATCATAGGATGATTCCTAGTATTATTAGAAATAAACATTCTTATCTTTCACTGCATATTTGGTTTCTACTGCAGACCTGTTTAAATTCAACCCATTATAACCTATTTTGTGTTTGCAACAAAACCCATTTATAGATTCAGCTTGTTGTTTAGTTTCTGCTTCTAGAACTGTTTCCAACACCCATAGTCTGTCCTGGAACTTGCTGATTAGATCCTATTTTAGCAGAGTCTTCACCAGTCAACCATTTGTCTTTATGACTGATCTGTTTCCTAGCCACTCCCACCCTCAACATTGGTACCAAAATCTATCATTGAATGTCCATGGCTACAAAGTATCTTTAATTGTGGACAACACAATATTCAGATGGGGATGTGTATATGGAATCACAGTTTATTTATTTTCATATAGAGCAACCTCACCTATCTGTGATGAAGCACATTAGATGAATGGATTGGGTGGCAGATAAAGACCATGGTAGGCCCCGCATATAACTAACAGTGGATATTCCTTCTCAACTATTCCATGAGATGGCCCATTTGAGTTTCAGATGATCATATTCTAGTTCAATGGTTGCCTTTGGAAGAAAGAAAAGGAGAAGAAAGGATTGAAATAATGGGTTTTTTGATGATGGGTTTGGAGAAGAAGAAAAGAAGAAGAAGGAGGAGGAGATGGGTTTGAGGATGGGAGAGTGAGAGTGATGGAGTGGGAGTAGAGGGAAATGGGTTTAGGAGACAGGTTTGGGAAAGGATTTGAGAATGGGATTGAGAAATGTGGGTTGGATATGAATTTGAAATGGGGTTTGAAGTTTGGGTTTTAAGATGGGTGTTGGGAATGTATTTTGAATTGGGTTTGACAATGGGTTTGGAGAAGATGAAGAGGAATGAGTAGAGGCTGGATGCTCATGGATGGGTCTCTTGAAAATGGGTTTGAGGTCATTTTTTTTTTGAATGAATTTAGAAAGGAAAGTTGAGAGTGGGATGGAAATAAATGTTGGGAGTGGGTTTTGGGAGAGGAAAGATGAAGAGAATGAAGAAGTGTTGAAGGTGAGGAGGTTTGGAGAGAGGGTGTAGAAAATGAGAGCGGTTTGGATAGAGCTAATGGAGTCAAACAAGACTCAACTTCTGCTACAGCTCCAACAGGACAACAAAGGCAACTTATCGGATGGGATACCTAGCCCAAGCTCTTGAAAGGTCAGATCACACCATCCAGGTCGATGTGTTGGATCCTAGAGGCAACTTAAATCCCATTGATTATGTGGACTACCTAGCATCCTTAACAGCTTTCTTTATCTGAAAAGTTTTGGAAAATGGAAAGAAATTAAGGTCTGTGGCTACAAACCTCAAAGGGTGTGCTCGAGTGGTGGTAAAAGCACCAATTGGCCTATAAAAGGAAATGGAATGGAAAAGATTAATAATTGGGCTAAAATGAAGTTAAAAATGGATAACAAATTGTTGCCTCTTGATTATTACCACCTCATATAAAAATTTCCAATTGCGACAATCTAATAATCAATCTATGCCAAAGTATATAAAATCAATTTTTACAAATCATTGGGTTTTATGAATGAGCTTATGGGAGTAAATGAGTGGATGGTTTTGAATGGGTTTTGTTGAAGGGGCATGTGATGAGAATGGGTACAAAAAAAATGGGGGTGTTGAAGGAGATGTATTGAGAATGGATTTGGTGAATGGGTTTGAGATGGTGTTGAGAATGGATTTGGTGATGGGTTTGTGAAGGAGGAGAAGATATGTTTGGAGATGTTGAGTGAGATGAATTTGGAGATGAGTTTAAGAAAATGAATTTGAGGGATGGAAGTTGAGAAGTGATTAGGAATGAGTTGAAGAAATGAGATTGAGATAAGTTTGGAAAAGGTTTGAGAGAATGAGGATTGAGATGGGTTAGAGTGAAGAAGAAGATGGTAGGTTTGGGGATTGGGCTTTGATATTGGGAGAGGGATAGTTTTCTCTAGGGTTTAGAAGAGATGATGGAGGGTAATGGGAGTAGTAGAGATAGGTTTTATGGACTCTAGATAGTATTAAATAATAAGGGAAATGGGCCCCACTTGTGTGTATGATGAAAAGGAGGGGACCTATCTTGTAACATTTCTTATACTTTTAGTAACCTAATTATTTTTAAAATTTTTATAATGATTTACCATCAAGTTTTAAATCACCTCACTAAATTTCATACCATTTGGAATTGTAAATAAATTGTAAAAATTCTAGAAGTAACCGCCGTCTAAAACTAATGATTTTTGGACAGTTGTCAATTCACTCCAAATTTAATCATATTATAATTTTTATTTTATTTATATATAAAACTATACTTGTTAATCTTTAATCTGGCTTTTGAATCACTTAAATCGGAGTTGTAACGAAGGAGATATGAATTTTTAAAGTCGGACAGAAATTGTAGAAAAAAGGCCGCTCGACCCACTGCGGCCCGCCCGGCCCGCTGGATCGGGCGCTGGCTGTGCCGGCCCACTGGACGGTCGGGCGCTGGCGGCGCCAGTTGGGTGCTGTGGCACCGAGGTGCACCTTACAACGGCCATATCTCGCAACCGGGATGAGTTATTCGATATACCATATATGAATTTGGGGTAGGAGAAGCCGATCTACGTAATGGGCCTATTTATTTTATAATATTCCTATTATTTAGGGGCTAAAATCTAATTTTTCTATAATTTTACTATTTCTGGTGAAATTTCATTCACCCTCAAGTCTTTATCTCAGAATGGGTTGGAACTATCAATTTTGCCTTAAGAAGATGGTTTCCAACATTTAATCCCTCAGTTCCGGTCCCACATTTTTCCTATTTCTGGTAAAATTTCATTCAGCCCTACCTAATTATCCCCAATTGGGTTGGAACTATCATGTTCGGCCCGGTATTAGCTCATTTGGACTTGGACGATGATTTCAACCATCAAACCTTTCGATTTCTGGCTTGTTCCTAACAATGTAATGGGAAAGTTCAAGAATAGAGTGATGACAGGGGAATATCTTAGGGAGATATGTTAGAAAGAGGAATTTTTGACTTAGGCCGGTTTGGCTAGTGGCATTTAGTTGTACTAAATGGGATTGCAATGCTAATCCCAACTCAAGATTTAGGAATGGGATGTCGGGAATGAGTGTGGGACAGGATTTAAAATTACTTTTATAGGCTTTGAAAAATGAGCCTTGTGGTGGAAGGTGTACGATGGGATTTTCAAATCACATGATGATGAATTTCTGAGTGTAATTTGAAAGGAAAATCCCGGAATTTACCTTTAATTGAATACATTCTAAACAGGGTATTGTAAAACATAGGATACACTATATCCAGGGACAATACCTTACACATGCATCTATTGTTACTCTTACCATTTCATTCACCCTAATCTCACCTATTTCAATTGGCCCAACAGTCCCTTAGGGATTTGGTCGACTGGAATAGCTAAATTTCCTAGCTAGTCGAATCGAGCCTTGCTGTCAAGTTTCTAAATTCTTGTCCGAGAACGGGCCGAGGCATTGTAGGACTCTCGGATCCCCTTCTCTAGTGTTACTACTCCCTCTCGCTACTGAACCCTAATACCTTAGAAGTCTCACCTTACGTCTAAGACTGGCGGTTCAAGTACTGGGATGCTTCCTAGCATTTCATGTTTTCTATTGTGTTTCTTCTCAAGTCAGTGGACGCGTTAGTGAGTTCATGACCCATGGCCCAATTAATTCCAAACTATTGCTCTGATACCATCTTGTAATGCCCTGAAAATCGAGGGTCGTGCATATACTCGACTCCCGAGTTCCCGAGGTCACTTATAGCAAATTTTCATTAATATGCGATCCAATCTAAATGCGCAGCTTGGAATCTCCTGGAACATGAAGTACATCCACACAAGTCCACTGAAATGAAAGAGACTGAATACAAATATAAATATAAATATATATATATATATATATATATATATATATACATGTTCAAAGGAATACATGGGTCGCATAAGATGCTACCCAACAAACTCGCAAAAGAATAGTAAGTCCAAAAAGAAATAAAACTGAGCACCCCTGCTCAGCGATCCAATTCCGCCTCTCAAGTTGGCGGAGAACCGCCCATCAACTGGAAGTAGGACAGCTCATCATCCTCCTTGAAGCTCACCTCACCAGGCTCCTCAAGCCTCGAGTCACCTGCATCTATGAAAGGGGTCTGGTTGGTGTTTTAAAACACCGTCCCAGAGTGGGAGTGAGTGATCAACTCAGTGGGTGCTATTAATCTCAAATTATCACAGGCATCAATTTTGATATGATTTTAATGAAAAGCAAACAATCACATACGTCTAAGTAATCTTATTAATGCGCATGTATGCAGCATGATATGATGCATGCCCTCACCATAACGCTCTCTCATGCAACAACATCTAACGATCGCCAATGCCAACACTCCCTCAGTGCGACCTCGACTGCCGAGTCGCCACCCTAACTAATGCGATGCAATGATCGTGTTAGCCGTGTGATTAGTTAGGTCCACTCATCCAGCAGATTTGGGAATCTGGTACACCCCATATATTAATGCCCTAAACGGGTTGCGAGGCCAAGACCCCCCATTGCGTGAGGCCGAGACCCCGCGGTCCGTGATCCCGTCGAGTTCCTCATCCTCGACTTCAGCACATGAGGAGTGCCATGAGAAAGGGATCGCTCGCGGTCACTATGGGGAGGCGCAGTACCCCAGCATAGGCCGACAGCTCGGACACAGTGTCCCATTCCACCATGCCCGGCTCATGAGGCTGTGAACCAAATTTCAAGTGGGTTATTGATGGGCTACAACGGTTGTAGGGTGTTCCAGGTTCCATACAAGTGTGAACAAGCAGGGTTAACAATCAAGGTTGGTCAGACAGTAGGCTAGACCTCACGAGTCAGGCGAGCGTGAGGCGTGTGACATCGGGCACGAGGGTCCCATGTAGTCGAACTACAGCCACCCGATCACACCCGCCCAAACCCACAAGTCCAACCATAGCGTAGTCCTACCGATGGGACTACCGTCTCTCCTCAAGTTCCTGACCAACCCAAGGATAGGAATAGGGACTCATAGCATGCCAACTACCAAAGTAACATCAAGCATATTCAACACCATATTCTCATATTGCTCAACATACAATTCAAATTTCTCTAACAAGCAAACTATTAACATCATGAATAAATTGTATGTGTGTGGTGTGGTTTGGTGAGGAAGCTAACACTTCCTCCAACTTAAGAAATCACATACACAAGGGTAATGAATCATACATCCTATGAAGCAACAACACATAGGAAAATCAAACATGGCATGAACGTATAATAATCCATACACAAAATCATGTGAGAGACAAGAACAATCATCATAAGAGTCAAACCTACAATTCCATACTATTGCAACAAACATATAATTCCTAGGGTTCCTTTAGTTCTCCTAATATAGCATCCAAGCAATCAAAATCATTAATCTCATACTAGAATTGGTGCTAGGCCACCTAAGATCAATAGTCCGCACGTTCGGATTCGTTGAAGGTTTGGAAGACGACCTAGGAAGATGAATTTTTTTGGGGTTGAACGGCAAGAATCCCTTAAGCAAGCATTTGTATGTTAGCATCCATGCCAATCTCTTCTTCGCTCAAGGGTTTCAAGAAGAAAAGATGAATGGTCTTACCTAGATGATCATGGAATGAATGGTGTGGTTGTGGTGGAGAGCTTTTCCTTGAAGAAGAGGTAGGGAGTTGCAAGGTTGAGCTTCCTTGGGCCCCACCATCAACAACACCCTCCTCCACTCTCTTCTTCCTCTCTCTTTCTCCTCCTTTCTCCTTTTTCTCTTCTCCTTTTTCTCTCTTCTCTCTTTCCTTCTCTAGGGCAAAATCGTATGGGGAGAGAGGGTGCCCAAGTGAGGCCCTTTTATAATGCCAGATTTGGTGGAAATGGCCTCAAGTGTTGGGTTTTTACTATACTAGACTTATGGGAGGGTCTTTCTAAGCTCTAGGGCCCACTATGAGGTGTACATATTGATATACACCGTAGGATAGTTAGCCCTAATGATGATATACGTATGAACATGATCAACCCGCCATTTGGATGCGCCGATCGACAGATACGATTAGAAGTTTGTTCAACGGTCACCGATGGTCGATCGGGGCCACGACTATACGGATATGAGCAGGAAAATCTCCTTACTCCACGTGTGAAGTTTGGTCGCAAACCGACGGTCCAAAATCCTCAACTTTGCATAAGAGTGAATGACTCAATTCACTTAAGTTCCAAATTCTTTCTTTAGGGTATTTGCGCTTCTCATGCGCTCATCCTTCGGTTCAAGTGGAGCGGTTCTGGACACTACCCGGGTCTGATTCCCGCGATGGACGTCAAGCCCAATGAGACGGACATTATTCTATAGTTTTGGAACTAGTGGCTTACCAACGAGCGGTCTAGATCTTGTTTAGAAAATTGGGGCATTTCTGGTGGCCCTCTGGCCATGAAACTTATAGGATAGGTGCTTCATGGCCCGTTGAAGGGCCATGCAAAATTTGGGGTTGATCGGATATGGGGTTTGGTCGCACGGGTCCGATTTGTGATCAATGGTCATCGTTCCACGATCGGGTCCCAGAGTTTGTGGACGGGCGTAGAAAAATTCATTAGACCTCTACCGTGAATGTGGAAGAGATCCGATGGTTGGATAGCCTGGTATCTCAATTTCATTTGTAAGCGCCAGATTTCGGTCATGACATTGGTGGGGTGCATTCAGTCAGTACCAGATCCCACTTATGGGTGTCCGCTGGGTCCATGGTCCGCGATGGTCTACAAGCCCAGTGAGATTTATGGTTCCTTTTATTTTTAGAATTTTCTGACCTTCCTGTGTCACGGTGCAGCCCATACGGGCTGTCGCTAGGTGTAAACGGCCATCTGGCTTGGAGGCCCGCATCAGGTTCTATCAGGACCTGTTTGGCCTAATCAATTGAGAAAATTTTAGTCTAATTTATTTGTGATACCTCACTACGAGTAGCTTAAACGAACAGTCTTGTGGCAAATCCTACGTGGACGCCCAAGAACACTGTTCTGGTTGGACGGGACGTTACACTACACCTGATGTTCAAGTGATCGGGCGGATTCATTGGCATCCTACGACTAATTAATTGGACTGGTGCAGTTCTTTACTGGTACCACCCCTGTATATAGAGGTGGGCATCGGTCCTGTTCGGATCGGATCTGGGCCAACCCGATCCGATCCGGAAGTACATTTCTCTGACTCGAATCCGAACCGATCCGTTATCGGATCTGGACCACCTGAGTCGGACCTATCCGAAAGGTCGATTTTCTAATCCGATCCGTGCCCGACTCGGCTTTCCGATTGGCCTAGGTTCGGATCGGTCCAGATGTGAGTTATTACATATCACATATGCAATGTTGGAGTGGCTGTGTATCAAGTATCATACGGTGCAGGAGTACCATAAAAAAAAGCTATAAAGGCAACAAAAGCAAGCTCCGTTTTCAATCTCTCTCTTCCTTTCCAGCGTCTTTTTCTCTTCTGCTTTCCGCCCAAAATGGTGAAAGGAAACCCTGGCTCCGTCAATACTCCATCGATACAACGCTCTCTCTCTCTCTCTCTCTCTCTCTCTCTCTCTCTCTCTCTCAGCTGTTGCTGTACATTGATGGGAGTATTGTTTGGTTGCAGTTGTTATTTGGGTTCTTTTGATGTTTGATTTGGTTTTTTTTTTTTTTTTTAATTTTAAATTTCTACTCTGAATTAACGTGATTTGGGTGTGAGACATTGATTGCTGAGATGATTTTTTTTTTTTGTTGATATTGTTTTGGAATTTGATTGTTGGAAGGTTCGGATCAGATCCCGAATCGGATCAGATACCGGACCGGATCTGGTCGGATTAGGTCTAATCCGAACCCGAGCCGAAAAGAATTCGGATCTGGATGGAGTTACCCGATCCGCACCGATCCAGCCCGTCGGTTCGGTTCAAATCGGGTCGAATCGGGTCGAAACGGGTCGGATCCACCGGATCGGATCTGAAATGCCCAGCTCTACCTGTATACACTAACATTGAGTCCTAATGGTTAATTAGTAATATTTTAAGTTAATTAAATTTTAAAAAAAAATTTAAGGAATTTTGGAAATCCAAAACAGTGAAAATTCAGAATGTTACAGGTGTGGTCTACTTGAGCCTTCGATCTATCTCATTTTTGGGCTTATACCTTAAAATGATACAAAAGAGTGGGTGAATGGTGTTGATAAGACCCATGTATTACGGTGGCCACTCAAAGCTCCTATCCACTCCTAGCTAGATGGGGTTAAGATGTAATCCTCATTTGTGTTAGGTCGATATGCAATAGAATCTACATCTTTCTTTTAGAAGCTTTTACTGGGAGGGGCATTAGACTTCTTGGATGTATTCAAGGGACTTAGATTTGATTAACAAAATAGGCTTTTATATCCTATATATATCTGTGTGTGTGTGAGAGAGAGAGAGAGAGAGAGAGAGAGATTTAATAGAATGGTTATACTAAGTCCATTAAACTAGAGAGAGAGATTTAATAGAATGGTTATACTAAGTCCATTAAACTATCATCTAGCATTGTACATGGGATAGATAGTATGCCGAAGATCTTCAAAGACACTTTGTGCACTTTTTGTAGAATTATAGTTAGCACTGAGCTGGTGCTACACATTAGCAGATAACCAATGAAGCAATGCAGCTGAGATACTTAAAGGCTTGAAGTGCGGTTGAAGGGCATAATGTGATCGAGATGATTATAGTTTGACCGAAGAAAAAAGAATAGTTATAAGAAATGTAACAAAAGAATGATCTAAATAATAGCTCATCAATAGCCGTAATCATCCAATAAAAAAGATAAACACCTAAATGAAAGTTGTAAGAGAAATATATATAAGTAGCAGAGAAACTCAATAGGACAAGTCAGTCTCATACCAACCAAAACAAATTAATCTTTTATCTTAGTCCAATTTATAAATTATAATAATCTACTAGTGATAATACTTAGTTGTAACCCAAGTTTACACTCATACTATTGGGCTTGATCTTTATCCAAATACAAACAATTCTTTCAGAAGAAACATTCTTGTAGTTGCTTTCTCTGACTGGTTGTATCTATTTTTTATTTTTATTTTCCATTTAATTGCACTTATATAATGAAAGTCTTTTTTTTTTTCTTTTTTTTTTTTGTGTGTGTGTGAAAGGCAAGGCACATCCTATTGCCAAGTATATCATATTCAGGTATATGATAATATTCATTCTCTCCGTTGTTCTCCCGTGGATGTGCCGGGCACACTATCTCGTTAATTGACACAATAAACATAGCCATTTATGGCATACGTTAATTTGCTCTCCTAATAGCAGGCGTTGGAGTCTTTTCCTCCACATTAAAAATGAAATAGATAATATTCTAGGAAAATCAAAGAAAATTACTGTCAAGCACGAGTAGAAATTTTGTCAGTACTTGGGATTTCATTGACTCACGTCAAGTGCCGAAAATGATGTAAACAACTCTAGCTGAGTGATTTTCGGGGCATTCCCCGTCCACTATGGGTCACCATGAAATGTCCGAATCACATATCGCGTACATGTTCACCACATGTAAGGAAAATGAATGCTTGATGACGGACTTATATAATAGTAGTTGCGCTGTTTCGTTTCCCAGCAATGTTACACGGTGGTGATATCGACATGGAATGCAAGTGCATTCATCTAGATGTAGAGATAGAGAGCCAAGCGGGCGATGGACCGCAGCCCAAAAATCACACCTAGATGTACAGCCCACTAAGTTTCCACGGGAATTTTTCCATCTAACCGTACGTTCACTTAATGCGCACTAAATGGACGCTTAAGATTGTGCTTCTGGTTTAGTCTTTTGAATGGTCCATCAAGGATGGGCCCACGACTTGGATGGTCTTGATTCATCATCACTTTAACCTTTTATCTCAGGCAATTTTCCATTTTGGCACCTAGTGGATGAGTCTCTATCCATTAATACACTAGGAAAACGCACTTAGTGATGTGTCCCATGAGTACGCTACTTTCTATGGATTATTGATCAGATACAGCGGCTCCATCAGAAGGTCTGGTACAACCATGTTTTCTCCCAAATATTTCAAAACTCATAGGATATCCAATCCGTCAAAAAGGTGGGTCTCTATAAATATCTAAATATATGAAAATCAGACTAATTCATTTATCTAGATGGAAACAACATCAAACAAAATGGATAGCCAATGCCACAGGTAAGTTCACTACTGCGGCCCTTTTAATGAATAGATCAAATTGATTTTCGTCTCGGTTGATTAAAATGGTATTTTCCACCTTTTTCACAGACTAGATTTGCTAATATATGAATGTTCACAGGAAACAAAAAAAGTTGTATCAGAACTTCTGAGGCAGCCCTGGAGTTGATATTCTAGCATTCGTTGGTGGAATGATAGTTATCAGTAACTAGTAAAAACTTCAGCATGGAAGTGGATTGGCTGGTGTACCTCACGCCAGCTGTAGAGTTGCTGACGTCGTCAAGTTCTGTGGGTCTGATCATGAGATATGTGTTATATCCAAACCGTCCATCTAATTTGCGAGCACGTGCTAAGGCTTGAGACGAAAAATTAGACAGATCTAACTATCAAGTTGACCACACTGCAAAAACCAGTAGGGGATTGAACGTATACCATTGAAACCCTTTTTGGGGTCACAGAAGTTTTGGGTCAATATAAAATTTATTATTCCTCTTCATTTATGTCTTTTTGACCTTATGAACAGATTGGATGTAAAATAAACGTTATGATGGGCCCTGCAAATTGTTTAACGATGAAAGTCATTATCTCCGCTGCTATTTGTGGTGTGATCCAGATAATCTTGGGATATAATTCATTTTTTTGGATGTTTGTCTAAAATGATCTCTAAAAATAGATGAACAGTATAGATATAATAAATACATCACTGTAGGGCCCATGTAACTTTGATCTCCTTTGAACCGTTCGTAAAACTCGGAGCTCGAGGAGCGTCAGTGGGGAACGGATTGGCTACTCCCCTTGACACATGGCTGATGGTCAGTGGTCCGTGGGCCACACCATGATGTATGTGTTTCATCCATGCCGTCCATCTATTTTTACAGAAAATTCTACAGTATGAGCCCAAAAATGAGATATATCCCAATCTCAACTGCACCACATTACAGGAAACAGTGTTGAATGAGTGTCGACCATTAAAAAAATTTTGGTGGCCATAAAAGTTTTGGATCAAGCTGATTTTTGTTTTTCCCTTCCTCTGGGCGCGTATGACCAAATCAACAGATTGGATGTCAAATAAACAGTACAGTGGACCTTACGAGGATTTTAATGGTGGATATCCAATCACTATTATTTTCAAGTGGTGTGGACCACCCGATATTTACATACCTCTAATTTTTCGGATAAAGCCTAAAATGATCTTTAAAAATGGATTAATGGAATGGATGAAACACATACATCATGCTAGGACCCACGGAGCATCGACCACCAGCCACGGGGCTGGTGGCAGGGGGAGTAGCCAATCCGTTTCCGCGTCGGTGCTCGTCTTCGCACGACAGGTACCTACAGCAGCTAAGTAGGTGGTGTGGGGTACACCAGCCAATCCGGTTCCCTTCGGCATGTGGCAAACGTCCATACCGAATTATCTTCGCTGACATATGTGGGACCATCTAAATAGGTGGTGGTCCTCTCACGATCAAGGTCATCACTCCGTGTTCCCACAACTTTAGTTCTGCTCGGTTGAGATTTGACAGAAAAATTCATGCAGTAAACGGATTTAGAAGAAATTCTTTTTCAAGTTGTGTGACCCATATCAGTTTTTAAAGGGATGGCTTATGAGTATATGGTGAACTTAACGGTTAGAAGATGATGGACGGATCGGATTTCACACATAAAACATGGTGCTCCAGATAGCTCGGGTGCTGCAGGCGCTGCGTAAAACATGTGTGATTCTGGTCCGAAAACGCGTTCCCATTATGTGAAGCTGCCCTGGACGGAGACGCGAATTAACTACTGACAGCTTCAGTAGCTGCAGGTTGTTGATGTGACGTCGCCGAGTTCTGTGGGCCTCACCATCATGTTGGTGTTGCATTCACACCGTACATCTATTTGGCGAGATAAATGAAGCGAATCCAAAGCTCAAGTAAAACCATTACCGAAAAGAGCTGGAAAAATAACGCCTACCGTTGAAACCTTCTTATGGCCACCATGATGTTTATCTGACATCCAACCTCTTCGTAAGTTCACATAGACAGTGGAAAAAACAAATATCAGATTGATCTTCACAGAGACATCATGTTGGTGTTGCATTCACACCGTACATCTATTTGGCGAGATAAATGAAGCGAATCCAAAGCTCAAGTAAAACCATTACCAAAGCTTTGGATCTGCGTCGTTCTTTTACTCATGCGATAAACAGAGTGTGTACAACGCATACATGGGACCACAGAACTTGGTGATGTCACTCAATAGCAGCGGGATGAGAGCGGAGGATGTGAGATCCCGGCTTCACCCAAGACCGTCCGCCCTTACCGTGGGGTTACTGTGGGGCCAACCTGATGTATGTATTATTTATCCACGCCGTCCATCCGTTTTTCCGGATTATTTTAGTGCATTATTTCAAAAATAAAGCAGATCCAATTATCAGGTATACCCTATCATAAGAAAAAGCGGTGATTGAGCGTACTACCATTAAAAACCTCTTGGGCGCACCTTAATGGTCAATCACTATGGTTCACGTAATAATTGGATCTATTTCATTTTTGGAATAATACTCTAAAATGATCCGAAAAAACGGATGGACGGCGTGGATACATAATACATGTATCAAGGTGGGCCCCACGGTAACCATACGGTATGGGCCGCAAGTATTGGGTGAGGCCGGGGTCTCACGCGAAAAGCTTTCGCAGGAAATCCGTCCGTTGTGAACGGAACGGGAAACGGATTGGCTACTCCCCCTGCCACCAGCCCCGTGGCTGGTATTCGGCTCTCTGTGGCCCCCACCATGATGTATGTGTTTCATCCATTTCGTGCATCCATTTTTAAAGATCATTTTAGAGCATTTTCCCAAAAGTTAGGAGATATAATCTCAAGTGGACCACACCACAGAAAAACAATAGTGATTGGATATCCACCATTAAAATCCTCCTAAGACCCACTGTACTGTTTATTTAACATCTAATATGTTGATTAGGTCATACAGACGCAGATGAAGGGAAAAAACAAAGATCATCTTGATCCAAAACTTTTATGGCCCCCAAAAAGTTTTTAATGGTCTACGTTCATTCAACACTGTTTCTTGTAATGTGGTCCACTTCAGATTGTGATATATCTCATTTTTGGTCTCATTCTATAAAATGCTCTATAAACATAGATGGACGTCATGGATGAAACACATACATCATGGTGGGGCCCACAGCGCACCGACCGCCAGCCATTGGCTGGTGCCAGGGGGAGTAGCCAATCCGTTCTTTCCACTGAGGAAAATCACGCTGGAAACACTTATTGGCAACAGCCGACCTTTTTGAGGCCCAAGGTGGTGTTTGTATCACATCCACACCGTCCATAAGTTCCAAAGCCATATATTAACCGTACATAACAAAAATCAATGGGACCCGAAATCCATAAGGACCACACCGCAAAAACAACGTAAATCACGCTTGAAACCACTAAGCTAACTTAGTGTGGCCCACCTGAGCCTTCAATCAAGATCTCTTCATCCTTATCAGCCTCACCTGATGAACAACTAGGAACAACGTAAATCCATGTAGTGTAAGTTGACGAGATGCCATGCAGATTTGATCAACAGGCGGGCTGCATATGTACAGTTATTCTGGATTGTTGAATGGTTATTCTAAATCATTCAATTAATTTTTAACACATGTCGTCCACCAGAAGACATGTCATATAAACGGTCGGGATCGCTTGACAAGTACCCCCATATTACACGACACCTGATGGACGGGCTGGATTACATATAAAACAAAGGGCCTCGTAGAACTCGGTGTTTGGACGATTCCGGTCCATGCTCCATACCTCATGCCACCCAACATGGCATGCCTGGTCAGGCCATACGCCCCGGCGCACCATAGCATACGCCATGGTGCACGATATCCGATGGTCCACTTTATTTGGGCTGTGTACCAAAGCAAATAAGGTGCATGCATCTTAACAAAGTCTAGTAAAATAATACAAAGGGAGACAGTAAAGCTGTCCGCTTCCATTCCTTATTTCCCGCATCAACGGCGCAAAACGATCGGGGCTCGCGCCAAGCATTTTATTTGACACGTGGAGCCACTGAAACGTTACACGTTTGTCTCCTCAACAACCTGCATGTCCCTAAATGTCCCACCATTGCTCCTTTCCCGAATCTTTCCAGTTTTTTTAATCCTTTGTTGTAATTTCCAGATTTAATATTCGGGCTATAATAAGAGAGGGATCTTTTCATACTCCGAGGAGTATGATATCCGAATTTCATCCCAACCGTCCACATTTGGAGCCCAAAATAAATGAGTAATAATCTCACGGATCAGATCGTAGCAAAATCAAATTTTCGTTAGGTAAGTTTATACTGCGAAGAAAACATTCAATGGTCCTGATTAAGTATATGTTTTTCTGTTCATATGACATCGAGATCATCCAACTAACTTGATTATAATGAAAGATCTACTTGAAATGGTCACTTTTGGACGGTTTGGATTGAGTTATAGGTATATAACTTTTTCACTGGCTCTGCGCACGAGTATGGATTTTTTAAAGCTGCTAGAGCATGGAATACCTACTCCTTTTAAAGTCGTTTCTCCGAGATTAAGGCAAAGGTCTGTAGCTACAGAAGGTGGCATCTCAGAGGGTCCTTTTCGTATCTTTCTTTGTTTTTGCTGCCCATTTCTTTAAAAATGCTTCGTTAACGACGAGGATTCCTCGAATCGGGCCTTGGGACACGTGTGCGGCCATTAAAAAACCACGTCATTGGACGATTATCTTATTTGCAATGACAATAATGTACCATGTGTCATGGCCTATTCGCTAGGACGGTATCCCACTACTGCGGATGCGTTCTAGGGCGCTTACGTGTCGGGGTTTTTAATCCACGCGCGTATGGAGAACCAACCTTCCACACATAGCATACGTGAGAGATATGGGATCGTGTGAGAGATCCGAGTTTTCCATCTGATAGTCTATAATACTTAGATCTTCTGGCCTGAAAATAAGTCCATTTCACGCATCAGGTGGCCACATCATATAAAAAAATTGGATAGTCTTGAGAAAAGTTTGAACCGTAAGTTTAGTTGTAATACAATCTGAACCGCATGACGAGTTCCCAACCAGATGGAAAGACATCTTCCATAATCGCACGTGCGTATTCGCGTAGATGGGAATTCGCACGCGTGTTTAATGAGCAAACCTCTTTTATGCATAAAGGAACACGTGTTGCGTCTAGAAGGTTAGTGTAATACCTTAAGTTAAAGTGTTGGACTCCTATGTTTGTTCAACACAATTTAAGAAATTGTAGGGAGTCTTCTACCGTAAACATGGCATAGTTTTAAGGAAATCGAGACCGTCTAAATCAGTGAACCTGCTATATATGAATATGATTATTTTGGAACAATGACTACTTTTCTTTAAATATACAATTTATAACTGTCGATTGTAGGGTTAGAAGTGCATACTAAATCTTATTTCGTAAAAATACTCCTTCCACAATTTCAGATACAATTTGGATGGTCTGGATTTATGTACATCACTCCCTTGTGTGAGAAAAACGAGTCACCACTGTTTTAAAAAAGGTGGTTAACTATCCAGGGAATCCCGCTATAAATTTCACCACCGCTAGGAAGAGTTGTGACTCGTTCGGGAACAATTTATAAATTCACTCGCTTCACATGTGGAAATGATAACAGTTTTAAAAGATCTGGACCGTTCATCATATTGATCATACTTGATTTTAACCTTTGAAAAAAAAATTCAGGTGATTTGATTGTGGACCATTTCATAAGTAAACAGAGAAATTTGAACCGTCAGTACATTTTTTCAGATCTTCTCTTTTCTTATTTTTATACGATTGGGGTGGCTGATGATAATATACAACCGATCTTCAAGGTGATGGGAATTGGCTGATAAGCGGCTCTGATCTCACAACGTGTCCCAGTTTCTTGTGTTTAGTTGGGTGCAGTTAGAAATCCACTCGAGCGAATTCAGTCGCGTGAGTCATCCCAATATTCATTTCGTACTTAATTACTAACTGGACCATGTGCAGCCACTTTTAATTCGTTGCATCACCTCCCCTAGCGGGGGCCTGCTAGCTACTCTATATGTACATTTACATCCGGCGTGCGCACAATCTTCACACGTGTACACTTCGCGACGTATATCTCGTGGGCTAAGATATGATAATGACTTGGCGGGTAAACGAGGACCGTAAATTAATATCAGGGGCCTTTTTTAAGTGGCTTTTATAACATTGACAAATGGAATCAAAATCTTTCCTTGTGATTTTTGGACTCAATCTAGGCTTCTTTCCGTGCGTTCAGTGAGAAAAAAAATATAAATAGGAAGAAAAACATATGGCGTTTGTACCTAATGTGATGTGGTCAGATGAGAACAACATGACAATAATATACTGTATGAAATTCAAAGTCAAGAAGTTACAGGCCTACTTGTTTGAGGGGAAGTATTTAATGTTAGAGTTCAATAAAAACAAATCGACAAATAAACATTAATGTAAGAGCCTAATAAAAGCGATGTGTTGAATGCAAGAGCTAAATAAAGAAAACTCTATAACAAAGCAATAAGACAAAAAATTTACCATATCCATACATGATAAGTTGTGAATGACTAAAAATAGAGTAAGGGGTCGTTTGGCACCTTGAATTTGGGGGATTTGAGGGGGTTTCAAATCCGTTGATTGTTTGACACCATAAAGTAATGGCGGGTTTAAAATCCCCTCAAACAGGGGATTTGAAATCCATAGAGAGAGCTGGATTACATCTAAAATTCTTCTAAGAGTTGCACACCTAGCATGTGTGTCACCAAACTATTATTCTATTGGACACAGGACCCACTAATGATGTTCCAAAATAATTAGATTATCAATTGCATCACTATAATTACTTTAATACAATGATTAGTGCCGTCTAAACATTGTCCATGTAAATCAATGGTTAAAAATTATTGGTTAGTAACTTGGACGTGATATTGTGCTTATGGCCCATTTGAGACTTGGGATTTCATAATTTTTGGACAAAGTATATATTTCAGCGAACTTATTACAACCATTGTGTCAAACATTACATATGTTTACTAATTAGAGATATTAAAATTGATTTAGTAATTAAATTCAAACCCCTGTAAATATATTATGCATAACTACTTTTTTATTAAAGTTAATTCTGAATCTAGGGTGCCAAACACAATCGGAGGATTTCAAATCCAGGGGTTTCAAATAGGGGGTTCTGAATCCAGGGGTTTCCAAATCCACGCTCCCAAACGGGCCTTAACGACTTAAGATAGTGCACAATAACATAAATTGTTAGATAAGACATTTTCCATAGCTTGAAATAGTATGTAAATTTATGTTACTTATTGAAGTTGGTATTTTCTTGTATATGTGGTTGAAAGCTAGAGACTATACTTATGTTGAGGATTTGCATGAGATCACACACTCAGTTAGCCTAATCACTCATGATGTTGAAGATCGTCATCCAACAATTGTTTCTTAAGTTTATAAATAGAGCATAAAAAAAGAGCTTCAGGCACCAAGCCAATAGAATCAAACCCAAAACAACATTATATATCTATCCGTCCTTTAGGTATGCTCATCTTTTTATTTTATTTTACCTTAGCATCTTGTTGCTCGTCAACACAATACTACTAATAGCATGAATCGTAATTTTTATCCTTAGTTTATCTCCCTATCCTTCATCAACAACATCCCGTTGAGTCATAAGGAACACTGCTCAACTTTGAACAAAAGGTAACAAGGCTTTCTTATTATATGCTTAGTAATAGTTGTATCCATCAATTGTTTCACCACATGTTTGGCTCTTACTAAGTCTTCGAATGAGTAATTGAATCTGCATCGACTGTCTCACGACGTACTTGCCTCTGTCTTAAGTTAGGTTTTCAAACAGATAGTTGAAGATTCACTATCCATCAACTGTCTCACAACAAGCTTGACTTTTGTTAGGCCTCAAACAGATGATCACTTTTTTGCAACACTTTTCGACTGTCCTGCTATGAAGCTCGACCCAAGTTGGCCGAGGAATCAATTGTCTTTCATCAAGTTTGTTATAAGTGTTTATATTGTAAAATTATTTAAAAAAATACTTTCAACTTTTACCTAACTATATCTTCTTTCTCTATTGTTCTGTTATTAAATTATGATTGCAATCACGCGAATATTAAAATCATTTCGATTGAAATGTTAGAAAAAAAATTCATTTAAAAGACGAATCCTCTCCTTTAGACATTACTTGGTCTCATACCATTGGTAGTTGGATACACATATGATCTTCACAAATCCGGTCCTAATTAAAGTTGTACATCGAGTCGAGCCGAGTCGAATCGAGGTGGGCCAAGATTGGCTTGACTCGTCTGTGCTCTCCTTGAGTTTGAGTTCGAGCTTACCATTGGAGCTTGGCTTGTTTGCCAAACTTTTCAAGTCGAGCTAGTAGATCAAGTCAAGGTGAGCTTACCTTAAGTTAAGTCGAGCCTACTCCCAACTCGATCCAACCCAGCACCCAACCTGCACCCGACTCAACCAAGCATCTCGACCCAACCCACACCCAATTCAATCTAGCCACCCGACCCAATTTACCCAACCTACACTCGACCCAAGTCTCAAATAAAATATTCGATTAATAATATATATATATATATATATATATATATATATATATAATATTAGATAAAGTCATAAATGTACTTTATTGTTGATATGGAGAGAGAGAGAGAGAGAGAGAGAGAGAGAGAGAGAGAGAGCAATAGCTTGGGCGTGATGAGTTAGGTGTTGAGACTTAAATAATGTATAATTTTTCTCATTTATATCTTGGTTTTATGAACATAAATCAGCTTAATGTTTTATTTTACTCATGTATGTGTTGTAAGACGAATTTAAGAGTTTGGATTGAAAAATGGTGCTAAAAGTATGAATTTAATGCTCAAGAATCACCAAGGCAAGGGATGGATCTTAAGAGACCAAGATTAAAGAATTCACATGCCAAAGATTCAAGAAAACTAAGTAAGGAATGAAGAGAATCGAAGATTTGAAGTGAAGAATCCTTAAATCGTCATGAAAAAAGTGTATTTTGAAACTCTGAGGTTTATCTTGAAAAACAGCACAACGTGAAGACGAATTTAACGAAACTGTGCAGCGAGAAGTCTATTTTGGAAAACTGCGTAAATTTGAAGCGGTTTCTACAATTTTCTAACTTTGTACAAAAATTTGAGTTCCCCACTTATAAATAAGGCTTCCCAGGGCATTCCTAAACATCATTAAAAGCATCCAAGAGTAAGATTTAGGGCTTTTAGAGGGTTTTCAATTTTATTTAAGTTTATAAATTATTTTTTTTCTTTTAGATCTTTTCTATTTGCATTTATTTCTTTCCTTTTGCTTTCTTTTTCTATTATAATTATGTTTTTCTAAGTTCTTTCTAACCCAAGTTAAAAGGGAAGCACATTGGTTTAATATTTTCATAGTTATGATGATTGATTGTTTTAATGATAAGAAGAATGATGTATTCATGTTATCTATTGTTTAGGTTTTATTTTTTATCCTATTGTGAGATGCATATGTTTCCATCATATGAGATCCACATTGATAGATAGACTTACTGTAGATCAATCAGATTTCCTAGATAGATGAGGTTCTCAATTTGTTATATTTCTTTGATTTTTATTATATCATTGATATTGAATTCTTAAAATCACTAATGCTTGAGAATATATATTGATGGTGCAAATTTATGATTTTCTAATCTTTTATATCATTTATTTAAAATATTTAAACTGTTTTATTTTTCGATTAGGCTGACCATTGTACTCAGATTCTAGTTGTGTTATCCAAGTCATCATGATTTTGGCACATTAACCTATGTGTGGAACTTTGAAGCTTGTGTGTTGTTTTAATTCAGTTGAATTATATCTATTCAAAACTCCTAAAATCAAATTATCAGTTTAGTTTTTATTACTTAGTTTGTTTTGCATTTGATTTTCTCATTCTCACAATTCATCTCGCTTTGGGATCGGCCCTGTATTCAAGGGATATTACTTACGAACCTCTGCACTTGGAGTAAAGCAATCAAGTTTGTGGCGCCATTGCTGGGGAGAGACTGAGAGAGATTAGATATGTGCAAACAATCATTAGGTAAGAAAGGGACGGAGGGGTAGAGTGGGTTTAAGTTTTAACTTTTTATTATTACTTTTCATTTATATATATATTCGAGTCGAGCTTGAGCTCGAGCTTCAAGCCAAGCTGAGTTCGAGTTTTGAGTTAGAGTTCGAGCTGAGTTATATGAAGTTTGGATCGCCTTGAGTCTTCGTTTAAGCCTAGTCAAGTTGAGCTAGATCGAGTCGAGTCGAGCGAGCTTTTCAAGTTAGCTTGGCTCATGTACAGCCCTAGTCCTAATTGGTCCATTTCAACACAGGTCATGCATTTGGTTTAATTCGAGTTGCGTAGGACTTTGGCACACCCGACACATACATACTCGCACATGCACTATTGAATTCCAACCAATCAATACATGTGTGGCCGAATGTTCGAGTTAAAGCTCAACACCATTTTCTGGCATGGACGGTGAGACACAGTGTGCTAGTTGCAATTTAACAACAAAGTAATATGGTTAACAAACGAAAAACTAAAAGGCTTAGTAATCTTTCAGACATTGTAGAAGAATCACAAAAGCTGGCTGCTTAGGCTAAGCTCATTGATATGGATGCATGATCTTCTCCTTAAGGTAATGGCTCAGTAGAGATAATAACAAAAGTCTCAGATAATAGCCATAAAAAATTTAGGATATTTATTTCAAATATAAATGATCTAGTATATTGTTACATTCAACCACTTTTTGTTGTGGAATGTCTGGAAAGTAGTATGATCAATTATTCTGATATTTTCAAGATATTCAAAAATGTTTTGCTCATATATTCTCCTCTATCATTAGATATTAAAATTTTAACATCGGAATCTTGCTGAGTAATAACCACTATGAAAATGCTTAAGAGCATTAAATACTTCTCCTCCATATTTTAATGTACAATTCCATAAATTAATAAAATTCACAAGATACTTAAAGTCAATTAATGAGTCTATCAAAGTAGGACTCTAGGCACTTGAATGAATCAAGCTGAAAAGCTTGTCATATAAGTTTTCACTACAATTAAAAGGTATCTTAGCCAATTTAGTAGCATGAAAAGTTTAACACTTGTTAAATGAAGAACTAGTAAAAGGACACAAACAATGTATTACTTTGTTTAATAGAGATTTAAATCCCCAATGCCAAATCTGATTAATGTTCACTTTACTTTCACTCCTTAACAGAGTTCATGTGCACTAGTTTAACTAGCAGAGCCTCTGGGCCTCTCCTCTTCTACCAATATCTTTACTTATGCATTTATTATTAAATACAAATTTTGGAAGAAAAAGAAGTAACATAAAAATTAAAGAATTTAATTAGTTTGTTGATAGCAACAAGTTGGATAGAAAAGGCAGGAACCTAAATAACTCTAGACAGGGATAATATCATATGACATGTTACTCTTAACAATTTCATAAATTGAGGTTGACAATCCATCAAGAGGGGAAACTTGTTGGTGTTGTACCATAATAAAAAATAAAAATCAATGTGTGCCTTAATCCATATTTAATTATGTAGATATAATGAGATTAATCTCAGCCATTGATTTAATGCATATTGGTTCTTTTGAACATATGTGATATGCCTTTGATTATAGCTGGTGTTATCTTTAATTAATTATTATATGGGTTGTGTGATGACCGAATCCTTTGGTCATTGAGAACTTGAGATTGGAAATAATGATCATTGATCGAAAGAGTCATATTATATCGTATTATATGGATCTTAATCCCTTGATATTCAATGCCCATTACAAATGCCTAGCTAGGATACATATGTGGACATCGATTTATTTAAAAGATGTGTTGTCATCCTCTCTAAGATGGCGGATTAGCTAGGGTCAAGATGGAAGATCACCTCCACCATCGAGAGTCGACATGGGGTCCGTCATGCCTTTACCTTACCATACATAGGAGTGTAAGTGGTCTATAGATATGTGATCTCAATTAATATGAACCCTTAGATACTTATATTAGGATCAAGTTCAAGTTAATGGTTCAGGGACCTATTAGCTTGAACAATGATCAATGTGATCACGTGAGCTTGATTGTATATGAAAGATAATTAGATCCTTATATGTAAGGACTTGTGAGGGTTGCGATCTTGACCGAACGGCTTTGGTTTATTGTAAGAGATCAGTGCATGGCTATTAAAAGTTTTTAATGTTGGGTTCATCTATTAAGAGTTCGTATTTCTTACATTACATAGGTGAATTTGTGTTTTACTATGTTTATTATGGGACTTGATTCATGGCTAAACTTTATAAAATAAGAAATCATCAAAATGTTTCTTCTGAATGACCCTACACTAGTGTTTTTAATCAATTTTACAATGGTTTTCACTCAGTAAAATTTTGTTTTAACTATTAAAATAATTTTATTGGACTTATGATGACTTGATGATTGATATTTGATGACCAACTATGGGATAATAATCCAGGCTATCCACCAAGTAGACAGTTATGGGAACATGTCCTGCCCAAAAAATCAATACCATCCACTAATTTATAGTATCTTATACTGTGGTAAAATAATTTGGACGAATTCCCTTATAAGACAGTGGATGAATGACAATAACCTGAAAGGCTAGCCCTTCAATTTGTGGCTTCCAAATAGAGGGTGATAAACTAGGCATCTTACTAGGGTCCTTACTCCTGCTCCGGTGGTAGACTCTCAAGAGTTTCAACACCTGCTCAAGGGTTCGAGTACCCATAGGTGGTGAAATTCCACTACGGGTGTGTGCACCTGTTAATAAAAAAAGAAGGAAAAAGCTAGGCATCTTACTAATACTAAAGATTAGTTAAAACATTCAAAGTTTTATTGATAGAGAGATTCTCTTGTATGGTGGGCCACTTTTAGAATATTTCAATTTCCTTTTTCCTTTTCTTTTTTTTGTTGGGTTAACCCATGTATGGTGTGGCACGGTTTGGACCAGTGATGACTGACCCAGATCCAACAGTTAAAATCCCACATTACACAACACGACCACCATGTGAGGAAGTATTGTAACAAATGTAATCTTAGGATTGCTTTAATATGCAAGAATTTAATTCTACCCACATCATTTTATTACATACCATGACTTACAAAATGAATAGCGCAAGTTTTTCACAATGCAGTTGATACACACGCTCACCTATCTAGACTGCGCAGTACATGCGACACTTCTTAGATTGGCCGTAGCTCAAACATCCATCCAATGGGAATAGGCACAGCCCAATGACAAGGAGTACTATACGTCAGTCGACACATGTATTGGCTGTTGTCAAGGATGGGATGCTGCATCGGTCACCACCAAAACTAGGTCACAGACCAAGCTAAAGAGATCCACACCATCCATCAGTTTTGCTACCTAAGTTTAGAGCATGAGACTAATTAAAAATGATGAGATCCAAACCTCAAGTGGACCACACCAGATGAAACAGTGGGAATTGAATGCTTACCATTAAAAAGTTCTTAGCGGCCACGGAAATTTCCGATCAAGTTGTTATTTGTGCTTTTCCTTTCATCCAGGTCTACAGGACCTCGTGATCACGTTGGATGGCAAAAAAACAACATGGTAGGCCCTTGAAAGGTTTCAATGATAAGTGTCATTATCCCCACTCTTCTTGTTGTGTGGCCAACTTGAGTTTTGTATCTGCTCATTTTGGGGACCATACCTTAAAATGATGTAGAAGAACGGATGAACAAAGTGCTAAAACACATAAATCTCTGTGGGCCCCACTGAGCCGGGTCATAGGGATATCTTTGCTTACCGAGTCTCCAGGCAGTCGGCCTCTGATACAGACATACCGTTTTGTTGGTCAGAGGTAACATTTTTTGTTCATATTTCAAACTTCATTTTGTGGACGACCTGACCAGAACCGAATCCGAGTTGACTCGGACGAGTTACATCTTAAAACAATGGCCACAATACAAAAGTATAGGCTCCAAGCTGCGCACGTGCCATGCATCTTTGTAATTGTAAAACATCCTCTCATATAATTCAGATTAATTAAATATTGCGACGGCTAATCTTGTCTACAGGAATGCTAAAATATTAGTTTGAATTTTAATTATTGAAACAGCTTCTGACGTTTAAAAATGGGCCATGAGTTTATGATCTTAGTATACGTACCTCGACGGTTGTCTGGTGACCATGGTACAGGAGAACGTGGGTTGAGCAACGGTCAGATTAATCTGTAAGGTTCATAAAATCATTGTCATTGAGTGCGTACGCCCCTACATATGTTATGTTTATGCAAAATCCAAGCTCTGTGATGGCTGATCCATTCTTTAATATGATTAGGGTAAAAAATCGGGCTGATGAATTCCCTAGGTGGGCCACAGTGTAAAAGACAATCTACAGCCAATGGATTGATCTGTTGTATGTGTGTTCAACATGATGAATGGATCGGCTAGAATTTTGTGGCTGATGCTTCTTGAACTAGGGATTTACATTTTCAACAGATTGGATATTATATACGCATCGCAATATAATTGTATGCGCCTGATGGATGGTAACTTTAAAATCCGTCGCGATGGATCTGCATACTCCCGATTAATATAACTACGAGTAGGAATCATAGCATCCTCGGCATGGGGTTTAAGCATGGAAAACTCCGTTTGAGGTGATTCAAAAACTCAATTGAAGCTTGATAAGTATAATTTTATAAAAAAATAGGTAAAAATTAAAAATACTAACCCTTGATATATATATTTAAGGTCAAGTAAAACCTGTCCAGAAATCGTTCAAATCTAGACAGCGTGTACTCTCTGAATTTTTAAACATTTTATAAGCTTCAAAATATTATAAAATTTAAGGGGTATAGTAGACTTATAGGTATATCTATGTGAAAATTTTTAAGTTAAAATAATGTCTAAAAATATCAAAAATATCAATTAGAATAACACCCTTATGACCAGAAATTTCTGCACATAGTTCTAAACTACATCTTAGTTCAACTTCTCTTAGATCTTCATGTATGCCTACATTGAACCATCTAATTTCTTATAATCTCAAAATTATTCAGTAAAATCTATAATTTCCTTTATTTATCCTAGGCTATGATGGATTAGAGTATGAACCTCTGGGTCGTATCGGAGACTCAAGTACCTGATGCAGCTAAGTAAGGAGCAATTATTGACAAGATCCTCCAGGTGATGGAAGGATTTGCCTCATTTATGGGAACACAAGTACTTATAACTCATTCTCTAGAGTAGACTCAAGCGACACTTGTAGCCTCTGAAGGGATGGGGTCCTTGTTAGAAAAGTTTAAGAGGCAGAGACCGCCTAGGTTTAAAGGTGGGCCTAACTCAAGTGAAGCTGAGGGTTGGAAAAGGCAGATGGAAAAATTTTTCTCAGTTATGAGATGTAACGAGCAACAAAAGGGTGAATTAGTAATATATATGTTGAAAGGAGAAGCCGATCATTGGTGGGAATCTACGACCAGGGAGAACCCGAGAATAGAAAGGTGGACATGGGACCAATTCTGTACAAAGTTTGAGGATAAATACTTTCCAGCTTATGTGCGTGCTCAAAAGATTAAAAAATTCATGAAATTAAAACAAGGAGATATGATAGTGCGTCAATATGATGCAAAGTTTACAGAGTTGGCACGATTTGCGACATTTCTCATGCCGGATGAGCTTCGTAAATCACAGAAGTTTGTTGAAGGACTGAAACTTTCTATCCGTACTCGACCAGTGCCATTTCTTATTAAAACGTATGCAGAAGCACTGGAACGCGCCAGCGCAATAGAAATGCCCTTGATATTGTATGCCCAATACAAATACTTAGCTAGGATACATATGTGGACATCAATTTATTTATAAGATGTGCTGTCATCTTCTCTTAGATGGCGGATTAGCTAGGGTCAAGATGAAAGATCACCTCCACCATCAGGAGTCGACATGGGGTCCGTCATGTCTTTACCTTACCATACATCAGAGTGTAAGTGGTCTATAGATATATGATCTTAATTAATATGAACCCTTAGATACTTATATAAAGATCAAGTTTAAGTTAATAGTTCAGGGACCTATTAGCTTGAACAATGATTAATGTGATCACGTAAGCTAGATTGTATATGAAAGATAATTAGATCCTTGTATGTAAGGACTTGTGAGGGTTGCAATCTTGACCGAACGGCTTTGGTTTATTGTAAGGGATCAGTGCATGGCTATTAAAAGTTTTCAATGTTGGGTTCATCTATTAAGAGTTTGTATTTCTTACATTACATAGGTGAATTTGTGTTTTACTATGTTTATTATGGGACTTGATTCATGGCTAAACTTTTTAAAATAAGAAATCATCAAACTGTTTCTTCTCAATGGCCCTACACTAGTGTTTTTATTCAATTTTACAATGGTTTTCAATCAGTAAAATTTTGTTTTAACTATTAAAATAATTTTATTGGCCTTATGATGACTTGATGATTGATATTTGATGATCCACTATAGGATAATAATCCAGGCTATCCACCAAGTAGACAGTTATGGGAACATGTCCTGCCCAAAAAATCAATACCATCCACCAATTTATAGTATCTTATACCGTGGTAAAATAATTTGGACGAATTCCCTTATAAGACAGTGGATGAATGACAATAACCTGAAAGGCTAGCCCCTCAATTTGTGGCTTCCAAATAGAGGGTGATAAGCTAGGCATCTTACTAGGGTCCTTACTCTTGCTCCGGTGGTAGACTCTCAAGAGTTTTAGCACCTGTTCAAGGGTTCGAGTACCCATAGGTGGTGAAATTCCACCATGAGGTGTGTGCACGCGTTAATAAAAAAGAAGAAAAAAGCTAGGCATCTTACTAATACTAAAGATAGGTTAAAACATTCAAAGTTTTATTGATAGAGAGATTCTCTTGTATGGTGGGCCACTTTTAGAATATTTCAATTTCCTTTTTCCTTTTCTTTTTTTTTTGTTGGGTTAACCCATGTATGGTGTGGCACGGTTTGGACCAGTGATAACTGACCCAGATCCAACAGTTAAAAGCCCACATTAAACAACACGACCACCATGTGAGGAAGTATTGTAACAAATGTAATCTTAGGATTGCTTTAATATGCAAGAATTTAATTCTACCCACATCATTTTATTACATACCATGACTTACAAAATGCATAGCGTAAGTTTTTCACAGTGCAGTTGATACACACGCTCACCTATCTAGACTGCGCAGTACATGCGACACATCTTAGATTGGCCGTAGCTCAAACATCCTTCCAAAGGGAACTGGCGCAGCCCAGTGACAGAGTAGTATGCGTTTAGTTGACACATGCATTGGTTGTTGTATCGGTCACCACCAAAACTAGGTCACGGACTGACCGATGCAACATTCCTTCCAAAGGATGGAATGTTGCATCGGTCAGCAGCAAAACTAGGTCACAGACCAAGCTAAAGAGATCCACACCATCCATCAGTTTTGCTACCTAAGTTTAGAGCATGAGACTAACTAAAAATGATGAGATCCAAATCTCAAGTGGACCACACCAGATGAAACAGTGGGAATTGAATGCTTACCATTAAAAAGTTCTTAGCGGCCACGGAAATTTCCGTTCAAGTTGTTATTTGTGTTTTCCTTTCATCCAGGTCTACAGGACCTCATGATCACGTTGGATGGCAAAAAAACAACATGGTAGGCCCTTGAAAGGTTTCAATGATAAGTGTCATTTTCCCACTTTTCTTGTTGTGTGGTCAACTTGAGTTTTGTATCTGCTCATTTCGGGGACCATACCTTAAAATGATGCAGAAGAACGGATGAACAAAGTGCTAAAACACATAAATCTCTGTGGGCCCCACTGAGCCGGGTCATAGGGATATCTTTGCTTACCGAGTCTCCAGGCAGTCGGCCTCTGATACAGACATACCGTTTTGTTGGTCAGAGGTAACATTTTTTGTTCATATTTCAAACTTCATTTTGTGGACGACCTGACCAGAGCCGGTATCATTTTTGTAGACGACCTGACCAGAACCGAATCCGAGTTGACTCGGACGACTTACATCTTAAATCAATGGCCACAATACAAAAATATAGGCTCCAAGCTGCGCACGTGCCATGCATCTTTGTAATTGTAAAACATCCTCTCATATAATTCAGATTAATTAAATATTGCGACGGCTAATCTTGTCTACAGGAATGCTAAAATATTAGTTTGAATTTTAATTATTGAAACAGCTTCTGACGTTTAAAAATGGGCCATGAGTTTATGATCTTAGTACACGTACCTCGACGGTTGTCTGGTGACCATGGTACAGGAGAACGTGGGTTGAGCAACGGTCAGATTAATCTGTAAGGTTCATAAAATCATTGTCATTGAGTGCGTACGCCCCTACATATGTTATGTTTATACAAAATCCAAGCTCTGTGATGGCTGATCCATTCTTTAATATGATTGGGGTAAAAAATCGGGCTGATGAATTCCCTAGGTAGGCCACAGTGTAAAAGACAATCTACAGCCAATGGATTGATCTGTTGTATGTGTGTGTCGACATGATGAATGGATCGGCCAGAGTTTTGTGGCTGATGTTCTTGAACGTAGGGATTTACATTTTCAACAGATTGGATATTATATACGCATCGCATTATAATTGTATGCGCCTGATGGATGGTAACTTTAAAATCCGTCGCGATGGATCTGCATACTCCCGATTAATATAACTACGAGTACGAATCATAGCATCCTCGGCATGGGGTTTAAGCATGGAAAACTCGGGTTTTCGTTTCTGACAAGTGGCACCCATTGTTGGGTGATACAGGACGTGGATTGGATACTACCACCAGGACAGGCAAGGGCTCTAAGGATCCACCTTGATGTATGGATGTTATCCACACTGGCCATCTATTGTTATATACTATTTTAAGTAATGATCTAAAAAATGAGGCAGATCCAATGCTCAATTGGACCACACCACAGGAAACAGCCATGCTAATGATACTTACCGTTGAAACCTTCATAAGGCCTACCGTAATGTTTATTTGCCATCCAACCTTTCCATAAGCTCATATAGCCTCTGATGAAGGGAAAACACAAATATTAGCTTTATCTAAAACTTCTGTTGCCACTAAGGAGTTTTCAACGGTACCCGTTAAATCACCACTATATGGTCCACATGAGCCTGGAAATGTCTAATTTTTGGCATTGTAAACTAAATTGATATGGAAAAATGGATGGACGGTGTAGATCAAACACATACATCACGATGGCCCCTCATAGGCCCAGCCAAGCGGGGGTAGCACCGGAACCGTGTCCGGTGATACGTAATATTGGTCTCTACCAAGTGGGACATTTTTTCCAGTTGAATTCTAGGCCATGGTCTGTTTCTCATCTTAACCGTCTATTTTTCTGCCGCCACTAATTGAAAGGTAAGAAGGGATACTGAGAAGATTTCTCGGGGCATGATTATCGATGGTGGAATCAAAACCAATGGTCTAGATTACCTAAAAGTGGGACCTACATATCAGCACAGGAAAATCGCGAGTAAACTATTCAAAGTCCCCCATCAATTATTCTAAGAAAAACAGTGATGAAAAGATTAATATCACAGCGTGGGCTTTGTTGGACACGTGCGAGCAGATATGCATGTGAGAAATAGCACGTGTGTCCACCTACCAACCGTCGCGTTGTCGACCAAACCGTCTTTCATGGTAATTTTCTTTTGACTTCGGAGTGCGGACCCGTGAAGGTTCTCTTTTCGGAATTTCAGGAGTCTTTGGTACATGAATCCAACAGCGCCCACCGTTTCGTTTTCCTACCTGGCCTTAGATCAGGTCATTTTTCCTCTCGACTGTTCTTTTGATGGCCCACCAATCGGATGGTTAGGCTCAACTTAATGGTGCTAATATTTCAAATTTTGCTTCATTTCCTTCTGTACCAACATTTTGACGGTTTATATTGATAGATATCTGTCAGCTGTATGTGAATGAATGGTCGGGCATGACATAGCTTACAAAGTACCATATGCTTAAATGAGAAATGATAGATCGGCTCTGTTATGATACAGCCAACATTTTCCCATCAACATGTCCCATTTATCGAATATCCAATCCGTGGAAAAGGTGGGCCACACCAAGATGATTAACTAATACAAAAATCAGTAAGATAAACAAGTATATCGAGACACAACATAAAATCAATTGAAAAACTAACGGTGTGGCCCACAAGTTAGTAAGATCTGTGTGATTTTCAGTGTAGGTGGTAATCATACTGCAGCCAACCTTTTTCACGGATTGGATATTCTACATACGTGACATATTGGCAGGAAAAAACTGGCTGTATCATAACTTATGGTACAACATAGTATCTGATCATTTTTGGGAATGTGATCGCTAAAATCCAAGTAAGGAATATTATAAATTTGAATAATGGGAAGAGGCGAGCTGTCACTAATGGTGATGTAAGATACGTCTGAGTCATGTGGCCCACTTGCTGATATAATGCATTCAAAAGAACGGTGCTAGATTCCAATTTCTGTTTTCATAAGGAATAGGTTGGTGAGGGACGTGGGTCCATATCCCACCACTTGCTAAAATATCAGACATCTTCCTTGTATTGGCCCCACATCAAGGACCAATTGGTGGAAATACTTTAAGGGCCTGTTTGGCCAGGGATATTAAGTTGTATTTAATGAGATTGTATTATATGATATTGTATTAATAATGCCACTTCAAAATTAGAAATGCCATATTTGGAAGAGTGTGGATTACAATTAACTTTATAAGCTTTAGAAAATGAGTGCAAGATAGGATAACAAATCCCATAAATGATAAATTTTTACTTTTTCCGAAGTCTAATCAAGCATAATTTAAAAGTAAATCCCACAATATATTTATAATTTAAAAGTAAATCTTAAAATTCATTTTTTAATGCATTTCAAACATAGTATTAAAAAACATAATATACAACTAATCCAGGAACAATATCTTATACATGCATGTATAGTTACTTTTACAATTCTTTCCTTAATCCCACGTAATGCAGTTGGCCAAGCAGGCCCAAAAGAGAAGTGACGAGGTACTTCATACGTACCATAAGCTTAGATACCGCATATCTTTTCTTGCTAATGTAACAAGTGTTTAGAAAATCTGATCCGTCCAAAAGGTTGGTACCATCATGAATATCACATAATATGAAAATAAGGTGCATCCGTTGATCATGGAAGGAAAGATTGTGTGTTGGCTTAGATCGCCGGCTGTTAGTTCATTTTAAAATTGTGGGCCTACTGATGCTAGGATTAGCTTAGTTTTCGTGCAGATGATGAACATGATGTGGCCAACCTTGTGGACGGATAAGATTTCCTATGAGTGCTACACTTTGGTGGCAAAAAACTGAAAAGTAGAGTGGGCCTATGGTTCGGGTGCATGGGGATGATTACATCGTGTCGACCTCGTTGGGGCATACCATGATGTTTGACAGAGATCCAATCCACCCATCATGTGGGCACCTAAATTTTAGATCCAGATCAAAAAGATGATTGTAAACCATTAATTAGGTGGGCCACAGCCCAGGAAATAGTGGAGAGGGAACGGCCATCATAGGTTTCTATGTAGAGCCAACCAAAGGGCCGGTTTATATGGAGGCCTACCTCTCTTTTGTATGCACTCTACGTGGATTTAGGTCACTCCAAAACTCGGGTGGACCACAGACGTGATTGAACAGGTTTATGTATGATTATACCTTGTTCCTGGTGTGGCCCACCTGAGTTTTGGAATGGCTGAATTTTGGGCATCCAAGCTGCTGACGGGGAATTCACAGGGCTGTCTTTTCGAACTGTTATGATCGAACAAGCCAAGGTCCTCTCAATTAATCATTGGGCCCCACAAATCATGCCTATACACAGCCTATGGTCCTCGAGGCTCAGCTAAAGTCCAGACCAACGAAGGTTGTTCCTTGCTAGATCCTTCCTAGTTGGGTCCACTTTCATCCCTAGATTGGACAGATTATCTGGTCCTGAGCCACCCTGTTCGTATGGGTAGAGCCCACGAGTAATTGATCCAAGACCGTCGAACTGATGAAACCTTATGAAAAAATGGGATCATTTCCTAGTAGGAAAGATCCTGACCTTTCAATGAGTGGCCTTTGCGATGGTTAAGAAACAAATTCTCCCACGTCCACATTCAATAAAAAAGCCCAAAGACTGGATGGTCAGGATCTTCAAATTAGCAGATGTGTGGCCCACGGTTTGATGATCCAGGCCGTTGATCTTATGGGCCACTAGAATAGGGATGCCCCCAAATAAACATCTTCGTGATTGGAAGATCTGATGGTTGTTGCCTTGTCTTTCACTCAATTCTTTATTTTAATCACTATTGAACGGTTAAGATCCTCCAAATTGGGAGATCTTTTTGGGTTCATCCAATATTGGTTTGGATCATTAACCATGGGCTCAGGCCAGCCCATTTTCATCCTTAGGCCCACATCCAAAAGCGGCACGTATCATTCTATTCCATTCATTGGTCTTTTTGTAGGTTGAACTTGGGCCCTTGGACTAGTTCGGTTTTACCGTCCGTTGGTGATCGATGGACTACTAGGATTGGTGAATCAGCGGAAAATTCATCTAGATGGGCCCCATCTACGATGGGACATACATCTGATAGATGGGCTTTTCCACATCGAGCGTGGACCATTGGTTATGACAATCCGCCACGTCATTCACCAAATGAACGGTCCATATCGACAAATTCATGTCCATTTTTACGGTGGAGATGCATTAGCAAATGGAGGATAATGCGCACGCCACGTTTTCTTGTAAGTCTCTCTCTACAATACCTACAAACTGTACAATAGGGTCAAACTTTCACCCTTCCAAAACCATTCATACAGTGGGCCAAATTGTGGAAGGGAGGCTTCAAAAAATCTGGTCCATTGGTTATGAAAACTGTCTGATAATCTCGTTGCTAAATGCTATCCATTGGCTGTAGTTGTCCATTTTACTATCCAGCAATTAGATGGCTATGATCAGATGATGGGTTAGATAAACGCATAAATAATGGAAACAACCAGATGAACGGCTTAGAACACCAGAAGTTGGAACCCACCTGTCCATTTTGCTATCCATTGGCTGTAAAAGAGAAATCAAGCAATTGTCGGTTGATATTATAGGGCCCATGGTTAAGTGATTCAAACGGTTGATATTGTAGGGGCCCAACGTAGATGGGCCATGCACAAAAAAACCTCAAGTTAGAACTCTAGTAACGCCTCAACAGGCGTAAACAAGGGTGGGACCACTGACTGTGGGGCCCACCTTGATGTATTTGACTGCATCCATGCCGTCCTTTTGTATTGAAAGCTCATTTTAAGGCATGATCTAAAAAACGAAGCAGATCCAAATCTCTCAGATGGACCATTAAAAACTTCTTGTGAGCCACACAATCTTGGGATCATGATGATATTCGTGTGGTCTCTTCATCTAGGTGTTTGTGACCTTATCAACATATTGGTTGGCAAATAAACATTCTGGTGGAATCCCTGAAGTTTTTAATGGTGGGGATTTAGTCAAGATTGTTTCCTGTGGTGTAGTCCATGTCCATCTAAGATTTGGGTCAGCTTCACTTTTGGGAAAATAACTAAATGAGCTATCAAAATGGATGGACGGTGTGGATTTAAGGCACGGACTTCAATGTGAGCCCCACAGTCAGGGGTCACATCCACCTTTGTGGATCCGGGATCCACCCTGTCTATGGGTGCGGATTTGGGGTGTCAACGTCCTGGGTTAGGGCTAGCCCAAGCTCTGTCCAAGCCCAGCCGTACTTTTCAGACAAAAATAATCCAGCCGGTACCCAGCCCAGGTGGTTTACACAGGGCCCAGCCTAAATATAAACTCCATTAAAAAATAAAAAATAAAAATTCTTAATTGCCATAGATTCAAAATCTGATGTTCTTCATGGCGGAAAGGAGAATGACAATAAGAGTCTTCTCATCGGGTGGGTGAACGGACTTCCATATGGATGATTTTGGTAACCAGAAAAAAGAAGACAATGAAGGAAAAAGGGAGGAGAAATGTTATTTTGTACAATGACAGAGATGGGAGAGAGCTATAAGTTCGTTATTAAAAATGGTATTCAACTAGCGCTACACTAGGAAGCTAGGTGGGACCTACGGTGATGTTTGTAAGAAATCTACCTCCATTCGTTTTGCAAATTCAGTTTAGGACATTGGACAAAAAATCGGCCGAATCCAATACTTAAGTGGGCCACATGAGAGGAAAAATTGGGAAAATAAATGCCAATCATTGAAACCTTCTTAGGCTCTACCTTGAGGTTTATATGTAATCCAAATTGTTTATAAGGTTATTCCCATTAGGATGAAGTGAAAATACAAAAAAAAAAAACTTAATCTAATAGGTAACTTTTGTGGCCATACAAATGTTTCAATGGTGGGTGTTCAATCCCCACTGTTTCCTCTTGTGTGGCACACTCGAGCTTGTTCTAAAATTTGCTAGAAAAATGGATGGATGGGGGTGGATTTCTCACAAACATCAAAGTGGGTCCCACCTAGCTTCCTAGCACAAGAACTTCTAGGGAAAAATATGCATTGGGCATTTAACGTGATTTAAATCCACGTCTTTTTTCGAATCACCGGTGAAGTCCTTTGGCATAAGTCCCACCAAGATGTTTGTAGATGTTTGTGAGAAATCCACCTAATCCATCTAATTTTCTAACATCTAATTTTCTAAATCATGTTAGGATATGGTTCAAAAAATGAGGCACGAGGCAAGTCCAAAACCCAGTAAGCGGGACCAACAAGGAAAAAGTGGGTAAGGAAATTCCTACCGTTGAAACCTCCCCGTGTCTATCAACATGTTTATATGCCATCCATACTATTCATAAGTTCATTCCTATTAGGATGAGCTGAAAGAAAATTAATATCAGCCTAATCCAAAAAATTTGTAGCCACCACAAATATCTAAAAGGTGCACGTTCAATTCCCATTGTTTCCAGTATGGCCTATTTGAGTTGGGATCTATCTCATTTTTGTGACCATCTCCAAAAATGATATGGAAAACAGATGAACTAGGTGGATGTCAACCGATTGATTGTTAACTGGGGAAAGATGGGTGGGCTCTACCATGATGTATGTGTAACATCCACATCATCTATCCATTTGGCGAGATCATTTCGGGAAAAACTGAGGCAGATCAAGTGAGGACAACACCAAAACTCAGTAAGATTCAGCTCAAGTGGACCACACCACAAAGAGCAGTGAGGACAATGACGTCTACTGTTAAAATCTTCCTAGGGCCCACCATGATGTTTATTTGTCATCCAACCTATTTATGAGATTACACAGACCTAGATGAAGAGAAAACACAAATATAAGCTTGATCCAAAACTTATAAGCTTGGCCCCGAGTAGTTTTGAACCGTAAGTGTTCAATCCCACTGCAAGGAAGGAGGATTTTATTATTATTATTATTGTTTTTATGAGTATTGGGCTGAGCCAGGCTCTCAGGCTTCTAGATGGTTGAGTCCAAGCCTCGTCTATTTTTTTATTTTTCAAACGGGCTGAAAACTTAGGCCTAACTCTGCCCTCAGGCCTATATTGCAGCCCAAGCCCGCATGAGGTGGGCCAGCCCGGTACAGGCAAGTTGGAGACTGACTGAATTTGGTCAGGCCGTGACAGTAGGGCCCACCATAATGTATATGTTGTATATCCACACCATCCACCTGTTTTTCCAGATCATTTTAGATGTAATCCTAATACTGAAGCAGATCAAAATCTCAGGTGTACCACACTACAGGAAACAGTGGTTATTGAATGCCCATCATTAAAAACTTCCAAGGGCCACGGTAATGTTCATTTGCCATCCAATCTTTTGATAAGTTACACCAGATTCGGAAACTTTTGTCTCCCACAGTAAGTTTTTAATGGTCAATCATCACTGTTTAGTTTTGTGTGGTCCACTTAAGATTTGAGATTTGGATCTACTTCTGTTTTGGGCCAACGTCCTAAAATGATTTGGAAAAACGGATGTACGGTGTAGATATACAACACATACATCAAGGTGTGCCCTACGGTCACGAACTGCAGATTGCCTACCAAGTAACTGAGTAAATTAAACTCTATGGGGCCCACCATGGATGTTTGTTTCTTATCTATGACGTTCATCCGTTCTTCCATATCATTTTAGGGAAAATGCCCAAAACTGAAGCATATCCAAAGCTCAAGTGGACCACACCACTCGGAACAGTGTTAATTGAACACCTACCGTTGAAAACTTCCTGGGGGCTGAAGAATTTTGGATCAACCTGATATTTCTTTTTCCCTTAATCCATGTCTTTGTTAACTTATAAACCGGTTGGATGACAAATAAACATCACTACAAGCCCTAGGAACGTTTTAACGGTGAATGTCAATGTACCCACTGTTTCCTGTGGTGTGGTCCACTTGAAATTTGGATATGATTCAATTTTGATCTTATTCGCTAAAATGATTTGTAAAAATAGATGGACGGAGTGGATAAGACATAAACATCTACGGTGGGCCCCACGAAGTTTAGTCAGCACGTAATCCGCTTCCGACCGAAGTCGGTCAGGTCCCGACCTGTCTGAATCCCCGCCCGAAACAGATAGACAGTTAGGAGAGAAAGCAAGAGAGAAAAGGTTCGTTTCCAAATGTCCGTGTTTTCCCGGTAGAAGTAGAAAGAAGGTGGAAGACGGGGCGGTGTAGGTTAAAGGATGCTGGCCCGCTGGGTGCGCATTGCGCAACACACCATCCAACGGTCGTATTCGGTGGAAGTGGCGTCTGTAGAGAGAAGCAGGAGCGGCGGGAGAGACACGCTCGGGCGCAGGTTATTGAGCCTCATATTCCCGAAGCGCAGCGCCGTTGTCACTCTCCGCAAATGGGCTGAAGAAGGAAAACCCCTCCGCAAATACGAGCTCAATAGGGTAGTCCGCGAGCTACGCAACTTCAAGCGCTACAAACACGCTCTCGAGGTCCTTCCCATTTCTCTCTCCTCTTTTTCAGGCCTTTCCTTCATCTCTTTCTGGCGAGTCTTAGCTTTCTGAAAGACATCCAATTGAAAATGATCATTGAATTTGAGGAATTGGTCGCGGAAATCAAGATGCTTGAATTTGATTTCCATATGTTTGATAGATTGTCTCAGTGAAATCAGTTCGAAATGGAAGACATTCAATTGAAAATGATTGTTGAATCTGAAGAATAGGCAGAGGATATCGAGATTCTTGGGAGCTCCATGTGTTTGATGGATTGCCTCAGTGAAGTCGTTTAGTATTTAATGTAACTTACTGTACATGGTCTGCATGTAGTTCAATCCAGACCATCCACATTGCTGGGCCCCACCATGGGAAATCTTGGTTTCCAGAAAGACACCCAATTGAAACTGATTGTAGAATTCGAAGAGTGGGTTGAGGAAATTTAGGTTCTTGGATCTGAGCTCCATCTGTTTGATAGCTTGCCTCGGGGAAGTTGTTTAGGATTGAATATATGCACACACAGTCTGCATGTAGTTCAATCCAGACCATCCACGTCCTGGGCTCCACCATGGACAGAACATATTGAAACCCACATTAAGCCGTTGAACTGGTACAGGTGAAATCTTCTTTATAACCGTCACTTTGTTGAACACAATGTGGTGGATCATGGATGGTTTCGATAATGCCATAATTATGGTTTTTGTAATACGCCCCATCTGCAATGGAGCCGAACAATTTTGATGGTTCAGGTTAATCCACATGTACAAAGAGAGAGAAAAAAAAAGTGAGCTACATAGTACATACCATGGGACCTTCAAGATGACTAGTCTAGATTATCATGTGGTGGGAAAGAAGGGGAGAGCCTTGCTAGCAGAGTTCTCAATGACATGGTTCTAGTTATGTTTGCTTGTTCAATTGAACTAAGTATCAGGTACTAGACTAAGAAGAAATACTAATATGCGATGTCTAGATAGCCTTGTCTACAACTCCATGAACCCTCATTTTCAACATTGCATGCATGGAAAAAGATCTTCTTCTTCTTCTTTTTTTCTTCCCTTCTAAAAATTGATTTGGTAGCCTGAGATGTTTCTGTTTCTTTCTTTTATCTTTTTTGGGGTTCCTTCAGCAAGTTCGTCTTATGGCTTTTAAAGTTTGTATAAGATAATTATTTCTCTAGATGTTGCTTTTCTTTTAGCATGAACCATGTCCTATAGTAATTGCTTAGGTGTTGTTTTGGCTCCTAGGAATCCAGGCCCTGGGAAATGATTCCATTAGTGAGGGGCTGAATTTGTGTTTGCATCCTTTGAAAGGGTGAGAAACGAATTCCAATGGTAATGGAATTCCCAAAATTTGCCCCTTTTATGATTCGTATATTTAAGATGGACTGTAAAATTTTGGGAAATGCATTCCCATCCTGAGAATAGCTTTCCCAGCACCCAAACAACATAGAAGCTCTCTCGTTGGGAATTTGCCCCTTTATGATTCCAAGGAGCCAAAAGACCCCTCAGGGTTAATGTTGTTAAGCTTACCTTCCCTTTATAAAATCTTATGCTGATTTCCCAAGTTTGGTTGTTTGATCAATTAAATGGAGGTGATATACTTGTTCTGTATTTCTTTCCCGTTTTAGTGAAATTGGTGTTCGGAATTAGTACGCATATCTTAGTCAAGCTGGGTGATCCGTCAATTGAGTTCTCAAGTGTTGTGCTCAATGTTGTCCATGCTGGTTGCTTTATACAGATATGTGAATGGATGAGGACTCAACAGGATATCAAGCTCCTACCAGGCGACTATGCTGTGCACTTGGACTTGATTGCAAAGGTCCGTGGCTTGCCTAGCGCTGAGAAGTTCTTCGAAGACCTTCCTGAGAAGATGAGGGGACAAACTACCTGCACTGCCCTTCTCCACAACTATGTACGAAACAAGCTATCTGCCAAAGCTGAGGCTCTGATAGACAAAATGTCGGAATGTGGTTTCCTCAAGAGTCCTCTTCCCTACAACCACATGGTAACTTTATACATTGTGACGGGTCAGTTTGAGAAGATCCATACCATGATTGAAGAAATAAAGAAGAAGACATCCCCTGACGTGTTCACATACAATCTATGGTTGAATGCATGTGCCATTGGCAATGATGTTGAGGGTGCTGAGAAGGTTTTCCTTGAGCTGAAAAAGGACAAGATACCTGCCGATTGGGTGACATACAGCACCTTGGCAGGCATATACATCAGCACCAACCTCCCAGAAAAGGCGAGAGATGCTTTGCAGGAGATTGAGAAAAGGGTTTCTCGAAAAGAGCGTGTTGCTTATTGCTCCCTTATTACCTTGTATGCCAACCTGTGGAGTAAAGACGACGTATATAGAATTTGGAAGAAGATGAAAGCATTCTTCCTTAAAATGAATGATGCCGAATATACAAGCATGATATCTTCCCTTGTGAAACTTGGAGATATCAAGGAAGCTGAGGGTCTTTATGATGAGTGGTGTTCAATATCGGGAACCCGTGACTCTAGAGTTCCAAACATTCTCCTTGCAGCTTACGTTAAAGAAAGCACGATGGACAAGGCCAAGAAATTTCACGAGCTCACAGTGGAAAGAGGGATTGTGCCATGCTACAGCACTTGGGAAATTCTAGCACGGGGTTATATAAGTGCAGGAGAGATGGATAAGGTCCTTGACTGCTTGAAGAAGGCCTTTTCTAGTGTAAGGAAATGGGAGCCGAATGATGAAATTGTCCAAACCGTATTCAGCAACCTCGAAATGCAGGGTGACATCAAGGGCGCAGAGCAGTTTTTGGCCATGCTTCGGGATGTGGGTCACATGACGACTGGGATTTATAACTCTTTGCTGCGGACGTATGCTAGAGCTGGTAAGATGCCGCTTATAGTTGTTGAACGCATGAAAAAGGATAATGTTGAGTTGGATGAAGAGACTGACCGGCTTATAAAAGCAACTAGCAAGCTCTGCGTAAGTGAAGTTTCAAGCATCCTCTATTAGGAGAGTTCTTGTTCCAATGGCCCTATGATGGTATGATTTTAAATCAATGGCCAGTTATGAAAACAATCTGTTGAGAAATGAAATGCAACTTCTCACTGTTGCCAAAATGTAGCACGAATGCCTCACTGAACTGCCATATTTTTTTTCCCACTATAATCATCCAAGAATTTCCAACATCGGTGGAAGATAGGTTCTTGGAAGAACGTCGAGTGTGCTTGCTTGTGCAGGACTGATGTTGGGCTTCTTGGAAAGTGTGATGGCATGTTGCTCGTGTGTGCAATCTAGTCCTTTTGTCAGTGGGGCTCATTGAAAAACCATCCATTTTCTCAAGCAAGAGTTCCTCGCTTGATGAGTGGACTGGCCTGATTAGCAGGCCAGGACACACTTACAATACAAACTACACAAATCACCTTAGCATTTGTAATTTTGTCAACCGTTTGGCATCTGATAAAATCACAATTATATTGGATTGAATTGCAATTGGTCTAAAGAGTGGAAATAAGCACTTTGTAATTCCTGTTTTTATCTAGCATGTTGTCTTCCAATTGCAACTATGCTATGTTCGAGTGATCTCATAGAAATACTTCCTCGTTATGAATGCTTTAAGATAAGGCTAGAGTTGATAGAATCGGAATAAGGTGGCGCTACAAAGAGAGAGTGACACCGGGTGTCTAAAAGCATTAAATTTTTTTTTTTTCCCCCATTATTCGAAAAGTGCTTTTAAATGCCAGTTTTTACTTTCTCATTAGAGCTCTACTGTATTCCGATCCTACAAACTCTATCATCTATCAATTCCTTATGTTTTTATGTGAAAAGTGCTCTCAAGATGTGCTCTCGTTGGCGCTCCACCATATCCCAATTCTACCGGCTCCATGGTATCATCTCTCCTGTCAATTCCTCCATAAGGTATGACTGACTCACAAATCATTCCAAATGCAGCCTTTGTAACCAATTTGTAATTTCTTTAGCATTCATATTGGGGTTCAATTAAATGCAATTTAAGGCTACTCATTTGCAATTTTATCTTATTTATTTATTTATTTACACATGCACACAAACCCCCGCACACTCACGCCGTAGTGGGCTTTCACCACCTATGGATACTTGAACCCTTGATTGGGTATTGAAACTCCCAAGAGTCTACCACCCGAGCAAGAGCAAGGATCCTGCAATTTTATCTTAAGTAAACTGAATGTTTGCAATTCAATTCACTTGTGCATCCAAATGTAGCTTTAGGCTACCCGGGCATAGGTTTGACAACAAGCCAAGCTAGGACCAGGTCGATTTTGGCCCTAGCCAACGTCAATCCCTTAGGCCCAGGTCATAACAGGCTGAAAATGCCTTGGCCCTAGCCTTAGCCCTACCAGGGCCAGCCCTGTGAGGAGAGAATCCAAGTGATCAAAGGGTTTTAAGAGGCCCAATTTTTTATATTTTTTAAAAATTTAATTATTATTATTCTTGGGATACTTCCATCGACAATAAGCGCCCATTTGGATGCCCTTTCTCAAAAATGGGTTTTCAGGAAAGCCTTGGTATTTTGCTGAGTGCGCATTTTCGCACCTATTTGTCTGGTGGGAGAGAAACGTGCATCCAAATGCACAACAGCGAACAGCATGCTATTTAGGCCTCAAACATCGTTTTGGAGGGTGCATCCAGACAGGCCCTAAATCCTACTTATAAATGGTTTGGATTATTGAAAATGACCCTACATCTGGTAATCTTAATTTAGCTATACATGTACGTCGATAGCGAACCACTAATAAGTGTCTTTAAACCTAGATAATAGTGGTCCCACTTAATGATTGGATAGGAGCCTGGCCCTAATATTCGGCCTAGATTTTGGGCATAGGCCCAAGACCTAGCCCTAGAGGGTCCAGTCGACTGGGCTGGGCTGGGCAGTCTGGTCCATTGAGATCCCTACTCAGGAATGGGGAGAAATTGCCGGGCTCATGCACCGGATTCAATGCATTTGGTGTCCTTGCTTCAGTGATCAGATTGGTCGTGCGTTGTAGGGTTTACCTACCAAAATTTTTCCCGTCAACACATCCTACAATAATAAAATAACGGTCCCTATTCCAATCTTGGACATTGTTTTGGGGCATCCAGGTTTCACGGTGAGTTCCATCAGATCAATGGTCTGGTTCGTCGAATCATTGGGACCCTGCTGGGTAATCCTCAAATTTAGAAAGGGTCTGTGGGAAAGGATCAGGCGGCCTGATGATCTATGTCCGTATTTAGAATCAAAGCGGCCCACCCAAGGATCCATCACATCTCAACCATCAATCATCAAGAATCTATGCGATGAGCTTCTTAACTATACAAATCATGGGTCCGAATTTATATGTATCATGAACCAAAAAACGAGCTTCTTAACTATACAAATCATGGGTCCGAATTTGTATGTATCATGAACCAAAAAACTTAAGATTATTTGATTATCTATCTTATCCGACAATTGGATCCTGGGACATTATTGGACGATTAAAACGAAAAATAGTCCACTAGTCATATTTCAACAAGCGTCCACGAATCAGAGTTTAGAATTGTTCAACGATTCTGATTTTGGGCATGTGACTTTCAAACAGTAGTTCTAAAATTTAGTTGGTTTGAGTGCCTGCGTATTGAGTGTCATATGCTGCCCGAGTATCAAATAACACCCGTAAAAAGGATCCTGCATGCTGCATTTTTTGGGCTGGCGTAGGAGAACCAGCCATTGGTCTTCCCAAGCCTCTCCATATACTCGTCAGGCCTGAGCGGGCCTGGACTTGGGCTCGTAAACCCAGATCCGGAACCTGGCCCATTATCCATCAGGTCTTGAATTTGGAGCTAGTCCAGGGTCCAACTGGCTTGACACGCAGTCTGGACAAACCAGACAGGCCTTCATGTTGGTTTGGCTCACTGTCTACTGAAGATATGTTACATATGGCCCACTGGCCAATGTTTTTTTTTCACCTTCCATTTTTCTACTCGCATCTGGTCCTCACGATGAAAAAACCAGCCTGAGTTTCCAGCCATCGGCCAACCTGTTAACGAGGAGCCCAAACGTGTGGGTCCCACTTAGTTATATCATTCCACCTTCAATGCATGGTCTGATATCATTAGGATTGGAATTTGGCATCATGGGGCATTGATGTGGCTGATGTTTTGATTAATGGAAATGGGTCCCTTCAAGAGTTTTGCTGGATGCATTGATATGGCTGTTGGATCGGGTCCTTTTCAGTGACCGAAACCGTTTCTGTGATGATCTTCTCAGTGGATGGGGACCCAGAAAAACGCTTATTAGATTGAAATATTTCAACCCATTGATTATATAATCAAAGGTCAAAGGAGACCGTCTGTATTCAAATGAAAAGACTAAAATGATCAAAGGATTGAGATATTTGAATCTAAGAGATCTTCAGTTTTGGCTGTCCCAGTCTAAGTTTGAGGCCCATCATTTGAACGGTTTGGATCATTTGGATCATTTGGATCATTGAAAGATGGTTCAAGATCCAAAGGGTAAAAGACATGATTTAATATTTCCTAAGATCACCCTTCAAAAGTAATTATTAGCTATTTATTCCTATTTACACATGTAATTAAAAAAAACTAACATCCCTTGAATGAATTCATTTCTAACTGTATTAAAAATTTTAAAATTATTTATTAATTTGTAACAAATATATATATTTTTAGCCAAATTTTCTCAATAACGCTTTGCTAAGTGCACACAGGGAGGGGTGCAATAAAGCTTGTGTACACACCACACGTGCCATCATGGTACATGCGTGCGAGATCTCATTCATCCATCATGTCAGACCTTGTACATGTTTTGCCAAAAATAATAGCTGGTCCAATTAGCCCATGGCCGGAATATTGGCAACGGCTAGATGGGTTAGAAAACATCAGCCAAGTTTTTCAGATCAATGCATTTGTTTTGCAAAATGTAGCCCACCTGACCAATGCATCAACCTGATTCTTGGGTCAGAGCATCAATACAGCGGTGTCATTGTGATGGATGTATTAAAAGTCGACCCTATCATATCATGAAGGCACATGTGTGGCGTGCATATACACATGCGTGTGGGCCCCATTAGCATTTATTCAAAAACATACAACCGCTAATTAAATGGATTATCGGGCCCACCAAAAGGAAGGGTCTTACATAAAGTCGCATTCCGATACATAGGATGCATTCTAGAAAACCTCCCTACTTCCACACCTAACAAATGGTACAAGATTTCCTGCACCCATGAAAACCTCTTTTTTCTTTCAACATCTACGAACGACTCTTTTAATAACCACCTTTTTCATTCATTTCTTTCAAAAGTCCAACCATTTCCAAATCTAAATTAGATGCGACCACCTAAATTGCAATCTGATTATGACCATCCCAACCATCTGTTTGACAAAGCTCTACCGAAATGATGCCGATAATTAAGCGCTACATGATAATAACTCCCTGGTTTTCCTCATAGATATTGATGTAAAGTGGGTCGTGGACACTTTCATGGCCAAGATGGATCAGAGAGAGCTTGATTGGAGGAAAAAGTGATTAGGACCATTAAAACCCTAAAATAGGCATATCTTGCAAATCAAAATGAGTAATTCGACAAACCATATATGACTTTAAGTAGAAGAAGCTACTTTAGTCAACCAACCTTACCATGTTGGATCTGCGAGATTCAATTAGATTGATGGTGGAAAGTCCATTTTAATTTTAATTTTATTATTTATTGTAAGTTTTACTTTGATAGTAACTCTTAATACTCTGAGCTTTAGGAATTGTTTTTTTTTTAAAAAAAAGGCTTAGAAAAAATAGAAAGATAACATGGTTAGGCCAAATTGAACCCTTACTGTTTTTGGCCAAAAACCATCGAGTATCTAGAAATGATGACCGCCTATAAATGGTTCTATTTATAATAAGTCAGGCTTTTTTTTTGAGAGTTTGAGTTGAAGTTTGATTCTCAATCTTATTATTAAGTTTGATATTATTATTTAAAGAGTATAAAGTTATTTTATCATTAATTAATTTATTTTCAAATTTATTAGATTTTTAATTTATTATTATTTATTATTATTTTTATTTTTCCTCATGCATTCCAGGAAATTCTTTGTCAGTATAGAAATTCCTTGGATTCGGAGTTGTTATCCTTGAGCAAGACCTTGATCTACGTCATCACGTCCTCCCCTGCGTCAGATATTTGGACCACTGACCATTTTATTTTTAACCGTCCATTACATAGTACGAATGCAGTATGTGATTGGGACTGTCCTGCCGGTGTATGTTGGGCAACGCTCCATCAACAATGGGGCCCACGATATCTACGGGCTGGATTGGTATCCAAATGCATCACATGCTTACCCACCATATTCAGCCCTTTGTATTTGTCAAAAAAGCAAAAGAGCAGAGCTTTGACACTTCCGCAGAGTGTGATAATAGATATGCATGCATACGGCCATGTTACTCGTGTGTACATGTTCTTCAAATCACACGGTCTGAATCTTGGGGCCCACTTTTTAGATGGGTCAAAATGGACATTGAACGGATTATTCTAATTGGACGATTGGTGGACATCTAATGGATGGTCTAAAAAAAATAAAATTCCAACCGTCCAAATTAAAGAAACAGATGTCCATTAACAAGAGATTTGAATCATCCAATGGATCTGATCTTGAGGCTCTGCTCATCTACATTGGGTCCCACCATATGAGGTGATACTAGTGGGCCCACGTAAAATCACTAGTGGCTGTTGGATAGGTGACGCGGGGATGAACGTGATGAGGATAACTACTCCGAATCCACGGAGCTTCTCTGGACTCCTCACGAAGACTTCTTGAATTCACGAGGAAAGAAAGTAGAAAATAGAAATAAATTCTAATTACAACCCTTTAAATAGGGGTACCAAGCAATGGGAAAGAAATCAGAATCAAACTACAACTAAAATTTTTAGAATCCGTGGCTTACTGTAAATAGTAAGAATCAAACTACAACTAAAATTTCTAGAATCCGTGACTTACTAGACGGTCATGATGTCTACTAGTGCTCAAGGTTTTTGGCCAAAATAGTAAGTGTCCTATTTGGCCTCACCAAACTGTTCTGCTAATTATACCATGCTCTTTTCATGTTGGGTACAACTCTTAAAGCCAGACGGATGAAGAGTTATAATCAAACTAAAACTTACTATTTATAGTAAAAAACGAAATTAAAACAGGAAAACGACCGTCGATCCAGGGGTTTTTCATAAATTCGGGTTGTGCAACCCAGTGTAGTAGGGTTGGTTGGCTAAAGTAGCTTGTTCTACCCCAAAATCATATATTTTACGCTCGATAACTCATTCCAAATTGTGAGATACGCCCGATCTAAGGTCCGACGGTCTGGATCACTTCTGTCGTAGACTGGGCCTTTTCTTATCCATCTTAGCCATGAAACTATCCGCGACCCGCTCTACATCAATAGGTGGGATCCACAATCGAATCTGGCCATCATTGGATGATCAAAGCTATCCCTACCAAGGGCATGCAAAATAGACCGCATGAGTAAAAATGGCCTTATAGGGCATTCCACAGGCCCTTAATCGTGGATCGTTGATCATGTGATTGGCCATGGTCATTCCACGATCAACCTGGACCTAGTTGGGCCCACCTTGTTCTAGAAGAGGAATTTGCACAGGGATCAGGTCTGAAAAAATTGTGGTTGCTTATTGCTTCTACCATGTAATAAGAAAGACATTTTTACTATGGGTATAGAGTATGGACCCCACATGATGTGTGGAGGACATTCAGCCATCCAACAGATGCACCCCACCGTGAGAATGGGACACCTCATGTGTGTGTATGACATTCAGCTGTCCAACAGATGCACCCCACATTAAGAATGGGAAACCTTGAAAATCAGGCTGTTAGGTGAGCCACACCATGAAAAGCAATGGCAACGAAGGCCCACCTGACTGTTGGATTCAAATTGATTTTTGGAGTCTCATCATCATGATGGGGCAAGCCTGATGCATGTGGGCTGGTATACACATACTATAGGAAACAACCAAAAGTTGCACTATATAACAAATTCAAGTGGTGGGGCCCACTGATGGTTGGCTTAGGTTGGTAATTTAATTTGAAGTCGTCATGGTAGGGCTCACTTGATTGATGATTTAGACAGTATACACACCTCTGCAGACTCATATTGAATCTCAATATTTTCCTCATGCGGTCCCCTCTTATTGTTCCTATGAGTCCCATATGATGATTGGGTTTTGAAAACATTTGGGCCCTTGTTTAAGTGATGGAGGGTGCCTGAGGAATGGTACAGATGTCATGCAATTTCATGGAGCTCATTTTCAGCCATTAGATAGAAAATGATGAAACTTGATCTTCCATGCCTTGAAGATTTTTGATAACTTATGAGTCGTTTGGCACCATGGATTTGGGGGATTTCAAATCCCATAGTAAGTAACTGGGTGTTTGACATCCCCTCAAATAAGGGGTCTTTACTCTTGCTCTAGTGGTAGACTCTTGGGAGTTTCAACACCGGTCAGGGGTTCGAATACCCATAGGTGGCGAAATTCCAATATGGCGTGAGTGTGTGGGAGTAAGTGTGCGTGTGTAAAATTAAAAAAATAAAATAAATAAAATAAAAAAGAGAAAAAAAGAAATGGATGGTGAGACCCTGGATTGCACATCCAAAATCCTTTCAAGAGTAATACCATTATTCTATTAGGCACATGGCCCACTAATGATATCCCAAAATAATTAGATTATCAATTGCATTACTATAATTACTTTAATATGATGATCAAAACCGTCCAAACATTGTTCATATAAATCAATGGTTAAAAATCATTGGTTAATCACTCGGACATGATCTTGTGCTTGTGGTCCATCCGAAGCTTGAAATTTTATCATTTTGATTTAGTAATTAAATTCAAGCCTCGTAAATATACCATGCATAGTTACTTTTGGATTAAAATTGCTTTCCAATTGAGGGTGCTAAACACAACAGGAGTGTTTCAAATCCAGGGTTCCAAATCCATGCTCTCAAACAAGCCCTTAAGATACCAGAAAAGTCATCTTTTCCTGTGTAGGTAAAGATAAAGATAACAACACATATATTTGTAGAAAGAGAGTTAAGAATAGTTTAAACTGTCGTAACTATGCTCCTAGAGTTTTCATATTGGAGTAAGTCTATGTAAACGTCTACGGTCACTCCAAACCATTGATTAAGTGGGGCCCACTTGATAAAAGTCTTGTATATGCATGATATGACTTTAATTAAAGTAATAAAAATGGTATAAAAAAAACTGGAACTCAAAAACCAGAAACTCAAGGCTTGAAATCCAGCTGAGTTGGTTCAACCAGGTCTTTTCCTTCTTGAATTGGTATTTAATAATAACAAAAAAAAAAAAAAAAAAAACTAACCATGAAAATGTAGAATAGTTATAGGAATAGGTAGAATAGTTATAGTTATGTAGATTTCCCACCTAGCTCAGGGACTGGGTTGGAATCGGTCCAACTACTGATTTTCTGTTATTAAAATGAGCAGTTGACAAGGCTTGAGTCCTTGCTCTTACCCGGGTGGTAGACTCAGTCCTTGCTCTTACCAGGGTGGTAGACTCCTAGGAGTTTCAACACCGGGTCAAGGGTTCGAGTACCCACCAGTGGTGAAATCCCACAGCGTGCATGTGTAGGGTGTGTGTGCGTGTGTAAGTGTGTGTGTGTGGGGTGCGTGTGCGCGCGTAAAAAAAAAAAAGAAAAAAGAAAAAGACAAGGCTTGAGTCACTACGAGTTTCTTTGAGTGGGTTAACTCAGTGAGTTGATTCTGTAAGTCTTCTTGATTCAGGAGCGAATGAAACTCATGAATGGTTTCCTAGTGAGTTGGCTTGAGAATTAAGATCTTGTTTGAGTTGATGAGTCAACTCACCGAGTTCTTAATGCAATGCAATTCAATTTTCAGTTGAAAGAAAAGAAGATGAAAATTTTAAAATGTTGATTGACGGTTGAGATATGGTGCACATGGTATCATCACTAATAGCTGTTAGTTATTGCACTGAGCCATCGAGGGGCCCACTTGGTGTGTGGATGACATCCATCCGTCCAAGGTCCATACCATGATGTTACCACGCTCCAAACATCAGAGGCCAACACCATTGAAAACGATGTAAAAATCACTGCCTAACAACTTCAAATTTAAGTGGTGGGGCCCACCGGATGATTGGATTGGCTTCATCCGATAATCATGGTGGGGTGACGGGTTGGATGCTGTACCCACCTTTTGAATTTGGAGGTTTTTGGACGGTTGTGAATTGTTTTATATGGTGTGGCCCACCTGATGATCGGATTGGCTTGATTTTTGTGCTGGGTGAACATCATGATGGGCCGCATTTACTGGACGGTTTGAATGCCATGCCCACATTATGAAGAGCCATAACAGCTTGGTAGCACACGGATAGTTGCAAACACCTCTCTAGTTTCTAACAATTTGCAAGCACCACCCCTTTGGTTTGAATTATTGCATCTCTCCCGTACAAGAGATGTTGAGGAATCTGCAGTAAATGACAAAAATATCCTATCTTAGGAGTACATTTGTATTTTTGTGGGGCCCACCGTTACTTTTAAATGGCATCCAACCTTTCAAGTAGGGTCCCTCCACCAAAACATATTAAATGCCTGAAAAACCAGTCTAATCCAATCATCGTGTGGGCCACACCGTTCCAAAAACCTCCAAATTTACATGGTGTGCCAACTGATGGTTGGATCAGCTTAATTTTTGAGGTTTCCCATTTTCATGGTACAATGACCATGCTTAACAGGTTGGATGACAAAAAAGCACCATACAATCTCATGCTTTTACAATTAGTTATCTATTAGCTAGGGTGAAACAGTCACTGGGCTAGGGGTGAAACAGTCAATTTGTCCATGCCGTGGAATTTTGTAACTAGCTGACAAACTAAAGAAGAGGTACTTGCAATAATCCAAGCCAAAAGGAAAGGTGTTTATAATTGCCAAAGATTAGAGGGAGACTTTTACAATTATCCTACCTTCAGCTGTGGCTGGATAGGCTGCCCTCAATTTACTGCCAATGAAAAAGCCCCATATGCATTATGAATGGAACACATAGTAAAAAAAAAAAAAAAAAAAGCTCCTTCCATGAAATTGTAATTTTGCCTTTGTTATTTAAAAAAAAAAAATGCTGATCCTACACCTGTACAACCCTAAACGGCACTTTATTTTAATAGAAAACCCATAGTCAAGTCAGGTGCATTGAAATTTCCCATTTGGATGGGTATCGATTCCAGCAAGGTTCTAAATATTTGCATCATTTTAGTTATAGGTTTGTGGAAAAAAAATAAAATTATATTTAATGTATATATTGGTCAACTATGTTTTAAATATTTTTTTTAAAAATGATATCGTTAGGCCAACATGACATGTGTTGTAGTTAAAGGGTATTGGTTGCATCAACCGACCATTGATGGGATTGGTATGTAATGTAAGAATTAAAGCTTAAAATTGTCATTAGTCATCCAAATAATGTGGGAATTGTTGCCATGTGGTAATAGCAATGAGATGTTGTTCTCCCTAACCATTGGTGCTTTTCTTTAGTTTTTCTGGTTTTCTTGATTTTAATTTACAATGGGATTACTAATCTCCTTTTATTAGGGGTGGCAATGGGTCAAGTATAGGGGTGCTTTTTACCCATAACTACTAATGGGTATTAGACCCACACATGTACCTATAACAGACTCAAATGTGCACCCATATCCATACCCATTAGGTATATACTGACTGCTCATTTGTGATTTGAAATTTTCGTAAAAGAAAAACTCACCTACACACTAATAGAGCCCCACCTAATGATATATTAGCAAATTCATATAATGGTTTACGTTATTGTTGAATTAGCGGGAATTTTGGGCATCCGACTTTTATGATAAGACAACTATTGGATTGATGGATTGGATGACATACACACTACACACACTATTGAAGGCCACAAAGGTGAAGTGTTTAGAATAAACTTATGCTATAAACTTGTAGAAGGATCTGATAATTTTTTTTATATGGTTTTATAAATTGAAAAGTGTTTACTTTTATTGGTAATTACTAACTATTAGATCACACGAGTGTGTGTATAAAATTAGGCTTAGGCGGAGTTTGGGTATGAATGGTGTTATATCCATTCTCATCCCAATTATCAATCGAGCTTACATTAATACCCAAATCCACACACACACACACACACACACTTATATAACTATTCTGGAGTGAAATGACCCTCTCATTTAGGAAAATATTAATTCTATTCTTAATCTTCATTTTAATGGTTTAAAAATAGTTTTAAAAATAAATAGTAATAACAATAATTAATTACTTATTATGAGCTTCGCTAATAACTTATTATGGAGATTTACTTAAAATCTCTACTAAAAATGACTAAGATCAAGAGGGCATTATGGCCATTGATCCAACATGTCCACGTTACATCATTTTTTATGGGTCTCTTTTAATCATGCAAATATGAGTTTAGAATTCAAATACATCATGGTTACGACACAAAGCATTGTCACATTGAATAATATACTCGAATCCAAATTGGGGTTTCTTTATTTTGCTTTTATTGTTGATGTAAATATTGTAACCATGGGTTTATAATCATGTTACTCCACATGGGTCATGTCACGAGGGGGCAAGTTCATGCCAAATGATACCTCTCACTTCCTCTTTCTAATAAATAATGCTAGATGTGGAAAAAGTTTACAACTATCGCATAGAAATAATGTTGTCATCAACTTCAATTATAAGGTAGATGACACCTAGATATCTTTTCACCTAAACCTCTCGTTGTTGAATGCATATGGACATGTCGTGTAGGTAACAGTCTTTTTTATTAGATAAGATATCTAACACGAAAAGGCTCATTAGCCTTTAAAACTATAAAGAGGGTATCAATCATCCTTAATGAAAGTGAAATTGTGGAAAAATACATCATTTTTTTTCTTTTCAAAATATCAATAATGAAATTATCTCGAATAAATAACTACCTTCGTCTTCTTTACTACATATAAACATATACAGAGACTAAGGAAAGTCTACCAGAGATGTTGATTCTAAACAACGAGGGAAAGAACACTATATAAATTATGTGATCTATAGATTTGATGAATTATGGTTTTTTTTAAGGATGTAATAAATTTTTTAAGTTTATAGAGAGGGTGAGTTAAGTATTTCAAATCAGATAAAAGAGAAAGATAAGTATCTCAAATCAAATTCTTACATTTATATTTATAGCTCTCAATCATGTACATATTCAAATTATAAACTAATTCAAATAACTTTTATGATGATAATAAGGTATACTGAATTACCATTTCATCCTAATAATAAAATCCAATCTAAACATTCAATCAAGTATATCTATTATAATCTTTATTAAGGAATGACATTATATTAAATTTATAAGTGGACCAATAATTTGTCTCAATTCCCAATTGTTTGTCCAAAATCATTTATTTGATCAGACTCAATTGGGTGCGTTTAATTACTTTTGTATATGCACGCAAATCCCAATGATTCGATCAGGATGCACACTCATCTGCATATTAGATAAACAAGTTTTACCTTTACAAATGCAACGAATTAAAACTCAACTGAAAATATTAATAATAATTTATAAATATTTTTCAAAAAAGTTCATAATAAAATTCAATAGACATTCAATTCAACCCCTTAGATAAGTCTCTTATGCATCATCATTATCATCATCGTGCCATCATATATGATTTTTCTCTAATCCATTTACATGACTTGATATTTATTTGACTACTTTCTTAATGTGCTTTTGACTTGGAAAATATATGTACATAATCTTGAAAATGTACATCGAAGTAATGTCATCTTATAGCAATTTTGTCATATAGCCTTAAGTAATAAGGACATTAAAATCACCGATGAGAATATGATACCCATATTGCAATTTGATTAAAATCAATTCGTCGCTCATATGATATTAATTATGCAATATATGTGTTTTAATCTACACATCATGAATGATGAAGTATTTGTTGTATACACAATCATAATGTAAGATCCATCTAATTAACTAGTGATCTAAACTCGTTGCAATACATAAGCTTATGGAATTTAATTGGTATTGAATCAATTGTATTAATTTATATAAGATATTATCTTGATCATCTCATAAATCAAGGCAGAGGTACATGCACTTAATATGCATTATTCTTATTTGTGTACACATGCATATTGGTTTAGGTTATGCAAGAAGTAAGTCTTTACTTGATGAATGTTGGTCACGCCTCATCGTGAAGATTAATTTGAATAATTGTGTGTATACATTATCATGAAATAATTATATCTATAATATAAATCTAGTGAATAAATATGTAAATAATTTGATGTGCCATGCAAAGTTTAATACCCAAGTTATATTGCTGGCAGTGGTTTTGATGGAGATGTTGGTTACAAGTTCTTGAAAAGGAAGCATATTTTTCAATGGCAATGCATAAGACCATTATGGATCATATCTGTCTCTCATTTGGTTGGTGTCAGTATCATTTTTTAAAAAAAATTTAAATGTATGGATTTAATGTCCCTATCATTGTGTATAACATTTAACCTATTTAATAAGGTCGACCACCATTAAAGTTAGACACCTTAAAAATCAAGCCAATCCAACTATCTTGTAAGCTACCATGTAAATTTGGAAGTTTTTAGATGATTGTCAACTATATTTAATCGTGTGCCCACTTAATTATTCAATGAACCTGACTTTTGGACATTACTATTATCATGTTAGGGCTCGCTTAATTCGCATGTTGGATGGTACACATACAATCGTTAGTATAGAAGTAAGTGAACAACTCACATATTTTAGAGTTCTTGCATTTTATAATAAATGCAAAATTCAAACTCGCCTTATATATATAAATATGCGTGTAACATCAATACTTCTCAATATAATAATTAGGATTGTGAATGATATCTCTAAATATTCACGCCAATGTGATGATCATATGGACCACCCACATACATAAAATTTGTTCTGCCTTTGAATTTTCTTTATCCGTGCCTTTATTAGGTACAACATGATATACTTGATGAAAATATTGTCTTGACTTTTGAAATACAAATTAAGTAATTGGAATTGCTTAATTTCTAAGTGTAATCGACATTCTTTTTTTATATAAATGATGATGAATTACTATATACACCGACCTTGATTAATCTCTGAACATAAATTTTCTATTAGGCTTTGTGCAGCCTATTAAACTGTTATTGACACGTAAACATATTCATTAATTAGATTATAATTTTTATTTATTTATTTATATATATACTTGAATATATTTTTATAGATATAATCATTTTATAATAATCTATGCACATGTTTAGATTGATGTTAATGACAAAGTGTGGCTAATATTCATTAATTAAAGGCTCGGTTTGCTTCTCACAAGTTGAAGACCATTGTATATGTATGCATAATTGTAATGATAAATATTACGATGCATATACTTTTTGAGATATACTTCCGCTTTGAATTATGAGATAATTGAGATGAAATTTCACACAAATTAGTATGATCAACTCCATACCTAATTAAATTATATAAATATTTATATTGTAATAGAAATAAATCATTAATTGATTAGATGGATCTTGTGTGATGATTGTATAGACAACGAACACTTGATTATTAATAATGTTTGCATGTGGTCAATTACCTATAAGTGATATATTAGTTCAAATCTAATTGTAATACTTTATGTCTAATAGGTGTTTTTTTTATATATTTAATTATTACTTTATGCTAGTGTTGATTGTGATAAAGTGATACTACTTTGATGTGCATTCTTAAGGCCATATACATAGGCTCGGCTTGATTGAAAGTATATTGGAAAAGTAGCCAAATTAAAATCGAACTACAAAGATTGGTTAAAAAAATATCGTAGATGGTTGCATGTTAGTAATAATGCATATGAGACTTATATAAGGCGTCAAATCAAATAAATAGTAAGATTTTATTATAAACATTTCTGAAAAAATAATTATATATTATTAAATTAATACTTTGACAAACTTTTTAATCATTAAATCTATAAAGATAAAATTCATTTAATCTTAAAAAGAACTAAGTTTACAAACATAATTATTTTTAATACAAACTTTTTCATAACTTAAATTTCCATTAATTACTAATTTCATTTTTTACCAAAGTTTTTATAATGGTTATGAATCTGATGGTACCATTTGTCCCTCGGGGGCTATTTTGCCAACCATATCTAGACTTGGATTTTTTACTTTATACAGGAAGGAAGCGCTTTCATAACGGTGATTAGGTTCAAACGGAAGAAATATTTGAACCAAACCATGTGAATCTATGGTTTTTATATCTGATTTTACAAAATTTTTTTAGTGGTCTGTCACACCCAAGTTACTTTACATTTATATATGATCAAGGTTAATTTTTGTAGCATACAGCGTACATAAGGGACAGTGGGCCCACATGGCTTGAATTAGTTTCAATGCATGTGATCATTCTCCTCTGGGATTGGAGTGTACAGGATGCTCCCACATGGACAAGCATGCATGAGATTCACCTAAGAAGGCAAGTGCATTTACACGTGGCATGCATTTGATGGTCAGATGTTGATTCATCATGGGGGCTAATAAATAGATGTTCATGCATCATAAGGTCCATAAATGAACTATAAGTCCAAAAACAACAACCATCAAAACATGTGAAGATTGCCGTACGTACAAAAACCACAAATCGGATTTTAGCGATCTGGGATATATATGCGGCTGTCATGTTATTCTATTTTCGGTGTGCAAAGCATTTATAGTTGTCCCAGATGAATGAACGCTTCGGATCATCGGATCATCGCTCATATATGCTAAAGTGCACAGTATAGGAAGTTTGAGAGCGGGTACAAGAATAATATGGTAGATCCATTACTCCACAGTAATCTTGGCAGGGCCGTGTATCAATCGGACCCGTCCATTTATAGGGCCCCTCTCTGGATGATATATATTTATCAGATGATCTCATCCGATCTGGTCAATAGCCATCAAATAACGCTACAAGAGAAAAACGATTAGTTAGGTGGGCCCTACAGAGCCAACAACACCTAGCAGGTAGGTGGTGCTTTAGGGAGAGAAGGCTTTAACGGGGAGCGGATTAAGTGCGGCCTGGCCTCACTTATGACTATATCCATGCCGTCCATCTTTTTCCGTATCACAAAAATGAAGTAGATCTAAATCTTAGGTAGACCATAGCATAGGAAATGGTGGTGATTGACCATAAAAAAAACTTTTTGTGGGCTCCAATTGGATCAAAGTGATATTTGTTTTTTTTTTTTTTTTCCTCAATCCAGGTTTTCTAATTTTATCAACAGGTCGGATGGCAAATAAACATTAGGAAAACGTTAAGCTGGGCCCTGAGAAGTTTTTTTTTATGATGGTGCGTTCAATCACTTTTTCATATAAATGGTCCACCTGAGATTTGGATCTGATTCAATTTTAAGTTCACGCCATAAAATGATTTGGCAAAACGGATGGACGTCATGGATATATAGAATACATACATCAAGGTGGGCCCCATGTAAGGGCTGCACCTTCTTGAGTTAGGCCGGGGCCGCAGCTAATCCTCTCCGGCTTTACAGTGTCATCATCTCCCATGTCACATTGGGAAAGGATGGGCTACTCCCCCTGCCACCGGCCCGGGGGCTGCTGGTCGGTGCTCTGTGGGCCTCACCATGATGTATGTGTTTCATCCATTCCATTCATCCATTTTTAAAGATCAATTTAGTTTTAATAAGAAAATTTAGAGGGATATAAATCTCAGGTGGACCACACCACAATAAAACAATAGTGATTGGATATCCACCATTAAAATCCTCCTAAGGCCCAATTTACTGTTTATTTGACATCCAATCTGTTAATTAGGTCATACAGGCACAGATGAAGGGAAACAACAACTATCAGCTTGATCGAAAACTTTTATGGCCCCCAAAATGTTTTTAATGGTCGACGCTCATAGGACACTGTTTCCTGTAATGTGGTCCAATTGAGATTGATATATACCTCATATTTGGTCACATTCCATAAAATTATATGGAAAAATATATGGACCGCATGGATGAAACAAATAAATAATTTTGGGGCCCACAGAGCACCGACCACCAGCCAATGGCTGGTGGCAGGGGGAGTAGCCAATCCGCGTCCAATGATCACGTACGTCTCCACGTACAATAGTTCCCACGTTTGAGCTTCTTTAGGGTACACATTGATGTTTCCACGGAATCTAAACGTCCATCAGCTGTGCCACTCAATGTCACCGTAAATCCCAAAAGGCTGCCTGATTTAAAACTCAGATGGCCCACACCACAGGGAATAATGTAGAATCACGACTAAAATCTCTAAATTCATGTGGTGTGGCCCAAATGACTTATTAAATGGCCTAATTTTTCTGTCGACTCTTCATTCTAATGGGTCCAGTCCGTTGAATGGAGTGAATGGTATATACACAACACCTTCTGTCCCAGACACAATTTGGTGATCGTCCTTTCTCCATTGCTCCCAGTTATTCCCTTTGATGTGGCCCACTGGAGTTTCTTGTTAGGCTTTTTTTTTTTGGAGGGGAACTAAAATGAGAGTTCACGTCTGATGGACAGATGGGATGACAAAAATATACATCTCAGTGGGCCCAAACGACTCGAACAGTACGATACTCCCATAAGTGCGGAAGTTTGCGATCATTTCTCATATTATAAATTGTGGGTGTACGAAAAAAGGCCCACTAACCATGTGGTTGGTCCAGCAGGAAGTGGGGTCCACATGCAGGAGGAGAAGGGGCCCACCTTCTGCGTTTGACCGTGTAAAGCGAGACCTGATAAATGGACTAAACAAGCGTTGAAGTTTGAACTGTTGCAGTGAGTAAAACAGGCCGCAGGGTCTTTAAAGTGCCCTCTATTTATGAAGAAATTACACGATCCTCGAGGATATGTAGTCGGATTTCAGTTTGTGCAGGTGGGTCCCACCATGCATTGTTGCAGATCGTTGTTCTGTGGGTCCCACCATGAATGGACCGTACCGTCGGTAGAACAATCCTAGCGGACAGGAATCGTCTACATGTCTACACCGGTTTTTAGGCAGTGCCCTGACTGTGGGGACTCTGGTGATGTAGTCTTACATCCACGCCGTCCACCCGTATCTTCAGATTATTTTAGGACGTGAGCCCAAAAATGTAGAAGATCCAAATCTCAGGTGGACCACGCCGAAGGAAACAGTAGTGATTAACTGTTAAAAACTTATCAGGGGCCACAAAAATTTTGGATTAAGCTCATATTTGTGTGGTCCTTTCATCCAGGTCTTTGTGACATTCTCAACAGTTTGGATGGAAAATATACATTCTTGTGGCCCCATTTGGTGTGGTCCACTTGAGATCTGCCTAGTTTTTGGTCTCCTACTCTGGAATGATCCAGTGAAACGGATGGATAGCATGGATATAAGACACACATCATGGTGGGTCCCACCATCCCGGGATCCATCTAAGCCGTATGAAAGACCAAGCTAGATCCATCAGGTGAGAACCTTTGTTGTTAAAAACTTATATAGATATCAGGTTAATTTTTGAATTTTTTTTCTTCATCGTCGTGGGTTATACCGATTAACGGTTTTGATGAAAGCTACACAACATGCGGCCCTTAAAAAAATTAAAATTCTATGTTTGGCATCCATACGGTGGCCTCAAAGAGGCGTGTTTTAAGCATTGCATAAAACAAGTGTTACAGAGGATTCAAGGCTAATCCTAACCTCCCAATAAGTTCTGGACACACAATCAACGAAAAATATAGTAATCTCAACATTCAGCAAAAGAATGGCCTAATCCGCAGTCGGGATTAAGATCTGGTCGGTCCGGATTCCTAGACACCACCAGTTAAAAAGACGAATGATGGTGAATTATCACCGTAGTTTAGACCTTAAGGAAATGGATGTGGGAAATTTTTTTATACTCTGGCAGATCTTGTTAGATGATACGCATGCATTTAGAAATTACTCTAAAAATTTGCACAAGCAGAGACAAGGAACGTGGATTCCCTGTCACCATAGATATATCTGACTCTTTCAGGTCTACTCTGACGTATGTGTCTTATCCATGCGGTCCATCTGTTTTTTCAGGTTGCTAAGGGCATGGGCCAAAAAAATGAGGCAGATCTGAAGCTCAAGTGGACCACACAATACGAAAGAGTGGGGATTGAATGCCTACCATTGAAACTTCTTGGGGCCACAGAAATTTTGGATCAAGCATTCATTGAGGTCTGCGAAACTTTATGAACGGGTTGGATGGCAAATAAACATTATCGTAGCCCTAATAAGTTTTCAGAATTAAGCATTTTATCCTCATTATATTCGCAGTGTGGTTTACCTGAGCTTCTGATCTGTCTCAATTTTCAGATACTGTTAAAATAAGCTGACAAAACAAATGAACCGCATGGATAAAACACATACATGACAGTGGCCCCACAGTCGGGTCAGCAGGGATATCCATGGTGACCAGGTCTTTAGGCAATCCGCGCAGAGGAAACGGAGTAGATCAAAATAAGCTGTCCAAATCGGACGTGGATTGGGTCTACCGTCGCCCTCCCTAGATAGGAATGGAGGGGCTCTTGAGGGGCCATGATGTTTGGGTTTCATCCACACCGTCCATCTATTTTTCCATGTAATTTTAGGGTATAAACCCAAAAACGAGACATATGCAAGATTAATGTGGACCACGTCATCACAGGAAGCAGCGGTGATGATGATGACACCCACCGTTGAAACCTTCCTAGGGCCTACTGGGTGGTTAATTTCCATCCAACCTGTTCTTAAGGTCACATAGACATGGATGACTGGAAAATACAAATATCAGCTTAATACAAAACGTCTGTGGCCCACAAATACTTTTCAACAGTATGTATTTAATCACCACCGTGTGGTCTAATTAAGCCTTGGAACTGCCTCATTTTTGGGCTTATACTCTAAAATGATATGAAAAAATGGATGTACAGTGCGGATAATAAAACCCATACCATCATAGCACGTGTCCGTACCTAGCGGGAATAGGTGGACAGTTACTGGACGGTTAAAAATGAAAAATATCTAATGGTGGTGCTATTTAAACAAACGGAAACGAATCGGAGGTTAGGAGTGCCCAACCAATCTGATTTTAGGACTAGTTCCACAATCAGGCATTTCTGAGTGCCTGCGTAGGGAGCATCGCACTCTGCCAGAGTATCAAATAATTCCGTTTAAACGATATCCACCGTCTAAAAACAAAAAGATCCGCATACGTATGACTGATTCTATGCAATATAGGGAATGCGTGAATGAAAATTGTAGCAGGTTGCAGGACATGGTGGGACCCACATCTCATCACCATCCATTATCGATCTAACGGTGGTGGGGCCACGAATGCGCAATATCAGCAAATTCGGGCGCGGCTTCGGTGGATCCGGATCCACAGAGGTGGGTCGATACCTGACTGTGAGGCCCACCGTGATGTATGTGCCTTACATCCACGCTGTCAATCTGTTTTTTGAGCTTATTTCATGGAATGATCCCAAAAATAAAGCAGGTCAAAATCTCAGGTGGACCACACCACAAGAAATAGTGGTAAGGGACCATTAAAAAACTTCTTGTGGACCATAAAAGTTATTGATAAAGCTGTTATTTATGTGGTCCCTTCATCCAGATCTTTGTGATCTTATCAATAGGTTGGATGGGAAATAAAAATTCGAGTGGCTCCCAAGAATTTTTAAACGGTGCGTATTTAATAACCATTTTTTCCTCTGGTGTGGTCTACTTGAGATTTTCATCTTCTTCATTTTAATCATGGAGTCCTAAAATGAGCTAATAAAACGGATGGACGGTGTTGATGTAAGGCATATTCTTCAGGGTGGCCCCATAGTCAGGAATTCCACCCACTTCGGTGGATCCGCGTATCCACTGAAGCCGCGCTCAGCAACTCCATCGTGGTACTGTACATAAGAAAGAACGACAAGTAAGAAAGCTAGACAGGGCCCAATGCCGCTTGTCTACGTGAACTAGACCCGGGCTCACTTTTGGTAGGTTTTAAAAGCTAGAACATGGAGCATGGTCGACCAGGTGGGCCCTAAATCACGACCTTTAAATGCCTAGTCTGCTACAAGCAGTGGAATTATTTTGGCAATTGGATGTTACGTTTGATGGGCCTGTCGAATATTGTGGTCCACCTAACGCTATGTTCATCTGCACATAGGCTAACTGTTCTGGGAATCCCCACTAGTCGTCCGATGGGACCGGTCGTACGCTCCCCCACCGAAAAAGCTTTCGCGTGCTGTGGACCTGTGGTTGGATTCTTTCTTGTTGAATATGGACTGTTGGTTAAACAATCTGTATTCACCGACGGATAAGATCTTCAGATTCGGGGGAGTTTTTGAGCATGTTTAATCCATCATCAGGTAATCCGGCTTAATGGTCTGGATCGCTACAAGTACAGACCTGTAGTATCGTACAATACCTTGTACGGAAAAGAAAAATGTGGGACCAATGTATGTGAGGTCCACCTTTAGGAGCATGAAATGCGGTTGGCCGGGTGAGTTGGAGGTCCTATGAAAGAGACATCAGATGATCATAACCGTCGGCGGGGGCTTATCCTTTGCTCGTTAAATTGGGACCGTTGCCTATCATCCATTTGCAAGGCCACCAATCGGATGGCCAGGATCATGCTAATAGGATAGATATTGGAGTCATTGCCTATTTGATGATTGGGCCCACCAGATGAATAACTTAGTTTACTGTAAGGTGGGCCCACCGATCTGCTTGGTTGGACAAGATAAACTACGTCAGCACGATAACCAAAGCATCACGGAGACGTACGGGGAGAGAATTGATCGTCTACAGGCACCAAGACCACGAGTTATGTTATGGTATCATCTTTCTGGGAACGGATTCGCCACTCCCCCTCCACCATGATGTATGTGTTTCATCCATGCCGTCCATCTATTTTTCGAGATCATTTTATGGTATAAGACCAAAAATGAGGTATATCCCAATCTCAAATGGACCACGCTACAAGAAACAGAAACCTTTAGGGAGCCATAAAAGTTTTGGATCAAGCTGATTTTTGTTTTTTCCCTTCATCTGGGCCTGTATGACCTAATCAACAGATTGGATGTCAAATAAACAGTGCAGTGGGCCTTAGGAGGATTTTAATGGTGGATATCCAATCACTATTGTTTTCCTAGGGTGCGGTCAACTTGAGATTTATATCCCTCTCGTTTTTGGGATCAAGGCCTAAAATGATCCGTAAAAATGGATGAACCGAATTGATGTGACACATACATCATGGTGGGGCCCACGGAGCACCGACCACCAGCCACCAGGCTGGTGGCAGGGGGAGGGAGCCAATCCGTTTCCCATCTTTCTCGCTAGCATCCACTTCTGCTGGACATCAGAACCATGAAAATGATAGGTCCCACATCACTGGAAGCGGGGTGGGTCTACCAAGCTAGAGACGGATGGTCACGTCAGGGGCTTTGTGGGGCCCTCAGTGATGTATATGTTTTATCCACGCCGTCCATCCATTCTGAAAGATCAATTTAGGCCATGAGCCCAAAAAGGAGAGATCAAAGGCTCAAGTGTACCACACAACAGGCAGCAGTGGGGATTGAAAGTCTACCGTTGAAAACTTCCCTAAGGCCACAGAAGTATTGCATCAAGTTGATATTTAAGTTTTTTACTTAATCACGGTGGGGCCTATGAAGATTTCAACGGTAGGAGTTCAATCCACACCGCTTCCTGTGGTGTGGTCCACTTGATCCTTCTATCTGCATACTGTTGAGGCTCACAACCTAAATTGATCTGTCAAAATGGATGGACGGCATGGATAAAATATATAATACATCAGGATGGGCCCCACCCACGCCCCACATTATTGCTGTTCTAAAAACAGGTATTGTAAAGGATTTCCGTCCGGTCTGGCCCACCTAATGAACGGACAGGACTGATTTTTGCACCAGCTGATCCTCGTGGAGGGTCCTACAAATGGATGATAACTTCGGGCATGTCGCCGCGAAAGAAGTTACTACCACACGTGTAGTGGTAACTTCGGCATGGGTAACGCGCACCCACGCGTACAGCAGCCTCAACCATAGTTCCAACCTCCCGAATCCGATTCCACACCTAAAACGAAGACAGAAAGACCAAACTCATGAACAGAACGTGAAAGAAAAACGCATATATAAAAAGAATTTCTATATATGAATTGAATTTCAAAAAAAAAAAAAAAAAAAAACGAAAAAGAAAAAGAAAAGGAAAAGATTTCCTCATCAAACGACACCACCAATATACATTACCCACTTAGAGACCCGAGTTAATAGAAAAACCCGTATCCGGTTCGAGTACCGAAACGCTCAAAAAGATAACGGCATTTATATTTTTCGTGTTTTTATTAGTGGAATTAAATTACTTTCCAAATTTGTCCCTGTCTTTCTTTACAATTACGACAGGTAGACCTCCACGCTGGCGCTTCTGACAGAGTGACAGAGCGGGCAGGTTTCAACGGCCGTGTCGCAGTCTGTGCAAAGGCAAAGATGCCGACACGGTAGCAGCACTACCGACACGGCCCGTCTCCGGCACGCCCGGCACACTGGCACGGCCGAAACGGCTCGGCCAGGGTCGATGTAAGCGGATTCCGCGTCGTCCGCGGGCGTGTTGTCACCCCCGGCGCACCCTAGTTCTTCCCCCCTCCTATCTTGCGCCTGCCCGCCCATCATCGCCTGCTGCAGCTGGGCTTGCAGAGACGCCGCGGCGGCTTCCTGCGACCTTGCCCTCGCCTGCCAAACCTGCGCCTCTGCCTTAAGCTGCGCCGCCCGTTCTTCCAGCTCCGCGTTGCGCCGCGCGGCCTTCTCCACCTCGGCCTCCTTCTCCCGCATCCTCCGCACGGCCGACTCCTCCGCTGCGGCCAGCAGAGCACGGTAGTGGCTCCGGCGCTTCTCTGCTAACGTGCGCCGCAGCTGGTCTCCCTGCACCAGGCACCGGTTTTTTGAACGGATTGAATCGGAAAAACGCAACAAATTCAAAGAGAGGAAAAACCCAGAAAGGGAATGGTTTTTTTTTTTTTTTTTTCAATACCTGGGCTTGAAGGAATCGGTCGATTTCGTCTCTCTGTTGTTTCATTTGGGTGGAAAGATCTTCTGAAAGGAAGGAGGAGATAATGGAAGAAGGAAGGAGAAGATCCATCTGCTGCTGATGGGATTCGGGAGCCAAACGAAGGCCTGTAGAAACTACGGCAGGCTGCTGGTTCTGGAGCTGCGCGAGGTTTACGACCGTTGGATGCGGCGGAGGCTGAGGCTGTAATGAGAAGAGATTGATAGGCGTCGCTGCCGCTGCCGCTGCAGAGGCAACAGCTTCTCTTCCCCTCTTCCGTGGGTTACCGCCAGCTGCGAAGAAGCACGAGGGACCGCACGTTAGAATCGACCAAATCAAGCTAGAATGGGAAGGAGAATGGTAAATAGAGAAAACCCATCACACCTCCATTGCTAAATAGCACCTGGGATTGATCGATGAATCCCCCTCCCTGTGTTTGCATCGAGTAATCTCCTCCGAGCATGTTCTTCCTCTCCTGCCCGTTTCTGCAACGACCCAAAAAAGAAAAAAAGAAAAAGAAAAAGAAAACATTAGAGATGGAGATGCAGATTGAGAGAGAGAGAGAGAGAGAGAGAGAACCTGTTAAGGAGCAGGACATTTGATGGGTATTGAGCTTGAACGGCCATTATAGATGAGGAGAGAAAAACAGAGGCGGAGAGGTGGCAGTCGAAGGAGGACAGGTGATAAGAAGGTTGGAGAGATGTGGCGTAGGTTAATAACGCTAACACCAGCAGAGAGAGAGAGAGAGAGAGAGAGAGAGAGAGAAGAGAGAGAGAGAGAGATCAAATCGAGGTAGCAAAGATAATAATAATCTCCCTCTCGTCCACTGCCTCTTGTTTTCCTTTCAGCGCCTGCTTTCCTTTTTTCATTTCTCACATCGACTTCGAGAAAAAAAGAAACAAAGAGAGAGAGATTGCAAACGAATCCGTCCAAGACGGGCTTCCGTTAGCAGCTTAATGGCAGCACTAATCGTGATTAATATTTAATTATTCAACTAATAGCGATGCGTGAGAGAGAGATTGGATTGTTTGTACATGGCACATGCTACTCTCGCCAGCTTTCTCCACTCACTAGCTGTTATATTAGAGAGATATTACAGCTCTCTTTCTTTCTTTTCCCCAATCATCCCTCTCTCTCTCTCTTATTATTATTATTAGTTTTTTCCTTGGGTTTGAAGTTTCAAACTTCGTTTGTTTTTCTTATCTTAGAAAATAGAGAAAGAGATCAATGATCTTTCCCTCCAACCTAATCGCTTGGTTGTAAGGTAAGTCCTTTGCAGTTTAAACAACCTAAAATGCGGATTGACCAATATGCCCTCCGCTCTTTTAAAAGGACATGACCAAAGTATCCACGTCTGGGCTGTCAGCCCCTTCGGGCCCACGAAAGACCCAGCTTTTGAATAGGGCTGGCCCGACTAATTCAAAATCCATGGCCCAAACAAACACCCGTATCATCAGCCCCTTTTCCAGATCACGAACCCCAATTTTGAATTTCTTGTGATTTGCTTTTGGATGTATGACTTGTTTCGATTGGAAATCACCAAATTGCGATTGCATTGCCCAGCACGTGCTAGTGGGAATTTCCCTCCCTTTCATTTTATAATCCTTTGAAATTCAACATTCCAACTTGGTGGTAATGTAATTGCAAAGGGAGTTTTTTGATACCGTGGCAAGAGTGATGGTTGATACACAGGTTCTCCGAGGTGGGCGTGACTTCCCTGTAACGTGTGGAGCCCACTATGATGTTTGTGTTATATCCATTTCATTTCTCCGGCTTATTTTATGGGCTGGCTACTTAAAGTGGGCCATACCATAAGAACAGCGGGTATGGAAACAGCTACGGTCAGAAAACATCCTGGCCCATCACCGAGATGTTTATATTCCATCCAATGCCTTGAAATTGGATAAGGGCCCGTTTGGCCGGTCGGATTGGAAGGGATTGGATGGTATTGGAAGGGATTGGAAGTCAAATCCCGGGATTGGCCTAGCGTGCCAAACAGAGTTGGTGATCTGATCCCAATCCCATGTATCTCTGGACAATCCGCTGTCAACACCATCATTACATTTAAATCCCATCCAATCCACCCTAATCCTTCAAAATTGCCTGGACGTGTTTGGTTTGAGGGATTGGAATGGATGAGAAGGTTTAATACCGGGATTGGCCGGGCGCGCCAAACAGACTGGATATAGCAATCCAGGGACATATCAATCCCATGGATCTCCAGACAATCCACTGACAACACCATCATTACCTAGAAATCCATGCCATCCAACCTAATACCATTCAATCCCTTCCAATCCACCCGGCCAAACGGGCCCTAAGGGAAAACAAAAATATTAACCTAATCCAAAATTTGTTAGAGGTTTTAAAGGTGAGCATTCAATCCTCATTTCACTTGTGATGCGGCCCACTTAAATCTTAGGTCTTCCTTACATTTGGGTTCATGTCTCAAATGAGATGGAAAAACGGATAGACTTAATAAGTTTTTTTTTTTTTTTTAATTTAAAAAAACATCCTGAATCTCAGAGATATGAGTAAGTTGTGTCCCTCCACGTGGCATTAATTAACTCTAATCAAACTCTCCAAGTTCTGGGCCCCACTGTATGTAGATCATCATTAAAAAAGCACATTAGTTCTTCATGTCGAGGGACACTTGTTTGTTGAATTCAGACTGTTGGTTATTTTCATCTCGACCGTCTAAAACATGCCCATCCATCAATCATCAAAATAGTGATCTGTCTAAAAAAGGGTCACCACATTACAACTTATTCACAAAAATCTCAATGCTTGTCTATCAATCATCACACTCTTCCAGAGCATCAATACCTGAAATTGTTTATATGATAGGTCTCAATCTAACCTTGGGTGTAGGATAACTAAAATATAGAAATCTTATGAAATATTTTAATTCTTTGATCATTTGGCTTTTTTCCTTTAAATGAGAACCGTCTAACCTTAACCTTTGAATAATCAAAGGATTGAAATTATTTCATTCAAGAGATTTTTGGGTGTGGCCCACCTAGGTGGGGACCCTCATATGAAAGGTTTGGGTCAATGAGAAAGCCCCTAATCCACAGCCGTAACTCTCGTTGTATTTTATTTCAGTAATGTCCAGATGTATTCTAATTTCTAGAAAACCTTCTTTTCTAATTCCAAAAGCTCAATCCGTGGAGAGCGGATTACCTGCCTCTAAAGTCAAGGCATTTTGGTGCCTCTAGATTGTCTACCACACGTGGCATATCTGTATGTTGATATGAACCATTCATCCAGCGGACTCATCTGTTGATTGACTGTTGACCATTCATTTTTAATTATTCTATTTTAACCATCTAATAAATGGGCCTTTTCTCCCTTATCGATGCTGGATTTTGTCTTTTAGCATTCATTCGTATGCCATCAAGCACAGGTCTAGAACTGCCTAACCACTTTTGATTTTTGGACCATGCCCAACCACTATCGAAACCGTGACATAGACGGTCTACATTTGATTCATGTGTGCCACTTATTCAAAATGAGATGAAGACATGGAATCTGCTTTCCATATCTTGTTATATTAGTAAGAACGAAAAATACAATTTTGCTGTGAGAAATGGTCATTGATGATATCACCCTTCTTTTCTACAATACCATTACATTTGTAGAACATCCAATCTGTGAGAAAAAGGTTCCTGTGATGAAAATCAAGCTGGTCCATTCACTAGGTGGGCCATGCTGATATTCTGAGTAATCCAATTTGTACATGTTGTCTAGAGAAAAAAAAAAAAAAAAGGTGTATCACAACTTATGGTACAATCAAATACCCGATGATCTTCCTGTCGTCAGTAGTGTATTCAAATGCAACGGGAATGATGGGAAGGGCATTTTCGTCATCTTAACAAAAGTTGGACGGTTATGGTAATCTTCTCTAAAACCAAGAAGGATTTTATTTTGATTTTTGCTGTGACAAAGAAAGAAATATAGAACCTACCGATGCCAAGAATCAACAGAAAGCAAGACTGATGGTTGATGATTTTGGGAAGCGGATTATTCGGTACTCATCCGGAGTGTGGAATTTTCTACACGTGTACTCAGATGAATACACCATCCGAAAAGTTCAAACTCAAACTAAACCGTCCAAATCGTGGACCCCACCCTAGATAGATCATAACCTCAAAATCATATTGATTTCACTGAATAGGAGGAAATATTTACTTCAACAGTTCATTGGGTGCATGATTATAGGCAAATGAGGACACTAATTTAGAGTTTTATCAATCCGAAGCAAGGCCCACTAATTGGACGGTTGGTTATGACTTGCACGGATTTCAAATGGATAATTTTTTGATTGCATGGTCATGATCGTTTACACCGTAGGAGTATGGAAGCTTTTCTCTTACGGGCAGGCATCGTACATTTTCTTTGTTTTGGACCCACGAGGACGGTGTCTTCAATTAATCACGGGTTAACCCGGCACGGCAGCTTTCAGCATCTGCCCCACTCTTCATTTATTAATACGGTTCACTCTCCACCGTACATTTATATCATATTCGGTTAAATTCAGACTGTCCAAATCATGGGGCCCATTAATGAGTGGAGCGTAGCCTGAAACGATCTAACCGTCCAACTGGTGGCCTTCAAAGGGACAGCCAGAAATTAATTACCCAGTTGTCCAGATTTAATGGGAAAAATACAATGGAAAAGCTGTCCAATCAGTGTCATTTTCGGACTCTGCTCAATACATGATATGGCCAGCTAATTGGACGGTCTGGATCGCTGTTAAATACGCCACTCGCATGAGTCACCACTCACCACCTTCTACAAAATCGGTAAGTGGCGGGAAAACCATAACCGAGTCCTTACCGTTTTACGTGAGCGAAGATGCCCCTGTTAATTTATTTTAGATTTCCTCAAATGCCCTTGACGTGACATGCCTGTTGTTGTAACTGACAGTGGATGAATGATTTCCTTTGTGTGACATCTACTCCGTCCATCACGGTAATTTTGATCGCAAAAGTTAGGCCCATCAAAACACAAGTGTGGCCCACTTGATCTTGAAGCTATCTAAACCGTTCATAAGGTGAATCCCGCCCGTATGATAATAATAAAAATTAATTACTAAGAACTTAGTAGGCCACCGACGTGTCGATCTCCTTCGGCACTGATTGCATGGCTATCCATGTGGCCGGATTTGATGGGTTACGTGATGCTTTCATAGATGAAGTCGTGCAAAACATATTTAACAAAAGTCATGGATGCTCAATTAACGAGTTTTGTAGGGCACGTAGCTCAATCAAATACTGTCCCATCACATCAGGTCATTTTGTTAATCTCTTTTCTCTTTGTGTGGTGTGGCCCATTTGGGTTTTTGGGGAAGGATTGGCTACTCCCGCCTGACACCAGCCCCGTGGCTAGTGGTTGGTGCTCTGTAGGGCCCATAATGATGTATGTGTTTCATCCATACGGTTCATCCATTTTTACATATAATTGATCCCAAAAATTAGACGTATATAAATCTCAGATGGACCACACCATATGAAAACATTAGTGATTGGATATCCACCATCAAAATCCTCCTAAGGCCCAATGTACTGTTTATTTGACATCCAATATGTTGATTAGGTCATACAGGCCCAGATGAAGGGAAAAAACAAAAATCAGCTTGATCCAAAACTTTTATGGCCCCAAAATGTTTTTTAATGGTCGACGTTCATTCAACGCTGTTTCTTGTAATGTGGTCCACTTAAGACTTTGATACATCTCGTTTTTGGTTTCATGCCGTAAAATGATCTTTAAAAATAGATGGACGGCATGGATGAAACACATACATCATGGTGGGGCCCACATAGCACCGACCACCAGCCATTGGCTGGTGTCAGGGGGAGTAGCCAATCCGTTTCCGGGTTTTTGGGTCAGTTTTATTTTTGGTTTTAAGTCTTAAAATGAAGAGTCACAATTGATGACACGTGGACAACGCACATGAGTCACTTAACACGTGCTTTCCGGAGAAATTGGCTTTTTCTTGCAGTGAGTGAGCCCACAAGGCTTTTGTTGCAGGTTCTCTCGATGAAATTCGCTGTCGCCCTCCGCGAAATCGACTGCACAGTACATACATTAAAGGTTTGGTGTATATCCATTGCTTAGATAGTAATGAAAGAGGCAATAGGACCATCACACCTGCTGGCCCTAGGTCGGTGCATACACCAAACATTCAATGCATACGCCAAAAGGACCCAACGAGATGAAATTACACCGTTCTAACATGGTTCTAATTCAAAGGGTAATATTGGAATTGGATTCTGGCATTTTTGGATTTTATTTTCTTTTCTGCCGTTTGGGTGGAGCCAGGATGTCAATCGTCATTTTCAAGACGCCTCGGGAAATAAGGCGTGTTTCCATGCGTTTGTGATTGCAGATACACCGACTTTATTCTTGCCATTTCTTTAGTGCTAATCAATCTCTTTTTTTTTAGTCTAATCTACCCATTTTCCGTGCATTTCATGGACCATCTTTTTCATTTTTTTAAATTTTTTTTTTGGGTGTGGTAGTTCTTTGTTTTTCGTCATGGCATCATCCCTATTTCTAATCTCAACCACTTGCCTACTGTCTACGCACTACGAATGGTTGAGATCAGGTTTCACTCAGTCCAAAAAAGGCTGCCACAACTATCCCATTAGACAAAAGAAACCCTGATTTATAGAATAAAACTTTGATGCTCTGGCAGAAGGGACAGATGCTATGCAATTGCATACGTGGCATACAAGTCAAATTAAAATATCCACGGTTCCATCGTGAACCAAAAAACATGTTTATTTTTGGACATTTATTGGACGGTTAAAAATAAATGTTCCATGATTCAATTTCGACAACACCATCAAAGAAATGACCATATTTTAGAGGCTGTAATATTTCAAAAAAAATGTTATTTTGAGCTTGTTTGAATTTAAGTAAAGTTGTGCAGTAACTATAGTTCATTGCATGCTATCGAGTTAGCTGTTCATGGACATGTTATTGTTGGGTAGTTGTACTATCCCTTGTTTATAAAATACCTTCGACTATAATAAATGAAAATATTTTAGTTGGTGGTGTTTACACTTATTTTTAGCGCCCTGATGTGGACTAGTAAAAGGCTGTCATGTGTTGAAAGTGGCTAAAATTCTACTTGTGCCTAAAAAACACAAGCCCATATACTTACCTTTAGGAGGAGGAATAGAAGGATGCAAGTGGCTATGTCGATCATGCTAATTAATAGGGCAGCGTGCTCACCACACCTATAAGAGACCAGCCAAGATAATGGTTCTTACCACATATCTGGCTATGATATACTTGGTGAAGCCACCTATCTTAATTGTTCCAAAATGAGAGACATTCCTAAAAAGATCAATATTGGGTGTCAAATCCCTCCAATATTATAGACCTTCAAGGAGTAAGGGTAGATGCAGGAGGTGGTTCGATTCAGACTATCCAACACCTTAATTGGAAGTGAAAGGAAGTGGGCTACCAGATGAGCAGTCATGATTGATTTCATATCTAGGAACGACTTTTGATTTCCTGGAGAGATCCCTGATCTTGGCCCGATTGTCTTCATTAAAGGAATCTTAACATCCCAAGCCTGATGACCAATCCGATTAGTGGGCCACGAATATCTCTCATCAAAGGGATCTGCTACGAGAAGAAGGTCTAAGAAGGTAACAATTCTGAATCCATCCAGGATACTTTTTATCTAGAAAGTGCCCAGTTATGCTAAAGATCTAGAGTCAGCTATGAAACCCAGCGAGAGTTTTGCCGCCTTGACAAATACTTGAGCATTTGAACGATATTCCACATCATTAATTAAAAAGAATATGAATTTACATTTTTAGAATAATTATACAAATTCTTGATATCTAAATGAAAATTTATAGAACTTGATCTATTAATCTAGACCGTTAAAAGCCTTTTATTATTTATCTGCATCTCTAAAGTCTAACATATAGCCCATGAGCCAAGGTCTCTCTAGAGTCCAACATAGTCCCTGATTGAAGGCTTATAGGTATTAAAGCCATCAAAATGGACTATCTGGATCACCAGATCGTGGACCCCATTTGTAATAGCCCATGAGGACCTTATTTTGGAATGATGTCCTGATATCATGGACCTTGGATGAGTTAATTAAAAATTACTAGAAAAAGAAAGCAAAAGATACCGATATAGATTACAAGATTTATTTTATTTTATTATTTTATTTTATTTTTCTGGTTTGCACATGTGTACAAAGCAACATTTGTGCCAGCATGACATATAACTACGAGATCCAATCCGTCCATAAGGAGGGCCCCACCGTCTCAATTTCCTACACCAACAATCAGGTCAATCATCTAATTAGCTGGGCCACAGGGCTGAAGGAAAGTTGGTTGAAAGTTTATAAGCCATCTACTGTTTCTAAAATCGCGGTCCACGTATTGAGTGTAAATTAGGGTTGTACACAAGCCAAGCTAGCTCGAAAAGCTCACCCGGCTCGGCTCGATCTAACTTGACTTGACTTGGCTCAAATGGTGACTTGAAGCAAGCCAAGCTTCAAATGAGCCGGCTCGTTTTGAAAACAAGCCGAGTTTGATCATAGTGGATCTTCACTCGACTTGACTTGAACTCGGCTCGGCCCGAAGCTTGAGCTCGAGCTCAGCTTGAATTGAATATATATTATATTATATATAATATATTGTATTTAAAAATAAAAAATTAAATATTTTATATATATTATTAATTGAATATTTATTTTGGGAATTGGTCGCTGTGGGTTTGGTCAATTGGGTTGGGTGGCTAGGTTGAGTTGGGTGCCAATTGGGTTTGTGTGGGTTTCGTCAATTGGGTTGGGTGGCTAGGTTGAGTTGGGTGCCGATTGGGTCGGGTTGCTAGGTTGAGTCGGGCACGAGTTGGGTTAGGTTGGGATCAGGCTCGACTCGACTCGGGGTAAGCTTGCTTCAACTCGATTCACTAGCTCGCCTCGAGCTTGACTCAAATTTTTTGGAAAACAAACCAAACTCCAATGATAAGCTTAAGGCCAAGCTCAAGCTCAAACTCGAGGAGAAAACAAACGAGTCAAGCCAAGCTTGGCCACCTTGACTCGACTCGACTCCATGTATAGCCCTAGTGTCAATTATTTATAGGGAAACGGATTAGCTCCTCCCCCGCTACCATCCAATGGCTGATGGTCGGTGCTCCGTGGGCCCCACCATGATGTATGTGTTTCATCCATGCCGTCCATATATTTTTCCAGATCATTTTATGGTATGAGACAAAAAATGGGGTATATCCCAATCTCAAATAGACCACGTTATAGGAAACAATGTTGAATGAGCGTCGACCATTAAAAACTTTTTGGGGGCCATAAAAGTTTTGGATCAAGCTTATCTTTGTTTTTTTTCCATTCATCTGGGGCATGTATGACTTTATCAACGGATTAGATTTCAAATAAACAGTATAATGGGCCTTAGGATGATTTTAACGGTGGATATCCAATCACTATTGTCATCCTGTGGTGTGGTCCACATGAGATTTATATCCCCATAATTTTTGGCTTAAAGCCCTAAAATGATCCGTAAAAACGGATGAACGGAATGGATGAAATACATACATCATGGTGGCGCCCACAGAGCACCGACCATCAGCCACGGGGCCGGTGGCAGCGGGAGAAGTCAATCCGTTTCCCATTTACAGGAGAGAACATCGTCAAGGTCGGGCCCACCTGTTAGACGGATTGGATGTTGCTTGTCTGCCACGTCTGCCAATGCAACGCCGTGTAGAACGTACCACACGTGTGTGCACACTACCCGGAGATGCACGTCACGCATGACTTACCGGAAACGGATTGGCTACTCCCCTTGACACCAGCTAATGGCTGGTGGTCAGTGCTCCGTGGGCCCCACCATGATGTATATGTTTCATCCATGCCGTCCATCTATTTTTACAGATACTTTTCCGATATGAGACAAAAAACGAGTTATATCCCAATCTTAAGCGGACCACATTACAGGAAACATTGTTGAATGAGCGTCGACCATTAAAAATCATTTTGGGGCCATAAAAGTTTTGGATCAAGCCGATTTTCGTTTTTTCCCTTCATCTGGGCCTGTATGACCTAATCAACATATTGGATATCAAATAAACAGTACAGTGGGCCTTGGGAGGATTTTAATGATGGATATCCATTCACTATTGTTTTCATGTGGTGTGGTCCACCTAAGATTTATACCCCCTCATTTTTAGGATAAAACCATAAAATGATCTGTAAAAATGGATGAACGGAATAGATGAAACACATACATCATGGTGGGGCCCACAGAGCACCGACCACCAGCCACGGGGCTGGTGTCAGGGGGAGTAGCCAATCCGTTTCCTGACTTACCAATATCCTATACGTGCCAACTACATATCTGCACTCTTCATCGGGATCTTAGTTGCTTCGTGCAGTTGGACATTGCAATTGAACGATCTGGACCGTCCATTAGGTGAAGAATTCATTTTAAGGGATATAATGAGATGCTCCCACAGATTGAATTATCATCTCTCCTCAAGTTGATTTTCTTTTTTTTTATCTACCATCCATTATTCAAGACACAAAAGAGATGGTTAGGATCATCTGATGAAGATGATTCCTTAGAAACAAAAGCAATCCAGGATCTTTCCCAACAACAAATAAATAGGTCATACAATTGACTATATCTGTTTTCCTGCAAACAATCTTAGCCGTCCTTTTATCAGAATAGATTGGATAGTTAGAAGTGTATGAACAATATAATTTTTGTACTATAATCCATGGATGTTTTACTGGGCCTAACGGACGGTCCACATCCATTGATTGTACAGTCCATTTTTATCTATGTATCTAGGGGCAATATAAGTTCTGGTGCTCTAAAGAGTCATAAGTGCCGTAGATCCGAGCCGTACGAAAACAGTCCCCTACCCCGAAGGACACCTGGAGCAGAAATTAGGCTGGTGGGGCCCATAAGGCTGGCCAGTCGGGTACGTCCAGTCAATCCGTCGGTGGGTTTGATTGAAATTGTCCTAGGGAGTTGTCCTTCGGATCTGATGCATGTTCTTCGCATTTGATGCATTCGCACGTGAGACTGCAGTCCTTGAGAATGCACAGCATGTGAACTTCACGTGTAGGGGAGATGTAACAAAAAGCTTGATACTCTGGAGTTTGATGGTTGATACGCAGACATTTAGAAATTACATACGTGGCATAAAAGAAATCAAAGAAAAGTCCAAAGTATAGTAATCGATTTACAAGAATAATGCACGGAAGATTACTGCTCACTTGATCATCTGAGAATATCCAACGGTCCTATTTTAACCAAAAAAGTGTCCACGAATCAGAGGTTGTGATTGTTCAAACAATCTGATTTTCGGATCTTGACTCGGAGACAGAAAACTCCACAATTTAGTCAGTTTCACCGGAGTTTGTATATTCCACGTAAACAATTCATGGATGCCTGCGTATCAAGCGTCATGCGTTGCCTGAGTATCATACATAGCTCCTCGAGTTTTATATGATTATATCCCGGTAAAGAAAAAAAACAGAAAATGACCACTGTAGACAAAACCTTTTACCCAGCGGTTTTTATGGAGGAATACAAACTTAAATTACCAACTTAGACTAGCACGTGCGGACAGAGAATTTGAGGACGAAAATACCCCTGCTTTTACGGAAACGGATTGGGTACTCCCCCTGCCACCAGCCAATGGCGGATGGTCGGTGGTCTGTGGGCCCCACCATGATGTATGCTTTTCATCCATGCCGTCTATATATTTTTCCACATCATTTTATGGTACGAGACCAAAAATGAGGTATATCCAAATCTCAAGTGTACCACATTACAGGAAACAGTGTTGAATGAGCGTCGACCATTAAAAACTTTTTGTAGGCCCACTGTGATGTTTGTGAGAAATCCTCCCCGTCTAAGTTCATTCATAGGGGGTCACAAAGACCTGGATGAAGAAGGAAAACAAATTTCATAATGATCTAAAACTTCTACAACACCTAAAAGGGTTTCAATGGTAGATGTTCAATTCCCCGTTGCCTTTTACAGTGTGGTCTACTAGATAGCTAGATCTATCTTATATTTCGTCTCAAGCCTTAATATGATCTCGTCAAATAGATAGACGGTTTGGATATAACACAGATCTCATGATGGGACCCACAAAAGGCGATAGGGATTACAACAGCAAAAAAAAAAAGCAGAAACCTATGGCTGCGGTTTTTCTATGGCTACGGATTATAACCGTAGCTCGGCGATCAATCGCAACTCCTGTGATTCCACCGCAAGTCGTTGTCCCGATCGATGATTAATTATGGATTCCGCGATTCCACCCCTGATCTATGGCTATGGATTATAACCGTAGCTATAACTGTATCCGTATCCTCTTTTTTTTTTAAAAAAAAAAAAAAATTTACATGGAGAATTTTATTCAACCTACATTTTTCTCTAACACATATTTATATAAATATGTATTATAAACATATAAAAAAAAAATTCTCTCTTTTTTCATTTCTTTCTTTATTTATATAATAAGAATATCTTCTAAACCAAAATTAGTTAGACGTACCATAAATGATTTTAGGGCTAAAAGTTGGGTGGGCTCAACCCGACCAACTTGTGACCGACCCGACATTGGGTTAGGCTAGGGCAGGATGTATCGAGTTTAGTCTTGGGGTTGAGCCATACAAACACCAACCCGATAAAACTTGGGTTGGGCTCGGGTTGAGGTCTCGGGTTGCTTGACCCAACACGAACCCAATTAATATATAAGTTCCTTATAAATTAATTATAATTGAGTGCAGATCATTTGTTTTGAAGGCAAAGGAAATTCCAATGCCTTTGCTCAAGCTAACAAGATATGGCGGATTTCTCTCTCCCAAATAAATTGCTTGATACAAAATACGACTTGTAATGGAGTAGTTGTCCTATATTTTAGCTTGTTTGTTTAGAAAAAAAATGCATGGAAATGATCATGAAGTGAAGAGAATTGACCGTGAAATGAAACGAAATTACCGAAATTGAACGTGAAATGCATGGAAATGACCATGAAGTGAAGGCAATTGACCGTGAAATGCATGGAAATGACCGTGAATCAACACGGAATCGCCAAGATTGACCGTGAAATGCATCGAAATGACTATGAAGTAGAGCGAATTGACTATGAAATGCGTGGAAATGACCGTGAGGTGAAGGGAATTGACCATGAAATGCATGGAAATGACCGTGAATCAACACGGAATCGTCGAGAAAGACCGTGAAATGCATGGAAATGACCGCGAAGTGAAGCGAATTGACTGAAAATTGAGTGGGACAAAATGAAAATTGAGCGGGACAAACTGGAAATTGAGCAGGCCAAACTGGAAATTGAGCGGGACGACTGAAAATTGAGCGGGCCAAATGGAAATTGACCAAGCCAAACTGGAAATTAAGCGGGACAAATTGGAAATTGAGCGGGACAAATTGAGAATTGAGTGGACCAAACTGGAAATTGAGTTTTGCAAATTGGAAATTGAGTGGGCCAAACCGGAAATTGAGCGGGCCAAACTGAAAATACAGTGGGACAAAGTATAAAGTTCATTTCATCATCCACTAAAATTACATAGTATGCTATACATTCACCCATGTACTTTCCGCAAATATACAGAAAATTTCCAAGTATATGCATTTCAGTCCGAGTTCTTTCTCTAATCATGATAGCCTTAAGAGGGTTGATTGCAAAAGGGCCGATTTAAACTATATTGGGTTATCTTGCTGGCTAACATAATGATTTCAGAACCAGCAAGATAACCCAATATAGTTTTAATTGGCCCTTTTACAATCAACCCATCCCTCATGGAAATTACGTTGAAATTGAGCAACGACAAGAAAAACAATCTAATAGATCCTAAAGGACTTCAAGTTGTTGATTAGAAGTTTTAAATACTTGACTCATACTAGCCTAAACATCTTGTATATTGTGGAATTACTTAACTACCATATGAAATTTCTAAGTTAGATTCATTTACAAGTAGGGAAAAAGATTTTGTATCGTTTGAAAGGTATACTTGATCATGATATTTATATGTGTTCTAAAGAATATAGACTTTTTTTTTTCTTCATAAATAGTGATTAGGTAGGCCAATTTATATAGACAATAAAAAAGTACGTTAGGCTACTTATTATATGTTCGAAGCGGTTCATTCACATAATTCTTAAAAAAGTAAGATATGATAACAAACAAACATCACTGTTGGGCCCACTATGGTTTCAATGGTGGAAATCATTATGCCCACTGCTTCCCATGGTATGATCCACTTGATCTTTTGATATGCTTCAATTTGGGGCTAAACCGCTTAAATTAGATTGAAGAACGGATGGACGACGTGGATATACTACGGGCCAAACTGGAAATTGAGCGGGACAAACTGAAAATTAAGCAGGCCAAACTGGAAATTGAGCGGGACAAATTGGAAATTGAGCGGGACAAACTGAAAATTGAGTAGGCTAAACTGAAAATTAAGCGAGACAAACTGAAAATACAGTGGAAAAAAGTATAAAGTTCATTTCATCATCCCCCAAGATTACAAAGTATACTATACATCCACCCATGCACTTCCGGCAAATATGAAATTGAGTGGGACAAATTAGAAAATCATTATGCCCACTGTTTCCCGTGGTATGATCCACTTGATATTTTCATATGCTTCAATTTGGGGCTCAACCCCTTAAATTAGATAGAAAAACGGATGGACGGCGTGGATATACTACATGAAAGGGATTGGCTACTCCCCCTGCCACCAGCTAATGGCTGGTGTTCGGTGCTCTGTGGGCCCCATCATGATGTATGTGTTTCAACCATGCCGTCCATTTATTTTTATATATCATTTTACGATATTATACAAAAATGAGATATATCTTGATGTCAATTGGACTACATTACAGGAAACAACGTTTAATGAACATCGACCATTAAAAACATTTTGGTGGCCATAAAAGTATTGGATCAAGATGATCTTTTTTTTTACCCTTCATCTGGGTCTTTATGACGTAATAAACAGACTGGATTTCAAATAAACAGTATAGTGGGTCTCAGGAGGATTTAAATGATGGATATCCAATCACTATTGTTTTCTTGTATTGTGGTACATCTAAGATTTATATCCCTCTTATTTTTAAGATAAAGCCCTGGAATGAACTTTAAAAATGGATGAACGGAATGGATGAAACACATACATCATGGTGGGGTCCACAGAGCACCGACCACCAGCCACGGGGTTGGTGTTAGGGGGAGTAGCCAATCTGTTTCATTTTCATTTGGGATTCAATGCCACATTGAGTAGTGAGACTCGCTACTGAAGTGATGTCACCTATTTATATGGGTCCCACTGTGATGTATGTTGCCCACAAAAAAGGTTTTTTTGGTCTTTCTAACGAGCGAGGAAAGGGGGTGAAAGCAACGACAGTGAAATAGCAATGAAAAGGGAGAGGAAAAGCAAACAGTTGAAAGGGAGAGGAAAAGCAGCAGTGAAAAAGAGGGGTATTTTCGTCCTGGAATTCGGTCTCCGCACGTGCAAGTCTAGTTTGCAAAGCAAAGTTTGTATTGTTTCATAAAAACAATTGGATAAAAGGTGGGGTTCACAGTCTTAAAATTCTCTGGTGAATTTGACCAAGCAGTTAATGAAATTGACCGAGATTTACATGAAATTCTCTTCGACGAATTTGACCGAGTAATTAATGAAATTGATCGAACGGTTCATAAAATTTTTCGTTACATTACATGAATCTGTGGAAGTTTCCCATCATATTTTTATGATATCTCTGTTAAATTTATGAATTGCTCGGGAAATTTCACCAATCGTGAACCGAGAAGTAGGTCAAATGGACCAAAACCTCTCGCAATTTGGATTTATAGTTTGCTCAGTACACACTTATAGTGCTGAGTTAACTGAGTTGGGCACACCCAGATCTAGAGCTCAATTGGCAGACTGAGTGGAGATACCTCATGTCAACAATTGAGGTCTTGGTACCGATCCCTAGCGGGGGTGGCTAACATGGAGTGTGTGTACTGACATGGGTGTGTACTAACAAGCTAACCCAAAAAAAAAATAAAATTTAATAGTAAAATTAAAAAAATAAAATATACTGAGTTGGGCCCGCCTTGAATGTATGTGGACTATCCACGACGTTCATCCATTTTTCCATCCGAAGTACGGGTTTCAACCCAAAATGGTGGCATATCGAAATATCAAGTGGATCACACCACAGGAAACAGTGGTTCCACCGTAGAAACCTTGTTATGCTCCCACAATGATGTTTTACTTGTAATCCATCATGTTCATAGGATGATTTTTGCATGGATGAACCGAAACCCAAGATGTGAGCTTCATCCAGCAGTTCAATGGCCCACAAAAAATTTACACCGTTTAGGTAAATGTACATTATACCTGTAGAGCATACTTTCTTCCGTGGAGGGACCATTTTAAAAAAAATGAGATAATGCTGATGAATAGAGAGGGTGGGATCCAGCTAGAGCGTGGTGCGATCCAAGCAACAGATGCGGTGGAGGAGTTTTCGTCTCCTTTTTTTTTTTTTTCGCAAAATGGAGCGAGGGAAGGAAGGAAGAGGAAACGACGCAGCAGTGAAAAGGAGGGGCAGTTTCGTCCTCAAAGTCGCTGTTCGCGCGTGCTAGTCTAAGTTGGTAACTAAAGTTTGTATTCCTTCGTAAAAACCGCTAGATAAAAGGTTTTGTCTACAGTGGTCATTTTCTCAGGAAAAAAAGATTTTTTAAAAATCACATACAGGCATCGGTATCAAAACTTGTATCCTTCCCTATTTCCTGTAATTGTACATGGAATCAGTACCATGAAAAATCTATACACCATCCTGTAGATCACCGTTCATGAGAATCAGACTGATTCATTAACTATATGGACCACACATCTATGCTAATCTATACCGTTGGTTATCCGTTGATTTCAATTTGGTACTCACCTGATGAACGGCCTGGCCTGATATTTGTACCAGGTGATTTTGATGGTGGGACCAAGTGTTTTCATGGTATTGATGTCGTGCACAAAGAGTATGTTGGCTGGAAAGATGGTACGGTACCAAAAACAGCGGTACCTTGCCAGCACGGTGCCTTTACTGTTCTGACGAGATGGGGCTATGTTTTCGCAATTCAGACAATTGCTTTGTCGTTTCGCACCGTTCTTGAACCATGCCTTCAAAATCTCGCATGCATAATAATCTCATGGCTCCTTTGGCCGCGTGGATTTGAAATTCTATATTTAAAACCGTAAATTTCTTGCGTTTGGCAGCAAAGATTTTCAAAATCCTAAATTTTAGGATTCTTCAACATTTCGAACTGTCATAAGGTAATAATAGTGATGGAGTAAATACTCTTAAAATCTCATGAGTATTGAACATATGATAATCATTGTAAGATACCTTAGGTTGTCTTTTTTTTTTTTTATAACAAAATCTTCTTTTAATAGTTGTCTATTTTTCTATTTTATAGTCTATATATATAATTGTATAGGTTTGATTTTTTGGCATCTACTTTTTAATATTGAAAATTCCAATGGAAATTTCCAATAGTGTGAATGAATATGAATACATTGGATTACAAAAATTTTAAGGTCATATGAATATAGAAAATGAGAAAACACATGTATCACCTTGATCCAAAACCTCTACAGTAACTGTAAGAAGTATTTAATGATAGCCGTCCAATTTACTACAGTTTCCTATGGTGTGGTGTGGTCCACTTGAGCTTTTATCTGTCTCATTTTTGAACTCATGTCCTAAGTTCAGCTGACATTACGGATAGACAGTGTTTATAAGCTGTGAATATTTACATTAAGAATGATGCGCACGGTAATTACATTTGAGATGAAAAATTAAAAAAGACTCGGGAGAGTGGAAAATGAAATAACTAAATTTTGTGGGGCCTACTACAGTTTCCTATAGTGTGGTGTGGTCCACTTGAGCTTTTATCTGTCTCATTTTTGATCTCATGTCCTAAGTTCAGCTGACATTACGGATAGACAGTGTTTATAAGCTGTGAATATTTACATTAAGAATGATGCGCACGGTAATTACATTTGAGATGAAAAATTAAAAAAGACTCGGGAGAGTGGAAAATGAAATAACTAAATTTTGTGGGGCCTACCGTGATGAATGTGTCTGATCCACGCTATTCATTATCTAATTTATCAGCTCATTTTAATGCACAAGCCCAAAAATTAAACAAATCCAAAGCAGATACAAACTACATAGTAGTTAAAATGAGAATCAAACACTTACCATTGAAAACATCTTGTGGGCCATTAAAGTTTTGAATCATGCCAGTAATTATTTTGTGATTAATCCATGTCTTTTTGACCCTTTGAACAGGTTGGATGATAGATACACATCATACCTTAGACATACTTTCACTATCAGCGGTGGACATTATTATTCCCTTGTTTCCTATGTTGTGGTCCACCTGAGCTTACAATCTAAGTTACTTTTGGGTGGATGCCCTAAAATGAGATGGTAGAATATCAGATACACATCGTGTATCAGACAAATACATTATTGTGGGACCCACAGATTTTACATACCCAATAAATGCGGTACAATCTCATAATTTGTGGAACGTTGACTGGGCGATTATCATCTCCCTCCAAACATCTATTAAAAGAGATAGTAGTTGTGAAAGCTAGATATTAACCTTAAAATCCTAACTTATGAGCTGAAATTGGAATTTAGGATTTTAGGGTTGTCGAATGACACCACTAGTACAAGCTTTGAAATTTGAATTCCCAACCGTCCAAAATTCAATATTTAAACTAGTGGACGTTAAAAAGAAAACAAAAAAAATAAAAAATTCTCCTAGTATCGGTTTTTTGGGATTATCACACTCCAAGGGAATTTTTAGAAATTCTCCATCCTATATTGGGATGGACAGAACAACGGTTGGCATTGCCCCCATCATAGCTACACTAGTTATGAATGACAATTCATCAATGTATGGTGTGAAATCATGTGGGCCACATCATATAATTGTTCTCTTAATGAGATAGAGCACATTAGGTCTACCCACATCATAGCTACATTTGTTATGAATGACAAGTCATCCACGTACAGTGTATAAGCATGTGGGCCACACATCATATAATTGTTATCTTAATGACATAGAGCACATCTAGGTGCATGCACGTGTGACCTTCCTATGATAGCAATCCTCTATAACACCTCCCTTACGCAGTACTTGAAATTCCCAAGTAATTTGAGGCCCACCATGTTGTGTATGTGAAATCCAGTCTGTCCATCAGTTGGGCTCTTTGATTCTAAGATCTGTGGATAAAAAATGAGCCAGATCGGCACTAAGGTGGGCCACACCAGGTAACAATGGGGATGGGATGCCAGACACTGATTGTTAGCGGGGCCTCCATAGTGTGTATCTTTAATCAAACCCGTTCATCAGGTGTGACTCATTAGGATAAAGGGAAGATTACAGAAAAATAAAAAGCAGGATCCATGATGTGGACACAATTTTATATTATTCTTATTAGTGTGGCCCACCTGAGATTTTTTTACAGATGATCTTTTGTATATCCAGTGAAAATAAAGGTTATCATCTGATGGAAGGAATGGATCACATAAAAACCATGGTGGGCTCCAAAGAACTTGGGTGTTTGACCAGGTGTTGTAGACGATTCCTTACCCCCGAATACATACATGCATCTCTTTCGCAATCAATCTCGTCTCAGTTGAAGGCTTTCCCCGTTTCGCACGTAAGAAATTCTTTGGAGTCTTTCGACGGTTTCTGGACCAGGGTAGACTGTCCGTTCTAATCATGTATGTCAATCCGACCGTCCAATCAAGGGTACCTTGTGGATGCAGTGTATTTTCAAAGTGATGTGTCTGATCATCCCACAAGTCAACTGGTGTCCATCAGATGAAAATAAAGGGGAGTTGTTTACTACTCAGGCACCGTACAACACTTGATATGCCGGCACTCAGAAATTGTACCGTGACATACACCAACTCAAATTAAACCGTCTAAATAGTGGAACCCACTGTTGATGACTTATAGCCCCAAGATCTGATAGTTTGAACAATCCTGACCTCTGATTCTTGGACAGTTGCTTGTTGAAATAGGATCATTGGATATTTTTTCATTTTGAACCATCCAATAAATGTCCATCGATCTTTGATCGTCCAATAATTAAATAAACGTAATCTTTGGCCTGTGATACATCTAAAGTACTGGGAACCACAATGTGGACAGTTCAATTTAACTTAATTGTATGCCACGTGTGAAATTTCTAAGTGCATTTGTATGAAAATTTAAATGAAAAGAAGGGGGAGTTATTTAATGCTCCATCAAAGCATGATGTTGATACACAGGCACTAAAAAACTCTACATGTGGTGTACAACAACTCACACGAGATTTTCCAAATTGTGGGATCTACTGTGTTAAATGAGATCCATTGAATGATCCTGATTAGTGGATGTTTGTTGGTTGAATTTGGACCATTGAATGTTTATCATTTCACTCATTTATTAAATATCCAGAAATTTAAAATTGATAAAATCTGGTTAAAGCGAGTTTTAATTCAGGTGGAGCCTATGATTGGAACGGTCTTGATTTACTTAAAGGGCAGCTGTAAGTACGTTGGAACGGTCTCTCTCTCTCTCTCTCTCTCCCTCTATATATATATATATATATCTTTGGAATAAAGAATCCCCACCATTTACGCTCGTAGTTACAGATATGCTGGCAGAGTATGATAGTTCAAACACATTCAAAGAGCAGCTCCACAAATGGCATACACGTACTTAATCCAAACCGTCCAAATTGTAGAGAATGATGCCGATGAGTCATTTCACCAAAACCTACACTGATGGATCCTCCTAGCTTTCATGTTTTTGGACATCAAATGAATGTTAGAACTATTAAGGCTGGACCCACTGAGAAGATTTCTAGTTCGTGTGTGTGGGCCCCAACATGATGTGTGCATGGCTTCAAATCCATCAATCATGTGTGCCCATTGTCTTAATGCCGACCCGAAGTTCAGGTACGATACAACCAAAGGGAACGGTTGAGATCGGGTTACACAACATTAAAAAGCTTCGAGATTGCGTGTGGACCACGCCGTCTTCTTATATGCCATCCAATCCATTTAAAAGATGCATCCTCCTAAGTTGAGTAAAGAATTAAAAATTCAGACCATTTCAACACTCAGGTGGTCCACACCGCGTGAACTTATTAAAGGTACTAGGCATGATTTTACACGGTGAAGGAGGGCACACACGCCATCTTATAGGTTAAGCCTAACCCACAAAGCTTTACACGAAACAAACAGATGTACATTTGAATGTTAGGATCACATTGCTCCCATCTACTGTGGGCCCCACCATTTGGACGGTCTGACGTATGTATGTCACGCGTGCATGTACACTGATAGAGAAATAACAACTTTCTCCTCTCAAGTATGCGGTTGCCAATGAAAAATCAAGCTTCTTCGTATAAAACTCTTGCCCGAGTTGCGAATGTAACAGGAAAGCGCACCAGCAGCTTTTGTTATGAAAATGTGATGGCGAATTTTCAAAAGATAAAGCTTGAAACTTTACCAAAGTCCAAAATTGAAGGATCTACACTTACATATTCAAAATATATAAACCAATGGTTAGGATATTACTTCAGATCCATGTGTATGATTATTGTTGAAGCTTGATGTCGATCTTCTAAGCAAAGCGACTGGTAGAGATATTATAATGTTGGATCTAAGGTTGGGTTGGCAATTGTATTCAATAAATCATTCATACTCCGTTACTGTTTATCACTCATAATCAGGTGATGGCCCGCCTCTAATAATCTTTTTTTTTTTTTTTCACACACACCCCCACACTCACGCTAGTGGAATTTCACCACCTATGGATGCTCGAACCCTTGACTGGGTGTTGAAACTCCTAAGAGTCTACCACTCGAGCAAGAGTAAGGATCCGCCCCTAATAATCTATTAATGTGTTCAGTTAAGTCCAAGCTGAGTCGAAGTTTGAGTGGCATTTATAGGGTAGAATGCACCCATGTTTTTTCACTGTAGGCTCCACCGCTGTTTCAATTTTTTTGACTTTTTTACTTTCAAGATTGACATCCGCTGAAAGATTGATTCATTCGCCCACTTTGAACTCCAACAAATCTCAAACTTATGTAACTTTGGCAAAGTAAACATCTAATGCAGAGAAGGCTGTGTTGAGGTCAAGCACGTTTTCTTCAGATAGAACTATTCTGAATCTATGGAACTTCGTTGGACTCCTCATGGAGATGTCTCAAATTCCCGAGTAAAATAAGAAAAATAAAATAATCGTGACTGCTATAAATAGTAAGTTTACTTAGGAAGTAGTTTTGGACTCATGTTATAATTAAAACTCCTAAAAATCGTGACTATTATAAATAGTAAGTTTACTATTAAAACTCCTAAAAATAGCTAAGAGTCCTATTTGGCTCAACCATGTTATTCTTCTAATTATTCTAAGCACTTTTCATGTTGAACGCAACTCTTGAAGCCCAACAGATGAAGATTTATACTCAAACTAAAACTTATCGAAGGTATTTCGCAAATTCAGCGTGTGCAACCCGACATAGCAGGTTGGGTGGATATAGTAGCTCATCCTACCCCAAAATTGCATATGGTACATCCCATAGCTCATTCTGATTTGCAAGATATGTTCATTTTAAATTCTGACGGTTTAGATCATTTGTCTCCGGTCAGGGCCTTTTCTAATCTTGGCCATGAAATTATTCACTACCTGCTTTACATCAGCATCCTTATGGGAGGAGGACATTTAAGACTCTTTTTCGCTCTTTTTATTTAGATAGAATTCATGCAGAAGGAGAAATCATATTTTAAAGGACATACTTCAATTATAGTGCTCTTCACATTTACTGACTCCAGAATGCCAATTCAGATTAAAAACCTATATGCATTCACTAGTCATATATCGAAATTGGCCTAATTTCTCCACTATCCAATGACATTCACTCTTGACCATAATTTATTATAGGTCTAAGAGGTGGACCATAACATCTCAACCATCAAATGTTCAACAAGCATGATAAGACATTTTTAATTGTTAAGTAAAGGATTAATGATTAAAAACTTTTAATTACACATTTAAAAGCTTTTTAAATGTTGGGCCTAGTTAGAAAAACACTTGATGAATGATTTAATTACTACCATCTAAGTTACTACTATGTTCTTCGAAGTAATCAGTAAATTTGTATTGGATCGATCATATGGACCATGACTACATCCTTGATGGCAGCTACTGATGTAACGTTAAGGGGACAAAACCCTCATAGCTCGTAATCTCTATAATGAATTATATGAAATACAAGTTTTCCTTGGTCAATGGGTATTGTGTCCAGCCTCACATTTCCTAGGATAATTGAAAGAATTTCTCCCAATAACTTATAAAATCATAACTAATAACTAACAAAAGTTTTTCCTTCTTAATTATATATCTATGTTATAAAAACACATATAATCATCAATACAAATGATTATAACCATCATCATTCATTCTATTATACATGATTATAACCATCATCATTCGGTCCATTGTACCCCTTGTTTTGCCTCATAACCAATGATGGGCATTCCATCCCAATTGTTTCATGTAGTGTAGACTACTTGAAATTTTAGAAAAATGAATGGGTTAGATCTTACCAAAGTTCCACCCTCATAACAGCAGGTATACTCTGCAAGTTATGGGGTAAGACAATCAGGGATCTAATTGAGGATTACTCACGCACACAACAATATCTCTAGCAACTCTAATGAGCCAAAACCAATGGGATTCCTTTTTCATTTCTCTTTTTTATAGGCAGTGCACATTGTAAACATACTACATACCAAAAACCTAGAGATAATGTGTTCAAAGGAAAAGAATTAAATGACCGTCATATTAGGTATGTTCTAATAGATGTTTTAAATTGACTTTGTTACTGGGCTTGTCGATGCCATCGATAGACCTTCGATGACATCGAACAGTACTCAATCCCATCAAGATTTTTTCTATTTTCTCCAGTTGGTTGCTGACTTATCTTAGCACTTTTTCGATTTCATTGAAGGATCTTCGATTACACCTTCGATGACATCGAACATAGTTCGATATAATTGAGAATTTTTGAAAAATCAGATTTTGTCTCTAGACCGTTTGGGTGTTAGTTCAATGCCATCGAATGACAATTTTCGATGAAATCGAACTGATCGTGCAGATTTACATAGATTTGATTATATGTAAGATTTTGTTTCCTATTTCGATTATGCTTCTTTCAAAGGCTATAAATTGGAGTACAATCGGAATTGAGACTGTATTGAAGTATTCTAAGTGTTTCTAAATCATCTTAGGTTTGAAAGGGGTGTAGCAAGAGTGAGATTCAAGATTGTTTGAATCGGGTAAGTTCTATGCTTTGTAATTTTGCTTTCATAGCAATCATCTGTCACTTTGTGCTATGGTTTTTTCCCACAAGGATTTTTCCACATTAAATCTCTGTATTTTTCTTTCTTTTGCTTGATGCTTTTGGATTGCTATCATATATTCATCTCTGTGTGCTTCCATGTTCCCCCAACAAGGTATTCATATTTAGATTTTATTTTATTTTTTGTTAAATTTTTAATCGATTGATAACCATCATATAGATGGATTAGATCATGCAGCCACAATATTAGATTAAAAGGCTGTAGTCCCAAAATATCCCATAATACCTTGAATGAGTCATACATCATGAATGATTCAAAATGTAATATGAAAGGGCTTAAGAAGGATTTTTAAGCAATTAAAATGGCATTTAAATACAAAATATTTCAACTGTAAACCAATCACCTTTCCCCTCCCAAACATGGATTTAAGTCTGGTATGTCAGGGTTAAATGGGGCCAACTCACCGGATCTGGTCAGACCAAGTGAGTTGACTCGGACAAGTCAGATGGGACTCGCCCCAATCACTCGCACTCCCCTCTCCAATTACTTGTGAGGCATGTCCTCTCACAGCTCATGTGGGCCCTGCTGCTTTTGGCAGCATAGCTCATAGGTACAAGATCCACACCGTCAATCAAGAGGGTCCCACTATGTTGATATCCCAGACAGGATGTATTGATTAAGTAGGCCATACTTTACTAAACAAATGCACGGCTGAAAAAAAAAAAAGTTGGTAGAAGTACTTTCCTAAGCCATCCGGTTGTTTCTTACAGCGTGGCCCACCTAGTAAGTGGACCAACCTGATTTTCGGTCGAGAACGCCCAACCTATATCATATAGATGGTCAGACCCACCTGATGAATTTTCTGGGAAACTGCACCTGCGAGATGCTGGCTCATGTGTGAATATGGTCCGTTGCTTTTACCACTTCTGTCACTAGGATTTTTGCCTCGTGGACTATTCTCGAGGTGGACCACCAGAATAATGTTCTTGATCATTAGAGCAACCTGCGAGTGCATCGTAAGGTGGGAAGTGCACGGAGCTTCCATGCTCCCAACCATGGACTTATCTGGTTAGATGTGGACTATTTTTAACTCTCAACCGTCTATTTGTAGCTAGGCCACAAAATGAAAGGTCAAGATTGTTACATTGAGGAGGCTCTTTGGACACGCTACATCAGAAATCGGGCGCATCAGATTAGTGGTCTAGATAGCCAAGAGCGAGGTGCTGCGTGTACAAGGAAATCAAGGATTTTTCAAAATAGGCTTATATTTTAGGGTTTATTTTGCAAATTTTCCTTAATAGGGGCTTTCGAACCTGAGGTGCTCTGGCTATGGTTGTACTGGCTGTTGTGGGTCCCCATGATGTCTACATGACATCTGACCCGTCCATCAGATTTTTCCGGCAATATTTTTGGAAGGGTCCGGAAATCAGGCTGATCGAACCCGTGGACCACACCAGAAGTAACAATTAGGGGGGGACACCGTCATTGATTTTCTCCGGGACCCGCCCGAGTTTCAAATGACCTGATTTATTGGAGGCCAATAAGTCAGATGAATGGAGTGGATGGTATATACACAACACAGTGAGCTCCGCATAGAAATGAATGTTAAGCATTCCCTCTCAAATTGTTCCCGGTGGCATGGCCCACCTAAATATTGGATCTGATTGTTTGGATCTCATGCATTGATCCACAAGAGCCGAGTACCTGTGCCCACTGACAAGCACCTCTTGAAACTTTGGCCAAGGTATAGGTGGGCATCAAGTCCAGTTGGACTGGATTAGGTCCAATTCCACTCGATTCGGTTTTTACAAGTATCTCACCTGAACTCAATTTGATTCGGGACCAAGTTCAGCTAGCTACCTCGATACGATCCGATTTCTTATTGGCCTGACCTGAATCGAGTTCGACTCGGTCAGAAAACTGAGTTAGATCGAGTTGAGTCTATTCAGTAGATTTAGAACGGGCTAAATCAAGCTGCTCTGGAATCTCTAATGCTAAAAAGGAAACACAAGAAAACTTGGAAGAGAAAGAAATAGAGAAAGGATGAGAGAAAGAATAAGGAGAGGAGAGGAAGTCGGCTTGAGTTACGGTGCCGCATAGGTTTTTTGGCAGCGCCGGTTCAGGTAGGTTTAGTGTTCGGATAGAAAAAAAGATAAAAATAAAATAAAATCTAACTTTATACCGTCCGATTCCAGTGCACATCAAATTGGATTAGACCAGATCCGATGAGATGGGATTGGATTAAGTTACTACGTGACCGAAATTCAACTCGATTTGACATCGGATACAAATGAGTATACTCAATCTCACCCGACCTTTGCTTTTGGTTCAGTCGGATCGGATCCGACCAACTCCGTCGAGCCGGACTTGACGAGTCAGGTTGGATGCCGCCCAACTCCACGTATAGCGCTTGTTTGTGAAACTTATTTACAAGAGAAATGATAGCATACAGCGGCTATGTGAACTTTTAGTACAACCATTTTTTTGAATATCCGGTCCGTCCAAAAGGTGGGCCGCGCCATAACGATCATCATTATGAAAATAGACCGATCTAATCAAGGAGCAGATCTCAGCGTTAAAAATAATTCAGCCGATGATATGATTTAGTGCGCTGGTGTATCCCGCTCAATGGGTGGATTGCCCTGAATTTAATAGCGAGTGATCATCATGGCGTGGCCCACCTTCTTCACGGATTACATGTTATACACATGTGATGAGTTGGCAGGAAAATGGCTGTTTGGAATCATTTAGCTATTTCTAAAGCGACATTTTATATAAAGAAATGTCCCGGTGCTCTCCGGGTGCTACAGGTTATGGTGCTCCTAGTTCCATTGGGTCACTTGAACATTTTAATCGATCGATCTGAACTGTACATTTACGTCTGGAATACACGTCACAGCTGACTGGATGATCCAATGCATCCTTGATTTACTCTTTTTGTAGCCATCGTATCTCCAATCAATGGATTGGATGGTTAGCATTGCTTAAAAAAATGTTCTCCTTTAGAGCAATAAGCAATCCATGAGGGGTCCTATAAAATAGACGGATGAAACTATTAATTAGACCTACCATCCGTATTAAAGCCCATTGATCGGATGGTTAAAATTCTCCGAAAGCACTGCTACGCTTATCTCTTTTATAGATAGGCCCTCTTTTTCCACTTTTGTTAAGGAGAACTAATCACCTGCAGGTGCGTGCATCATAACTTGCCGTGCCATCTCATCTTTCCTACCAACATTCCATTTTTGGAGGACATCTGTACCGTAAAAATGGTAGTTCCGAGCATGAAGATCACATGGTGTAAAAATCAGGCCATTTAGTTCATAAGGTGGGCCACACATAATAAGTGTGGTCAATCTGATTTAGAGATGGCTGATCTTAGCGATGGGACCTACCGTTTGCATGGGACGGGTTCCAGCATAAATGGCCGGTTGGCGGGAAAGAAATTGGCAATGTCCGGGAAGGATCGTAAGTTGCGCTATTCACAACTTTACACGCAGCACACGTGCTAACCATGCCACATAGAGGAACATCTGCCAATTATGTAATCTGGGCCCCACCATGAATATCACCACACGCAAAATCAGGTAGTTCGATTCATAAGGTGGGCCACTTTTGTACGGAAAGATTGGATGGTTTAAGGACGCTCGCCACCTGCCAACAATTCATATTCACGTCCATGTGTGGTTTGGCCTACCATCTTGGTTTTTGCATGCGGTCATCTTCATGAAGTAGGTAGCCGGCAGCTTTTTGAACGGCTCAGATGTCTCACATGCTTGCGTGTGTACAGATAAGTATGGAGATGGGTGCGTATGGGAGCTGTAAACCTCACGAGGCATCTATATCTTGGTTTAAAAGAGTTCATGCTCTGTATTCATGAGGGTCACGGATTCAGACCATCATGTGCCCGTTATCCGACGGCTCCAATTGCATTCACCTAACCAACTTGGAATTTATTTCTTTTCAAGAAAGGAAAAGTCAGATTAGGAATTCCCACTATTTTGTTTTAATAATTAAGAATATAAACATGTAAGGTGTGCGGATTGCGACATGTCGGTCCGTCGGGATCGGCTTTTGTGGTGGGCCCAACAATGACTTGGCTGCCACTTATCATTTCCCAGCTTTTCTTCTACTTGGGGACCTAGATAAACTTAGGGTTTATTTATTTATTTTTTATTATAAAAATTTTAAGAACTTGATTTTATTTTGATAAATGGGCCCCATGGTTTGGGAATCCAGAATTGAAAACCATTGTCCACTGTCAAATATGTGGGCCAGGTGTTATAGGGAGATTACCTTGTTAAGACCTTTTAGTTGCTCAGTAGGAGATAGGCTCTGTTTCAACAGTGAGATACGGGGATCCAGTGCCAATGTAGTGTGGGTGGGTGGTTGTCTGTGTGAAAATAAATAAATAAATAAAAATTAAAGTTGGAAGGTAAGAAGAGTGGGGCCCACCATCTGCCAAATTTATGGATTTGCTTGTGCCGTCCTCTGCCTTGCCAACATATGGTGGCCCACTCATAAGACGTGCTCTAAACTCTGAGAGATTGCTCCTTTGGACTGAACCGAGAGTAGATGATGTGGGCCCAAAATCCAGTGGTCGTAATGATACGCTGCAGCGCGGGTGGGGCATGTTCTAAGCAATGCAATTGATGCATGGGAAAGGAATAGATCACTGCTTTTACTTTTTCTGCTTTTTTTTTTTTTTTTTTTTTGGTTACAAAAACTGGTATTTTTTGCTATTACTTAAAATATTATAGCGAATAATGAAGAATTGCTCCTCTGGGATAAATAAATACTACAAATAGCAAAAATTGTAACAAAAAATAGTGAAACTTGAATTCAAATAGAAATCCGACCCTTTAAATGACCATATTTTGCAAAACTATATATGGGCTAAAAAATCTTGGCCATTAATCAAGATGTTTGTCTCGTCGATAGCTTTTCAACAACACATTTTATACCTAATTTTAATAATATTATGGTGAATAAAAGTTCTAATGCTTGTTTATACATTTCACTACCTTTTTCTTCTTCTTCTTCTTCTTTTTTCCCCTTTTCTTATAGATTGAACTTTTTGACCCAATTTCTCTTGAATTATTGTCCATAACGTTATCTATAACTTATTCTGCATCACTTGAATTACCAAAATTAACAGCAATTCAGATGAAAAGTTTATTATATTAAAGATTTATTTTTTTTCTTTTTTAACATACATGATTAACTTTTGACCGAAAACCTTACAACCATCACATAGAATATGGTGTTGGAAAAATATCGATAATGCATGTGTCCTGTCGGATCAAGATATATATATATATATATATATATATATATATATATATATATATATATATATATATATATATATATATATATATATATATATATATATATATAAACTTTTAAGATGTTTTATGGTTACAAGAATCTTGGGATAGTTCAAAATCCTTATCTCAACCATTTAATACAGTTTGAGCCAATTTATTATTATTTCTAGTAAGTTTATGAAATAGTTATTATTTTGGGTGAGTTTAGGCGTTCAGACATGTAAGTCACATTAATTATATTATAAATTAGCAATTCATTTGTTATTATTAATATTATTTGTGTTTTTTGAAAATTTTTAACATGTGAATTTAAGGATTAACTTTTAGTGTTAGAGATTTAAAATGCAATAGAAAATTAAAATCTTTGAAAAGTCTAAATTTAGTAATTAAGCTTAAATATTATGAGTTAAATATTGTCAAATTTTTAGTATAATCAAATTCAATTAATACAGGTTCAAGGTTGCCTCTTGATTGTTGTTGCCCAAAATCACATAGTACATCAATACATCACCTTTAACAAAGAAAATCCTTTTCGAGACCTATCTAAAATGAGCAGGGGAGATGAGCCAACCAGATAACCTTAAGGCAAAAGCTAGGACAACAAACATAAAAGCCATTCACACGATGGACCTCATACACAAGATATATAGATGTAAGAGAAGATGTGAAGCAATTTCTCTCTCTCATCTCTTTTCACTTTTTCTTGCTTCATCTCTTTAGTTTGTTACATCAAGGAGGATTTAGGTGTCCAGGGGTCTTCCTCAATTCTTTTGGGATATGATTCATTTAGAAGGAGAAGTTAAAAGTTTAAATGAAAGACAATAATATAGTACTAAACCACACATAAACTTTGGTATATATCTTATTACATTTAAGATGTGTTTGGATTGCTGGATTCAACCGTAATGTGAGGTAAAACTCACATCATTATTCCTTATAGCCAATTGGATAAACCAAGCTGTCAAATCATACTAATTTATTGGACCTTTCACCAACTTTAATGAGCTAAGGTGCATTGAAATGACATAGTTTTGTCAGCCCCACCATGATATATGTGTTATATCCACACCATCCATTCATCCCATGAGATCATTTTATGAAAAAGAATAAAAAATGACACATAACTAAAATGGAAATTAATCACACCACAGAAATCAGTTGGGATTAATGTATGCCATTAAAAACTTCATACCATCAGCGTAGTATCATCACATAGATAAAGGCCATAAACCTCTTCCTGGTTGTTTGGGGTGAATCGGCAGGCCCACGCAAGTGTTGGATGAAGCAAATATTTGAATCATGCCTTAAAATGATATTGCAAAATGAATAGATAGTGTAGATATATTAGGCAAGTTATATCTATATGTATGTATCACGTGAGTACGTTACACGTATATAAAAAAATTGAAGCTGCAACAATAGTTTTGTATTACATACTACTTTACTTTAGACTATTGTGGTAGTAATAATCATTACCCATTTACATAACATCACAGTGGAATCCAACCATCAAAACACGCCATTAAAAGTTTGTAATTTTGCCTAATCATATATTAAAACTGAGTTAATCTTCCTACTTATTATTGCCACGTCCTTAATATAATTCCTATGTAAAACAAGTATTGATCCACATTATCTCAATTATTAAAATTATTATCAAGCAATATTAAAATATTTTAATAATTAAAATAAAAGATCAATTATTGAAAACCATTGTAAAACCAATTAACATCTCTGGAGTATCGAGTCCAACAAAAACTACTTGATGGATTATCTGATTTACTATATCTTAACCGAAAGAATGTTCCTAGTTAACTGGTAAATCCCTTGTTGAATTATATAAACCTTAACACATCCTAATACATGAATCCATCAACTTACACATATGAGGTGGGGTAATGTACATAAGTAACTTAAATTTATCATATATCCTCATGTTTAAGATTAATCAAAACTAGTATATACATAAGTCAATTTAGACTAAACAAATGGGTTTCTTAATTTAGAAACTTTAAGTGATCCTCTAATACAAATATCTAATAGGTTTAACACTAAGATCCCAAATTCATGTATACTAAAATTCTTGTATAAAGTAAGAAAAAGGCATTAACACGTCATCGAATTCGATAATGGAGACCTTCCATTCAAAGTAATCATTAGTTCCCTCATACTGGATAATCACATAAAAATATCCACATGCTCATCCAAAAAAAAAAGTTTGTGGTCATGAAACAATAAGGTATTGATACTTATGAAACAAAATACTCTTTTAATAGGTAGTCATTGTGCTCTAACTCAAGTTTTCAAGAAAAATAGAGGAATCCCTCTTCTTTATCTCGTACATTCTCCCTATCATTTTCACCATACATCCAGTGCATCACAAATTGATTATATATATATCTTAAAAATGAAAAATATTTAATTTATATTTAAAAGTAGATGAAACTTTACATACAAATCATAATGACGACATATAACCATTTATCAGGTTAATTCCATGATTGATATTAGATGGTCAAGATCTCCTGGATAGGGTGGCTTTTGAGGCGCCTAAACAACAAGATTGGCTATGATTACAAGTTTTACAGTTGCGGAGTCATTACCACTTAGCAAATGTTAAAGACAATTATAAATCAAATCTCCAAGTTGAATGTCTCTTTTCCAATGAGGCTAGCATTCCATATGTACAAGGTTCAATCGTCAAGGAACCAACAGTGCTCCCTGCCGTGAATAATAGTGCAAGAGAAGGAATCTCCAATTAGGCAATCTAAGTCATTGAGCCCAATTATCTCCCATCACTCAATTTATTATCAGTCTACTACCATAATTATTCAATTTAATCTATTTCTTTTGGAATATCATGATCTAAGGAATGGATCATGGTACAAAAATAATATATATTACAATTTGACCCTTTTAAAATTGGCATATAATACATTAGGAACACTAAAAGATAGAAATCAGCAATGGCTCAAATTTGGTGTGAAAATTTTCATGAAAATGTTAAGTTTATTGGATGGTCGGGATAATCTAATTGATGAAAGTTGTTGTTAGCAACAACACGTGGAGCTTTTAGATTGCATGGTTCGTATCATTATACACACACGCAACGTGTGCATGATACGGAGGTAAAAAACTTCCTAGGCTTTGGAAAATAAAAATCATAATAAACTATAAAAAATGTGGTTTATGATGAATATGAATTATAAAATAAAAATTGCTCTTCTACATCCTCCTTCTGGCCCAAGGTCTATGACTATCTAACTGTTGTCATATGAATTTGTGGAATTCAATCCTTTAGCCAAATCCTTCTTGGTATATTATGGTCCTGCATGTAAATGGTGGTGGGCCTTTGCTATCAATATGGATGTGATTGTCGATGATAGGCATGACTCTATTTTTTTTGTTGGTGCTCACCCGATTAGTTTTACATGTCTTCTTTCAAATCAATGAAATGACAGATGGTGCATTCCCACCTTAGGGTTTATTTATTTATTTTTTATTATAAAAATTTTAAGAACTTGATTTTATTTTGATAAATGGGCCCCATGGTTTGGGAATCCAGAATTGAAAACCATTGTCCACTGTCAAATATGTGGGCCAGGTGTTATAGGGAGATTACCTTGTTAAGACCTTTTAGTTGCTCAGTAGGAGATAGGCTCTGTTTCAACAGTGAGATACGGGGATCCAGTGCCAATGTAGTGTGGGTGGGTGGTTGTCTGTGTGAAAATAAATAAATAAATAAAAATTAAAGTTGGAAGGTAAGAAGAGTGGGGCCCACCATCTGCCAAATTTATGGATTTGCTTGTGCCGTCCTCTGCCTTGCCAACATATGGTGGCCCACTCATAAGACGTGCTCTAAACTCTGAGAGATTGCTCCTTTGGACTGAACCGAGAGTAGATGATGTGGGCCCAAAATCCAGTGGTCGTAATGATACGCTGCAGCGCGGGTGGGGCATGTTCTAAGCAATGCAATTGATGCATGGGAAAGGAATAGATCACTGCTTTTACTTTTTCTGCTTTTTTTTTTTTTTTTTTTTTGGTTACAAAAACTGGTATTTTTTGCTATTACTTAAAATATTATAGCGAATAATGAAGAATTGCTCCTCTGGGATAAATAAATACTACAAATAGCAAAAATTGTAACAAAAAATAGTGAAACTTGAATTCAAATAGAAATCCGACCCTTTAAATGACCATATTTTGCAAAACTATATATGGGCTAAAAAATCTTGGCCATTAATCAAGATGTTTGTCTCGTCGATAGCTTTTCAACAACACATTTTATACCTAATTTTAATAATATTATGGTGAATAAAAGTTCTAATGCTTGTTTATACATTTCACTACCTTTTTCTTCTTCTTCTTCTTCTTTTTTCCCCTTTTCTTATAGATTGAACTTTTTGACCCAATTTCTCTTGAATTATTGTCCATAACGTTATCTATAACTTATTCTGCATCACTTGAATTACCAAAATTAACAGCAATTCAGATGAAAAGTTTATTATATTAAAGATTTATTTTTTTTCTTTTTTAACATACATGATTAACTTTTGACCGAAAACCTTACAACCATCACATAGAATATGGTGTTGGAAAAATATCGATAATGCATGTGTCCTGACCAATGATCAAGATATATATATATATATATATATATATATAAACTTTTAAGATGTTTTATGGTTACAAGAATCTTGGGATAGTTCAAAATCCTTATCTCAACCATTTAATACAGTTTGAGCCAATTTATTATTATTTCTAGTAAGTTTATGAAATAGTTATTATTTTGGGTGAGTTTAGGCGTTCAGACATGTAAGTCACATTAATTATATTATAAATTAGCAATTCATTTGTTATTATTAATATTATTTGTGTTTTTTGAAAATTTTTAACATGTGAATTTAAGGATTAACTTTTAGTGTTAGAGATTTAAAATGCAATAGAAAATTAAAATCTTTGAAAAGTCTAAATTTAGTAATTAAGCTTAAATATTATGAGTTAAATATTGTCAAATTTTTAGTATAATCAAATTCAATTAATACAGGTTCAAGGTTGCCTCTTGATTGTTGTTGCCCAAAATCACATAGTACATCAATACATCACCTTTAACAAAGAAAATCCTTTTCGAGACCTATCTAAAATGAGCAGGGGAGATGAGCCAACCAGATAACCTTAAGGCAAAAGCTAGGACAACAAACATAAAAGCCATTCACACGATGGACCTCATACACAAGATATATAGATGTAAGAGAAGATGTGAAGCAATTTCTCTCTCTCATCTCTTTTCACTTTTTCTTGCTTCATCTCTTTAGTTTGTTACATCAAGGAGGATTTAGGTGTCCAGGGGTCTTCCTCAATTCTTTTGGGATATGATTCATTTAGAAGGAGAAGTTAAAAGTTTAAATGAAAGACAATAATACAGTACTAAACCACACATAAACTTTGGTATATATCTTATTACATTTAAGATGTGTTTGGATTGCTGGATTCAACCGTAATGTGAGGTAAAACTCACATCATTATTCCTTATAGCCAATTGGATAAACCAAGCTGTCAAATCATACTAATTTATTGGACCTTTCACCAACTTTAATGAGCTAAGGTGCATTGAAATGACATAGTTTTGTCAGCCCCACCATGATATATGTGTTATATCCACACCATCCATTCATCCCATGAGATCATTTTATGAAAAGGAATAAAAAATGACACATAACTAAAATGGAAATTAATCACACCACAGAAATCAGTTGGGATTAATGTATGCCATTAAAAACTTCATACCATCAGCGTAGTATCATCACATAGATAAAGGCCATAAACCTCTTCCTGGTTGTTTGGGGTGAATCGGCAGGCCCACGCAAGTGTTGGATGAAGCAAATATTTGAATCATGCCTTAAAATGATATTGCAAAATGAATAGATAGTGTAGATATATTAGGCAAGTTATATCTATATGTATGTATCACGTGAGTACGTTACACGTATATAAAAAAATTGAAGCTGCAACAATAGTTTTGTATTACATACTACTTTACTTTAGACTATTGTGGTAGTAATAATCATTACCCATTTACATAACATCACAGTGGAATCCAACCATCAAAACACGCCATTAAAAGTTTGTAATTTTGCCTAATCATATATTAAAACTGAGTTAATCTTCCTACTTATTATTGCCACGTCCTTAATATAATTCCTATGTAAAACAAGTATTGATCCACATTATCTCAATTATTAAAATTATTATCAAGCAATATTAAAATATTTTAATAATTAAAATAAAAGATCAATTATTGAAAACCATTGTAAAACCAATTAACATCTCTGGAGTATCGAGCCCAACAAAAACTACTTGATGGATTATCTGATTTACTATATCTTAACCGAAAGAATGTTCCTAGTTAACTGGTAAATCCCTTGTTGAATTATATAAACCTTAACACATCCTAATACATGAATCCATCAACTTACACATATGAGGTGGGGTAATGTACATAAGTAACTTAAATTTATCATATATCCTCATGTTTAAGATTAATCAAAACTAGTATATACATAAGTCAATTTAGACTAAACAAATGGGTTTCTTAATTTAGAAACTTTAAGTGATCCTCTAATACAAATATCTAATAGGTTTAACACTAAGATCCCAAATTCATGTATACTAAAATTCTTGTATAAAGTAAGAAAAAGGCATTAACACGTCATCGAATTCGATAATGGAGACCTTCCATTCAAAGTAATCATTAGTTCCCTCATACTGGATAATCACATAAAAATATCCACATGCTCATCCAAAAAAAAAAGTTTGTGGTCATGAAACAATAAGGTATTGATACTTATGAAACAAAATACTCTTTTAATAGGTAGTCATTGTGCTCTAACTCAAGTTTTCAAGAAAAATAGAGGAATCCCTCTTCTTTATCTCGTACATTCTCCCTATCATTTTCACCATACATCCAGTGCATCACAAATTGATTATATATATATCTTAAAAATGAAAAATATTTAATTTATATTTAAAAGTAGATGAAACTTTACATACAAATCATAATGACGACATATAACCATTTATCAGGTTAATTCCATGATTGATATTAGATGGTCAAGATCTCCTGGATAGGGTGGCTTTTGAGGCGCCTAAACAACAAGATTGGCTATGATTACAAGTTTTACAGTTGCGGAGTCATTACCACTTAGCAAATGTTAAAGACAATTATAAATCAAATCTCCAAGTTGAATGTCTCTTTTCCAATGAGGCTAGCATTCCATATGTACAAGGTTCAATCGTCAAGGAACCAACAGTGCTCCCTGCCGTGAATAATAGTGCAAGAGAAGGAATCTCCAATTAGGCAATCTAAGTCATTGAGCCCAATTATCTCCCATCACTCAATTTATTATCAGTCTACTACCATAATTATTCAATTTAATCTATTTCTTTTGGAATATCATGATCTAAGGAATGGATCATGGTACAAAAATAATATATATTACAATTTGACCCTTTTAAAATTGGCATATAATACATTAGGAACACTAAAAGATAGAAATCAGCAATGGCTCAAATTTGGTGTGAAAATTTTCATGAAAATGTTAAGTTTATTGGATGGTCGGGATAATCTAATTGATGAAAGTTGTTGTTAGCAACAACACGTGGAGCTTTTAGATTGCATGGTTCGTATCATTATACACACACGCAACGTGTGCATGATACGGAGGTAAAAAACTTCCTAGGCTTTGGAAAATAAAAATCATAATAAACTATAAAAAATGTGGTTTATGATGAATATGAATTATAAAATAAAAATTGCTCTTCTACATCCTCCTTCTGGCCCAAGGTCTATGACTATCTAACTGTTGTCATATGAATTTGTGGAATTCAATCCTTTAGCCAAATCCTTCTTGGTATATTATGGTCCTGCATGTAAATGGTGGTGGGCCTTTGCTATCAATATGGATGTGATTGTCGATGATAGGCATGACTCTATTTTTTTTGTTGGTGCTCACCCGATTAGTTTTACATGTCTTCTTTCAAATCAATGAAATGACAGATGGTGCATTCCCACCTTTCATTAAAGAAAAATAAAAAGATAATAATAGGACATATAATAGATGGTTAAAATTAAGAATAACTTCAACTCATTGTAAAATCATTCAATCAATCTACTTTCGAATTACTTATTGTATCTTTATAGTATATCTTACAATTTGGAGAATATAATTTGCATTATATATATGTAACATGTGGCTTTTTTGAGTGTGTAACTATGAACCATCTTACTCTGTTAGAGTATCATATAACTCCCCACAACTATTGCTTACATATTAGTCTAATGCCATTACAATTATTGAAAGAGTTCAATAGTCTAATTATTAAAAGAGTTCCACATAGGATAACCATGTCTGATTAAAGGACACATAAATGAGCTTACCCTTCAATTGAATCAAAATAACTCTAATTGAAATTCAAAATTAGATTGATTTATCTTTTATTATGAAGGTTGAGGGTTTTGAATTTTTGCCCATTTTCTATAAAATGCATTTTTTATGTCAACATGACATAAGTGGATGTACTAATTGAAATTCGAAAGGTAGGACCACCTTGAAGATCCATTCATTAGGTGGAGCAAAATGAAGAAAACAATGAAAAAAATGGAGATGACAACCAATGGATTTATCCAGTTTACACATATGGCTCACACAAATATTGGATAAGCCCAAAGTTTTATATCTACTGATCTTTAAGTTAAGCCCTACCTTTTTAATGGCTATAATATTATGTACATGTGAAATAATAAATAACTTTTTTTTGGTAGACCATCCAATGCTTAAGGAATAACTCACAATTCTACCACACATGTGATGTGTGGATGCAAGAAGAGAGGTGAAGCAATCTCTCAATCTCTCACTTTTTCTCGCTTTATTATTTTAGGATGTATTATAGGGAAAAGTTTTTGTATATAAAGCTCTTTTAATTCTTTGAGATATGAAGTATTTATATGGAGTCAAATTTTCAGAGAGAGAGATACTAATGTACTGCTCCAATACCTTATAGACTTTAGTATATACCCTACTACATTTAAAGGCTTTTATCAAGCCTAACCATATATTAAAATTGACATAAAGCCTCCTGCATATCATGACCAACCACCCTCGTTCCAATTTCCATATGATGATCCACATGATCTCAACTGTTACAATTATCATCAAGTGATATTGAAATATTTTAACGATTAAAAAAATAATAACTAACAGTTGAAAATCTTTGTAAAAATAATTAAAACCTTTTGGATATCGAGCCAGTGAATGTATAGTCTAACTTATCGAATCTTAGCCATAAAAATATAATTAAATAACAGATAGATCCCTTATTAAATTATATAGACCTCAACCGCATCCTAATGCATGAATCCAACAACATGCACATATGAGGTGGTGTAGACTACATTATACTAGAGACTTTAATTCTCCATATGTCCTCATATTTAAGGATTAATAAAATCTTATACATACACAAGTCAATCTAAATTAAGCATGATGGGTCTCTTGATTTAAAGACTTGAATGATCCTTCAATGCAAGTATCTAATATATCTAATATTAAGATTCTATATCCATAAATTCTACAACTCCTATGTGAGGTAGGACAAAGGAATTAACTCATTATTGAATGCGATAATACAGACCTTTCACCCTTATTTATCATAAATTCCTACACATAGGGTGACCGTATAAGAATAATCACATGTTCATCTTAAAAATCTTATAGGTGGTCATGAAATAGTGAGGCATTGATATCCATGAAACACAACTCTCACAACTTATGCAAACACAAGTCAATCTAAATTTGCCATTTTGCCCAAAATTCATTTCCTTCAACTCACTTATTTTCCCTATCATTTTCATAATACCCCTGCTATATTATGAATTGGTAGAAAACATTGAAAATAAAACCAATTTCTCTGTTTCTTATTTCTCAAAAATAAAAAATATTTAATTTCCATAAAAAATTAGATGGAACTTTACTCATGAATCACAATGATGACATATCCTAACCATCTATCAAGTGAATTCCATTATCAATGTTAGATGGTCAAGATCTCATGAACAATGTAGCTTTTGGGGCACCCCAACAACAAGATTGGCCATGATTACCAGTTTTACAGGTGGTGAGTCATTACCACTTAATAATGTTAAAGGCAGTTATAAATCAAGTCTCCTGGATGAAAGTCTCCCTTCTAGGAGGGCTAACATTCCATACATGTAAGCCTTAATTGCCAAGGATTCAAAAGTTTATCTAGTGCTCCTTATCGTGGATAACAGTGTAGGAGAAAGAATCTCCAAATAGGCAATCTTAGCCATTTAGTCTAATTATCTCCCACCACCTAATGTACTATCAGTCTGCCGCCACAGATGTACACTTTAATCTAGTTCTTTTAAAATATCATGATTCCAATAAATGAATAATGAGAAAAAAAATCACATATATTACAATTTGTCATTTTAACATTGGCATATAATGGACAACAGTTCAAATTTATTGAGAAAATTTTCATGAAAAATGTTAAATTTACTATACAGTTGAGATAATTTAATAGAGGAAAGTTGTGGTTAGCAAACAACATACATTGAGCTTATGGATTGCATGGTTAAGATCATCGTACAAGCATGCATCATATGCATAATATGGGGGTAAAAAATTTTCCGAAGCTTTGAAAAAAAAAACTCACAAAAAAAGAAGAAGAAGAAGAAGAAGAAGAAGAAAAAGTAGTATCTAATAAATATGAATCATAAAACAAAAATTGCTCTTCTAGCCAAACTTTTGCCCAAGGCCTATGATTATCTAGTTATTGGCACATGAACTTGTGGAATTCAATCCTTTAGCTCAATCTTTTTTGGCATACTGTAGCCTTTCATGTAAATAGTGATGGGCGTTCCTATCCATATGGATGAGATTGTCGGTAATGCGCGCGACTTTGTTTTGTTTGTTGGCTCTCTCCTAATTAGTTGTACATGCCTTCTTTCGCATCAATAAAATTATAGATGGTGTGCTCCAACCTTCCATTAAAAATAAATAAAAAAGATAATTTTGGGACATCTAATGGATGGTTTTTTTATTTAAATTTTTTTTTTTTAAATTTGATGCGCACACACCCCCACACACTCACACCATAGGGGGATTTCACCACCTGGATACTCGAACCCTTGACTGGGTGTTGAAACTCCTAAGATTCTGCCACCCAAGCAAGAGCAAGGATCTGAATAACTTTAGTTAAAGGTAGGGTCATCCAATTAATCCAGGTTTTGAATTACTTATTACCTCTTTATAGTACGTCACTTGGAACCCATATATGAGGTGTGGCTTTTTTGAGTGTATAAATATAAAGCATCTTTCTCTTCCAAAGTGTCATATAACTTCCTGCAATTATTACTTACACGTTAAGCCTAACCCACCTGCAACTCCGATATCTATTTCTCAATTGAATCAAACAACTCTAATTGAAATTCAAAATTAAATTAATCTATATTTTATTTGAAAAAGCCGAGAGGCTTAATTGTAATAAAATAAAATAAAAATGGAGGAAAATAAACATAATTTATATTTGGACGGTTGATTTTAATAGCTATTATATTAATTTATACTAATACTAATTAAAGCATTTTTTAATAAATCAAATAAACATAATTTTGATATATTACTTAAGGTTCGGAGGAGTAGAAAACAATGGAATAATGGAGATGATGGCCAATGAATTTACCCAATGTATACATATGGCCCATGCAAATATTGTACAAGCCCGAACTTTTATAGCACTGATCTTTTACGTTGAGCCCTACTTTTTCAACGGTCACGATATTATGTACAGGTGAATTAACAAATAATCCTATCTCTTGTGTGGACGGTCCACTGCTTAAGAAACAGCTCACAATCCTACTACCCCTGAGTTCCTTGTCTTAAGCATTGGACGGTCCACACAAGACAGGCCTCATCCTTTTGTGGTTCTGGCGCCACTTTCGATGGGCCGTGGTGCGGAACTTGAGTGAAATGTATAATCCCAACCGTAGATATTTGCAAACGAGTGTGGATTGCCACTGTGACCATTTAAAGGTTTTTAGGAGACCCTGCTCCATCTAAGATGGACGGTTGTAATGACACGTGCATCTCTACGCGTAGGGCCTGTCACTGCTAACTTTCCACGTGGCCCCGATGGGCGGTGCTTACTGGTGACAGGAAAGAGACCAGGCCAGCGAAATAGCAACAACCCATGTACCGTCCACCGTTCATCGTGGCATACACGTAATCATGTACGTCAGTCCAGAACGTTCTAGAAGACTGCATATGCTAGGGACCCTTCTTCCAGCAGCAAAAGACCAACCGGCACACATGCGAACGTAGCACATTCGCGTGAGATCCGGTGCGTTCGGATCTTCCCTAGCTGAAATCCAGCCCGTTCATTTACCAGGCTGCAGAGAAATGATAACCAACGATCCAGTCGAGATTTTCATTTGCGGCTAACTACGACGGTCTGCTCAAGTACATGCATTGGGGGACCATCTGATGAACGTTGCGGATCTGGCTCGGGTTTTTGGCAGTTGAAGATGGGTGTATGGAACGCGGATTCGCTAAGACTCGGATCCAGCCAAGGGGGTGCAACCCTGACCGTGGGGCTCAGCTCGATGTATTTGTTAACATCCACGCCATCCATCTGTTTTGCCTGCGTATTTTAAGGCATGGTTCAAAAATGATGCAGATGCAAATCTTAAGTGGACCACACAGTACGGATTGAATTCCTAACATTAAAAGTTTCTAGGGGGCCAAAATAGATTTGGATGAAGCTGCTATTTGCGTTTTCCTTTCATCCACGTCTGTTTGACCTTATCAACAGGTCGGATGGCAAATAAATATTACGGTGGACCCTTGTTAGTTTTTAATGGTGGGCATTTGATGTACATTGTTTTCTATGGTGTGGTCCACCTGATACTTGTATCTACTTCTTTTTTCGGATAATGATCTACAATAAGTTGGAAAAACGGATGGACGGTGTGGATATACAATGCATATACTAAGGTCGGCCCCAGAGTCGGCATTTCCAACGTCATCAATGTGACTACGTTTTCTCTTGCGGAGGCGAGGATCAAGACATTTGAATAAATCAATGGTTAAATTTTAATTTATGATCATGTGTGGCCCACCTGAGAAGAGTCTTACATATGAACCAGGCATTCCGCATGTCACGTCATAGCCCGCAGTATCAACCGTTTATCACAGTGATCGATCGACCCTTGCTTTGTTGTGTTAAAATCATACAGTTGTTTTCAAGTGGACCACTCTCTTCTAGGTTGGTGGGCTGACACAGTTAATCGGTTGAAACCAGTCTCCCCACGCATTTGACAACCATCCGATCAAGATCTACTCTTCACTCTTAAGTAATTAAGGTGTATCATCGCTCTTTCGGATGTCTGACGTGCATCCTTACGGGCGCACACGTACCTATAGAGTAGAGTTATTTGATACTCTCACAGAGTGTATACTTCATACACATGCACTCATCGTCATACTCGTGGCACACAGGTAACAGGAATCAAACCGTTCAAATCCTGGGACTCACTGTAGACAGATCACACCGCCAGAATCAGATTGATTGAACAATTGAAACCTCCGATTAAGGATATCTGTTCATTGAATTTGGACCATTGACACTGTTCATTTTAACCGTCGGTTGGATTTTTTACGTAATTTTTTCATATTTGGCACATCATCATGACTCCACAGCCATTCAGGACTGCATGCAGACAAACCACCGTACTCTGCCAGATTACAATGGCATGCAGCCCGGTGAGGCAGCTTTCAGTCCATCGAGTACGGAAGAAAACCACGCCTGTAGTCCTATCATACTTGGGTAGTAGGTGGTGGGGCCATCTCTGCGAGTCATGACCACGGCCCAAAGGCCCCACTGACTATCTTAATCAATATATCGGTTGATTGCAAACGTACGGTTAACATTCAGAAATGGAAATACGAGTGGGTAGCAGTCCATATCTACTCTAAAAGAGTCCACCATACGTAAATAATTGTACAGAATGTGGGGCCCACTGGATGGACGTCCATATCTTCGTTGTACAAATGGTCAGTTGCAGCGGCAATGAGGAGTATGTGTAGTTTTATATGAGTAAGTGCACTGGCTCAAGTGGACTCGCGTGACACCTGAAAATGACTAATCAAAGATCTCGGCTGGCAAAGGCCATCATGCCTCGAAATGCATTTTGATATTATCACTAGGTGGGCCTTACGTGTAGAATAAATGAATGGTCATGAGAAATTCAGCAATGGTGCAAATTCTCTGAGCTGGTCGGCTTACCTCATTGATGATCAGATCGGCCTGATTTATGAGGTGTGGAATTTATTTAGTGGAACTAGCATGATGAGCGGCTCAGATCTTGTTTACGTATCTGTTGTTTACACGCGTGAAGAGCGACGTGTTTCCTTCTTATAAGTTATAACCACAATTTCATGCGAGTAAAAAAAGGAGAAGAAAAGAAAAGTAATTTTGTACGTACTCTGGCACAGCGCAGAGGTCTGTAGACGTTGTCGATGCACGGATCTACTGACATGTGACCAAATCCATGGTGGTTGACCTGCTTTCAATCCAGACCGTCCATTTACTGGGCCCTAACATGGATGGCTGTAGTCCAAAAAAGATGACAGAGTGACAGAACGATGTAACCTGCCAGTCGCCGACATTTGTACACTACCTACTTGAATAGGGAGTGTGGACCTCTCAACATCTTCCTATCTGTTCATCCGACGGCCCTCCTTGCCCTCCTTCTGAACATTTCCCTATCTGTTCATCCGACGGCCCTCCTTCTGAACATTTCCCTATCTGTTCATCCGACGGCCCTCCCTCTCCGATTCGAGGAGTCGAGAAACAGTGAAGTGACCGGGAATGACTCGTTCAGTGACTCGGTGAGTCACTGCCGATACGCTCGATATAAACAACTCAAACCAAGTGGACTCAGTCTGTCTCGTTCGACACATGGACTCTCTCCCTTCGTGTCATCTCTTGCCTCTAGGACGCGGTTTGGCTAGTGACCCAGCACCTGCCAGCTGGTTGATGTCAAAGCTCTGGCTGGCCACACCATGATGTACATGTTTTATCCATGCCGTCCATCCATTTTTCCTTTTCATTTTAGAGCATGCGGCAAAACATCAGTCAGATCCAAATCATAGGTGGACCACAACTTAGGAAAAATAGTATTGATTAAACGTTAACCATTAAAAACATCCTAAGTAAGGCCACTATAATGTTTTTTGTTTTTTATTTTATTTTATTTTATTATTATGTAGTAGTAGTTCATGTTCCAATATAATATAAATTTCCCTGATTTCATCTTCAACAATATAATTTCCCTGATTTAATACATAGAAAATCGGAAAATCACCACTAGGCTCACGAAGGCCTATCCGATCGTGGCCCACTTGGGTTTTGAATCTCTCTGAGATAAAACCGACGTCCTGATGAGCCTTACTTACAGGCCAGTGCTATGAGCCATACGGTCAAACGTAGATTTGACTAAGGACTCAACGACTCGATCCAACTCACCTTGTCTTTCCATCCCTGCCGACCTGAGGTAGGTGTCCGTCCAAGTGTTGGATCGGTAGATACGTGCAAAACCCCCAAATACACTGTAGTCTGCCGGCATCATGATGTACAGCTTCTCTTTTCTGGGGCTGGTGCGCAGTACACGCAGGGGACGCTCCTGAATAATTGCTTTTTAAGACTGGAGTCGTGATTCCGTGAGCGGGAAGAGTGTCAGATAACCGTCCGTAAGGCACACGTGTCAGAGATCTTGTCCATTCATCAGGTATGGCGCACTATCGGCGTGCCATTTGCCATAACTGTAGACAGGCCCATTCATGTACGTTGACTTTTTACCGTTCTAACTGCCCAATTTTAATCATAAACGTTTAATATTACTTGATGAATGGTCCAGATCTATTACACGTGTACCTTGCATCCGATCTCTGACACGTACTCCGGTTTCATGATAATCGGGCTGCGTATGTGCTTGATACGCGGGCATTCAGAAATAGTGGCGTATATTAGCTCGAATAAAACCGAATAGATTGTGGATCACACTATCTTTATCTGACAATCCCAAGATTATATTTGCACTGATTCGTGGACACTTGTTCGTGGAATTAGGACCGTTGGATGCTTTTCATTTTTAACCGTCCAATAAATGCCCACCAATCCGATAGGGGGATGATCAAATATACTTAATTTTGATTTGCGACACATCTACAATGGATGCGATAAGTTTTAGTGTTTAATATGACTATTGGAATGCCTCATTTCCAATATCTAAGTGCCCGCGTATCATCTGTTGCACTCCGCCGGAGTATCAAAAGCTTTCCTCGGAAATGAATGAATCTTGTTTTGGTTTGGGAGGAAACGACGCGCTATTAATCTCCTTCACGTGACCTGCGCCTTGCCTCTCCTTCACCGCCACAAATAACAATTCCATTCGCGCGACTGAAGTTTGAAAGAGTGCTCGCTTCATACGTTGCAATAAAGAACACGTGTCCAAGATCGAATCCGATTGTGAGGCGATTCTCACTAGTTATATGCCACGTGTCAAAATTCGGAACGATATGATGATCAGGTGGGCCAGATGAAAGATTAAGTGAAATTTAACAAGGTCCGATTTATATTACACTCTTCACTGGCTGTCTTAAACAAAATCACAGTGATCAGATGATGGGAACCATCCAGTCAGTTGCATAAAAAAATGGATGGATAAGCTCGCACATGGAAGATAGGTCCAATCACGGACGTTCAGGACCATCCGATTGGTGTGATTTTTGCGTACTACCGGAAGAATAGTGGACTTAAATATTGGACGGTCCAAAGAAGTGATGTGAATGCCAAGGATTCCAATGAAAGGTTAGGATTTTCCAATCAATCCGATTCGGGGGCTACGACGTATCTACGTAGGGTCTAAGAATTTTGTGAATTCACTTTGAGTTACATGCATGCCACGTATGCATTAATAGGGTGAGTGAATGGCTATCATGGATGGATCATGTGGGGCCCAATAGATGTGTGGTCCATTGAATTTTTGACAGCATCATGCAATAATGACATGGTAAAGGATCGTCGAACCTTTGGCTACCGTGAAAGTCACGATCAGATCCTAGGCCCACGTGCCGATGGACGGATGATTTCAACCATTCATCTCGTTGGTAAATAAGCTATCATCCCAAATCACGTGCCCGGTCTTGACTCTAGACTTTAGTAGTTGAACGCGAGCTATTAGAAATTCTTTCTGATATTCTGATTTCATCTACAAATAATGATGGTTACAGCCATCAGACTAGATTAATTGATTTAAGCGGTTGATAAAGGGAGGAATTTAGAAAATGGGCCATCCATCCTCGTTTCAAAAAAGCCATGATGGAATCATAAGTTTTAACGACTGTAAATTAAATTTCATCAGAATATTAAAAAGTAAATGGCTAAATAGAACCGTCCATTATAATTTTGTAAATGTAAATTTAGATTTAATATGTTGTTTTTTAAATTATTTTACTCATATTTTATAATAAATTTATACAACAAAATTCAAAATAATAATAATAATAAAATCTACAGGGAGATGCTTTTTGAGGTATGAAATAGAAAAATGCTTTCATTTAATTAAATTCTTAAAAAAACAAAAAAAGTAATGAAGTTACAGACTTATGAGACACAATAGTCATAACATAAATAGTACATCGGATCTATAGGTCGATACTATCATTAGATGGGCTATAGGTTGATGCACTTAAATTAGAATATTTTTATTTGGGTACATTATTTTTATAGATTAGCCGACCTTATGATTGGACCTGCTATATTTTTTATTTGACTAATAATAAGATTTGTTTACATCTATTTGATTATTTGGATGTGAGATGCACACCATGTGGACCCTACAACTTTCAATTTTTCACTTTGTTATAAAGAAAACTCAAATTAGAATAATGTAATGTCGTCTCTTTCAAAGCACTCCTTGGAATATCCTTCCAAGAGGCACTATTTCGTAAAATCCAATTACTTGAGGAGATTTAATGTAGTCAAAACTCATTTTTTTAAAAAGAAATTATTTCCTTAACTATTTTCTTTGTTAAAAAAAAGAGAGCATCTTTATAAATCGAAATTTGTTATGATGTTTTGTAAAGAAAGCAATCTTTCAAAATTCTAATCGAACCAAAATCCTAAAAAGTTAAAATTATTTTGAACTGAAAGTAATTTGTAAGCCCTATGATCAAGATCTAGGCAGTTAATCTATTGGGCCCCATAATCAATGGCAAATACCCAAAAGTCGAAATATTGGATCATATCAGTTTCTGATTGGAGAATTTTGTGGGTGGGGAATATTCACTTTGGAAAAGTTCAACCACCATCAGGCACTCAATTTCCCAATAGTCATGCAATCAATTGGGATTGTCCAACCAAACATTGGTAAGGCTGTATTGATGAACGGCTCAGATCTCATACATGGGTGGAGGGCACATGATAACTAAGGAATCATTTTGAAGGAGTGAAACCCTTCATGAAAGATGCTTAGTTCATTATAACAAAGCTTCATGGATGAAAGAATCTTTTACCTACTTTAATAATTCATCTTCCGCAAGTTAATGGGAATTGAGTTCTTTAAGGTGTCGTTTGGATGCTTCTAAGTTTTATTTCTCTTTAACTACTTTAATAATTCATCTTTAGGATGTTAATGGGAATTGAGTTATCAAGGGATGCAGATTACATAATGCTACAGTGCTTTGTGGGCCCCACCGTGATGTTTGTGTTTTATCCATGCTGTCCATCCATTTTTCCAGCTTGTTTTAGAGCATGAATTAAATAAATGTGGCAAATCTAAATCTCAGATGGACCACAACATAGGAAAAGTGGTGATTGAATACCCACCATTAAAAACTTTTCAGGGGCTAGAAAAGTTTTGGAAAAAAACTAATATTTGTGTTTTACCTTCATCCAAGTCTATGTGACCTTATCCATAAGTTAGATGGCAAATAAACATTATGGCGGCACCTAGGAAGTTTTTAACGGTGGACTTTCAATTACCACTACCTTCTTATGGTAAGGTCTACTTAAGATTTGAATTTGCCTCATTTTTGGGCTCACACGTTAAAATAAGCTAGGGGTTGAAAATTGAATGAATAATCTAGATAAAATACATATATCATGGTGGGGACTATAGAGCACCATCAATGTAATAAGCGTTCATTCTTCAGACGCATTTGAATGTCGGTAAGTTTTAGTAGTTACTTAAAGATTTAGTGTAACTATCTCATATGTAGCGTTCGGAAAGTAAAATTTCATTGGTAAATGAGTTACAGGTTGTAAATCATAGACTTTTAGTGCATTTAAATTCATAAGAAAAAAAAGGTAATTTTACTTGGCTATAAATAACTTATACCTAAAACTCACTTTTAAATATAATTTATTTACATTTAAGAAAGTTGCGTGCATCCAAACGACTCTTAATTGAAATTTCTTTTTAAAAATCTTTGGACAAGAACACTACAAGCCTCAATTTTCTTGAATTAGCAAGTGGAGAATTTTCAAGCATCCAGGAGCCTTTCTAGATGAGGGGAGACTCCTATACTAGTTTAGCACAATTTAAAAACAGAGCGACATCATTTCTGCGTTTGTAGAATGCGTGCCGCACACATAGAACACGTCCATGATGATCTGAACCAGGCACCCGGTAGGCTCAGCTGTTGATTGGGCCTGAACTAAATTTTGTTATGATTGGGACATCCTGACCATCTAATAAATGGGCCTTTCCTGAATGTCAACTTTTCTCTTTTATTATTTTTTATGCTACTAATTAAAGGACTAAATTCATTGAAACATTGTGATTTTTGGAAATTCCTTGGTTGTTTGGCAGCATAAAGTAACCAGGGGTTTAAAATCCCCTCAAAGAGGGGGTTTGAAATCCACAGTGAAAGTTTGGATTACACTTAAAATCATTTCAAAATCATTTCAAGAGTTGCATGTGTAACATGTGTGCCACCGTACTATTAATTTATTGAACACATGGCCCACTAATGATATCAAAAAATAATTAGATTATCAATTCATCACCATTAATTACTTTGATATGATGATAAGCACTGTTGAAGCATTGTCCATGTAAATCAATGGTTAGAATTGTTGGATAGTCACATAGACATGATCTTTTGTTTGTGGCCCGTCTAATACTTGGAATTTCATTATTTTCTGGCAAAATATATATTTTAGCGGGCTTATTACAACCATCGTGTCAAACACTGCATATGTCACTAATTAGAGCTATTAAAGTTGATTAAGTAATTAAATTCAAACTCCAATAAAATGGCTACTTTTGGATTAAAGTTGGTTCCCAATCCTGGGTTGTCAAACACAACGGAAGGATTTCAAATCCATGGGTTTCAAATCAACGCTCCCAAACAGTCCCTAATACAAAATTGACAGTTGCCATCTCATTTATGCGTCCCACATGGTTCAAAAGGACATGAGGCATGAAAAATGCCATGCCACCTTTTATTTTTTAAATTGTTGCGACTTTTCAACCTTGGCGGATTAAGTGAATGCAGGAATCACATGGCTCTATAGATCTATAGTTGTAAGGCCCAACATGATATATGGATATTTTATCCACATCGTCTATCAGTTTTGCAAGATTATTTAAAGGTATGATTTCAAAAATAAAGCAGATCCAAATCTAAAACGAACCACACCAAAGGAAACGATGGTGATTGAGCGCCCACCATTAAAAACTTCTACCGGCGAGAAGGCATAATCTTTTTAAAAAATATAAAGAGAAGATGACAATAACCATCTGGCTAGGATTGTCCGATCAGTTTGATTTTACTGATATGTGCCATCCACGGTGTGCCCCATAATTTGAGTGGTCTAGATATCTATACACGAGTGCCACAGTAGGCGAAGGATGAGTCACCACAATTTTCAAAATGGTGGTGAACTAAGGCAGTGTAGCCATGGGAGACATTTCAATCTAGCATTGGATCCTTCTACTATTCAAAAGGACCGTGGCATTATGGGAAACGAACCCTTTCATTGTCATGGAAAATGATGAAATTGGGAGACACTCAAATCCTATTTTATTTCAAAATGTCACAAGAGATCCGTGAAACTTCAAAAGCAAGAATAAAACAATGAAATCCCATCATCTTTTTGCAAGAAATCCTTGTATCCTCTGATAAAGTGCTCCCATGATGCTCGGGTACTTGGAAATTACTTGGAAGTTACATAATTAAACTGTCCAAATATTTTAGGTACCACCACTCTATATATAACGTGAACTGAAAATTAAGCTTTACTTTATTTCGGAAAACTAGCGTCTATGAATTAGAGGTTAGGATTGTCCAAAAAAGCAGATTTTTTATTTACCTGGTGGTGGTGGGTTCCACAATTTAGTCACTTTAAGTTGAGTTAATGCATGAAACTTGAAGCATTGCTAATTGCTTGTGTTGGAAGTGTCGTGGACGGCCAGAGTATCAAATATCTCCCCATCTGTTTACCTTGATGCCAGTACTATGGTGGTTACATGGTCTGGCTGGGCTGAAGGGCGTAGTATTCCTGCCCAACCCAGCCAGAATTGGGCCACGCCCGAACCTGGCGGGCCAGCCCGGCCCATTGATAGCCCTAATGGTAGGGCTGAATGTCCGGCGGGTTCAACCTGACCAACTCAACACTGGGTTGGGCTCAGGCAGGATGTGTCGGGTTTGGTCTCGGGCTTGGGCTGTACAAACACCAACCCAATAAAACTTGGGATGAGGTCTTGGGTTGCCCGACCCAACTCAACCCGAACCCAATTAATAATTGAGTGTGGATTGTGTCTGTGTTGAAGGCACATGAAATTCTAGTGCTATCGGGTCTCATTAGTCAACATCATTTCTGATGACTTGAGCTAACAAGATGCACAGATTTCTCTCTCTCAAATAGATTGTATGCTCCAACGGAGTAGTTGTCGTATATTTTAGCTTGTTTATTTAGGAAAAAATAAATAAAGCTTTTTACTATAAATAATTACATATATAATTTAAAAAATCATAATTAAAAAATAAGACGTGTATTAGCATCTATCCACTGGACCTACCCGACCAATATAACTGAGCCCGCTTGGATTGGGCTTGGGTCGAGAATTGCCAACCCGAGATTGGGTTGGATTGAGTTAGGGTTGAGGTATAGGAACCTTTGGTTGGGCTAGCGTTGATCCCCAACCCGACCCGACCCGCCGGACTTTCAGCCCTAGATATGGATGAATTCATCAACCCTCTAAATCAAAGGAGAAAGATGTCTGAAGCTTATCTTTATTCTATCCTGATTTTCCTCGTCTCCATATCTTGCAGATGTCATTAGTAAATTTTGAGAAAAAACATAGATAGGCAGGGCATGCGCAGCAATCCAAACCGTCCAAATTGTTATCCCCATGTAGAGGAGTTATAATCTTAAAAAATATACGAAAAATAACCATCTGATTCGTGGTCACAAAGTGGATGGTTAATATGATTCAACAAACAAAATATCCAATAATCAGAGGTTAGAAAGATAGAGTTATATAGTCTGTCTTTGAATTTTGAACCAACCAATGTTTCCTTGGTAATGGGCTTTGAACAGATTGGGCCTGGGTTGTTGGGCCATCCCTATTGAACGATTGGGATTGGCTTGGCCGGATCGGGCCATTAACAGCTCTACTCGGTAATGGTCATCTTTGTCTCGTCTGGGCCCCACTAAAGCTCTAGAGTCCAAAACTCCTTGTAGAATAAATCTATTCTACAAGTGATTCACCTGCATCATCTACCTTTGTGGGGCCACTGTGTCGTGTATATTCCACAAAACCCACGTTAAGTGGGCCCCACCGTGATGATTGAATGCTCCAAAAATTAGGCTTATTCATACCATAGGAGATGACCCACACGAGTTGAGTTAGCTCGGTCAGCTCCCTCGACTCACCTCGGTTTGAAACTGGATTCAGACCGAGTTAAATTGGTTTTTGGAGCTCGAGCCAGTTCGAGTTTGACTTGACTCGGCTCGAAACCCGACTCGAATCGGCTCGGTGACTTGGTAACCCCCAACTCGGATCAAATCAGTTCTGTGACTCGGTCATTTTAATCTTTATGTTGCTCGCTAAGTGTTGTTTCGTATACTGCCCTCATATCATGGTATTTTCGAAATGGGCATTCGAGGAAGAATGAAAAAACAAATCTGCACAAAAGAAAAAAATAAAAAACCTTACATTTTAGGATTGTCCTCTTATCTTGGATTTAATGCTGCTTGTTGAGTGTTTGATGAAATGCCTGTAAAGTATTCTAACTTGTTTGCATTAAAAATGTAATCCATGTGCTTGAGATAATTTCACATAAGCTCGAATTTGGCTTGAGCTGGCCCAAGCTATTGACCAAACTGAGCTGATTAATCAGGCTAAAGGACCAAGCCAAGCTGAGCTGTGCCAACCACGCCACGACCTGGTTAGACTTGTGTAGAGCTCTACTACCCACAGCCACCCAAAGACCTCCAAATTCAAGTAATGGCTACATCAGCCTGATTTTCTGGGCAACAATTTTCACTGTTGATCAACCCTTCAGGGCAGGTTGGATGTCATGCACAAACCATGGAGGGCCCCACACAAAATCCTTGTAGAGAATTTGTAGAGGGGCTGGCTACTAAAGCTCTATATACAGTAGCTAATGTATTAAATACCGTACATTAGTGGAAACGGAATTTTTCTAGAAAATAATTATACCTTATTGATATATAGATACTTATAAGTAGAACTTCATGAACATGAGTGGACCTTTTATATATATCAGTGACATGAGAATGCGTTGGTAACCGGTCAGATTGGTTACTATCCGTTGGGTTCCAAATGGGCCAGGCCTGGGCTCAGAAAAACCAAGATTCTGAATATACTCAGCCTGATCAATTCAAAGTCCGGGAGTTGGACCTGTTATTACAGAATTTCATTTTCTGTCTGACCCAGCAGATCCTTGGTTAAAAGGCTCAGAGGCTCATACTGCCTCGTTCATTCCTAGCCCAAGTCCATGGTTGAATTGGCCCATCTGGCCTGAGTCAGTGGGACTCAAGGGTGTGATTCATGCTATTGAACTAGATTGGGTCCAGCTGAATCTGACTTGCGACGGATTTTTCTGAGTCTTTACATGAGCATGGCCCGTTGACAGCCTAGATAAGATCCGCCCTTCATGTGGCCCAGAAGAAGTAGGTAGACGCCTAAGACATTGGCGTCTCGCCTATCCGCCCACTTAAACATCTGCTCAAAGTATTACTCTACTGAGTTACGGTGGCAAATGGGTCCATCCGTCTCGGAGCAGTATGACTCCAGCCTGTTTTGGGCTAAGCCGTCTAGCCCATTGGTTGGACATGACCAATGGGCCTGATTTAAGACCCATACTCAACTGGGCCTACTCTGTGAGTGCAATGAGCTAAAAATCTGTGGGCTAAGTAGTTAGATAGTGGGCCATCATAGACCGAGCCCACTTTGGACTGAAGTGGACCCAGATTCAATTGCTTAGCTCATGGCTAGACCTTGGGCCAAGCTCATGGGCCAGTTACTCTCATTAAAAAGCCAGCAATAATCAACCATAGAAAACATAGTGAAGAGAATAGCAAATCCATATGTCATGCACATGTCCAAACTATATGTGTCCTGTTCACCAACCTACTTTTTGCTAATATTAGAAAAACCCATAAACATGGACTTCTAACAATAGCTAGAGCCATCATAACTGACAAGACTCTATGCTAAAATCACACCCATCAACTCCCTACTACAGAAATATGTGTGGGGCCCATGGACTTTTGAAAGTTCTATTCAGAAAATTTCAATATCCCTTTTAAATTGGACTATTCAAAAATGGCTAACATCTTCAACTTGTTGAATGTATTGGACTTTAACGACTTTGTCAAACATAAGTAACTTAGTCAACCAACTTGCAATACTCAAACTTGGCGCCTTCAAGATCTCCTAACATTTTCAACTTGTTGAATGTGTTGGACTTTAATGACTTTGTAAAACATTGATAGCTTAGTCAACCAACTTACAATACTCAAACTTGATGGCTTCAAGATATTGCAGAACCATCTTATGGAAGATTCATCTCCTTGAGCGTTCTCCTTTGTCAATTATCTTGTCTTGTAAAGATTTCACTGTAAATGCATCCTTTTAAACATGGAATACATAGCTCAATGTGCTCTTTCCATTATCTATATCACCAACCTGATCACTATCTATGAATTCAAAAATGTCGAGTTTACTTTCTAAAAGATTTTTCTTTTCTTTTCTTTTTTCTTTAAAAAAAATTTAAACAGATAAATTTGACTTAGAAACTCCACGTGGTGACAAGAACCCCACACGTACCATACACAAAATGCCTAGCCTTATAGTGGTCAGATATTGAAGGTTTCCGATCAATCACTTGATGTCTAAACCATGTGTTTATGATAGTCTTCTCTTACTAATATTAAAATATACTTATAAACATGGACTTTTAATAGTTGCTAGAACCATAAGTGATAAGATTTTGTGCTAAAACCACAAATAGCAACTCCTTGTTATAGCAATACATGTGGGACTAATAGACTTTGTAAAGTCATAATTAGAAAGTTTCAAGAATATATAGCATACGATATTAAAAAGATTAATCTTAGCATGAAGATGGTACAGAGAATACGCGTTGGCCTTAGATTTGAGAATAAGGGCATGAATATGTTAATGATCAAATACAAAAGCCTCTCCCAGAGGAAGTACGTACGTAGAGATTTGAAGAACATGCGCCATGAAATAATTAGCCTACACATGCACTAATCAGGCTTATTCACACTATATATAATGCTAGTGGCAATCTACAATTTTACAAGCATTTAAAATTTTCAAGTACCAAACTTTGAATATTAAAATGACATGGGAAGGCAATTGAACTAAACATAAAGATATCTTGGAAATTTGGAGGCACATAGCCGGTTAGCAACCTACAGTGTAGATCTTACTCCGAAAACGCGCGCGCGCACACACACACACACACACACACACACACACACACATATATATATATATATATATATATATATATATATAATCCAACTAAGTTCCTTGTATGCATGTAACAAAATGCCTATAGGTTGCACCTCTCTCTTCCCACATTCTATCTCACTTTCGCTTCATGTTACTAACAACATTTCCTTTCAGATCTCCCTCCCATTTTTCATTCCTTTCACGTGTATCATGTGCCATTCCCCAACATCAATGTAAGTACGGGAGAATAAAACATCGTGGCGTCAAGATTCCTCATTTATCATGACATGATTAGTGTCCTAGCACTGCAGTGACAAATGTCATTCTTGGTAACCTCTCGACCTAGGAATTTCTTGGGAGATTTTTATATTTTGGTATTTTTCTCTTGATATTATTAGGAAAATCCTACTGAAAATAAAATACTTTAAAATATTTATTATAAATTAATAAATTAATTTAAAAATATAAATATAAGATATTTATTATCTTATTGATATCTTATAATGCCTAATGCAAAAGGGCCATGATTTCATTTACCTAGACTGTTGGATCAATGGATTGAAAAAATCTAAAGAACCTAGTCATTCAGTCTTTGACCTTATTTTTAGGACCACTCCTATATATTTCTTTTTGAACATCTTTTTACGACCACTCAAATTCTTTGGAGAGACTAGATCAATCTAGTTTTTACCGGGTAGGGTAGCCGATGGACCTTACCTAATGTTTTTGGGTTTGGGTCCTAGTCTCAAAGCCATTTAGAAATTGGGTTGGATTTGAGTCCACGTTTTGAATTTGTTTAAAAATCAAGTCTAATTGCGTTTAGATCAAATCTAGCATATTTGACTTTGTTAAAATTGGGTCATGTTGTGCTGAAATCAAGTCAAATCAGGCCTAATATGGTTTTTGTATGCAATCTAATTTGTCCAGGAGGGCCACCCAACCAAAAAAGTGAGATGTCTAAAAAATAAAGCTGATCCAACCATCACATGGGCTACTATTAGAGTTGTACACGAACCCAGTTAGCTCGGTTAGCTCACTCAACTTGACTCGAAAAGCTTGATTGGACTCGGTTTGAAATGCAATTCAAGCCGAGTCGAGCCAATTTTTTTAGAGCTGAGTCGAGCTATGCCAAGCTCGACTTGATTGACTCTTATACATCTCTACTATGCAAATTTTAAAGTTTTGGGACAGATGTCCATTATTTTCTACTACATGGTTGACCAATGATTTTATACACCTAGGGTATCACATCGTCAATGCGGATTCACTTGATGCATGAGTTAGGTAGCATATACAAAACATAGTAGACCCCACACAGGCAATGGAATAACATTTACATGCAAGTGAATAAGTTCTATGAATAACTCTTGTATGCACTTTAATAACCTTTACATGCTAGTGAATGAGGGTGGTTTGTTTTTCAATTTTCTATGAAATGCAAAGTAAATGTACCATTATTATCATTTACAGGTATTTGTTTAAACAAAAAATATAGCTACAAGCTTACCTTAGCTCGAACTCAGCTCGGTTTGGTCCTCGTGCCTAACTAGCCAGCTCAGCTTGGCTTGGTTCGATCAGCAGCTCAGGCCAATTCGAGCAAGATCAAGCTGAGTTCGCTTACGCAACATTTTCACAAACATATATATTACACTTTTAAATTTTCACTGAATGTACAACACCAGTAGCAATTTTACAGGTATTTCATTAAACACCTTGTAAGTAACATCAAAATCAAGAAAAAATGGGATTTGTTTGATGAAACATAACTTCCTTACAACCGACCGACACTACGTTGAGTCATTTCATCAAACACTTGGTGAGCAACATTAGAAAATACTCATTGCTTTGTTTTTTGTTTTGCATTAACTTCAATTATACAGATTCATTTTTGAAAATTCCTACGGAAACATTAGAAAATACCCATTTCTTCTTCTTTTTCTGTTCTTTTACTTGTATGAATGCAATATTCACATAAATTACTACTTTTCGATGTAAGATAACAAGTATCCATTTATTCTCTTCCTTTATTATCTTATATCAATGACTGGAAGACCCATCTCAGAAAGAGCTTCAGTGGAAGCTCGATCCTGCTCAAAAGCCATGGAAAATACCAACCCGGGAAAGGGTTAGCAAAAGCCTGAGCCATGGCCTCCAAAGATTGAACCATTCATCCCAACCACCACCAATTACAATCCAAGATAATTGAAATCTTGAGCGAAGAGAACCAATTTCAATCCTCAATTTTCTAGAGAGACCATTAGAAGCATCAACATCAGAAAGAGAGGGAGCTGGTCAGCGGGTTCTTTTTTCAAACAAATGGGAAAATTGGAGAGGAGAAGATGTTAGGATTTTTTAACTTTCTATACTACCTAACTGAGTCGATCCGAGTCGAGCCGGGTTTGAGCTTTATATCGAATTGAGTCAAGTTAAGCTAGGGCCAGCTCAAACTCATTTTCAAACTCTGAAAACCAGCTTGACTCGAGTCAAACTCAGCTTCAAATTGAGCCGATTCAAGCTTTTTTTTACCCAAGTCGAGCGAGTTGACCAAGCTAGCCCGGTTCGCGTACACCCCTACTCATAGAGAAAGTTTCTAAATAAATTAAAATCATTATATTGTCACATTATAAAATTACCATCTTGATGGTGAATTGTGAATGAAACAAACAATACAACAAAATCATCACCCATTTACAACATGTAATGTGACAACACAATTACCATGGTAAATATTCATTACTCATTTGCAGCAATTTATTATTGTAATTCGAAAGTTAAATAGGCCTAAGAGGGGTTGAGTTTCCCCAAAGGGGATTTATTTGATACTCTTGCACTGCATGACTCTTGATACACAAGAACTTAGAAACGGTAAACGGACTAAGTTGTAAGATGTACCCTTGCTAAGGTGCAATACATTAAAAAATCCTGACCTTTGATCTATAACACTTGTTTGGTGAACTAAGACGGTTGGACATTTTTCATTGTTTACCGTCCAATAAATGCCCAACAACTTAATAGTTAGACATTTAAATAAGTAGAGTTTTTATTTCATATTTCATCCAAACTAGTACCCATAGATTAGACAGTTTAATTTGCATTGCTTGTATAGAATTTATACTCCTATCTTTCATCCATCACACTGCTAAAGTACATGCATTCCTTATGACAGGAAAAATACAGGAAAAATAAAGTACAAGCATTTCTTCTAAAAAATAGTATGTGGTGGGAGGGAGCAGACGGTGCGGTTCATACTGTGGGGCCCACCTTGATGTATGTATTCTATATCCATCCTGTCTATTGATTTTTAAATTATTTTAGGCATGATCCCAAAGATGAAGCAGATCCAATTCTCAGGTGGACCATACCATAGGAAATAGTAGTGATTGTCTATTAATGGGCAATGAAAGTTTTGGATCAAGATGATATTTGTTTTTTTAATTTTTCATTTAAGTTTATGTGAACTTATCAACAGTTTGGATGGAAAATAAACATTGAGGAAACATTAAAGTGAGCCCTAAAAATGTTTTAATGGTAAGACATTCAATCGCCACTGTTTTTATGATATGTTTCACCTGAGTTTTGAAGCCGCTTCATTTTTTGTCGCATGCCCCAGATTAATCTTTGGAAAAACGGATGGACCGGATGGATGTAGAATACACACATCAAGATAGGCTCCAACGTCAAGGGCTGCACCGGGTCTCACCTAATCGGCGCCCTTGCTACGAAACTTCGTACGACCAGGAAAGGGACGCTGATTGCCTGCGAAAGAAGGAATTTAAGCTAGGTGGGCCCCACCGTGATGTTTGTGCGAAATCCGTCATGTCCAACCGCCATCCGAATAGTGGGCGAGAGAAAAGTAATGGGCACGGCTTCGGTGGATTTGTGATAAATCCACCCCGTCCATCCGCCTCGAAGGGCGAGCGTGAGAAAATAAATGGGCGTGGCTTCGGTAAATCCCCGGATCCACCAAGGTGCGTGGGATTGGGCCACTGTGATGTATGTAATTACATCCATGCCGTCCATCTGTTTTGAAAACTCATTTTAAGGCATGATTGAAAAAATAAAGTAGATTTAAATATCAGATTGACCATAAAACATAAAACAGTAGTTATTGACTACTAAAAAATTTCTTGTGGCTATAAAAGCTTTGTATCAAGATGATATTTAAGTGGTCTTTTTCATATAACTCTTTCTAGTAATTCACCATAAAAAACTTTCCTGTGATCCAGGAAAGCTTTGGAAGAGGATGATATTTGAGTAGTCCCTTCATGCAGGTCTTTTTGACATTATCAACAAGTTGGATAGTAAATAAACATGCTGGCGGATTCGATGAAGTTTTTAACGGTGAGGGTTCAATTAAAATTGTTTCCTGTGGTAGGGTCCACTTAAGATTTGGTCATGCTACATTTTAGGATCGTACATTAAAATGAGGATTCAAAATGGTTGATTTTGAAATTGGTGGACCGTCCGGATTTAAGGCAAATACATCCACAGCCACAGGTGTCCCACCCACCTCACTGTATTTAAGCGGCGCCCGATAATTTCCAAGGACCGCCGTTTTCGAGGAGCAGGCGTGCAAAGATAAATAGATATTTTCGAAAGGATAACGTAGACTTCTGCAAAAGGTTGGACGGTGGAATTGTCGAGACTCTTTTTTCTACCACTGATATGCTTCAATGCATTCCCATTTGCTGGAATACATTATTGTTTATTATTATTATTTTTTCACGGTTGGCTTGTTAGTACACACCCATGTCAGTATACACTCTATGCATTCCCACTAGGGATCGGTACCAGGACTTAAGCGTTGAAACGAGGTATCTCCACTCAGTCCGCCAATTGAGATTTGCTATAATACATTCCCACCAAGATAAGATAAGATATCTGGCCCTCAAGCCATTAAATATAGAAAATTTTCTTTTCTTTTATTTGGTATTTAAATAGTAAGTTGTTTAAGATAAATTACTTATGCCACAGATAGCTTATTTTAGTTTCTACTTATTAAATAAATAAGTATGCTTGGTAAATAATATATTTATTAGCTATTTTTTTCTTTCATTTCTCCGAATGTTTATTAATTGAAGTGATTAAATATTTTTAAGTAAAAAAATTACTTATAATTAATTATAAATCAAAATTATTTATATGAAATAAGTTACTTACCTACCTGTATAAGTAAAAAATGTAACTCATGTAGTGTTATACAAACCAGCATGAATGACACAAACTACTCATTTGATAGGCTACTTAAGTTTTGGATCACCCCATTTTTTTGATAGCATGTCTTAAAATGAGCTCTCAAAACAAATAAAAGGATGGATTTCTTACAAACATCAAAGTGATACAACTTAGTATCCCAGTACGGTGCAGGCCTTCAATAGAAATCCACGTTTTATGGATGACGCCATAAAAAAGGTTTGGGATTGAAAATTTAAACCCTCTTTTTATTTAAAAAATAAATAAATTACAATGACTGTCCATCCTTAAAGCAAAAGAACCAAATTCTCAAAGGGTTGCAGTAGTCCAACGGAGAAATTTTATTAGTTGACTTTCCACCGTAAAAACAAGTTATCTAAACGGTTTAAATCAGTGGAAGATGGCCCAGATTCAAATACTACAGCCGGGCGTATCGTCTTGCAATACGTTGAGATGCATTCGAACAATCCTCCGTAAGAAATGCATTTCCCACAGCTGAACTAAGGCCTTGGAAGGAAAGTAACAATCAGTGAGGTGGGGTCAGATATCGCCCGTCCTTCACGCCTATCTTCGTTCCTTTCTTGTATGTCGGCTGTCCACCGGTTTCATTTTCAACACGTTTTTCCACCCAGGTATTATATAATACGTTGCTGGCATCTCTTCATCTTATCCACGTTTTTTCATTTTGACAATTAAGAACGATCATCCGGTAATCCAGACCGATAATATTCTTTAAATCATGATAGATGGACTAGAACTAAAAATAAACGTCCATTTTTGGTATATCGATAGACTGGCCACGTTCATCTAGAACTAAAAAACAACAGACCTGTATTCATCTGAAATGGCTTGTATTGGTCACAGAGATCTTCCAGTTTGTAGGTCATTCTCCCTCAACTCCACGGAACTTATTCGTCAGAAATGATAACACGTGTATACTGTTCACAGATGCGCCACCCCATAAATGTTCAGGCGTCGACAGTGTCCTCTCCTCCCATCTATTATATGACGTGGAGATTCCACGAGTTAAGTCATCCTGATCTCACTAAAAAAAGAGAAGCACAAAGCCTACTCGGAAAAGCGGGCCACAACGGCCAATGTGAAAAGTATGCGCGTGGATTAGGTAATACCCCCGCCTGTTTGGAGCTCGGGACAGGGGGAGGCTCCGAGGGCCACCAAGGGGCTAACGTGATGTATGTACTTTATCCACGCCGTCCATACCATCTTCCATATTATTTTAGAATATAATCCTAAAAATAGAGAATATAAAAATCTCAAATGGGCCACACGGTGGGTATTAAATTCCTACCGTTGGAAAATTCTTAGGGATAACCAGAGTTTTGGATTAAAGATTATATTTGTTTTTTGCAATTCACCCCGGTGTATATGACCATATCAACGGTTTGGAAAGAAAATGACAAAGTGGGCCGTAAGAAGGTTTCAACGGTGGCCATCATTAGCACCGCTGCTTCCTATGGTGTGGTCTACTTAATCACTGGATCTACCTTATATATTTGGTTCAGTACACTAGAATTATATGAAAAGAGGGATGGACGGTGTAGATAAGATTCATACATCACGGTGGTCCTTCAGTGGCCCTCGGAGCCTACGCCTGTCCGGGAAAAGTATATATGAGATCCATGCCGTTCATCGTGCTGGGCCCAACAGATGTATGTCTTTTGGCTCTAAAAACAGGAATTTTGTTCATCTACTGGGCCAGAAATGTATGAAATAAAATTGACGGCTATAAAATATTGACCACTATTCTGCATTCCCGGTGTGCTTGGAGCCTATCTGAATGATTGGGCCAACCCGACTTTTGGGCCACCACACATACACGTGTGAATCCCATCCCGACTCATATTCCAGATGTGACACACGTGGAAGGACTTCTTAAGAAATACTAATTGCATCCGTTCGTATGCACTTGGTGTCACGCCTCAAACTCGAAAATCGGATTCACAGGAATCCCGATCGCCGAACCCGATGCCGACAGCCTCCGTAGTACTCCATTCTCTGCCCCCAGCGTACATACGCCAGGTTCCGATCCTGGGATCCTACAATAAGGATTTTCCAACGTATATTTGTCTCATAAGAAGCATAACCACAAGTATACCCAAATCATAAAGGCAATATTATCATCACATATCCACTAATATAATCATTTGGATATAATGCAGAAAGAGAAATACATATTTATCGAAATCAAAGCTCCAGAGGATAGCTACACGCTCCAAGCTCAACGCTGCTGCAACCTAACGCCACCTGCACGCATCTATCATGCATAAGCTTACAAAAGCTTAGAGGGTGGTGAAAGTGTGTGCACAAGATAAGTGTCAAGAATACCATAAAGCCCATAAATCATACATCATCAGAATAAGTGGAAATACTGACAAGACATGAATCATACGATATCAAAGTAAGCGAAAATATATTGGTAAGTCCATGAGTGCTATCAGTCGTACCAAGGTTATGCGATGCAAATCATAATAAGACAATAATAGATGATGAGGATGCAATGTAATATGCGGTGCGAATGAAATAATCATGCTGGAATGTGAAGTCGGGATAATAGTACGTAGCATCGCAGGTTACGGAGTCCACCACGAGAGACTTCTATTCAAACCAGTCTCATACCTAAATTTGGATAGTCCGACTCAATGTGGTAAACTCCTGATCTTAGGTTAGTCACGCGCCCAATCGAAATTCTGGTCATGCGATGGTACATATAACAAATAGTTACGCACCACCAGCCCGAGTGGATAGTGAATGAATGAATGAATGGATATGCAATTCCTACTCAATAAGTCCACATATCAGTACGGTTGCTTTCTGGAAAAAATCACCTGGGTCTATTACACTCCACTCCGACTGCCTCCTCCCTAGCTGCACAGCCCAGTGAGTGGAAGAGACCTCACTATCCGCCTACCAATATCGAGCCCGGCTCGTCGATAGTGAACCCATTTACGAGCTGGTCATACTCAACCTAGCTTATAGCCTCCTCACTCGGGCGGATAAGGCCACATCCCCTTCCAACCGATTACGACACAGTGGGAGACACGACCTCATGGTGTAGGTACCAGCACTCATATTCCACTCGGTCTAGACATTGGAGTATCTCCTGGTACCAAGGAGGTTCTGAGATTTTCACCCAAGGACATCCTACGCACCCACAGTGTTAAAACCAAGCATTTTCAGTGTCTCATCTGGCCATCTACGATGTGTCTGTGGAGGCCACGACCCTGATGTCGCTAGGACGTACAATGATCAAGTCACATATATGTGAGATACATGAGTCACACTATCCAGTCATGTAGCAATCCTGCGCATACGGCGCGACAATGTGGGCACTCCGTCTCATGAGGAGTCCCGTAAATAATCTGCCCAATGGCGTATGCTATGATCAAACATTCCTCATATCAGGCATACATATGATGCGTATGGGTATGATCATGGAGTTATACTAAGTATTTTATATGGTGATGAACTATCCTCACAACGAAGATGGGCCTTGATGACCTAAAATTAACAAGTATGGGCCTATCAATGGGCCCTAGGGAGAGTTATAATGCGGACATTTAACCAACATTATTCTTACAATGTGGACGTCAAACCAATATTGCTCTCAAGGCATAGCCTGACCATAACCCATGGTGGAATCACACAATGCAATAGACCTTGTATACATCCCATTGGGCCTCAACCCATGGGCCTCAAATACATCAAATGGGCCTCAACCCATTGGCCCTAATACATCACAATGGGCTTTAACCCATGGGCCCTGATACATCACAATGGGCCTCAACCCATGGGCTTCAAATACATTAAATGGGCCACATCATATGGGCCTCATATACATTAAGTGGGCCTCAACAACGGGCCATAAATATATCAAAGGTGGGCCTCACAGATGGGCCATAAACATATCAAAGGTGGGCCTCATAAATGGGCCATAAACATATCAAAGGTGGGCCCCAATGGATGGGCCATAACTACATCAAGATGGGCCTTAGAATACATCAAAATGGGCCTAATCACATGGGCCTTATGCATATCATATGAGCCTCAATAGACGGCCACAAATAAATCAAGATGGGCCTTATACACATACCAAGGTGGGCCTCAATGGACGGCCATAAATAAATCAAAATAGGCCCCATACATATACCTAGGTGAGCCTCAATGGACGGCCATAAATAAATCAAAATGGGCCCCATACATATACCAAGGTGGGCCTCAATGGACGGTCGTAAATAAACCAAAATGGGCCCCATACATATACCAAGGTGGGCCTCAATGGGCGGCCATAAATAAATCAAGATGGGCCTCATACATATACTAAGGTATAATAAGGTGGACCCCGTAAATATACTAAATCAAGATGGGCCCCATACATATACTAAGCTGACCTGGCTTGAACTCGGCTCGGTCCTCGAGCTTGATTAGCCAGTTTGGTTCATTCAGCAGCTTAAGCTAGTTTGAGCCAAGTTTGCTTGTGCAGCGTTTTTGCAAATACATAAATTGTACTTTCAAAATCTCACTGTATGTAAAACAGTAGCAATGGTTTTACAGGTATTTCATCAAACATCTTCTAAGTAACATAAAAATCAAGAAAAAAAATAGTATTTGTTTCATATATATACCTTTCTTGCCACTAGTCACATTTCGTTGAGTCATTTCATCAAATACTTGGTGAGCAACATCATTGTTGAGCACCAGAGAATGATGAGAAATAAAGGAGATGAAAGTGATACTGATTGCTGATCGTTGTTCGAGCGTTGAAGAGAGTCGAGTTCGAGTTGAGATTAAGGTTTTTAGGGTTGGGCAAACGGTCGAGACGAGAGGGCGCTGAGAGTAAATTTTTTTTTTTTTTTAATCTATTTTGGATAGCCGATTTTTTATATATATACTTAACAATACTTAATCTAGGCCAATCCGAACCAAATCATGTCGAGTTCAAGTTCAATACCGAGCCGAGTCGAGTCAAGAAAAGTCCAGCTCAGACTCGACTCAAAGTTTCTAGCTCAATAAAACTACCTCGACTTGGCTCGAACATAGTTTCAATCTAAGTCGAGTTGAACTTTTTCGAGTCAATCTAAGCGAGCTAACGAGCTATCTCGACTTGTGCACACCTCTAATCACACGTGAGTCATAGCTCCTGCGTATGTAAACCGGACCGGTGGTAAATGCGGTCCATGCTGTAGGTTCAATGGATCATCGAGTGGGGCACACATGCACAGTGAATTTAAACCACTCGTTTGGCACTGGTGTGTGCCACATGCCATCGTATATACTTAGCTTGGTGGATAGAGTATTGCCCGTACACGCTCCGGCGTGTAGTCAAGTGGACCATGGATTGGGATTGAAAACCCACCATTACTAACTTCTTGGGTGGACTGGCTTTGATATTGACAGTTTGACACCGTAGATTAAACCACATACATGATTGCGTGGAGTTGAATCCATAAAAATGGGGAGCGGACAAGCTGTCACCTGGGTAACACCCTTTACCGGAGGGCCCACTTTGATAAATTTATTTTTATATCCACGCCGTCAATCCGTTTTCTCATATCATTTTAGTACGTGATCCGAAAATTAACAGATCTAAATATCAGATAGACCACACCACAGAAGCATTGCTGATTGAACGGCCATCATTAAAAACTTCCTAAGCCCACTGTAATGCTCATCGGAATGTCTTTTCCATCCAACCCATTGATAAGGTCAAACAGACCTGGATGAAGTGAAAATATTTAGATTGATTGATCCATAACTTTTGTAGCCAATAAAAAATTTCTAATGGTCTTTCACCATTGTTTCTAGTGGTGTGGTCCACATGAGAATTTTATGTACTTAATTTTTAGGACCACGCCCCAAAATGATGCGGGAAAACGAATGGACAGCGTGGATGTACAAAAAAGCATAAAGTGGGTCCCACACGATAAGGATAATACCCTTAATGGGTGTTACTCGGGTAACAGCTTATCCACTCTCGTAAAAATGTGTTGCGTGACACTCAGGCTGCCTACGAGGCTGATGGACAGGCACTAGAATATAATACATGTGGCATATATTAATTCAATAAAATTGACAGGAGCTTGTCCACCACTGTCACTAAGTCACCGTTCAAAATCAAAATGGTTGAATAATTATTTAAGGATGGGATATTTTTCATTTTTAGTTGCATTTAAACAATTTATCTACATCATATGTTTCCTGCTTGCAGAAATTTCTTTATTTTCATCAATTGTAACACGTCAACATCATATCATTACTAAGGTGTCACCACTACTGCATTAAATGTGTTTTTCTCGAATACTAGCTGCATGATCTGGAACGTGGATTGTGGCCTACTCTACGAGCGGCATGAACTGGATATTTTTCGTTTTTAGATACATTTAAACAATTTATCTACATCATTTGTTTGCTACATGCGGAAAATGTTTTATTTTCATCAATTGTAACACGTCAACGTCAACATCATATCATTACTAACATGACACCACTACTGCATTCAATACAGTGTTTTTCTCGGATGCTAGCGGCATGAACTGGCATGAACTGGTACGTGGTTTGTGTCCTACCCTACGAGCGGCATGAAGTGGAACGTGGATATTATTTATTTATTTATTTATTTGCGTTAGCTTGTTTGTACAAGCCACTGTCAGTACACACTTCACTGTTATCCACCCCCACTACGGAATCAATGCCAAGACCCCAGTGTTTGAAGGAGGCATAGTCACTTATCCTACCACCTGATCTATGGATCAGGGTGTACATCATTTCAGTTAATAAGCCTGAAATTGAGGCAGATGGGACGCTCACGTTGACCAACCGTTGAAACTTTTTTAGGGCCCACCGCAATGTTTATTTACCATCCAACTTATTCATAAAGTTAGATGGACCTGTAAGAAGAGAAAACATAAATATCAGTTCGATTCAAAACTTCAATGGCTGTCAAAAGTTTTCAACAGTGTAAGTTTAATCCCTATTGTGTGGTCTACCTGTGTTTTGGATTTGCCTTATTTTTTAATATTATATCTAGAGTTAGGCAAAAAGGGACCGATCCGGCGGATCCTACCCAATCCGACCCGAGCCAACCCGAACAGATTCGAACCAAAGGCTAGGATCGGGTCGGATCGAGTTGGCTCAGTAAGATCCGACCGTTAATCGGATCGATTTCGGATCAACAGTCAACCCGACTGACCTGATCCGAAATCCGATCCGATTGGATCCAACTTGATTCGATCCGCACAATGTTTATTCACCATTATTTTCTGTAATGTTGTCCACTTGAGATTGGGATATACCTCTTTTTTTTTTAATACCATAAAATGATCTAAAAAAATAGATGGACGGCATGGATGACGTAAATACATCATGCTGGGGTCCACAGAGCACCGACTTACCATCCTTTGACTGGTGGGATGGGGAGTAGCCAAACCACCTTCTCACACGGCTCGATGTGCCTCCAACAGAGCTCTCTGAGAAGTCGTCTGTTTCATGTTTTTGCTTGGAATGTTAGGTGGGTTCTACCGTGATGTTTGTGATAAATCCACACCGTCCATCCGTTTTAGGAGCTCATTTTATTATATGTTGCCAAAAATGAAGTATATCCAAGACTCAAGTGACCCTTACGAGAGGAAACAGTGTAGATTCAATGACCATCTTCCTTTGTTTTTCCTCTTGTGCAGCACACTTGAGCTTTGTATCCACCTATTTTTGGTATCATGTCCTAAAATGGCCCTCAAAACTGATGGACAGTGTGTATTTCTTACAAATATCACCGTGGGCCCACATAGCATAAAATGCACGTCCTAAGGAAAAACCTTGGGACGTGGATTGACAGGTGTACCACGCACTAGCACATCTAGTTTGGCGTGTTGCCATCAGCAAGTTCTGTGGGTCCCATCATGAGGTATGTGTTATATCTAAACCGTCCATCTACTTGGCGGGCTCGTCTTAAGGCTTGAGCTGAAAAATAAGATAGATCTAAAGATCAAGTGGACCACACTGCAAAAAGCAGTGGTATTAAACGTCTACCATTGAAACTCTTTTAAGGTCAAGAATATTCAATCTGAACCGTACCTAACCTGATCCGACTCGATTTTCATGACCGAGTCGGACTCGGTTCGAGTCAGGCCAGCAATACAACGGATCAGATAGAGTCAAAGGGCCCGGACTCGGTCCCGGATCGGATCGAGTTTGGGTTAGGCACTGAAAACTCCGGATCGAGTCGAGTTAGGCCCAATCCAGCCCGACTCGACTTGATGCCCACCTCTAATTATATCATAAAATGATATATAAAAATGAATGGAGGGTGTGTGATAAAACCCATGCATCACAATGTCCACTCAAAGCTTATGCCCATTCTCGGTCGGAGACGAGCAAGGGTCGGTGTGTACATTGAGTCGAACCAAGTCAAGATGGCCTCAACTCGACTCGGCTCGACCACTAGCTGACCTCAGCTCAAACTCGGCTCGGCTCGGTCGAGTCTCGCTGGCCAGCTTGGCTCGGCTCGGTCAGTAGCTCGGGCCAGTTCGAGTTGAGTTCGAGCCAAGATCGAGTTGAGTTCGACATTGCAACATTTCCACAAACACCTAGATAGCACCTTCAAAATCTTACTGTATTTGAGACAGCAACAATGGTTTTATAGGTATTTTATCAAACACCTTCTAAGCAACATGAAAATCAAGAAAACAAGGGTGTTGGTTTCATATACATACCTTCCTTGCCACCAGCCACACTTCTTTAAGTCATTTCATTGAACATTTGGTGAGCAACATCAATATCAAAGTAACCGAGTTACTGAACTAGTGCAGGCCGAGTTCGATTCGAACTGTATTTGATCCAATTCGAGTTGAGTTAAGGCCAGCTCGAACTCATGTTCAAGCTCAAAAAATCAGCTCTACTCGGTTGAACTTATCTTCAAACTGAGCCGAACTGGGCTTTTTCAAGACGAGTCGAGCGAGCTAACTGAGCTAGCTTGGTTCATGTACACCTCTAGGCGAGGGTAGGATGCAATCCGTGGTCATGAAGAAAGAAATTAAGTGCTATTCGGATAAAACGTTAGTGGTTGTTTCCCTCACTGTGGGGCCCACCTTGATTTATGTGTTGTATATTCACACCGTTCAACATATTTCCGGATCATTTTGGGCACGGTTCAAAAAATGAAGCAGATCAAAATCTACCGTTTTCATTAAATCTCCACCATTAAAAATTTCCTAGGATCCATTTATTTTTTTACTTGCCATCCAACCTGTTGATAAGGTCACACCCACCTAGATGAAAGGAAAACACAAACATCAGCTTATCCAAAACTTCTGTGGCCCCAAGAAGCTTTTAACAGAAGTTTTTAACGGTGTTCATTCAATCCATACTGTGTGGTCCACTTAAATTTGTATCTGCTTCATTTTCTAGAACATGCCTTAAAATTAGCTTTAAATACTGATGTACGGCGTGGATATACAACCCATACATCAAGGTAGGTAAGGCCACGTTCAGGGAAACGCCCACTAACGTGTTACACGTGTAACACGTAACCTGCACACCCAGCTTTCCCTCTGGCCAGTGGTTGAGCTGGCAGTGTGATCCCGGGTTCGATTTTTCGGTATCAAAAAAAGTAGAGTGTCCCTCGTTTGCACCCGTACAGGAAAAAAAAAAAACTCGAGCCAGCGCAAGCTGCTTTCCTCAGTTTTCAGTCCAACGGACAGAAATGGCCACATATGCGTCGTTTATCTATAACATCCGAGCCGTGTAGAAAGTGGACCGCATCATAAAGATCACCTGTGCTTTTAAACCAAGATGGTCTATTTATCAGTAGGCTGCTTTGTTAAAATCAGTGGACAGCAGATGGTCCAAATCAATGTACCGTTGTGGCCCAACTGATCAACGGATTATCTCCATTTTGTGAATTTCACCGTATTATCCATACGTTAGGTGCGGATGCTTATTCAAGGGACACGTGTCCGAAAATGAAAAACGTGATTATTTATCGAAAGAGAGGGTAAAATAATAAAAAAGAAAGGTTCCAGAACATCACAAAGGGAATGCATCTGATTTTGCCTAGCTGTGAACCGTCGGATGTTCGGTTCATGAAAAGTGGACCGTCATATGTCGGCTCATGGAAAATGTAAACCCTCGTTCTGCGACTTTCTAATAAAAATCAATTTTCTCATTATATAAAATCTTTTTCGACTATACTGCGGAGTGTCGTGGAAAGCTCTGGTACTCTGGCGTTTCGTTATATGTGATACGCCGGAACTTAGAAATTGCATACTTTTCACGCACATCGTTAAAAGTAAACTGTCCAAATTACGGGAATTTATATAGATGGATCGTGAACAAAATATTATAGTTATTTGATTATCTAACCATCGGATTGGTGGACATTTATTGGAAGGTTAGAAGAAAAAAATTAATGATCCTGTTTCAACAACAAGTGTCCGCCAACTGGAATTTGGATTGTTTAAGAAATTTGTTGGTTTGATATGAGCCAGTAAATGCTACGCACGCAAATTTAGGGTGCCTGTGTATCAAGCAACACCACACTGTTAGAGTAGAAAATAAATTGCCTTTGCTGACTTTGGACTCGATTAGCTTGACCTCGCCCCTGCCAAGTCGGTCGCAGAAAAGCTCAGTGGGACCTACCAGTATGTATGTGTTTTATCCACACCGTCCATCCATTTTTCTAGCTCCTTCTAGGGCATGGGCCAAAAATGAGACAGATCTAAAGCTCAATTGGACCACACCACTGAAAACAGTGGGGATTAAATGCCTATCGTTGAAATCATCTTGAGGGCCACTGAAGTTTTGGATCAAGCTTATCTGCCTTTATGAACGGTTTGGATGGCAAATAAATATTACATCATGGTGGGGGCCACGGACCTTTTCCACCACCGACTTGGGCAGTGGAGGGCTCACTACCCTATCAAGTCCGGTTGACAAAAACATCTCACCAAAAGGTAGGGTCAGCTCTTGCAACTTGAATTTCACACGTGAAAAGAGAAAGCTTTAATACTCGGGCAGCACGTATGGATGATAGGCGGACACTTAAATGTCACTTATAAATTGCACGTGTCACAAAAAACAAGTCAAAGTAAACCTTCCAAATGATATGGATATCAATTTAGATATATTATGTAGGGCTGAAAGTCCGACGGGTCAGGTCGGGTGCTCAACCTAACCCAACCCAAGGTTCCTATACCTCAACCCTAACCCAACTCAACCCAATCACGGGTTGAGAATTCTCAACCCAAGCCCAACCCAAGCGGGCTCGGTTGAGTTGGACGGGTGTATACATGCTAATATTTTCATTATTACATTAATTTATAATATTTTAATATAACACTTATTTTTTATATCAATGATTTGATTAATTATATATGTGATTATTTATTATAAAGAACTTTATTTTTTTTCTTTAAAAAAATAAGCTAAAATATAAGACAACTCCTTTAAAAGTCATGTAGTATAGCACACAACCTATTTGGGAGAGAGAAATTTGGCATATCTTGTTAGATTTAGTCCTTAGAATTGACGTGGACAAATGAGACTCGACATTGCCACGTGCCTTCAATACAAATGATCCACATTCAATTATAATTTATAAGTAACTAATATAATGATCGAGTTTGGGTTGAGTTGGTTTGGGTAACCTGAGACCTCAACCCGAGCCCAACCCAAGTTTTATCGGGTTGGTGTCTGTATAGCCCAAGATTGAGATCAGACCCGATATATCTTGCTCGAGCCCAACCCAATGTCGAGTTGGTCACGAGTCGGTCGGGTTGAATCCGCCCAACTTTCAACCCTAATATTATGTACCACAAATAATGCGTGTTTGATTTTTTTACTATTAGATTGGTGGACATTTATTGGACGGTCCAAGATGAAAAATATCCAATGGCCCTCTTTGTACAAACAAGTGTCCCCAGAGATTAGGAATGCATAACCATTCTAATTTTGGACGGAAACTTAAGCAACGGTGGGTCCATAACGTATAGCCCATTTGAGTTAATGGAAGCTACGTGTACAATTTCTGACTGTCCAAGTATCGAGCTACATAGTCTGCCAGAGTATCAAATAAAAGTCTTGGATATTATCAGTCCAGCGAGTGGGACCGAGGAGGTGGACCTGGATGTAGCGATGTTCTAGAGAGAAATGATCAGTACGTCCGTTTAGTACAAAGAGTTTAATGTACTGGGCATTTTATGGCTAATGCATCAGATTTGCATGGAATCCGAGCCGTGCAAATAATGGACCAATCGTAGAGGTCGCTTGACGTGAAATTCAGGACGATCCATTCGTCAGATGGGCCGAACCTGTATGTTGGTATGATCATCGTCCACTCATTTATTTCTATATGTGGCTCAGTTCATGACTTGACCATAGTGATTTTCTGAACAGATGATGTTCATGATCATTCCCACCCTTTGCATGGCTTAGATGTCCATAAGACGAATTATATATATCCGAATATTTGGACTCCGTTAATCTGGAGGATTTTACACACTCTAATTGAAGTCCGACAATTGTTCGGTGATCCTAGCCGTAGATATAATGGGCCACAATTTGATTGATTGGTTCATGCACCAACAATCTTCTAAGGTAAAAGAGAACCTAAAACCTTTCAATAGGTGGCTAACAAAGAAATGACTGAGAAAGAAGAAACAGCAACGGTTCCCATTGAACCAATAAAAAGGCCAACATTTCTACGGCCAGGATCTTCCAACCTGGGAGATTTTTTATGCATGGGCTGTCCAAAGTGACACGTGCACCCACGGCATCAACGTCTTGGAACATTAAACGTGCACTCAATTGTACAAAAGCTTAAAGCCAAAACACGAACAGGAGAGAGAGATGACGGGCCATCCTGGCAAGCGGGTTTTGTCTAGACCCAATAACGTGCGTGTGTTCCATCAGGACCCTTGTTTTGGTGCGACTTGGCATTGACGGGTCAACCCGGCAAACGGGTTTGTCCGGATCCGCCACTTTAAGTTTGTTGAATCTGGAACCTTTTCTTTGCTGCAACTCGGCCTCGGTCTCTGGCCTGTAATTTGATTGAAATGGCCAGTTTGGGGGCCATTAAAATGAATTTTACATATTGGAAATATACCAATAGCTGGAATTCAAATGAAGATTGTGACCCACCCAAACCCATCTATCCAACGGACCCGAAATTTCCCAAATGTATTTTTTGTGATGACCTGATTAAAAAAAAAAATCAAAATTTTAACATATGCCATAGGATTGCTGTGTGTGAAAGGGTCTCAAGGAAGCGGCTCTCCGAACAAACGAATGGATAATTATTTGTAGATTTAATAAGTTATAGAAAATGGATGTCTTCCACGTGTATCCTAAGGTTGCGTTTGAGAATGGACTTCTGAAATTTCAAATGTGAAATGCCTCAGATTCTCGCAGTTCCACTGATCTTCCACGCATTCCAGTCTTCTCGAAATCATAAAAAAGCACTAGGCTTCCATGATTGTTTAGCACAATGTAGAAAATGACAGCGACTTTTAAATCCTACACACGGCATGATTATTAGATCGGCTAAATTTCTAAAGCAATCATAGACGGAGCATAATCGAATAATTCTGTAGAGAAGATGAGTGTAACGGTTGATTTTGCTGGGACCAATCGGTGTTTTATTTCTAACTACTCATTTGATAGCCTCATTTGGATGGTTTAGATTTCTTTATTAGTGTGGTTTTGGAGATATCCCTGTTCCCATTTTGCCTCTAAAATTTGAATGGTAGTAATAGTCAAAACGGCGGTGAATTTTAGGGGGTGTTTGGCGCATAGGTTTAAATGGAATATGGAAGGAGTGGGTTTTGTGATCCCATGGATGACCCCATCTTCTGTTTGGGATTCACATAAGGTGTGGGCTGTGCAGCCCCATCTCGTAATCAGTGCCCGGGCAAGAGTTGCAATCTTACGTTCATGTAACTAGTGGTTGGTGCTATGTGGACTCCACCATGATGTATGTGTTTTATCCATGCCGTCCATCTATTTTGAAATATAATTTTAGGGCTTGATCCCAAAAATAAGGTAGATATAAATCTCAGGTGGACCACATCATAGGAAAACAGTAGTGATTGAATTACACCATTAAAAACCTCCTAGGGCCAACTGTGCGGTCCAGTTGAGATTTGGATTAAACTCATTTTTAAGCTTATACCATAAAATGACATGGAAAAATGGGTAGACGGCATGGATGAAACACATACATCATGGTGGGGCCCACAGAGTACACCAGTTGTGGGAAGATGAGTAGCCAATCTATTTTTCAAACATGAAGTGGGATGGCCTTTAAGCCATGGGATTAGATGGCAATTCCTTCAAACATGAAGTGGGATGGCCTTTAAGCCATGGGATTAGATGACAATTCCTAACGGAGTGTAATCATTACATTTTGGTAATTTCATCCCACTTAAACCCATCTAATCCCATGCTCCAAACACGCCCTAAGTCAATATGTTAGGTATTTTATAGAAATGATTTCAACCGGCTAGAGTCTGAATTTTCAGTCCTTAAGACAACAGTTTCTTATTATAATAGACCAGTCACCTAAGCCTTTTTTGTTGTTTTGTCATAAAAAATAATAAATTAAAAATAAAATTTTAATTTAAAAACTAGGTAAATATATTATATATAAAAACTGTTTCTTATTTTACAATGATCCCTAAAAGCCTAAATTTATATATATCAGCATGTCACATGGAGCCTAAAAGGCCTAACTTTTTTGCACCCATATGAGCCACGTTGTAATTATGGTGTGAATTAGAATTTAGATAAAGCTTTGACTAATATCTAAGGATCTAATCATAATATTAATTATGTTTGATACATAATTGTATATGTGATATCGGTGGCATGTATTATAAATGTAAAGACAATTGGATTAATTAGGATGTAGGTGGTGTATGAGGTACTATGAGGTCGACCTAGTGGGAAGCTTTCCATGAGGTTGAGCTGTGTGGGCCCCACCATGATGTGTATCGGACATCAACTCCATCAATCGCATGCACCCTTCCGTGGTGGGCCATAGGCCTAAAAATTATGACAATTTGTGACTTAGATGGACCACATTATAGACAACAGTTGAGAGTTGATACACACCCATTGAAACATTCATGATCGTTTGTAAGGCCCACTGAGACATGGTTCACACATCCAGCCTATCCATTGCATGTGTTGTCCCACTTGATGAGGGATCACACTACCAAGTTTCAGTGCTATCAGAAACTCAAGTAGGCCCATCAAGTGCCTTTAAATGTTTTAGGCATGATTTCATACAATTTTATATTGATGGCCCACTTGAGTTCCAGATATAGCTGGTTTTTAGATATCCTGTAATGTGTAAGGTACCCACCAAATGCATGGGATGGATGTCTCCTACAAATCAAGGGAAGCTCTCTCTCTCTCTTTATGTGTGTGTGTGTCTATATACACACACACACTACGAACAAAAGAGTTTGAATAGGTATATGAATAGGTATGTGAATGTTTTGAAAATATTATCTTTCTAAAAAGAATACTATGTCGCTTCAAGTCCTGTACATCCTAAACATTATATTATAAAGATAGCAGAATATTCCTTAATCAAGCAATTTATAGCTTTGTGCTTTTACTGTTGTCATTTTGCTCATCTCTTGGAGATTGTTTTTTAGGTATATTCAGCATTAACACTTGCAAATTTGTTCAACATTTAGTGGGTACAAATTTCCTTGTTGAATTATAAATTTATGAATTTATTATATCCTGAAGATAGATTATCTTCTTCTTTTTTTTTTAATTGTTTTATTTCTTTTAACAATTGTTGAAATATTTAGAAAAGGACAATAAATCTGTATTAAAATATTAACCATTTAAGACAAGGCTTAAACATGCAAATCTGACATGTTTCATCTCAAATTTCTTCATTTATTTCATTGTGTACTACGTCAAGCTACTAACAATTCCTGACCCCATGGTGATGTTTATCTGTGACACAAAAAAAGATGTGAAATAATGAGAAGAAGATCAGTCTTCCTCAAACATGCAAAACTTTAAATTTACACAAAAGTTCTTAAATTCATAAGATCAAAAAAAACTTTTTTTAAAAAAAGGTTCAAAATTGCATTGAGATATAATGACAAAACTTTCCCAATACTTCCTTATTCAAGAATTTCTAGTATTATTACCAGTAATTTCTAAAAAGATAGAAATCCTATAACTCCAAAAATAATAAGATAAAACAAAATTAAAGCTTCTAAAAATAATTAGTTTATCTTAAATTCGTAAATTTATTCCTACAAAACAGAGATATGTGACTTGCTATGTATGTCTATTGACCCCATAACCACCGTTATATAAAGATTAATAGGCTATGCATTTTATTACAATGACTATATCAAAAGTAATATCTAATTTACGATCTATACTTCAAACGACAATTTTTCTCTATCAAAATGAATCTCTTCTGATCAGGGGCACTTGGCGCTCAGCTATACTATGCCCTATAAAATATTGGCCCCGCATAAGATAGACTGCTTTCGTTTTAGTTTAGTCACGATTGTGTAAAAAATACGTATCTAGCATGTCCTACATCAATTACCCATTCAATCCGTTCACAAAGTGAGTTCAATAAGAATGAAAAGAAAAAACCACCACTCGGAGTGGGGAAAAATAAAAAATAAAAAATCAAATATCCGCCAAATTCATGACTTCGATGGCCTCAAAAAGGTTTCTAGTAGGCATCCCCATCCCCATTTCTCATTTATGGTGTGGCCCACTCGAGTTTGGATTGGCATGAATTTTGGGCTCACGTCATAACATGAGCTAGGACAAATTATAGGGTGACGTCACAAACACGTTCCTGTGTCAAACAGTTGGTAATGAGTGGGGAAACCTAGTAACTGGACTTGGCCTTTGAGCTGGCCTTGAACCTACTAGTTTGGCTTGTTTGTTGGCTTAGCCTTCAACATGTGTGGTTAATTATTTTTCTGAGTTAGGTCGGGCTCAAGTCATTTTAGCCAGACCAACCTGGTCAAACTCAGCCCAACATGTGTGGTCCATTAATTTTTTAGGTAAGTCAGCTCAAGTCATTTTAGCCTGACCTAACTCGATATGATGTGTTGAATTTGAAAATATTTATTAATCGTGATGCTTTTTTATTATTTTATTTTTTGCCCTTAGATTTCCTGATAATATCCTAAGAAATTGCTAAGAAAGAGATTTGCCAACGGTTGGTGCAACCAAAAGCAATTTGGGCCCACCATTATCGGCATGTGAAATCATTCATTTCATCATTTAATTTATGCCAGCTTATGTTAGGATGTGCACATAATCAAGCCGATCCAAAAACTAATGTGGACCACACCCACATAAAAATGAAGCATATCTAAATCTTAGGTGGACCATATCACAGGAATCAATCGTGATTAAATCCACACCATTAAAAACTCATGGGCGCCACGGGAATGTTTATTTGCCATCCAACCTATTGTTAAGGTCACAAGGACCTGGATGAAGAGACCATATGAATGTTAGCTTGATCCAAAACTTTTGTGGCCCACAAAACTTTTTTATGGTCGATTACCACTGTTTCCTTTATTATGATCCACCTGATATATGGATCTGTTTCATTTGTGGAATCATGCTCAAAAATGAGTTTTCAAAATGGATGAACGGGTGGATATCATGCAAATACATCATGGTAGGCCCCACCAACCTTGGTAGACATGAGGATCCACATAAGCTGCGCCCAGGCTATATACACCCACCATTAGGGCTGTACACGAACCGAGTTAGCTCGTTTAACTCACACAACTCGACTTGATTTTTTTAGCTCGAAAAATTTTCGAACCAAGTTTGAGGTCGCCCTAGTTCAACTCAACTTGGGTCGAACCAGTTCGGTGACCCGATTACTTTGATGTTGATGTTGCTCACCAAGTGTTTAATGAAATGATTCAACAAAGTGTAGCTGGTGGTAAGGAAGGTATGTATATAAAACAAATATTATTTTTTTCTTGATTTTTATGTTGCTTAGAAGGTGTTTAATGAAATACTTGTAAAACCACTGCTGTTGTTTTACATACAATGAGATTTTGAAGGTACAGTCCATGTGTTTGTAAACATACTGCATAGGCGAACTCGGCTCCATCTTGGCTCAAATTGGCTTGAGTTAGTGGCCGAACCAAGCCGAGCTAAGCCAAGTCGGCCAGTCAGGCTCAAGGACCGAGCTGAACTAAGCTCAAGCTAGGATCTGCGAGTGGCCAAGCTGAGTCGAGTTGTGCCAGGCTCAACTCAGTTCGACCCGTGTACACCTCTACTCACCATCGAAGCCTTGGTGGGACCCAGAACTTGGGCGGCCCCAAAAAGGGTTTTAATGGCATCGCCCCTATCTCCACTTCTCCCTGTGGCCGTGAATTTTTGGGCTCTTGGCCAAATATGAGCGGGCGCAAATGGAAGGACTGGATGTCACGCACCTACGGTGGGCCCACAAAGCTTTGTTAATCAGTTAGGGTTCCTGACTTGTCCGGTCGTTCTCAGATCCATATCGATACCACGTATCAGTTTGTCGGATGACGAAATGGCTGATGTGTGCATTAGGACGTCATCTCACAAAAAACCAACCGACCAGGACCGGCCACGTCTCATCAACTACATGGGCCCACCTTCATCTAATCAATCGACGCACATCTAGGGCTGGCATGCACCACCGACGCGGTTTAGTTGGTGCCGTGATGTGTTGGGCGCTGTGGGGCCCACCACAAAGTATATGTTTTATTTCCGGGCCGTCCGTACCTTTTGTCAGATCATTTTAGAGGATGAATAAATCCAAAGCTCAAGTGGACTACACGGAATGATAACGTCACACATATTGGACGAAGGAAAGGAACAAATATCTGCTTGATCAAAAATTTTATAGCCCCTGAGAAATTTTTAACAGTGGGCCTTCAATCATCACTTTCGTGTGGTATGGTCCACTTCAGCTTTGGATATGTTTCATTTTTGTGTTTATGCTCTAGGAGCAGAAAAAAGAGATAAATGGCGTGGATTCAAAACACTATAGTACGGTGGGCCCACATTGCCCCAACACATCACTACAGGCCGGGTGGGAAGTGGATTGCTTACTGTGTAACTGAGTATGCTAAGTGTACTGAGTAAGCTCTGTGGGGTCCACAGTAATTTATGTCTTTATTCACTTTGTTTATTCATTTTAATGGATAATTATATGTATTGAGACAAAAAATATATCATATCAAAATCTCAAATAGGCCAGCACAAGAAACCATATGGATTGAAAGTCTACCATTGAATTATTATTAGGGGTAGGGCGGTACACGAACTGAATTAGCTCGCTCGACTTGACTCGAAAAAGCTCGATTCGATTTGGTTTGAAACTGAGTTCAAGCAAGTTGACCTGATTTTTTGAGCTTGAAAACATTTTGAACCGAGTTTGAGCTTGCTTGAGCTCAAGCTTGATTGGAACGAACCCAACTCAAATCAAACTCAATTTGAACCCGTTCAATGACTCGGTTACTTTAATATTGACGTTGCTCACCAAGTGTTTGTTAAAATGACTCAATGAAGTGTGGCTGGTGGCAATGAAGATATGTATATGAAACAAATATTTTTTTTTCCTTGATTTTTATGTTGCTTACAAGGCGATTAATGAAATACCTGTAAAATTATTGCTGTTGTTTTACATACAATGAGATTTTGAAAGTGCAGTTCATGTGTTTGGGAAAATGCTGTGCATGTGAAATTGACTTGATCTCGGCTTGAACTGGCCCAAGCTACTAATCGAACCAAGCCGAGTTGAGCTGGCCAATCAGGCTCAAGGTCTGAGCCGAGCTAAGTTCGAGCTGAGGTCAACAAGTGTCCAAGCCAAGTTCAAGCTGTGCCTACACCACTACTTGGGGGTTACAACAGTTTTTTATCTAGTTGATGTCTATGTTTTCCCTTCATCTATCCATGTTTGTTTGGTCTCGTGATCAAGTTGAATGAAAAGGAACATCAGTGTAGCCCTAACAAGGCTTCAACGTCGTAAATCATTATTTCCAGTGGTACGGTCCATTTGAGTTCCTGATATACCTAAATTTTGTGATCGACTGCTAAAATAATATTTAAAAAAGATGGACGGTGTGGATAATCTACATACATTCCCAGCAGAGTTGATTAAGTACGGTAAAAGCTCGGGAGTACGCAATACGATTTCGACTGGGAGTGGGCAACGGAAGCGGAATGCGTAATGATCAGTACGTTTATTGAGTAAACTCTGTGGGCTTACCATGGATGTATGTATCTTATTCACGCCGTACATCCGTTTTTTAAATATCATTTTAATTCATAATTACAGAATTGAATCATATGCAAAGCTTAAGTGGACCACACCACAGGAAACAGTTGAAATAATGATGCCTTGAAACCTTCCTGGGACCACAACGATGTTTATTTATCATCCAACCTGTTCATAACGTCAAACAGATATGGATTAAGGAAAAACATATGCACCATCTCGATGAAGAACTTCTGTTACCCCCGAGAAGTTCTCAACAGTAGGCATTCAATTCACACTGTTTCCCTGTAGTGTGGTTCACTTGAGCTTTAAATATGCTTAAATTATGGGTTAATACACTAAAATAATATGATAAAATAGATGGACGGCGGGGATAAAATATATAAATCACGATGGATCTCTATTAGGTTACTCAGTACGCATAAGGGTAAGTTACTCAGTACTTCCGTAGGGCAACACCACCTGATTCAAGTCCTGCACGCGTCCTCTGCCACCACCATACTGAACTGGATTCGGTTATGTCGGCACCAAACCGAGTTCGGTAAGATCGTAAGCATAGCCTTTTTTTTTTTCGTATATCCACGCCGTCCATTCATTTTTTTTCATTCATTTTATATCATGCATACAAAAATTACGTAGATCTAATTTTCAGATTAGCCACACCACACGAAAATTTTCTGATTGACCAGTAAAAATTTATTGGGGCCACCAAAGTTTTAGATCAAGCTGATATTTGTATTTTCCCTTAATACAGGTCTATTAGACCTTATCAACAGGTTGGATGGAAAATAAAAATTACAGTAGGTCCTAGGAAGTTTTAAATGGTGGCTATTCAATCTCTATTTCCTGTAGTGTGGACCACATGACATTTGGAACTGCCTAATTTTTTGAGTACTAGACTAAAATGATCTAGAAAAATGGATGGACGGATTGGATGTACAACAGATACATCAAGATGCCCCCACGGTCACGACCTGACTGAATCTGCACCCCGATCCCGTCACCAACTCTTACCGGCCGATCCAACGGCCCAGATTATTTTTTTAAAGACGTATTTTGATCAAATTCTTTTTCATCATTAATTCCAGCAGATGCAACGATCGAAACCAAACACTCTCTCAATAAATAGGACTTCATTGGCCTCCCCGTATCCTGAAACAAGCTCCCTTCCCTCTCCTCTCTGTCTTCTATACAATGGCGGAATCGATTGAGTTACCGAATCGACTCGCGATTCTTCCCTTCAAGAACAAGGTCTTGTTGCCCGGTGCTATCATCCGAATCCGATGCACTTCTCCCAGCAGGTATTTCCTTACTTCCGCCTCAGAATTTCATTTCTCTGCGATCTTTTCAGCTCTCTCCGTCTCAGAAACCCTAAAATTCTCGATCTTTTCGAAAATTCTCGACTGTCTTCGATCATTTTCTGTTTTTCCTCAGAGAATTAGGATTCGGATCTTCGTGCTGTATTTCCTTCTCTTGTAGTTAGTGAAGTTGGGTTTGGATTTCGTGTGTAGTGTGAAATTGGTGGAGCAAGAGCTGTGGCAGAGAGAAGAGAATGGTTTGATCGGCGTCCTTCCCGTTCGGGATTCCAATTCTACATTGGAAGGTCCGTAGAATTTGTTTTCTTCTATTTATTTAGCTGGTGTTTGGCGTCCAATTGGGTTAGATTGCGATAATTGAGTTGCGGGGAGAATGCAGTTCGCAATTTGGGACCGGTTGGTTCGTTGTAGGTGGTGGGAGTAGCCCAGCTTTGGATACATCACTTTGTTGCGACTTAATTATTGCAATATGAATCAGTTGTGCATCCAAACATCCGCCTGATTTGTATTTCGCTGGCTGTGTTTTGAATTTATGATAGAAGGGAAGAAGCTCTCTGTTTTTGAAGGCGTGGCGAGTGATGCCGGGGAGGAAAGTCCGAAAGTTCCGTTTGCTGCGTCAGATTCTCACAAGCAGAAGGATCAGCAGGAGCCGATTCATTGGCATATGAGGTCCGTTTTGCTTTGTTATGAATCTCTCTCTCTCTCTCTCTCTCTCTCTCTCTCTCTCTCTCTCTCTCTCTGATATGTTAGGAGGAAATGTACAATGCTGGTATGCTTGTATTTTTCTTCTGGGCCAGCAATGTGTAAGATGGGGCCAACTTTTGCTGCTCCAGCATCTGGTGGGCCCCAGTTTGGATGGTGCTGCTGCAAAAAACACTGCCACAGGAGAATCTTCACTGTCTGATTGTTGGACGGGAAATGGATGGTTAGAAAGTAAAGTATAGCTAATGGCACTTACACAACAAAAAGAATTCCACTGATCAGATGGCTTGGGTTGTTCGTGGAGGCTGGCTTTTGTTCCATAGACCATTGATGACGTGACCTGCCCAATGAACGATTAGGATAACTGAAAGTTGGGCCCCACCTGAACGTAGTGCTGGCCTGAACACTGTTAGCTCGTGATGAGCATTTTGTAATACCACTTCCTTTAATGCTGACTAAAGAAAAAAAAAATAGAATGTGTAATGGGATGAGGAAGACAGTGAACCAGTGGTTGCCAGTCCCTGAATTGATAAAAGGAGGCGCTTGGATTAGTTATCAAATCAACGGCATTCGATTCTTGATTTCAGGGGAGTTGCTGCTAGAGCTTTACATCTCTCCAGAGGCGTGGAGAAACCGAGTGGGAGGGTCACATACACAGTTGTTCTTGAAGGTATATGCAGATTCAATGTTCAGGAACTTAGTGCAAGAGGAACATATCACACTGCACGTATATCACGTCTTGACATGACAAAGAATGGTAAGCTGTTCTCTGTCCTCTCCCTCTTACAAAATTCAGCAATCCATTTGATAGGCGTATCTAAGTATATTTATGCTTGAAAATCTGTTATTCCCTTAACAATAATTGGTGCTCATACAACAAACAAGGTTTATGAAAATGATCTTGAACCTTTTACTCTGGAGAGAGATCAACTAAATGTATCAAATATATGCAAAGTCCACCTATAGGAGTAGGTAGCAGCAAGAACCATTCTTCATCCCTTCTAGCAAAGTATTGAGAGCATTGTTGTAGCATAACTGGCACATACTTCACCATGTTTTTTCTATTCCTTTTGTGTGTACTGTTCAATTTGGTCCAAATTGCTTCTTGTCTATGCAGGATATGGGTATGACTTCATAAAATAAACAAATAGGTTTGTATTACTCTCCTCATACATATGAGGCCTGATTGCCATGAAACTAGCCATACTCCCCTCCCTCACCCTGAGAAAAAGTATTATTTGTAAAAATAAAAAATTAAAAAAATTGGGGTTTCACGCTGCAAAAGATCGTGAAATGATGTGTTACCCATATCACTGGCAAGTACCTTGAAGTCTGTTACCAATCTACTACCCAATGGATCCAAGGGATTAAGTTGAAAATTACATGCTCAGTGTAAAATATAGTGAACTATTTGAGACATGTTTCTCATCATGGAGGAATATATTTTCCCTCATCTGTTCTAAATTCTTGATTATACTTTAGTGACTTGATGAATATTAAGATCTAGCATTCCTTCATCTGTTGAAATGCTGAGCTACTTCTCATGTTTGGTTTAATTAGAGATGGAGCAAGCAGAACAAGACCCAGATCTTATAGCACTCTCACGCAAATTTAAAGTTACTGCCATGGAGCTGATCTCCGTTCTTGAGCAGGTTAGGATTAAGAGTAGAGCAACTCTGTTTTTGTTGGACTCATCATATTCATATGACTTTCTGCTGACCATGCGTGTGCTTAATGAGATTCCTTTATGCATGAATATACAATCACATTTTCCTCATATTTGTATCAGTGAATAAATCTTGATTTCTGATTACAGAAACAGAAAACTGTCAGTAAGACGAAAGTTCTTCTTGAGACAGTCCCCGTACACAGGCTGGCTGATATATTTGTTGCGAGCTTTGAGATAAGCTTTGAGGAGCAGCTATGCATGCTGGATTCAGTTGATTTGAAACTAAGGCTTTCAAAAGCTACTGAGTTAGTTGACAGACATTTACAGGTACAAATTGGATAAAGCTCTACAAGTTTATAGTAATTATTCTTTTTTCATATTTTTAATGTGATAATAATGCAGGGGCATTTTCACACCGGGCTCGAGTGGGGTCGCCTGTGGGATGCAGGGGCACACTCGGGGTGGGCAGGGCCCACGGGGGAGGTCTTGTGTTCGAGACTTCTCACCAGGGGTGATTAATGCGCATTTCACACCGGGCTCAAGTGGGGTAGCCTGTGGGATGCGGGAATACACTTGGGGTGGGCGGCCCGTGTGAGGCGTTACCCATGTGATTTAGGGCCCATGAGGGGATGTGGGGCCTGGGATATGAGATAAAGGGATTAATTCGCCATACTCTAACAGTTCGAGCTTTTAGAGCAAGTGGTTAATTGTCTTGCATCAGATAAATGTGACTCTTCTGGCTTCTATTTTTTACAATGACGGATAGGTTTTCCATGCATATAATGCTAGTTTTTCTGCAACAGTCAATTCGAGTAGCAGAGAAGATAACTCAAAAGGTGGAGGGACAGTTGTCAAAATCTCAGAAAGAATTTCTCCTGCGCCAGCAGGTTTGTTTTCTCACAGCAGTTTGTTATGTATCACATTTTTTGGAGCACGTGGATCTAATAAATATTCTTAAATTTGCCCTTTTTATATTTATTATAATAAACATTTTGCTGAAGAAGTTTGGTAGAAGCTCATTTCTACTTGCAAATACCATATTTCTCACTTCCGGTTTCTCATATTATTATCTTCTAGTTCTAGCTAAATACTGTAACAATTATTGTAAAATGGTACACCTCATTTCTCAATCTGGTAACTATGATATGTACTGCCTTCTGTCTGGTTTAAACCTTGCACAAGAAGGAGCCTGCATGTTCTTAATAAAATTTTAGTTACCTTTAAAAAAAAAAACGAAGCCTTGTGTGGAAATTTACAGAAATACCTTTCAGATGAGAGCAATAAAAGAGGAGCTTGGTGACAACGATGATGACGAGGATGATGTTGCTGCTTTGGAAAGGAAGATGCAAAGCGCAGGAATGCCACCAAATATTTGGAAGCATGCACTGAGAGAATTACGGTATGCAACGGTCAGCAATAAAAGGCTTACATGTTAATGTTCACACAAGATGCAAAACCTAGGCTAGGCCTAACCCTTATATTAATCAGGCTTCAAAAATGGGTCCATACCTGATCTGCGGGCCTCCATTACAAGCCCAAGCTTGACCATATCATGCTCGGATGTCAAGGCCCAAGTGTCCACCCTGGCCCATAGTCACCCCCATTAAGAAGCTAGAAGAAATGTATAATGGGATGGTGCAGAGGTTTTCTATATTTTCTAATCTGAAAAGTGTTAATCCTCAGGCAACTAAGAAAAATGCAACCTCAGCAACCTGGATATAGTAGTTCACGTGTATACCTGGAGCATCTTGCTGATCTACCATGGCAAAAGGCCAGTGAGGAGCGCGAACTGGATCTGAGAGCTGCTAGGGAGCGTCTTGACAGTGACCACTATGGTTTAGTCAAAGTTAAGCAGCGGATAATTGAATATCTAGCTGTTCGTAAGGTTGGTTGCATACCCTATTTTAATGTGTCAATCTGTTTTATGTTTGCTACGCCAACAAATCCGATCAGTGATGTATTTCTCCTCATTTCAATCTTCTGATGTGCAGCTTAAACCAGATGCAAGGGGCCCAGTGTTGTGCTTTGTTGGCCCACCAGGTGTTGGAAAGACATCTTTGGCATCATCCATTGCTGCTGCCTTGGACAGAAAATTTATACGTATTTCTCTTGGGGGAGTCAAGGATGAGGCTGATATTCGAGGGCATCGAAGGACTTATGTTGGCAGCATGCCAGGGCGTCTTATTGAAGGATTAAAGGTTAGATTTGGAATTTTCACATACATTACTTTTTCCTTTTGTTGTTTGTTTTGACTTAATAAAATTCCCAGTTATGTTTCAAATAAGGATAATAATGATGATGATGATACAGCAATTCTTCATTATTTATTTCTTGTTGTCTGTCTTCCTTTCGATATATTTGATATTTTTGTTTTCCCTCTAGATATTTATACATTCATTTAGCCAGTGCCCTGCCCTTGGCTGAAACAATGCTGGTATGGCCATTTATCAATATTATTTTACTGTACAGAACACTATTCTTGTCTAGCCAGTATGATATGATTGTTTCTGCAGTACCTCAGAAAATTCAACTCCAACTTCCCAACTGATTTATTTTTCTAGTTGGTGATTCTTGTAATGGCTTGACATCCTGCTATGGTTGTGATTGGTCTTAATAAGTAATTACTCTGTACCTTTCCCTTCATGCCTTTCTAGGTTCAACATTTATGTCCTCTAGTTTTATGAAAATTTCATTATCAACCATTTCCCATGTAAAACAATCAACCGTATCATTTTTTCTGTTGTTGCATTGTTATTGTTGCTGCTGTTGCTGCTGTTACATCTTGTGTTCCATGGCCTATGAAAATTTTCTCTCTGTTTGCCATTATTCTGCATTTTCGTCTTCTTCCTCTGTAACTTTGTACCACTGGTTTTCTATGAAAAAATATGAGCTGTAACCCTTTCTTCTTTCCTATTGTAGAGAGTAGGTGTTTGCAACCCAGTCATGCTTCTAGATGAGGTTGACAAAACTGGTTCCGACACTCGTGGAGATCCAGCTTCAGCTCTACTGGAGGTTCTTGACCCAGAGCAGAACAAATCGTTCAATGATCAGTATCCTCTTTTTCTTTTTTTGTCAATGCATTCCAAAGAAACTATTTCGAGAATTTCTTAATGCGTGCATGCACTCACACTCGATATTGATCTGCTTTTCCCTGAACGCTCAGTACTCCTCATTCTTAATGATTATTAGCATGGTGGTTGATAAGCCTCGAATTTTTCTTACCGGAGACCATTTAGCTACTTTTTCATAAAGCTCTTAATCAATTTCTTCTTTCTACCTTTTCGTAAAGCTCTTTATCAATTTCTTCTCTTTCTTTGGAATAAATTGGACAGCCACTCCCACTATCATGATCATAGCAAAAAATCTGGGATGTTGAATTTTGGGGCATCCTTGTGAACATAATCAAACTCTTGTTGAGCATGTGTATGGCAAGCACCGAAGCAGTCGATCACCTTTTCTTCCACTGCTTCAAGCGTTAGGAATGTCAATATTCATTGGACTATGCCATCTTCAGTCGGGGACCTCTTTATGGCGTGGCATAGTGTGGATCTTCCGAAGCAAGTGAAGTCCCTTCGGAGGGCTATGTTTGCCGGCTGCCCTTTGAGCGATTTGGGGAGAGAGGGATGGTAGGTTCTCTCGGGAATGAGAGCAATAGGGTGGAGCAGGTCTCTAGTAGGGCAAAGTTTCATGTAGTAGAGTGGGCCTCTTGTATAGATGCTTGAAAAGGTTGTAATTTTTTCTCTTTTGGGTTGAGCTTTTGCGCTGTCTTGGCGCATCTCTTCTTCATCTTCTTCTTTTATTTCTTGAATAAAATTTCAGTTTAAAAAAAAAAACAAAAAACAAAAAACAAAAAACAAAAAACAAAAAAACAAAAAAACAAAAAACAAAAAATGAAAAAACGAAAAAACAAAAAAACAAAAACAAGAAAAAAAAAAAAAACAAAATTCTTTAGCCATAATGTTAGGTTCAACAATGTACCATGTATCATTCAATTCTTATCGGACTCCATTCACTCATAATTTTCTGTCCCCCAATAGGCTTAATATCTGAAAAAAGTTGCCTACTTTCAAAATGAACTTTGGATACATGTTGATTTTTTTTTTTTTCTTCAGTGCTGGTTGAGTCATTCTCTTGTTCTTTCTTTCAGAGACTCAACAAATTTTATTGGAGAAAATCTGAATTTTTGTTTTGTTTGGTTGCTGCTGGATTCCTTGATTCAAACTTACCAGTTATTTGAATGTCCCATTTGACCTTTCAAAGGTTATTTTTGTTGCCACTGCAAATAGAATGCAGCCTATTCCTCCACCCCTTAGAGACCGAATGGAAGTCATTGAGCTTCCTGGTTATACACCTGAAGAGAAGCTAAGAATAGCAATGCGGCATTTAATACCACGGGTTTTGGATCAACATGGATTGAGCTCTGAATTCCTTCAAATTCCTGAGGTTGGTGGACTTGCACTCTTTTTATGACATAACAACTCTTTTTTTTTTTTCCCTCTGTTTGAGGTTCTCTCTGTACATGCTAGCATGGGCTACTTGGTTATGGGGTCAAAGGGCATTAGGAGTAGAATGTTAAGTTTGCGACTCTTTCAGGGATTGCCTGCCAATTTTCTTTCATGGAACAGTTTTTCATTGGTCTGCAGATGACCATGTTACTAGATTAGGAAAAAAAAAATGATGCTAATATAATCTCGCTGATCTATGTATGTTTGCTGTGATTGTGGTAGGATATGGTGAAGCTTGTGATTCAGAGATATACTAGAGAAGCTGGTGTGCGAAATCTAGAGAGAAACTTAGCTGCCCTGGCTCGTGCAGCTGCTGTCAAAGCTGCTGAGCAAGAATGTGCAGTTCCAGTCAGCAAAGATGTATACCCGATGGCAGAATCACTTCTCGATACAAGACTTGCAGATGGTGCTGAAGTTGAAATGGAAGTAATTCCAATGGGTGTTAACGGACATGAAATATCAAATGCTCTTAGGAGTACCCCAGCATTGGTTGTAGATGAGGCTATGCTGGAAAAGATACTGGGGGTAATATATCTTTTTTCTTATTAGTCAAGAACCTCTTTTATGAAATTTTGTCTTTATGCTAATGTGTCAAGTTTATGTTTTTTTCATTCATATGGTGAACAAATCTGATGTTATATATTCTGTATTGACACTGGTATGCAGCCTCCTAGGTTTGATGATGGAGAAACTGCAGAACGTGTGGCAACTCCTGGAGTATCAGTTGGGCTTGTCTGGACCTCCTTTGGTGGAGACGTCCAGTTCGTTGAGGCCACATCAATGGTGGGAAAGGGTGATTTGCATCTCACTGGCCAACTTGGTGATGTTATCAAAGAATCTGCTCAAATAGCTCTAACATGGGTAATTTTTGTTCATTTCTTCTTATCCGACATGGATTGTTCGGTTCTTATGAGTCACAGATGCCAGCATGGTTTTAAATGGCAACCCCATTCCTCATGCATGCATCCCCTGTTTCCATGATAAGCAACCTTTAGCTTGTGGTCTCAATTTCATGTTCAGTTTTGACCTCGTCCTATTGGCTATTTCAGAAATCCTCATTGCTGATGTATCTTATTTGTTTTAGGACAGACTTCATTAGAAATGAAATTCCTCAACTGACATTCATTCATGACCCAAAAAAGAAAAAAGAAAAAGACTAGTCTAGAGAGTTCAAAATTCAAGTAAGAATTGAATCAGGCATGTAATGAATCATTTTTTGGAGATTCTTTAGGTATGGAAAATATCAAAGATTCTTTAGCTATGGAAATTTTCAAAGATTCTTTATCTAAGGCCTGTAGTTGTGTCATGCAGGCTTCTTTTTCAAATGATTGTTATATACATTTGGGATTTATCTTTCAATAAAAATATACATTTGGGATTTTATGTAATTTATTTATTTAAATGTTCATTAATTTGGTAGGTAAGGGCAAGAGCAGCAGATCTTAAGTTTTCAGCTGCTGGGGAAATCAATTTGCTTGAGAATCAGGATATTCATATACATTTTCCAGCAGGAGCTGTACCTAAGGATGGACCCTCAGCAGGAGTCACTTTGGTAACATCTTTAGTTTCTCTGTTTAGTCAAAGAAGAGTTCGAGCAGATACAGCAATGACTGGAGAAATGACTCTAAGGGGTCTCGTGTTACCTGTTGGAGGTGTCAAGGATAAGGTGCATGTTTTAATTTTTATGTTTTCTTGGGTGATTATTACCAAATCCATTAGTTGTTGTAGATTGAATGGTTTGATTTGTCTTGTTTTCACCCCATTCCTTTATGTTTAATGAGGAATGATATTATGAAGCCCGCCTCATAGACATTCTATGCAGTCCTGTCATCACCATACACATTGAATGTGTGTTGTGACCTGCACTGTTGATCTGGTGGTCCACTGTGAAGGTAATCATCTACAGCGAAAAATTGCTGTGACTGGAAATCTCTGACCCTCCAGTTGTTAGGAATTTTTCCTGTTCAATGTGGACAAATACTCGGTTCTGAGCTAACTATCCCATTCTCAGACCATTGATCTGCTGACTAATACAATCCAATCCCCTTATCCCTTTTATATGTGGCCCATCCATGTGAGATACCACCAAGTCAACAGTCATGATTACCATGGAACTCCCCGACGCTGGTGCAGTGTGGGAGCATTCCTAATGTAGGGGCATTTTCACACCGGGCTCGAGAGGGGTAGATTGTGGGATACAGGGACACACTCGGGGTGAGCGGCCCGTGTGAGGCGAGTGGCTCGTGTGAGGTGGTACCCATGTGATGTGAGGCCCACGAGGGGGGTTTGGCCGAAGTCTTAACCCATGGGATGTGGGGCCCGGGATATGAAATAAAGAGATTAATTCGTCACGCTCTATAAGTTCAAGCTTTTAGAGCAAGTGGTTAATTGTCCTACATCAATTCCTCATGTCGCTCAAACCATATCTTCAAGCTGATAATCAGGTCCACCAATTTTATAAACTTGCATCAATGAACACCATTAACTTTCTGGAGGATAAGGATTTTATTTTTTTATTTTTTTATTTTTTTATTGGAGGATACGGAATTACTTAAATGCTATTTATTTGAATCTGCAGATACTGGCTGCCCACCGTTATGGTATTAAAAGAGTTATACTGCCAGAGAGGAACTTAAAAGACTTGGTGGAAGTACCACCGGCTGTTCTTAACGGCATGGAGGTACATTTTCTTTTCCTCTGAATGGTTGTTGCTTTCTCAAAGCTATACAGAGTCAATTGCTTGCCTGCGGATATATAAAACACAAATGCACATGTCGACTCCAGGAGTTAGTTACAATGTAAACCTGTCTGAGAAGCTAGGACCAGTCTTCTAATTTTCAAAAATGATAAGGGCACATGTGGCCACTTCTGATGTAAATATGAAGTATATCTAACTCCTCCCCTCAAGCTGAGATATGAACTGGGTGCATCTGCAATGATAAGAGCATATGTGGCCACTTCTGATGTAAATATGAACTATATCTAACTCCTCCCCTCAAGCTGAGTCTGTGGCTCATCAGCAATGATATTTTGTCCATGATCAGATTGTGTGATTGAAGCTTGTAGGCCAGCTTTAGAGTTTCTCACTGTACAACCTGCTTACAACAGGTATTGCCCGCAAAGAGAATTGAAGATGTGTTGGAACAAGCTTTTGAAGGTGGATGCCCTTGGAGGCAGCATGCGAGGTTATAGTGAAATCCATGTTTTTATGTCTAACAGATCTAACGAGGTGGGACCACACCACGAGCTTCACCGGCATTTAGAGGTTTCCAGTCCCATAAATACAGAAATTTGACTTTGGCCAAAATGCCCATTTCTTCCATTAGTCATTGAAGTTGTATTACGACGGGTAGATATGCGGGAAACAATCAAACTGAAGCTCTCATCCGGGCAGAGAGCATCAGTCATGCCCATGCATTTGTATCTCTCCCAACACCATTGTTTTATCTGATTTTTCTACGCGCACCAAATTGTATTATATGAACAGAGCTAATGGTTCTCCATTGCATCTTCTTTTTATTCACATCAGATTAGCAAAGTATATAATGTATAAATATTTTGAATGAAATGATATTTAGTTATTTTCACTGCTCGACCAGTGCTCACTATGGATTTGTATTTTATCAATTGTCTTATAGGCTGGATTCATGTTGCTGACCCCAATTAATTGGAATAAAGCTTATATGATGACGATGATGAATTTATTATAGGCTGGTTGTACGCTATGGCAATTTTATTTTGTTTTGTGGAATGGTCAACCTGTGAGTGTACCATGCATTCGAGCTGCATGGGGTCCAACCCAGGTTTGCTACACCAAAAGGAAACCAATATGGAGGACATTGGGGAGAGGGACACCCATCTCTAGGGCTGTCAATGACACGGGCCTGGGTTAGGTCTCAGCCCGGATTTTGAACTGTTTCAGGCATGCCCTATTCAAAATGCTGATTTTTCAGGCCCGAGCCCCGGCCCATTGACACCCCTACCCATGTCCCATAGAGACCTCTAGATGGAATGTGGGGTCCACCATGTTTTGTATTTTTCATTCAACCCATTCATCAAGTGCACCCTACTAGGATGAAAGGACACCATAACTCAAGCCAATCCAAGGTTTAGGTGGGCCACAAGTGAATATATGGGTCTTGTGCTTTGACTGTACATTGCTAACCGTGGTATACCGCCTGAGTTTTTTATAGGGATGATTCTTGGAATGTGTGGTGCCCATGCGGCGCACCAGATGTACAGTTGGGATTCTAAATACACATTATGAATGGGCCCCACTACTCGAAAGTATGGTGATTACCCTACATTCCTTTAAGTCCGTTGCGTTGCATTTGCCAGTAAAATCTTTCAGTCTTTCCACCTGCCACAGAATGCCATTGCACTTGAAAGTATCTCTGTCCATCTTTTCATTTGTTAGGGATGTGAATAGGGTCTGCCGTGCGCAGCCCGACCAGACAGTTAAGATTCCGGGTCCAAGATCGGCCAAGTAGCTCAGTTCTAAGCATTTACAGTTAGAACTCGAGTATTACAAAGGGCTGGCTTTTTAGTAAGATGGACAGATGGGAAGGGGTTGTCCATTGGGTTTCAAAAAGGGGTCAAGGTGATGTGGGCTGGCACTGTAATAGGCATGTGGGCGGGCCCCAGGCTTTATTTTGGAGCTCTACTGATAAATACGTATCCAGGCATCAGTTGGCAGTATTCTATATTAAGACTTGTCCCTGAGCCCAGGAGCAGACCCTTTGATTTGGCTTAAAACTGGCTGGTACGGGCTGCGGGTGGCTGAGCTATGATTCAAGTAACATTGGTTTGTTGGGCCACACCATTGGGCCATGCCTCAAATTCTCCTCAACAGGAACCCTTCCAAATTCTGGGTTTTTGCAAGTGGATGGTAAGAAAGAAAATTGCAGGAATTGTTCAAATTCAACTGACAAAAGACCCAAGATTGGGAACTGACTCGATGTCAATTGAGGAAGACTCAACGATGCTGACTCAGTCAAGTCAGCATGACTGGGAGCATATTTTGAACACCTGACCACCAATGAAAGCAATCCGTTGCCAAGATCAGAAGTGATATGTTGCTGGTTAGAATTGCTGTTTTTATATTATTTGTACTAAATATACCTATTTGAAATAATTATGGTCCTTGATATTTTTAATTTCGATTAACTATCGAGTCGACCCGAGCCAGCCAAACATTGAGTGGAGTCGAGTTTTCGGGTTTTTGAACTATGTGCATATATCCTCCTCAGATTGAAGATCATATATTTCCTCTTGAAAAATGAATAAATTTATGTCCCATTTTACTGAAGATGATCATCCTCCCATACGATTAGGTGGTCCTATTATTGTTTCCGAATGCCGCCTGGTGGGCCGCCTTGAATTACTCATGTCCTAACCGTCTGATCAAGAGCTTGAAAATGGACAACAAAATGTAGGCAAAACTCCAGAACTTCTATCAGATGGTTAAAGATTGTCCAATCAGGGTGTCCAAAACGATGACTGGATGAACTGGATCATTACAAATCAGTGGGCATATGCATGTCACAGACCACTCATGAGCCATGTGCACCTACGCGGCCCACTTTCACAAATCCCATTCTAAATCTGAAAGCTGGAATTTGAGGGGAAGCAGAACTCACTGGATAGTGATGTCAGTGCAACCGCAGCCTTGCTCAACGTTCTATCAATGGACCAGATGAATGCTACTCACTCAGGCTCTGACTGATCAGCATCGCTGTCCAAGTACATTTCCACTGCTTCGTCATCTAGCATATCCTCATCTTCCTCTTCTCTTCGCCTCCTCTCATCTTCTCTCGCCCTCTCTGCCGCCTGAGCCTTTGCCAGCTCGAGTCTAGAAGAAACTGCTTCCCATGAAACAAGTTTCTCCATGAAGGTCGACACATAATCAGCCCGTTGATTCTGCATGGATGAAAAGAATGAGCTATGAGATAATAAACTCGCTATCAACCATATGCCCACACGCATGAGGTAGAAACTCACCTCATAGTCGAGGTAGTAAGCATGCTGCAAGGCAAATGATTTTGAATATTAGTAATCAGTAATCAAGCATTGTTGCTGCAAGAAGTGACTATAAAAATTTGAGGCCAAGTTGTCTATTCATCCCGAACAGGGAACGTCTCTATTCAGAACTAAGTTTGTAGATGTGGCACCCATGGTTGGTCTATCCAGACCTTTGATTTGACAGCCCCCATCATGGATGGATCACCCTCCCAAAATCTCCTAGATTGGAAGATCCTAGCTACTGAACCTTTTGTCTTTCCTCCATTGAATGTGATTTGTTCATGCATGTCATTTTAACCATGTATTTGCATGCCAACAACGGGATGGTTAGAGTTGACCAATTGAGAGTTATTTTAGGATTGGACCATCCATGATGCGGGCTGTCAGATCAATGGCTTGGATAGAACAACCATGGGTCCCATATCAACAAACTAGGTTCCAAACAGAAAAGTTCCCAATTGAGAATGAATAGGGAACTCAGCCTCTAAAAATTCAGAGATTGTGAATTGATCCATATGATAGATAGGAGAAAGAAAAAAATACCTCCCAAACATCAATCGCAAGGATTGGCTGCGAAGGACCAATGATTGTATATTAGCTATGGTGGATAACTATAACTAGAAAGTATATGAAGTGAGCACAAGAACCATGAAATGATATTAGCTATCATGACATACAACAATATCCATTAATTGTAAGTCGATTAAAGCAACATTAATGGAATTTGAGAGAAATTTTTGTGGATTTAAATAATTTAAAATTTTCCATGATCATTTGGGAGGATGATATACAACAATACCCACCGAATAATCCCATACTAGGGGATTCACGGCATTGGGACTCCTCGTCACCACAAGCTTGTTGTCCTTTTCGGATGGACAAGGATTCACAGCATTTCCCACGTCGAGTCTATTTGCCTTGTCTAGAGAACACAAAACAAAAAAGAATCCAGTTAATTCCATTTTGAATGCTGAAGTTCTGGTCTTTATTGATGGGTAGGATGGGTTCAAGCCCTAAATCTCAATTTGGACAACACACGATCTTTCTCTTCATATCAAAATATTGATTATCTCAATTGAGAAATGGAGCAAGGAAAATGGAATCTCGCTTAATGCAGTTTCCATTTTCCACTCCACCCCAAAAGCAAAGTGGGTGGATTCTGCTCTAGCTGATCAATCCCATGTTAGTGGGCTTCCAAACGGTCCCTGATGTATTGGTAACATGAAGGTGAACTGTTGGGAAAGAAATATTCGGAAGACAAGTAAATGCCACTCACACACAAGCCAAGCCCAACCAGAACCGAATTGTGTGGATGCAGCTGCCTTGAACTCTTTCAAGAATCTCTCATAGGAACCAAAGTCTCTTTTAATCAATTCCAGAAGATCACCAGATGGCCGTCCTCCTCCGCCTGGTTTCATGGATTGCCAGAAAAAATCATGATTCCAGACCTGCAAATGCCCAAAGATGAGATTTACACATTTACCCATTGCAATGTGAAGCAGCACAAGCAATAAAAAATAACCCAGCCTGGTTATGGATTTGATAGGAATCCAATGAAACAGAAAGTTGTGTTGAACAGCTAGATAATAATCTAACGGCCCAGTTGGATTTCCCAAATATGTCAGGCATATGGGTAGCTTTTCTGCCCAAAACAGTATTTAGTGACAGCATGAAACATTTAGAATGATGATTTAGGGAAGAAAAGGAAATTGTGCATCATCATCATCTAAGCCTTATCCCAACTAATTGGGGTGGGCAGGAAAGACCAAATATCAAACAATTACAACATTTCAATCTGAGAAACAGCTAGGGAATCCACATCCATGGTCACATGAATCATTTCAATATTTTGGATCATCAAACAATGGGCCCCACCCACGTGCACAAAATCCAACCCATCAGCAAAGTAAGCATTTGCTGATAATTCCTTTTTTAGCAATAGCATTAGTCCAAAGTCCAAACTATCCATGGGTGACACATGAGCATTACCTGTGCAGCATTGTTGAATGCTGGGAGAATATCTCCCCTGTTGTATGAAGCGAGAATAATATCTTCTAATGGCATCCCATCCAGCTCAGTTCCCACTATCTGTCGGTTCAGGTTTTCCACATACCCTCGGTGGTGCCTTCCCCAATGATACTCCAGCGTTTGGCGGCTCATATGTGGCTCCAAAGAATTCTACCACATCAAAACGCGCTTGAATTTTAGAGCTAGAATGGCCCAAAAGAGAAGGGTGCGTTTGGTTGCACTAAATATAATGATATTCCATGATTAATTAGTTTAATTTGGTGAAAACTTTCATGAAATTTGGTGCAACCAAACACACCCGAAACCAACTTGTAAAGTCAGGATTATGATTTAAGCACTACAGATTTTCCCATAACTTTTATAGGCGCTGTAAATTCAAAGAGTGTAGCATCTTACCAACGAGTATGGAGGAGGCTTCAAGTCAAACTGTGCCGTAACGACAGTTCGGTGTGCCCGCTGGGAACATTTTCTCTGTAAAATGAAACATGGATGATACTGAATATTGAAACAACAAAAGAAATGAAATGAATAGTAATATCCGTCAATTTAAAAAATGGTGTTCTAACTCCTATATACAATAATAAAAGGCCTGTTTTGAATCATTTTCCATTGAGGATAATAGCATCTTTGGATGCACCCAAAACAATGATCTGAGAAGCTTCAGACCGACCCAACAGAATACACGAGCTGTGTACTCGGATATAAAGATGCCTAGATTCAACTGAAGGAGCGGGGCCGCCTGTGCTACTTTTCAATCCTCTCTTACTCGAGCGTTTGGATGCACGAGTGAATTGGATTCCGAACATTCGGTTTAATCAAATAAGGGTGTAGTCGGAATTCGGGTGTTTCCATTTTATGCAATCAAGAATCGCAATTCAATTGGATAGCGCATCCAAACGCACCGTCGGTTATCTTAAGAATAGTAAAATTAGGCAATGCTCATATGAAGACAGTAGAAAAGAAAGCATGGTAAAATCTCAGAAGCTCCGTGGCAATCCTGTAATTTCACGACCTTGGGTGTTGTGAAGTGGAGCCGGGGTGATTTTTCAGTTCCATGAAAGCCTGTTCCAGTCAATAGCATGTATATGTAAATATTACATTTTGGGAGGGGCGAAAATGAGAGAATAAAAAGGTAAGGTTAGTCATATAAACTTTGAAGGAAATGGGAAGAGAGAGTGGGTGAGGGTTGAAAGAAAACCAGGTGCGTATGTTAGCGAAAAGGCCGAAGCTGCTACCGTTGCTACTCCATGCATCTTTTCCACCAATAAGAAAGAGCGCTCCACGCTCTTCGTCTTCGATCAAAAGCTACTCAAGGTCTGCCCAGTCGAGTTCGATTCCCGTAAAAGCTACGATACCCAGTGTGCGTATTACACCCCAAAAAGGGAGGGAGAGAGACACGGGCGCGGATTAGGTACTACCCCGCCCATCTGGAGGTCAGGACGGTCGTTGGGCGGTGAAAAGTGATTACGTCAGAAGGCACGAGGCCACGTCAGTAGACGGAGGCCTTAGCTCGTGTCCAAAGAGAACCTAACCGTCTCTTATTTTTTTTATTTTCAACCTTTTGCTGTGCGCGGAGGTTGAGAAGCGAGACTCGCTACTAAAGTAACGTTGCCAAGTTTGTTGGGCCTCACAATAATGCATGTGTTTTATCCACGCCGTCCATACATTTGGAGAAGTCATTTTAGGGCATGATACAAAAAATAAGTCAGATCCAAGGCTAGAGTGAACCCAACCACAAAAATCAGTAGGGAGAGTGATGCCTACAATTGAAACTTTCAATGATCCACCGTGATGTTTATTTGAGATCCAACCAATTCATGTATTAACTCAAACATAAAAGAAAGGAAAACACAAATAACAGCTTGATCAAAAACTTTTGTTGCCCTCAGAACTTTTTAATGATAAGCATTGCTCTCTCCACTGTTTTGTATGGTGGGGTCCACTCGAGATTTGGATCTAACTCATTGTTTGGACCATCCCTAAATATAATCTCTCCAAATGAATAGACGGTGTGGATGCAAAACATATATCATAGTGGGGCCCATAGAATTGGGTTACGTCACTTCGTAGCGAGTATGCCTGCTCAATCTGCGCACCAAACAGATAAGGCAGAGAAATTTACGACTGTGTACCCTACCTTTTATCCAGCGGTTTTTTTGGAGCAATACAGCTTAGAATACACACTTGGACCTCCTCGTACGGCCACCGAATTTGAGGACGAAAATACCCCTGCCTTCCTCTGGCTGGCGTGCAGAGACGAGCGCTGACGGACGGTCTGGGCGATGGGAAATCAGGTGGGGCCCACTATGATGTTTGTGAGAAATCCTCTCTGTCTAAGTTCATTCATAGGGTCACAAAGACCTGGATGAAGAGGAAAAACAAATTTCATAATGATCCAAAACTTCTGTAACCCCTAAATGGGTTTCAATGGTAGACGTTCAATTACCCACTGCCATTTACAGTGTGGTCCACTTGATAGCTAGATTTGTCTTATTTTTCATCTCAAGCATTAGTACGAGTTCTCAAAATAGATGGACGGTTTGGATATAACACATACCTCATAATGGGACCCACAAAAATCGGTGGGAATTAAAACAGGGAAGAAAGAAAAAAAAAAGGGAACCAGTGAGTTGGGACGACCCGTTCAGAGCTGGGCTATGGCTACGGATTATAACCGTAGCCATAACTGTAATGCTATGCATCCTTTTCTCTTTTTTTATTTTTTATTTTTTATTTTTTTTATTTTTTTTACATAAAGAACTTTTTCTCCCTTACATTTTTCTTTAATACATAATTATGTAAATATGTACATATAAGTATATAAAAATATTTTTCTATCTTTTAATTCATTTCTTTGTCTATTTATTTAACAAGCATATTTCCTAAACTAAAATGTTTTTTTTTTCTTTTTTTTTTACACATGCACACACACCCCCATGCACTCACACTAGTGGGATTTCTCCATGTATGGATACTCGAATGCTTGACCGGGTGTTGAAACTCATAAGAGTCTACCACCCGAGCAAGAGTAAGAATCCTAAACTAGAATGATTTACTTACAGGGAAAATTTTGGGAAAATTTTAGTTCATGGTGCGACCCATTAAACGACTAGCCTGGATCACCAAATCATGCGTCATAGTTGAATAAACTCAAGACCTGAGAGTACTATTCATATTATCTTGTCAATGATCATACCATTCCTCTCCAAGTTTTACTGTTGGCTTTGATTTTCATGTTTATTTGAATAGGTAGGAAACCATTATGAACTCACAATCATACGATTAATTAAAAATGTGGAAACAATGAAGAAAATTAAAGAACACAATTATTTATGTAGTTTGTCATGAAAGTGATTATGAGATTATCAAGTAGAGTTAACCATATGAAGATTACGAGTAAAAACTGTGAACGCGTCATTTTTTGTGTTCTCAAACCCTATTTCAATTGGGAGCAGAAAGAAAGATACAGACCTAAAAAATTTCAAAACAAAAGTTTCATCCAAACAAGGAAACTATGTGGTTTATACATGACGAAATCACCCATGAAAATTAACAGGGCAAGCGCTATTAAAAGAGGTTCAATGCCATCGACGAACCGTCGATAACATCAAAGTCCCATCGAGAAAATCCAAAAAATACATGTTTAGTCGCTAGAACATTTTGGTTAGTTTGATAACATCGAAGATGTTCGATGCCATCAAAGTGTCATCGAATGTTTCATTGAATGATCGTGCGGGATTTATTTCCTATTTCGATTGTGATTCACCTAAATGCCATGCATATATATATATATATATATGGGTGTAATCAAGAATATGGGGTATCAAGAGCTTTCTAATTCGTTCGTAGGGTTTCAAGCTTATAGCTTAGGTGATTCAAGACTTGTTCGAATCGGGTAATCTCTATCTCCTGTAATTTTATTCTTTTATAGTGAATATATGTCGCTTTGTGCCTTGATACATCCTCAGTGGAAGTCAACCACCAATGAATTGTTCTGCATCACCCAAAAATATCTCCCACTAGTGAAAATTAAAAACTATGCATTCTGTACAAAGATGTGGACTACTGTAATTAAACCATTGTACAAGGACACTAACAAAGTGGATAGTCAAACACTATAGTTTGTACTCTTTTCACCACAGTACAACTCATACACATGATAAGGACACTACCTATTTCACGTATAAACCAACATCTAATATATAAGGAAAGGACTACATCTCGAACACATGCATCATGAATTTCTCCATCTTCTCTTGTTCTAAGGCCATCCATACATTGTCACCTCCACCTCTCCTTACCCCAATACCATCAGAGAGCAACAACACAAACTCATCCATTCCACTCACAACTGGGCCACCATAGGTGGGCCTCCCATACCCAAAATTCAACTCATGGAAGGGCAGCTTCTACCAAGCTGACACATAAAAATTCTCATTTAAAATGGAAGAGACCCCTCTATAAACCTCTAACCAATCCACTATTGATTTCACATACTCATCTGTCACCATCTCTATTGCTTCTTTCACCTTCTCAACACAAAATCCCAAAGACTCCTTATTCAAATCCACCACCTTTGCACTTGCACAAGCTGTTACAACAGCATTCCCAACAAACCCCGCTCATATTTTAGTTTGCCCCACTGTTTTTCTAGTTTACCCCGCTGTTTTTCTAGTTTGCCCCGCTCATAATTCAGTTTGCCCCGTTGTTTCTCTAGTTTGGCCCGCTGTTTTTCTAGTTTGATGTATAGCATACTTTGTAATTTTGGTGGATAGCATACTTTGAAAATTGTTTGCATATTCGTCGGAATTGTAAGTTATGATGTATAACATACTTTGTAATTTTTGTTGATGAAATGAACTTTATACTTTGTCCCACTATATTTTCCGTTTGCCTCGCTATGCTCGTCGATCAAATTCAATGTACATGGAACTCAATACTTGAGATTGGCCTGCTGATTTTCTAGTTTGCCCCACTGTTTTATATTTATACTTTTACAATTCAAATCGAGTATGGTAGTAGCCATCTCACAAACGAACCCCTCGATTTCTTAACACCCAGCACATGTCCCCATCAAAATCACTGTTCGTCATCTCATCTGCCAATGATTGCGGCCCTTTAGTTGGAAAGAAAATAACATATTAAGAATTTTCAAAGACATTCTCTAGATATGTATGATTCATACCTAGTTACATGTCCCCATCAAAATCACTGTTTGCCTTGCTGATTTTGTAGTTTGCCCCGCTGATTTTCTAGTTTGCCCCGATGATTTTTCAGTTTCCCCCGCTGATTTTGTAGTTTGCTCCACTGATTTTCTAGTATCTCCCGCTGATATTCTAGTTTACCTCGCTGATTTTCTAGTTTGCCCTGCTGATTTTTTAGTTTCTCCCGCTGATTTTCTAGTTTGCCCCGGTGATTTTCTAGAATCTCCCGTTGATTTTCTAGTTTGCCACGCTGATTTTCATGTTTCCTCCGCTGATTTTCTAGTTTGCCCCGCTGATTTTCATGCTTGCCCCGCTGATTTTCTAGTTTGGCCCGCTGATTTTCTAGTATCCCCCGTTGATATTCTAGTTTGCCCCGCTGATTTTCTAGTTTGCCCTGCTGATTTTCATGTTTCCCCCGCTAATTTTCTAGTTTGCTCCGCTGATTTTCATGTTTGCCTCGTTATGATATAAGACAAAAAATGAGACAAATCTAAAAAAATGAATTGACTACTTTCATTATGAGGTATGTGGACCATACATATGTCAAATTTGGACCACTGGATCGTCCATTTCGAGTAGATGTCTGGCCTACATGAGGATCATACTGGCCTGATTTTTGGGTCACAAGACCATATATGGTGGGGCTTACCTGATGAAAAACACTGATCTCAAACACACACCCATCCCTGATGAAGGCGGATGGAAAAAAGATTGGATAGAAACCAATTCCTAGTGAAGTTGTGGCCATGAGAGAGAGAGAGGAACAAGCTGAGGGCACAAGCTCTCCTTTCAAACTACTACTAGCTACAAAATCAAGCCTGATCCAGAATCAAATGAATTCCCCTCCAACATCCCCTCCAAAAATATTTTTATACACTTATATATACATATTTATATAATTATGTATTATAGAAAAATGTAAGGGGGAAAATGTTCTCCATGTAAAAAATAAAAATAAATAAAAATAAAAATAAAAAAGAGAAAAAAGTATATAGCACTACAGTTATGGCTACGGTTATAATCCGTAGTCATAGGCCAAGCTCTGACCGGTCGACTCCAACTCGCTGGTTTTGTTTTTAAGTAAGGCAGCCTATGGCTACAGATTTAGCGGCCTCTATGGCTACGGATTATAACCGTAGCCATAGGTACCGCGAATTCGTAGCCATAGGTACCTTGGTCCAGGGACCTGATAAACTAGATCAACTAGTTGGGGTCGACCGGGTTTGTTGTCTTACCCACTTATTTTTTTAGATTTGTCTAATTTTTTGTCTTATCTCATAATGACCGTAGCCATAACTATAATGTTATACACTTTTTTCTCTCTTTTTTAAAAAAAAATTTTCTTTTATTTTTTACATGGAGAACTTCTTCCCCCTTACATTTTTCTCTAATACATAATTATGTAAATATGTATATACAAGTATATAAAAATATTTTTCTAACTTTTAATTCATTTCTTTGTCTATTTATTTAACAAGCATATCTCATAAATTAGAATGATTTACTTACCACATGATTTTGGTGTAGGAGAAGCTAATTTAGCCAACCAACCTAGTTATTTTCCAATATTCCATCGGATTGGAAAATCTCTTTTGACTCTTCTTTTCAACTATAAATGATGGAATTCTCTATTGCGATATATAAAAAACGATCACTTTGAGAAAACATTGAGTGGGGCAAATTAGAAATTTGATCAAGGGAAACATGAAATTTAGTAGGGGAAACATGAACATATACCCCCACACACTCACACTAGTGGAATTTCACCACCTACGGATACTCGAACACTTGACCAGGTGTTGAAACTCCTAAGAGTCTACCACCCGAGCAGGGCAAACTAGAAAAACAGCGGGACAAACTGAAATATGAGCGAGGCAAACTTAAAAAACAGCGGGGCAAACTAAAATATGAGCAGGGCAAACTAGAAAAACGGTGGGGCAAACTTAAGTTTGAGCAGGGCAAACTGAATTATGAGCGGGGTAAACTAGAAAAACAGCGGAGGAAAGTGAATTATGAGCGGGGCAAATTAGCAAAACAGCGGGGAAAACTGAATTATGAGCCGGACAAACTAGAAAAACAGTGAGGCAAACTGAATTATGGGCAGGGCAAATTAGAAAAACAGCGAGGCAAACTTAAGTATGAGCGGGGCAAACTAGAAAAACAGCGGGACAAACTGAATTATGAGCGGGGCAAGCATGAAAAAGAGCGGGGCAAGCATAAAAAAGAGCGGGGCAAACATGAAAATGAGCGGGGCAAATATGAAAATGAAAGGGACAAACAGGAAAATGAGCGGGGTAAACATGAAAATAAGCGGGACAAACATGAAAAAGAGCGGGGTAAGCATGAAAAAGAGCGGGACAAACTAGAAAATGAGTGGGGCAAACATGAAAATGAACGGGGCAAACATGAAAATGAGTGTGGTCCATTTGAACATTGGATACGTTTAGATTTATCGGCTCAAGCCATAAATTTATCTGTTAAGTTTGCCTCGCTGATCGTCTAGTTTGCCTTGCTGAATTTCATGTCTGCCCCGCCGATTTCCTAGTTTGCCCAGCTGATTTTCTAGTTTGCCCCGCTGATTTTCTAGTTTCCCTCGCTGATTTCCTAGTTTGTCTCACTGATTTTCTAGTTTGCCCCGCTAATTTTCTAGTTTGCCCCGCTGATTTTCTGATTTCCTCTGTTTAATTTCATGTACAGCTGAAAGTTGAGTGGGTTCAACCCGACAGACCCGTGACCAACCCAACATTGGCTTGGGCTCGGGTCGGATATATCGGGTTCGATCTCAAGCTTGGGCTATACAAACACCAACCTGATAAAACTTACGCTGGGCTTGGGTTGAGGTCTCAGGTTGCCCGACCCAACTCGAACCCGATCAATATATTAGTTACTTATAAATTATAATTGAGTGTGGATTGTTTGTGTAGAAGGTACACTAGTGATGTCGGGTCTTATTTGTCCACGTCATTTCCAAGGACTCACGCTAACAAGATATGCCGGATTTCTCTCTCCAAAATAGATTGCGTGCTATGCTACATGACTTTTTAAAGGAGTAGTCCCATATTTTAACTTGGTTTTTAAAAGAAAAAAATGAAGTTCTTTATGATGAATAATCACGTATATATTTAATAAAATCATAGATACAAAAAATAAGTCCTATATTGAAATATAATAAACTAATGTAATAACGAAAATATTAGCACGTATATACCCGACCAACCCAATCAACCCGTCGAGCCCTGTTGGGTTGAGCTTGGGTTGAGAATTCTCAACCCAAGATTGGGTTGGATTGGGTTGGGTCAAGGTTTAGGTATAGGAAACTTGGGTTGGGTTAGAGTTGAGCACCAACCCGAACCAACCCACCCGACTTTCAACCCGAACCAACCCGACCGCAAAGTGATTGAAATTGACCACGAACTGAATGAAATAAGATTTTCGACCATCGACCCAATGGAATCTTGAAAAGTAACTAGGTTGGTTGGCTAAATTAGCATCTCCTACCCTAAAATCATATATGGTAAGTTAAGTAAATCATTCTAGTTTAGGAGATATGCTTGTTAAATAAATAGACAAAGAAATGAATTAAAAGATAGAAAAATATTTTTATATACTTATATATACATATTTACATAATTATGTATTATAGAAAAATGTAAGGAGGAAAATGTTCTCCATGTAAAAAATAAAAATAAAATAAAAAAGAGAAAAAAGTACATAACACTACAGTTATCGCTACGGTTATAATCCGTAGCGATAGGCCAAGCTCTGACCCGGTCGACCGGGTCCCAGCCTGATCGACCCCAACTCACTGGCTGCATTTTTATTTTTATTTTTGTTCTCTGACCCGGTCGACCGGGTCCTAACCCGGTTGACCCCAACTTGCTGGCTTCGTTTTCGTTTTTTCTTTTCTTTTCTTTTCTTTTTCTATTGTAATCCCCATCGATTTTTGTGGGTCCCATTATGAGGTATGTATTATATCCAAACCATCCATCTATTTAGCGAACTCGTATTAAGGCTTGAGGTGAAAAATAAGACAGATCTAGCTATCAAGTGGACCACACTGCAAAGGGCAGTGGGGAATTGAACGTCTACCTTTGAAACCCTTTTAGGAGTTATAAAAGTTTTGGATCATTATGAAATTTGTTTTTCCTCTTCATCCAGGTCTTTGTGACCCTATGAATGAACTTATACGGGGAGGATTTCTCACAAACATCATAGTGGGTCCCAACTTAGACGGGGGAGGATTTCTAATGGTTGATGCTCATTCAACACTGTTTCCTATAATGTGGTACATTTAAGATTTGGATATACCTCATTTTTTGTCTCATACTATAAAATGATCCGGAAAAATATATAGACGGCATGGATGAAAAGCATGCATCATGGTGGGGCCCACAGACCACCGACGATCTGCCATTGGCAGGTGGCAAGCGGAGTACCCAATCCGTTTCTATGAAAAGGAGGGGTATTTTCCTCCTGGAATTTGTCGTCCGTACGAGGAGGTCCAAGTGCGTATGTTAAGTTTGTATTGCTTCAAGAATATCCAACGGATAAAAGGTGGGATCGACAGTCGTAAATTTCTCGACAACGCGCGTTCCAAGAAACCCAAATCCAATTACAAAGTCGGATTGCGTACTGAGCATGCTCTTATCCTATTGAGTAAACTATGTTGGGCCCGCCATGAATTCATGTGTTTTATCCACGCTGTCCATCTGATTTTTCAGATTATTTCAGGGTTTCAACCCAAATTTGAAGTATATTTAAAGCTTAAATAGACCATACCACGAGAAACAGTGGAATTATTTATTTCCACCGTTGAAACCTTTCTAAGGCCTAATGATGTTTATTTGTCATCTAAACGGTTCATAAGATCACAATGACATGATGAAGGGAAAGCAAGAATATCAGCTTAATCTAAAACTTATGTTGCCTCTTAAGAATTTTTCAACAGTAGACTTCAATTCACACTGTTTCCAATGGTGTGGTCCACTTGAGATTTCGATATGCTTAATATTTGGGTTAAAGCCCAAAATTTACATGATAAAACGGATGGATGGAGTTTATACAGTGCATGAACAACGGTGGACCCCATAAGAGTTTACTCAGTATGGTTAGCGCACGTTGCTCAGTAAGCAATCCGCTTCCTGCAATTACCTCGATGGGATTAGCGAATTAGCTACTAACAGGTTTAGCAGCGAGACTGGCTACCAAAGTAACTTCACCATGATGTATATTTTGTATCCATACCGTCCATCCATTTGGAGAGATCATATTGGGGCATGGTCCAAACAATGATTTAGATCCAAATGTCAAGTGAACCTACCATACAAAACAGTAGAGAGAGCGACACCTATCATTAAAAAGTTCTAAGGGCAACAAAAGTTTTTGATCAAGCTATTATTTGCGTTTTCCTTTCTTTCTGGTTTGAGTTAATACATGAATAGGTTGGATCTCAAATAAACAGCACGGTGGACTTCGGAAGATTTCAACTGTAGGCATCACTCTACCCACTGTTTTTTGCGGTGGGGTCCACTCTAGCCTTGGATCTGACTTATTCTTTGTATCATGTCCTAAAATGATTTCTCCAAACATATGGACGGTGTGGACAACACATGCATGAATGTGGGGCCCATAAAACTTGGCGACGTTATTTTAATAGCGAGTCTCGCTACTCAACCCCCGCGCACAGAAAAAGGTAGCAAATTAAAAATATAAAAAAATAAAAGGAGCCGGCTGGGGTTCTCTGTGGACGCGAAATAACGCCTCCGTCTACTAAAGTGGCCTCGTGCCTACTGACGTTACCACTTACCACCACTCAACGAGTTACACGTCCAGGCGGGGGTAGTACTTAATCCGCGCCGGAGAGACACGATTGGCTACACACGTGCAGACACAGACACACTATCAACACTCACCTAGACCCGCGGGTACACGATGGCCCCGACCGGAGCCTGAGTCCAAGTTCTTGGACCCCATTACCATTAGGAATGGGGTCGGGTTCGGATCACGCCAATGGACCTATTTAGGATCAGGTCGGGTCTGGGTCACGACTAGATTCTGTTTAATTTTAATTTTAGTATTTTATATATTAACTATTCCATCAACATAATTAAATTTGCTTATGTAGAGGACTCGTTTACACTATGCACGTGTCAAAGTATCTCATGCGCGTGTAATATAATCCATCCTTTCAGGTGGGCCAACAACGTCCGACTCATACACAACTAAAACTCAACTTGGAAGTCCAAAGACCAGCAGTGGGTGCCTGAATCCAATCAGATCTTGCTCTATGAAAACAAGACCTGGGACCCATATGTACCCATAGACAACTGATATAGGACAGGACCTAACACAACGGTTGAAATCCACTAATATTCGTGCAAGCCCGGGCCCATATATCAAGCAACGCAAATAGACCTGGAGATTCCAATTTTTATTTTTTTTAATCAATGAAAGAGCCTATTTTCAATTTCAGATAGGAGGACGCACCTGATGATGGTCCATGTGTCTTGTGCATGGTCCTAAGCCCCCATTAGTACCCGCGCTCCAGTTGTGGTACGAAGCAATGGCACATAAATCATCAGAGATGAAAAATGGACGGCCAGAAAAGAAAGTCACATTCAGCATATGAGTAGATTAACCCTGATTTTGGTACTCTCTGAATAGTTTAATCAGATCACTTTTTGGCCACAAGGAATCCCAAGGGGGGGTTCTACCTATCAAATATTTCTCGGTTTACATGCAATGCACAATTTGGTTATCTGGGTTTACCTCTCAAATCATACTCATTCAAGAGACATTGGGTTGGGCCCCTACTTATTTGATCATCACCCTTGTATTTCATCTCCTTGAAATCACATGGATCTCGAGTACCAGTCGAAATGAGAATGGCCCAATCTGATGAATGGGCCTTTGCCTGAGATTAATTAGAAAGGGCAACGTTCATGGATGAATCCACCTAATTATTGGCCTAGATCTCATACGTGTGCCACATTGTCACATGTGCTTAGATTCGCCTCTCATGCCACCAACCAAGTGCTTGATCAGCACCAACACCCTTCTTCTCAAGAGAAATTGCTACAACAAAGATGACCATCCGTTTGATATTGGCCCACTTGGGACTTTTTCATTTTCACGAGGTTCGCCAGCCAGGCCTATAATTGGGGATGACGGTTCACCGATCACTTTGATTCTCCACTCTAGTAGTGTAACTATGGCATGTGGATGGACAGGGGGCCAAAATTCAAATATGATATGGCCATCATTTCAATGGCAGGCAAAAACCAACTGATCAGATGACTACGATTGTCTAATCACCAGGGCGTTTCAGTTCATGTCCTGTCAACATTGTGGCCCCACCAGATCGACAGTCCCAATCGCCTCAGATGAGCCCATGCGTATTGAGCAGAAGAAGCAAACCTCATGTTTAGCTACATTCGAGCTCCTATATCACTTTATCTGAATTTTGCCAAAATGAAAAAGAAGACAACTGCAATAGCTACATTCGAGCTCCTATATCACTTTATCTGAATTTGTCAAAATAAAAACAGAAGACAACTGCAATGCGATTTTTTTCATGGCCCCTATAAATTTTTTTTTTTTGAGAATTGATGAGAATATATTAAGAAAAAAGAAGAAGGATTGCCGGATGTGCACCACATGAATGGTGTAGATGCTCACCAGATCAATCGTCTCAATTGGCCTACATGTGAACCACATGAATGGTGTAGATGCTACAGATGTAAGCCCTCACTTCCAGCTAGGATTGCCGGATTGTGAGTGATTTGATTTAGTGAGTAAAGGAAAATCAAATCCAAGTATGTCTAGCAACCTTTTTCTGAGAGTTTCTAAGAAGTCTTTTTTCCAAGAATTTATTCAACATTTGACAAAATTAGTGTCATAAAAAATAGAAAGAGATTCATGGCAGCCAATCCAAAATACAAACTGAATAGATCTGGATCTCGACAGCCAAACAATCTTCAAATCTCTTGATGAAAGAGATGAAATACAACCCAAAGAGAAAAAAAAAACTGGTGGGATGAAAGATCGTTCATTGCCCTGTAATCGCAGAGTTGAGAGCACTGTGAACATCCACCCCGACTTGAGCTTCAGCCTTCTCCAAGTCGGTCGAGGCCGAGCTGAGCTTCTGTGTGAACTCTGCAAGCCCCTTCTGTACAAGGCTTGGGTCGATGCGGTCGACTGGGACAGCCTCAACAGCCACTACATCTGCAACTGAATTTGCATGGATGAATGCAAATCCACTGCTGACGAAGTACTTAGTGACTTCACTGCCTTCATGGACCGACATGATACCAGGCTTCAGCTCCGCGATGGTGGCGACATGGCCTGGCAAAACACCCATCTGCCCAGTTGTCGCTGGTATTATCACCATGTCAACCTGAAAATACATAAAAGATTAGAGCAGTCTAGTTTCCCTTCTTCACTTCTTTTGTGTATTATATTACTTTTTTTGGTTGAATGGATGCTTTCAGATCTCTCATAACATCCAAGACTGAATGATTTAACACAACTAGAAACAATTAAACTAGGATGACTTATTGCTAACTAGAAGACCAAAAGCTCCAAAGATTATGCGACAAAATTGATGATCTCTTCACTTGCAGCAGAAAATAGAATAAACAAGAGGAAGAAAGGTAAATATGTGGCATCACACCAAAAAGAACAACTTATGCAGTACACCAAAGGATCTAGATGATTGCACCACTAGCTTCTATAAGAATCACTCTTCTAGACTACAATCAAGTCACAGGAAACTTAAGAAGGTAACTTCATTCGATCATTCAAATAATCAAGTAACATTCATAGCATCATCTGTATGGCCCTATATTACCTTTATACAGGCTGCTTATTTTCTCTAGATTATTTTAGAAAGAAATCTATAGAAATTTCTCTCTTGCTTACATTTCATTGAATCGCATATAATTGCCTGTTCTCAACTAACTTGTATTTAAAGAGTATCTAAACAAAGAAACTAAAATGAACAGTTCAAATCCAACTAAGGAAACAAAAATAAATAAAAATATGAACCGTATGAACTATTGGATTATACAATCTGTACAAATCATCCAAAAGAGGCCTTCCAATTTGTAAAAGGCCTTATAAAGGTGAATGGTTGGACTGGTGGGCCACATAGGCCATCTGCTTGACCTGAGGGTCCCGTAGTTTGGTCGAACCATTGATATGTTCAAAATAATCATCAGGACCTTTGATCGAACCCAAATGGCCGATCAGGTGAATATGGACCCTTGATGTAGTCCAGACGTTGAATAGATGACTAAATTGACTAGACATTCAGTATGGACAGTTGGGTAGGTTTGATTTGTATCTTATAAATGGTCTAAGGAGATTATTAGTTGCTGCCATTCAACAAAACAATCTCTACCGTAAGGGACAGGGTTTTACTAATAGGAGGAAGGGGGATTTTTTTTTCCAATAATGAGGAAACTCAAAATTTACAAAACACATTATTTCAGCCTCTTTTTTTTGGGTCTATAAACTTGATGGATGAGGGTGACTCAAGCAATGCCATCAAACAGTCTAAAATGTCAGCGTTGGAGCCTTGGAAATTGGCTTATCTTCTAACATGTAGCTGTTAGACAAATGAGATTGCTGACCCTCCTCTCGAAAAGCGAGTGATGGGAGGCCAGTAGGGTCACCCTTAATTGGCTCCCCACTGCCCCTTTCCAGGTGCATTTCCATTTCTCTCTACTACAATTTTAGTTATATTGAGAGAGAGAGAGAGAGAGAGAGAGAGAGAGAGAGAGAGAGAGAGAGAGAGAGAGAATTTCCGCAACAAACCCAGATTCGTTTAAACTTTTTGAATGACATCTTTGAATTCAATGTCTAATCTGCAATTTATAGCCGTCTCTTTGGAACATTTCTGCGTCTACTACTGGATCACTGAAGGTAATTTAATCAGGCAATCATTCGCATCAGCAATGAGTCAATGACACAAACTGGCCATCATCTTATCACTAGAAGATGCCTCAGATTAGCCCAAATCCTTTTTTTCGAAAATCAATAGTTTGGGAGGCATGTTTTTAGGTGAAGGTTGGAAACAGAATAAGCGTGTCAGCAATTGACACAGAGTCTTTGTAGTTTACAAGTCATTAGATTTAGGGTGTGTTTGGATGCTCAATCAAAACAAAGAGAAAATCACCAAAGTGGGAGAGGAGCCATTTTAATTCACAACAACAACCGATCCCCTAATCGCATTCCATGTGTTTCAAGCCGGACTTGAAAATGAAGGATAACAACGATGATTTGAAGGCTAATCCCCTGTTGTAAACTGAGGGAGGCCAGCACCACCACATGATCATTTTCCTCCCTACTGAATTGGGTCATTGCGATTCACTCCAATCGATCACCCAAACACACCCTTCGGCCGCATCTTGCTCTACAAAACTAAGTATTCTTTAAACTTCAACAAATGGGGATCAAATCTTCATCCACTAAAACTACAATATAATCAAGATCCAAACGTCATGACACTGAAATCTACATTTCCAAGAGGAAAAAAAATCCATCCACAAAAACCCTAATAACCCACCCAACAACTGGCATTCTCAGTCATCAAATCAGAACCCCATTTTATAAATCCATTCTCAAAAGGAGATAATCTTACAACAGGAACGAATAGATATGTGTGCGCCCGTTTACCTCTTTGGCGGAAAGCTCTGATTGGTAGGGGAGGACGAAATTGACGGTGATCTTTGAAGGAATGGATGAGGGGGTGGTGGGCCGCGGCTGCATGAAGGAGAGTGGGGTTTGGGGAGGATCAATGTTCGGGATGACCTTCTTCCATGCCTCGACGAACGCTGAGTCGGATGCGGGCTGGGCCGGGACATCGGAGAAGGCCCGAGAACGGGCCATCATCGAACTGGCCAAAAGGCGCGGGGCTTGTCGAAACATGGTCGATCGGACGGTCAGGATGGAAAGCTGCTGGGGTTCTTTTTTGCCTCCTGAGAAACTTTTCACTGGAGTCTTGATGGGGAATGAAGAAGGGCTTCGGAAGGGAGAAGAGAAAACCTTTGATACTCCGGCGGAGTGTGATGGATGATACACAGGCACTTAAAAATTGCACATGTGGCATGCAATTAATTCAATTCAAGCTGTCCATTTGGGATCGCAGTTTAGATGCATCATGAAAACCAAAATTAACGTTTTTTTAATGTCTGACTATCGGGTTAGTGGATATTTACTGGACAGTTAAAAACGGAAAACATCAATGGTCCTATTTCAACGAACAAGTGTCTACGAATCAGAGAATAATATTTATTAATCATTACGATTCTGAGAATTTAATTCAGAAAGTTTGGTTACACATTTTGGTCGGTTTAATTCAATTTAGTATATTTTACGTATGCAATCTCTGATTGCCTGCGTATCATTTAACATACGTGACTGGAGTATCAAACAACTCCCCGTTGGAAAGGGGAGGCGGATTGCGTCCTACCCCGCCCGTCTCCAGCTGGGAACGGGCAGGAGCTTTGAGTGGCCACCGTGATGTATGAGTCTTATCCACACCGTCCATCCATTTTTCGTAACATTTTAGATTGTGAATTTAAAAATTAATAATGTAAAAGGCTCAAGTGGACCACACCACAGGAATCATCGGTGATAATGATTCTCACCGTTGAAACTTTTATAGGGCCCACCTTGATGTTTATTTCCCATCCAACCTATTCATAAAGTTAAATAGACCTGGATGAAGTGCAAACACAAATATCAGCTCCATTCAAAACTTACGTGGCCCCAAGAAGTTTTGGACGGTGACAATTTAATCCCTATTGTGTAGTCCACATCTGTCTTGGATTTACCTCCAATTTGGGTTTATATGCTAAAATAATACGAAAAAAATGAATGGACGGTGTAGATAAGACCCATACATCACGATGGCTGCTCAAAGCTCCTGCCCTTTCCCGGCTGGAGGCGGGCGTGCCATGGAAGGTGGGGTTTTTTTTTTTTTTAATAACACAATCGCTTAAATCTTAGCTTTTATGGCCCTGAAAGCATTTTTTGTTTTTACGGAATAAAAATGCCCCCGTTCTAGCTGCCTAGTGGTAGAGTGGTAGCTTGTCCTGTCAGAGTGAAGGGCTTTTTGATTAAGGGGACTGTCAGTCCAACTAAATCATAAATAAACACACTCTTTAGCCTATCTTATCCGTCCACATTAATCAGATAGTTGTAAACAATAAAAGGGTGCTTTCCAATTTTCGAAGAGAATATCTCATGACGCACAATAGCATTAATGTTCTTCTTTAATTCTAAATCATTTCCTTAGGTGTGGTCCTTTCGTGATGATTTTGTCTTCAAAATTTGGCATATGAAATTAAAACTCATTTTAAAGTGTACAGATTGAATTTACTTCACAACAGCCAGTGCGCCTCACATAAGATCTCATATGGGTTCTTAAGACGATTGGGTATTTTCCTTCTTGTCCTCTTCATTTTTTATTTTTATGGGAGGTGATCACACCATATAATGGTTGGTAGTTGTACAAGGATCAACCACACTCTTTGAGGGACCACGGCAAACTCCAACGAAGTTTTAAATGACTAATGCACTTTTTGAGCAAAAGTGAGGTTTTTTAAAGATTTTCAGTCACACACTCTAATGTGAAAGGATTTTTTTTTTTTTTGCTTGGATATAAATGGCGGGAGTGTGAATTAAGAGGGTTTATGAATATTTAAATTGTTGATGTGAACCGTAGATCGCTGATATTCAATGGAGATTAAGAATGTGCACCGTGAATTGCCGATATTTCAAAGATTTCAAGCCACATGCTGTGATTCGAAAGTTTTTTTTTTTTTTTTTTCTTAGATATGAATAGTAGGATTATGTAAAAATAGGGGTTTATAAATGATTTGATCACCGATGTGAATCATGGATCACTGATATTCACTAGGGATTATGTTCACTATGAATTATCGATATGCACTACAGATCGCTGATAGTTATTGTGGATCGTGATGTGCACCATAGATTAAGGATATGCATCGTGGATCGTCAATAACACTGTGGATCATTAATGCACACCATGGAATACTGATATGCATCGTGGATTGCTAATAATACTAAAAATCGTTGTGTAATGCCCCAAAATCCAGTACTCAAGTACGAAGACCCAGATTCATTCTCAATTTAAAGGTGTTAACTAAATAACCAGTGAATACTCTGAAACCAACTTTTGTAAAGCAACAGTTTTCGTCACTTGAGTACAAAGCCTTTGCAGCAAAAATCGAGTGTCACATGTAAGGAAGAATCACACATGGGTGTGTTTCCTATATCTCCACATGGTCAAATTAACACTTATCCCATAATAAAAAATTAGAGTGGCTTTCATTCACTTAGCGGGTATTAGGAGATAAGTAAAGGCAGTCATACCAGAGAATGTCAAGGCAATATAAAAATATATATACAATTCATATTGTCCTTCAGTTAGAGACTATACAAACCACAATATCCAAAATGTCACAATATCTAAAATGAATAGGAGACAATATCAACAAAGGGAAATACTGAAATCTATGGGCTGGGGCTTGCATAGCTCAACCACACTTTCATAAGACCCCTCAACTCTCAGCTGCCCATCAAGCCTTTCACACGCCCCCAAGCACACCACTATCTTACACTACTCTTAAATCATATGTATATGTTAAATTGGAAGGTGTCAGTGGCCAATATAGTAAAGAAATACCTCCCAAAGATTATGCACCCGAACACATTAGCCAATTAAGATCTTTAAACAAAACTAAATATTCTCACACATATAGTTCATACATGATGCCAAGCATAGTTGTAAAAATAAACCCAATATAATCATATAAATCATTGAAATTTGTACATGTTATTCTTATATACGGATGAAATATATAGCAACATGACATATAATTCATAAATTGAGTCTTATTTAAATGCATGGATACGAAATACACACCCAAATGGCAAGAGGATAACCCATAGTGAACTAATCAACCAGTAAAATACTTTGAGGCGTGGCCCATACCAACTTGCCATCCGGTAAAATCCATGCGAAAGGAGGGCCCATAATGAATTAGTCACCCCGTAGTCATTTTCATCAAAAGTCCAATTACGGACATATAATGGGTTCAATCCAAAAAAAGGTTACTTATGAAGAAAAGTCCATTAAATGACATAAATAAAGGGATCATCTTGAAAAGCCACATTGGGCACAAATATACCAACAGATGGAATCCATAAAATGGTTTAAATAGCTCCCCATAGGACAAGGCCACTAGTCTAAGGTGTGCTTTGATCAATTTACAAAAGTGACAACGTAAACTATATATAAAATCCACAAGAATGTCAATTAAACCAAAGGAAAAAAGAACAAATAAAAGGTACTTAGGCCAACTCCACTATCAGAGCCATGTTTCAATCCTAAGACCTGTGGTCTATGGGCCCACTAGGCTTCCGCTGGATCACTCTATCGAGTTATATATCTTCTATAAAATATATTTTAAATTTTAATTTCAGAGTTTGGAAGAAGAAAAGAAGAATAAGAAAGAGATGAAGGTAACAGCGCACCAGTGCATTATAAGCCCATGCTCAGATACTTTTCTACCAAGTAGGAGTCATGCTCAGACATTTTGACCACGCTCAGATATTTTTTCTAAGCAGAGAGATTGGAAGACGGACACAAAAAAATAAAATAAAATAATGGAACACGAACACGACGAAGAAGAAGAAGAAGCAGAGAGATTGGAAGGAAAAAAAGTAGAGAGCTTGGAAGAAAACACACACACACACACACACACACACAAAAAGGAAGAAGAAGAAAGCAGATAGATTGGAAGAAAACACAAATTTAAAAAAACCAGAGAGATTGGAAGAAAAAAAAACGAAAACAGAGAGATTAGAAGTACGAAAAGAAAAAGATAAAAATACCTCAAATATCAGAGCCAGGTTTCGATCCTGGGACCTGTGGGTTATGGGCCCACCACGCTTCCGCTGCGCCACTCTGATGAGTTGTAGATATTTTTTAAAATTATTTCTAAGTATAGAAAGTTTGGAAGAACCGCTTACATATTGTGTCACATTCATGTAATGAATGCGTTATGAACGGCTTAGGTTAATCTGTTCAATCTAATTTTCATATTCCGATTTTGTACATTTTGTACAGTTGATGCTACGTGAAATTTTTACCGTGCATAACGTGTCCTGATAGGGATGACTTAAAATTTCTTCATATCAGAAGATCCTAGCCATTAGATCTTTGCCCTTTTGTCCCAGCTCAACTAACGAGTAGAGACTAAGTACTCAAGTCGTCTTTATTTTTCTACCTATGCCCGCCATGTCCTTTTCAGCCTTCTCATTGCCTTTTTTATAAAGTGCTAAACCCAATCCATTCACTACTAGCCAGTGCAGTTTTTAATTGCCATGGTACACGGCTAAGGAAGCAACCGGCTGGAAGTGAAGGGGTGTGGACATGGGTTCTGTGAGGCCCACTGTGATGTATGGGTTTTATCCACACCGTTCATCCATTTTTCCAGATCGTTTTAGTTTATGATACAAAAAAGTAGACAGATCCAAGGTCCAAATGGACTACACAACAGGAAGCAACGGTAATAATGACACCAAGTGTTGAAACATTCCTAGGGCCATGTTTTTTTGCCATCCAACCTGTTGACAAGGTAAAAAACCTGAATGAAGAGAGAACACAAAATTTAGCTTGATCCAAAACTTCTGTGGCTGCCAAGAAGTTTTTAATGGTGGGTGTTCAATCCCAACTGTGTGGCCCAAGTAAGCCTTGGATCTGCCTCATTCTTAGCATAATACCCTAAAATGATATGGAAAACGGTGTGGATACAACCCATACATCATGGTGGGTCCCATGGAGACCCTGCCTGAGTCCATGTGGTTTATGAGCTAATGACCCATTTGGGGTGGGCCATAGTTTGGACTGTTTAAATCAGTAACATACATGTATGCGATGCAGTTAGGAACCATAGCACGTCAAAGCTTTTGTGAGGAATGTTGTAATATATTGATTTTAAATATATTTTAATAAAAATATTTTAATATATATTTAATGATTGCAAAAATGCCTTTTTGTGGGTTTTGGGAATAGTCCCACATTGGAAAAAGAGGAGAGAAATTTTTGGTTTAAATGAGAATGGTGGAGTATTATAATATTCACTCACCTAGTCCAGGGAGTAACACCTACATGCGCGTGCCCGCGCTTGGGCACGATCTCAGGTTCGGTGCGAGGGCATGGGGGCAGTGTGGCTGTAAAGGTGCTATTGGCATTAAGCCAGATGACAGTTTGGAAGACTAGAGGACTAAATGAGGTTCCTCAATATGTCTCATGCACAACAGCTAGAAACAACAAATAACGATGGTCACTTGGGATGGATTTATTTCTCTGGACCATGAGAAAACGATCACTTGAGATTTATTTCTCTGGACTATAACCCCCAGCCACCAATGCCTATATAAACAAGGCCTGGATGGGTTTCCAAACGTCTCAACTCACTCCAGCAGAACCCATATGAACCATAGTCACTCCACTCCTAAAAGACAGAAATTCCAGCACAACAACAAGGTTCGTCTGAACCATTGCTTGAAGATCAGACCAGCAGTGTGGTCTAAGAACGGTTCATCTGAACCATTTGCTGAAGAATAGACCAGTGCAGTGGTCTAATTCACAATTCTTCTTCTTCTCTCTTTTATGAGATTTTTCCTTTTGTTTTCTGCCAAATACTGTGTAACAGAGTTCCATTGGTGGGTCTTCGTGTTTGCTGAATGCAGACCCATACTGGGCTCATCGTATTCTAAAAGCAATTTGCCTGTAACATTTTCAGCATACTCAATTTACTTGAATAGGGGCAAATAACGCTTTAAGGACAACGTTCCAAACGTGCTTGAGCCTGTCCTTATTTCTGATCAATTTGATTTTTTCGGTTTCCATATTTTACAGAAAATATAATTCTGTAATTTTCTCAACAATCTTAAAGCATTATTTATTGATGGAAGCCAATGGTATATCATCTATTGAGTTGATGAATCAGGACTTGATACGCCTTAACTGGTTTAAGGGAACCAATTTTACGAGATGACAAGACAAACTTAAATTTCTTCTGACAACGCTGAAGATCTTCTACATCTTAGATCCAAATTTGCAGTCATTGCCTAAAGCATCTGATAAGGACACACCTGAATAAGTTGTTGTCCGCACCAAACGAGCTGAAGATGAACTCCTATGTCGGACACATTCTGAATGCGCTCTCCAACCGTCTGTACCATCTGTACACACAAATGTCATCAACAAAAGAATTCTGGACCATAACCCTCAGCCACCAATGCCTATATAAACAGGGCCTGGATAGGTTTCCAAACATCTCAACTCACTCCAGCAGAACCCATACAAACCATAGCCACTCCACTCTTAAAAGACGGAAATTTCAACACAACAACAAGGTTTATCTAAATCATTGCTTGAAGATCAGACCAGTAGTGTGGCCTAAGAATGGTTCATCTGAACCATCTGCTAAAGAACAGACCAGTGCAGTGGTCTAATTCACAATTCTTCTTCTTCTCTCTCTTCTGGAATTTTTCCTTCTGTTTTCTATCAGATACTGTGTAACAGAGTTCCATTGGTGAGTCTTTGTGTTTGCTGAACGCAAACCCACACCAGGCTCATCGTATCCTAGAAGCAATTTGCTTGTAACCTTTTCAACAAACTCAATTTACTTGAGTAGGGGCAAATAACGCTTTAAGGACAGCATTCCAAATGTGCTTCAACCTGTCCTTATTTATGATCAATTTGATTTTTACAGTTTCCATATTTTACAGAAAATATAATTCTATAACTTTCTCAACAAAGAAAGGTAAAAAGGCTTGTCCAAGGCAAGGAGTGTTGTTGGTTTGGAAGCAAAAGATATAAATTGACCTACCCAGTAATGCCGTTGTTTGATACCGCATATTATTTATTTCTATATTTCAGGAATGTTTAGCTGTTGGGGAAGGGTTGTTGGTATCATGGATATTGAGTGGTTCGGAATTGGAATCCAAATCCAGTAAAATAAATAAATAAAATAAATAAATAAATAAAATGAAAGAACGTGAAGTGTTTTGCACCCTTTAATTTGGTGGATTCAACAGACATTAGACATTTTTGGCTGTACTGGAATTATAAGTCATTGGGCTCACTTTTATAAGCCACATGATGCTTGTAATTGACTTTTTTTTTTTTTTACCCATACCATTTTACAATAATTTTAATATATTGATTGCCTTGTATAATATTAAAATACTTAAAATGATTTACCTTCAAATTCATTATCTTGCGAAGGTAAACAGTGTAACTCCTGAATTCCAAATGTTGAAAATCCTATTTTTGACTTCTTAATTTAGAATATAAAATCTGAGGTGCCAAATGACTGCCTACATTTGCCTTAGTATTTCTTGGGGAATAATTGAGTTTGTTTGGTTGATAGAAATAAGTTTTTTGGAAGAATAAATTCATTTAAAATTTAAAATTTCCCATATTTTCCATTCCCTAGCAAAAATCGAGCGCCAGTTTTTCTTTAATAGGAAAATGGGGAAAGGAATTCTTGGGGAATATAAAAACAGACCAAAAATTGGGAACCAAAACTTGTTTTATTTGTAAAAACAAGAGAATAACAAAGTCGAGAAAATAAAAATAAAAAACCCACATTTTAGATTCTAAATTAAGAATTCAAATCTAGTTAGAATGATAAAGCATGCAATATCTTAAATGTAAAATTATCTCCATTGATTTAGAAGAGAATAATGCTAATTAGGTTTAATATAGATACTAAGATACTTCATTAGATTTGTCATTTCTAGCATCATACATTGTAAATAAGCGATGGGAAGTCCTGTATGGAGGTCAGCATGCCAGAAGCAAGGTTATGAATAAATATTTTTATTTCAATTAATAGCATTATCAATTTGTATCACCATTGCAAGTTGTAGAATATATGCAACAATACCATGGTATTACATTCTCACAAACCCAGGTAAAACTAAGACACTGCCTCTAGTAATTTAGCATTCATGACAAAACACCCACGGTTTGTCAATAACAAACTTTCTCAATAATGAGTTTTCAAAAGAATGACACTATACCCTTTCCTCTATAAATCTTCCACCTAAATTCTATGCATATGCCGACTGGTGCTAATGTTACAGGATATAAACTGAAGAAAAACCCAAACACACGAATAAATCACTTTACACTGGACATATTTACAGAAAAGGGGAAAACATCAAGAAAATCTCTACATATCTTCTCAGCTTGCTTTCAATTTCCATGGAAAATATAATCGACAGTGCTCACATTTTTTTGGGTCCACAATAGCCTTCTTCAATTTATTCTTGCTGGGGAAGGCGGTCCACAATCCCCCCAGAAGGTCTTCAGATCTTGACTGAAGACAGATGGATCTTGAATCTCTATATTTGCAATGTGCCAATCCACGAAGCGAGCTTGCACTGACTTAACTAGGAGAAGGACAGTGGGCAAAACCCACCAATTCTCACCCTCCCTGTCCAAAAACCCATCACAAGACTCAGTTTTCCTCTCTTTTTCTTTTTAATGCATGTAAAATTCATTAAATTAAAAACGAGAAATATTCAAGAAATGAGCATCAAACCCGTAGCACGATTGGTTGGAGCTATGCTTTTACAACCATGAGGTTGCTTGTTCAGTGCTATGTTTTTGCAACTGTTATGCAAATCAATCAAAGAAGAAAATACTTACTCAATGCAATAGTAGTGCAATAATGATAACCTAATGTTGAAGTGTCACCAAACTGCTAATAAAAGACATACTATAGGGTCAAATTCAATTCATCAATGGGAGCTTTGAGTTGGGTGATAACCCGACACAGGATCTCCATCCGTACAGGGTGCTGGCTTGGATCCCCAACATATCGGGAATCACTTGGACAACCCAAAAGGAATCTAAATTACCTAAATCCACAAATGGCCAAAAGATTTTATGCTTTCATAATTGAGCTAGTGGCACAGTTAAAAACAATGATGATGTTTAGTTGAAAGACTCCAATGCTTGAAAAAATAAGTGGTTGACCATTTTTCCGTTTTCTACTCCCTGCATGGTTCTGGTTCTATGCAACTTGGACAAGGTCCACACTTAGACATAAATACAAGTGTCAGATGTAGTGGCCTTTAAAAGTAGGATTTGCCAAATTTTCCATTAAAATATTTAAAATAATGAAGTATTATACTTGAATAGAGTATTGCACTTATTTATATGTAAAAAATCCTGAAAAATAAATAATAAAGTAAGAATCAAGTCTGCTACGCCTGCATGCATGTACAAGGTAGCTCATGCAGATGCCACCATATGTGTCAGCATGGCACATGCTACCAGTTCCAATCCATCCATCAGAACATATGAAGATGCCCTAGCCCAATAACCAGGTTGGTTCATCAATCAGGTGGGCTACAGTTCATGAAAAAAAAAAAAATGGCTGAAGAAACCTTGGCTGAAGTTTTCTAAGCCCACATACCTGCTTTTAACATTGTGGACTAGCCTGATTTATGGGCTAGAACATCTTCTAGGTCAGACCCACCTGGTGGATGCTATTGAAAAGATAAAAGATATGAATCATGTTTGAGAGTGGAGGAGTGGACATGGACATGGATCAACACCAGACAGTCTCAAAGAATTAACATGCCCTAGTTACAGAAGTCTGGTTTTGCTTAATTATACTATGGACCATGGATATGTATAAAACTGCACCTTCTGATGACATGCCATGTGTTGGTCTTCTCAGGCACCACCTGGGATGAAAAAAATCCATAATATAGAATCCCGGAAGCAAAAGCCACAATCTGCAAGAAGCTCACAATTATCTCATGCTGGAGAAACAAGATGTTTTAATGCATCAACTGAGAGTGGAGAAAAAAAGCATGGGAGTAGCACGGACAAGTTTTCACTCTTTGACAGAAACTGGAAACATTAGTCTTGGAAAGGGATTTGATTCTGCGCAAAAACCTTTTAAAGGCCAAGTACCAGAGGTGAACATTTCCAGGAGACATCGACACATACCATGGAACTCACTGAATTCTTGACACTGTCCATGTGTAATTCATATATAAATGCAACAATTTCTAGGAATTGTGCATAAGAATTGCCAAAGAGGGAGATTGTGTTACTAAACATCTGTCTTCTCTGCTTGAAAGTCAAGGAATCGGTGGAGAATATTTCCATCCATTATCCCTCTGCTAAGGAGAAGTGGGATGACATTCTCTTACTTTTCAAGGTTCCGTGGGTTATGCCGAAATCAATGAGGGTCTTCTTTCTTTCGTGGAATGAAGGGGGGTCCCCGATCCAAAGGTGGGTAGAAATGGAGGCTTGCCCTGCTAGCTTTTTTTCTTTATTTGGTGCTTCAGAAACTGCAGTGGAATCCCTGAGCCTTTTGGGTGTTTGGCTTCTCTAGCTTTTGTTAATGTTTGTTGTTTCTAGCCTTTCATCTTAATAAAATTCATTCGTTCTCCCAATAAATAAATAAATAAGAATGCCTCTATTAGAAATTAACCAACGATGCCGGGTAAGAAGCTAAGTTCTGCCAATAGGCACTCTGTATAGAAACACGCACTCACACCCCACGCACACCCACACCACAGTGGGATTTTACCACAACGGATACCTGAACCCATGACCTGTATAGAACTTTTTTAAAATTGAAGTGCCTTTTTTATTTCATTGAAATGGGAAACAATACGCGTGCAACTTCAACTGAAAAACAATTATAACATGAAAAACATGGATATTCTAGTATAATTTCTCTTTATATTGCGCGCGGGGGGTTATGGGATATTACTGGGTGAGGGTATATTTATCTTTGGGTGCTCCTGTGAACCATACATTTTGTGTTTAGGGTTTCATGTAAAGAGAACATTATGCCCGTGAGAGATTCAATTCTTTACAGCCTTTTTCTTCTCCAAAACTCTGCTCTTCCCTCTCTACTTTTCTCATCTCATTCTCATTGTCTAACGTTGAGCACTAACATGGTATCAAGGAGGGATTGATCCATCCACATTGTTTTCTCCTTCTCCATTCCTTTTCTTTTCCCTTCTTCCTTCCAATTCACTCCATTTCTCCCTCTACAGTAATAAGCAAGGCAAACTCACTTAAAACAAATTACTTACAATGTTTGACAGAGATGTTACATTCCACAATGCATAAACACGAGTAAGTGAAGATCGTCGCGGCCCTTGACTGAAAAGAGCATTTAAACCAGCAGGAACTGGAGGAAGCAAGGATAAAGGAAGAATGAGCAGGACAGAAAGGAAGACCCCAATGGAAATCCAGTAGAACTGAAGCAATGTAAGAAGAGTTATAGCACAATCTCCCAAGAGCATAATGGTTATCAGCAGCTGCAGGGTGTCCTGAAACAAATCAATAGAACAAGCATAAATGATGACAAAGGGCAGCTATGTCATACAATTTATAGCAGTAACTACGCATCACCACCATCATCATCATAGAAATACTACCACTACCTGAAGGCCAATGGGCCGGGTATTGTGCAATAGAAGAGAAAATGGGAAAAAGAAGTCCCTTTTATAGTCCAGTGATGGCAGCGTAGCATCATTTATTACCCCTCCATTCATTCCTCCAGTTATCCTTTTACGGGACAACACATGGCTGGTGAATGGCTGACTCTGCTGCAACTGCTTTGGGTTCTTACGTGCAACTGCAGTGTTTTTCCTGGAATATGAAGTTAGCAACATTATATAAACCGGCTAACTGATTGTGACATATATGGGAGAGTTGAAATCAGATGGTGCATAAACTGTAAAAAGAACTGCTTTGCTTTTAAACATATTAAGAGTACAAACTTTCGTAGATACCTTGGATGGTCATTAGTACTTTTGTTGAATATATCAGACTGGCGCATGTGGTTTAGAACAAAATCACCGACTGACACCAAGATGCCTAGTTGATAGTAACCAGAGGCTGTGGCCTGGAACCATCCCAGCTCAATCCTAACACCATGGGACTCCAGTTCGGCATTACCATGGCTACTGATCCAATTAATCACAGGAACTAGTGCAGATCGAATGCGCCCTTGCCTCACCGTCCTTAATTGTGCATTGAAGCCAGAAACTAGCCGATTCCATATTGTTGTTGGAACATACTGAGGGGAACAAGGTCATTTCTTTATCAAGGATGCAATACAAATGTAATTAAGGCTGATTATTCACTTTATTATGATTCGGAAGAATGGAGATGCAAAAACCAATACCTGTCCTAGAAGATTGGTCAGCAGCGTGTCGCTGTGGAGATTGTAAGGTGCCATATAACTTCCATCTCCACCAAAAACGATGCACATGGGGAATCTTTGCGGAATATTGGAGGCGATATCTAGCCTCTTCTCATCACCACCAAGGAAGAAATCAATGTAGGCAACCATCAGATCTGGTGTTGAACCAACCTGCAATTGTGACCGCCTTGAATGAAGAAATGTTGAAAAGAAGCAGAAGACATGCCCTTCTAGAAGTCAGATTTTTCTAACGTGGCTGGCGAAAAATGCAAAGTTCTATAACATTGTGGCCTTGTATGTATAGAGAAAGCTAGTGTATCCTATATGTGGTTAGTGGCCCTGTATGTGGCATTTATGTGGTTAGTGGCCCTTTTAGTGTAAGTGCATGTGCACACTTCCCTCTTCTCCTGCGGTGTACTATATGCTCTATTATAATAAAATATTATGTGTTAGGGCAAGCAGGCCTAACACAACATCTTTCCCAAACTCTCCTCCTCCTTCTCTCTCAATCTTCTCCTCTTTTCTTCACATTATTATCATCAAATCATTCTCTACTTGGTATCAAAGAATAGATCCAGGCATTCTGCATCCAACAAATTGAGAGGCAACACGTTGCCTTATTGACGTCAGCAGTCGTACAACTAACGTCAGTGTTGTACGGACACATGGACTCCGTTTGAGCTAAAAGTTTAGGGGTTTGATAGATCTTGATTTTAGAAGATTTATCATGATTTTTTCAGAATTTTTTGGACCTTCTTTCATGGTATTTTCGGCGAAATAGAGAAATTCGAAAATCGGGCCCATCTTCCGTTTTTCTTCGATCTACCTCAAATCAGTAAGCTTTTCTTTGGTTTCTTTGCTCAAGATGGGCCGAAATCTTCCTCCCAAGCTACCCATGAAGGATTTTTTTACTTAAGATCAATGTTTGAGAGGTTTTTAACCTCAAACGGACATGTGGCTGGGGCGTTTTTCACTCGGTTGGGCCTTTTTTGACTAAGTTTCATGGTATTTTGGATAACTGTTATTTGTTTGAGGTTTATCTCTTATTATCTTGAAGGATTGAGTGAAATAGAATTGTTTGAATCAATCCTTCTTGGCGTAAGGCCTCTCTTGGCATAGGTTTATCTCTTGGACTCTCCTGGCATAGGGTCTCTTGAATCCAACCCCTTATAGATTACCTCCACTAAGTTGAATGATGACAACTATCTTCAATGGGCACAATCTATAAAAGTATTCTTAGGAGCCCGTGAGAAGTTGTCGAATATTTTGGATGATCTCCCAAGCTCTATAGATGTTACCAACAAGTCTTAGACAAAGGAGAATTATCAAGTTATTGCATGGTTGTTGAATAGTATGGATTCCTCGATTAGCCACTCAGCGATGTTTTTATCCTTGGCTAAAGGCATTTGGGATACGCTTCATAATATGTTCTTGGAATCTCAGAATTTTTCACGGGTATTCCAGCTTATTCTGGAAATTGGTCAGTTCCAACAAAACTCTAGATCATTAAAAGATTACTATTCGACGCCTCGGGGTATGTGAGATGAGTTGGATATGTATTAGCTTCTTGCTTCCAAATGTCAAGAGGATCATGAACATGCCCATAAGTAGCGGAATGATACTCGTATCATGCAGTTCCTAGCTGGGTTGAATTCCGATTATCTTCATGTTCGAGATCAGGTTGTTATGCAGGATCTTCCCACATTGACGAGTCTATGCCATATGTCAGCGTGCTACTGTCTCTACTCTTCCTTCTCATTCATTTGTGTCACCTGAGTGTTCGGCATATCTTGTTGGCGAGCAGTCCTCTCTTGGCCTTCGGGTGTCATCCTTGAATTCAGGGCGCATTTCTGGTTTTGGTGGTCGTGGTAGAGGCCGCGAGGGAGATTGCAGTCGTGGCGGCCGTAGTCTTCGTGATCGTGTTGGACTTGAACGTGATGGTTCCCGCATTTGTTCACATTGCAGTGAAACTAATCACACTGTTGATTATTGTTGGCGGATACATGATCGTCCTACATATGCCACTGCTACTATTGCATCCACAGTTGCTCCTGAAATACAGTCTTCCACCCCGACAGCTGAGCAATTTACTTCAGGGGAGTCTCTTATCATTTCTCGGACTGCATATGATGCCCTTATGCGGCTTCACATTCGTGATATTCCTGAGCCATCTCACGCAGCTTCGGCCCATTCAGGTACTGCTCTTCTTGCGTCATCCTCTCCTACCTCTTGGGTCATAGACTCCGGAGTTTCCTCCCAGTCCTATATGGCTATTAAGTCTCAATTCTTTTTCTTCTTATTCTCCTTCTCCTCACACTCAGTATGTCAAAGTCGCTAATGGAACCCAAACTCTCATCTCTGGGATTGGTTTCATCCCTCTTTCTCCCTTGTCCCTGTCCTCAGTCTTGCATGTACCTCGTTTTCCATTAAACTTATTGTCTGTTAGCTCTATTACCAAGTCATTAAATTGTTCCATTACCTTCTTCCCTTCTTATTGTTTGTTTCAGGACCTACAAACGAAGAGAGTGATTAGTGGGGGGCATAAGCGAGGAGGCGTTTATCTTCTCGATGATACACCCGTTGCCACTTCTAGTACCATTTCTCTGGATCGAGAGTCCATAAGTCGGTGGCACTGCCGCTTAGGCCACCCATCAATAGCTAGATTGAGAATTTTGTTTCCCTCCTTATCTGTCACTAAACCGTTATGCTACGATATTTGTGAATTGTCTAAACATCATCGTGCTACGTTTCCTCCTATCTCTTTTGAAAGGAGATTTTAACCTTTTTCTTCTGGTTCACTCGTATGTCTGGGGACCAACTCCGGTTACCTCCACTTTTGGATTTAGATATTTTGTTACCTTTATTGATGATTATTCACGCATGACTTGGATTTATCTTTTGAAATCTAAAAGTGAAGTGTTTGATGCGTTTAAAGTGTTTTATCATGAAGTGTGCACTCAATTTCAATGTTTCATCAAAACCCTCTATTCTGATAATGGGGGGAATACATGTCTACTGCCTTTCTGTCCTTCTTGCAGGAACATGGTATTTTATCTAGGATGTCGTGTGCTCGCACACCTCAACAAAATGTTATTGTAGAACAAAAGAATCGTCATCTTCTTGAAGTTGCCCGCACCCTTCTGCTTGGTATGCATCTACCTAAACATTTTTGGGGTGATGCTCTTCTAACTGCTACTTTTCTTATTAATCGTATACCCTCGCGTATCCTGTCTTACAAATCTTCATTTACTATATTGTATCCTCATGATAATCCATTTCCTCTACCACCTAAAGTTTTTGGTTGCACATGTTTTGTTCAAATTTTGAATGGAAGCAATGATAAACTTAGCCCTAGGGCAATTAAATGTGTCTTTCTAAGGTATACTCGGAGTCAGAAAGGGTATAAATGTTTTGACCCATTGACTTGCAAGAAATGTCTCTGTCGATGTAACCTTCTTTGAGGATATTTCTTTTTTCTCAGCTCCAGGCGGATCCCTCTGTGATCTTCTTGTAAGTCAGGAGGAGTATGACTCTTATCCTCTTCCTCTTTCCACTAGTAATCATGGGAAAACTCTTCTCCCCTCCATTCAACATCCTGTTGGTGATTTGGGTGAGCCTAAGCCTCTACGGGTATATCATCGGGTATATCATCGTCGAGATAAATCTTCACACGCTCAGCCATCAACCCTTCCGCTCACTTTGGATGTTGGCTCAGGTGACTCTCCTACCTCGAGTTTAGATCTCCCTATTGCCTTGCGCAAAGGGTCACGATCTTGTACTCAACACCCTATTAGAAATTTCGTTTCATATGATCACCTTTCACCGTCTTTTCAGTCGTTTGCAGCTTCCCTTTCATCACTGACTATTCCTCAATCTCTCTCACATGCTCTTCAAAGTCCTGACTGGACAAAGGCGATGATAGAAGAAATGTCTGCTCTTGAGAAGAATCATACCTGGGACCTTGTGTCACTTCCTTTAGGCCATAAGCCGGTTGGATGTCAATGGGTTTATACGATCAAGTTTCTTCCAGACGGCTCCATTGATCGCTATAAAGCCCGTCTTGTTGCTAAGGGTTACACACAGACTCATAGTGTGGATTACTTCAAGACATTCTCTCCAGTGGCTAAGCTTAATTTAATTCGCGTTGTGATCTCCTTGGCCGTGGAAAAAGAGCATCCATATTGCTTGTCACTTTATTATGGAGAAAGTAGCTTATAAGGAAATGGTCACTCCTTTTGTTCGATCTGGGGATCAACTTGTTGATGTTCTTATAAAGTCCTTGAGTTGAGATGCTCTTCATCATGTTCGTGACAAGTTAGGCATTATCAACATCTATGCTCCAACTTGAGAGGGAGTATAGAGAATGCTAGTGTATCCTGTATGTGGTTAGTGGCCCTGTATGTGGCCTGTATGTGGTTAATGGCCCTTTTAGTGTAAGTGCATGTGTACACTTCCCTCTTCTCCTACAGTGTACTATATGCTCTATTATAATAAAATATTATGTATTAGGGCAAGCAAGCCCAACACAACATCTTTCCCAAACTCTCCTCCTCTCTCAATCTTCTCCTCTTTTTTTCACATTATTATCATCAAATCATTCTCTACTGTATGCTCACTAGCTCACATGCAATGTCCATAAGTTTTAGGCATCTTCTAACAGAAGAATACCCAAGGTATTCCATAATGGTATCTTTTTTTTTTTCTTATTTATTTATTTATTTATTTATTTACAAACCCACACACACTCACGCTAGTGGAATTTCACCACCTACGGATACTCGAACCCTTGACCGGGTGTTGAAACTCCTGAGAGTCTACCACCCGAGCAAGAGTAAGGATCCTCCATAATGGTATCAATGGCCATAACAGCCACCACCATTACCATTAAAATACTAGCCATGATGGCCGTTACGTTTGTTTGTTGGTTTTTTATTATTAAAAAAAAAAAAAAAAAAAACTACCCGTGACAGCCGTTATGACCCCATAATGCATAACTATCACAATTACTGTTACATAACGGGTGTTATGGCCATTATGTAACCATTTTGGAGTACCTTGAGAATAGCCAATCAGAGTCTACTTCACTTTTCGTCAAGAGAATGTAGATATTACAAAATATGGAGAGCATTCACTACCTCAATCTCATTGCATCCCTTTGGACGAATACATGGTTGAAGAGGGGAATAAACACATGATATCAATGAAGTTGGAAGAGGTAGTCAATGGCAGCATATCAAAGGCAGTGAGGGGAAGTCTCTGAAAGCATCTCTACTTGGTTGTGTCAAACTAAATTTTGATGGCATGATGGGGACATCTCGTGCATACGTGCACGCACGCCGCCTCACCTACGCACGTATGCACGGAGTAGGAGGGCCCTACCATCGATCTGTCTCGATGACGACGTCCAGGGAGGGCCTCCTACCTAGAAGAAGAAGTTTGGTTCAAAAGATTAGGCCCGATAATCAAGAAAATCCCATCATGGGATCTCATGATCGTGGCCCACTCGTCAAATTGATTTCATATTTTAGGTTTTCTTTATTGTTATTATTTAGAACATTATGAACGCTTTAGATTTCTCTGTTTGGTTTTTATTTTAGTTTACTTCATCGCCAAGTAATAGGTTGCGCACATGGTGCGAGTTTTGGGGTATAGGATTTTCCCTATAAATAGGCACCCCTTGTAGTTCTTTTGATTCATTGAAGTTAATAAAAAAAATTCCTTCTTTATTTTTCTGTTCTCTTCATGAGTTGTGGAAGAATTCAAAAGTAGGTACGAAGCCCTCCTTTTTCGAGGGGCTAACTATCGTGGTGCGAAGTCACATCAATCCCGATTCACCCCCATCCTTCATCATCTTTTTTTTCCATCTTCCCCCACCATCCGTGCTTCAAATTCGTCCCTTTTGTTGCATCAGATTTCTTCATTACAGCAGGTTTCCAGATTTCGGCTCGCAGGCAAGCTGAAACTTCGGCGGAGCACCACACTCAGACCAGAGCTCGGATCGACGTCATATTTGGGGGTTTTGCAGCCCAAGCCTAGCCGACCAAGGCCTAGGAATCCGTTTCTGGATTCCGTCCCCCACCACACGTGCGGCCAGCCTCAGGCGCACGTGCTCCCGCACCTGGCTCGCTGCCCACACGCAGGGACTGTCTTGAGTTCAGGTTTCTTCCTATTTTCCTCTCTTTTATACATGATTTCATAAATCCTGACCCTAGATTACATTATCCCTAATTGACTTGCCCTTTTTCTCATCCTAGGGTTCCTTGAATTGAGATTAGGAAATCCCTTGGATTAGGGACTGATTCTTATGCACATGTGGGTGATTTCTATTTCCTTTTGAGTATTGTTTGGTTCATAATTTTCATTGATCCAGCCCTAACGTGTGTAGGCCTAGATCTGCATAGATTCCCCTTTAATTGAATGTTTGGATTTTCATGTGGGATGTGGAATTTGTGTGATTGTTTCTGAAATGGTGTGATCTAAGCTTGAAATCTTGCATATCATATTTAAATTCATGTCCTGCATCATGGCATGTCAATTTGTAATCTGAGCTCTGCTGGAATTGTTGGGTTATTAAAACTTTAGAGACAACGAGGAGAACATCATACAGCCATTTCCAGCCCTACTGGGGAGCAAATTTCTAGCCATACTGAGGCTAGACCACTTTATCGAAGTCTAGAGGTGTTCTTGACAGTGTTCAATGAACAATCCCATGGGCAACAAAGAATAAGTCAAGCCCGAGGAAATTGGCTTGTATAGTTGATTTAATATTGAACACCTGTATCTTTTTCAAGGTTTTATTTCATCATTTTTGGCATGAGGGAAACAATGTTCCGACACGTGTGAAAGAGAGGGTAGTTATTTCTTCATTATGTAACGAGCATTTTTTGCCCCTTGTAAAGTTGTATTTTTCTTCCTTCAATTTTATTAAATATATAATCTATAAAAGAAAATCAAAGATCAGAAAATTAATAATGATTCTTCTGCCCTACAGAAACACTGAGGCTAAAACATAAGACATAAATCAAATCTTCCAATCCTGGGTTGTTGATAAAATATTCAACAGAAAATCTACACAATCCAGCCTTTTTTTTATATATATATTGAAAATTAAACACATTCTTTGCCAGCCTAAGAGTAAATTGACCACATGAAAATATGCCTGTTTCCATAGCTTTTTGTATCCAGAGACTTATGTTTAGAGAAACTGGGTATTGAAAATAAATATGAACCCAGGATGAGTCAAATAAATGATATGTCAACCTGGATCAATTAGGTGTTAGAGTAATTCTGTGCTGAACATCAAAAGGTAGCAAAAAAATAGCTTACTGTAGAAAGTAAAAATAAGCTCGTTAGTGAACTTGTAAGCCAAACCTTCATCCCTTTGTAAAGAGCTCGTGATCTGCATGAACGGAGGCATGCATGATCATATTCTGATTTGACATATTCCTTAAGGCGATGAATCTTATTTCTCCGACGCCATTGTTTCCAAGACCAGGAACAAGGATAGGCAAGGACTGAAAGAATGCTGTGTACCGACCCTTCCCACCACTCATATGCAGCAACAGAGTTGATCTCATCAATGAACCTGTTGAAAGCATCCTCATATCTGTGGCCAGAATAACACAATTAGAAAACTCATTGAACCACCTGATTTATTAAACCACTCATATATTCAGCTCAAGGCCCTTCTTAAGTTGAAATCCATTCTTACACAATCTCAATAATTGCATCAGGTAGAGAGTAAGGAAGATGCCAGGGTTCTCGAAAGGTATTGGGTCCCATAAAATACATTCTGTACACATGACTTTGACTTTCTTCCACTCTGCTGGTACCCCGCACCTGAGGTGAATATCATGGGACAAACAACATTTAACAACATAGTGGCATCATGAGTCATGACAGTACAATATGTCCAGAAACTGTAAGCTCCTGCTTCTAAATGTGTAAGATATAAGGGGGAGGCCTGACAATAAATGTATGAGGTACCTCTGCTAGGGACAAGAGATGTGGGAAAGGATGCGGACCGTGACGTTCAATTGATTTTTTTGAGGCTTGATAAGCATAATCTGATCCAACCAATTTAATCCGTAAAGCACTCAACAGAACAGCGAGGAGGACTAAAGTGAATGATAGGAGAAGTGCAAAAGACCATGGTCCTCCAAATGTATATATCAGATCCTCAAGGGGTGTATAGCATTTTGGCATCCGATATTTGTCTGATACACATTTATATGGACAGCTTGATTGAGTGACTCCTCCTACAGTGAATAGATTAAAATTATCACCTCAGTGCCAAGATGGAGTGGATAATACTAACAATTAAGTGTATCAAAACACAACTGCTTTCCAAAAAAAGAAACCTCGTATGTATATAAGAGATGCACGTTGGGGAAGAAGTTCCAATGAGCAAGGAATGCAAAGTGATGGATCAGAACCTTCAACATCCTTATATGTGCCAACAGGGCACTCCTGGCAATATATTTAAAAACATGAAAGATGTTAAGAAGGAACTCTTTTAAGTCCAGAATATTTCAACATACGGATCAAAGTGATAATTCAAGTTACATGAAATAAGAACCTCGTTTCATAACCGATAACATCGAGAGCAACAAAGCTGAACAAAGAATGCTGATATGCTTATAGATTCCCCATAAAGTATGATCCCCACATGCCCCATGGATGTGCAAGGAAACGTCATGGGTATGAATGTTACACATCAAAATTGAAGTATCCAACAATATGACTTGGCTGCATTGCTTCTTTTGAAGTATCCAGGCATCATAGGTCATAGCCCATAAAATCCTTTCAACTGCCCAGAAAATGAACAACTGTGCATTGAAAATATCTAATTTTGTTTCCACCTTGACTGTCATTTTTTTTTTCCATTCCGCGCAGGCAATGTGAAGTCGTGCCCTGATTTCCTACATAAAGCACAGTTCAATCTATCCCCCACCTTTTCCCTTCAAACTAAAACTATGTTTCATGCCAACACGACTGGGCTTGAAAAATATTTCCTATTGACATTCAAATTACAAACATTGATAAGCTATCTCCTTACCATGGTAAGTTTCCAAACCTCAGATACATTACTGTCCACTATTCTATCTTCATCATCCTACGACTTCTCGCTGAAAAGTTAACCACCCATGGAGTAGGGTTTTCTTTTGATTGGTCAACACAGTTCTCCAATGAGTGTGGGGCAAGTTTATGACACTCATCATCATTATCCTCCAAGGAATTTGCGGTCGGATTTTAAATGGTAGATTGGCAGAAGTTATACAAGTTCATGCATGCGCACCGGAAATCAGTCTTGCTCCTTTATCCATGATTAGAACTGGCCATGGTAGAAGCTCAAATTGACAATAAAAAATATTATCGTATTTCCTGGCCATGGTAGAATGCTATATCGGGCTGTCTGACAGATTTATGAACCTGACAACTTAGAATTAACTGCAAACCTCTTATATTTAGTTTTCTAACTATATAATATCTACATAAATTTAGTATAATGAATGTAATACTAAAACATCTTATATTTCCAAGTTTTACTTTTATTTATAGTGCTAGTGCATCGCATACTTCGTGACTCGCACACATTTCATTTTAATATATAGAGTTTAGGGATTTATCCTATAATGTAATTCATATACCTAACAATTTGATATTATTTTCCCCCATAGATCTTTAAAAAATTAAAAATTAAAAATTAAAATTAAATTCGGGTAAATAGTGTTGTCGATTCGGGGCTGATTTGGGGACCATTCGATGCCCTAAACTGGCCTCAAATTAATGCAATCTATTGGCACTTATCCCATTAATGAATTGGTGGGCATTTATTGGACAGTGAAAAATGAAAAATATCAAATGGCCCTATTTCAAAAAACAAGTGTCCACAAACTAATGGTGAAAATTGTTCGAACAATTTAATTTTGGGATTGTGACTTGGCAACAATGGTCCTAAAATTTAATTGGTTAATTTGAGTTGATATATACATCATGTACAAATTTTTAGGGCCATTTACGTAGGGTCCACTCAATTATGTATTATATATCTATGTCATCCATCCATTTTAGAACCTCATTTAAGGGCACGGTAAAAAAATGAAGTAAATCCATATCTCAGGTGGACCACTAGTGGGCCAGGCAGGCCACCTCGATGTAATTGTATATCCATGGTGTCAATCCGTTTTTCCAACTCATTTTAAGCATGGTCCAAAAATTCAGGTAGATCTAAATCTTCAGTGGACCACTAATGAGTATCCTTTTAAATGTGGGGCCCACCTCAATACATTGTTGTATATCCATGTGGTCCATCCTTTTTGCCAACTTATTTTAGGGCATGGTCCAAAAAATGAGGCTGATCCAAATCTTAGGTGGACCACAAAACAGGGATTTAATTCCTACCATTAAAAATTTCTTAGGGCATTTTTTTTTTTGGGGATCAAGCTGCTATTTGTGTTCTCCCTTCATCAAGGTCTGTGTGACCTTATCAATGGGTTTGATGGAAAATAAACAGTATAGTGGGGCCTAGGAAGATTTTAACGGTGGGCATTCAATCCCAATTGCGTGGTCCAATTGAGATTTGGATCCCTTCATTTCAAGGATCGTGCCCTAAAATGAATCTGAAAAACTGATGGACGGCATGGATATACTACACATAAATCAAGGTGGACCCCACGTAACAAAACAATGCAAGTGCATCGCGCTGCATGCACTGCAGAGCATTTAAAAAATATAAGTGTGTGGCAATCCGTTGATTTTTTCTAAGAGGGAAAATGAGAAGAAGAGAGAAAGAGAGGGAAACTGAAAAAAAAAAGAGGGAAAGAAGAGAGGGAACAGAAAAGAGGGAGGGAGGGAGAGAGACAGAGAGAGAGAGAGAGAGAGAGAGAGAGAGAGAGAGAGAGGGACAGGAAGAAAGAAGAAGAAGAAGAGCAGCAGCAATTGCTGCCACCGCAGCCACAATAGCGCCACAGCAGCCCAAAAAGAAGAAGAAGAAGAAGAAGAGAAGAAAGGTATGCTTCTTTTTCTTTTCTTTTTTCATTTTTTTGTCATTTTCTTTAGGGTTATTTTGCATAACAATTGTTACGGTACCGTAACGGCCATTATGGCCCGTAACTGCTGTTACGGCCGTTACAAACCCAAAAAACAAAGATGCCCCGTTTCGGGGCCTAACGGTATCAACCGTTACCATTACGGCCGATACATAAATGATTTTGAATACCTTGATTTTCATGCTCAACTCTTCCATGCATGAACCTAGTCTCTAGAATTGCCGAGGTCAAGTATTAATTTTTAAATGTCCAAAAGTGTCTTCAAATTTTCTAGACTTAAGTTTCAGATTTTTACAGACATCATGATCTAATTTTTTGGTAAATATCATTTTTGCAATTACTTTCCAGCCAAATATTTTAGTGTTTTGCATATTATGAATTTGCAGCTTAGTTACTAATGCTGTTACCCTGATGCCTCAAAATGGTTGTCCTCATTGTTACTCAAGTGTATCATAGTGACTATCCCTTACTATCCTTCTAACTAGGTGCCGTTCCTGCTTCAAATCAAGCTTTGGAATCATGCTCCCGATCCTGCTTCCTAGCTTTTGTATACTCGACAACATTAGACAGTTGCTTTTCCACTCCCACACCCATGTTGGCATGCAAGTGTTGTCAATGTGACCTCTCCATGGCCAGTTCCAGAAACAGGGGGAAAGAGGAAGGTATATTCCTGGTCAGCAGCTGATCATGAAACTTTTGCCAATCTACCATTTAAAAGTCAACTCAATTTGCTGGTAGAAAGGCTAAGATAATGGCAGCGATGATTTTCTACGGATGCGAATTGATTCAAGAAATCCATAACACATTATCACATACTACATGCATATAATGTTAATGTCACAGTCACAAACATGTGATTAAAATGGAACATAAGCTGTTTCTACAAAAGGACAATTGATCAGTAAAACGTTTCTAAATAATTAGCACAAATTAGAATTAGATAATCCGTGGCAATGCTAATAAACAAGAATTTGACCAAATGATCACCTAAAATGCAAAATTGTAGTGATTCCCCAAAATATCAAAAAGGAAACATATAGTTTAAACATAATATGTAAATAAATGCATTATAATTTGAAGGAGCTATAACTGCAAGAAGGTAACAGATATTCAATAAAGAATAAAACAAAGTGGATCTGTAAGGACTGTTAAATGAGGCATACAGTGCAGAATGTGCCATAAAGCCCTTTGGGACACTTCTTTCCCGTGACTGTACCCCTCTCTCCATGGTGACCACCACTGCTCCCAGCTCCTCCACTGTTATGTGGATAAAATCAAAAGAAATAACCATTAACTGACCTTATATATCCTTGATCTTAAGAGAAATTATTAAAGGTTAGAAGTTGTAGACAATATTAGCTGCTTAATAGAAAATGAACCATTGCATTTTATATTCAGTAACAAGATGAGGAAAATGTGAAATTACAGATGCTGATCGATTTTCTATAAAACTGTTCTCGAACAAAAACTAAACCCTTATCATTGAAGACGGAATATTACTCATGCACAATTTGTAACAAGAGAAATGGGATTGAGAGCCAGACAACGTATGGTGCCTTGGACAAAACTCTTATTGATATAAGATTCAAAATTACATAGCAGCCATTCCCTTGGGACATAACAGGATCCGTAGAAAAGAAATACGACAAAAGAAAAGGAAAGGAGACTTTCTCTTTCCAAACCAATTTATAAAAAAAATGAAGGTGAGATAACAGCAAAGAAGCTGATGAGATCAGATTCTAAAAACAAGAAGAATAATAATTAAAAAATAAAAAAGAATAAAAGGGACCCAAATTGAAAATGACACTAAGCAGGAAATGAGGACATGATTGACCCAAGTGTAGCAAGTACAAGGCTATATGATCAGCGACAGGAATGAATATTTATACACAAATCTCATAAACATTACAAAACCTACCTAGCAAATTCTGAAGTCCAAAAACTAATATTCGAATGGGATTAGTTGAATCAGTGGGTGCAAAGCTGGAAAGAAGCTCGATTACAACATGCGACCAAACCTTATGGGTTTATATGGGCCAACAATAACTCCTTCGAGAACAAAGAGCATCAATGAGAAATAAAAATAGCATCTAATGGCTTATTGGATAACCTCAGACCAGGTAAACTACAGTCAGTCTGTCTTAACACAAACACTGACCAAATGAATGGGCAACAAAGATAAGGAACTAATAACTTGGTGTGGGATTAGGGAAAATGCCTCGGAAAGTTAGCTAAAAAAGTGAGGTGCTTGTGAAAGCAAACAATTGCTCTTACTCCACTTACATTTTAGGAAAGCAGGGGGAATTGTTTTTCCATCAACGAAGTAATTACAGATAATTCCCACTGTTTGTTGGTTTGAGGTAATTTCGGGGTTAAAGGTTAATTAGGGTAAGAATTCTTGGGTATCCATTTGGATGAGGAGGAGGTTTCCCGGCTGGCGGATCTTTTTGGTTGCCTGGTAGGCTCCTTTCCGTCTTTATATCTAGGACTCCCTCGTTGCGTTGGTAAGCCTGCAACTCACCTCTGGGACAAGATCATTGAGAGGATGGAGCGAAAGCTTTCGCCTTGGAAAAGTAAACTTTTATCTCTGGGCGGCAGATTAACTCCTCCCTTTTGGGTAAAATGGGTGTGGCAATTCAGGTCTGAAAACTCCAACCTCTAGAGATCTATTATGGCTACTAAGAATGGCACCTCTTCCAAGGGATGGTGGACCAAAAGCTCGTCCCTCTATTAGGCCTATGCTCTATGGAAAGCTATAGCTCAAGAAGCCCCTAAGGTTTTAGATGGTTCTATCTTTCCTATCTGGATGGCTCTAGGACTCAGTTTTGGGATGACGTTTGGTGTGGGTATGTTCCCTTGCACTTGGTCTCCCTTGGCCTCCTGTGTCCCGTGAAGGGCATTTTCGTTGCTTGCTGTTTTTCAGGAAATGGTCCAGAGGTGTGTGGCTTCCCTTGTGTCATCATAGTTTGTGGGATGCTGAAACGGATGATTTAGAGCATTTGCTCTCCTGTCTGAAGGGGATTTAGCCGCCTCTAGGAGCTGAAGACTCCCTCCTCTAGGACTCAGTTTTGGGATGACGTTTGGTGTGGGTATGTTCCCTTGCACTTGGTCTCCCTTGGCCTCCTGTGTCCCGTGGAGGGCATTTTTGTTGCTTGCTGTTTTTCAGGAAATGGTCCAGAGGTGTGTGGCTTCCCTTGTGTCATCATAGTTTGTGGGATGCTGAAGTGGATGATTTAGAGCGTTTGCTCTCCTGTCTGAAGGGGATTTAGCCACCTCTCTTCGATGGAGCTGTAGTAAATCGGGAGTCTGTTCTGTCCGTTTGATGTATTCTGGCTCAGTCCGGTCTGTCTGGTGCATGCAGGTTCATTGGTCGAGTCTGGTCCTATGGAACCCCTCCCATAATAGCAGCATTTGCATGGCTCACAGGCAGAAACAGAATTCTCATGATAGACAATCTCTAGAAAAGAACTATGATATTGACTAATGTCTGCATCCTTTGCTTGAAGAACGAGGAATCAGTGGATCATCCCTTTACCCACTACCCTTTCGCTTCAGAGGCATGGTCTCGTATCCTAGCTTAGGCAAAGATCTCCTAGGTCACGCCTAGTTCTATTTTGGATCTTTTCATTTTGTGGCATGGTGGTGGTGGAGGGATTCTTGGCACCAGGAAATCGAGGTTGTCCCTTTTAGCAGTGTTGTGGGCCATCTGGGGCAAAAGAAATTCCAGACGCTTTCGCAACATTAGCAGATCTAGTTTTGGGGTTTTTAATCGGGTCTTTGTATTTAAATGAATGGGTTCCTGATGGGTAGATTGTTTTCTCAGCAGGTGGTATTTTTTCTTTCTTTCTTCTTTTTTTTTTTTTTTCTCTTTTCCTTTGTTGTGGTTTTCTTTTGTGTTTTTTCTGTTTGGCCTCTGGCCTAAATAAAATGATTCATCTTTCCCAAAAAAAAAAGGAACATACCGCTAAATTCTCCATAGAGACTGCATGGATAATCTTTTGACATCAATGTTAAAACTTAACTTTTTAACCAAAAAGAACCCGGGATGACTCAGATAAAGCCATCACCAGGACATTGAATAATGAAATGGAGTTTCTCAGTGAGAAGGCTTTGATGGATGATGAAGCATTTAACTGTTCCATCATGAATGGTAAATGGTCATTTTAACAGAACGTTGTTGAGGATATACTAACCAATAGCTTTGACAAGGAATCTGGATAGCAGACTGAATTCAGAGTCTTCCTTACCAGCAGAAAAAGCAGTCAAGGGAAACTAAGTGGAATAAAAATCAACTAGATGTTAATGGCAAATTTGTAACAAGATAACTGGTTCAATGGGTTGAGACTTGAAACATTGGCTGCAGGCAAAGAGAACATAAAGCTTTAGAAATATAAGCACAGTCTCTTTTACATGAAAAGGATAACTCCTTGATATGTTGAATTAAAGAGTGGAGACTGTAGACCCCTTCCAGAGAAATTCAAGTTAACGGAATTGGCCAAAGATAAGCATGCTATTAAATACGTAAAAAATAAAACACATGGCTTCCCAGAATTCTTCTTCATGGCAGAGGGATAACATATGCTGTGCCTATCTCTGTATGAACCATGCATCAGTTATGCTATGTTTCAAGTATTGCATAAATGTTCCTTCATATGCATGGCACTGTAAATTGTTGCATATGTAAGCAGATGCCCTTTTTGTTCTTTTCTCTTCTAGAAATGCTAAGCAGCGATCAAGATCTGTTGTGCTCAGCTGTAGTCCTTTCGACTTCAACCATTAAAATGGAAGAAAGTATAATGGGAAAGGAGAGGTGGCAATGGAACATCAAAGAGATGGAGAGGGAAACAATATGATAGACAACATGATAGAGCAAAATCCTAGAACCAATTTCAAGAAAACAATAGATGTGGGAATGCCAATTTATGAGAAAATGTTGCCCCCTAGAAATTTTGTAAAGGATGTGTTTAACAAATGTAGGCCTTCAGGATTACTAAGCTTCCAAATGAGCTACAATGAAGTGGTGTAACCTTTCATTGAGAACTCAATAAATAAACCAAAAAACTAAGTAAACAAAAGAAAAAAAAGGACAATAGCGCCCACAGATCATCTGGTTCTTAATAACTAAGAGTTAAAAAGTACCGATATCTAGACTAAATTTGAAGCAGTTAATGGAACTATGATATTCCGTCAGTATGATAGAAATTAGAGATCTTGCAGATGATCTCCATGTGTATTTTCATCATTTTATTAGAGAAGGAACAATGACAGCAAACAGCATTGTGAAAAGTCGCATTTATAGAAATGTTTTATCTGTAGGAAAAACTCTGCCCCCTTAAATTTTTGGTTTTGGTCTTTACTAAATTTGTAATTCATAGAAAAGAAAAGATTAGAGGCACAAAGCCTTATGCCTAACACACTGTCATGCAGCTAATTCAACCATAAAATTGTCATTCATGACAGCATAGTATTTGCCCTATCATGTAGTAGACCAATGACACTTATTTCACAGGATTATAATTTGTATCAACATGCATTACATAATATGGATAACATGATATTTTGATCTAGTTTGCTAGGCAGAGTTTGACATACCTATTGTCAATTGTCCCATTCACCATAGCAATCTGAACATATTCATGTCCGGTGGCAATATTAGACCAATGAAAGTGAAGTCTGCCGCCGCCGCCGCCGCCGCCACCAACTTGGCCACCACTACCACCAGCAATGGACAAAGACGAGTTTTTGCTGAGTGTAAGTGCTTGAAGGAAAAGAAGAATCGACCCACCAGAACCACCACCCAGCCCACCAACTAATGTACCATTACTGTTCCTTCGTGCTTCACCACAACTTTGACCATCTGCCTCTAATGATCCATAAATATCTAACCTTAACAGTGGCCATTGAGTGGAACCCATCACTGGAGGAAAAGAAATCGGCAACATAAATATATGAAGAATGCGTTGACTAACCAAAAAATAATAATAATAAAGAACCCTTTTATGGCTAGAGTCCCAACAAAATGTCCAAGGCTAGTGAAAAATATCAATATGCAACCAGATGATCATGAACTTACTGGAGATGGAATGCACCAACAAACAAATAATAATAAATAAATAAATAAAAAGACAAAAAAAAAAAACAAAAAACAAAAAACAAAAAAACAAAAAAACAAAAACAAAAACAAAACAAAACAAATAAAGAACAAAGGAAAGAAAGAAAGAAACCAATAACTTGCAATTCATTCAGCTACAATGAAGCCAGCATCATGCTTAACTTGAAGCTTAAATGTGAACTGCTTTTGCCATTTAAAAATATGGCAATCTCGTGATGGAGGAATTCATGTAAAAAATTCTTAATAGTATGATCTCATCTTAAAAGATCAGAAAATATAACACTTGTCTAGCTCATTTAATCTCATAAGTGATGCCCCTTCTTGAAAATGCATTCAATTATGAAAGTTTAGATGAAAAAATAGGGAAAAGAGAGGAGGACGAGAGAAGGGTGCTGTTATCACCCCCTCTTCCTTAATCCTTTATTTATAGATAATTAAACTAAATCCTGATGACAATTGGAGTATAAAAGAGACAAGCAAGATAAGAAAAACACGTATGAGAGACTAAAACAAATTAGGAAACATAAAAACCAATCCTACTAATTTTAATCCTATATATGGCACACTGCAAGAGTACACAAATATGTGTGCCCTAACAAATAAAAATTATGACTGCAGGATGGTCAACTTTAGCCCAGATGCAAACTATTTGTAGGGGTCCAAAGTATGTCATTTCTAAAATTCTAAGCCAATTATATCTACATGGTGCAGGACACATGATTTAATGCTAGCATTCAACGTGGAGATTATGAAAGAGTCCATAAAGTAATTCAATTAACAAAAGATGCTAACCCACCAAGTAAACAAGAGTAAACAATAAGAAATAAAATCTGATATAACCTAAATCACATGCTCATATGCTAAAAAATCACATAAATCAATTAAAACTAGGCCTGATGGAAGGATAAAACTTTCAATTTAGCATAGGCACGCTCTACACTCAAGAGGCAGATTTGTAGGTTTTATTATTAAGGTTAGGAAGAATGATGGGGACATCAAAGGACATACTCGGATATACCATAGACAGAGACAACCACTCACATCAGTGCTCACCGGGCCATTTTGAAGACCCCACATGCATTGGACATGCATCAGGAAGACCCCACCTTGGGATGATGCATGTGGGGTGCTTAGGAGATCACTTTAGTCAGAAGATTTTTATTTCGTATCGATCCGACCGTTGGATCTTGTCGATCAGGCCATCGAGCCACCAGATCTTCTAGATCTGGTCCCCTTGAACTCTGATCTCGCTTTCTTTATGCTTTTTATTTTATTTTTAGGAGTTATTTGATGGTTGCGATTGATAATATATGTTTTAGTTTTCTTATTTTAGATGATGGGTCACTTTACTTAAGTAAGTGGCATAGTTGTAATTATGTTGGATTTTAATTCTGAATTTTTAATTCTAAAAGCATAGGAATGGTGGAGTTCCAACCCTAGTGGAGATTTGAGAAGGAAAGAGAGAGAGAGAGAGAGAGAGAGAGAGAGAGAGAGAGAGAGGCTCTCTTGTGTGAAGGAATTTTTCTCATTGTTTTCTATGGTTTTTTAGAAAAAAAAAAAAAAACCCTCCCTTCCAATTAAATTGTGGAAGGGTAGAAGCTTGCCTGGTGGTGGATTCCAACGTACATCCTTCATCTTCCTTATCTTCGAAAGGTATTCTTCTTCTTCTTCTCTTGTCTTCCTATTTTCCTTCCCATTTCAACCTTCTAAACCCTAGATCTGCAATTCCCTCTTTTTCCCAATTTCTAAAAACCCTAATTCCAAAATCCGCAATTCTCATGAATCCTAATTTTTCAAATTTTATATTTTCCCCTTCCTAACCCTAATCATAAGACCTACAAATATATCCATTAAGTGTGAAACGTGTCTATGCTAAATTGAAAGTTTTATCCTTCCATCGGTCCAACTTTTAATTGATTTATGTAATTTCTTAGCATGAGGGCATGTGATTTAGGTTAAATCAGATTTTATTTCCTATTGTTTACTCTTAATTAATTGGTAGGTTAGCGTCTTTTGTTAATTGAATTACTTTATGGACTCTTTCATAATCTCCATGTTGCATGCTAGCATTAAATCATGTGTCCTGCATCAAAGAGGAAATATGAAATTTGAAAAATTAGGGTTCATGAAAATTAGGGATTTTGGAATTAGAGTTTTTAGATATTGGGAAAAATAGGAAATTGGGGATCTAGGGTTTGGGGTGGGGTTATGGATGGGGGAAGCAAAAGGAAATCAAAGGATTGAGCGGTTGTCCATACGGTCAGCCTAGGGGCTCACACGTGTGGGTCGTTGGCTAGGGTTTTTGGGTCCTCGATGGTTAATTTCGGTTGGATGAAAAGTTGAAGAAAAAGATTATTTAAATGGTCTTAGATAGGAAGGGAAGAAGAGAGACGAAGTTTTTGAAAAAATACCTCTTTTGGATAGAAATGAAGAGAGAAGGAAGATGATGGATGGAAGTCCCCCACCTCCGTTGAATAGGGAATGGAATCACACCACACCCAAGATTCAAATCACATGGAGTATTCTTCAAATCACATGAAAAAGAGAAAACACAGCTCTTTTTTTTTTTCAAAATAATGGCATTAGGCTTCACACACCCATCTTTCTCTTTTATAGTCTCAAAAAAGACCTTTTACAAAAAAAACGCTCTCAGATAAGATTCTCAACATAAAGACACTTGATAAATTAAAAGTTGTTCCTAACTCCCTAATGTCAACACAAATATAAGTTATACCAAAAATAATGAAGCATGTAAATAATCTAAACTAAACTAGTTCATGGCCCATGGGGGTCCACGATCAAGATGTCCAATGATGATGATCCAATAGACCGATCATCATGTCCATCAAACTCCTATATGCAGCCCATGTGCATCTTCCCAGTCTGGGGTCTTCAAAGATGCATAAACATACATGTGGAGTCTTCAACATGGCTAGAAATGTGAACTGGGCCAAGTGGGCCCCATATAATGGTCGTCTAGCCATAAGGAGACTGACTCAGCGCTCATCCTCTGGTATGGTGCTCGGATGTCCTCATCACTACACCTCCCTTTATTATTTTTTTTTTAAAAAAGGTGTTGAAGCATCTCTCTTTGAATTGGGGAATGATTGTTGTTTTTATGATGTAAAAAAATTTACCCACCCACGTTTTATAGATTTTGAGAACTAGACACTACTATGCCTATACAACCTAGAAAAATGAGATTTTTTTTAATGAACCTAGAAAAATGAGAATTAAAACCCACCAACATGTAAAGAACAGAAAGTATTACTAATACAGAAAGTATGAACCTAGAAAACGATAAGGGCATGTTTGGATATATAGAATCCATAGAAAAAGAAAGGAAAAAGAAAGGAAAAAAACAATAATTATCCAATGATGATTTCTATAAGAACTATTAAACATAGATTCCAATTTTGAGTTCTTGTTTTGATAGCAAGTAGAAATCTCAAATTCCTCTCACAATGCTCACTAGTTTCTTGTGCCAAGGTTCTAAATGATAAAAACTGTAATGTTTGTTGGGTGTTATCTACCATTTTCTTTGCTTTCCAAAACATAAATCATCACATCAAAGGAAAACCATTTCCCTTTCCATTGTTTGGCATGGAATCCATGGTTGGCCTAAGGGAAAATGCCATACATGAGTAATGCACGATGTAGCGACTTCCATGGCATCTGGAAACATTGAAGTGTCTTATTTGGCCTAGATAGACTAAATGATGACTTATTCAATACTAAAATATAAGCTCTAGGGTGCGTGGTAACTCCAGCAAAATTCCATTTTTGTGAAAAGTTTTAAATGTAGAACAGTTGCCACATAATGTTGGCAGGTAAGGGGAGACCTCATGGAGTATGGGAATGGTCAACCTATAAAATACCACAGAATTTGGTGATAAAAGAATTCACAAAAAGATATGAAGATGCTCCTGAATTTTGTGGTTCCATTCAATGTCCACAATGAAACAAATTACCCCAAAGACCAGGTAGAGGAAAAGAATCCAAATTCTGTGTAAAACAGAAGCATGACATCAAAAGAGTGAAAAGGAAAAGAAAATTGAGATAAGACATGATCCATTCTAAGTTGTAATTGATAAAGTATTGGAAGAGAAGTTTTAATAGATAACTTGATTACTCAGCTCTCTTGCTGTATGTAGTGAAGATGGCATTTCCTGGACAAAAGAACCATTTTTCCTATTGAAAGCCGATCAACTTTTTGCAGAGAATGATGAAACCACATGAGCTTCCAAGGGAGCCACATAAATATGATGGGATGGTTGACAAGTTGTAAATGTGGTGATCATATCTGACTCAAATAAGAACTAGAATGGAAATTCTGACTGCTTTTGAGAACTAATTATTTGTCTTCTAGTTTAACTTGAACAGCACAAGGGCATCCCATAAGTATGGCAATCTGTTTTCATCCTCATTACTATGAAGATTTTCCTGATCGATAAACTAATAAAACATATTTCGCAAACAACAAACTGATATAAACTGTTTTTCTTTCATAATTAAACTGACATGTCAAGAAGGCCTTACCTATCATTCCCCCTCCTGCAACACGTCCATTTAATTCACTAGGCACACCACTTCCACTTCCTAACTCACAGGGAAGATCAGCATCACCGTATTCTTGACCACCTTCACTACGCATCTCATTGTAAACCCCTGAGCCACCTCTACCTCCATGTCCACCGCCACCCACCGCTCCGTATTTTATATACTTTCCTTTACCTAGACCCTCCCTGCAACCTGGAAACATAGGTCCTAGTGAGATCAAAGATGGAAATGTAAACATGAAATAATTCAATTTCATGTGCTCAACAGTGACAAACACATTTTAAAATAGTAGTAAGAAGAAAAGCAAACAAAATAGGATGAATTAGTTTTGAACTGTGTATGGGGCACTGTTTCGATGCAATCAATCTTGGAATACTCTGGATCACCTAATTCTGATGCACTTATGATCCCATCAGTTTCAATAGTGACCGTCCTTGCTCTGTGAATGTGAACAATGCTTCCTTTAACAAAGCCTTGGACAGTAATATCCTCAACACGACAGATCTGCCAAAAATTGCATCCTGTGTGAAATTGGGAATGGCAAATATGGGTATATAAAAGAAATAAATGAACTCAATATAAGGTACAGTAATAGGATGGCCATTGATGACAAGAATGTAATAGTACCAAAAGAATGCATAGAGGAAATTTTATGGTCACAGTCGATGAGGTCTCTGACTACAAATTAGCTTATAAAATTTTCTAACATCGGCAACAGTTGAAAATTGCTCGAGTACATGTGAACAAGTTAAGAGGTCTATCGAGTTTAATACTATTTATTAAATTTAGGGCTACATTGCAGAGAATTGTATATTTTTGTTCCATTCATAATAATGTAGTTATACAAGTAGAATACTATCTCAAGAGATCTAGACAGCTGTATGTACAGCTGTCAATGCATATCTTTATATAATGATGGATATTTGCATATACTAAGAGATCTACTCCCCCTCACCACACACCCACCCCCGCACAAACAAAACTCAAGGTGCTCTAAGGAGTAGCTTGAGTTTGAAAGGCACAAAGAACATTTATTCAAGAATAAAAGAAAAGCTCCACAGTGATATGTATTGACAGCTGTAAATACAGATCTCTAGATCTCTTAAGATAGTATTCTACTTGATAATTATAATATTATGAATGGAACAAAAATATACAATTCTCTGCAATGTAGTCCCTAAATTTAACATTATTATTTGAAAAAAGCTTCAAGAAGGAAGCAACGAGGTCCATACTCTTCTTGAACTTGGATTTAAATATTCAACTCAGTAAGGAAAAGGAAATCAACATTCAGTTAATGGAAATGGAGACAAAGAACTCGAGTTTCCCATACATTCATGTGGGAGAAAACATACATGTATAAAGCTAATAAAATAATCTAAGCAAAGCAAGGTACTTGGACATAAATTGGCATGAAAAACAGTGGTGCAAAATGACAATGATCACTTACTTGAAGTGTCATAGACAATGAATTGTTCACATGGCAGTCTTCTGGAGGAGTTATCAACTCTATCGGGCATGTTTGACTCTCACAAGGAGATTTAGTTGCCCTAAATGAAAATAAAATTCAAACAAATTAAATCTTAAATAAGAATGGGAGTAGATGCCTAGATGATACATAGTCTCTACTAACACAACTTTACACTCACGAACTACTTTCATTTTCATCATCAGATGGAGCCTGAAGCAACGAACCTGGCCCAACCTGTCAAAGATGGTAAAGAAATGTGACAAGATATTGTCTATGTAAATAAGAAAGACATTGTCATTCATAGAAGAATGAAACTATAGTAGAGCAATATCAGCATATCAATCTTGTTTCAATACTTGATAGAATCAGTGGCAAACTTAGTACATTCAAAGTGGATTTTTTCATTTTTTATTTAGCTTGTTAGTACACCCACCGTCAGATCACACTTCACTGTTAGCCACCCCCAAGGGAATCGATGCCAAGACCTCGGTGTTGAAACAAGGTATCTTTCACTCAGTCTACCACTTGAGCTGTGCATCTGGGTGTACGTTCAAAGTGGATGACGAGCTATACGTTTGCTACATGTTAATTTGTATAAAATGACTTCGAGAATCAGGTTCAAGCATTCCTTCAAGGTGCTCGTTAGAGTTCATATTTTAGATAGTGTGAAGGTTGGTCACAAATTCTTTAATACAAAATGCAGCATGAGATTATCTGGATGATTTCCATTCCTAAGCAAACAAGGCATTGTGTACTGATATCAAAACTTTATCTTATGTAAAATTCGCACACAAAATCTTACATCTATGTTATAAAATAGTGACAGGAAAAGTCGCTGCCCTTTGATTGCATCACCGGGACCAGTCAATTTCAGAAGCCCTTGACCATATAAACCCAAGTTTGAATTAGAACTGATGATGGAATTGTGCTGCCAAAAAGAAGGAAAAAAATGTAGCATGATCTTCAAAACTAAGAGCAGAAAAAGAACAAGTGCTGATATCAAGCAGAGAAAAAGTTCAAATTACCATACCCTGAGAACAACTAAATTCCTGACTTCAAGCAGTGAACTTCTAACTTGAGTATTTCCTCCACCATCAATCTTAATCTGAGAGTCCCACATGAGTAACATTTTAATAGACATTCGGAATGCGCCGTACACCTTCAATGACAAAAGGAACATTTTAGAATACCAAATTTAAGGTGAGGTCTGATTGACTTCACAACTTCTGGATGCCACTTATCTACCAGAACAAAAAACGTGAAGTTGATCAAATTCACAAGTTCAAGGATAACAAAAGGATCAGAATCATCAGATGCACAAAATGGGCAAAATACCAACAACAACAACAACAACAACAAAAATAAAAAATAAAAAATCTCGAATCTTGAATCAGGAAAAAAAATTTGGGGCATGCAGAGCCCAAATACTTGACAAAACTACGTATTAAGTGGGCTAAATACACAACTTCAATTGATTTGTTTCTCTTGCAACCTTGCTGCACTCTGTAAACAGCACCAACAACTCAGTTTTATAAATGTGACAACCAAATCCAAGACCAAACATAGGATATACTTGGTGATCAATTTGTGAAAACATTCAGAAGATCAACTCAAAACTCAAAAAATCTATAATCAAACAAACCCAATTTCAAACACCTCAGTAATAGGCACTTGATTTAGTAAGTATCAAGTGGTTAAGAACATCTATGACTTAATAGGGCCATTTCATAGGCAGTTAATTGAACTACATGAACTCCCTTGAACTAAATCAATAATAACCAAGCCCACTCAAGTAAAGAAACCGTCATGGAAATGATAATAAAACATTTTCCATTAAAATAAAAATTAAAATTAAAATAAAATAAAATAAAAAACTATATGAATTGCATTTCACTACATTTAAACTATTTCCCTAGAAAAAGGGAAATAACTTATGCTTCAAAAACCGCAGCAGTTCCATTGTCAATATTGTTAGGAAGGTTCTCTTGCTGCTCAGGGAGTGGGATTCCTGAGCCTTGCGGGTGTTGGCCAGTCCAGCTTTTGTTATTTTTGTTTTTGTTCATTGTTTCTTGCCTTTTGGCTTTTCCTTAACAAAATTATTATTTCTCAAAAAAAAAAAAAAAAACTTATTTCCCTAGAATTAATTGTCTTAAAACTCACATAACAATAAATAATTTCAAAGTAAATTGAAAGAACACAAAAACTTCACCAACAGAAAGCCACAGCTTCTGATGTAACATATAACACCACGTTTGTCGACAAGAAGAAATACCAAAAACTAAAAAACAAAAACAAAACAAAACAAAACGGCAATCCTACTCACCTAGATATGAAATGCTAAAGCAACAAATAATTTAACAAAAGTTACATACCTTTATCACAGAATCACTCATTAAAAGTTCTTCAGCAACCAGCTCAAATTCTGAGACTGGATAGTCAGACAATCCAAAGCTGATGCAGCCACCATCAAGTAGTCTAATTTGGCCTCTCACCTTCACAAGAAAAGATTTTAACATAAGTTTATAGAAGAGAGTAAAGATTTTCCTTTTTCTTTTTTCTCTCTTTCAGGGGAAAGGAACCACCTACACATGCAAGATTTTAATATGAGATTATAGAACATAGTACAGCCATTTTTCAGGGGAAAGGAACCACCAACAAGTAACAGATAATGTATGTGTATCTACACGCATGCAGATGCATGATATCTACACAGATGCAGACGCGCACACACGCGCGCGCACACACACACATACATATTTCGATAGAGAGAGAGAGAGAGAGAGAGAGAACAATATAACAATGCATGCAGATGGGTCTCTCTAATTTCAATCTTAGATGCCATGTGGTAAAAATTAAAATACCTATAATTTTATGGTGCATTTGCCCCCTCTCTATTTTCATCGCCAACATCATGTCATCAACAAAAAACATGCACCAAGTGACCTCATCCTAGATGCTACATGAATTAACTGCTGGTACCTAAGATGAGGTCCCTTGACATATGTTGTGTTTGCAGATGGCATGGTGTTGGTCGAGGAAACTAGACAAGAGGCAAATGCTAGATTGTAGGTTTAGAGGAAGGCTATAAAGTCTAGGGGCTTAGAAATGAGCAAAACCAAATGGAGTATTTGGAATGAAACTTTGGCGAGAATAGTTACAGATGCAAGGCTTCAGTTAAAATTGATGGTCAAGAGATTCCTCAAAGCAATGAATTCTGTTATCGATTATTCAAATCAATGAGGATGTGTCCAATAGATAGGTCAATGAAGTGGAGATTGCCATTTGATGCAACATCTATTTGAACAGCCTTAGAATCTAAAGGTAACGGCTTTAGAATCCAAAACTAAAGCTAGAACTACAGATAGATGCTTTCAAATATTAAGGTTTCAAAACTCGCTGGACAAAAAAGGAGTATATGAAATGCAATTTTAGTAACAATAGGAGTGGAAACGGGGAATTAGTTAACATTGATGGACAAGAAATAACCCAAAATGACAACTTCAAATTTCTTGGGTTGATAATTTCATGAGAATAGATAATTGAGAAGGAAGTTGCTCGTAGAATTAGAGCAAAGTGGATGAAGTGGAGATGTGCATCTAGAGTGTAATGTGATCACTGCATAAAAATCAAACTGAAGGGAAGATTTTATAGCTATGAGACCAGCCATGCTTTATGGGATGGAGTGTTTGGCAATCAAGGAACAACGTTTTTCAAAGAATTGAGTATAATTGAAATGAAGATGTTGAGTTGGATGAGTGGCAACACAAGAAAGGATAGTAAGAAATGAATACATTCCAGGGAACTTAGAAGTGGCCTGATACATAATAAGATAGGGACGTGGACTAAGGTGATTTGGTCATCTGCATCAGGCGCAAGAAGTACACCGATCAAGAGTGAGTGGGTTCAAGTCGAAGGATATTAAAGGGAAAGGGGAATGCTTGAAAGGACATGATTGGAGGTAGTAAGAAAAGGTTTGATACCTACGGTTTAGAAGGGGACAAAGTCCTTGATGAAGTGGAATGGTGGAACAAGATTCGTGTAGCCGATCCCAATTACTTGGTATAAGGCTTAAATGATGATGATCATATATTTGAACGCTATACTATATGGGCATATTGTTGGCAATGTTTTTAGTATCAAGGAAGTAGGCCGATATATCCCACAATGTATCTTGCATCCCACCCGTGTGATATGAAACACACAGGTAATGCCGATATATCCCACCAATTCGATCCGATGAGCATTTTCAATTTTTCGATCTTTTTTTTATTGTAAATCATGCTAAAATAGTGTAAAATGGTTACGAATCCATGATTCTTCATGTTTTACATGAAAAAATTATGGATTTGGAGCTTCGATTTCGAGATTTGGGGGAGATGGGCCGAGTTGCAGAAAATTGGGAAAAACTGAAATTTCCAATTTCTTTCAAATCGATTGTAATCGTTGCGTCCAAACACAAAATCAAATATGTATGTAACCCGATCTAGTGATTTTGGTAATTTGGAAAAAAATTGAAATAAATTATTTTAATTAAAATTGTTAAAAAATATTTTTTCAAAATCCCACTTCAATTAGCGGTCAGTTGGCCCCCATTTTAGAGTATTTAGGAGTATTTGATGAAGTCATCATCATATACACTGTAATTTTGGAATTTGGGAGAAGATAGCCCAACTTGTGGAAAATTGGGGAAACAATCAAAAATTTCCAAATTTTCTCAAATTGGAGAGGATGAGTAACAACGTTATATGAGAGAGTATCTTCACTAGTATCATCATATTATGACCTGGGCATGGTATTGTCAGTTTGTGGAACAGCAATACTATGCCCAGCCCCATCGAGATGGAGATGATGATTTTGAGCCACTGCGCAGCTCTATGTGGGTCCGAATCATAGCCACAGATTATTCACAAGTATATTTCTAGTTTTCTACTTCTTTTACCTTTGAATATATTTCTTGTTTTTTCATACGTCTTCTTATATTTATAAATTATGTGAATAGACTCAAAATATACATGCATCAGTTCAGTTAGACAACGCATATATTAGGACATCATACAAAGGAAACCTATTATTTGCACTTTTTTTGTGATGTTTTGATTTCTAAGTGTGTATTGATGTCTTTTTCAACAATCTCTGAAGTTTCATTGAACAATTCTACCAATTTCCTAGTGTGCCTTTTTTGCACTAGATTGAAGGCACTCAATCAACATTTGGTGAGCCTATACCTTGGTGGTTCCAAATTCCAAGTAAAAGTGGAATGTTGATGTTTTGTGGCCAATTATAAAACTTTCCACCAATAAATAAATTACCACTAATTGTTAGGAGAAAGCTAATGATGGTGGTGGTGGTGGTGGTGTTAGTGGTGACGGATGTGTCGTATGGTTATACATGTACAAAATAAAGATGATGTATGAAAGAGAAAGATAACAAATTTATATAGGAAAATCTTCAAATTATATATAAGTAGTTAGTAGGGTTGTACACAAGTCGAGCTAGCTCGAAAAGCTCGCTCAAGTCAGTTTGGATTGACTCGGGTTGAAAGGCCAACTCGGGGCGAGTCAAGCTCAATTTCTAAAGCTCGAGTTGAGTTCGAGCCGAGTTCGAGCATGGTGCATTTCAACTCGACTCGAACTCGAAGCTCGACTCAACTCGAGTAATATTTTTAAGATTTTTTATATTATATGTATATAATATATATATATATATATATATATATATATATAAAATATACTTAAAATTTATTTTAAAAAAAAAAAGGTTAAAAGTTTAAAAGAAACCCTACCTTCCCTCTCTTTCTTTCCCTTACCCCACCCAGCAGTCCAGCACACTGCTGCCCACACGGCCTCACCCAGCACGCTGCACGCCGCTGCCCACCGGTCGCCGTCTCCGCCGGCCAGAGACTGTCTCTGCCCCTCTCTATCTCTCTCTTTCTCTCATTGTCCCGATCTCCCCGAGCCAACCCGCGCCCAATCCCGACTTGGCCCGCTCAGCAATCACTGTCAGCCCATTCGGCCACCACAAACAAAGGTAGATTATTACTTTTTTATTTATTTATATTAGTATAATAAATATATGATTGTAGATTTATTGTAGATTTTTTTAATTTTTATTTTTGAATATGATTGGGTTAGGTTGGGCGATGGGTTGGGTTGGGTTGGGTTGGGGTTGGGGTCAGGTTGGGGGGGCTAGGTTGGGTCGAGTTGTGCATTGACCCACTGGGTTGAGTCGAGTTGGGGTTTGGGTCGAGTGGGGGGGCTGGGTTGGGTCGGGTTGGGTGCTAGTTTGAGTCAGGTTGGGTGTTGGTTTGGGATGGGTTGGGCATTGGCCCGCTGGCTTGAGTTGGGTTGGGGTTTGGGTCGTCAAGGTGGGGGCTGGGTTGTGTCGGGTTGGGGTCGTTGGGCGCTATGTTGAGTTGGGTTAAGGGTTGGGTCGAGTTGGGCGATGGTGGCTATGTGGTCGGGGTTTGGGTCGGGAGCGGGGTTGAGTCGAACACTTCACACCAATATTTGTTTATGAATTATAAGTTATAACAAATTAACAATATTCTAAATAGTGTGCAGCAATGTCTCCAGATGATCCATCCACTGATATTTGGGATAATGGATCCCAAGTGTACTCCCCAAACTCTAGAAGAATGAAAATCTAATGTAATTTGTGTGGGGCCAGATTTGTTAACAAAACAAATCGGCTTAGACTATACTTATCAGGTCGGGGGGGAGATGCAAAACCACGTCCTAAAGCATCAGAGGAGGTACGATTTTTATACCAAGCTCTTGTAAACTCCAACAAAAAGCTTTCTACCCCCTCCCCCACACCGAATACAACTAGCCATAAGATATACCATAACGGACCCATTCTAATCAACGAAGATTCTGAAACAGAGAGGGTGAAGAGGCAAGGAAGACTGGAAGAAGAGTAATTACAAATAACCATGAAGTTAAGCAAGGAAGAGGCAGATGCATCAAGATATCAACGATGTGCTCCTCGACAACATGACACAGAAGCAAGACCGAGCTCAATACACAAGAAGCCATCAAAGTTTATTTCCAAACTCGCCTCATTCTACAAGATCTTGGGTATTCCATATAGATCAGCTCATAAAATTAATTGAATCTATACAAGAGCATGGTGAAACAGTCTCCCCACCTTCTAATTCAGGGGAGGTTAATGAGCATATTGGAGAGGATACCACCAGCCCGAGCTTGGACGACGAAAATTATAGATCTGATCTAGAATAGGATAAGGAGAATATTAAAACTTAACTTTGATGTATTAAGTTTTTTAGTTGTAGTCTTGTAGAACCGTAGTTGTACTTGTATGGAGTAAATACATTGACTTAACTTTCCTACTATAATGCTCTAACTTAACTTGCCTACCATAAATGCATTTTCTTATTTGTTCTTAAATTTTTTACTTGTAGACTTCTAGTTGTATGGATAAATTGTTTCTTATATATTTTGATATTTGTTCTTTAAATATTGATGCTCATGATTATTTGTCATCTGATGTTGTTAATTAATATTTAAGTCACCTAGTGGTTTAGCAATATACCCCCCGTTTAAGAATTTATATCAAACAAGTACAATCATTCCACTGAAAATACTTGTTCTTTATGGATTCCTAAATTATCCTATTTTGGACAGTTCGGTACCATACCATGTACTTAGGTTGTCATCATTTAATTTACATGTAGTTGGAATTTCAGTAGTGTTTCCCTATATTTTCTCTAGATATGTGGTTCTTTACTAGTTGGTTTTCATTACATGTGTAATGGATTACATGTGGGTGTGGCAACTAATTAGTATTGAATTTTACATATATTTGGAGAATATAGGGAGGTGCTGTCAAAATTTCGGCTCGCATGTAAATTGTATGGGGATAATACATGGTATGTTACCGAATGGGATAGAGACAATTAGCACATCTAGATAAAGACAAGTAAGAATGAGATATTTAGAGACAATTATTAGTAAACAAAATTTGAAACAATTATGGACAATTTATAGTTACGTATATGTATGTATCCCGGTGGATTTATTTATTAAGGGGCTATTTGAGACACTTGTGTCTTACAGTTTATGGAGGGGCCCGATAATGTTTATATTATATATTTATATATACATATAAATGTGATTGACTGATTACTTCAACCTATAAAAGTCCTAATATTACTATACCGTTGTTATCTTTTGATTTTTAGATGACTAGTGAAGAAAACCCAAGTACTCCTGGCCCTGGTGCGTCAATCACATCTCTTTTTGTTGTGGAGGGAGACAAATTAGAAAACAAGGTTGAAACAGCTTCAGGTTCGGTGAAAGAGAAAAAAAGATCAGCGATATGGGAATCTTTTGATGAGATCATGCAATCAGATGGTTTAGTCAAGATTAGATGCAAGTTTTGTAAAACTCTTTATAGCAAGCATTCTGGTTCAGAGACATCTTGATAAATGTGTGAAGAAACCAAGAACATTGAAGGGTGGAATCCAGCAACTGCTTTCATTTACCATTTCTGAAGATGATGACTCTCAATCTACACTCTCAACGTATAAGTATGATCCGGAAAAACTGAAAGAGTGGTTTGCGAGGTTAATGATAGTTAATGAGAAGCCATTTAGCATGGCAGAAAGCAAAGTTTTCATGGAATATTGCAAATTTCTTAATCCCAAATGTGAGAAGGCTTTCGTATTATTGTGAAAAGAGAGTGCATGAAAATGTATGCTATTGAGAAAGCTAACTTGAAAGCTCTTCTAGCATCTGTATCCAGAATAAGTTTGACTTCAAATATGTGGACGGCCTCGAATCAAAGAAAGGAATATATGTCATTGACCACACACTTCGTTGATACGGATTGGAAACTACAAAAGAGGATTTTAAATTTCTGCTACGTTCCTTATACTGGTGTGGTACTGTCCGACTGCATTTACAACTATCTTGTTGAGAGGGGCATTGAAAAGAAAATTTCTTCAATTACTTTAGAAAATGCCTCTTCCAATAATACTTCAATTTATTTCTTACGTACTCAGTTCAAGGCTGCCAGAAATTTATTCTTCGCAGGTAAAATATTCCAAGTTAGATGTTGTGCTCACATACTCAACTTGATTGTGCAAGAAGGGCTGAAAGCAATTGATTCAACGATTGCCAACATACGAGATAGCATTAAATATATAAGGGGGTCACCTTCAAGACTGAGTATGTGGAATGATATAATCCAACGTTTGGATTTGAAATCTAAACAGCAGTTAAAGTTAGATGTCTGCATGCGCTAGAATTCAACTTATGAAATGTTGGATACGGCTTTAGAATTTAAAGTTTCATTCACTGAACTTGCGACGCGTGATAAAATGTACACATACGTGGCAAGTGATGAAGACTGGAAGAAAGCTGAAGATGTTTATCAGTTTCTCAAAGTTTTTTACGATTACACAATTTTTTTCAGGAAATAAGTATCATGTGGCAAATCAATTTCTTCCTGAAATTATTTTCATTATAGACGAGCTAAAAAAGTGTACCGCTGATGGTCTGGATTTGTTACAAGTGATGGCTTTAGGAATGCAGATGAAATTTGATAAGTATTAGGTTGAATGTCACTTGTTAATGGCCACTGCAGTTGTCATGGATCCACGATACAAGATGACAATGGTTAGATTTGTTTTCAGATCATTTTATTCCAATTCCGAAAGAGTTTCAGTGGAGACCGCCATTATTAATGCTGCAATTGAAGAGTTGTTCGCTTCATATGTTGATAATTCGGCAGAAACATCAAGTGCAGTAGGTACTTCTCAAACTATGAGTAGTTCTTCTACTGCGGGCAAGCAACTTCGTGACTTTGTCTTTTTTAGACGAAGAAGAAACAGTGACGAATAAAACTGAATCCGAAGTGGAGAAGTATCTAAAGGAGCCAATCATAAGGCTACAAGAAGATGATTTCGATGTTTTGCAGTGGTGGAAGTCGATAGCTCGTGAATACCCTAGACTTTCAGTGATGGCACGAGACATTTTATCAATTCCAATTTCGACCGTGGCATCGAAATTAGCTTTTAGCACCGGGAACAGGGTAGTTAGCAAGTATCGAAGCTCACTCGCCTCGAATACAGTTGAAGCACTGATATGTACGTAAGATTGGTTGCATCCAGTTTTGGGCGGTAGCAGTTTCGATGTTGAAGAGTATGAGGAGAATGAAAGTGAAGACGAGGTCCAAAATGCTTGAAGGAATGTAAGCTTTAAAATTTTTCATTAATGTTTTATATGTTCTGATATATTTTAACTCTTTGGATTTAATGTTGAGGACCAACATGTAGTTTCGTGGTATGATAGTATCTAGAGGTTTATGTGACACTCTTTTTTTTGTATTGAGGTAGTCAACAAAGGCGGTCGCGAGATCAGTGTAAAACAAGGTAGGATCAGAGATGACTCACATGGGCAGTCAAGAGGGCAGGGGAGGAGCAAGTCTCAAAGATGGGAAGTCAGAGAGAAGGTCTATATTCAGGGGAGTGATGTTAGTAGAGGTGAATCAATCCGAAGGGAGGTGCTAGAGGTGAGGCGGAACTTCAGGCATCCGCAAAGCATAGGGGAATGGCGAAGCAAGTCGAGGATTAGGGGCAAGGATCAGCACATTAAGGAAGTAGTAGCAAAAGGGAAGTAACCGATTGATTTGAGGGGGTAGGGGGGATCATTGCCAAGGGGGTTTGTTGGAGATGGGTCGAGAGACGAGGCGCTTGATGAAGTATAGAAGCAGTTGGGCAAGAAGGATTAGGCAGCCAGGAAGAAAGCGATGGTGCAATTAAGCCCTATTCTAGAGACCCTGTCCATCAAGAACTTCCTAAAGGATGGACAGAGCTTAATTTCAAGTGCATCTTCGTGAGCTTTGCAGCTGTAGTAGACGTAGTTATCTCAAGGAGGAAAGGATCTAGCGAGATGAGGGGTTTCGCATTTGTTCAGGTAGAAAATGCAGCAAAGGTGAAGGGCGTGATGAAAACTCTTAACGGAAGAAGATTAAAAGGTTTAAAGCTATTAGTCTAGAGAGCTAGGAATAGGCCCGATTTCATAAACCAATAGATTGCAAGCAAGGCTTTGAAGAAGGGTGGGAACATGGGGTTGGGGGATAGGAAGGTGGTCGGGATTGTTGGCATGGGGATTGGGGGAATGGGGGAAGGGTAGCTAGAGCAGGGGTTTTGTTTCGGGATGTGGTGGTGATGAAGCAAGGGGATTGACAGTGTTGTGGAAAAGCGGCCGCACGTGATCAATGTAAGCGAGACTAAAACACAAAAGAAAGGGTCAAACCAAAACAAGAGACAAAGGCACAAGGATTTAAATGGTTCAACAATATGCTTACTCCAAGGGGCAACAATACAGAGCTTTATTTTTCACTAGAAACAAGAGAAACAGAAATACAAAGTTTACCTCTCTACCACTCGTACAAGGAATTCCACACCAAAGAATACACCGGAAGACGAATACCCTAAAATTACATTTCTTTACTTGTGCATCTCCTTATATAGACCACACCACGTGAGAGAGCATGTGCAAAGACATAAGAGACTAGGCTTCATCCGTACATACATACAATTGTACATACAACTGTACATACACAGGAGGGATGAGAAAGAGAGGGGCGTATGAGAGAGGGAGACATCATCTCATCCACCACCATAACATTCTCCCACTTGAAGACTAGTTTCTCCAATAGTATTAAAAACACTCCCAATAACAGTTACCCAAACGTCGCTAATCGCTAGATAACAATAAGCCCAAGAGAAGTCTTGCACCAGACAAACTTCTCCCTTGAGATAGGCTTCGTTAGCATATCTGGTACATTGTCGTCAGTGTGAATCTTCCACAATGAGATATGGTCGTCTTCCACCACATCACAAACAAAGTGATATTGAACATCAATGTGCTCGGTCCGAGCATAAAAAGACCGTATTCTTAGCCGGGCATAACGCGCTCTAACTATCACAATGAATCACCACCACTTTCTGCTTGAATTTTAATTCTTCTAGCAACCTCTTCAACCGAATAGCTTCCTTGCATACGTATGTAGTTGACATGTACTCTACCTCTATAGTAGACAAGGCCACCATTGACTGTAATCCCGACATCCAACTAACCGCACTACTGGCCAAAGAGAAAATATAACTTGTGGTAAATCTTCTTTTATCACGATCTTCCGCATAATTTGCATCCATAAATACAACTAACTCTAAATTTTGGCCGCTACAACAAATAGCCGCCTCAGAAGTACCCTTCAAGTAACGAATGATCCACTTCACAGCAATTCAATGATCTCTCCACAGGTTTGTCATGTATTTACTAACTACTCCCACTGCTTGCGCAATGTCTGGTCTAGAGCACACCCTAACGTCGATGAATATGGTGCTTGAGACATTTGCCTTCTCTACTTCAGTCTTAGGATGCTAATATGAACACATCTTGCAACCAATAGGGAATGGAGTACTGACTGGGTTAGAATTTTACATGTTGAAGTGGTGTAGATCTCTTTCAACATAACGTTTTTGGGTTATCCGGACTTTCCTGTTCTTCCCATCTCTAAGTACGATCATCCCAAGAATCCGATTAACGACACCCAAATCCTTCATATAAAATTTCCTGGCCAAACGAGCTTCTAATGTTGCAATAGTATCTCTACTAGTACCTACAACTGACATGTCATCCACATATAATGACAAGATAATAAAGCCACCATCACCATAGCAACGAACATAGGCATAATGGTCTGCCTCACATCTCTGAAATCCCAAGCTCACAATGAAGGAATCAAATCGCTTATACCAACACATTGGCGCCTGCTTTAAACCGTAAAGCGATCTGTTCATCCGACAAACGAGTTTATTCTTGTTTTCTTCGGTAAAGCCTTCAGGTTGAGTCATATAAATTTCTTCATCAAGATTTTAGTTCAGAAAAGCAATTTTTACATCCAACTACTCAAGCTCCAAGTCAAGCACGGCTACTATACTTAACACAAGACTAGGGATGAAAGTTGGGTGGGTTCAACCCGACCGACCCGTGACCGACCCACCATTGGGTTGGGCTTGGGCAGGAATATCGGGTCCGATCTCAAGCTTGGGCTATACAAACATCAACCCGATGAAACTTGGGTTGGGCTCGGGTTGAGGTCTCGGGTTGCCCGACCCAACCTGAACCCGATCAATATATTAGTTACTTATAAATTATAATTGAGTGTGGATCATTTGTGTCGAAGGCACACTAGTGATGTCAAGTCTCATTTGTTCACGTCATTTCCAAGGATTCAAGCTAACAAGATATGCCGGATTTCTCTCTCCCAAATAGATTGCGTGCTATGCTACATGACTTTTAAAGGAGTAGTCCTATATTTTAGCTTGTTTTTTTAAGGAAAAAATGAAGTTCTTTATAATGAATAGTCACATATATAATCAATAAAATCATAGATACAAAAAATAAGTCCTATATTGAAATATAATAAACTAATGTAATAATGAAAATATTAGAACGTACACACCCGATCAACCCGACAGAGCCCGCTTGGGTTGGGCTTGGGTTGAGAATTCCCTACCCGAGATTGGGTTGGGTTGGGTTAGGATTGAGGTGTCGAAACCTTGGGTTGGGTTAGGGTTGAGCACCAACCCGCCCGACTTTCAGCCCTACATAATACGAATAGTACTCAAACGGACAACTAGAGAGAGTTTCATTAAAGTCAATAACTGATTTTTTAGCATATCTTTTTACTACTAATCGGGTTTTGTATCTTTCAGCATTCCCTTTAGTATCCTTTTTTCAGCTTGTAAACTCATATACAACCAATGGCCTTTCATCCTTTGTGTAATTTAACTAATTCGCAAGTCTTATTGTTATGTAGCGCTTTCATCTCCTCCTCCATGGACACTCTCCATTGACTAACATACACATATTCACATGTCTCTCGGTACGAACAAGGCTCGTGCTCTTTTGTCATGCAAGCGTAAGTTGTAACATAATCCTTGAGCCAAACATAAGGTTTTTTAGCTCTCTTTGGTCGACCTCGGTCAGTTTTGAGTTCCAGCACCTAGTATGATGCAAGATAATGGAAACTATCCTAGGATGCAAGATGGGAGATCAATTACACATTAATTTTAGCAATCAACATATAAAATCAAGCATATCCTCACAATAGATTCAGACATTCAGATTTATGACATGAAGATCCCAGGTTTTCATATACGCAGTGCATGAAAATAAAAAATAGTTCAAGAGTGGCCCACTTGGAAGTAGGAACTCCCAATCTAGTGTGGGTAGTGCAACAAGCCAATAACCACGTGGATAGATAATGATGCAAGCAAAATTCTGGTTTTGGAAAAGTTTCACAAAAATAAAAATAAAAAAATTCATATTTTGATTAGGATTTTGGATTAATGGATGGAAATTTAAGAATAGGGTTTTTAAGGATTCAAATGATCTAGAGTTTAGAAGGCTGTAATGAAAAGGAAAAGATGTAAGAAAATGAATACCTTTCAAAAAAGATGATGAGAAAGGATGTACCTTGAGGAATCCACCACCAAACAAGCTTCTACCCTTCCACAATTCAATTGGAATGGAGGGTTTCTCACAAACCCTAAAACGCAATCAGGAAAATTCCTTCACACAAGAGAGCTTCTCTCTTTTTTTCTTTCTTCTCAATAACACCACTAGAGTTGAACCTCCACTCCTCATGTGGTTTTATAATTAAAAATTCGGAATTAAAATTCAGTATAATTACAACTATGCCACTCACTCAAGTGACCCATCATCCAAAATAAGAAAACTAAAACATTTATTATCAATCTCAACTATTAAATAAATCCTAAAAATTAAAAATTAAAAAACATAAAGAAAGCAAGATTATAGTCCAAGAGGCCCAGATTAGGAAGATTTGGTGGCCCGATGGCCTGATCAACAAGATCCAACGGTCGGATTGACACGAAATAAAAATCATATGACTAAAATGGTCTCCTAAGCAACTCACATGCATCATCCCAAAGTGGGATCTTCCTGATGCATATCCAATGCATGTGGATTCTTCAAAATGGCCTGGTGGGCCTCATCTAGAACTCGTTTCCCACCCATAAAGAAAGCTACACTGATGTCGGTAGTCGTCTCCATCTCTGGTACACCCGAGTAGGTCCTTTGATGTCCCCATCATGTATCTCATCTGCATGCTCTTCATCAACTTGTTGACCTTTTGAATCAATGGACCGATTTTGAACATCGTTTAAAGATTCCAATTCAATTATCTCTCACGACTCTGATCTCGACAATTCTATGCCTTTTTACAACGAATCTTCATTAAAAACCACATCTCGGCTAATCACTAACTTGCGGCCAGTATGGTCCCACAATCTATACCCTTTTATTCCATCTGCATAACAAAAAAAAAAAACACTTTCTGGACCTCTCATCATGCTTAGTCATATGCTCTTTGGGAATCCACAAATAAGCGTCACAGCTAAAACTGCAAATAAATGAATAATAAACAGGTTTTTCGGAACATTTCTCTTCAGAGATCTTACAATCTAGTGCAGTTGTGGGTGAACGCTTTACCAAGTAACAAGTCGTATTAACATATTCCGCCCAAAAACACTACTCGAGCCTAGCAGAACTCAGTGTACTCCTAGTACGATCTATAAACGTGCGATTCATACATTCTACACCTCCATTTTATTGTGGAATACCAGGGACCATGTAGTGTCTCTCAATGTCATGCTCACTACAAAAATCATTAAATTCTTTCGAGGTGTATTCTCCAACGTTATCATTTCTCAGGCACTTAATTTTCTTTCCCTTTTGATTTTCAACCAATACATTAAACTTGATAATTTATTTTTTTTAAAGTAAAAGCATCAATTTTCCTTTTTAACATGTAAACTCATACTTTTCTAAAGAAATCGTCAATAAAAAACAGAGTATTTCGAACCTCCCAAGGATTCGACTCGAGCTTCCTAAGTATCAGAATGAATTAAATTTAAAATATCCTTACTTTTGGTAGTGGATGAAGGAAAACGAGCTCTATGAAGCTCTCCAAATAGGCAATCCCCACAAAAATCTAAATTAATAGACTTTAAACTAGGAAGTAAATTGCGATTAAGAAGTACCTTTAGTCATCGCTTGCTCATGTGGCCCAACCGCTTGTGCCAAATAGTAGCAGAGTTTGTCACAATATTAGCAACGATAGCATCATTAACCGCGATATATCCAATCAAATGATATAAACGACTCATTAACTCTCCTTTCACCACCACCATCGCTCCCTTTATAATTTCCAATCAACTCTTTTTACTATAAAATTTATAACCATCTTCATCGAACTTTCCCAATGACCAAAAACTCTTCCGCAGGTTCGGTGGTGGGGTTTGCAGGTTTTAAGTTAAGCCAGAAGTTGAAAAGGAAGTCCTAGGTAGAAGGTACATTGAAACCGAGGAAATTTTGAATCAGATTCACTAATTTGATCCAAAAGCGGAGCAAATGGATCTATCAGAGGATGATAAATGGACTCCGACGAAGCTTGGAAGGATTATGTGAACCACCTACAAGAGGAGAAGATCAAATGGAAGTAAAGACCGCGAGCTACTTGGTTAAAAGAGGGAGATAGAAATACAAGGTTTTTCCATAGTATAGCTAGTCGCTCGGGCTAGATGCAATAAGTTGCTCGGGTTCCTCCACAATGTGCAATGCAATAGTTCGATTCTACAAGGAGTTGCCCATGGACAAAGATTGGAAGTGGCATGTTCTAAATAACTTGCAATTCAATACTTTGCCCAGGTTGGAAGTGTATTCACTAAAGAAGCCATTCTCCGATGAAGAGGTCAAGAAAGTTGTGGATGCTTTGGATAGGGATAAAGCGTTGGGGATGGATGGATTTCTATTAGAATTTTTCCAAATCTTCTAGGAGAGTATTAAGAGAGTTGTTATAGAATTTATGAGAGAGTTCTACACTCAGGGGAGGCTCTCAAGGGAAATAGGAGTTTCTTTTATTGCATTAATTCTGAAGGTGTTGGAAACAAAACAAAAAACAAAAAACAAAAAAAAATTGAAAGAGTACTGGTCCATTAGTCTACTTGGGAATATCTATAAAATCCTTGTTAAAGTACTGCTAGGTACAAGGTTCAAAGGGTCGTTGTTGGGTGTAATTTTCAAGGGGCCTTTATTGAAGGCAGGCAAATTTTTGACAGCGCACTTACATCCCATGAGTGCATTGATTCCAGATTTAAGGAAGGGCTAGGAGAAGTGTGCAAATTAGATATCCAAAAGGCTTATGATCATGTAAAGTGGGGCTTCTTGGACTACATGATTGAGATGTGGGGAGAAGTGGAGGGGGTGGGTAAAGGAATGTATTAATTTCACCATATTCTTGGTTTTGCTAAATGGGTTGCCGAAAGGGCTCTTCCAAAGCTCACGGAGGTTAAGGCAAGTAGACCCCCTCTCTCCCCTTCTTTTTGTGGTGGTAGCTGAAGCCCTTGGTTTTTTTTTTTTTTTTTTGGTGGTTGTGGCTGAAGCCCTTGGTTAAATGTTAGAATGTGGGCAAGAAGTTGGGCTTTTTCACGACTTTCATGTTGAGCTCTCCAATTTCCCATCTTCAGTTCACTGATGATATGCTTTTATTCTTTAACATAGATGCGCTTACGGTGGAAAAGTTGAGGATGGTCATCCATTGTTTCAAAGATGTGTTGAGGTTGAAGGTCAATATTGCCAAGAGTGTGATGTTGTGTGTCTGCTTGCATGAGGAGCTTCTGGAGTTGGCTTCTTTGTTTCGTTGTGAGGGGAGTGAGTTTCCTTCCACTTACCTTGGTTTGCCACTTTGCATTGGAAAGCCAGCAAAACATTTATGCGATGTGGTAGTGGAAAGGGTGGAAAGGAAGCTTGCAATGTGGAAGTACCAGTATCTATTGCTTGGGGGCCGTATCACTCTTATCGAAGCATCTTTATCAAACTTGCTTGTGTACTTTATGTAATTATTTCGATGCACGAAGTCAGTTTCAGCAAAACTTAAAAAGTTGAGGCGAGATTTCTTGTGGCAAGGGGCAGAGGAACAAATAATTTCATTTGCTAAGCTGGGGGGAGGTGTGTAAAGGGTAAGATGAAGGCGATGTCGGTATTAGAGATTTGAAAATGATAAAGAGGGCATTGTTAGGTGAGTGGCTTTGGAAAATTGGGACAAAGGAAGGTGCTTTTTGAAGGGATATAGTCACTAGCAAATATGTTTGTAGTGAAGGTGGATGGTACACTAAGGATTCCTCTTTGTATAGGGCCTCAACAATTTGGAAAGGGATTGTTTCTATAAAACCTTGCTTTAGCAAAGGGGTAGGTTTTGTGCTTGTGGATTGGGAGAATATTCAGTTTTCAAAATATGTGTAAGTTGGGGAGGAACCCTTGCAAATGCTTTTCACAAGAATTGCTCATATATTTGTGGATCGTAATGTCTTGATAGCGCGCTGTTTTTCGGTGTGCGGTGACTCTCTTGTGGTCTCCCTCATGTCACTCATTCCTTTCCGATGACAAGATAAAGGAATTGGCCTTGTTTCTAAATCACATTAACTTAAGTTGCCCAGCTAGTGGGGAAAAAGGATAGGATGATATGGCGAAAGGGGCAAATCTGGGTGCTCTCCATAAGCTCATTTTATAGCATGCTCCATACACAAGGAACTGTGTGGTCCAACAGTGCTCCCCCGAAGGTTGCGGCCTTCGCTTGGCTTGTTGGAAGGGAAAGGCTGCTGACAGTAAATAATCTCTAGAAACGAGGGATGGTGCTTCCAAACATTTGCTTGATGTGCATGGCCAATCCTGAGTCGGTTGATAATCTTTTCCTTCATTGCTTGTTTGCTAACAAGTTAAGGAATAACTTCTTATCTAAGTTAAACGTCTATTGGGCTTTTCCAAGCTCTACTTGGAACGGTGTGGAGGATGGGAAGGAGCTGAAAGGAATTTGGTGGTTGTATTTATTGGCGGGCCTTTGGGGCGATTTGGGAAGAAAGAAATGGGAGTTGCTTTCAAAATATGAGCAACTCTTTGGGATGGGTGGCTTTAAGAGTGAGGGGTTTGGTTACCGAATGGCCCTCTTGGTGTTTTTTTTTTTTTTTTTTGGGCGGGGGGGGGGAGCCCCTGTCCTTTGAATAGTGTTGTGCGCCTCCTCGGCGCCCTGTTTTAATGGAATTTGCTGTTATCTTTCCAAAATAATAAAATGAAACATATAGCAATGCATGTTCTTAAAAAGGTTAGTTTTCCATCATTATGCAAAAGAGACAATAAAAATTAATACTATCCGTAACACAGGTATTAGAGTAATTTTTCACTTTCCACAAACAGAGAATTTTGATTATTCACAATTATGGGACAAAATGTGTATTGAAGTGGGAAAAAAATGTTTTTCATGAGGCCTATGAGCAGATTTGTACAATGCACATCATTAAGACAGATTAGCCATGTTGCCTTCACAAAGGAAGGCATTAATTAACCAGCGAAGTGAGTTTTTCCTGCATTTTGGTCTTAAGAAGAAAGCAATCACATAAGAATATGAAGGACATATGCAAAAGCCCAAGAGAGGACTCCCATAACGACCAGCCTTGCCGAGCATCGTACAAGAAATTTTCCCACTGAAGATAATTACTTCTCATAGGTGACACCAAGTACCATGACATGTATGATAGAAGTGCAGAACAAACCGAATAAATTAGTTTAGATAACTTAGAAGTCCACAGGACCCATTTCATAATAGTATTCTGAAAGGCAAGCAAATGTTGATCTACACATGGAATAGCTGAAGGAAGCCGTTAAGGGAAGCAAGATTTTGACCTGCACTCTGGTCCACAGCAAAGGAACCAAAGCTTTCGCATTGCTCTCCACAAAAACATTTGACCAAATTGGGCTTGTAGGAAAAACCAGCAAAGGAGTCTCCGTTCTTGTGGTAACATTGTCATTGCTTACTCTAATACTCAGCAGTGTGGCATCAAAGGCAGTACCTGCAGCACCAGCATTCTCAGAACAGCCAATGCTCTCACCACCTGATGCAACACAAAATAAAGCATAAGTTCCAGCATTGCCGAAGTGAAAGTTTTTATGAAACAACAATATTTTTTAATTCTCATGTGGTAGAATACTGTCTAGATGATGCATAAAATGAATATGCCAAAAGATGAGCAGCTACATTGCTTAGCACAAAACAGTATGTCAAGCCAATAAATTGAAGCTTCTGCTAAGAGAAACATATAAATGAAATGGAATTCCAATATTAAAGATATGACATCATACTCTATTTATGGTGCATTAATTTTTCATGAACCAACATATCTAATAGAGCTGTCAACGCAGGTCGGATTCAAGTCAGGTCCTATAGTACCCATACATGGGTTAACCAAGTTTGGGTCTTGCTGGGTCTGGGTCTAGATCTTGAAGACCCAGACCCAAATCAGATCGGTTTCAAGTACCCATCGGCTCTTTGGATCAGGTTTCAAGTTGGGTTCGGACAAACAAGAGCATTTAAATGGTTGGGCCCACCCAAAGGATGGATTAGATATCACATATATACACCAGTTTGAGACATGCATGGTGTAAACGGGTTCCCTTACATGTGTGTGGCTCAGGGACTTCATTTCTTTTGCTAGGTTTATATTTATATATATATATATATATATAAGTAGTTGGACCCAAACCAAACCCGAGTTCTAAACGGGTCGTCCAATAAACGAGACACTGACCCGTTAAAATTCGGTTAGGTCCACTGGGTACCTGCGGGTTCAAGTACCCATTAACAACCCTAAGAACTAACTTACAAATCAGGTACATAGAAACTAATGTTGGACATCACAGATAACAAAAGCTGTGATCATGATGATGACAACAACGACGAAGATCAATCCATGACAAAGGGTCATTAGATCAATGGCTTGGATCACTGAAGCATGGACCCCACATGTAAAAACTTGATACAAATTAGGGTTCCCTACCAGTGAGCAATAGACACCCCATCTTGTTAAGGTGACATGTGATGAATTGCAAATGGCTACTGCATAGCGTAGACAATAAAAATGGAGTGAATTTCATTCACAAAGTTCTAATAATTCAAAACAACAAATCTGAAGAGGAAACTGAAAGTTCATTTAAGATGTCTAATATGAAGCACAACACAAGTGAGAAAAAAAAAATGCTACTAGTAACAAGTATGTTGGAATCATGATGTCAGTGGTTAGCAGAGGATCAGGTCATATGCAGAAGTGACAGAGCACTTCATGGTGGGGATGTGTTTAAATTAAATTAGGCAAGCTTCATTTCTAAACTAGGAATGAATTTGTTGTCCCTTCCATGAGCTATGACAATTCTCCAAATCAACTCCAAGCTACATCTTACAGATGCATGGATTTTGAATCCTGAGGGAGATTTATGCAGATTTAAAAAAAAAAAGCACCAAACAATTTGCACAGTGAAATATTGTTTAATTACATAAATTAAAGACAACCAAAAGACCAACGCCATGCATCATTTCAAAGTTTAACAAGATACACAAAGTGGGTATCAGCAATTCTGTTGCATAAATATTTCCAATCTAGCCTGTGCTCAGAACAACCTCTCAACGAGATGAATTTTTTCTTTAAAAAGAAAAAGAAAACCACATGTTGCTTATAGAACTCAAATAGAAATAATTTATCACAAATTTGTAAAAGAATCAAATGAGGAAATCTTGCTTTAGACATGATTCCAATATCTCCCTATTTTGTTGTGTGTGTGTGTGTGTATATATGCAGCTCCAGAGACTGTGTAATCAAATTATGATAAGAACCATAAATTAGCTCCATTTCAACAATTCTAGAGTATAATCTTTCATTGTAAATGAGGATGAGTTAACATCACAGAAAAATGGCATCATTACTTTTGATTAAATGCTGCTTCTACTAACAATTGTCAAATATAAAAATGCAGTCAGTACAGACCATGCACTGTGACCTTCACATCTTCTTGTACACTGTAACACGCCATTGATATTCTTCCACCACCACCTCCACCCCATCCTCTACCACCTGCAGCACTGATGGTACCAGTCCCTTTCCTAGTCATTGAATGTGATGTGAACATTAGAGTGGACAGTAGTAAAAAAAAAAAAAAAAACATAACGTGGCATCAACTGTGCTCGTCAAATTTATACAAGTTCCAAAGATTCTAATATTCTCTACCAAATAAAATTCTCGTTGTGTCCTTGAATAACTAATTCATTAAATTGAAAGTATTTTCCATAAACTTCAATTAATAAGGAAAATGAAAAGTGGCAAACTCCAAAAATATACACATAATAATAACTGAGCACGAAGTGAAACTTCAAAAATCATGTGAAAAAAAAAAAGTATATCATAAGCACTTTAGAGAGGAATTATGATGCGCATCTTTGCACAGCACACAGGTTTGCTATCCAAAAAAATGGGCCCCATGTTCAGCATCGATCTATGTTTTCCACCATGGATGGGCCCATAATCTCCTCGGCAGGACAATCTTCACCTTGATTTGTAGTCTTACGAATAAGACAGCTATGAAGGGAATATAAGAATGGTCCACTTTCAACTGAAAAAATATCCTAATATTGGTTGCTGGGATCTTCCCATTTGGGAGATTTTCTAGGAATGCTCAATCCATGGTGGGACCCAACAGCCCAATGGCATGAATTACCAAACCATGGGCCTCACTTCTCAGAACTGAAAACCCATGTATAATGTTACAGATGTAGCATATACTTCCTCTTTGGGAGATGTTGGATATAAACAACCAAACAACTCTATATCACTCCTGTACTAAGCAGATTGAATTTGGAAGATTTTTACAACTTTATAGCGGCAGTAATAGGCTACTGAGCATTCAAAGTTCTGATTCATTCTTCTAGGAAAAAAAAAAGGCTTGTATTGAATGAAGTGGTCAGCTTTGCTAAGCCCACATGCTTGCATTAAAGCTCATGTACACGTCACACATGAGCCAGCATGGCACAATAGGTCCACGATTCAATCCATCCATCAGAAAGATAGGCATTATATTAATGCCCTACCCAAAGAATCAGGTTGATCCACTAGTCAGGTGGACCACAGTTTGCAAAATAGATGTACAGCTCCGAAAAAATTTGGCTGAAGTTTTCTAACCCACTCACCTGTTCCCAATATTGGGGCCCATATGTTGATTGGACTAGATTTTATTTTTGGAAGACATGTATAACTATAAGGTCAGAACAACCTAATGGATGGATTGGATTGGGGGACCTATAGTGCCACACCATCAAAGCTCTTAGAAATATACAAGCTTTGTTGCACATGAATGTAGGCCTAGCAAAGCTCTTACAAATATACAAATCACATATGACATGTATGAGCCATCAGGAAATCCAGCTCTCTTTTGGAATTGTTTCAGTTACTGGATGCATTCACAACTCCTGCTATAATCAAATAGACAATAGATCATGAAGGTCCAGAAAGCGATGAGCATTCGGGGTGTAGGTGCGTGGTCTTATTATTGTGTGCGTGTTTTTTGTGTAACCATGTGCATGTATGCATGTACGTATGTGAATTGGAACTTGGAAGATAGGTATTTAGTTGGGTGTGTTTCATAATCATGTCCATGTATGCATGTAGGTCTGTGTGAATTGGAAAATAGGAGAGTAACCCAACAGATATTGTCACTAATGCGTATGAGGATTCCCCTACTAACTGAACAGATAATGTCACTAATAAAGGAACAGGAGAGTAAAACATAGGAGCCCACATGCAGTGACTCTACTTCCACTGTTGTGGAGATTTAACTCCAAAGAAAAGGAATCCCTAAGGAAATAATACAGTAAAGTCTCATGAAAGACACATGTGCCACTGCCACAAAGTGAGGATTTCCCATCTAACACAAAATGCCACGAATAAATGCCCAATGCATTGACTCGACTTCCTGTGTGATGGGAAAGAATCCATCCTCTGAATGAAATATCCCTATCCCCCAATCACTCGTATTCGTGTGCTGCTGCTGTCAAAAATAAGTTTGATCTTTCCAGCAGAGGGAGGCATCATCATCAACTAAGCCATATCCCAGCTAGTTGAGGTCGGCTAAAGAGGGAATCACTAAGATTTGACAGCTGACCCAGAGATTGATACTCTAAGGACTGCATTATACGTTATGGCATACACATGACACCAGGGAAGTCAGTCAATATTATTCACTTTGTTGAAGTCATGCATCCACTTGATGAGGTGATGGTATTCTACGTAACATATACTAAACGTCTCTTCAAGCAATGATGCCAAAGGCCTGAAGGGCAAGGAAAACAAGAGTTACCATCAAGATTGCTCTACAAAAAACATCAGTATAGGCATTTAGTTTCCGGTATTTGCATCAACTTCTGACTTGCATTAAGTACCAACCAGAGACTAAATGATGGCTCCATGATGCAATATCTTTGCCAATTAAATCCTATCACTGCAGGAACCTCAACATGTTGAGAAATGAGTCCCGAGGGTAGTTTATGACAATTAATTGAGGGCACGTTTGAAATGGAGGAGAATGCCAACCTTATAGGATTTTTCATCCGAAAGGATTTGAATCCAATAAGATGGGACATTTGGTTTCTCCAAAATGTCCAGGCCTGAAGGGGAAACACGTCAAAAGCCTGCCTGCCTTCTACAATTGGCTTCCTCTTGTCTACTGCTCAAAACGAAAAGAATAGGGCCGATCCTACCCAATCCGACCAATTCTGCCCAAGTGTAAATGGGCCCTATCGGTACATTCATAATACTAAAGTAAAGAACTGTTAAATGCTTTGTCATCTTCCTCGATAATTGCAGTTAGTTTACAGTTAGATAGGTCCACTTGGATCAATTTCATTGATGATATAAAAAGCAAAAGACCAAAAGAGACAATTGAACAATACAACTTCAGGCATACTCACAGCTTTTTTGCTAGAATAATGATACTTCCACCTGACCCACCTCCACCTTTTAACCCTCCTTCACCTCCTTCTGCACACACAGATCCATCTATATAGAGCATATCCTTAACTTTAAGCATGACACGGCCTCCTCCACTCCCCCCAAATGATTCATCAGCAAATGCGCTTCCCCCCTTGCTTCCGTAACTCCATGGTTCAGACAGAGTGGACCAGCCATAAACATCCCCACCCCAGAGACTCGTCTTATTGCTTCTGAGACAGGTAGCACCTCGTCCTCCATGCCCTCCACCAGCTCCATCATAGCCGATTGGTGTTCCACTGGTCTGAGCAGGAGGCGGTCCACCTAAGGATGTCGTGTTTATGGAGGAATGTTCATCCAAAGTTAGATTGGTGGCATAAACAATGATCGATCCTGCAATTAGTCTGGCATAGCGGCCCACTGTAACAATGCCAGATAAGTTGAAGCTTATGGAACAGCCTTTAACAGGACATGCAATAGAAACATGTGGCAATATTGTGAGGTTTCCTGACCCAGATATGTTCAGATCATCTTTCAAACACAGACTAGAGTTGAGCAGGCAGGTTGTGTTCAATGAGCCAACACCTTTCAAATCCTCGCAAGACCACAAATTCTCCCAAGAGGATAAAAAAGCCGACCTTTGAATACAGTGAAAAGTACTTTCATACTCATTGCTCAGAAATGATCCAAAGTTTCCCTGAAACAGTGCTTCGGATTCAAGGGCATTGCTTGTGTGATACCCCAAACTGACAAGAATAATGGATATGAAAAGATGCCCAAATAGAAAGCGCCAACAGAAGTATACATGGTGTAGCACTGGATGCATCACCATTCACCAGAAAGTTAAAGTGAGCAGAGAACTGACTATTTCAACTGTGTCTATATTGAACTTTGCAGCAACCTTTGCATCCATTCAGTCAAGAGGCATGTAAACATTGATCTATGTATAGAAAATGGAGTTGACCATGACCCCTGGCATGAATTTACATGTCTTCCTTGAATTTCAAACCATCTTTCTTATATAAGACTATAAGAAGTTTTCAAGTAGAAAAACGCTTCCGAAGGCTATGAATGTTGCTCACTGATAATGCTGATGGTCCCACCATCTAGAGCTCCAACTATTAAATAAAGAATGTAATTGGCAAATCAACATAGCCGGTGGATACTACAGCAATGCGATCTGATGGAAGCACTGAAAAAACCTACAAATTCGCCAACTAAGATGTCAGAGTAAGAATTTGAAAGCAGAGAACAGAGAATTTATTATGACAAAGGCAATCACCAAGCATAGACAGTTAGACCAATTTACAATGGGCTTAACCACTCAAAAGAACCAAGAAACACGTCATAGCTATCTACGTTACCCAGCCATGAGTAAAGAGCAAATTAAAAACGCTTGGCTAAACAAATCAATGCCTTTTGCTTGCCCAGCAATGGTAGAGGTGGGACGTGGACCCCATCTTTCCATGAACCAAACTGTTCAATCAGTGGGGCCCATCATGAAAATTCCATACCCCAGAAACTCTCAGGCTGCCAGTAGTATAGTTAAGTTGTCCCTCTGAGAAAAATTTTGGTGGCATGCCCATCCATAATCAGGACCCACCAGATGAAAATTCATATTACACGAGGGCAGGTCCCACCAGGGTGGAACACTACTGCTTAAAATGTAAACAAGGTTAAAAGGATAAGTTAGATACCGAGAACCAATATCTACACCCAATCTTTTTATACATAGATTCTATTTGGTGTGATGCCCTTAGATTTGCTTATCCTTATATAGAGTCCAACCTATGTTAAGAGACTCGTTAGATAAGAGTTCTATTGCTACGTTAGGAATGATTTTGGATAAGAGTCCTAAATATATCTGTACTTGTTTGATTAGAAAGCAAGAAGGATAATCACTGGATATTAGATAAAAATAACTTCTAACCAAGCTCTATCATTTAAAACAAAACAAAAAAAAAAACAAAAAAACAAAAACAAAAACAAAAGAATGTATGCGCATCAAAAATAGGGTGTATATCATATACCGTGGATAATAAGCACAAATTTACGTATGCATTCTTTTGAAGTTCATCAAATCGCTCTACTACTCAGTTGATTAAGGATTCCGATTACTTGTAAAAATCTTCCACGCACCATATATGAACAAGAAACTGAAAAATCAGAGAAAAAAAATCGTTGATGCAATCAGAGACTATCTCAAAGCTTTCAACGGTATGAAAATCATTAGAAATCCAATCAAACAAATTTACATGGACAAATGCACACAAAGCATATGAAATCCAGAGTTCCGAACCATTTGCAAAACTTCGAAATTGTAAAGAGAAATGTTAATCTACATCATCTTATAACAGGGGGGAAAAAAGTCAGAGCAATTCAAATCAAGCAATTCTCCATACAAGCAGACAGTTCAGTTCCCGCCAACACACAACACGCATTCATTGCATCAAACAAATCGAGAAGAGCAAAGGGAGCTAGAAAGGAAGAACTCAGATTGATTTCTTGCAGAAATCTGGCATCTTCCAGTTCCACTTTCCAGCTACGAGATAAACATCAGAGAAAATTCGAATCGAAGTGTAGAAAAAACAGAGAAACAGGCTGAAAACGAGAGATCGAACCTTGAATTCTTGAAAAGAAACAGATCGAAGAGAAACTGACGGAATTTCGATGAGAATACAGAAAATCGAAATGTTCAAAAAAAAAAAGTATCAGGGAAGGAGAACATACCTGTCGATGTCGAGTTCAAGATATGCAGCAGAATACCTAGAACTTTTTGTTGAATCCGCTGAAACTAACTCTCTCCCTCTCGCTCAGTTCAAGAAGTGCTCTTTCTTTCTTTTCGTTTCTCTCCTGCCTTCTGTTTTCTTTTTGTTTTGTTAAAATGGAAGCAGTCGTAGAGGAGTCCACCTGCGCTTTCACTGCTGGAGACCGCTATCCTTTTCCATCGCCCGGCCCTGTCTAATAGGAAGATGGATCGAAGCTACCCCTTTGTTTTGCGGAAATATCGGATATGCCATCCACTCTTCTGCTTTTTTATAAACCGGGGGACGCAGTGCACACTGGTAGCTGGAACCAAGGCTCGTTGACTCAGCCCATTCATCTATTGTGCCAAATCATGCATGATACATGAAAGAGAGTCGAGATAAACATAAATAGAATAATATGAACCTTTCTATTTATGTCATAAAGATGGACGTCATAAAGATGGACGGCTGAAAAGAGATGTTGTACAGTAAAAGAAAAATGTCCAAAGATTGGTCAATGGTATCTTCCATCTGGGTAGTTTTTCGGGGTAGGAGCCAAAGATCAACGGTTATGATTACTTAAACATGTACCCCACTTTATAAGATTAGAAAAGATACGTATTTATCGAGAGAAGAAAATACTTCCATAATATTGTTAGTATTCGTACCGTAAACGACATGTGATTCAACTTTAATGGCCCCACAAATTTTGGAATACGCCACCATGCGTGGGGTTTTAATAGGATTGGGTGCGCACCGCACCATAGCTACTGTATGGACGTGGGTTGTCACCCAGATAGATTGCATCTTAAATGTTGATCTGAGCTGTTCATATTCTGGAATTTATGATAAAAGGGTCATCCTAAGGAACATTTTTTGAACGGAATATCAACAATGACAATCAATCTGAAACATTGAAAAGTAAAGTTAAAATTGCTCATATTCAATTTAAGTGTATAAATGTTAAGATTATATATAGCATATTATAATAAAATCACAGCTTATATAAGGCTTTTTTTTTTTTAATATTAACGGTTCATATCATTATATGAGATGCATCATAGGTGAAAACCAACCCTGCACGTTACTGTAGTAGAGTGCACCATCTCCTATCAAAACCCTTTTGCCTATTTGCCAAGGTTTCCTAAGAGAAATGCCAAGTAAAACAGAAAGGGCCCATTGAATATATTTCTTTCAACGAACATAAGGTTGGGAATCTGACATTTTCATGATAAACATATGCTTTAAACTTTAAACTTATAATTAACCAAATTCATCCGACAGTTAACTTTAGTTTGTTCATGCATGGCCCACATAATCAGCACACCTGATTGAATTTTAGAATAAGGATTATAAATTATGGCCCACTCCAATGAGCATATCAGATGCCTCGAACCTATGGCAAGAAGTGTCATTTGTGTACAGTTTGTAACATAGAAGCACACACACGGTGCACTAAGAAAAGTTTGAATAAACCATAACATGCAGTTGATATCTACTTTCTAAAACCCAGTAATAATCCATTTACCATTACATGGGATGTTGCTGGCAGTTATATACATGAAGAAATCAAAGAGAAAAAAAAAAAAAAAAAACGTAAGATAATTCGTACACATGCACAGGAAAATTGTGAACATGAACCACATAAGTCAATTTCCATCGTTAGAATCCTGGGACCCACTTTAGATAAGTTATCAACCAAAAAATTAGACCAAATGTATTTCTTAATTTGTTGATTTATGGACACATATACACATTAGGTGAAGCGTGATCAACATTGCAAATTAACACAATCAAATATACATTGATTATATGTTTACAATGTATTGTAGTTAATTACTTATCATTAATATTACTTTAATCTGGAGCTTATCCTCAATATACCTTACAATTGGATAGTTTAATTTTACTATTATATACTTGAAAAAGGTTTGCATTAACATAAACTATTACCCTCTATGAAAGAGTTTGCTTGCCTTCATGGCTACTTCTTTAATTTTCAATACAAAGAATCACTAAATTGTTTTAATATAAAAGCTTAATTTTTCTAACTATATTTCAATGTAAGAAAAAATATATATATAATTAATTAGGATAAGTAAATAATAAGAAAAAATATTTTTCTAGAATTTTCAAATCTCATTTATTTTAATTTTATTCTAACAACTATTAACATAGAAGGGGACATACGAAGTGCACTAAGAAAAGTTTGGACAGATCATATATAAGACACAGTTGATATCCATTATCTGGAATGTTGCTGGCAATTATACACAGGACATGATAGATGAGAAAAAAGAGTAAGATAATTCATACGCATGTACATAAAATTTATGCACGTACGTGGAACTGCATAAGTCAATTTCCACAGCTAGAATGTTGGGACCCACTTTAGATAAGTCATCAACCAAAAATTCAGATCAAATGTATTTCTTGATTTGTGGACTCGTACACATATTAAGTAAAATATGATTAAGATTGCAAATTAAATAAGCAAAACATGTTAGGATATGTTCATATTTTAGTCTATAACTTATCTTCAATGTGTATTTTAGTGTATAATTAAATTATCTCTTCAACGTGCTTCACAACATGAAAGTTTAATTTGGGTATTACACACTTGAAAAAAGTTGTCCATTAGCATGAACTATTACACTACATGGAAGAGTTCCTTTGCCTTTGCAGCTACTCAGATGATTTTAACCGTCCATCTTTGGAATATAACCATAAATATGCCACAATCCCATAATCACACTTCAGTGAGACTAATGACGACATGCATGGCCCACATAATAATCACACTGGATTGAATTTTAGAATACGGATTATAAATTATGGGCCCACTCTAATAAGCATATCATAGCTGTTGTGAAGTTTCTTAAAAAACATAAAACTCAAAATCTCCGGACATCTTCTCCACTCAGATATCGAACCTTCTTCTTCTATTATTGTACGCTTCCTCATCGAAGCCTCGTGGTGGAAAAGCAAGCAAAATGGAGGAGATTCTAACATATTTTCTAGATGATGCTTCCCCTACAACATGCTTTGAATAGGCTTATCCTACAAGGCAGTTTGTGGGGCCCACCATGATTGAGGGCCACATGCAATCTGTTCATTAGGTGCAACCCTTAAACTTCAACTCGCAGCCAAAACTCAACAAAAAGAAAAAGTGGGTCACAACGTTAATGGAGATTATATATTGTGATGGGGATACCCACCATTAAACATTCCAATTGTGCATGGGTCCCAATGTTTTCTGCATTTGCCTTCCAAGGTGAATGGCAACCCCAGGTATCATGCCATTCGGGTACTCAGGTGGGCCACACCACATAATTATAGAGTTTTTGGTCATGATTTTACATGAGAGACCCACCTGAGTTTCAGGTTTGCCAGAATTTTGGGCTTCAAAGAGATCATGAGGGGCACAGATAATGGATGGATTGATTTCATATACACATCAGAATCACCTCACACATCATGTTGTGTTGGGGGCCGTTGTACAAAACCTTAGGATCTAACCTCACAAATAACACCAGAATTATGGGATAATAAAACAATGAAATAAATCAAAGCACAAACCATACGATACAAGAGATTTTTACGTGAAAAACCCTCGATGAGGTAAAAATCATGGGACTTCGTCAAAATCAACAATCCACTATGAAGTAGAACGTTACAACCGATCACAAGCACACACCGCTTAGATCAAACCTTCTTCACTCACGTAAAAGTGGATAAACAATAAGAAAATAAAAGAAAAACGGAGAGATCTTACCGATTACGAAGACGTAGAAGCGCTGAGATATTAAGTGCATAATAGATCACCTCTATAGCATAACCTTCATTCCACAAGCTTCCTCTCTCTCTTTTTTTCTCTCTCTCACACATTTGATAGCCCTAAACCCTTTAACAAACTCTTGTAAAGCTTTGGAAAATCTTATTGCATTCACTAGAAAAGCCCTAGGAACCCCTATTTATAGTTTAGGCAACTCTATTCCGCACCATGGCGAAAACCGCCATGAATTTACACAATCCACATAAAATCCGAACATGAATTTGCAAAACCTTGACTGGTAGAGCAGAGTCCTCGACTGATCGAGTGGAACCTCGACCGGTCGAGCAGACTCCTCGACTGGTCGAGCAGCACGGAAGAATTAATTTAATAGGTCGCTGGACTTCTAGTCAAGTCTCACTCGACTGGTCGAGCGACGAGGAGAAAATCACCATCAAATCTCTCCACTTTCAACTCAGGAGGGATTCACCTTCTTCAAGTCAGCCCGGTTTCTACAAACCTCAAACTTGCCATTGAACAAAGCCTTGGTCATCATGTCTGACCCATTATCGCCCGTGTGAACCTTCTCAAGCTATCACACCTTTTGTTCCAAAGTATCAATGATCCAATGATACCGAATCTCTATGTGTTTCAACTTGGAGTGCTGACTTGGATTTTTGCTTAAGTGTATAGCACTTTGACTATCGTAATAGACCACGTACTACTCTTGCTTCAGATTAAGTTCTTGTAGGAACCTCTTCATCCAAAGCATCTCTTTACATGCCTCTTTGACTACAATGTACTCGGCCTCTGTCATCGACAATGCTATGACCTTCTATAGCTTGCTCTGCCAAGAGACCGCTCCCCCTACAAATGTGAACATGAACCCCGATGTAGACTTCCTAAAGTCTATGTCACATGTCATATTTGCATCTATGTAACCCTCTAACACAGGTTTTCCATCACCATAACATAAGCTCAACCTGGATGAGCCTCTTAGATACCGTAGTATCCACTTCACCATTACCTAATGCTCTTTGCCAGAATTGACAATATACCGGCTGACAACACCAACCGCATATGCTATGTTTGGGCGCGTACACATCATAGCATATATCAAACTTCCTACTGCAGACACGTAGGGTATCTTCTGCATCTCATCCACATCTGCCTTTGTCTTAGAACAATGTCTGTCGCTCAATCTAAAGTGACCATCTCGTGAAGTATTGACCGGCTTTGCTGCATTCATATTGTACCTCTTTAGGACTTTCTCAATATACCACTCCTATGACAGCCAATGCTTCCTATTGCTTCTATCACGGGTTATCTCCATTCCTAAGATCTATTTACCCGGACTTAAGTCTTTCATCGTAAACGACTTGCCCAACTCTTGTTTCAGCCTGTCGATCTTGTTGATGTCTTTTCCCATGATGAGCATGTCATCAACGTATAACAGCAAAACTAAGAAATCATCATCTGAGAATCGTGCGTGAACACACGGTGGTCTGACTCCATTCTATCATACTCATACTTCAACATGAACGAGTCGAACTTCTTGTACCATTGCTATGGAGCTTATGTCAGCCAATACAAGCTATTCCTCAGCCTATACACCATATGCTCTTTGCGCTTGACTTCGAACCTCTCTGTTTGGTGCATGTAGATCTCTTCTTCCAGGTCACCATGGAGAAAGACAGTTTTACCATCTAACTGCTCTATCTTCAGATCCATGCTGGCTACCAACCTAAGCAACACCCATATGGATGTCATCTTCACCACTGGTAAGAATATCTCCACGAAGTCTATACCTTTTCTTTGATCAAACCCTTTCACCACAAGTCTGGCCTTGAACCTCGTATGTGAACTCTTCTGTTCAACCTTATTTCTGAACACCCACCTGTTGCTCAAAGGTTTCTTGCCCTTAGGTAATTTCATCATATCATAGGTGTTGTTCTTATGCAAGGATTTTATTTCCTCTTGCATAGCTTTCAACCACTCACATTTATGCTCGTCGGCTAGGGCCTCAGCATAATCTTCTGGTTCTCCCCCATTAGTGAGCATAATGTACTTATGCGGTGAGTACCTCTTGGACGGTTGTTTGTCCCTAGATAACCTCCTCACCTCTGGCTCATCAGGTGTATCAAGTGGGGGCTGCTCCCCCTGTCCATCTTCTGTAGGAACTCCCTCATCCTCTGCACCTTGTTGTACTCCCCCATCATCAGGCACCACAGGAGGAATAACTGGATCCATGTCCTCTAGCTCACCTGAACTAGGCTGATTCTTCTCTAGTTTACCAATGTCTTCTATACACTGATCTTCAAATAAAATCACATCTCTGCTCCTGACGAGCTTCCTCTCAGTTAGATCCCACAATATGTAACCAAATTTTTCATCACCGTACCCCAAGAACACACTATATCTTATCTTTATATCGAGCTTGGACCTCTCGTCCTTTGGTACGTGAACGGATGTCTTGCATCTAAACACCCTGAGATGACTGTATGATGGATCTTGTCCAGTCTACACCTTCTCAGATACTTCTTCATTCAGTGGGGCTGATGAAGACCTGTTTATCAGATACACTGCCGTATGCATTGCTTCTCCCCAGAACGTCTTCGACAACTTCGCATGGGATAACATGCATTTGATTCTCTCTATAATGGTGCGATTCATTTGCTCAGCCACACCATTATGTCGGGGGGTCTTGGGAACCGTTTGTTCATGCCGTATACCCAGGAACTTACAATACTCATGGAAGTCACCAATGTATTCACCACCATTGTAAGTGCGGATGTACTTCAATGATCTACATTTCTCTCTTTTGACCATAGCATGAAACAATTTAAACACACCAAAGACCTCATCCTTAGATTTCAAAGCATAAACCCAAGCCCTCCTAGATGCATCATCTATATAAGTGACAAAATACAATGCTCCACCCAAGGTTTTTGTCCTCATAGGACCACAAACATCAGAATAAACCAAATCTAATGCATGCACTTTATTAACATGAGAAATAATTTTAACAAATGAAACTCTATATTGTTTTCCTAATAAACAATCAATATAGGTTTTGAGAAATATACCTGTCACGTCTGGAATAAGCCACTTCTTCGCTACTATCTGAAGTCATTTTTCACTCATGTGGCCTAAACGCCTATGTTACATGTCAATAGCTGAATCGTTCGCTACGTTCAACCCACCTTTGCACATACTGAAACTTGCCTTGTAAAGGGTACAACATTTCTTTCCTCTGGCACGATCAATGAACCATTGATGAGCTTCTAGCGCCCACCAATAAATTGGCTTTCATAGTCATCATCATTCAACATTTCCGTCGACATCGAGTTGAAGCGAATGTCTGAATATGCCTCACATCCATGAGAACCAATGTACAGCCCACATCGGTCTTCACATAGATATCACCGACTCTTACAATCTTCGATACGCCAGAATTTTTCATCTTCACGGTCCCATAGTCACCTGACTTATAGCTTGTAAAAAAGTCCCTGCGTGGAGTCACATGAAACGAGGCTCCCAAGTCTATTACCTAGTCGATGTCCTAACTCATAGCCGTGAGACATACATCGTGATCTGTTGAAAGAATAACTACAACTTCGCCATCTTAAGCGACCGTAGTGAAATCTAATTCATCTTTATTCTCCTTTCCTTTTCCTTTATTGTCATTCTTATTCTTAAGACATTCACGTTTATAGTGGCCCTTCTCGCCACAATTTCAGCATTTAACATCCTTCCTGGTACTCGACTTGTCTCTTAATTTATCTCGGGCCTTCCCCCCCTTCATGTTCTTTCCTCTTCCCCGTTCTTGTGTCATAAGGGTCTCTTGCTGAGTAGGCCCCTGAGACTTCCTCCTTGTCTCCTCATTGAAGAAACAACTGGTTACCTATTCCAAGGACACCTTTTCGTCTGGCGTGGAGTTACTTAGAGACATCACCAATGTCTCCCAACTATCAAGCAGTAAACTAAGTAATAGCAAAGCCTATAATTCATCGTCCAGATCCATCTTCATAGCGGAGAGTTAGTTCAATATATTGCTGACTTCATTTATGTGCTCAGTCACGAAACCACCATTTTTGAATTTAAAATTCACAAGTCGTCTTATCAAAAAAAATTATTGTCTGATGTCTTCCTCTCATACAACCCTTACAATTTCAGCTATAGGCTAGCGGCTGAGGTCTCCATAGACATATGGTGGAATACGGAATCATCTAGCCATTGTCTAATAAACCCCACCGCCTTCCGGTCCAACTTCTTTTAACCATCATCTGACATATCATTTGACTTTGTTGATATGCCTTGAATTGGAGAATACAAGTCCTTGCAATAAAGCAAATCTTCTATCGTAGCCTTCCATATGGTCCAGTTGGAACCATTGAGACTGATCATCCCTGATGAGCCACCTTCCATAATTCAAAACCGATCACACTCCGTTCAATAAACCAATAGCTCTGATACCACTTTGTTGGGGGTCGTTGCACAAAACCTTAGGATCTAGCCTCCCAAATAACATCAGAATTATGAGATAATAAAGTAATGAAATAAATCAAAGCATAAACCACATGATACAAGAGATTTTTAGGTGAAAAACCCTCAAAGAGGTAAAAATCACGGGATCTCATCCAGATCAACAATCCACTATGAAGTAAAACGTTACAACCGATCATAAGCACACACCGCTTAGATCAAACCTTCTTTACTTACGCAAAAGTGGATAAACAATAAGAGAATAAAAGAAAATTGGAGAGATCTCACCAATTATGAGAACGTATAAGCGCTGAGATATTAAGTGCACAATAAATTACCTTTATGAGCATAACCTCCCTTCCACAAGTTTCATCTCTCTCTTTCTCTCTCTCACACCTTTGATAGCCCTAAACCCTTTAATAAACCCTTGTAAAGTTTTAGGAAACCCTCATGCATTCACTAGAAAAGCCCTGGAAACCCCTATTTATAGTTTAAGCAACTCACTTTCGCACCATGGTGAAAACCGCCTCAAATTTATGCAATCCGCACAAAATTCGGACAGCGTAACCTCGACTGGTCAAGCAGAGTCCTCAACTGGTCGAGCGGAGCCTCGACCGGTTGAGCAGATTCCTCGACTGGTCGACCAGCACAGAAGAATTAATTCAATAGGTCGCTGGACTTTGAGTCGAGCCCCACTCGACTGGTTGAGCGCCACCCCCCACTCGACTGGTTGAGCGCCACCCTCGACCGATCGAGCAGCGCACTCGATCGGTCGAGCGACGAGGAGAAAATCCCCATCATGTTGTAGGTTAAGCTTGTGGAAACTGCGTCTCTTTTTTAGTGGTATGGTTGTTAGCAGGCTATTAAGGGGCCCACTTGATGTGTGTCTCTGATATGCTCCATCCATTGTGTTAGCCCCTCATGCTTCACTGTACGGCTTAAAATTGTAGGCCGCACCATAGGAACAATGTCATATCATGACTAAGCATTTTTCATGCGGCACCGCTTACCTGAGTTTTGGAATACTTTACACCTATGATCAGATTACTTGAAATTGAATAACAACTGAATGACTTTATGTACATCTAAACAACTCTAAAGAAGACACCGACCATACATAGTTGCTTAATTGTATGGGACCCAGTAAGTTAACAAAAATGAAATTTATCGGCCGTTTCTTGAGCCCACATAGGATTACAATAAAGCTCACACACATGCCACACGTGTCACCATGGTAGGTAGGTTTCAGTTCCAATCCATCCATCAGAAAGAACTACAGTCTATATTATCCCCATGGTGCAAAAATCAGATTGATCCACTTGTCAGGTGGACCACTTTTTCAAAGAAAATGCACGGCTATGAAAGATTTGGCTGAAGTTTTTAACCTGCCAACTGTCTCTAATATTAGGGCCACCTCAGTAGTCGACTAGATTTATTTTTGTGAAAACATCTAAAGCTCGAACCAACCTTATAAGTGAATTGGATCGTGACCTCCATTCCATGCTGATACGTGTGGAGTTGACATGAGTTGTTGGGTGTCAATAGGCTCGGATCGGGCCTAAAAATCAAATTTTTGAATAGGCCCGGCCCAACGCTTGGCCTGAAGCTAGGGGTGCACACGGTTCGATTCGGTCCGATTTTGGGGTGAAACCGGAACCGAACCGTTCCCTACGGTTCTAGAATTTTTGGAACTGGAACTGGACTGTTAGAACCCTAGAACCGAACCAGAACCAGACCGTGAAAACCAGTTCGGTTCCACGGTTCTAGGCTTTTTAAAACCAGCCAAATGCTCGAAAACATAGATGGTCATTCTAATTTAGGCCAAAACATAGACGACATTTTGTAAAAATCCCTGCACTGAACCTCCAAACTGTCACGCCCCAAAATCCGGGTACAGAGTGTGCACCCTCAGACCTGAGTTTTGGTTCGTAACTTATACACAAGTATACCAACTTAATTCTTTAATTAGTTTAATCGCATGTGATATTTACATTCAATATAAAGTCTACCATAATCTCAATCACACATACATAATACATAACACCAATCAACTAAGCATTTATAAATCTTGATAATCCTTAAAAATAAAATAAACCTTAAAATTATTCATTTATTATACCATTATACTATAATGATATCTATTCCATGCTAATATTGGTCTAAAGAAATAAAGTTAAATAATTCCTTAAAGTCTCAAAATGAATACCAGTATGCATTATTCGTTAATTAAGCTATGCTAACAAAATAAAACATATAATTAAAAATTTTCTAATGCAGCCACTTCATCCTCAGATAAGTATGGCCATGATTCAGGTGGGTCGTGTTCAGGTACAGTAGATCCTTCTGGTTCTTGCGCCACGTCATCTGCTAATGGCTCCTCTGTATGATTTTTCCATCAATAAAAAAAAATAAGCTGGCCAAGCTTAGTGATATAACCCAGCATGGTTCATAATCATAATAATTAAAATAATGCAAAAATACATGTACAAAGATATGAATGTAAAATGGGGTATGAATGCATCAGATGGGGTGATCGTCCATCAACTTGGGTTGAAAGTCGTCAACCCGCATCCACCCGTTGGGTAGGCTTCCACCTTTCGGTAGGCTTGGGCATAGCCCGCATCTGGTAACGCTCTACCAGGATCGACATTTCTTCCAGGGAGGGCCCCTAGGATCGACCATGCATTATGCAATGCAATGAATAAGGGATGATAAGCAAATGCGTATTTTCATATTTGGCATAGTTGTCTCAATTAAAATATTCACATATAAATTTATCGTACAATTATCATATCAAAATATTTAAACCAGTAAATAAATCAAACAATCACAATGATTTATTTTAATTTTAATGAATTATGAGACAAGTTGGGTCACTCACCTGAGTTTGGTAGTGTTGACTCTGCAATGTAATTAGGTTGATTTGAATGTCGGGGTCCTATCAATTATATCAACGGTATTATTATTCATTTATTTGTATTACATGGTGGGGCCCACCTTTGATTAACATCCTAGTGGCCAGATCCAAAATAATTAAATAATTCAAATTTATATTCTATTTTTTTTCTCCCTCACAAGATTTTAAAATTGAATGATAATTACTTGATCAGGGTGGTCCATCGAATGGTCAGATCATTCAGATTCTTGAGGTCTTGTCATGTTTTACCTCTATGCATTTGAGGAGTGGTGTGGATCTAACCACACATTCACCAATGGCCCATCTTGACCTTCTACGCCAAGTGATAGCAACACTTGCGCAAAATATCCAAGATTCCTTTATCAAACACTTCTAGGTCTAACTAATGTGGCCCATCTGATGGTTAGATTGATCTGAATATTAGGGCCTTTGTATATTTTGGCCTTAGGGATCATATGATCCGTACAGACCAAATCTAATTTGATCAGATGCGCACCAACTACAATTACATAATTTTAGGTTCACCTCACCTTTAAAGGGCCTCCACCCATAATCCAATACAATGAACGTGTGACCAATCCACACCGTTCATTGCATTCACCGAATCAATTTATATTAGATATATAAAAATACTAGAATAAGGACGATATACATACCCGATGTAAGCACTCCAAAGTTTTCTTTCTCCCTTTCTCTGTTGTCGCAGGTAGCCTCTTTGTTAATATTTTAGTTTGACTAGAACTCTTTTTATCTCGAGAGATGCGAGGAGTGTTTAGAGGTATATTTAAACTAAACGAGTTAAAGATTTAGATAGGATAGGAGATAAGGTAGATTTAAAATAAATAAATAATAATAAAGATAAGATTAAATATATATATATATATATATATATATATATATTAATATTATTAAATTATTCACGGCCCTTACATTCTACCCCCCTAAAACAAAATTTCGTCCTCGAAATTTACCTGAAATTACTGCTCAAAGATATGAGGATATTTTTCACGAATTTCTCTTTCCTGCTCCCAAGATGCTTCGTCTTCTTCATGATGACTCCATAAAACCTTGACTAAATGCACCGTCTTAGTGCGTAACACGTGCTCCTTGCGATCCAGTATTCGAACTGGTTTCTCCACGTAAGATGTATTTTCTTGTAAATCGAGATCTTGCCATTCAATCACATGAGAATCATCCCTCTTGTACTTTCGTAGCATCGATACATGGAAAACATTATGGACATTGGCCAACTGAGGAGGTAATGCAAGTCGATATGCCACTGCTCCAATCCGCTCTAATATTTCAAATGGTCCGATAAAACGTGGTGCGAGTTTTCCCTTAGTACCAAATCGCATCAATCCCTTCATGGGAGAAACCTTCAAAAACACGTGGTCTCCTACTGTGAACTTTAGATCTCGTCTTCGATTGTCGGCGTAGCTCTTTTGACGACTCTGAGCAGCTTGTAGTCGCTTTCGAATAATTTCAACTGTTTCAGCAACTTCTTGAACAACATCTGGCCCAATTAAACATTTCTCACCTACCTCGGCCCAACAGTTTGGTGCTCGGCAAGGACGTCCATACAAGACTTCGTACGGAACCATACCAATGCTTGCTTGGTAACTATTGTTGTAGGCGAATTCAGCATAATGTATGTTGTCGTCCCAGCTCCCCTTGAAATCCAGAGCGCATGCACGTAACAGATCTTCTAATATTTGATTCACACGTTCCATTTGCCCATTAGATTGTGGATGATATGTTGTGCTGTAATCCGTAGTCGTACCCATAGCTTCCTGTAGACTTGTCCAGAATCGCGAAGTAAAACGTGGGTCTCGATCCGATACAATAGAACTAGGGACACCATGAAGTCTCACCATTTCCTTGATGTATAGCTTGGCGAGTTCCTCCATTGAATAATTGATACGGACAGGAATAAAGTGCGCTGACTTGGTCAGTCGATCGACAATTACCCAAATTGAATCGTGCTTCTTTTGTGTCTTAGGAAGACCGACTATAAAGTCCATAGAAATACAATCCCACTTCCACTCAGGTACTTTCAGAGGCTGCAATAATCCTGATGGGTTTTGATGATCCGCCTTTACCTGCTGACACACAAAACATCTCGACACATAATCGGCGATTTCTCTCTTCATATTCGGCCACCAAAACGATCGTTTCACACTATGATACATCTTTGTGCTTCCCGGATGAATTGTAAACTTAGTTCGGTGTGCATCATTTAGAATATCGTCTTTTAGATCTGGAATATTAGGCACACAGAGTCGACCTTGATACCGAATTCCCTTATCGTCCCCCATACTCCAATCTGAAGTCTTATCATTTTGATATTTGGCTATCATTTTTAAAAATCACTCATCATTCGTTTGAGCTTCAACTATTCGCTCCACAAGAGTCCATTTTACCGTAATGTTACATATGCAAACCTTCTTTTCTTGAAAATTCAATCGAATATCAAACTCTCTAATGAAATTCAACATTTTCCATTCGTGTACCATTAAGCTGGCTACACTCTTTTATTTATATTCTTTTCTACTCAAAGCATCAGCAACCAGATTAGCCTTACCCGGATGATAGGACAACGAGAAATCATAATCCTTAAGAAATTCCATCCATCTTCTCTGCCTCATGTTCAAGTTCTTCTGAGAGAATAGATACCTCAAACTCTTGTGATCTGTATAAAGCTCGAACTGTTCGCCGTATAAGTAATGCCGCCAAATCTTCAATGCAAATACAATAGCACCCAACTCTAGGTCATGAGTTGGATAATTATGCTCATGGAGTTTAAGTTGCCTTGATGCATATGCGATCACCTTGCCCCCTTGCATTAATACACAACCTAGACCTTTAGTTGATGCATCAGTGTAAACTTCAAATACCAACCCATCCTTCGGGAGGGTTAGAATGGGAGTCGAGGTTAAGAGTTGCTTCAATTCAGCAAAAGCTTCTTCACACTTTTCAGTCCACTTAAAGGGCACTCCTTTTCGAGTTAAACTCGTTAACGGTCCGACAATCTTCGAAAAATCCTTAATAAACCTTCTATAATACCCAGCGAGCCCAAGAAAGCTTCTAACTTCTGACACACTTGTGGGTTGTTCCCACTTCACTACAGCTTCGATCTTCATAGGGTCAACCGCAATACCTTTTTCTGAAACAATATGCCCAAGAAATTTAACACTCTCTTTCCAGAACTCACACTTAGAAAACTTAGCATATAACTGGTTATCTTTTAGAGTCTGCAACGCCGTCCTTAGATGTAGCTCATGCTCTTCACTGGTCTTCGAGTAAATCAGAATGTCATCAATGAACACGATGATAAAGTTATCCAGATAAAGCTGGAATACCCTATTCATCAGGTCCATAAATACTGCAGGTGCATTGGTCAACCCGAACGGCATGACCAAGAATTCATAATGACCATAACGTGTTCTGAAAGCAGTTTTACAGATATCCTCTTCTTTAACACGTAATTGGTGGTAACCTGATCTCAAATCGATCTTAGAAAAATATCGAGCTCCTTTCAACTGATCAAACAAATCATCTATACGGGGTAATGGGTACTTGTTTTTAATCGTCATCTGATTTAAGCGACGATAATCAATACACAACCGTCGAGTGTCATCCTTTTTATTTACAAAAAGTACTGGCGCACCCCAAGGAGAAGTGCTTGGTCGAATAAATCCTCGGGACCTCAAATCTTCCAGCTGCTCCTTCAGTTCCTTCAATTCAATAGGCGTCATTCGATATGGAGACATAAATATTGGTGCCGATCCTGGTAAGAGATTAATACCAAAATCCACTTCTCGTCGAGGTGGTAGTCCTGGTATATCTTGAAAAACTTCAGGATATTCCTGCACAACTGGAATCAAATCCACTGTTTTTTCTTGTTTCTCATTACCAATCAATGTCATAACACGCTCGATCTTCTCATTCTTCTTCTTCCCCTGAATCATAATTGGTTCTCTTCCTGGCGCTGCAAAAGTAACTGTCTTCGCATAACAATCCAACGTCGCATGATTTCGAGTAAGCCAATCCATTCCGAGAATAACATCGTATCCCGCCATACTCATTTCTATTAAATTAGCTAATATAGGAATATCGCCTATCATAAGGGGAATAGATTTACAGATTTTGTCCAAAATAATTGACTTGCCGATGGGGGATTCTACCAAAATTTGCTTATCTAGGATTTCTGACTTCAATCTTAACCGAGATACTAACGACGATGAAATAAAAGATAAAGGTAGCCCCAAAATCAAATAATACAAAAATCGAAGTACCATGCGTTTCGATCATACCTTCCACAACGTTATTATTTTCTTTTAGAGTCTCCTTAGATGAGATGGAATAAACCCGCGTTGCCTGATGGGATGATTCCCTTGGCCTTGAGGAATTGATGAAGATGGTCGATTTTGCTGATTCTGCTGTGGTCGAGGCGGTTGGGTATGTGATGCTTGTGATGTCTGACTTGTTGGTTGAGATGATGCTGGAAGTTGCAATCGCGGTGGTATCTGTTGAAGAGGCGTTATACCCATATCTCTCATCTTAGTTCTGCACACCTGAGCCATGTGACCATACTTACCACAGTACGCACAATTTTCTGAAAAATATCGCTCTTGGGTTCTCGGTGTTGATGATTGAATTTCCATTCTGGGTTTCTTCTCTGGTGGTTGGTGTTGGGTAAGTGTCGGCCTATATCTTTGTCCTGTTTCTTTTAACTGTACACGAGATTTGAGAAACCGCTCTGTATCTTGTTCTGCTCGTAAGGCCTTATCGACTACTTCTGAGTATTTCTTCACATCCACACAACAAAATTTTGTTCTGATATTATGTCTTAACCCTTCTTCAAATTTTGTAATCTTATAATCTTCATCTTCCATTACTTTTGGCACATATCCTGCTAATTCAGCAAATTTTGCTTCATACTGGGCTACTGACATGGAACCTTGTTCTAGCTTTGAAAATTCCACCATTTTTTGGATGCGGTACGCTTTAGGAAAATGTTTCTCACGGAACTTTTCCTGAAATTCATTCCAGGTCCACACATGATTAGCTGGAACCATTCTCTTTGCAGCTCTCCACCATACATCGGCTTCGCCCTGAAGAATAAAGGACGCCAGTCTAACTTTCTGATCATCAGGGCAGTTCATGGCTTCTAGTACTTTCTCAATCTGCTTCAACCAATCTTCTGCTATTGATGGGTCAGATGTACCCTTGAATACTGGTGGTCGTAACTTTGAAAACCTTTCAAGCAAATCTACCTCACGAGGCTGATCAAACCTTAGTGAGGATGTATTCCGTTGATGTTGGGGTGTCTGATTTAAGGTGGCTAACATGTCCCATTGAACGGCGAACTGTTCCTGTTGTTGTTTTAGCATTCCCGCCATTTGTGCTACCAACCCAAAGGCAGCATCCCACGGTTGAACATTTGGTCCCGCGAGGTTAGTTCGAATAGTGGTTGGGGATAACGGGAGTTGCGTACTAGGTCCAACATCTACCATGTTAACTGGAGGAGGAGGCGATGGAGGAGCTTGCCCTGCTTCATTGACTTCATTCTCCTCTTGCTCATCAGGAGCTGTTCCAGATTCTTCGGGAATAGGAGGATTTGGTAAGGGAGTATCTGGGAGAGGTGCGCTTACGGATGGTATTAAATCACGAATACTACGTGTCTTCTTAGGGGTCATAACTCCTATAAGATAAATTATTAATAATTCAGTAGACTTTATAGATTTTCTAATATTATAAAAATACGTCAGCATTATTAACAAAGAAAAATTCTACAAATCATCAAGTTAGTAGTGCTACATTATAAATAAACCAGTCCACTATCCGTGGCTACTATTCCAATCATTGGTTTATATGGTTAAAAATTTCAAATATATCTCAAAATTTTTTGAAAGTTTTTACATGAACATACAACATTTTCACAAAATTTCAGCTCAATCAGACAGCTACAAAATTTTCAAAAATTGCTGCAATCAGACTTGTTCAGATTTAGATGATTTTTAACCAGTCTGCACTAATTCCTAAAATCAGTATAGTATCTGTCATATTTAAATTATTCAATTATTTTTTATTGAATTTAGACTTCTATATCTACGATTAGGCTTTTGAATCAGCTTAATCGGAGTTGTATTTATTTAGTTACATTTTTTTAAAGATAAGTGATTTCTGCTATCCATTGCTGTCCAGCAATACACTACTTAACATCCTAGTGGCCAGATCCAAAATAATTAAATAATTCAAATTTATATTCTATTTTTTTTTCTCCCTCACAAGATTTTAAAATTGAATGATAATTACTTGATCAGGGTGGTCCATCGAATGGTCAGATCATTCAGATTCTTGAGGTCTTGTCATGTTTTACCTCTATGCATTTGAGGAGTGGTGTGGATCTAACCACACATTCACCAATGACCCATCTTGACCTTCTACGCCAAGTGATAGCAACACTTGCGCAAAATATCCAAGATTCCTTTATCAAACACTTCTAGGTCTAACTAATGCGGCCCATCTGATGGTCAGATTGATCTGAATATTAGGGCCTTTGTATATTTTGGCCTTAGGGATCATATGATCCATACAGACCAAATCTAATTTGATCAGATGCGCACCAACTACAATTACATAATTTTAGGTTCACCTCACCTTTAAAGGGCCTCCACCCATAATCCAATACAATGAACGTGTGACCAATCCACACCGTTCATTGCATTCACCGAATCAATTTATATTAGATATATAAAAATACTAGAATGAGGACGATATACATACCCGATGTAAGCACTCCAAAGTTTTCTTTCTCCCTTTCTCTGTTGTCGCAGGTAGCCTTTTTGTTAATATTTTAGTTTGACTAGAACTCTTTTTATCTCGAGAGATGCGAGGAGTGTTTAGAGGTATATTTAAACTAAACGAGTTAAAGATTTAGATAGGATAGGAGATAAGGTAGATTTAAAATAAATAAATAATAATAAAGATAAGATTATATATATATATATATATATATATATATATATATATATATATATATATATTTATTAATATTATTAAATTATTCACGGCCCTTACATGAACCTCCAAACCACCTATGATGACTTGGGTGAATGTAACAAAGGGAAGGAAGAAGAAGAAGAAGAAGAAAGAAAGAAAAGAAAACTCCAAACATGGAGTTGTTCTGCAAGCTTAGTGTGTCCCCCTTTCAATGGCAAGCAGGATGAGCACAGCCCAGAACCCACTTAATACCACTTCAATTTTCCAGAGTCCAAAACCAACCCAACTGCGAAAAACAGAGAGATCCTGGTCAAGTACAAATCCTCACCTCACGATGCTTTCATAGCTAGGCCCATTTATATGTTATACTCTTGAGTATTCAAATTTTCAATCCAGCACAATGCACAAAAGAAATCTTTAGCAGACAAAAGTCATCGATTTTTAAAAAAATAAAATAAAAATGGAGAGACTTACCCTAAAACACCCAATAGTCAAGATAGAACATACGTTTCTTTTCTTTCTTTGTTCATTAGGTATATACAGCGAAAATGTGGTTTAATGTATCATTACTCAGAGACCACAATGTATTTGAAAAAGAAGACAATAAAAATAAAAAGCATTCTCAATGGAATCAGAAAAAACCAAAATTCAATTCAAGAATTCTCATCCCCTTTCAATTTTCAGTCTGTCAATACATTATAGGCTAGCAGTGAACTCAGGTAAGTAGATAGACAGGAGTTTCCTTTTACTTACAGACATTAGCAGACACTTCTGCTTCCCCCCTCTCAGAAAGCTTCTTCTCGGACAATGTAACCAGCCCCTTGGGCCGCCGAGCTGGCTCTCAGTATCAGACATTCAGCTGACATTGAGAAAGCAGCATTATTGAAGAATCAAGAGGAAATCGAAACATGAAGGATACGTATGGTGGTGGGCCATCATGCAAGATGAAAATGTGTATGTACATATGGAGGGTTTTTTTTTTTTTTTTTAACAAATGCTTGGTGCGGCTCATGGTTTGAATCCATGGTTTAGATCTACGGTTCATGGCACGGCTCAGATCAACGGTGCGGTTCTACGGTTCGGCTCTACAGTTCGGTTCAACGGTTCGGATCTATGGCTCGGATCAGTTCTGCAGGGCCCTAAACCGGAACCGATCCGTAATCAATAGTTTCAGGAATTTTGGAATCGGACCGTTAGCATCCTAGAACCGGACCGATCCAATGGTTTCGGTCTGGTTCGACGGATCCAACGGTTCGATGTGCACCCCTACCTGAAGCAGTTCAAAATCCGGGCCGAGATCGATCCCACACCCGGCCCGTTGACAGCTTGCATTGCACGCGCGTGCTATTCCCAAAGCTTGGTTATCATATACAATGGCCGTTGTAGAGAAAACAGCAATCACCTTCGAATGCGACAAAAGAACCGGCGCCCTCTCGGGAAGCGGATTGCCTGTAGCACCGGGCACATATATGTCCTACGCAAATCAACTCCGTCCATCTATTTTTAAATAATACAAGAAGCAGTCGCAAATCCAAAACTTTGGTGGGACATCCAAACCGTTCCTAGGGTTACTGACACTCAGATAAACTGTAGCCACAAATATCATCCTGATACAACGATGGCCTTGCAAAACAGATTAACAGAGTCGATTCTTCACAGATATCCATTTGGGCCTACACAGCCCCGAGCACAGGAACATCTCTGTGCCTGGGCTCACAGGCAATACGCTTCCCCTCCAGTGGGCAAACGTTCAGTAATTCAATAATTCGGGGCACTGCAGTGGTATCGGTGGTGGCATTGGGATTTTGTGGGGCTCACATGATGTATTCATACAATCAAACCCTTCCAAGAAATGTGTCTCACACCTCTGGCATTAACTCCAAAAATCAGGCCGATTCAAAACTCGGGTGGGCCACACCACTGGAACAATTCGAGAAGAGACACCCACTCGTGAGGGTAATCGTAGTGTTGTGCATACGCCATCCATTCCATCCACATTACTCACCCGCCTAAGATGAGGGTACGTCTCAAAAATCTAAAACTATGGTGGCCCCAGAGAAAATTAATGGACGCACATAAGTTTTTAATGGGCCTGATATTTAGACACTTGGCTAAAGGTTAGAGAATGCATATGATGAGCAGATTCGTGTGGGCCCCACAACATCCCGGAGCTACCACCAGCCCGGGGGGGCGGGGATTGGCTACTGACAAGTTGAGTAGCAAAACTGCTACTGAAGTGACGTCACCAAGTTCTATGGGCCCCACCATGATGTATGTTTCGTATCCACGCTGTCCATCCATTTGGAGAGATCATTTAAGGGTAAGATCAAAAGAATGAGTCACATCCAAAGCTCCAGTGGACCCCACCACAGAAAACAGTGGGAAGAGTGACACTACCGTTAAAAATTTCTAAAGGCCACAAAAGTTTTCGATCAAGCTGATAACTGTGTTTTATCTTTTTTAATATCCTTTTTAAACTTTTAAACAGGTTGGATTTCCAAAAAGGAAGGTTTCAACGGTTGGCATTAATCTTCTCGCTGTTTTCTTTAGTAGGGTCCACTAAAGCTTTGGATCTGTCTCATTACCTGGTTCATGCCTTAAAATAATATCTCCAAGTGAATGGACGAATATATCATAGTGGGGGTCAATAGAGCTTGATGTCACTTTAGTGTCGAATCTCGCTGCTTAACCTGTCAGTGTCTGTACTGACATGGTGTGCACTAACAAACTAACCCCCAACAAAAAACCTGTCAGTTTCTAATCCTCGTCCCAGCCCGGGACCCAGGAATACGTCCGCCATCTGATGGAATATTCCATCTTCCCACCACATGGTGGCTATTTGAGTCTCTCTAGGAGTGTGTGATGCTTCACACACAAGCAATCAATGCACGTGCAGTCATAAGTGGCTCAAATTAAACTGTAAAAAAATGTGGGGCCCACTTTAGATAGGCCATAATCCTAGAATAAGCTTGATTTACGGTCTAAACCTCTGATAAAGGGACGTTAATTAGTTAGTTAATTCTTACACCGCTGGCTTTTTTTTCACTTTGATCGTCCATTGTATGCAATGTAGTAAACCGACTTTTGTTGATTTGATGAATCTGAAGTGGGCCCTACAATCTCTACGGTTAATCTTGTTAGATACATACTGGATTACGAAATATTTTCTCATATTATAGAAAATGTGAAAATCAAAGGTCGCGCTGACACCGTATAAATGGTACTCCGCACATGGTGGCCATGGTGCAAAAGTCTCCGCTACCTTGCTGGATTCTGCAAACGTTCGTTCACCACCATCTAAAAATTGGCGTGGACTCTTCAACCGTTAGCCTGTCACAAATACTTCAATCGGTTCAAACACAAATACATTGAATTTTACGTGGGAAAATTCTCTGCGAAAAAAAAAGGATACAAAGCTACGATAATACAATATGAAATTAGAAAATTATAATAGATAAAGATTATTGATTCAAACAAACCTCAAATGGAAAAGAATTTATAAAATCTAGAACACATTTTTTATGCTCCCAAGTTCCGTTTACACCCGATATATATAACCCCATATAGTATCAAAATCAAAATAGAAAACAATCCCGCACTTATTGAATTCTACATGCGCTCGATGTCATTTCGATGGGACTTCAATGGTATCAAAAATCTATCCATCGCATCAAATACCTTCGATGACATCGAGAAGAAAATTAAAATGTTTCAACGATAAAATAGGAATTTTTGAGATTTTTCTGATGACATAAAGTATCTGTCGATGGCATCGACATCTGCTCGATGACATTAAGAAGTCTATCGATGGCATCGACAGACCCTGTTATTTACAGATTTAAGACATCAACAATAAAATTCACACCGTCTGTCTAGTTGCCTTATTTTTTGATGGCAAATGCTCTAGCATACACATGATCAAATGATTCAATAGATTTGATTGATGGCCTCCACATCGATGGCACAAAATAAAAATGGCCAGTAGCCAACATATAGTTAAAGAAACTGAAGAAAAGTAGTGGCTGTGATCGTCCAATACATGTGAATTTTATACTGGGTCATCCTCAATAAGGACAACTAAATGTCCAATCCCACTAGCCATGTGTTTATGGTTATCTAGTGGGCGATCAATCCTGCATCCACGTGGGAGACATTTGGTGCATGGGATTATGTGGGATGGAATTGCATTTGGTTCAGGGGAAATTCCATCCAACGTTTGGGGAGGACAGGAATGGTTGGGATTATGTGAGATGGAATTGCATTTGGTCCCATGCAGAATTTATGTGGATTTTGAAATCCATTATACATGTGGGCTCCACATCAATACATGTGTTTTATCCGTGACGTCCATCCATATATGCCTTTTACCCATGGCATTCTAGTTATATACGCATACAAGTAACCAACATTGTTAATTACAATTTCATGATCTACAAGATAGAATTTTGCTTAATTCAATGTTTTTCTGAAGACTGAATGGCGCAAATACTATGGTATTTCCAAACATGCAATTATTGTGTAATAATGATGTTAATCTCATACAATATAGTTCCATACCATTTAATCTCATGGAGCTACTACACCCATAGTGTCTGGCCAAATCCGTAGTACTAAACACTGCAAGGTAGGGACAAGTACCATCCTATTTCAAATGAATACATCAACCGGCAACATTCAACTAAAAAAGCACGTAAGGGTGGATAGTATTTTACATTCTTGGAAATTTGAGGACAGTAAATCTAACTACCGTATGGATTGGGATTACACATTTGTGAGACCATTTCTTTTATTTTCATGTGCAGCCACACCCACACACCATTGCTCGAATGAAATTGCACCACCTATGGTTACTCTAAACCTTAACCTAGGGTTGAAACTTTTCTGAGTCTACCACCAAGTTAAGAGTACAGACCTACTTATTTTATGGTATGAGAAAAAAAAATTAGGTAAATATTTTGTAAACGCTAGTATTATAAGATGGAGTGCCAATGTGGTGTGAGTGTGCATATTAAAAAATAAGAGCATACAATTAAATAAGTCTTAATAGGTTACAATTTTTTTTAAGTTGGATGGCAAATAAACGTCATGGTGGGTCATAGAGTTTTCAATGGTAGGCATTCAATCACAACTATTTGTTGTGGTGTGGTGTGAGTGTGCATATTAAAAAATAAGAGCATACAATTAAATAAGTCTTAATAGGTTACAATTTTTTTTAAGTTGGATGGCAAATAAACGTCATGGTGGGTCATAGAGTTTTCAATGGTGGGCATTCAATCACAACTATTTGTTGTGGTGTGGTCCGCCTCATATTTGAATTGCCTTATTTTTTGGGAGGTGGATTGGGTGGCATAGTAAGTTTTGGATGGCAATTAATCACCGTGGTCTATGTTATGGTTAACGTTACCTTATGAACCAGCTGAATGACAATTAACCATTGGGTAGGTTTCAATGGTAGGCATCATTGTCACCATCGCTTCCTGTAGTGTGGTCTACTTGATCCTGTGATCTATCTCATTTTTTGGCTATCAAAGATCTGGCCTGTTCCTAGTTATGGACCCCACAGGTAGCACACAGTCTGCATCTCATTTTTGAGCTCATGCCTTAAATGAACTGAAAAAATGAATGGAAATGGTGGATAAAATACATGCATCTTGGCGAGGCCATGGAGCACTGATTAGTACTGACCTTGGTGATGAAGGGCTTGCTACGTAATTCGAGTCCTCCATCTACAGTGAGATTCGATAGCAAGGGTTTGGATTGCTGAACCATGGCCCCACTTAGAGAGCTGAAAAACAGTGTATGCTATATAATGCCTCAGTCGCATATCCTGTAATTCGTCTTAGGGGCTGTTTGATTTTTAATTTCCCTGGTAAATACAGGTAAATAAATACTTATGACTTACTCCACCTGTTTGAAATATATGTAGTAATTAGGTTTTGAAATTCTGTCCATAAGAACCACGTCATTACCTATTTGCATATGTGGGCCCCATCATGATATATATGACTTATCCACACCATTCATCCTTTTTAACAACAGATTTTTTAAGGCATGAGCCCAAAAATAAGGCAAATACAAATCTCAAGTGGACCACACCTTAGGGAACAATGATCTTAAAGATGTTAACGGTTGAAAGTTGTTTTCTCCCTGGGCCCACATTGATGTTTATTTGTCATCCAACTTGTTCATAAGGTTACACAGTCATGAATAAAGGGGAACAAAAATATCAGCTTAATCCAAAACTCCTAGGGTACTCAAGGAGCTTTGTTCAATTCCCATTGTTTCCTGTTATGTGGTCCACTTGAGCGTTGGATCTGCCCTCATTTTTCGAATCATGCCCTAAAGTGAGATGTCTAAAGGGGTGGAATCATGCCCTAAAGTGAGATGTCTAAAGGGATGGACAGTGTGGATAAGACACACACATCATGGAGGGCCCCATGATTTACCTTTTTTTTTTCCTCTGCTGACGAAGGAGGGTTATAAATGAAGTTGGCTGTCAGCATCATAATGGAAATTCAACCGGAAATACAAGGGTAAATAATTATTGCCCATTTACCTGAAATTACTACTGTAATTAGAAAATCAAACAGCCCCAAATAGAAAATGACTAAAATTACTTGGACCACAATATCTCGAATCGGGCAATGCATGGTGAATTTCAAAATGTACAAGGATACAGTCGTAATTTATGAAGAAAGCAGGGGTTTTCGTGAAAGCCCTCGGGAATCGCAGTTTGGCATATGGTCCCATGTCAACCGCTTTTTGTCGGGGAAGTGATATGGTACTCAGACAGCTTACGGCGCTGGGTACGCAGGCATTCACAGTACCATAATACTCAACGGCGGTCGGCAGATAGACGGCAGGAAATGGCAATTTCTAAGGATCGGATGTTCACAGAGATATGATTGGCCAAACACAAATATCCAATTTAAGCCCAGTATACGGTTGGATCATGCTGAAACATCACGGTCGCAGATTCAGGTGCCTGGCGGAACCACGGAGTTGTGTGGATCCGTGAATGTGGGGCCCACATGATGTACATCTTTTATATCCATGTCATTCATCCATTTTTCCAGCTTTTAGGGGACGATCCAGAATTAGAAGAAAATCCAAACCGAAAGTGCACAACACCACAGGAAACAGTTATGATTGAATGCTACCATTAAAAATTCATAAGGGCCACAAAAAGTTTAGGATAAAACAGATATTTCTGCTTTCCATTCAACCAGCCTGTGCGACCATATTTACAACTTCGATGGCAAATAAGCATTACGGTGGGCCTTGAGTGGTGTTTGACTGTGGGAGTTAAATCACCATTATTTCCTATGGTGTGTGCCGCCTTAGATTTAAATAATCATTATTTTTTTAGCACATGTCCTACAATTAGCAAGAAAAATAGATAAGTAGCGCGGATAATTTAAAAAAAATACATATATAGAAAGGTGGATGCGCCGAACTCGTCAGTTACACGATCGACCGAATCCTCATCAGTTTGTTGCAGGCCCCGTGGTATCTCACTTTCACTTTTTGGTGCCGCCCATAATCTCGACACTTCCGCTGTACGATCGTAAAGCAATGGAATCTTCTCCAGCACTTGGGGTTACAAATCACGTGCTTGATTTATGACCAGACAATTCAGGTGGGCCACACCAGCTTGATCAAGGCCACTTACAGGTTTGAGGTGCACATTTACGTCCGTATCGTTGATTTGGCCGATTTGAATTTTTGTATCGTGCTGATAAGGGCCCGCTTGGGAGCTTGTATTTGGAATATACTATATGACAAATCACAAATCAAGCTAACTCCAAATCTCACATCACAACGGTGGACTCCACTGGGCGTGTTTGTTTTCCCAGTGTGTGGTGAAATCACAGCGAAATGGGTCACCATGACCCATTCGCTCGCTTGACAGGTGGTGCACGCGGTGTGTAGATGGGAAGTGTGAAAACACCCTTCCCGGCTGAGATTTCCCAGGGAAATTTCGGGCAATCTCTGGTGGAGGTCTCAAAGACAAGACGGTGATGTCCGTGCTCCACGAGAGCATCCGATGGAATGCATAGTCGCTGTATATAGCGTCTTCTCTTTTCAAACAGGGACTCCCGCTCTCTCAAAACTCCCTCGCAGGTAGGGGTGCACATCGAACCGGTAGAACCATGGAACCGGACCGAAACCGATCCAATGGTCCGGTTTAGTCCGGTTCTAGACTGCACCGGTTCCGGTTCCAAATATCCAAGAACCATTGGATACATTTCGGTTCGGTTTAGGGCTATGTAAAACCGAACCGACCTGTGAATGGAACCGTTGATCCAAACTGTGGATCCGAACCATGGAACCGATCCGTTTTTCATGTTGCATCTTTCCTGGTGTCACACTTGAGAAGATTACTCTAATGAGGAATTATAGGATCCTTAACTTCAGGCTTCACTTAGTATATTTGGGTTTTTAGTTCTGACAAATGGCTCCCAAATGGATCAATCATCCAGACCACTGATCTCTTGCATTCCACCATGCATGGACTATGTGCCAAAAACATCCAAGTTTGGAAGGTTTCAAGCGCTAATTTCGGAAATTTTCAGTTGAACATGGGCTGTTGTTGTATTCTCTTTTGTCATGTCGAGGACATTTTCAAGGAGTGATCTAAACTTCTGAAACATGGACCTTACTTTTCAGAATAAAAAAACCATTGTATATTGTTCAAACCCTCAAGTCAAGGATCCCACATTTTCTCTTAAGAACCCTAACACCGTACTCTATCTTTGTTGGCTTAAAGCCACTTAAAAAAGTGGCGGACTAAACAAAAGGTGCTAACACATGCATGTAGTTTGTATCTCTAATTCATGTCACGCCATGCATGCTCCACTTTTCAGAATTCAAAACTGGTGTGTATTGTTAAAAGCCCAGAACCGTGGAACCGATCCGGAACCAAACCATTTTTCATGGTCTAGTTCCAGTTTGGTTCTAGGGTGCTAACGGTCCAGTTCCGGTTTCGAAAATTGTAGAACCGTTAGGAACGGTTCGGTTCCAGTTTCACCCCAGAACCGGACCGAACCGACCCGTGTGCACCCCTACTCGCAGGTACCGTGTTCCAGCAAACAGTGACTCTCTCTCTCTCTCACACAGGGACTCCCTCTTTCTCAAACCTTATCTTCTTCTAGTGGGGATGTCTAACGGTGAAGTGTGATCTGATAGTGGGTGTACTCACAAGCTAACAATACATATATATATATATATATATATAAAACTTATCTTCTTTCTCGCATTTGCACCCTAACCAAATCATCTTCTTCCTCTTCACAGGTGTGGAACACTGAAGATATCACCTGCTGTCCTCAGGGCGGAACTCGGCAGATCTCAACATGGGTGTTCAGAATGCTCCACCTCAGTCCCTTCCGCTCCACCATAGTTGTAGGTACGTCGTCTTAACGTATTACTTGTTGTCCTCAGGTTATTTGTATGCCGATAGTGTTGGGAGGGGTTCATTATGAATACCATAGCTAACCGATGGTTCTTCTTCCTCTTAACAAGTGTCGTCACTCTGGTGGGCCGGCCTGAAAAATCGGGTGGGTGGTCGGAAGAATATCAGCAATCACATAGTCTTCGACAGCCACTGAAACGCAAGTAGGTGTTCTCGTAATCTCTCGAACATGGTCTCTTCTATATGTTTGCATACTGTTGGGATGGACGGCCGTTTATCACTGTTGGGATCATGTTCATGCCGTGGCGATCAGTTGTAGAAGGTAATCGGTTTGCGTACTGAGTCACTCAGTACGCTTTTATCGTACTGAGTTAATTCGGTTTGGCCATTGAATGTACGTCATTAATCGACACGTTGCAGAAGGAAATCAGATTGAGTACTAAGTTACTCATTACACTTTTGTCGTACTGATAGGGCCACAGTGAATGTACGTTGTTGATCCATGGTTTGCAGAAGGAAATCAAATTGCGTACTGAGTTACTCAGTACGCTTTTATCGTGCGTGGTTAACTCAGTTGGGCCACTGTGAATGTACGTTGTTAATCCATGGCTTGCAGAAGGAAATCGGATTACGTCCTGAGTTACTCAATACGCTTTTATCGTGCGTGGTTAACTTGGTCGGGCTACTGTGAATGTTCGTTGTTAATCCATGGCTTGCAGAAGGAAATGTTATTGCGTACTAAGTTTATCAGTACGCTTTTATCATACTAAGTTTACTCAGTAGGGCCACTGTGAATGTACGCTGTTGATCCACCCGTTGCAGATGGAAATTGGATTGTGTACTGAGTTACTCTGTATGCTTTTTAACGTACTGAGTTAACTCAGTAGGGCCACTGTGAATGTACGTTGTTAATCCATGGCTTGCAGAAGGAATTCGGATTGGGTACTAAGTTACTCAATACTCTTTTATCGTACTGAGTTAACTTAGTAGGGCCATTGTGAATATACGTTGTTGATCCACACCGTCCATCCCCAGGAAAAGGAAGAATCTTTGAAGAGGATTGGGGTTTGAGGAGGTTGAGGCCGAGGAAAGAGACTCTTTGTGTGTTTGTGGTTTTCGATTGGGTTTGTGCAATGATTGCGGCATTGAACATGGGGCCCACCTTAATGCATGTGTTGTATATCCATGCCATCCATCATTTTTTCCAACTCATTTTAGAGTATTTTTCCAAAAATTACGCAGATGAAAATCTTAGGTGGACCACACCACAGGAACAGTGGTCATGGAATGCCTATCATTAAAAACTTCCTGGGGCCACTGCATGTGATCTATTTTCTATCCAACCTGTTGATAAGGTCACACAGATCTGGATGAAGGGAAAAGACAAATAGCAGCTTGATCCAAAACTCTGTGTGCCCTAAGAAGTTTTTAATGGTGGGAATTCAATTCCTACTGTTTGGTCCACCTCAGAATCGTATCTGCTTCATTTTTGGGACCATGCACGAAAATGTAATAGAAAAACAGATGAACGGCCCGGATATACAACACATACATCGACGTGTGCCCCACAGTCAAGGCCACACCCACCTTGCTGCATTCTGGGTTGAATGGTCTATGGTGGGTCCCACGTGACTGCCTGATACAATCAGGCGCGGATTAGATACTGACAAGGTCAATATCCATATCGCTACTGAAGTGAGGTCACCAAGCTTTGTGGACCCCACCATGATGCGTTTGTTGTATCCAAACTGTCCATCCATTTAGAAAGATTGTTTTATGGAATGAGATAGATCTAAAGTTCAAGTGGACCACGCAATAGAAAGCAGCGAGGACAGTGACATCCACCATTCAAAAGTTCTTAGGTGCCACAGAAGTTTCCGATCAAGCTTGTATTTTTTTTTCACTTCATCTATCTCTATGTTAACTTATGAATAGGTTGGATCTAAAAAATACATCATAGTGGGCCCTATAAATGTTTCAACGATGGGTGTGACTGATCCCACGGTTTTCTGTGGTGGGTCCACTTGAACTTTAGATCTATCTCATTCTTTTTATCATGCCATGAAACCATCTCTACAAATGGTTGGACGGTATGGATACAACACATGCATCATGGTGGGGTCCATAGAGCTTGGCAACGTCACTTCAGTAGCAATTTGGCTACTAGCCTTGTCAGTATCTAATCCACGTCCGATACAATCACATGAGCTACACATGTTGTGGTCCCACAGCAGATGGGCCACCTTAAAAATAAAAAGCAGGACCATTAATGATTTCAAATGGACGATTAGCATCTGACGGTAAAATCCAAAGTAGGTTATACATTATCATCAGTTTTATTTGAGTTTATATATCCCTGGTTTATGATTTCTGAGTGGCTGCGTATTGATTGCTTGTCTCCAAGTGCAGAGGTTCGTAAGTAATATCCCATGAATACAGGGTCGATCTCACAGGGAGATGAATTGTGAGAAGGAGAAAATCAAATGCAAAACAAACTAAGTAATAAAAATAAAACTGATGATTTAATTTTGAGATTTTTGAATAGATGTAATTCAACCGAATTAAAATAACTCCCAAGCTTTAAAGTTCCACACATAGGCTAATGTTCCAAAATCATAAGGACTTGGATAACACAACTAGGATCGGAGCACAATGGTCAGCCTAATCAAAAAATTAAATAGTTTAAATATTTTTAATAAATGATATAAAAGATTAAAAAATCATGAATTTGCACCATTGATATATATTCTCAAGCGCCAGTGATTTTAAGAATTCAATATCAATGAGAACCTCTCATATCTAGGAAATCTGATTGATTCAGGGTAAACCTGTCCATCAAAGTGGATCTCATATGATAGAAACATATGGTTCTCATAAGAGGATAAAAAACAACACCTAAACAATAGATAAGATGCATAAACCATTCTTCTCATAATTAAAACAATCGATAATCATAACTTAAAGAATTATTAAACCTTTTGGGGTCACTGAGGTATTGGATCAATAAGAAATTTATTTTTCCTCTTCATTTAGGTCACAAATGAACATATTGGTACTAAAATGATCTCTAAGAATATATGAACGGTGTAGATATAATAAATACATCACTATGGGTCCCACATAACTTTAATCTCCTTTGAATCATCCGTGAAAGTCGAAGCTCGATGAGCGTCAATGTGAGCCTACAAAGTGATACATACCTATAGTAGCTAAAGTTGGTATGTGGTACAACAGCCAATCCCCTTCTTTGTTTGACGGCATTTCAGTAGAATCGTTCATCACAACTCACCTTCATCGTCCAGTTCCGATCAACCCACTATACTAAGGTGGTAACACAAATGCTGAATGTGTGGGATATTTGTCCAAAGTTATAAACCGTCCAAAATTCTATATTCCAAATTTCGATACTAATGAGCGAAGTTGTTCATCCAAATAACCAATACTAAAAAACAAAAAACCAAGTTGTCTAACATTACAAACGACCCCAAAATCCACCACACATACATTAATGATATAGGACCATCAACTGAAAAATCATAACCATGACAATAACGCTGAAAACAATATACAAAACCAGCAGCGAGTCACAATCTATGTCACTACAGCCATGAGACGTCCTTGTGTTGGTTATCTGTATAGTTGTTGGTATCGTCGGAGAAGGCAGATCGTTCAAGTAGTACAAACCGGACGCATCAGATACACCAAGGCTTACCTGATTAGGAACAACGTCACCTATGTACGTGCTCCAGGCAATAAATGTCTCCTCAGCATACTTGAATGATCTGAACCGAGCATGAGAGTAACCCTCGACTTGATCCTTACATTCCTCCCACGAATAATAAATATCTGGTTGTCTTCCTATAAAGGCAACGTAGATGTTCCTCATCTGTTTAAAAGAAGAAGTCATTAATGATCGTTAAATTATCGATAATTATAAACAGTTGCATACCGGGTAATATGTCACTGGCGCAAGTGTTGCTGTGACTTGCGCGTAAGTTAAGCCTCTATGTAGTTCAAATTAATAACAATATATCCCCACGATTAGACTATTTAAGGATCCAACTAACTAACTAACTAACTAACTAACTAACTAACTAACTAACTATATATATATATATATATATATATATATATATATATAGTTAAAAAATTGTCTAAAAGGTAATGCCTACGAATGACTGATTCCAACCAGTCAAAGTAAGCAAAATGTTCGTCTTATACGTGGGATCCATCCCCATTCAGCAGCATCCTTACAAATAATATTCTCTTCTCTTTGGCAAAGTTAAGGAAGGCGGTCCCATATGATTCTTCTTTCGATAGCAACTTTGTGACCTATAAAACTTCTTCACCCGTGAGTTCCTCCAACTGTTCTAAAGCCAGTATAATTCGTGTCATTCAACCAAAGTTCTTACCCTTGTCGATTGAAATGACAATTGACTTCATGGCACAACCAATATCGACCATCCCAGTGCCAATCATATCAACTGGTCGCTCCACTCTCAGTCTCTTTTTTGAATTAACCGTGGAATTTGTGTTGCCGAAGGTATTCCCATGCTATGTCGGACTCAAATGAGGAATATTGTTGCCTCTATGGCTGTCATAAGACCAATGGACATGCAGTGCATCCTCGCCAAGATCTTCAGAAGATATGATGTTAATATCATCATTCAAATCAACAGTGTGGTTTGACAAAACCTCTGTATCTCTCCATCGATGAGAGGTAGGGCTGGGAGGAAAGTTGCTAGTGGCACATGCTTTACCAGTAGCCCTATCATTTCCGAAGATGAACTCAAGATCATTGAACATTGGCGTGGGTTTGCCACGAAACTAAGCAGCATCTGGATGGGACTACACACAGTACAAAAACAACCAGTCATTAACATTGCACTTTGTGTGATATATAATTTACAGGTAAAAAGAGTCATACCTTAATGTAGTCCATCCACACTTCATCTGATGCGACGACAATTTCTAAGTCTGGTTCCCAACCAAATCCAAACGCACTCCATAGATCTTTGACAGTGAAGAAGTTCTTTTTCACTTTGCAAATGCAATTTTTTACGTTCCCGTTAGTGATCTTGAGGCCTAACTTCATCCTCATGTTTTCAACGACTCTTGTAAATGATTTCATTTTAAATCTAGTACCACTTTTTTGACCAGCAATGACTAGTTCCATTAGTCCGTCGATTAGGATGTTGTCCATGTCATCCGTCTAATGAAGAACACCTCCATATGACTTGTCCTCAGTTTCACTGTTTATAGTATGCTTTCTAGGCGATCTCCGTGGGGTACTACTAGGTGATCCTAGGTGATTTTTTGTAAGAGTAGATAGTACGGATCGCCTATTCAGCGACATGGAGCCACTTTGGTCTACCTCAATCTGTTAAAAAGATTACTTAGGAATGTAAGTATAAAAAATCGGTCTACCCCATGATTAAATAAATTTTGTGAAGTGCACCCGGTTAAAAAAAGAAAAAGTCAATATATTAAACAAACAAAGTATGGAATAACAGCATGGTTGATATAGTAGGAAGATTCTTGAATGCTACTTCAAGAACCATCTCACATGTTCGTATTATTATAGGTATCTAATTTATTTGACTCACTGGATGAACTTGGTTCCACATTCTAGACGCGATTTCATCGCATTTTCATGCCCACTCATCTCTTTTGTGTGGGGAGACATTCAAAAGCACACGACCTTCATCAAGGACGGATACTTCTGTAGGTGATGGGGTCACACCATCGGTAGCATAGCTGGACGGCCCCTCAAAATCATCCATGTCATCGTCCCCTAACATCCTTATGAAGTTGTGTAACACACAACAAGCTAGAATTATCTTCACTTGAGTTTGTACAGGATGTTGCGGAGCAGTTTTCAGAATTGGAAACTTAACTTTCAAAACTCCAAAACATATTTCTATTACATTCCGCAATTATGCATGTCAATAATTGAACAACTCCCGAGCATTGTATAGTTTCTAACTTGTACGATACTCATTGAGATGGTAACGTACACCGCGATACGGGGCTATGAAACCAGAAGAGTGCGCGTATCCTGCATCTACTACGTAGTATTTACTTATATATTGAAAATAATTTCTGATCAATAGCAATCCTTAATCGTCTCTTGTTATAAAGCAATTAGAGTGCTTGAATATCCATGGGTTTACCATGGGGTATTATGAAAGGATCACTTGATTTAGTCAAAGTACTTTGCAAAATGCGTGCATTTGATGCAGAACTTTTCCATCCTGCTAACATATAAACAAACTTCATGTTAAACTTGCAAGCTGCCAGGACATTTTATGATATGAATCATTTCCTATTTCGATAGACATCACTATCTACAGATGCTACAAATGCAGGGATGTGTCTCATCAATCGCACCGATACAATCCTAGGTCAAACTTGTCAAAGGTTAGGTGATATTGGCATTTGTAATTTGATAACTAAGGATCCTAATCAACTGCAATGAATATATGTTATATCATACCTGAAAGTATTCCGCCCAATGTGGGTTCGATGAAATCTCTGATGCGGTCTTAAGTGTAGTTAGTGTAACAAAATCTACATATAAAGAAACGACTACATCAAATACTCAATTAAAGTATCGGCTTACTGTTTTGCTTAACCTTATAAAATGATGTCCAATCACTCGGTTCCGGACATTATGACTTAATGTATGGAGAAACATGACAAGCTACTCTTCTATACTTACGGGCTTCGCATCCACCAACAGGCCCTTAACTCGTAAGATTGAGCAAAGATTAAAGAGCGTGGTCTTCTTCATTCGTAGTTGCGAAACACAATCAGTCTCCCTTGCCCTAATAATCTCATTGATAACATGGGCACGATTATAATCAGTAGACCTGAGAGGGTTTCGAAAGAGGTACGTGTGACAATACTCCCCAGCAGCTATTGCAGCAGATCCCGCAGCCAATATAACCACAAAAAATTTCAACTCTTCGTCCGTCTAGTCACTCTCATTCATAGTGATTCACCCCTCTCTATATAAGATACATGTGAATTTGATTAGAATGATGATACGACAATTTTTATGGATGACTAATTGTTCGAATGACCATGCTAACTGTAGTCCATCTGCCTACCTTAATAGATTATGTTATGGGGAGTTAACTCAGTACAAGCGATTGAAGTTGGCGTTGTCATGTTAATGTTCATCAATGTAATAGACTATCAAAGTGTTACAGTCAGAAAATTTACACTGATTGGATTTTCTGACTGACACATGTTATAAGGTTTTATGCGGTCGTCGCTCATTAGAAATTGCTTGCATACTATATAAGCGATTGAAGCTAATTGTCTAAAGTATGGATCCCCGTGGAGAAAAACCATTAATCAAAAATTAAAATTATCTGACGGTTAAAATTGAATATTATCCAGTGGTTTTGTATCAACAAACAAGTATCCATGAATCAGTGGTTAGCATCGCTCAGTCATTCTAATTCTCAAATTGTGAATTCGCCATGGTGGGCTTTACAATTTAGTCGGTTTAATAAAGGACAAATTGGTCTTCTACGAAAGCCATATCAACTTTAACCGCGGAGTAGTTATATGATACTTAGATCGAGTATGACATTTGATACATGTTGAGACTCAAATATTGCATAATTTTCCTCATTTATATTTTGATTTTATGAACATGAATCAGCTTAATATTCTATTTTACTCATGTATATGTTGTAAGGTGAATCTAAAAGCTTGGATTGAAAAATGGTTCTAAAAGCATGAATATAATACTCAAGAATTACTAAGGCAATGGATGAATCTCAGGAGACCAAGATTGAAGAATTTACATGCCAAAGATTCAAGAAAATCAAGTAAAGAATGAAGAGAATTGAAGATTTGAATTGAAGAATCCTGAAATCGTGATGAAAAAGTACTATTTTGAGAAACCGCACAGCGGAAAATCTATTTTAAACAAACTGCGCAGCGTGAAGTCTATTTATGAAAACTGTTTATATTTGAGGCGGTTTCTAGAGTTTTCCAACTTTATACGAAAATTGGAGTTCCCCACTTATAAACAAGGCTTCCCAGGGCATTCCTAAGCATCATTCAAAACATTCCAAATCAAGATTTAGAGTTTTTAAAGAGTTTTTAATTTTATTAAAGTTTTATAAGTTTTTTTTTTTTAGATCTTTTCTATTTGCATTTATTTCTTTCTTATTATTTTTTATTTTTACAATTTAATTATGTTTTTCTAAGTTCCATCTAACCTAAGCTAGAAGGGAAATACATACTAAGATGACCCATTAAGGGCGAGTTTGGGCAGTGGGATAAGAAGGGATTAAGTGGGATGGAATTGCACCCGGTCCCGTGCTCCATGTTTGGGAAGAATGGAAAAGCTGTATATGAAATTACATTGGGTCTCGTGCCAATTTCACTCAATGTTAGCTAGTTGTGTAGGTCCGACCATGATGTGTGGGCTATATCCACACCGTCCACCCATTTTTCGAGATTATTTTAGAGCATGGGCCAAAAATTCAAGTAAATCTAAGGCTCAAGTGGACCCCACCATAGAAAGCAACGGGGATTGAATACTTACCGTTGAAAACTTCTTTGGAGCCACATAAGTTTTGGATCTGCCTCATTTTTCAGCCCATGTCATAAAATGAGGTTACCAAACAAATGAACAGTTTAGATATAACACATGTGTGTTATTCTCAGTAATTTCAAATGATGGTGGGTATATTCATTCAATGTACCATCATATTAACAACAAAGCATGGTATTAACCTTATCCCATGGCAACAGGGGACAGTCCCTGCCATGGGTAATAATTATGTTTTTTGAATCCCATCCCACCCAATCCCTTCTAATCCCACCGCCCAAACACGCCCTAAGTGTCATTTTCATCGTAACCGAAGTAGATCATATTGAACAGTTGAATTTGACTTATGTGTGACGAATGTAAATTTCAAGTAATTTCCAGGTGCATGAGGGCCCGTTTGGCCGGTCGGATTGGAAGGGATTGGATGGTATTGGAAGGGATTGGAAGTTAAATCCCAGGATTGGCCAGGCGTGCCAAACAGAGTCGGTGATCATACCATGGATCTTTAGACAATCCACTGACAACACCATCATTACCTTTAAATCCCATCCAATCCACCCTAATCCGTTCAAATTTACCTGGGACGTGTTTGATTCGAGGGATTGGAACGGAGGAGAAGGTTTAATCCAGGGACTGGCCGGGCATGCCAAACAGACGGGATATAGCAATCCCATGGATCTCAAGACAATCCACTAACAACACCATCATTAGCTAGAAATCCATGCCATCCACCCTAATACCATTCATTCCCTTCAAATCCACCCGGCCAAACGGGCCCTCTGATCAGAGAAGCAGGTCTCAGGCATCCCATAATCCAAACCGTTGGTCTGTTCCATCTCGTGAGAACTGACCGTATATGAAAAACAGCCTGACCGGGGGAGTGGGGGAATCCTATCTAATTTTGAACCTTTTTCAGGTAGATGTGGACCGGTTCTGGACATTTGTACTTAACCGCCTATTTGCGGCCCATAATCAGATGGTTAGAATCTGGGACAGGTCTACCCATTGCAAGACGCAACCGACCAATGGTCTGGATTTCAGAGTCACGAGCTCTTGCTGTCAGAAACGAAACACGACGACCAAAGCTTATTAAAAGATCTGCTAAAATACAGCTAGACGTATTACTACTTCATACGTCCGAATATATCCGTTGGATCTGTGTCGTATTCAGTGATCCAAACCATCGATCTGATGAAATACATGAAATACAAATGTGAATGTTTCTGTCTCAAAAATATTCAGATTGGAAAATCCTAAACTCTAATAAATGAATCAGAAATCAATGGTCAGAGACTGTTTATATTCATCAGAAAAACTTAAATAATCAAAGTGCTAAAGTATTCCAATTGAAGAGTTTCATTATCATCTGTCACCCATCTTCTATGAGGCCCATCTTGTAAACGGTTTGGATCACAGATCATGATCCTAGATCCAACAGCGATACGCGGATGGATACTTTTGCAATACTTCGTGATGTATCGCAGCATACCTCTCCCTACAATTGCCCGTGAATCACACTCCCTCAGTTCGTACTGGCGTTGTTGCGAGATCTACATCGATGATGCGATGGGCTACAAGTGCTTTAGCAACTGCCCACATTCAACATAGACTATGGCCTTGACCAGAACATCTATAACGGGGGCGCGACTTGGCTTTGATCCCGAACCAGCAACCGTGGGGTGGGGCCCACCTTGATGTATGCGTTATATATCAAGGCCGTCCATCCGTTTTGCCAACTAATTTTATGCGTGATCCAAAAAATGAAGCAGATATAAATCTCAGGTGGACCATATCACAGGAAACAGTAGTCATTGAACGCTCACCATTAAAAACTTTCTAGGGCCCACAAAGACTTGAATGACGGAAAAAGCAAATATTAGCTTGATCGAAAACTTTTTGTGGCCCACAAGTTTTTAATTGTCATTCACCACTGTTTACTGTGGTGTGATCCAAGCCATATAATGAGTTGGCAAAGCGGATGGACGGTGTAGATATACAACACATACATCGAGGTGGGCCCTCCGTCGGTGTACCGAACTATATCGCTGGTTCCCGGTACCAGCCGAGTCGCGCTCGTATAACGGCCACTTGGCGCTCGCTTATGGTGAGTCATGTGCAGGTACATATTTTCAACGTGTTTTGACCGTCCATATCTTTATTATACACGTGGCTTACTACCACGTGAACGATGGACCGCCTATGGACAGAATCTCGTACATTGCCCTGCTCCGGAATATATGTTTCAACCAAAAATGTACACTAAAACCCTAAAATGATCCACGTTTGACACGGCGAGCTGTCTAATTGGATGGCTAGGATTGTCAATGAGATTGATGTTTAAGGTGAAATGATCACCGACAACTGGTTCGCGTGTGGGCCCTGGTGTGCTGTTTAGATAACATTGAGTATGTTCAGGCCATGAGTGGGCCCACTTTAATGAATGTGCTGTGCGTACGTATCATCCATTCATTTTGCAAAGTCATTTTTATGCTATGTCCATCCATTTTGCCAACTTATTTTAGGACATGGGCCAAAAAATGAATGGATGTAATCTCGGGCAAAGGTGTGAATGAGAAAATTCGAATGGCAAACTAGTCACACCTAAGGGTGCACATTGAGGTGAACTGAGTCGAGCTGGTATTAGCTCGACTCAACTCGGTCATTAGTTGACCTTAGCTCGAACTCGACTCGGTCATTAGTTGACCTTAGCTCGAACTTGACTTGACTTAGTCATTAGCTGACCTAAGCTCGAACTTGGCTTGGCTTGGTTTGATTAGCTACTTGGGCTAATTTAAGTCAAATTCAAGCTAAAATCAAGCTAAGTTCACCATTGTAGCATTTTCACAAACACTCAGACCACACCTTCAAAATTTCATTGTATTTGAGACAGTAGCAATTGTTTTAGAGATCATGATCAACATAAAAATCAAGAAAAAAAAAAGTGTTAGTTTCATATATGTACCTTCCTTGCCACCAGCCACACTACTTTAAGTCATTTAATCAAATGCTTGGTGAGAAACATCAATATCAAAGTAACAGAGTCATCGAACTGGTTTGATCCAAGTCCGATTCGAGCTAGGTTCAATCCGAGTCTAATCGAGCTGGGCTAGATTGAACTCATTTTCAAGCTAAAAAAATCAACTCAACTCGGCTCGTACTTAGTTTTGAACCAAGTCCAATCGAGCTTTTTCGTGTTGAGTTAAGCGCTAGCTCGGTTCATTTACACCTCTAACCATACCATAGAAAGCAGTGGTGATTGAATCCCCACCTTAAAACTCCCCAGGGCCTGTTTTAATTTTTATTAGCCATTCAGCCTACTGGAAAGGTCACGTGGACTTAAATTCTATGGTGTGGCCCACCTGGTAGCTGGACTCAACTGATTTTTGGAGCATCTTATTTTCACAACGGGACTATTTTGCCAGACCGATTGGATATTATACATACACACGGTGGGCCTTCAAACAGACGCGCAACTAAGTCATGCTTGAGCATTTCTCATGCTTATCGTTGTAGACCTTAAAATGAAATACGCAACTTAAATTAACGGTTCTGATCTTACCCTCGTATGCAACAGCTGAAATTTTCGGTGAAGGAGAGAGCTTTTGATATCCCTCGCTAACACGGAAGTCTAGCTCTCTGCTCTGTTCTTCGTTGACTTTATTTCTCGACCATTGAATTATCACAAAACAATCTACTGGGCCATGGCAGAATATCAATATTCATATACATGCAGATGGATTTTACATATTTCAAACATATATTTTGTCAATTCAAACCGTGAAAGGAATGTGGCCCACTTTGTGTATGGTATATATTAAATATACATTTAACGTTGACTGTCCATAACCTGCTATCAAAAGTTAGATTCATGATTTCAATGATAAAGTTGGAATTTTACTGTTGGCCGATAATCTCATCACTACTTGGACGGTCTAGATTTAGACACGTGTTTTTCATATGAGCATAAACGGTGTCATGCATGTGCATCTTTACAACATTCCAACGCACCATATAACTTCTCACGTGGTAATGCTACATGAGAGATATCTCGAATCGCGCGAAATTGTTAAAACTGCTAAAATTTCGCATTATTTCTCGTTGCTCTAATGCTCTCAAAGACTTCATCGTTAGCCTCTGGCCATGTCCACACTTCCCATGTTCAATCCCCCACCGGCTTTTGTAGTGTGGTCCACTTGATCGTTAGTTTGTTGGGAATTTATGTTAGGATATACTGAAAATATAAAAATAAATCGAAAATAAAATATTTAAATAGGTTGAATCACGTATAAAATATGTTGCCCTTAAAGCGTGATTCGCCCTCTTATTAACTGCTTACAGGATAAGACAAGCCTTATCTGGATTCAGCACGCAGCAATCACGATAGATCTACTGTGGAACAATTTTAACATAGCAAATCTCTTATGGCAGACTTAGACGATAGACATTTGAGAGGTATTTTAAAAGGGAGATTTGGATTGTATTTGATTTGATGGGAGAGATGGTGTGTTGAGATGATTAAATTGGACTGGAATAATCCAGTTTATATAGGCATCAGGTAGTGGACCGTTGTTACACTGTTATCAATGACTCAAAATGTTTGGATTACATTTTTGACAGTTGATCATTAACTCCAGCCATTTCTAGTTGTCGGATCAAATGATCTAACCATTACATTATCATGGTCTGTCCGTTTTCGGACCATTTGGCTTCCAAGGCAGAGAGTCATTTTCAGAAGTTGTTAAACGTTTCGAATTTATGATCTGACCTTTCTCAGTCTTCTATAAAACTCAGACCATTTTAGACCCACTACAACCACACTACAACTACACTACCTCGCTGCTCGTGCCCATGCCAGAACGTGCAAGTGCATGCGTGCGTGTGTTCCAGTGTGTAACCCGAGTATCACCTCTTTCAAAAACTCCAAGTAAAAATACTCTTCACAACATCTCATATAAATCACACAACATTTCTTTGCATTTCCAATGTGGGACAAAGCACACACCACACTTTTTAATTCAAAATTTTCAAAAAGCATTTTAGCGGGAAATTTTCGATATTTTAAAAAATTCAAATTTTCTTTTTATTATTTTTTAAAACCACTGATTTTCAATATAGTTCTGTGTTATTTCTCGTCTCAAGCCTTACGACGAGCACTACGAAATGGATGGACGGTTTGGATATAAAATATACTTCGTGATCAGACCCACAAAAGTGGCTGACATCAACACAGCAAGAACGTGTGTGGTACACCAACCAATCCGCTTCCATCATACCCCTCATCACCCAAAGATATCGCGCCCATTTCCAAATGCGCGGTGCGGCCGTGCGTCTGCATTTTTAACCCCGCCGATAATTTCCAACGGATGAAATTCGTAATGAAGCATTCTGACGTTAGAAAGCATTTCCCTGATCAAATAATAAATGATCAACGAGAAAGCATTTACCAAGAATATGTAAAAACAGACAGCCCTTAATTTGAGTTATTATATGCCACATGTACAATTAATAAGTGCCTGTGTATCAAGCGTCATGGATTGCCTGAGTATCAACTAACTCCCCCCTTTCTGGATATACAGATCATGACTCGTTGATGGTTTTTGCATTATCCTCGCGACCTTGTTGATAACGATTTACGTGAAAATAGTTCACTTAACCTTTATAGCTTAAGGGATTCAATTTCACTGGTGCTCCGTACGCAGGGAAAATGAAACACGTGTTGAGATTGAAGCCGCTTCTCAGTCGAACACAGCAATGTAGATGCGATGTCATGTAAACAACATGGTGAACCCAAGAAGATTCCTAGGGTTCTATGGTGTGGGCCACATGATAGACGGAGTGGATGTCACACAAACATCATGGTGGGCCCACATGGCTCCGGTATTCACATTAGGGGTGTATTTACCGAAACATATCCAATTTTAGGAAAGAAAAGGACCCGTGGTCCACGGAAATTCCATTGGTGCCGTACAGTTGCTGGTAAGTTTAAAACGACGCGGATTAGGTGTTGCCCTTAACGTGTGGGCCCTACGTTGATAAATTTTTTTATATCCAAGCTGTCCATCCGTTTTTCCATATCATTTTACCTTGTAACCCGAAAAAATAAGTAGATACAAATCTCAGTTAGAACACACCATAGGAAAAGATGGCGAATAACAATTAATATCTTTTTGTGGACGAAAAAAGTTTTTGATCAAGATCATATTTATAATTTCCCTTCATCCAGGTCTGATTGACATTATCAACGGGTTGGATGGAAAAGAAACATAACGGCGTGGATTAACATGATCCCTGGGAATTTTTTCATGGTGAGTGTTCTGTCACCATTGCTTCCTTTGGTGTGGTCCACCTGAGATTTGGATCTTCTTAATTTTTTGTAAAACATCATAAAATGAGCTGGAAAAACGAATGGACAGCGTGGATATACAACACATCATTAAGGTTGGCCCACAGTAAGGATAACACCTAATCAGCTCAGTTAAAAACTGAGTCATTTCACTCATGAATTCAACCAAATCCCAATTTGGGATAGTTCCAAACAAGAACCAAAGTGGGCCTTGCCAAGTAAAGTGGCCAATGAGCCAATAACACATTATTAGAAAAGCTACCTAGAAATAGACTATGGTCTATGAACTTTGATAAGTATTTTTCTAATTTTGGGTAGTTATTTATGTATTTTTCGGGCATTTAAAGGAATGTAGAATTGGGTAGATATGTTTTCTTGCTCAAAAAAGTTACTGGTACTCTAGCAGTGGGTGATAGATGATACACAGGCACTTAGAAATTACTTAGAAGTTGCCTAAGTAGCACATACAGCCAAGTTAAATAAAAATATCTAAATTATGGTTCCAGTTTTGAGGGTCAGAGACTCAGACTATCAAGCATCATAAGGTGGGTGAGAGGGGGTCCACTGTGGTGTGTATATGGAATCCAAACCGTTCATAAGAGTCTGCCCATTGCGAAAATATGATGTTCCAAAAATCAGGCAGATCTAACCATCACGTGGCCCCTGACATGAATTTGGAGGTTTTTTTTAGTGATTATCCATTGTTTTGTATGATATGGCCCACCCCATTATGGGATTGGTCTTATTTTTGGGCATCTCATTATCCATGATGGGGCAGCTTGGAGACGAATTGGATGCATACACACCAAGGCGGGCCCCACATTCTGGGTAGTCTTTGAAATTTTAGCTTTAAAAAAAAAAAAAAAAAAACCTAAAAAAAATGGATGGTCACTAAGACATTTGTGTAATCCCATGAATGAAATATTCAAACTGCGAGATTTTTGGGGGCATTTCCATCCAATAGAATCCATCTCAAGAAACCTCTTTATCTTAGTAGCTAAGGCACTACAAAACCCGCCACACAACAGTTACACCACTTCGCACAGACCAAATTCTTGGCTTTGACCACAAGACTTTGTAGTTGCACAGGCGGTTAACACGTGTCGAGTTTTGGGTCCACAGCGTTAGACAATTGTACGGCCTTGATTGACGTGGCCCATCTTTTGATTCTCGTTATTTATTTAGGGGATTTTTATTTCTGTTTGGTCATTAGTGGCCACATCTATACGTTTTAATGTATCTCATTTTCAAAGAGAAATTTGATACTCTGGTAGAGTGTGATGGATGATACGCACTCATTAGAAATTACTTAAAATTGAACAGCTGGCATACAAGTAGTCAATTTAAACCGTCAACAGAAGTAAAGCTTATTTGATTTCTTACTATTGTATTCGTGGACACTTATTGAACGGTTAAAAATGAAAGATATCCAACGGTCCCATTTCCATCAAGAAGTCTACACGGTCCTATTTCCATCAAGAAGACAGTGGGATGCCCAATCTGCTCGGCTTGTTTGAATTAATATCTGCCACGTGGACAATTTCTGAGTGACTGCGCATCAAGCGTCATTTGGAGCCTGAGTATCATACTCTTCTTTATTTTCGTATTTTGTCCGGTAGTTAGGTGGCATGGGTTAGTTGGATCACTTTCCAGATAAATTTAAAGAAAAATATTCACATACAGTGTCGGATGTGAACAATCATTATGCAATGCTTTCTTTTCCACCAGAATGGTAGTATCCTATCCGTTAAAATGGTGGATTTGCACCATAAAGATCAGATGGGGTGAAATCGGACTAATCTGCTCATTAAGTAGCCATTACTATACATTGAATCAGACCAACGGCTGCAATTTGATTCCGAAATTATAGCTCGGGTCCCATGTACAGACTCCATGTGGACTGTGGATCCCATGTACAGACTCCATGTGAAGTTAAGAGTCTTCATTAACTTGGTCTCTTGTAATCAGATAAGTCGGATGTTGGATAACTCGTGTTTAAATTACTGTGTGTTTGAATCAGTATGGAAACTCCCATCTCCAAAAGGGTCTTAGGGTTGGCAATGTGCATATTGTCGTACGGTTGTTTAATCTACACCATCAACGGTCTACAGAAGGGATGCTAATGTTAATTGGATGGCTATGATTCTCAATTCCTTTTTGCTTTTTTGGACATGGGCCATCCATGTTGAGTCCATAAAATAAGCAGGCCACATTTTTAACCGTTACAAACATGGAGGCTATCGGTATAAATGGGCCGGGACAGGCCTAATCCTGCCAGATAAGCAAGCTCTCTGCAATTGGTTTTTATGGATGGAAACCCTTGAATAGCCCTCAGCCAAATATGTCCAGATTTCACCCACAAAAGTAATGAATGGCTCTTATTTTTACCACCCATCCTGGACCTTAGTAGTGTTTAATAGCTATAAAAGTTAGAGCTTGAACTGTGTTGTCCAAAGACCGACGTTGGTTGATGGATACTCTCGACGAGATCCGTATAAAAATATTGTGGACAACTCACGCCGTAGTGGGACTTCACCACCTATGGATACTTGAACCCATGAACGAGGGTTAGAGTCTACCACCCGAGCAAGAGTAGGGATCCATCGTAACTTACACTTACAATTAAGACTCTTATCCCAAAATGTATTCCAACCTCAGTTCAGTGTTTTGACGTAAAACTGAGGTTGGAATGCTTTTTGGGTACAAAAACTATAAGGCACGCCATGATGCATATATTATATCTATGTCATTGATTGGTTTGGCTGGCATATTTTAAAGCACGAGCTAAAAAATGAGACAGATCTAAATCTCAAGTGAAGCACACCAAAGTAAACAGTCGGAATTGAAGGTATTAGCTTTCAATAGTTAGATCTATTAGAATCACTATTTCACATGGTGTGGTCTATTTTAAATTTTTATTTGCCTCATTTTTTGGTTCATGCACTAAAATGAACTTGTGGAATGGTTGAACGGCTTGAATATAAATATTTATTGCGGTGGACCCTATAATTTTTTAGCATAGAGAAGCACATGGAATTCACAATTCCATATTCAACCAAACAAGGGTGAGAAATAATGATGGCCCATTTGCAGCCATTTACGATGTAATTAGGAAAATCCAAGAGGCCCTTATTTAGATCCTCATTATTAAGCTCCCAGCAAATGTTCACGGCATTTCTTTCCCTCTCTCTCTCTCTCTCGTTCCATCAATATGATCTCATACGTGGTGACATCTCATTTATCAATCACATTGTAATAATCATTTCAGGCTCTTGGATCAATCAATTTAAGCCCTTGGATCAAATATCAATCCCTATTCACTGCTTAAAGTGGGTTGAATCCAATACGTTAATGGTGTCCAAGCCTAGTCCGGGGACGAAAGAGGGATGGGCCTGGCCTTGGACTGGGCCAGCCCAGCCTAGTTCACACCTAGTTGAGTCCGGCCCTTGGAGTGGAATCATCACATGCCTCCGAACGAATCATAACTGCCATAAGGTGGATGTGTGTGGGGCCCCCCCGTGATGTGTTCATTGAATCCAAACCGTGCATCTAGTGAGGCTTTTCACGTTCACCGTAATCCCAAGAATCATCCTTATAAAAACTCAGGGCCCAGGGTCAATGTAAAATCATGCCAAACAAAATATTCGCTCTCTGTGGCCCACGCCAATTAGGAATGTATTTTAGGCGTGTCCTTTAATCCTAGCCCAGTGGGAGCACCAAGCGAGTAGGTTGGATGACATATGGACAACACGTGGACCCCACGTTTTATCCAATAGTTTCTATAGATAGGCGTCCCCTCCCCTATTGTTCTCTTTGGTGTGGCCCACCTGAGTCATGATCAAGCTGTATTTTCGGATCTAGGTATAACACTGGGTTTTGCATCTAATGAACGGATTGGATGAAAGTCACAGTCACACATGAAGGCAGCCCCACGGGGCTCGAGCTTGTGATAATTACCGTGAGTTTGGACGCATGTGATCTTCCCCCGTAGTAGGATCAGAACAAAAGGGATACAGTGGGTAGATAGAAGTCTTCCAAAAAGTTGGCCCCGTCCGCATTTTTATCAGTGTTTCCATTTTAATATTGACCGTCCAGTCCAAGGCCACCGGCTAAACAGATACAACTTATTGATGTTAATTCAATCAAGTAAGCCTGCACGTGTGAGCATGGGCATGAATTGGTTGTTTATGTGATAGTGAGATGCGCAGGTATGTGAGAGTCTACACGGCGCAAAAGGTTTTGATTGAATCGCTAGTGTCTCCTCACATAGAGCTAGATAGATTGGAGACTGGACCAAGATCCAGTTATTTTCAACCATCGATTTACACTCCATTTATGCCATTTGTAAAAGGATTGGAGTTTGCCCTTCCGAATGGGTTCTTTTTGCCTTGTGAGAATGAACTCGAATTCATAGACTTGAAAACTTTTTCTTTCATCAGTTTTTAAGTCCATATAACTCAAAAATAAACAAGAATATACAAATAAACAAAGTAAAGCCAAAACAATGCTAATTTTTTATTATATATGTTTACGATGTATAACCATTACAATTAATAAAGTGACAATCAACCTGAGAAATAAATGAAAACATAAATATAAATACCTAATACCTCTAATGGAATAGCTGCTCTAGGCAAATGGTTAGCAGTATGTGACTAAATTGGTATGATTAACCAAATTGAGTACCAGGAGCTACTACGTAGTAGTTATTTATGTTAAAACTATAATAGGCTAAACTAAGTATAAATCAAAAGTAGACAAATGTGTTTGGCCTAAGAGTCTCGATCAGTTCTTCAAGTGTTTTTTTTTTTAAATTGTCGAGGCAGTAAAATCCCTCACTAGATTTCTTTATTACTTTTGAATTCTTTGCATTCACGTCACAATTTTGGATATGTGAATCTCCTTAATTGTTATGAAACTACCGACTTTCATTGGAAACAAATGCTTCCAACCAAATCTAAACTTGTTGGCTTTACGGCCCTTCCTTTGCGAAGATGTTAATGGCTCACTAAAGATCCAGCCTATGAATGTTAAGATTCCTCCAATGGCTTGACCTGAATAACTCACCTTGTCCACTTTAAGGTGTTGGATGGATCAAATTTGGCTGATACTAACTTATTGTTGGATAAATCGGCCTTCTCATCTAGTTGTCTCATTCTTTTTATTTCAATCAATGAGTGGTTTAAGACTAGCCGTTTCAATCAATAAGTAGTTTAAGACTAGCCAATGTGTCCGTCTCTCGCGACTTAAATTCGAACCAAAGTCAACTTGGAAAATAATCTAATCTCTTGATATTTATAACCTTCTCTAGTTGGATAATGATATGATTTCTTGATATTAAGAACATTCTCTAATTGAATAATGATCTGATCTCTTAATATTCATAACCTTCTCTGGTCGAATAATGATATTATCTCTTAATATTTAAAACATTTTTAGCTCTCCAAATGCCTTTGGTAATGTCTCCCATTTTGGTAAACATTCTGGTCAAAAATATCATAGCCAAATACGTGATTAAATCAATTCTCTTGATGGTCTTTTTATAATCTTGTTGGGTATGTTGGCTCATTAATTGAGCATGATAAACATAGCCACATGGCATATGGCAATTTATACCCTTAAGACTTGTTTAGTTCAGCGTATTAAGAGGTATTAAGTGGTACATGACCAAGTTGTTCTCCTATCCGGCGGTAATTTGCAAATCCGGCTTGCATAATTGGCTAAAGTAGCTCATTTTACACTAAAGTTATATATTTTATGTCCAATAACTCATTTCAAATTGCATAATATGCCTGATTTAAGGTCTAGTGGACCGGATCACTTCTATCATTGACCGGGCCTTTTCTGATACGTCTTGGCCATGTAAGCGTCCGCAGTCCTGTCTACATCATCATTTCACTGAATCGAAACAGCCAACTGCAAAATGAAGAGAATTAAGAAAAGTTTGGAATTAAGTACAAGAATAGAAAATAAATATCTAAAACTCTAAAGAATCCTAAGATAAACAGCGACTACGTAACGATGTCATGTTGAAGTTGTGGTATAAAGAGTTGTTTCCCATCACCGTCATATATATCAGCCCAATCCATTCATCAGTTAGGCTATACTAGTATGAATTAAATAGACGGTTAAAAAGAAAATCACCAACGGCCTATAGTCTTCATATATGTTTGGACTATCTGTTCATTTGACCAAAAGCCTAGATTTTGGTAAGGGCACTTCTCTTGGAGATCCTCAACTAATAAATGGCCTCGATATCGCACATGTGTGCGGCGGTAATGTCTTCGCTGCGAAGTCGCAGGGACGTGGACTGCCCGAGAAAGCCTTTAATACGAACTTCCTGTGGCAGGAATTTCGGTGTGCCACCGACACCTCCGTTGGCCAGAAATGTTAGGACATGATCCAGAAAATAAGGCAGATGTAAAAGACCAAACTATAAGCACACCGCGCCACTGGGAAAAGGGAAACAGATTGGCTACTCCGCCTGCCACCAGCCCCGTGGCTGATGGTCTGTGCTCTGTGGGCCCGACCATGATGTATGTGTTTCATCCATTCCGTTCATACAATTTTACAGATCATTTTAAGACTTTCTCTCAAAAATGAGAGGGAAGCGGACCACACCACAGGAAAACAATAGCGATTGGATATCCACCACTTAAATCTTCCTAAGGCCCACTGTATTTTTTTATTTAACATCCAATCTGTTGATTAGGTCATACAGACCCAGATGAAGGGAAAAAACAAATATCAGCTTGATCCAAAACTTTTATGGCCCCCAAAAAGTTTTTAATGGTCGACATTCATTCAACACCGTTTCCTGTAATGTGGTCCACTTGAGATTGGTATATCTGTAATTTTTACTCGCATGCCATAAAATGGTCTATAAAGATAGATGGACAGCATGGATGAAAAACACACATCATAGTGGGGCCCACAGAGCACCGACCACCAGCCATTGGCCGGTGTAAGGGGAGTAGCCAATCCGCTTCCTGGGAAAAGCAGGTAGAGAAATTCCTAGCATTGAAACCGACCTTTCCACGCGAATGTTTCAACCGTGGACATTCAATCCTCACTGCTCCCTTTCCTATCGTGCGGCTCGCTTGAGTTTTGTATCCATCTTGTAACAACCCGTTTTTTAATAAACGGTGGGACCTAAATCCCAGCATTTTCTATGTTGTGGCCCACTAGAGCACCGGATCTATCTCATTTTTTGGCACATGCCCCAACTTTAACCGGCAAAACTGATGAACGGTGTGGATTTATCACGTCATTCTTGTAGAGCCCATTCTCTAAAAAAAAAAAAACAAAAAAACAAAAACAAGACACTCCACAAACCAATCCACTTCCTCTCCACACTCTCTCTCTCTCTCTCTGAGATGGGAATGCAGTTACTAGCGCTAGTCAAACTCAAGCTACCGGGATCGGTGGCCCATTGGTCAGGGCTCATACTCAGTTCAATATTGGGGCTTTTCATCATCAAGATCCCTTTGGGTTCGACCATCTTCATATCTTATGCCGACATGGCATCATCCTCTATGTTTTTTTTTTCCTTCCAACTGAGTTAGATCATCTTCCAAGGCCACGACCTCAGCAATGGCCACAGATGGGAAAGATTGATGAGACTTGTTTGTGAGAGGGCCACCCACGAAATTTGACTGTCCTCCAAAAACCGGTCAGATGAGGCTAGCCTGCATGAAGTCTTCATGATCATTCTTTAGTCCATCGTAAATCTTAACCGATCGGACCAATTCTATCATACAAATCCATTCTTGTTCGTGATCATTACATTGAATTAGAGTTATAACAAACTTTATTATCTTAAGAATAATCCTACGAAAATTTATATCTATATCAGAGTATTTTATCATCACACCAGGTAGGTGATTTTTCCGATTGAAAAGACTACATTATTATATACTTTTATTTCATTAATTATTTATTTCGTATTGTTGATTTAAAACATTTAATTTTGGTTTTACATGATGTAAAATGCATTTATTCGATTTCTAATATATGGAATAAATTTATTTGATTATTGTTAAATGCTTTTAATTATATTATGGGTGCTTTGCCCTGAAAGGATCATTATATTATTTTGATACGGGTGCTTTGCCCTGAAAGGATCATTATGTTATTTTGATACGGGTGCTCTGCCCTGGGTATTTAACCTAAAAATTTATTCATCAGTTGCTCTGCCGAAGGTCATTCTCTAAAAGGATCAACACTGGTGTTCTGCCAAGGGTCATTCCTTAAAAGGATCAACACACACGGGTGCTCTACCCTATATTGAACAAAAAAAGATTTTAAATGACTGCATTGTCTTATTCTGTTGTTTTGAAAAAAAATAAATTGTTATTGTTGCCATGTAAAATGCCGATTCAATACTCGCAATTATTCCTATTTATTTTATTGAGTTTTATTTGTGTTAACGTAAAATTTTCAATTTTGGGAAGGATGTGACCCTACGAGCCGTCGCACTCACACCCATATAGACTGTTTTGCAAGGTTTGTATATGAAGAACCAGTTGGATAAAATTGATGATTTTTCCTATTGTTCTATGTGAAGATTTCTTAAAATTCAATACATTTTGTAATTATTATTTTTTTATGTAATTAAAGGTTTAGGATTTGATTAGTGAACGTTATTTAATAACAATGATTATTATCCTTTTATTTGCTTTGATTGCCTTGAAAATGCATGAAATAATATGGGTCGCGATATATATTTTATTTAAATACAACTTCCAGTCCTGAAATTTAGGTTCGGGCCTGGCCAACTCGGTTACCGAATCTCGGGACATGACGTCTCATTTTATTTATTTATTGGTCCATATCATACATAATCTGGTAAAACGAATGGACGGGATGGATTTCTCACAAAAATCACGCTGGCCCCACTTAGCTTCCGTCGCGGCTAAGTTAAAGTGAAAGCCTTCCGCAGAAAATCCGTGTCTGGTCGCGGGCATGTGATTGGGAACAAGGCGGGAAAAACAGAAGAAAGGAAAGTATAGTCTCTATCGTTTTTGAAAAAGACTAATCGGAGGCGACCGTTGGAAGTCGACAGTTATTCTCCCCTCCCTCCCCTAAAACCCTAATCTCCCATACTCTTACCAAGATTTCAAGCCCAGAGAAGGAAAGGAAGGGCTAAAGCCCTCTCATCTCATTCGAGATCAGCGCCCGCCGATCGAAACTGACACCCTCGATGTCGGATTGGTATTTCCCGCCTCGATCGCCAAGCAATTCAACCTTCTGTGATCCGGTATTGATCTTTCGTCGGATCCAATATTTCCTCAGTTTTTTTTTTTTTTTTTGATGATTTTGGTGATGGTTCGTATCTCTTTTCTTGTGTTCTTAAGGGAGATCGGTTCATACCCACGAGAAGTTTGATGAATTTAGACATTGCTCAATGCTCGCTTAGAAGAAAGCAGGAAAGCGTCGATCTGACAGCCGACTCATCGCCCCCGATTTTGACAGTGAAGGTTCTTTGGATCTTTGGTGTTTTCGAATTCGAAGATACGATCACCTGATTTTTCAAATCCTTTTTTTTTTTTTTTTGGTTTATGAATCTTTCTCGTTTTTGGGTTTTCTTGTTTTGCTGCAGGAAGAGTACAGGAGGAAGTTGGAAGAGAATCTGATGCTGGATTCAGAAGGAAAGCCCTTCAAGATGCTCGTTTTCAAGAGGAGCCCGAGAACTTGCAGAACACAAGTGCGTCTTGTGGACGAAATGCTGCAGCAGGATAGAGACAGATCCAACACCGTCAAGACGTTTCGATACCTCCCCAAGGTATATCTTGCACCTTTCCTTTTATGTTTCTACTTCAAGGGTATTCCACATATTCGAGTTTTTAGAGGGAAGCAGAGAATTTTATGAATTATTTGGGTGTATTTTGACAAAAATAGAGTATAACAATGCCATTCACTCCATGATGATTTTTGGTATTTCAATGGTTTTATGGTTTTTCTCAACCCGTTTCATATGGGAATTGAATGATTAAATCTCCAGTTTATATTATTAAGCTTTTATAACAAATTCACATGAATTAACAGAATTTTCATTTGGGGCCAATAGTCTGTACTGGTGGGGATATCTTGCAGTGATGATGGTGATACGGATAATTCATCTGGTGGACCCCAATGTGGATGTGCAACAGATCAGAAATCTCCTGTTGAGCAATCACAGCCATCCGATCGGTGGATTTCCTTGAGTTGCATATGCATATCACAAGTTAAACAATCACTGTGTTTTGCGGCATCACCCACTCATGATGTGGGCTGCCAGAACATGGCTCGGATCATTGCAAGATGGGCCCCACAGTTACAGGAAGCTGTTTGAACAAAAACGCAGCAAATCCGTGACAGACATACTCGCATAGGAATTCAGACAACAAGCAGCATTCTTTGAAACTATCTGATTTTATTTCTGCTATGCCTGCAGTCAGCTGAAAAGGTACTCGACGCCCCTGACCTAGTGGACGACTATTATTTGAATCTCCTTGACTGGGGGCAAAATAACATCCTCGCTGTCGCATTGGGATCTGTGGTGTATCTGTGGAATGCTGAAAGCGGCACGGCTCAGAAACTCATGGAAACGGTTGAGGATGAAGCGTATCCAACGAGTGTTGCATGGTCGAGAGATGGGAAAACAGTGGCGATTGGGCTTAACGACTCCAAAATCCTGCTATGGGATGCTGCAACATCACGTCAGGTTATCTTTCAAAACTATCTTGTGATCCCAACCTATTACAGTAATGCAAGTAAAACACATTGCTTGGAAAGTGCAGAAACCCCATTCCGCGTCGAGTGAAATTGAGCAGTGGCCATTTCTGCCAATGGCCACTCTGATCAATGCATCTTTAGTAACTTCCGACTAGTATCATTCTATTTTGATTGGGTCTTTAGGAGCAGTTTAGGAATGACAAATCTCCTTAATTGGGTCATATGGATAATGAAGAAGGGGAAACTAAGTCATGTTTGTAAGTTCTTGTTTCCATGGAAGTTTTCACTGATTATGCACTTATCAGCCTAGGCAGTAGGGATGTACACGGATCAAATTCGAAGCGGATCTGTGCATGTCCGAATCCAATCTGATTAAGAATAACCAATAGCCATATTCAATCTGATATCCAACTGATCCCAAAAAACACGATTCAAGTTCGAATCCATTAAAGATGCAGAAATTAGAATTCCATCTGAATTCAATCCGGTTAGATTGTTAATGCATTTTCCCCCCTTTTTATACAATAATCCATTAAAAGAATAGTGGATTTTTTAGAATGATGTTAATTTCATGTTGGAGCTGTAAGGGTAATCAGAATTTGTCTAGTCCCTTTCTATCAAACCAATTATCGCAATTCCATTCCATAGTGCATCCGAACATAGCCCAACTGCAATCAGCTGTAGGAAAAGATAAACAAGAAAGATTTGCAAGTTTTGGAGTATTTCCCCCAAGTAGTAAGTAGGCTTTTGATGCTACAATGTTTAAGTCTCTTTCACAGGTGAGAAGCTTGGAAGGGCATCAGGCCAGAGTGGGAAGCCTTGCATGGAACGTAAATCTCTTAACGTCAGGGAGCCAGGACAGCACCATTATCAATCATGATGGTAATTCAACATACACAGAATCTTTTTGATTATTTGAAATTGAAGAAAAAAAGGATCATTCTCTGTCTATGTTCTTTCACCAGTGAGAGACAGTTACAGATTTGCATCTTGTTTGCGGGGGCATAGTGAAGAAGTGTGTGGTTTAAGATGGTCCAGCGGAGGAAATCTACTGGCGAGTGGCGGCAACGACAATGTCCTTCATGTATGGGAAACTGCACGCATGGCATCATCCAAATGCCTGTTCAGGTTCGAAGACCATTGTGCAGCAGTCAAGGGCCTTGCTTGGTGCCCACACCAGTCCAATATACTGGCCTCCGGTGGTGGCACAGCGGATCGGTGCATAAAGATATGGAATACTCAGATAGGACAATGTCTCAATAGCATAGATACCAAAGCACAGGCGAGTTTTACTACATAGTTCCTCCGCTAAACACTTAACTGATTTTAAGCTTACATTTCAACAAATAGAAAAACACTGTACTAAAACTTATCGTCTGATATTTCCATTTGAACCTTCCGTTTCAATTTTAGATGCTTTTGGATTCTCAATTGAAATGAATTGCAATTCATTCAATTGGGTGTTTGCACCGTTTTAATCCATAATGAAAACCAGATCCTTAGTTGCAATTGCATGTTTCAAGTTGGACTTTAAGTAATGGCAATTGCAATTTGTGGGTCAGTTACATGATTTTGAGAATTTGGTCATTTAAACTTTATTGAATCAAATGATTTCAGTTCAGTTCAATCAACATGCACCTTAATGTAAGTCATTATCATGTGATGTATATATGATATATGTGGGATGTATAGCTGATGCCATACAGTCACAATCCCGCATTTGATGTTTCTGTATTTGCAAGTTTTGGGGTGCTTGGTTGTTGTATCCACTCATATCTGCATTTTGTTTGTTGATGCAGATTTGTGCACTGGAATGGAATAGGCATCAGAAGGAGATTTTGAGTGCCCATGGATTCAGCCAAAACCAGCTCTGCTTGTGGAGATACCCTTCTATGTCGAAAATCGGAGAGCTAACAGGCCATACATCCAGAATCCTAAATCTTTCCCAGGTAATAAAAACTCGCAAAAACCTCCCGAAACATGATTGTTCCAGCGGAAACCAAACTGGGCTGTGACAGACTAATGTTTCAGTCCCTGCGGCGAGTCAAAGCAATGATAATTCCTTCTTCTTCTTTTTTTGGCTTCTGCAGAGCCCAGATGGATTGACTGTAGCATCGGCTGGGGCAGATGAGACCCTTCGCCTCTGGAAGGTGTTTGGACCACCTAATTCCACCTCTTCAAGGGTTCAGGATAAGGAGAGTACAAGCCCATTGTCTGTTAATAGATTGCACATACGATGAATCTGTGCCGTTACAAAGGTGATGAATCCCTGACGAGTCCCAAGAAGTCTTCATTTTATTATGGAGTCAATTTTTGTTGTGGGTGTTTGAGCGGGGTTTCAGTAAATTTAAGGAAGTTGTCAATATACATTTTTCAGAGGAAGTTGAGAAATGTGATACATTGAAATTCACGGAGTGAAATCTCCTTCACTGTGCAGACTAATTGTAAAACATAATTTGAAAATGAAAATGAAGGTTCTCTCTCTCTCTCTCTCTCTCTCAAGCAAAAAATCGATCATATTCAATGTTTGCGGATGGAAAAGAAGAGCGTGGAGTGCCGAAACGGCAATCTACATTTCAGAAACCCGTAGAAATTGGCAGGCATACACTGGAATTGATATTTCAGAAGCATTGGTTGAATTGGGATCTCCATCTATTTAGGAAGTAGTCATCTGTTATGAAGATAGTGCAGTTATTTCAAGCATTAAATACATGGGATAGGCATGTTAGGTGCCCTGAAAAGAAAGATACACTTATAAATGATTAGTGCCAAGAGTTCTGATTTGAAAACAAAGCTGAATGCCATTAGGATAGGCATTTAAGAACCTCTTCGAAGAGTTTCAACATAGCAAGAGGGCAAAATGTCTTCGATCATAGGCACATCAGAGCAAAATATGCCTTAAGAGTCCTGATCCACAGTTTTAGCGGGCTGCACAATCACTGAAAGAGTAGATTAATTGAAATCTTGAAAAGATTGTGCAAGACAAGTAGGGGAAAGAAAAAAAAAAAACCATTTTTTTTTCAGTTTCTCACTCATTAAATTATCAACATGTAACATGGTTGTGGACGACCATTCCATGCAGCTTATTAAGAAACAGAACAAATGTTCAAACTCAATCATACATCACACGGTTGCAAAGATTTCCAAGGCCCATCAAGGAGAAGTAGAACCATTGTTGAGGGCCCCACATGTTTTCCTGATCTCACCTTGATTTCCTGTGAGGACCTCGACTGCGCCTAGCTTGACCATGGCATTGCCAAATTGAGTGACGAAATCAGCGCTAGAAGCGAGATACTCGACCATGGCCTTCGTCGATGAGTCCAGAGCCAGCTGTTGATCTATCTGAAGAACACCTCTGTTTCTCTTTATCTGCCTGTAGTAACTGTTGTCGACAGTGAAACTGCTTAGTAGATTTTGGTCAAGGTTAGCCGTGTTATCAGTTGATGCGTTCTGGGGACATCTTATCCTTAGAGCAAGTAAAAGAAGAAGATCCATGGTCGGATCGGGTTTGCCAGTCCCTTGAAAATTGTACAAACGGTCTTTGAAGAGTGAACAATGGGCCAGCCCAACAGTGTGACCACCTACACGGTTCAAAATTGATTTTAGCATTCACTTTATGAAAATGGATTAAGGTCTGGTTTGGGTTTAAGCTAAATTTAAATAGTGGATATTTTAAGTGTGGTCCTGGTTTTAGTAAGAGATCAAATGACTTACCCAAGAGAAGAACCATGTCTGTTGGATTGAGACCCTTTTTCGCAAATGCTTGGATGGATTGGGCCACAGATATGGTAGGGGGTGGAAGATCAACAGTGTTAGCCTGGGAAGATAGGCCATCCCTCCTTCCCATCTGTATGTCGTATCTTCGTCCACCGCTCTGCATGTAAATGACATAGTTGGAAACTGCTATTAGCTTAGTAAAACTAGCACATGCAATGCACCTGGAGAAAGAGGAAATGGTTTACATGCAAATTAGTCAGTGGAAGAGATGAGAAAAAATTTTGGACAGGATTTTCAAACGGGTGTCGATATTGAACATTAGCCTTCCATGATATTAGACGTATGGACCTGATCAATACATCATTACACATGCAGCAATGGTCCCTACCATCTTCCGGATCATCTCCCTTGGATTCATTCGCCTCATTTGTTCTTAATTCCCAAGATAAAACCATATGTGAGGAATAAAAGAAGAGAGGGTGTATGAAGTGCATAGCCCTCTCTATCTCCGCACGCACATATGGGCCAATTTGTGAAGGATCTAATAGTGTACAAAGCCAAAGATGGACAGCTTTTAATCAGTAGTTTCCAGCCATGTATTTAGTTTATTTGCATACCATGGCCCTCCTGTTTAGTGAACTTGCCATTTTCTTTCGTTTTCACGGTCTACCATGCAAAAAATTACACTAATCTGATTACTCTAACCGTCTGCTCAGTAGCCTATAAATTGGATGGTCAAGATCATTTGTTGAAAAATTAGACAACCAACAGTTTCAGCCATTTATTTACTGAGGCCCATCAAGGATTGCTCCTGTTTCTTCTAAGTAACCACATTTGTTAGATAATCTTAACCATCCCATCCTAGTCCTAGTAAATGGATGGCTATATAAAATAGAAGGCCAGTGATTCGATGTGATCATTTCATAGATGTGATGTGATTTTTATATAATAGTCATGAATGCATACTGAACAAAATGGATGATCTGGATCATCTCCTAGATGTGATGTGATTTGATATGATCATCTCCTAGAAATTTTCTTGTGTCATGAAATTAAATGAGTTATGCACCAGAGAAACGGCATCTCTAGTGGCGGCTATGATGATATCAGCACACGATACAACGCCAGGGCATGCTTTCTCAACTCAGCCTTCGCTGCATCGATAATGTCGTAACCTCTAACACTCGAGTTCGGGATTGCAGTTTTCTCTGTCGAGTTGCCATTCAAGAGAATGGATGCGTCGCATCCCTGCAAGTACAACAACCAGCATTGCATATTTGCATTAGCCCATGCATATATGGGAAAACACTAAATTTCAAATAAGCCATGATTCTTAACTGACATGAAGTAGATCTTCAAAAACTAAGTTGTAGCATTTTAATTTAAGCTTGAGAGTGCATTTGGACGCACAATTGAATTGAATTACAATTCGCCTCAACTCGCTAGAGAGGAAATGGCTATGGTGGAGTGGTGCCATTTTATTATTTTTAATAACAATTAAAGGCTCTCATTTGAGACATTGTGTTTGGAATGCATTGGAATCTAAATTACAAATATCATAGAATTGAAGTGATTTGGAATCCTCAATTGTTTGAAAGCTTTTAACTGAAAATATATGAAATTTAAAATTTGTGTTTGACAATCTAAATTTAAAATGCATTGGAATTTTGTAGTATATTTATAGATAATTGAATTTGATTAAGTGAATCATGATAAATGGTGATGGCTCAGAGAAGATGAGTTTAAATGGGTTGGAGAAGATGGGTTTTCAGTTGTGATAATGGTGATAGGCAGCTTATGAGAGAGACAAGGGGTAGGGCTGTGCGAATACAATGACTTCTTAACAATGAAGGACTCCTAATGGTCGATTTTTCAACTATTGGGGAGATTTGAATCCAATGGCTCTGTTGTGATTCCAGAACTTTTTTATTTAAAGGATTCAATTGTAATCCAAATCCATTTACACTCATATACAAGGTGCCAAGGACCCAAATGTTCTCTAAATATACCAAGTTCTTCTCTATTCACCACAATTAGGTGACAAACGACCCATAGTTGTAATTCCATGCATTTCATGTTGAACTTGAAACAATAGTAATTGCAATTAGCGGCCCAATCCATTGTCCCGGTTGGGATGTCCCATCTTCTTTTCGGTCTTTATTTTCTTTTTATATTCAATTGAAGAGGTTTGTTCAGACCACAAATCCGCACCCTTGAGGACAGATGCCACTTTATGTGCCATTATCGGGATTTTAAAAAAAATGTGCCTTATCAGATGGGCCACACTGTGTAGATATTCTAGCCCAAAAATCAGGCCCACCAACCATCATGTGTGCTCCGATGTATGAAATACATGAATGAATAAACCGTTTTATTACAAAATCATTTTAATCGAACATCCAAACAAGCCATGAAGCATACGTGCATGGATGAAGCAGAGTGTACATACCTTAACAAAGCAGTCATGGAATTGCATGTGAAGGAGCGCGGCCACAATCGTGCGGTCGCTACGGATCTTTTTGGCGACCACACGTTGTATGATGGCTTCCACATTCGCACGTCCGCATTTTCCCTCGTAAAATCCCACCTGGAGCGCGCCATGGCACGGGCCAGGGAAATATGAGACCGCAAGAGCAAGCACGAGTGCAAGAACCACAAGTGCCATGGCCTTCATTCTTTGCTGGGAAGGATTGAGGGTGGGATTGGAGACATGTCCCTTCTCATTTTATACGAAGGAAAGAAGCAATTGAAAAATCGTTTTCTCAGTGAGTGGTGGTGGAAAGAAGCAATTGAAAAATCGTTTTCTCAGTGAGTGGTGGTGCCCACCATCGTTTTTAAGTGATTACGCGCACGTCTATTGTATTTCAGTTGTCTTTGTTAAAGAGATTCTCATATAAGTTATAGTATTCCTAGTTGCATTCGGACACGTAGACAGTTCTATCCATTGATCTAAACCGTTCATTAGGTTCACTGTATATTTCATAGATTGTAGTGGAAGCATCGCGCCTATTTGACAACTTTGAACCATTTGATCGATTATATTTAATATGGACGTTCCAGATAATTTACACAAAAATAGGTCCATTCAGAAATTTGATAAATCTATTTGTTAGGGCCTATCATGGATTGCTTATGATTCCAATGAATTATTTTTGTTAGGCAATTGTAATCATCCCAACCGTGCTTTGAAATCGGATGTCTGAAGAAAATAAATACAAATCTAATGTGGATTCGATTATCTGATCAGTTTGAATTTTGTATTATAGAATGCGGAATCTTTTTTTGACCTAATGGACCGTTCAGATCGATAAAATGGAGTATCCAACTGAACTGATGCAACTAGGAGCACTATAATTGATTGTGCTCTGGGAGCACTGGAGCATTTAGTTCGCATGGAAAAAGTCTCAAGTGACTGACCTACGTGGACCCAAGTCCAATAAAGATGAGATGTCGAGCGCGACTTTGGCTGCGACCCCGGAACCACCAATGAGGGTGGGACCCCATGGTAGGGCCCACCTCGGTGCATGCATTGTATATCCACACCACCCATCTGTTTTTCCAGCTTACTTTAGGCGTGGTTTCAAAAAAATACTTCACCCATCTGTTTTTCCCGCTTATTTGAGGAGTGGTTGCAAAAAAATAAAGAAGATACAAAATTTCAGTTAACCTACACCACAGGAAGCAGTGGTCATTGAAAGCCCACCGTTACAAACTTCCTGGGGTCCACCTTAATGTTTACTGAACCGGTTGATAAGAACAGGCCTGGGTGAAAAGGAAAAAAACAAATATCAGCTCGATCCAAAACTTTTGTGGCCTACAACAGGTTTTTAATGGTCAATAACCACTGCTTCCTGTGGTAGGGTCCATCTGAAATTTGTATCTGCTTCTTTTTTGGGGACCATGTCTTAAATTAAGCTAGAAAAATAGATGGATGGCGTGGATATACAATGCATACATTGAGGTGGGACCCACGTTGCTGCAGCCGAGCGCGCCGTGAGATTTCTCGAGCAAATGGCATGTGCGCTCCGCACTCATGTAAGTTACCGGACAGATATGCTGTAAGCTAGGCGCTGCCGGGGCTGTCTTTGGATTCCGGAATCCTTGGTCCTACGAACGGTGGCCCAATGCCCTGGATCTGAGTCTGGATTCAGACGAAGGAATCGTTTAGATATAGCTATGATTAATGTCCACGAATAAACAGTCCGGTCATTGATATTCTAAGTTAGAGGGTCCTGATCATGTCACATGGACCCATAAATGGAAAGCCCAGATCTAGTCCTAAAAGGTCCATGGAAGATTAGCCAATCTACATTGATTTGTCGTCATGGTAGATGCATGAAACAGTCACTTATTTCGTCTTACAGTGGTAGCTTAATGAAGCTTATTTAAATTGAAGCAATCTTTCACTTGGACTTAACATTAGGCTTAAGTAATTTTAGAACCAACCTTACCTCAGCTGACTTCATATTTACACGTCTTATAAATATAGCTTATTGTCTGACATAACAATAGGTTGGGAAAGGGCCAGGTATGGGATCGGCCTCTTGCTTAGAGGCTAGCATCCAATGCTTGCAAGGCTGTAGAGTGCAACTCATAGGCATAAGACAAACCTGCTATGATCGCCCTAGTCTATCTTATGACTTGAAATCATTCCTAGGAGTAGGGGTGCCGATGAGCCAGGCTTGGGACTTATAAATCAGAATTTTGAACAAAATCCAGGCTAAGGGCCCGTTTGTTAATGCTGAATTTTTGTACTTAACGCGGAATTTGGGAAATATTCCATGTTTAGTGGTGTTTGTTAATGCAAGCGCGACATGATTTTATGTTAAAATATTGCAGGAGTGCTTTACGTTGAAATTTTTCCGTGATGGGAGTTTATCTTAATGCAGAATGATGAATAGGCTCTATGATTACTATTTTTTAATCCAAAATTATCCTTCGCAAGAGAGATTTGTACACATCCCAACTTTTAACACGGGGTACTTCTTTGAGCCCACCATGATGTATGTGTTTCATCCATTCCATTCATCCATTTTTAAAGATCATTTTAGGGCTTAATACCAAAAATGAGAGTAATATAAATCTCAAGTGGAACACACCATAGGAAAACAATAATGATTGGATATCCACCATTAAAATTCTCCTTAGGCCCAATGTACTGTTTATTTGACATCCAATCCGTTGATTAGGTCATATAGACCTAGGTGAATGGAAAAAACAAAGATCAGCTTGATCCAAAACTTTTATGGCCCCCAAAAAGTTTTTAATGGTCGACGTTCATTCAACATTGTTTTCCTGTAATGTGGTCCACTTGAGATTAGGATATACCTCATTTTTGGTCTCATACCATAAAATGATCTAGAAACATAGATGGACGACATGGATGAAACACATACATCATGGGGGGGCCACATAGTACCGACCACCATCCATTGGCTGGTGGCAAGGAGTAGCCAATCTGTTTCCGCAGATGTGGATTGGATACTGACAGGTTGAGTAGCGAGATTGGCTACTGAAGTTACGTCACCAAGTTACGTGGACCCCATCATGATGTATGTTTTGTATCCACGCCGTCCATCTATTTGGAAATATAATTTTAGGTAAAGATCCAAAGAATGAGTCAAACCCAAAGCTCCAGTGGACCTCACCACAGAAAAAAGTGGCGAGAGTGACGACCACCATTAAAAACTTAAATAGGCCACAAAAGTTTTTGATCAAGCTAATATTTGTTCTTACTTTTTTCCCTTCTTTCATGGTTGTGTTAACTTGTGAACAAGTTGGATTTCAAATAAAAATCAAGGTGAGCCTTAGGAAGGTTCCAACGGTAGGCATCAATCTCCCCACTGTTTTTTGTGGTGGGGTCAACTACACATTTGGATCTGCTTAATTTGTTAACTCATACTCTAAAATTAAATCTCCAAATAGATGAACGGTGTAGATAAAACACATACATAATAGTGGGCCCATGGAACTTGATGATGTCACTTTGGTAGCCAATCGGGCTATTCAACCTGTTAGTAGCTAATCCGCGTCCAAGTATGATGCGGATTGGTTGGTGTACCTCACACCAGCTATATAGCTGCTGTATTGACGTAAGCAAGTTCTGTGGGTCCCATCATGAGGTATGTGTTATATCCAAACTGTCCATCTATTTGGCGAGCTCGTATTAAAGCTTGAGACGAAAAATAAGACATCGAACAATCAAGTGGACCATGCTGCAAACAGTGTTCGAGTTGTCGGTGTCGCTACAAGTTTCGCTGGCCGGAGATAAAGATATAATATCGTTATCGCCGATAATATCGCTGATAACCGGAAATGCAGGGAAAAAGGGGGAAACATGGAGAAAATGGTAGAATTTTTCAGTGAAACTTCAGGACATGCCTAAATACATATATTTACATATTCAGGAATAAAAAATTTGCAAAAAGAATATATTAAATTAAAAGTTTTCATTTAATGGGGGCCAAAAAGCATGCGTTGTTGTAAGAAATCACTCAAATAGTAATCAAAATGAGTTTATATAATACAAATGCAAGCTTACAACAATTAAGACATGCAAAAGTAAATAAATTAAAAAAATACACATTTCTGGCCATTTTTCATCTCCACATAGAGTGACGAGGTGGCTCGTAATCATTGTCTGGATCCCGTGGCAGTTGAGAGTAGTACTGTTGCCCAACATATTGGCAGTACTGTTCCCAAGTCATCCTCTGCTCGTACCAATTGAGGAACTCTCTTATGTACCTCTGATAGTCATCCTCCCCAAACTGTACGAGTACGCCTAGACGTGGGAATTGCGTGACATACATCGATGGCATTTCCTGAGCAGGGTACTGAGGGAACAGATCAAGTCTAACCCCTACTCCTTGATAGTATTGCTGCCAGTCGTACGGGTATCCCGAATATCCACCTGTCAAAGGGTCATGACTCGAAGAACTATCTTCTGGCTGCCTGTACTCATGGATAGATGAGCGTGACTGAATGTCAGAGCTGTCACGGCCATACCCATGATATCCCCCATGAGCATAAGGTGGGACAGAGGTGGAGCTCCCCCGATCTGAACTTATGTCCATAGATGACAAGCTGCGTGTGAGGGCATCAGCCGCGGCGCGTCCGGCTTTCTTCTTCGAACGACGTTCGAACATATATGTGGGCTCCGATGCTCTCGCTCTGGATGGTGGACGAGATCCATGGTCCATGTCCTGAGTGGCATGGTCAAAGCTTTGCTCCTCAGTGAACTGGCCAACGGATCGTTGGCTCTGAGCCGTCGTGTATCCCCCACCACTGCCACCCCTACCCCCACTAGTACCACCTATACTAGTGTCGGTGCCTCCGTCCCCTCTCTCATCACCGTCGTCATCGTCGTGGTCATCATCATCGCTGTCGTCGTCATCCCCAGGACCAGTGTTGAGTGGGGGTTGAGTCTCATCATCATCATCACTCACTACGACTTGATGATGGGGTGGGGGCCGTGAAGATGCTTCCTCACCCTCATTGGAACGTGCCGAACTCCTCACCAAAGGATCAAAGGAGTCTGTATCCGCATTCTGTTCGGATACTACCTGATCGACGTCGATACCTAGAGCTGCTGCTCCCTCGGCTACCTGTAGAGCAGGGCCTCCCTCCGCATCATCTAAATCAGCTGATTTGACCCACTCATAAAGTGGGTCCTCATCATCATCACCTATCTGTGCCATGTTACCTATAGACAACAGGTCCAGTGGGTCCTGATTTTCCTCCATGTCTCGATCTACCCGCAACTGCCTCTCTCTTAACTTCATATTGTAGTGGCAGTAAACGAGCTTTTGCAGCTTCTCATATGCCAACCTGTTCCTCTTGCTGGTGTGTATGAGTGACCATGTGCTCCAATTCCTCTCACACGGTGAGGAGGATACAGTCTGTGCGAGAACACGGACTGCTAATAACTGCAGTGCGGGCGTGTCGACTCCGTACATCGCCCACCACTCACCTATATATCCATAAGGAGCTTAGTTTAGTTTGAAGTTTAAACGAAAAATGCAATTACCTAATTATGTTACCATACTTACATGGCATCATCGTTTCAGTCGATGCTTTTGCTAATGCGGATGAGAACGTACCCCTCGCATCCCTAAACCGCAATAACTGTAAACACGGATTCACAGGTCATTATTTTTAATCACCCATATTTCTAAAGGCTATAAGGAAGAAAATTTATTGCATTACCTGGTTACCGAAATCTGCATGCGCTGTTGATTCTGGGAACAATCGTTCAAACACCTCGTGGACAGCCATCGTCAAATTTTGATTCTCATGGAGCCGACGTTTGTAATGAAATTTGGGATTCAAATAGTATGCTGAAACCCAAATATTAGTTGCTCAGTTGTATTAACATGCAAACAGAAGTGATGCTTAAGGTACTCAGTTGTATTAAGAAACTTACCAGCTTGGTGGAGTGGATGCTCGAGTCCCGGTCCATCGATGATCGATGATATTGATCACCCACTGATACGAACTGGGGATTGTAGTCATTATCCCCTCTCATAATTCTCATAAGCTCATACATTGACCCCATCAAAGGCCACATCTCATTATTTACGGCTCGTAGGACCTTGTACATCGGATGCAGGAAGGAAACGACGTTGTGAACTTTATCCCAGAAGGAATCGGAAAGCACTATCTTCGAACAGGTCTTTGCACCCTCAGTCTTCCTCTGATTCCACTCCATGTATTTCTCGGATCTAAACAAATTTCTCAGACCCACGCGGTGCTTGTATAAGCTGTCGAGTGCAATGAAGTTCGTGGTGAACCGTGTTGCGCCTAGTCTAACGATGTCCCCTCCACAACACTCACGCATTGCAGCTAACAACCATGAGTGATTGTATATAAAGTTTTTCACTCTCCTCGCATCCTGAATAGTCTTCTTGACAGAATCCCTCATCCCTATCTCCTCGAGCATTAAATCAATGCAGTGTGCCACACATGGAGTCCAATAGAGATTGAACTTCTTCATCAATTTCTTCCCTGCCTTAACGAATGCACTGCCATTGTCCGTCACAACTTGGACAACATTCTGGCACCCAACATCTCTAATCACTCCTTTTAGGAGAGCATATATGTATTCGTGATCTTTTATTCTGGCCGATGCATCAATGGATTTGAGAAAAACCGGTTGTCCTCTACAGTACACCATGAAATTGGTAATGGACAATTTCGTGGGTCCTATCCACCCATCACACATGATTGTTACCCCGTACTGCTTCCAGTTTGGCTTGAGTCCACGTACCCAAGCCTGCATCTCCTCATGCTCCCGATCGAGGTAGACGCCAAGAATCTCTTGTGGCGTGGGAGGCTTCACGCCGGGCCCGGCACGCTGCACCTCCTCAATCATATTTTTAAAGTGAGGACTGACTGCTGCATTTGCTGGTATATGGCTCGAGATGAACCACCTAGATATAGCACCACCTACTTTCTCCCTAAGCCCCTTGCTCCACATATTTTTTAATCTTTTTTGATTAACACCTGCGATGGATGCATCTGGGACACGAGCGCTTTGCGTCCGTTGTATGACATGCCCGCTGCCTCCCTCAAAACGTCTGCTGGTCCCACCAGTCTCATGTCGGGACGTCCCAAACGACGGCCTACTCTCATCAATCCGTCTTCTTTGCTCCCTCTCCCACTCAAGCCCGAGACTCATGAATCACTTGTCTAAAATCACTCCTTTCTCGAGCCATAACACAATCATTGGGGTATGCGATCACCTCATCGTCGTCGTCATCATGCTCGTCGATAGCACCTACGCCCCGTCTAGTGCCTCGTAGTTCTTCCCTCATATCCCTCTCCCAATCATTTTGTTGCAGCTTACGTGACTTCGCTTCAGTCAACACTCTTCTCATCTCCTCTCTCACTGGCCTTGTTACACTTGGACAGTCTTTCACGTTCTTGTATCCCCTGCTAAATGTTCTTTTAGCCTAGACACTCCCCCACTCCGTATCACTTGGCCGCAATAGTTGCATATGGCTCCATATTTATTCCCCTCCACTGGCCGTCCATGTTTCCACCCTATGTCCCTTGCTCCTCCTTTTCCCGATCCAGACGACATTGTGCTCCCTAGTAGTATACAAATTTGCAATAATCGACAAAAAAAAAAAAGTGCGGATGGATTGAATTTTACTTTATGAATGCATGTGCATGTGCAGCCCCAGCCTCATCCACGACAGTGCGGTCCTGATTATGGGGTCCACCTTGATGTATTTATTCTTCCATCGCAAGTTTGATGCATGGAGCATTCACATTTGGCTCACCATATCAATGGCTTAGATCACTGAATCATGGGCCTTACTTGTACAAGTACCAACTGTAACCTGAACAAGTCAGGTTCCTAAATCAAGCATATTGCTTCATCCTTCAAAGCTATTGATGGAGCATTAGATCTAGAACATTGGTAATTGAATGGACGGATGATCCAGGCCAATTAGAGGGAGCGTCCACAAATTCAATGGCAATAACAAGTTCTCTGATCAAATACTGAGAATATCCGACAAGTATCGAAAATGGGCCATGGACCCTCAATAACAGGTCCCAACACATGAACGGTCCAGATTTTCTAAACGTGCACACGTGTAAAGAGATGAGAGGTGCTTGATGGCAAAGATAAAAGCATTTAATCAGGTCTTATACAGCTAAAGTGCACCATACTACCAATAGATGCTTAACACTTTTTCCCTAATCGGGTCCCACCGTTGAAACATTTATAAGGCCCACCATTATGTATTTTTTAGATCCAACCTATTCATAAGTTAACATAGAAATAGATGAAGTGAAAATAAAAATATCAGCTTGATGGGAAACTTCTTTGGCCCTGGGGAAGTTTTGAACGGTGGATCACTGTCCCCATTGTTTTATATGGTGGGGTCCACTTGAACTTTAAATCTATCTCATTATTTTTCTCATGCCATAAAATTCTCTCTCTCTGAATGGATGGACGGTATGAATTCAACACATGCATCATGGCAGGGTCCACAAAGCTTGGTGACGTCACTGAAGTGACGCCACAGATTGGTTACTCCCCCTGAAACCAGCCATTGGCTGGTGGTCGGTGCTCTATGGGGCCCACCATGATGTATGTGTGTCATCCATGCTGTCCATATATTTTTATATATCATTTTATACATGATAAAAAAAAAAAAAATGAAGTATATCTCTATCTCAAGGGGACCACATTATAGGAAACAGTGTTGAATGAATTTTGACCATTAAAAACATTTTGGGGGCCATAAAAGTTTTGGATGAAGCTGATATTTATTGTTTCCCTTCAGCTGGGTCTTTATGACCAAACCAACAGATTGGATGTCAAATAAACAGTACAGTGGGCCTTAGGAGGATTTTAATTGTGAATATCAATTCATTATTTTTGTCCTGTGGTGTGGCCCACCTAAGATTTATATTCCAATCATTTCTTGTACCAAGCCCTAAAATGATCTGTAAGAATGGATGAACGGAATGGATGAAAAACATACATCATGTTGGGGCCCACAAAGCACCGACCACCAGCCACGGTGCTGGTGTCAGGGGGAGTAGCCAATCCGTTCCCAGTAGCCACGGGCCTGTTTGGCCGGCTGGATTAGATGGGCTTAGGTGGGATGGAATTGCATCTGGTCCTGTGCCAATTCCGCGCCATGTTTGGGAAGAGTGGAAAAGCTTGGAAGTAGGCCAGATGGCATCGTATTGGGTCCCGTGCTAATATCACTCAATGTTAGCAAGTTGTGTAGGTCCCAGCATGATGTGTGGGCTATATCCACATCGTCCACCCATTTTTCGAGATCATTTTAGAGCATGGGCCAAAAAATCAGGTAGATTTAAAGCTCAAGTGAACCCCACCATAGAAAGCAATGGGGATTGAATACTTACCGTTGAAAACTTCTTTGGGACCACATAAGTTTTGGATCTGCCTCATTTTTAGGCCCATGCTATAAAATGAGGTTAAAAAACAAATAAATGGTTTAGATATAACACGTATGTTACTGCCAATAGTTTCAAATGATGGTGGGTACATCCTTTCAATGTACCACCGTATTACAAACAAAAAAGGGAATTACGCTAATCCCATGGTAACAGGGAAGAGTCCCGGCCATAGGCAATGAAGATGTTTTTTGAATCCCATCCCACCTAATACCGTGGGATCGGTCCGGCCAAACAGGCCCTAAATGAGTAAACTCTGTGGGGCCCACCTTCATTCATGCATTTTATCCAATCCGTTCGTCCATTTTACCAGATAATTTTAGGGCTTTAGCCAAAACAAGAAGCCTATAAAAATATCTTGTGGACCACACCAAAGTAAACAGTGTGAATTGAACTTCTACCGTTGAAAAGTTCTTGAGGGCTACAGAAGTTTTAGATCAAGATGATATTTGTTTGTTTCCCTTCATCCATATCTGTTAGATCCTATGAACAGGTTGGATGAAAAATAAACATTACCAGGTGCCTTAGAAACGTTTCAACGGTGGAAATAAATATTTCCACTGTTTCACGTGGTATGGTCCAGTTGAGGTGTGGACATACTTCAATTTTGGTCTCAACGCCTACAATGATCTTTAAAAACGTATGAACGGCGTGGATGAACCACATGCATTTACGGTGGGTCCAACAGAGTTTACGGTATGGTTTGCATCTAAACATCACTGTTGAAAGGTTTCAACGGTAGGAATTTTCCAAACCACATTTTCCTTTAGTACGGCTCACTTGAGCTTTGGATATCTTTCATTTTTTAAGAAGTCCTAAAATGAAATCACAAAATCGATGGACGGAGAGGATTTCTTACAAACATCACAGTGGGCCCCACCTGCCCCACCTGAGCTAGCAGACGGTCTTCTGTAGAAAATCCGCGTCCCTGGTCCGCACGCCGCGGAGAGGGATTTGGCTACTCCCCTGCCGTGTTCTGTGGGCCCCACCATGAGGTATGTGTTTCATCCATGCCGTCCATCTATTTATATAGATAATTTTATGATATTTAGAAAAAAAAAAGGTATATCCCAATCTCAGTTGGACCACATTACAAGAAACAGTGTTGAATGAACTATGACCATTAGAAACTTTTTGGGGGCCATAAAGATTTTGGAACAATCTGATCTTTGTTTTTTCCCTTCATCTGAGTTTTTATGAGCTAATTAACGGATTGGATGTCAAATAAACAGTACAGTGGGCCTTAGGAGGATTTAAATGGTGGATATCCAATCACTACTATTTTCCCATGGTGTGGCCCACCTAAGTTTTAGATCTACCTCATTTTTTGGTTAAAGCTCTAAAATAATATTTAAAAATTAATGGACTGAATGGATACAACAGATGCATCGTGGTGGGGCCCATATAGCATCAGCATGCACCCAGAGCCCATGCCGCCGAAGCTCGTGGTGGGGTGGTGTGCAACCAAGTGAGGTTGCACCGTCCAAGCCCACCTGTGGGGTCCATCATGATTTATGTATTTTATCCACTCCGTCCATCCATTGTAACAGATAATTTTAGGTCTTGAACCTAAAAAATAAGTATATACAAACCTCAAGTGGACCACACCATAGGAAACAATATAAATTGAACATTTACCGTTGAAAATATCTTGGGGGCCACAGAAGTTTTGGATCAAACTTCTATTTGTTTTTTCCCTTCATCCATGTCTGTGTGATCTTATGAACAGGTTGGAGGAGAAATAAACATCACTGTGGGCCCTAGAAAAGTTTTAACGGTGGAAGTCATTATTCAAACTGTTTCCAATGGTGTGGTCCACTTGATCTTTTGGTGCCATTAAATTTTTGTCTCAACCGTTAAAACAATATGGAAAAACGAATGGACCGCATGGATAGACGAGATGCATTCTCGGTGGGCCCCACAGCGTTAGTCAGTACGATAAGAGCGTACCGCGTAACCGAGTACGCATCTGCCCGCGGCCCTCCCGATCCCCAAATCGCGATAAAAACCCCAAAATCCCTCTCCCCTTCCGAAAATTTTGAAATTTCATTCCTTCCCACCGATTACTCCGAGATTTTCTACCCGAAAGTTTCTCTCCCTCATCCCAAATCAAACAAAACCTCTATTTTGGTACAAGATCTCGGCCTGCAAGCGGTTTCCGCAACTTGCAGAGGGTTTTTCGATGAAAAAAGAAGATATTTTTAGGGTTGAATCTTACCGGAAATGTCGATCTGCACTCAAGAGCAGCTGAACTCGCGTCTTCCTCCAAATCCGGGCGAAAAAACAGGTATTTCTTATGTTTTTTGTGATTTTTTCGCTGACAACCCCCTCTTTTATCGATAAAAGTGGGTTGGTGGCTACAGTTCCCACCCGTGGTTGGTGGGAACAGTGATATGTCGTCCTGATCTTGAAAATATCGATAATATCGGCGAGATTTCGGCGAAATCTGGAAACGAAACGAAATATTGGGGTTTCGGTGTCGCCAGTGCAGCGACACCGAAATTATCGGCGATATTTCGATAATATCGCCGACAATTTGAACACTGGTGTTGTGTAGGGTTGAACACCAGTAGCAACAAAACCTTCAAATAAGGCCTGCCTTATATTTATATGATATCCAAACTGCTTATAAGGTCATTTCCAATTGGATTAAGTGAAAACACCTAAAATATAGTTTGATACAAAACTTTTGTGGCCTATTTAAGTTTATTTTCCATCCAATATATTTATAAGGTCACAAATACCTATATGAAGAGGGAAAAAAAATCATATTGATCCAAGACTTCTTTGACCCCAAAAAGGGTTTCAATGGTAGACGTTCAATCCCCCGCTGCTTTTGCAGCCAGTGTTCAAATTGTCGGCGATATTATCGAAATATCGCCGATAATTTCGGTGTCGCTGCACTGGCGACACCGAAACCCCAATATTTCGTTTCGTTTCCAGATTTCGCCGAAATCTCGCCGATATTATCGATATTTTCAAGATCAGGACGACATATCACTGTTCCCACCAACCACGGGTGGGAACTGTAGCCACCAACCCACTTTTATCGATAAAAGAGGGGGTTGTCAGCGAAAAAATCACAAAAAAATAAGAAATACCTGTTTTTTCGCCCGGATTTAGAGGAAGACGCGAGTTCAACTGCTCTTGAGTGCAGATCGACATTTCCGGTAAGATTCAACCCTAAAAATATCTTCTTTTTTCATCGAAAAACCCTCTGCAAGTTGCGGAAACCGCTTGCAGGCCGAGATCTTGTACCAAAATAGAGGTTTTGTTTGATTTGGGATGAGGGAGAGAAACTTTCGGGTAGAAAATCTCGGAGTAATCGGTGGGAAGGAATGAAATTTCAAAATTTTCGGAAGGGGAGAGGGATTTTGGGGTTTTTATCGCGATTTGGGGATCGGGAGGGCCGCGGGCAGATGCGTACTCGGTTACGCGGTACGCTCTTATCGTACTGACTAACGCTGTGGGGCCCACCGAGAATGCATCTCGTCTATCCATGCGGTCCATTCGTTTTTCCATATTGTTTTAACGGTTGAGACAAAAATTTAATGGCACCAAAAGATCAAGTGGACCACACCATTGGAAACATTTGAATAATGACTTCCACCGTTAAAACTTTTCTAGGGCCCACAGTGATGTTTATTTCTCATCCAACCGTTCATAAGATCACACAGACATGGATGAAGGGAAAAACAAATAGAAGTTTGATCCAAAACTTCTGTGGCCCCCAAGATATTTTCAACGGTAAATGTTCAATTTATATTGTTTCCTATGGTGTGGTCCACTTGAGGTTTGTATATACTTATTTTTTAGGTTCAAGACCTAAAATTATCTGTTACAATGGATGGACGGAGTGGATAAAATACATAAATCATGATGGACCCCACAGGTGGGCTTGGACGGTGCAACCTCACTTGGTTGCACACCACCCCACCACGAGCTTGGGCGGCTTGGGCTCTGGGTGCATGCTGCTATATGGGCCCCACCACGATGCATCTGTTGTATCCATTCAGTCCATTAATTTTTAAATATTATTTTAGAGCTTTAACCAAAAAATGAGGTAGATCTAAAACTTAGGTGGGCCACACCATGGGAAAATAGTAGTGATTGGATATCCACCATTTAAATCCTCCTAAGGCCCACTGTACTGTTTATTTGACATCCAATCCGTTAATTAGCTCATAAAAACTCAGATGAAGGGAAAAAACAAAGATCAGATTGTTCCAAAATCTTTATGGCCCCCAAAAAGTTTCTAATGGTCATAGTTCATTCAACACTGTTTCTTGTAATGTGGTCCAACTGAGATTGGGATATACCTTTTTTTTTTCTAAATATCATAAAATTATCTATATAAATAGATGGACGGCATGGATGAAACACATACCTCATGGTGGGGCCCACAGAACACGGCAGGGGAGTAGCCAAATCCCTCTCCGCGGCGTGCGGACCAGGGACGCGGATTTTCTACAGAAGACCGTCTGCTAGCTCAGGTGGGGCAGGTGGGGCCCACTGTGATGTTTGTAAGAAATCCTCTCCGTCCATCGATTTTGTGATTTCATTTTAGGACCTCTTGTAAAAAATGAAAGATATCCAAAGCTCAAGTGAGCCGTACTAAAGGAAAATGTGGTTTGGAAAATTCCTACCGTTGAAACCTTTCAACAGTGATGTTTAGATGCAAACCATACCCAAAACTCTGTTGGACCCACCGTAAATGCATGTGGTTCATCCACGCCGTTCATACGTTTTTAAAGATCATTGTAGGCGTTGAGACCAAAATTGAAGTATGTCCACACCTCAACTGGACCATACCACGTGAAACAGTGGAAATATTTATTTCCACCGTTGAAACGTTTCTAAGGCACCTGGTAATGTTTATTTTTCATCCAACCTGTTCATAGGATCTAACAGATATGGATGAAGGGAAACAAACAAATATCATCTTGATCTAAAACTTCTGTAGCCCTCAAGAACTTTTCAACGGTAGAAGTTCAATTCACACTGTTTACTTTGGTGTGGTCCACAAGATATTTTTATAGGCTTCTTTTTTTGGCTAAAGCCCTAAAATTATCTGGTAAAATGGACGAACGGGTTGGATAAAATGCATGAATGAAGGTGGGCCCCACAGAGTTTACTCAATACGCTTAGGGCCTGTTTGGCCGGACCGATCCCACGGTATTAGGTGGGATGGGATTCAAAAAACATCTTCATTGCCTATGGCCGGGACTCTTCCCTGTTACCATGGGATTAGCGTAATTCCCTTTTTTGTTTGTAATACGGTGGTACATTGAAAGGATGTACCCACCATCATTTGAAACTATTGGCAGTAACATACGTGTTATATCTAAACCATTTATTTGTTTTTTAACCTCATTTTATAGCATGGGCCTAAAAATGAGGCAGATCCAAAACTTATGTGGTCCCAAAGAAGTTTTCAACGGTAAGTATTCAATCCCCATTGCTTTCTATGGTGGGGTTCACTTGAGCTTTAAATCTACCTGATTTTTTGGCCCATGCTCTAAAATGATCTCGAAAAATGGGTGGACGATGTGGATATAGCCCACACATCATGCTGGGACCTACACAACTTGCTAACATTGAGTGATATTAGCACGGGACCCAATACGATGCCATCTGGCCTACTTCCAAGCTTTTCCACTCTTCCCAAACATGGCGCGGAATTGGCACAGGACCAGATGCAATTCCATCCCACCTACACAATCCGAATCCGCCAGGGGGCGCTGGGAACGGATTGGCTACTCCCCCTGACACCAGCACCGTGGCTGGTGGTCGGTGCTTTGTGGGCCCCAACATGATGTATGTTTTTCATCCATTCCGTTCATCCATTCTTACAGATCATTTTAGGGCTTGGTACAAGAAATGATTGGAATATAAATCTTAGGTGGGCCACACCACAGACAAAAATAATGAATTGATATTCACAATTAAAATCCTCCTAAGGCCCATGCATCGTTTATTTGACATCCAATCTGTTGGTTTGGTCATAAAGACCCAAATTGAAGGGAAACAATAAATATCACTTCATCCAAAACTTTTATAGCCCCCAAAAATTTTTTAATGGTCAAAATTAATTCAACACAGTTTCCTATCATGTGGTCCCCTTGAGATCGAGATATACTTCATTTTTTTTTTATCATGTATAAAATGATATATAAAAATATATGGACAGCATGGATGACACACATACATCATGGTGGGCCTCACGGAGCACCGACCACCAGCCAATGGCTGGTGTCAAGGAGAGTGGCGTCACTTCAGTGACGTCACCAAGCTTTGTGGACCCTGCCATGATGCATGTGTTGAATTCATACCGTCCATCCATTCAGAGAGAGAGAGTTTTATGGCATGAGAAAAATAATGAGATAGATTTAAAGTTCAAGTGGACCCCACCATATAAAACAATGGGGACAGTGATCCACCGTTCAAAACTTCCCCAGGGCCAAAGAAGTTTCCCATCAAGCTGATATTTTTATTTTCACTTCATCTATTTCTATGTTAACTTATGAATAGGTTGGATCTAAAAAATACATAATGGTGGGCCTTATAAATGTTTCAACGGTGGGACCCGATTAGGGAAAAAGTGTTAAGCATCTATTGGTAGTATGGTGCACTTTAGCTGTATAAGACCTGATTAAATGCTTTTATCTTTGCCATCAAGCACCTCTCATCTCTTTACACGTGTGCACGTTTAGAAAATCTGGACCGTTCATGTGTTGGGACCTGTTATTGAGGGTCCATGGCCCATTTTCGATACTTGTCGGATATTCTCAGTATTTGATCAGAGAACTTGTTATTGCCATTGAATTTGTGGACGCTCCCTCTAATTGGCCTGGATCATCCATCCATTCAGTTACCAATGTTCTAGATCTAATGCTCCATCAATAGCTTTGAAGGATGAAGCAATATGCTTGATTTAGGAACCTGACTTGTTCAGGTTACAGTTGGTACTTGTACAAGTAAGGCCCATGATTCAGTGATCTAAGCCATTGATATGGTGGGCCAAATGTGAATGCTCCATGCATCAAACTTGCGATGGAAGAATAAATACATCAAGGTGGGCGCCATAATCAGGACCGCACTGTCGTGGATGAGGCTGGGGCTGCACATGCACATGCATTCATAAAGTAAAATTCAATCCATCCGCACTTTTTTTTGTCGATTATTGCAAATTTGTATACTACTAGGGAGCACAATGTCGTCTGGATCGGGAAAAGGAGGAGCAAGGGACATAGGGTGGAAACACGGACGGCCAGTGGAGGGGAATAAATATGGAGCCATATGCAACTATTGTGGCCAAGTGATACGGAGTGGGGGAGTGTCTAGGCTAAAAGAACATTTAGCAGGGGGATACAAGAACGTGAAAGACTGTCCAAGTGTAACAAGGCCAGTGAGAGAGGAGATGAGAAGAGTGTTGACTGAAGCGAAGTCACGTAAGCTGCAACAAAATGATTGGGAGAGGGATATGAGGGAAGAACTACGAGGCACTAGACGGGGCGTAGGTGCTATCGACGAGCATGATGACGACGACGATGAGGTGATCGCATACCCCAATGATTGTGTTATGGCTCGAGAAAGGAGTGATTTTAGACAAGTGATTCATGAGTCTCGGGCTTCAGAGTGGGAGAGGGAGCAAAGAAGACGGATTGATGAGAGTAGGCCGTCGTTTGGGACGTCCCGACATGAGACTGGTGGGACCAGCAGACGTTTTGAGGGAGGCAGCGGGCATGTTATACAACGGACGCAAAGCGCTCGTGTCCCAGATGCATCCATCGCAGGTGTTAATCAAAAAAGATTAAAAAATATGTGGAGCAAGGGGCTTAGGGAGAAAGTAGGTGGTGCTATATCTAGGTGGTTCATCTCGAGCCATATACCAGCAAATGCAGCAGCCAGTCCTCACTTTAAAAATATGATTGAGGAGGTGCAGCGTGCCGGGCCCGGCGTGAAGCCTCCCACGCCACAAGAGATTCTTGGCGTCTACCTCGATCGGGAGCACGAGGAGATGCAAGCTTGGGTACGTGGACTCAAGCCAAACTGGAAGCAGTACGGGGTGACAATCATGTGTGACGGGTGGACGGGACCCACGAAATTGTCCATTATCAATTTCATGGTGTACTGTAGAGGACAACCAGTTTTTCTCAAATCTATTGATGCATCGGCCAAAATAAAAGAGCACGAATACATATATGCTCTCATAAAAAGAGTGATTAGAGAGGTTGGGTCCCATAATGTTGTCCAAGTTGTGACGGACAATGGCAGTGCGTTCGTTAAGGCGGGGAAGAAATTGATGAAGAAGTTCAATCTCTATTGGACCCCGTGTGCGGCACACTGCATTGATTTAATGCTCGAGGAGATAGGCCAAAGGGATTCTGTCAAGAAGACTATCCAGGATGCGAGAAGAGTGACAAACTTTATATACAATCACTCATGGTTGTTGGCTGCAATGCGTGAGTGTTGTGGAGGGGACATTGTTCGACCAGGCACGACACGATTCGCCACGAACTTCATTGCACTCGACAGCTTATATAGGCACCGCGTGGGTCTGAGAAATTTGTTCAGATCCGAGAAATACATGGAGTGGAATCAGAGGAAGACCGATGGTGCAAAGACATGTTCGAAGATAGTGCTTTCCGATTCCTTCTGGGAAAAAGTTCACAACGTCGTTTCCTTTCTGCATCCGATGTACAAGGTCCTACGAGTCGTAGATAATGAGATGTGGCCTTCGATGGGGTCAATGTATGAGCTTATGAGAATTATGAGAGAAGGAATAATGACTGCAATCCCCAGTTCGTATCAATGGGTGATCAATATCATCGATCATCGATGGACTAGGACCCTCCAGCATCCACTCCACCAAGCCGGTAAGTTTCTTAATACAATTGAGTACCTTAAGCATCACTTCTGTTTGCATGTTAATACAACTGAGCAACTAATATTTGGGTTTCAGCATACTATTTGAATCCCAAATTTCATTACAAACGTCGGCTCCATGAGAATCAAAATTTGACGATGGCTGTCCACGAGGTGTTTGAACGATTGTTCCCAGAATCAACAGCGCATGCAGATTTCGGTAACCAGGTAATGCAATAAATTTTCTTCCTTATAGCCTTTAGAAATATGGGTGATTAAAAATAATGACCTGTGAATCCGTGTTTACAGTTATTGCGGTTTAGGGATGCGAGGGGTACGTTCTCATCTGCATTAGCAAAAGCATCGACTGAAACGATGATGCCATGTAAGTATGGTAACAAAATTAGGTAATTGCATTTTTCGTTTAAACTTCATACTAAACTAAGCTCCTTATGGATATATAGGTGAGTGGTGGGCGATGTACGAAGTCGACACGCCCGCACTGCAGTTATTAGGCAGTCCGTGTTCTCGCACAGATTGTATCCTCCTCACCGTGTGAGAGGAATTGGAGCACATGGTCACTCATACACACCAACAAGAGGAACAGGTTGGCATATGAGAAGCTGCAAAAGCTCGTTTACTGCCACTACTAGATGAAGTTAAGAGAGAGGCAATTGAGGGTAGATCGAGACATGGAGGAAAATCAGGACCCACTGGACCTGTTGTCTATAGGTAACATGGCACAGATAGGTGATGATGATGAGGACCCACTTTATGAGTGGGTCAAATCAGCTGATTTAGATGATGCGGAGGGAGGCCCTACTCCACAGGTAGCCGAGGGAGCAGCGACTCTGGGTATTGATGTCGATCAGGTAGTAGAGGAACAGAAGGTGGATACAGACTCCTTTGATCCTTTGGTGAGGAGTTCGGCACGTTCTAATAAGGGTAAGGAAGCATCTTCACGGTCCCCTCCTCATCATCAAGTTGTAGTGAGTGATGATGATGATGAGACTCAACCCCCAGTTGACACTGGTCCTGGGGACGACGACGACAGCGATGATGATGACCACGGCGATGACGACGGTGATGAGAGAGGGGACGGAGGCACCGACACTAGTATAGGTGGTACTAGTGGGGGTAGGGGTGGCAGTGGTGGGGGATATACGACGGCTCAGAGCCAACGATCCGTTGGCCAGTTCACTGAGGAGCAAAGCTTTGACCATGCCACTCAGGACATGGACCATGGATCTCGTCCACCATCCAGAGCGAGAGCATCGGAGCCCACATATATGTTCGAACGTCGTTCGAAGAAGAAAGCCGGACGCGCCGCGGCTGATGCCCTCACACGCAGCTTGTCATCTATGGACATAAGTTCAGATCGGGGGAGCTCCACCTCTGTCCCACCTTATGCTCATGGGGGATATCATGGGTATGGCCGTGACAGCTCTGACATTCAGTCACGCTCATTTATCCATGAGTACAGGCAGCCAGAAGATAGTTCTTCGAGTCATGACCCTTTGACAGGTGGATATTCGGGATACCCGTACGACTGGCAGCAATACTATCAAGGAGTGGGGGTTAGACTTGATCTGTTCCCTCAGTACCCTGCTCAGGAAATGCCATCGATGTATGTCACGCAATTCCCACGTCTAGGCGTACTCGTACAGTTTGGGGAGGATGACTATCAGAGGTACATAAGAGAGTTCCTCAATTGGTACGAGCAGAGGATGACTTGGGAACAGTACTGCCAATATGTTGGGCAACAGTACTACTCTCAACTGCCACGGGATCCAGACAATGATTACGAGCCACCTCGTCACTCTATGTGGGGATGAAAAATGGCCAGAAATGTGTATTTTTTTAATTTATTTACTTTTGCATGTCTTAATTGTTGTAAGCTTGCATTTGTATTATATAAACTCATTTTGATTACTATTTGAGTGATTTCTTACAACAACGCATGCTTTTTGGCCCCCATTAAATGAAAACTTTTAATTTAATATATTCTTTTTGCAAATTTTTTATTCCTGAATATGTAAATATATGTATTTAGGCATGTCCTGAAGTTTCACTGAAAAATTCTACCATTTTCTCCATGTTTCCCCCTTTTTCCCTGCATTTCCGGTTATCAGCGATATTATCGGCGATAACGATATTATATCTTTATCTCCGGCCAGCGAAACTTGTAGCGACACCGACAACTCGAACACTGCACAACACATAGTGACAATCTTCCCATTGAGAGGAATTGAGGGCCTTATGATGATATTTTAGTTTTCTATTGAGTATTTTAGTTTATTTGAATTAAATATAATGATTTTCTTCTCGTTTAATAAAAAATAATTTCTTTATAATGTAAAACATTTCCAAACGAGAAATAGGGGCAAATGTGTCAAATTAACATATTTCAAATATTTAAGATGTTTGTTAACAAACAGGTTGTTTCAAATTCAATATTTAATTTTCAAACTTCAACCATAATTATCAAACAAGTTTTACTTCATATTTCAGATTTAGGCTTCAGATTTCAGATTTAACAAACGAGGCCTAAGGCCTTCCCCAGCCTAGCCCAACGACAACCCTACTTGTGAGCCTAATCAGTCTTAAACCTATAGCCGCCCCCGGGATATGAAAATCATTCCATAATCGCTCCCATGACCTACAAACACTATCGAACTTGAATGGTATATACATGGTTAATAATTACATATGTAAATATGAATAAATAGTTAGTAATTGTCTTTTGAATGGTGTTTGTTTAAAGTGAGAAATACCTCAACAATTATGCTTTCAAAATAACACCAGGAAGAAGAATGGGGCTTCGGAACCATCAAAATTCATGGGTCCCACGGTGATGTATGTATGTATGTGATATATGCCATCAATCGATTTTACCATCTCATTATAGGGCATGAGCCAAAAAATGAGGTAGATTAAAAGTCCAAGTGGACCATGCCGCGTGAAACTAGGAGGTTAATAATGTCCACCATTCAAAATTGAAACTTTCATAGGGCCCACAAGAATGTGAATATATCATCCAACCCGTTCATAAGATCACACTAACATATATGAAGGGTATACACAAATATGGCTTGATCCAAAACTTCTATGGTCCCTCGTAAAATTTCAATATTAGGTGTTCAATTCCCACCATTTCCTATGGTGTGGTCCACTTGAGCTTCATATTTGCCTCGTTTTTTAGCCCATGCCCTAAAAAGAGCCTGCATAACAAATAAATGGTGTGGATAAGATACAAGCATCATGGTGGGCCCCCATAAATTTTATTTGTGGGACTTGTGCGAATTCAATTATGTTGAATGGGAAGCTGTTCAAACAAGCTCATTATCAACATCAGCATCGAGATCGACCCCATAATTACCAAGGTAAGTAGTTAATATTCATTTACTGGCAAATACATGTGTAAATGAAATAACAAACACCCCCTTAATTGCTCCTCTGAATTGAAATTGCTTCTCATACCTGTAATCGCTCCCGATACCTAAAATCACTCCTCGAACACTCTTGAAACCTATGCTCACTCCTAGGATCAATAATCGTTCAAAAAAATTGTAAGTTATTTATAACTATTTTTAAGACTTGTGATCACTTCTTAACTACTCCCAATTCTTGAAATTGCTCCTTCTACCTATAATCGTTGCGTTGGTGGCAGTGACACGGTCTCCCCTTTTTGTATATATGCGTGTACATATGTATTTGTGCACACACACACGCACGAGTATGGCCTTACTCGTGTGTGTGTGTGTGTGTGTGTGTGTGTACATATTAAGTGCCCATGCATATTCAACAATCTGATTTATTAATTCATGTATGGATGAATATATTAATGTATTCGTGAATGCATGTAATGGCAGACATTAATTGACGGATGGAATGATGGATGTGTACATGTGTGTGTGCATGGATAGTTGGATGTGTGGATGGATGGATACATGGGCATATGGATGGACATGGATTGGATGGCTATGTGCATGTATGCATGGTGAATTGTACATACAGAGGGATGGATCATGTATGTGTGTATGTATATATGTATGGGTTAATTGATGGATGAATGGATTGTTAAACATGTACATATGTATACACCATAGTTTATAAAGTGAGTTTTTCCCAATACACTGCTTATAATCGTGTAACATCCTGGATTTTTCACTATTTAGGATTTTAAAAATTTTTTATTTTTTTTTAAATTAACTCATATTATCACTTACTGACCATTAGCCCTCGATGTTAGCTTATACACGGGTGGACCAGTCTGGTCGTGATTGGACCGAGTGCGGGCCGTCAAGCCGATAGCCCGTTTACACTTAATAATAGCCCGTACGGGCTATACCGCAATGTGGGAATGTCAGAAAATTATAAAATTTTAGGAAACCATAGATCTCACTGGGCTTGTGGTCCATCACAGACCACGGACTCATTGGACACCTAGAAGTTAATTATTTGAGTCGTTCCAACAGCACTTGTCAACCCATCCAAGGCTAGAGTTGAAATCTGGCACCGATGAATGAAATTGAGACTCCGGGCTTTTCAGCCGTCGAATTTCTTCTAGATTTACGGTGAAGGTCTAGTGTGTTGTCCTACACCTGTCCACAAAATTTGGGACCCGATCGTGACACGGTAACCGTTGATCGCAAATTGGACCGTTGCGGTAAAACCCCGCATCCGTTTGCCCTTAAATTTTGCACTGCCCTTCATCAGGCCATGAAGCACTTATCCTATACATTTCATGACCGGGGACTCATCAGAGCAACCCCGTTACTCTTTTAGCCTAAAATCAACGGTTTAGAGTAAGCATGACCAAATCTCCACTTTCACTAGTTATAAATAGGCCACACTATGAACATAGTTAATCCAAACCCTAATCATTGCCCCTGAGAAATCTTAATGCCTAATTCATTCAAGAAATGCCCTGATTTTCTGAACAAGCTCTATACCGCTTGTTGGCGGGCCACTAGTTCCAAAACTATAAAATAATGTCCATCATACTGGGCTTGATGCCCATCGCGGGAGTTGGACTAGGGTACTGTCCAAAATCGCTCAACTTGAGCTGAATGACGAGTGCATAAGAAGCACAAATACCCTAAAGAAAGGAGTTGGAACTTAAGTGAATTGAGTCATCCACTCTTATTCAAAGTTGAGGATTTCGGACCGTTGGTTTGTGACCAAACTTCACACGTGGAGTAAGAATATTTCCTTGCTCATATTTGTATAGTCGTGGCCTCGATCGACCATCGGTGACCGTTGAACAGACTTCTAATCATGTCTATCGATCGGTGCATCCAAATGGCGGGCCGATCATGTTCATACGTAGATCATCATTAGGGCTGACTATCCTACAGTGTATATCAATAAGTACACCCCGTAGTGGGTCATAAAGCTTAGAAAGACCCTCTCATAAGTCTAGTATAGTAAAAACCCAACACTTGGGGCCATTTCTATAAAATTTGGCATTATAAAATGGCCTCGTTTGGGCACCCCCTCTCCCCATACGATTTTGCCCTGGAAGAGAGAGGAGGAGAAAGAGAGAGGAAGAAGAGAGTGAAGGATGGTGTTGTTGATGGTGGGGCCCAAGGAAGCTTAACCTTGCAACTCTCTACCCCTTCTCCAAGGAAATCCCTACACCATAAACACAAGAATCGTCCGTTGGTCGTCTAGGTAAAACCCCTCACCCCTTTTTCTTGAAATTCATGTATTGAGAAGAGATTGACATGGATTCTAACACATAAATGCCTGCTTTAGGGATTCCGGCCGTTCAACCCAAAAAATCCATCTTCCTAGGTCGTCTTCCAAGCCTTTAAAAATTCGGAGGTGCGGACTATTGTTCTTAGGTGGCCTAGCACCAATTTTAGTACGAGCTTAATGATTTTGATTGCTTGGATGTTATATTTGAAAGTCTAGGGAAACCCTAGGAATTGTATGTTGGTTGGAATTGTATGGATTTACATGTTTGGCTCTCTCTTATGATGTCGTTCATGTTTCTCACATGATTTGGTGAATGGATGATCATATGCTCATGCCGTGTTGATTTTTATATATTGTTGTTTCTTATTATGTATGATTTCATTACTCTTGTGAATATGATTTCTTAAGATGGAGGAAGTGCTTAACTCCCTCACACACACCCACATCTCACATGCACTTGTTTCATGATACTGTTAGCCTTGTTTGTCATGAGAATTTGAATTGTATGTGAGAAGTATGAGGACATGATGTTGTTTATGCTAGATGATACATTGGTAGTTGGCATGCTATGAATCACTAGTTATACCCTTGGGTTGGTCAGAAACAGGAGGAGAGCGAAGATGGTTTTGTTGGAAAGACCACCTCGAGGCTAAACCCATGTGTGAGACTCGTATCCTAGCCTGTACCATTCCATAGGCTCCTGCGGTCCTCCCAGTCGAATTCCGGCGACCTGCGATGCGTAGATAGCATTTGCATGCGACCTTGAGTGTCATCCTGTCATTTCGAGTCGGCTTGACCTAAGACGTATGTCATTGCGACCGCATCGTCGCTGCGGTTCCAACGCCGCGTCTTGTATGACAATCCGAGATGTACATCAAAAGATGTAGGCCGCGCTTTATTTGAACCTTGATGGCATTTGTGGGACCCACCTATGGCATGACACACCACCCTATGCATGCATGACACCATTATCCTCATAATTTTCTACCCACCTATGGCTAGTCTAGACCCCTAGCCATCTAGGGCTAGTCTAGATCCCTAACCCCCCTCCCTTACATTCATTATGACATGCATTTATTACTCTCTCTCTCTTATCTTTTTCCCTTCCTCTTTCTTTCTTATTTCCTAGCAAGAGAGAGAGCTCCCAACGTCCATTAGAGCTATCCATTTCCAACTCTTTTGCAAGCTCTCCACCCCTAAATCCAACCCTCTAAAATCAATCTCAACCATTGAATTTTGTTCCTTTGGAGCTCTAGATCACATTGGTGGAAGACGGAGTCCAAGATCTAAGGTGGGTGCTTCTCTCTCTCTCTTTCTCATTTTTTTTGTGTAATGTATGGCGCACTCGGATGGACCCCACCTTGATGTATGTCTTATCCAAACCACCCAAGTCATGTGGACTCTACCTTACGGTGGCAATATATATATATATATATATGATGGATTCAAATCAAGTGGGTCACGTTGATGTGGGACCCACCTTGATGCAATGTGGGTCGTCGTACACGTGGGACCCACTATGATGCCCATGAACATCCATGCCGTCCAGCGTCCCTGGACGTTGGACGTGCGGCAGGAGTGGCTACCACAGAGTGCGTGTACTGACATGGGCGGTTTCTGGCAGCAAAAAAAAAAAAAAAAAAATTTCTTTTAAAGTTTGGGGTGGGCCGCTCATGCAAGCCCCACCTTGATGTATGTAGATAATCCACGCCGTCTATTCCGTTGTTCAACTCATTTTAGGCGTTGAGCCGAAAAATGAGTCCAATCTGATAATTGACTGGGCCATACCATAGGAAATATTGGTATTACCATTAAAACCCACATTGACTCTCCTATTCGTCAAAAATACATCACATATTGGTCTCACTTGGTTGATCGGGGGCGGTAGAATCCAATGGACGGGTTGGATTTTTCAGATACGGGCCCTATACATGAAAAACCATGAAATTTAAATATAAAAAAAAACCAAAGCAATGGAGCAGCGTCAGCTGCTGCTGTCAGCGCTGCTGCTCGCTGACGGACGGGCGGACTGGGCTGGGACCACGGGTCCCAGCCGTGGACCCCACCATGATGTTTTATAAAATCAACACCGTGAAATTTGATGGCCCCCATCTGAACATGGGCCATGTCAAAAATCAGCCGTATGCACTACTCAGGTGGCCCACATCGCCGAAAACAGTGGGGACTGGATGTCTGCCATTGAAACCCTTTGGGTTCCACGGAAGTTTTGGATCAATTTGAATTTGTTTTTCCTCTCCGTCAAGGACTGTGTGACCTTATGAATAGATTGGACGGCAGATAAACTTTATGGTGGCCCCACGTGGGACCCACTTGCGTGGAAACGGATTGGGTAGTGTACTGCACACAGCTACATATAGCTGCTGTATTGACGTCAGCACCCATGTGGGTCCATATGATGTATATATCTTATGTCCACGCCGTCCATTCGATGGATCAGACCGTTCATCTGGTGGGACCCACTGATGTTTGTCTTACCACACCGTCCGTCCAGACATGGGTCTGGGTGGTGAACCATCTCATTCAAATAATAATAATAAACTAAGTATAAATGATTTTATTATATATTGTTATATATACATATAATATATATATAGACAAATATCTGATGGGCCCCCACGTGGGACCCACCTGTTGAATAGAAGCAGACTCACACCAGCAGGCAGCTAGTGTGATTGACGACAGCAAGTTCTGGCGGGTCACACCTTGATGTACGTGATGCAATTGCACCATCCAGCAGGTTTGGACAGTGGGACCACCTTGATATATGTTTTGATCCACGCCGTCAGTACATGGGACGTGTGGACCCAACTTGATTGGATGTATTTTATCTTCCCACCGTCCAGCACAGCAGATGGAGGCACATTGATGTATGAGGTCTGCCTTGATGAATGTGTTGTATTCACATTATCTGTTCATTTTGATTGACGTATGGCACACCTTGATGCATGCATTCTATATTCACACTGTCCAGTAGCTACTGGATGGTGGGGCCCTCCCTATTATACGTTTATTATATGTGTTGTATAAGCATACCGTCCATATGTAGTATGAGCCAGCACGATGTATTTATTTATCCGCACCGCCTAATCTCTGGACGCGGGATGTGGAACCCGTGTGACATATGTATTTCATTCCATGCAGTCCTTCTGTGTAAGGTCCACCTTGATGCATCCGTTGTACATATGGATCCCTCATGATATATATAAGTTTTATATCCGTACTGTCCAACTATTTGGACGGGATGCACCAAAATGTATTTTTATCCACGTCATCCAGGGTAGGCAGCCCATTATGATATATATCAGGGCCCATGGGTTGGGCCCATTGAGATGTATTCAAGGCCCTTGGGTTAAGGCCCATCGAAATGTATTAAGAGCCCGTGAGCAGAGCCCACCTCATATATTCCATCCTAACCGTCCAAATCATAGAGGACTAGCCTCGATGTATGTTTTATCCACACCGTCTGTGGGACGTGTGACCCACTAGATGTATGCATGCTATATCCACACTAACCATCTATTGGGGCCCATCAGTTGCATGTACAGGGCCTACCTATTGTGCATTGTGCTGCCAATTGGTGTGACCCACTTGATGTGTACGAGGCCCATTAGTGCAGCCCATTGATGCAAGGCCTATTGTGACATGTATTGGGCCCATGACGCGTGACCCATTTGATGCGTATAAGACCCATGGGTAGGGCCCACATGTTATGTATTTGGAGCCTGTGAGCAGGGCCCACCTGAGGTATGTATATGGGGCCCATTGATGTGGCCCACTTGTATTTGAGGCCCACGGGTTACGGCTCATACGTCATGACCCATTGTGATGTATACTCAGCCCATACGTCGTGGCCCATTGTGATGTATACTCGGCTCATACGTCATGGCCCATTGTGATGTATACTCAGCCCATACGTCGTGGCCCATTGTGATGTTTTTCCAACCCATTTAGTAAGGCCATTGTGATATATTTCTGCTCATATAATGAGGCGCTCATATGATGCAACCCATAGCGATGTGCATTAGGCCCATGTGATGCGACCCACTTGATTTATGAGACCATTGTGTGAGGTCATGGGCCTACTATATGTTTGGCCATATGTGGGCCACTCGTTGGGAGCAATATTAATTAGATGTCCACATTGTGACCTTCCCTTAGGCCTCGATCGGCCGATTGCCGATTATCAATCGAGGCCGAATATCGATTCTGATTGTTGTGGCCAACTGTCGATTATCGATCGAGGCCGTTTATTGATTTTAATTCGTCGTGGCCGATTGCCGAATATCGATCGAGGCCGATTACTGATTTTGATTTGTCATGGCTGATTGTCGACTATCGATCGAGGCCGATTACCGATTTTGATTTGTGGTGGCCGATTGTCGAATATCGATCGAGGCCGATTACTGATTTTGATTTGTCATGGCCGATTGTCGACTATCGATCGAGGCCAATTACCGATTTTGATTTGTCATGACCGATTGCCGATTCCGATTGTCGGGGCCCAATGCGATGTATATGCGATCCATATTTGAGGCCCGACGTGATGACTATTTAGCCCGTGTCTAAGGCCAATGTGATGTATATTGAGGCCTAGGTGATGAGGCTCATTATGATGCATTTTGAGGCGATGGAGCCCGTTGTGATGTGTGTTAGGCCCATGTGAAAGGCCCATCGTGATGTGTATTAAGCTCTTGAGCAAGGCCCATGGTGTTGTATATTTGGCCCTTGTGTGAGGTCTTAGGTCCACTATATGTTAGGATCTATGTGGGCCATTCCTTGGGGGCAATGTCGGTTAAATGTCCACATTATCGAGGTCAATTGTCGTTGCCGGTTATTGATACCGATTATGAGTATGTGACAGCATTGCATCATGATACATGCCCATACGCATCATCTGCATGTTTGTTATGAGATGTGGTTAATCATTGCATATGTCATTGAGCATGTTGTTATGAGACTCCTGATAGGCGGAGGTTATCTCGCTTGAGCACGCAGTATGCACAAGATTGATGCATGACTGGATTGTATGACTCGTGCATCTCACGTTATAATTACTGTACGCCCTAGCGACATCAGGGATGTAGCCTCCCCAGGCATATCGTGGATGGCCAGATGGGACACCGAAAATGTTTGGTTCTAGCATACGGGCGCCATAGATGTCCCTGGGTGAAAATCCCTAAACCTCCGAGGTCAGGAGACGCCCCAACGACGAGACCGAGTGGATATATGAGTGCCCGAGTGCCGAATACCAGGAGGCCGCGTCTCCCACTGTGTCTTGGTCGGTTGAGAGGGGGTGTGGCCTTACCCGCCCGAGGGTAGGGGGCATTACTAGGCTGAGTTTGACCAGCTCGTGAATGGGTCCGCTATCGACATGCCGAATAGGTATTGACAGACTATTGGCTAGGCGGATATTGAGGTTTCTTACGCTCACTTGGACCATGCGGCTGGGAGAGAGGCAGTGCCATTTGGAGTGTACTAAACTCCGGTGATGATCCCAGAGATGAACAGTACTGATATGTGGATTTAGTGAGCAGGAGTTGCATACTCATTCATGCATTCATTCATTCACTATCTACTCGGGTTGGTGGTACGCAATTAGTTGTTACGTGTGCCTTCGCAATGGCCAAGATTTCGGTTGGGGCACGCGACTAACCTGAGATCAGGAGTCTACCACATTGAGTCTGACTATCCAAATTTAGGTATGGGACTGGTTTGGATAGAAGTCTCTTGTGATGGACCCCATAGCCTGCGATACTACGTACTACCATCCCGACTTCACACCCCAGCATGGTCATTCCATCCGCACCGCATATTGCATTACATCCGCGGCATACGACATCTTGGGTTACTGTGCTTCTGCATTTACATGGTCTAGATATGGCTGACGTATTTGTGAACACATAAGGAATTATATACCCCATTGCATTCTCGACGTTTGGTATTTGGCTCTTTATGACTCCTCGTTTGCGTAGCTGTTATATATTACGTATTCTGATATTGATTGGCTCATGGACTTGTTCGTATTTCCGCTTACTCTGTTATCGTATGATCTATGATCTTGTGAGTATTTCTGTTTACTCTGATAATTCCTGCTCTTGTCAGTATTTCTGCTTACTCAAATAATTCATGATCTTGCTAGTATCTTTGCTTATTCCGATATTGTACATTTTATGAATTACCAGTACTTCCAGTTTGTATGATAATGACATTGTATTGAATACTTGGCACTTACCTTGTGCACACACTTACACCACCCTCTAAGCTTTCTATAAGCTTATGCACGATAGATGCGTGCAGGTGTTATTAGGTTGCAGCAGCGTTGAGCTTGGAGCGTGCAGTTGTATTCTGGAGCTTTGATTTCGATATATGTATTTTCTCTTTCAGCATTGTACTCAAATGATTATAGTAGTGGATATGTGATGATGATCTTGCCTTTGTGAATTGGGTAATCTTGTGATTATGCTTATTATGAGTTAAATGTACAAAAAAAAAATCCTCCTTATAGGATCCTAGGATCGGAATCTGGCGAATGGACGCTAGGACCCAAGAATAGGGTACTACGGAGGCTGTCAGCACCTGATTCGGTGATCGGGATTCCTGCAAATTCGATTTCTGGGTTTGGGGCGTGACACCATGGGTTTGGGCGAGTGCGCGTGGGCCGCAGTAGTTAGACTACATAGATTGCTTGCACCCGATGTTGTTCCGTCACGTACTCGCCTGACTCATGCGGTCTAGCCTACTATCGGACTAGCCTTGTTTGCTCATACATGTATGGAACCTGAAACACCCTACAACCGTTGTAACCCATCAATAACCCACTTGAAATTGGTCCACAACCTTGTGAGCTGGGCATGGTGGAATGGAATACTGTGTCCATGCTGTCGACCTACGCTGGGGTACCGCACCTCCCCGTAGTGATAGCGAGCGATCCCTTTTTCTCGGCACTCCTCATGTGCTTGAAGTCGGGGATGAGGAACCCGACTGGATCACGGACCGTGAGGTCTCAGCTTCACGCACTGGGGGGTCTTGGCCTCGCAACCAGTTTAGGGCATTGATATGTGGGGTGTACCAAATCCCCCAACCTGCTGGATGAATAGACCTAATTTATAACTTGGCTAAAATAATCGCATTGCATCGCACTAGTTATCAGCAGTCGAGGTCGCACTGAGGAAGTATTATCATATGCGATCGTTAGATGGAGTCGCTTGAGGGAGAGTTATGGCGAGGGCATGTATCATATCATCCTGCATACATGCACGTTAATAAGATTAGTTAAATGTTTGTGATTGACTCCTTTTCATTAAGATCATATTATAATTGATGCCTGTGATAACTTAAGAGTAATAGCACCCACTGAGTTGATCACTCACTCTCACTCTGGGACGGTGTTTTAAAACACCAACCAGACCCGTTTCTAGATGCAGGTGAGGTGGAGCTCGATGAGCCGAGCGAGGTGAGCAAGGATAGGGAAGAGGAGCTTCTCTGCTTCCGGACTTTCGACGGATCCGTTTAGTTGAGCTCGGGCTACCGCAGGGTATGGACCAGGGCCCTAGTCGCTTTGGGTCATGTATGGGTGGGGCTAGTTCCCTATTTAGATGACTTTGGATTCATTGTCTGGTTATTTTTATAATTAGTAGCAATTGATACTGCTTATGACGTACTTTTGTTTCATGCCTTGCTAAATTCTTCATTGTTTATGAGATCATCCAAATGTAATTAAAATATGAAGCCCATTAGGGCACCTATGACACCTGGGAATTTGGGAGTCGAGTTCTTACACGGCCCCTGAAAATCCGGGGTGTTACAAATCGTGTGGTCCACTTCAAACACAAAATGAGGCTTATTTTCGACTCGATTATGTATGCGGTCAAAAATATGAAAGTCGGCCTTACAATTTTGAATAAGATGTGTAGAGAGTTGGGGATCTCAAGGTGGCCTCACTAGAAGATGAAGAGCTTAAAGTCCCATTGTTAACTACGTTTATGTATATGCATGGTTCAAAGTTTTTTTTTTAAAAGCTTTTTGTTGAAAGACAATATTGTCAATAGTCAAGAATGTGGTGATTATGCGTTGCAACACATTGGGACCCGCCTCCCTCTTTCTCTCTCCTACAGATGAGATAAAACATCCCCCCTCTCTCTCTCTCTCTCTCTCTCTCTCTCTCTCTCCAGACGACTGGACAATGTCTCCCCTCTTCTGACTCCTCTCTTTCTCTTCTTTATAACTCTTTCGCTCTACCTGGGTCATATTTAATCTCTAAAAGTGTGTTTGGGAGAGGGAACTTGCAATTAAGTTACACTATATTTGTAGTAAAGTTTTAGGCAAATTTGTAAAAAAATGCTATAGGATGAAGAGCCATATTTCCGCTACAGGTTAATGGATATATATATTTTTTAAATTTGAAAAGGGAATGGGAAAACTTAATTATAAGAAATTATTGTTTAAGGTGTGTAAGATGTAGAACCACAATTACAATTTCTGATGATTTATTGCCATCTTCTTGTATTTATTTTTCATCAGATCATCTCATACCATTACTATCACCAGTAAAAAAGGAGAGTCATGAAAGTAATAAAATATAGGCGAGTATCAAAGCTTTCCTCATCTCCCGTCATTGTAGATTTACAAGTCATTAGCTCGGATTGGTTGCACGCTCTTTTGGTCCCATCAACCAACTAAAAAAATGAGCCGAATAAGGGGCGAGGATTAGGTGAGCCAAAGCTAACATCTTAGTGGGTGAGGCCCCAACCACGTTGTACTTTATGTGCCATTGGAATTTATGCACCAATGATATAAGTCTTGTGAGTGTAATTGTTTCAAATAATTAAGGTGGAGTTTTAATACTTTCATGTATGTCTACATGCATCTATACGCGCATATGTGGAGTGTTAAGAATCCCTTGATATACACTAATATAACATCCTCTGACGGCCCAAGCTTTTCAGAGAAAGTGGTGATTTGACATACTCACAACTCACACCATAAATGACCCCTTGTAGGAGAATGTATTAGGGAGGCATATTCGTTCCCTAATATGGCATTGGTTCGAGCTTTTAGAGAAACCAGTTGTTTGCAGTAATGTTGGAGCGGAATGTCTTGTATTCGAATCTCGGGAACGGCGAATATGCCTCCCTAATACATTCTCCCATGGGAGTCATTTAAGATATGAGTTGTGAGTGTCCCTCCACCCTTACTACCCTTACCCAATGGTACTTTGTCATAGTATTAGAGTTTAAGGTCAAGTGTTCAAATTCCGAAAGTAGTAAATATGTCACTGGAATATATTCTCTCACGGGGGGTCGTTTATGGTGTGAGTTGAGTGTTCTTCCACCCATTAGCCAGTATGTTCCTGTGCAGAGTTCCACCCCGCACATGCGTGGGAGGGTTGGAGTGTTAAAATGACATGATATCATAACTGGTGATTTGACATGGTATAATAACTGAAGATGAACATGTGATTTGACATGGTGTAATAATTGAAGATGGTATGATAACTAAAGGTGAAGTGTTTGAATCATACAAATAACAAATATACCACTGAAATATAGTCTAGCGTAAGTTGAGTGTCCCTCCACCATGGTGTGAGTTAAGTCTTCCTCCACCCTTGCTCAGTATTTCCTATGCAAAGTTCCACCCTCCATGTGCGGGGTATGTATATATGAGTATTTCCACACACACATATGAACAAAAAGGCTTGCCGATTTTCATGGTTGTTGCCACCAATCTTACCCCTCATGACCATGAATGCCTTTGACCTTGACATGAGTGGTGACCATGGCTAGAAGGTTCTTTAGAGTTTTGATGGTTGTAATCTCTTTTCCCAGTGATGATGAAACCTTTGGTCATAATTGGCCATTACGATCTCCATTGTCTTTCTTAATGTCGGCACGAGGGCTGGTGCCAATGACAACCTTTGCCACTGGCAATGCCTGATTTTATTTGAATTTTGGAATTTATTTATTTATTTATTTTTTCAATTTCACATTTTCAGTTTTACGGGCGACTACCATTGTCATGTAAGTGTTGCTAGTGTTGTATCCGATCCAAATCATTTGTTGGTCCTATGAAGGGTGCACCCAAATGTCCCATATCTGAGTACGGATCATCATGAAAGACTTATTTAAACCTAATTGTGAATGTCCGTGAATGAATAGTCTGATTATTGATAATTTAGAATAGAGGATCCGGATATTGTCACATAGACCCATTAATGGACAACCGATAAATGGCCCTAAAGGTCAATTAAGGATTCACCAATTTACATTCATTTGCCACCATGATTAATGCATATAACAGCCATTTATTCCACAATCGAATCTAGTAGTAAAGATCTTACAATGATAGCTTAATGAAACTTACTAACTCAAAGTATTCTTTCGATTGGGTTTACCATTGTGGCATGATCAAATTTTACACTGGGGATTGGGCATAAGTAATTTTCGAACTCAACCTAGCTTAGTTGTCTTCACATTTACATTTGTTATATGCTACAAATCTATTTTGGCGCTAGGTATGGCAGTAGGCTAGGACAAGCTAGGAATCAGATCGGCCTCTTGCTTCAAGTCTTGCATCGAAAGAATGTGAGTATGACACTTTTTTAGGTATGTAAGATACAGAGTGCAAATTGAACCAAATGCATAGGGTAAACATACTGAAGTCTCTCTAATCACTCTTAAGACTTGAAATCGTTCCCAGGAGCCCTAATCGCTCATGAAACCTATAACCACTCTCCGGACATAAAATCCTTCAGTCAGAGACTTATAATTGCCACTAAGACCTGTAATCGCTCTTTAATTACTTCCAAGACTTGAAATTGCTTCTGGTACTTGTAATTGCTCCCAAGACTTGTAACCAGAGTGATCGTGGTGGTGACCCGCTCTCCTCTTTCTATTCAACAGTTATACAGCCACGATTACAGGTTTAGGAAAAACCCATTGATGCAATAACAAGTATAAACCCCTTGTTTCTTTCTATCTCTCTCTCTCCATGCATGTAAATAATTAGGTTATTGGATCAATGGCTTAAGTGTGTGTTTGATTTTCTAAACCTCTTGTAGATACACTGCAAATGAGTAATAATTATTTTCTTGAGTAATTACTGCGGTGATACCAATGTTTGATTTGAAGCTTGCCTTGTTTTGCACTAAAACCAAAGACACTGTTAAATACATGTGGGGCCCACCGAAATACATGTGGCTTATCCACACTGTCCATCCATTATCCTAGCTGAAACTAGTGCATGGCCAAAAAAACAGGGCAGATCCAAAGGTTAAGTTGACCACACCACAGGATTTAAGGAATCAAACACCTACTTTTAAAAACTTGTTGGAGTCACTGTTCCCTTTGGTGTGGGCTACTTGAGTGTTGGATCTGCCTCATTTTTTAGTTCATGTCTCAGAATGTTACGATAAAACGGATGAACAGCCATGACACATCATATATATCACAGTAGGGCCCACAAATTTAAACCATTTATTTTGGATGGTTTTCCAAAGCAAAAATACATGCGAATTTTCAAACGGGTGGGAGAGTAATAATTACTCGTTTACAGGACATGTACCTTTGATTTGGAAAATCAAACACCCCTAAATGAAACCAACCATATGCTCCATGCGTGTAAATTTATTGCACGCAGAAAAGTTAACTATTGGCAACAGACATAGAACTTTGCCCCTTCAAGGTAAGAGCCAAAAACTCCCTAGCACTGATTGTTCAAAACTTACAGAGACTGTCGATGTTCAAAGGAAAAGATTAAACTAATTAAAGGTTGAAATAATGAAGAGGGATCGTTTTTGGATTTGCCCCGTCCAAGATTAAATCCTGCAGGCATGTCCTGGGATTTTGGGTGATTAGAAAGTGAATCCAGATCTAAGGTTAAAATCATGTGGGATGTATTCCAGAAAACCTCGTTAATCGCTGGATTGAAAGGATAAGCGTAACGGTCCACATTGAATGGGTAAAGAACCGGGCTTCAAGGGAGGGATCTTACCATCAAAGCTATCCGTGAGGCATTGTTCATCCACTGGGCCCCCTGGATTAAAACTGTTGGCCAATCACGGTTATAATCGTGTATGCTATCTGTTGGTCGGATGGATCACCAAATAATCGATTTTCACCATCCATTCGGTTTAGATTAGTACACCGTGCCAAACCAAATCGATCAAATGATCTCATCCGTCCAATTGACAGACTTTAAAAAAATGGACAGTCATCTTTCAAAACATAAACGGCATGGAGCTTGATCTGCACTGAGCAGTTTTTTCACTTTGGATTGCTACGTGTCCCTCGACTGGGTGATCCCAACCATCTAAAGTGAGGTCTACAAAATGGTCGGTTATGATTAAAAAACGAAAAGAAAATATCGGATAAAATTAACAAATCGCTGAGGTATCCGAAGTGAACGGGCTGGATGCGAAGCACGGTCCAGATCAATCTATTGAAGCACCCACATGCTTTATACGTGCCAAGTCCACCACGATATCTTGCACGAGCTCGCACAGGACGGTTCCCCTTCTTGCACTCCAAGAATATTCCCTGCTGAAGGGATTCACCAGGCGAGATGGAAACAGCCAGGACACGCACGTGACAATTTGAGGCACGTATGCGAGATCAAGGCCATTCATCAGCTTGGGACCACCGTGTTTATATGCTATGCAAAAGATCAGACCAATCTAATCATCAAGTGGGCCACACTTTTAAGAGCAGATATCAGGAAAATATTACTGGCGGTCCATATTCTACACAAACTTGTGCCCCACAAAATACATTTAATAACCCGGTTTTGATGAACTAGAAAATCTAACAAAGCTCACCCATCTGATGTAAAGCTCGGATCTCACATACGTGTGCGTTGTTTGGAGCTGTGCTCGCCTGTGGATGACCTGGACTCGCTATTTGGCTCAAGCTAATAACCGGGTAGCTACATAGGGCGGGCCTACTGCTTGCAGATCGCCACGGTGGGGGAACGTGCGTGAGATCCACACCGTCCATCTGGTGTCCTGCCTCACGTTCACCCTGGAACCCAAAAGTGAGGCCACACCGAACAGTTGAGATGGGGCGCCAACCACTAGGTCTACCTGGGCCCACCTTTTTGTTTATATGCCATCCAATCCATCCATTGGAACATCGTCACTAGGATGAAGGGACGCCTCAAGAATCCCGCTACTCCAAAACTCAGGTGGGCTACGCCTTAGGGCATGATTTTACATTGTCTCCTATGGTGTGGCTCACCCAATTTAGGGATTGGATTGATTTTCTGGATCAATGGAAAAAACAGGGTGTTTCACCTGATGAACGTGATAGATCTCATGGACGCAAATTCTTCCACCCACCTCCCCCCTAAAGTTAGCTGCAGACCATCCCCGTATACATACACGAGTCACAGTGCCATTTTCGCCTGCATACACCTAAGCCGCGGAAGCTAAACTCGAGCATTGATAGCCATGTCCTGGTGGTTGGAACTTCATGATATCCACCCCGTCCATCATCGTATGCTGCCTCATTTTCAACTTCCAATCCAAAACTCGTGCTCGTCCAGAACTTAGGCAGGCCAGACGCCAGGAAACATTTGGTATTGGACGCGCACCATTAGTTTTGCGTAGAGTTCCCTTGCTGTTTACATGCCATCCAATTCATTGATATACGAAACAATTACGGAAAAATAAAGTATTTAAAAAACTCGGATCAGCCGCACCATGTGAAATTAAAGGTTTTAGTTATAATTTATGGGGTGACCCACGTGAATATTGAATCAGCCTGATTTTTGTGGTCAATACAAAACGAATGGCGATTTACCCAATGGACTGGTGGATTTCGTCCACCTTAAGTTGTTTCTCAGAGACCTCGGTAGCTCTCTACTCTTGGCAAGCAAGATTTCCATGTGAGAAAACTTCCATGCCAGGGCATGCGAGATAGATGATACGCAGGCAATTACAAATTACTCAAAAATTACACACTTAGCACACAAGTAGTCAAATTAAACCGTTGACATTACGGGAACTAGTCTAGATATATCATAAATAAAAAATTAAGCTTATTTGATTATCTGATCATCAGATTGGTGGACATTTATTTGACGGCTAAGAAAGAACAACGTTCCTTTTTCCACAAACGAGAGTCCATGAATCAGAGGTTAGGATTGTTGAAACAATCTGCTCTTGGGATTGTAACTTGAAGGCAGTAGTGGGCATCACAATCTAGTCGGTTGTATTTGAGTTAAGATATGCCACGTGTATAATTCCTGATTGCCTGCGTATCAAGCGTCTTACGTAGCGTGAGTATCGTATGTTACTCCTCTCTCATATACCTAGCCGGTTCGTGTCTCTCTCGCGGTCTCTTTTCTTTTTTTCAGAAAACAAAGCGAAGCGGGTTTCATCTATTTTCTCCCTTTCTCTTCGATTCTACGATCGACTCCTCCATTGCAAAGAATGTCTGGCGATCCAAGCCCTAGCAGCAACAATGGTGGACTTGAACAGGCGTCTGTTAAAGTCCCCTCCAAAGACCCCAAGAAGAAAAAGGACGAAGATCTGGTAACGAAATCTCATCTCTCTCGCTCTCTCATGTTTTCACCCCCCCCTTTTTTTTTGACGGTCGGAATCTCTCTTTTTATCTTACTCCGTTTGATCGATTACGATTAACCCGGTCATGTCGTAAAACCACAGTCAGACGAAGATCTGGCTCTGAAGCAGCAATTGGAACTCTACGTCGAGAGGGTTCAGGATTCAGACCCTGGCGTCCAGAAACTCGCCCTCGAGAGCATGAGGTGATCCGTTACTTCGTAATTTCATCGAACATCTAGGGTTCATCTTTGTTTAGCCCTTAAACTTTATGTCTGTAAAACTTAGCTAATTTTAACTCCATCCATTTATGCTGAGTGGAGAATAAATAATAACAAAAAATAAAAATAAAAATTTGCGTCGCAGAGGAATTCTCTTTTGTAATCTTAAGTAATTTAACTGGAAATTGGTATCTGCACCCGCCCTGATTGACTGCAAGTACCCATTTTCTACTTTTTGTAATGCAATAGTACAACTCTGTACTATTGTTTTACCAGAAGCAGAAAAGGTGGTTTTATCTATCAATCAGAAAATTTATTTTTAACGACACTTTTAACTTACATCTGAGGAAGTAGGATCTATTTATAAGTTATAACTCAATTTAGGAAAATTACCACATTAGCCCTAAAATAATGTTACTGAAAGGAAACCCTAAAAAAAGAAGATGCTGAAAAGCAATGCGATTACATCACCAAGGAATTCTGTTTTTGTTAAGTAATTTAGCTAGAAATTGGTATATGCACCCACCCCGATTGATCAAAAGGACTCATATTTCTACTTTTCATAATACAATAGAACAACTTTGCACTATTGATTTACCAGAAGTGGAAAGGGTGGTTTTATTTATAAATCAGAAGATGTCAAGGTTTGAGATGGGCGTATTACATAATGTATCGTTCACCACCGATGCTGTTACGAATCGCCCTGTTTCAGGCTGTTGTGGGCTGATATATCCGTATCATTCGTGGCCGATAGGCCAGACACTGCAAATTTTTACTGATATCCTAATTTGAACTACTTATGCAGTCGAGGGAAATTACCAGACTTGCCCTGAAATCATGCTAAAGTAAACCCTAGAAAAAAGATGCTGAAACAATTGGGATTCATGAAAATGACTGGTATTGCTTGTTCGTGACAAACAGCGACACCCAAGATCAGAGTTCCAATGTTCTGGCTGTGGATGGATTTTCACTTCCTTTATTTTACTTGATCCGGTGCACACCAGACTGATACATGCACAGCTTAATTTTTTGTTATATATATATATATGTATGGTGGAATGCACAGTGAGCCCATCCATAAATTATACATACCTCGGGGCCTAGTTGCAATGCCCACAAGTTCTCAGTTCATTGAAGAATTGAGCAAAGGGCTCACCAGTGAACTCGATAACAGGAGTCTCAATTAGGTGAGTGAGCAATAGCCTGCAGGGCCTATAAGTGGATGGTTATGAACAATAATTCTGGTGTTAAGATAGCTGGTAGGTTTTTTAGTGGAGTGCCCCAGGTTTGTGGCTGTTAACTCTACCTACGGAACTAGCTCAAAAATTCCTTGAATGTGGAATTGAGTAAGCGTGGACCATTTAATATCATAGTCTATTATTGGAATTTGTCTGTCTTTCTTTTAGGTCTCTTATTGTGGAGTTAGCATTGTGTCTCATGAGCCTGTCTTAAATGCCTTGTTTCTTTGATAAATGATTTATTTAAGAGATCTTTAAGAAAGACCTTATTTATAAGGTTCTTCTCTTGAGTTTTTATTTAGCCACCATGCTGTGTAGTGAGGGCTGCCTTTTTTATTAATGACTCTGATGGTTTTTAAATTATGATAAATTTTCTCATTTGATTTCTGGTGTCTTCTGGGTTGGTTGTGGATCTGAAACCACCGAGTAGAATGTCTATTATCCGCCTTCACATCATCTTGATGGATTATGAGGACCTTGTTATTCTGTCGTTCAAACTCTTACCCGTTTATTTTTTAAAATGATGTATGGCTGTTTCCATAGAATGAATACTATTTCGAATAGTTTCTAAAAGATCAATCTCCAATCATTGCTGATGATGGCTTTTGATTTTTCCCCCATTCAAACCAACGGGATATGTTGACGCAAAACAGTTGCTTTTTTATGAGTACATATAGTTGATGCTCATTAATTTATATGATTTTTCTGCATACTTTACTGGTGATATACATCAAGTGGGTGCATACTGTTTAACTAATTTGACTGCTTTTATTTCTTGTTTGGTTCTGTAGGCAGGAGATTCGGACATCAACAAGCTCAATGACATCCGTTCCAAAGCCTCTGAAATTCATTCGTCCCCATTATGGCACTCTAAAAGCGTTTTATGAAACGATGGCAGATTCAGATTTGAAGGTACTCTGGGTGTTGCTATTCCGTACATTTTCTTTTGGAAATCAGTAGTCGCTCATCATTGTTTTGACCAATTGCAGAAATACCTAGCAGACATACTTTCAGTTTTGGCCTTGACTATGTCTGCAGAAGGGGAAAGAGTACGTAAGACTATTCAATTCTTTGTTGTTTTTTCTATTTTTATTCAGTAATGGTATAGAGATATTTTAGTTGGCTATCTGTTTATTTTTATCATGCAATGGGGAACTGTGTTTTGGGGACCAATCTTGATTTAGTTTGTCCACCTTTATGTGTTTGGGCTTTGGTATGATCCTTTGGTATGATCATTGTTGATTTTTGCTGAGATCCTCATGTATCATTTTACTGCGTACCATCCTATTTGCATTTGGTAGCAGAGCATTGATTTCTATGAAGCACATGCATGGTTAGAAATTTGCCTACTAAGTTTGTTGCTCACTAGGTGGATAGATGTATTTGAATTATTTTCATTTTTGGTTCTGTAATACTTTCCTGTTATTTGGAGTATCGGTTGATGTGCTTGGTTTGGTTCCTATGTTGATTTTTGTAGGAAAGCTTGAAGTACAGGCTTTTGGGTACAGAGGGAGATATTGGTTCATGGGGCCATGAATATGTTCGGTGAGCATTTCATTGCCTGAGAGAATGAGGAGAGTTGGTTATCACCTAATAATTTTGATGCCTGTTAGATTTTCATTTGTTTATCGCCATTGACTTAACTACTGACTTGGAGCCTTTAGCCTTATGGATCATAAGAATATGCTTGGATCCATTACAAATGGAGTGCCATTGGTTACATACCCTGCCCCCTGCATCTTTTTTGGTGGATGTGTAGAAGGGCACATAATTTGAGTTTCCTACTTGCATGACTGTGTTAACGTTCAAATTCAGTTTGTGGTTGGGTAATTTCTGGGCTTTCCAAATGATGGGGATCCCTTGGAGCATATCCTCTTCAATTCTATGTCTCCTTTAAAATCTAGAACAAGGGCATTTTCTTCCTAACAATCACCTTCATACCCATTGGTGGAACTTGTAGATATCTTTTGGTGCAATCTATCCCTATTGATTTCTCTAAATATTTCACCAGAATAAAATTATCTTTGGCTGCAAACTGAAGTCTTCTTTTTCTAAACTTCACATTGGGGGATTTTATTGTGCCTCAACCCTAGTCTTGTTTTGAAATTTTAGGTGTGTTCATCGTAGGTTTATAAGCCACCACTTCATGAATGTCCCCTGTAGTTTGGATCTCTATGCCTTGTGATATACCCAAAACCTTGTTGACTAGAAGCCAACAATTAGGGTTTTAGATGCTGTATTTTGGTCTGTACACGAGCTGGCCTGAAATTGGAGGTGATAAAAGCAGGAATTATATCTAATATTGGAGTTGATTGGTTCTCTAGATAGGATTGTCATCCAAGGATATTCTAAGATTGAATCTCATGGGTTTATGTGTCTCGGCCAACTCCTAGGAAACTGAGATTCCTTATTGACGAAATTAAAGGTCCAATTTCAGTGTTTCTAGTTTCCTTTAGCCTTGTTGGTGCAACCTGGTTATTGAGTCAATGAGATTTGGACACTCGAATTGCAAAAGAAATAGACATGTATACACTCACAAGAAATATTTCAGAGTAGAGGGAGAAATAACTTTATTGATTTTCAATCATCTTCTCTTACAATACTAGAGAAAATTTACAACTCAGAAAATGTTGAATGCCCTACCTCCTAACACCAACAAGACCCAGAAGACAATCCTCTTGAATATTATTGAAGATTCCCCAATTATTAGATTGATTTTAATTTAATCTATAATTTATTTAAGTAATCACCAACAAAGGTTTTGCCTAAAATAGCAAAAACAAATCTACTAACTATGCCACAAAGCTTCAACCTTATCTTCCACATCAGCCCCATATCTTCCAAAAATGGTAAATGTGATCTTTGCCATTTAGGCCCCAAACCGTGCAACAAAGAATCCAAACTCAACTCATGTTGGGCCCATACAGTGGGACCCTGGGCCTACATCAACCTCCCCCCTCGATTGGGAAGAACTTGACTCTATCACGCTTCATACAAGTAGAGTTTTGGATTAGATCTTTTCAATTGCTTGTGTTGGCTCTGTCGAGTATCAGTGGTCTTCATGCGCAATACTTGTTCATCTTCTTTTTACTCAGGAGATGTTTATTCAATCGACAATGACTTCATTTTGCATGTTAGACACTTCTCCACTATGCTCGAACAAATACGCCACATTGAAAATCTGTGAAATGCCCAAGGCATCTGACAACTAGAACCAATGGGCGCTGTCACCTAACTTTCTCTTAACTTGGCATGGTTCAATGTTCTTAGACTTGTGCTTGTTGTCAGTTTCCATTGGAAACCTTTCTTTATGGAGTTAAACCACAATCAAGTCACATTCTTTATATATCTTCTTACGGTGATGTTCATTTGTAGCTTCTCAATGTCTGGCATTGCTCTGTTTGGTATCCTTCTTCAGTTTCTATTTCTTCTCTTGTTTTCCTTATACTTCTTTATGTTAGACCATTCAATTGGCATGAGTTTGGCTTGTTTGACTGGACTTCCTCCTATAAGGAATATTTCATGAAGGAGTTTTTGTATAAGAGGCAAAACCTCTGACTGTTTTGTGTCGTCTTTAACAACCAAGACAAACGATGCTAGTCTACTTGTTTTCTTCTTCAAACCTTTCTACATTGAGCAATTTCATTGAGTACAATGTGATGCCGAGTCAAATGCACTATGTCTTAGTCTTACAACCATGGTCTTCCTAATAAAATGTGGCTTGCATCCATGGGTACCAATGTCAAATTATATTTATACCTCATTCTTGAACTTATATCCAATATAGAAGTAAACTAAGCACTTGAAGTTAACAAGAAATTTCTTCCCTATCTTGAATCAACGAATTTGGTGTGGACGTGGATGCTTATGTTCTTTGAATTTTAATTTATTTACCATTTTTTGTGAGACATTGTTCTTATTGCTCCTCCCCACAAGAAGTGCAAGTAGCGTGGTAAATAGTGTTGAAACCAATGCTCCTCATCAATCACCTAAGGGGCCGGTTGTGTCCATAGGATGCCTAATGGCTTGCCCCTATCATCATACACATCTGCTACATCTTCCTTAACATGTGCCCTATCCTCGTATGCATGTTATTCGTATTTTATGTCATCCTGAAATTTCATATGTTCGGGGGTATTTTCAACGTCTTATTTCTTAGCCAAATTCACTTTAAATGACGATTGATGTTTAAGACATTGAAAAAAACAATGTCTCCGCTGTCCATATATAAAGCCTGAGGAGTGCTATTTTGCCCCATCTTGGGTGCACTAGCCCCTCATCCATAACCATCTACCCTCAGGTTGGGGTTTGGCTTCATTGCTAGACGTTGGCCTATCGTCCCTCGACTTATGGGAGGTCTTGTGGTCTCCTTACTTAGGAACTTAGCATGCTGCCGTATTGTTAATGAAGATGACGATCCTCGTGGGGGCACCAAATTGTCTCCTAAGTCCCCAATTAATTATCTCCTCAACTTTTAATACAAGTGTGTATGCATCCGACGCGCTCAATACATTTTTGGAAGCCAATTCATTTCTTATATTTGAGTTAACACCATTAAGAAAACGTTACTCGTAGTGTCGATTTGTGGAAGGGAAAGTGGTTTGGGGGTTCGTGGCGATGGCGTGCCTTTGGGCCATTTGGGGAAAAAGGAATAGGCAATGCTTAAAAAACAAGTTGGTTTCGAAAGGTGTCATCACTCACAAAGCAATATCTTGGGTGCCTGAGAAGGCTTCCGTCATTAAGGATTTGGACAAATGCATCCTTATTGCCCTTTTGGGGTTGTAATTTTAGTTTTTGTGTTTGGCGTTGTATTCTTTTTGGCCTTTTGCGGCTTATCTATAAAGTTGTTGCCTTAAAAAAAGGTCAATATATGGAATTCCTTGGTGTATTCATTTTCCGGTTTATTCCCTTGATGTAGATTGTGGTATCTTTGATAGAGGTCAGGGCAAAGTGGTACAACCTGATTAGCGATTCAATGAGATGTGGATACTCAAATTGCAAGAAGGGACAAAAGTACACCTATAAGAATGTTTGAGTAGAGTTGAATGAGCAACTTTTTTTGAAGTTGAAAATTCTCCTCATAATGACTTAAACAAAAACTCATAAAATCCCCCATCCATCCCTCAACTATTAAAGTGATTTCAACTCAATGTAATTTACCCAAGATGGCAACAAGCCTGATAATAGTAAAGAAAATCTAAGAAATCATCCTCAAAATCTTCATTTACATCTTAAAATGAGTCCCCCTATCTTCCGCAGACAGTAAATTGCAGTTCCTGACATTTAATCTGAAATCTTGTAACAAGTAGTCCAAATCAGCACATGTTGGGCTGTGGACCTACATCATTCCCCTCTGGGTTGGAAAGAATTCAATTCCAATGGCGCTTTATAGTCGAGGTCTGGATCCAATCTCTTTAATTTCTCATCATGATTCATATGCATTCAGAATAGGCATTGTTGTTCCATTTCACCAAATATTGTTTGTATTAGTCTCGCCAAGTGTCATTGGTCTTCTTCTAAGGTGTGCAAAAACAGTTGTGTAACGACCATAATGGTCGCCCTATAATGGTAATGTTGTAACGGTGGAGATTGTCATGCGTTATGGGGCCTTAACAGAAAAACATTATGGGCCATTTTTTTAAACAAGGAAGGTTGTAAAGACCGTTATGACCTGTGTCGTAATGGTATGACTGCCATTATCGTTATTGAATACCATGTTGTCATCTGCAACATTTGTTGATTTTTCTTCATCTTTTTTCTTAGGGAGGTGTTTGTCCATATTGATGATAGCTTTGTCTTGCATGTCAAGCACCTCACCATGATACTCGAACAAATTTGCCACATTGAAAGTTAGCGAGATATCCAAGTTATCTAGCAATTTGATCTCATAAGCGTTTCCACTTGACTTTATCTTGACTCGTCATGGTCCAATTTAGGTAAACTTGAGCTTGTTGTAAGTGTTGGTTTTAGCAAGATATTTAAAATAACAATAGATAAAGGAAATTTTTTGAGGAAATGGTTTTGAACCTCCTTGGGCTTGTCTACATGATCCCTTTTCCTTTTACCTTTAACCTATCTTCCACAACTATTGACTGAATCTTCCACATATATTCGTTTGACCAAGTCTTCCGCAGATATTCATTTGGTCGAGTCTTTGGCACAATGGAAGTATATGTTGGCCGACACCAGTGGACTAGGTGTCCACCACGTCACCTTTTGAAATTCATATAAATAGTAATACAGAAAACCTAGGAAAAAAGCACCGTAGTCGGTTTTCAAAGCAAGTTTTTCTTCTTGATCGAAAACTCCATTTTTCTATAATCCGTAAATGTATATTTCGAGCATCAACTACCTGGTAATTGAGTCGGTCACTCTGAACCGAGAAGTGGTTGTATCCCAAAGACATTCGTTGTAAGAAATTTGGATCATTCGTCCAAACCATTCAACGGGGTCAAATAGTCTTCAGGAAATCGACATGGATCCGCGCCTTCACTGAGTATATTGCAGCTACTATGAGATTGCCTACTTTAGGAGATGACGTAAAGTAAAAAATTCCCACATATGACCCCACTTTGATTAGAGTTGGGTATCGAGTCGAGTCGGGCCGAGTTAGGGCTGACCCGACTCGACCTGACTTGGTACTGCGTCTAGCATGCCTGACTTGATACGAGTCCGGTTTTGGCCTGGACTAACCCGGACCAAGTTCGACCCTGTCACAGGTACCGAGTTGGGATGAGTTAGCACTGAGTTGGGTCGGGTGTGGTGGGTATTCAAGGGCTAAAATTGCAGCTCAGAACCTAGATGCACCTACTGGAATTGTAGCTTCTCCATCAGCTACACGGCATCTCAGATCTAAAACGTCAATTTTGGGTGTATGCCTTGCTGCAGCCTATTGCCTCAGCATTAATATTTGGAGGACCTGTCTCCCATCAACTTCACTTGTGTTTTGCGCAAGGAAAACCCATTTTGGTCTCGGCATAATCATCTTCTATAGGCTCGACTGTTTTGCAACCATCAGCCTCATCTTCTTTGTGCCCCGTTGTAAAACCCATTTACCACAATTCCTCCTGCATTTGCATCTTCCCACGTGTCCATCGCCGGATCTGTCATATCCCCTTGCAGAATCCATCTCCAGCAACTGTTGCTTCAACCATTAGATTTAGTGTTTATTTTTTTTTGGTATGTGCTAGTCGTGTTTTGGATCGAGTCGAGTCAATACCGAGTTAGATTTCGAGTATAGTCAAGTTACCAGTTGACCCGAACTCGACTCGGTTTGAGTTCGGATTGGACGAAGTCTACTCGGTTCAGATTGACTCACCCACTCGGTTCGGATTGAGTCGGGTGACTCGGGTTTGAATGAGTCGGACGAGTTGAGTTGTTCCATGCCCAACTCTAACTTTGATACCAAAATGGTGCAACCCATTTATCGAGTCAATGAGATTTCAACACCCTAATAGCAAATAAATGAATGTGTATGCACTTACAAGAAATATTTGAGTAGAGAGAGAGAAATAACTTTATTGATATCGAAACTTCTTCTCTTACAAATACTTGAAAAAATTCACATCTCAAAAAATGTGGAATGCACTACTTCCTACACCACCTCGCTTTATAGACCCTAAACACGGTCCTCTTGAATCTTTAATGAAGATCGGTCAATTATTAGATTAATTTCAAATCAATTTTGGTTGATTTGAAATCAATCAATTATTTATTTAAAATAATAAAAATTCCACCAACAAAGATTTGGCCTAAAATAGCAAAAACAATCTACTAAATACCCCAAGAATCTTCAATCATATCTTCCACATTAGCCCCCTTATCTTCCAAAAAAGATAAATGTGATCTCTGACATTTAAAGCCCAAATCTTGCAACTAACAGCCCAAAACCTACACATGTTGGACCCTATTTTGGGCCTTGGGCCTACATTACTTTTATCAAGAGGCTTACTCCTGTGATGATGTTTTCGCCGAAGGAGTGGAGCTCGACTCCATGCATGTTTCAGATACTTGTCCAATGTCTTAATGGGTAGTATCTTTTTTGTCCTTCTTCCATAAAATGGTTGCTTATAAAAAAAGGGCTGGGCTGGGCTTGCAGTTGGCATATGTCTGGATTGTGAACTGGTCAGAACACCTGTCATGCTCAAAATTTTGATTTGGCTTGGCTCTTCAATTCTCTAGTGCTGGTTTTTTCTTGAATATATATATATATATATATATATATATATATATATATATATATATATATATATATATATTTCTGCCCTTCTGGATTGTGATTGTGAAATTCTATAATTTTGCATGCATAGAAATTTAACCAAGCGTGTTCTTTCTAATCCCTTTCTTCTGTAATCAGGAACCTTGCTGGTGAAATTGCACAGGAGTTTGCGAGGAGACAGGTTGGTCCAGTAAATTCTTTAAAAATGATGATTGATAATTGTACCTTTTTTTTTTTGTGAACCTTGTTGGCCATTCTCTGTTAGTGCTGTCCATCCTGCCATTTATATGAAGAAAAGCTGCATGAAAATGTATTCTATTTCTGCATTCATGAGATCTGTGTACATAGCTTCCCTATACCGTGCCTTCTGTTTGTTCTTCCACAAATGAGCTTTTTTATATTGCTTTCTTTTTAGCTTTACAGAGGAGTTAGGAGCTCCTATTTGATATTTCATTTTCAAAATGGTATAAAATATTCTTGTCTGCTAAAGAATTAATATACTAATAAGACTCTTTGAGCAGCATGAGTTCTATCTGTGATTTACATGGGTTCTGAATGTGTCATGCTTCCCTTGAAGCAGCTTAGGGTGATTCTGAGGATTCACTTGATGTCGGATAGGTGATTTGTGCAGTATGGGTGCTATATCTAATGACATTTTGGACCTTTGAACCTTCGCTTGGTTATGTGTTCCTCTGGGAGGCAACTAACTGGGCAACTTTCTCATGTTGTCATGGGTTCTTTGTACCTGACGTGTTTTAGTTTTCGTTAGTCCATGTGGCTGTGAATTCATTCTTTTGGTTTGTTGTTACTAAAAAGAAATTTGTAATATATCTTCACTGTGGTTTTTAGTCATATGATGGCAAGTCTAATTGGGAGCAGTGGAGAACAAATTGAGTCTCCCCCCAAAACAGGCAGTGAAACTGACCGAGTTGCAACGACTCGTAGCACTTTCAATCCTGCGTTAAGATACATTCTGTAATTGATATTTATAACCATGATCTTCCCTGGATACGTAATTATTCAGTTTGAATTTTATGAAAATGGTCCAAATTCGTTAAAAACGTGAGGGTGGTTTGGGCATTTCTTTCATTAAAGTGTTGACAGATGGCTTCATTAAAGGAACAGATTGATCTCCTCAAAATGTAAAAAGAGTATTCTCTACATATCGATGACAGGTTGATACACCTTCATGTTATATAGGCCTTATAAAGCGGGCACTTTACATGTAGACATACCAATTAGGAAAGGAATTCTTGTTTTCTTGTGCTACTTGATGTTCATTTATATTCTCGTAGTATGTTTAAAATTATGCTTGTGATTTATTTTCCTTATACTAATCGGTATGCTAAAAAATTATGATATTATATGCATGGATGTGTTGGCTTGTTCTGAAATCCATGGTTGCATTATCTGACCCCTCGCATTGGTGCTTGGCACCACAGCAGTAACCATTGTCTAGAGGCTATTTTGGTGCTGCTGATTATTCGTGGTAAAAAATCACAGCTATTCAACTTTCGTCACCTTTCAGTCTAATCCAAAGTCTTCACTTGCAAACCTGATGCCATGAGAGTTAAACTTCACTTTAGTACTTGTTGAACATGACCAATATGTAGCACAAGAGATGCATAGTACTGGACAAAACGACATCAGATCAATTACTGAGTCATCCAAAAGATAAAAACATCTATAACAGAATATCAGATGTTCTTGACCAACTTTGAGATGGGTAAAGTTGTGACCATTCTTATAGCTGTTTACTATATTATGCTCCATAACTTAGGCTTCCATGGATGATGAAATTGTTGGACTCCTATATAATCCTCATGGGATTGGTCATCTTGGACGCCTAATCAAGCGTTATCAGATTCTTCTGTTTGGGTAAGCACTATAACAACAAAACTTGTCACCAACTGAAATGAATTGTATGCAAATCAGTAGACCATGCACTCCCCATTTGCCATGGTTATCCTTTGAGTAAATTTCGAAACTTCTATTTCTCAAAAACTGACCATATTGTGACATGTCATGAATCCACCCACCATTGTTGCAAATGAATTGTATGATGCTTAGCTGCACGATCCTCTAACCAGGTACTGCTCCTGCTTCAAACCTCACTTTAGACCAGTGATACTGCTCCCGCTTCCTGCTGTTTATACTTAATTAACATTTTGAAATGCCGTACCTGATCTGTTGCCATTTTTGCTTCACACTCCGTGCAAGCCTGATGCCATAGCGTTCAATGTCAATGTCATTTTTGGGCTAGTCATCGAGCTAAACATCTGTCACAGATTGCAGACTGTCTATGAGATTTATGACCACCTATTATTAGCTACTGAAAATTGGCATGCATCATCTTACTTATTTCTGGGAAATTAATTTCACTGCCAACAGTCTTACCAAGTTATGAATTATGATCGAGATACATGTTAAGTTGCTAGCCCAGTTTCCTCGCAAAGTGGTTTCACCTTTTCTAGTTTTACTTGTTTGTTTATCTGACACACTGTCCCTCGTCATCAGTCAGCCAAGTAAATTCCTATTTTCAATTTGTCGTGTGTTTTTGGCATGTTGGTAACTTGTGTGTCCGGTTCTGAGTGAATCATCTAATTGGTGATGGGTGGCTCAGCTGACCATCAACTCATGGCGACAAGTGAGTGGTTTTGAAGTGGTCGGCTGGTAGCTGAGCCGTCAAGTGTAATTTTAGATACGTCAATGTCATCTTCTGCCAGTTAAATCTTGCATTCTTTGAATTTCAATAATTTTATGCATTTTTTTTTCCATACCTGCAGCAGGTTGAAGAAGCCCCAATTGATGACTTGATGGAGTTGGTGCAGCAGATTGTTGCTTTTCACATGAAGGTACACTTATGTACTGGTTTATTGCCATGCTACCCACTTATGGTGTTTCATTCTTCAATATGCAACTTTCAATCGTTTGACCAGATATTTTGGCAGTTTAGAGTGATCTGCTCATTACCCTATCTTGTTAGTAAAATTAACATCAATTTGTTCTTCATATTTATGTTACAGCACAATGCCGAACCAGAAGCAGTTGATCTGCTAATTGAGGTACTCTCATGACATTGCTCTCGTTATCTCATTTGATGACTGAAATGAAACTGTATATGATAGTTGTTGATCTATCTCCAGGTTGAAGACCTTGATATGTTAGTCGATCAAGTGGACTTGACTAATTACAAGCGCACATGTCTTTACCTCACTAGTGCTGCCAGGTAACTGTCATTTGATAATCTTATGACAAGTATGAAAATTCTGGCATCTCAGCTCTCTCTTCCCTCTTTCCCCTCTTTCCGTTACTTTTTTTTTTTTCTTTGGGGCAATGGGTTTATGCCTACTAACTCATAAAAAGCAGAAGCTTTACACATCAATAGCTTTTTCATATCTATTCAAAACCACAACCTTAAGATTTTACTATGATCTACAAACCTTGCCTTTGAGAAAAGAAAGAGCAAACATATTTTTAAATCTTCTGTAACTGCCAATACCTTCATTTAAGAGCAACCTTTGTCCCCTGTTGTTGAAGGGCATGGAATTAACTGAAATGAGTAATCCTGAATTTTTTGGTGCTTAATAAATTTTCTCGCATGAGATGACTGAACTCCAACGAAATGGTCAAAGTTACTGCGATTTGATGATTTTTCGTCTTCTTTACAGTTTTGATGAACTACAACCTAAATTTATGAAATTTTCTTGACCAGAACTACTATGAAAAACCGTTAATCATTGTTTGCAATTAAAGGAAGAATTCCCAGTTTAATTGTTCCACTTGATTTAATTATTAAAAAAAGGCCCGATTGTCTTGGAACCAAGCATGGCATGAAGTTGACTGGGTATACCTGAGCAAGGTGTGCATGCACCTGCTCTCTCTCTCCTCTCTCCCCTCTCTCACTTTCCCTTTTCACCACTTTTTCCCTCCTCTCTCTTATGTGATTAGTCAACATTACTAATATTTCCACTTTGGGAAATTTCCAAATCCTAAATTAAATTAGAAATGTTAAAATCTGGCCTTTTGGGGAGGTTGGAATTTTGGGAAATTTCCAATTATGGATATTTCTAAATCAATGCCCCTTTGCATCCCACTCGATCACAACCATTAATATGCATGTGTATGTATATGGGGACCACTTGATGAGGTGGTAGAAATGTTAAAATCTAACCTTTTGGGGAGGTTGGAATTTTGGGAAATTTCCAATTCTGGATATTTCTAAATCAATGCCCCTTCGTATCCCACTTGATCACAACCGTTAATATGCATGTGTATGTATATGGGGATCACTTGATGGGGTGGCGTGAGGGAGAGTAAGGCGTGCAACCTTCTGGGTCTCCTCTCTCACTTACCCTTTTCACCTCTCTTTCCCCTCTCTATCTCATGTGATTGGTCAACACACCTAATATTTCCACTTTGGGAAATTTCCAAATCCTAAATTAAATTAAATTATATATTTTTAAAATCTAACCTTTTGGAAAAGTTGGAATTTTGGAAAATTTCCAATTCTTGAAATTTCTAAATCAATGCCCCTTAGTGTCCCACTTGATCACAAACATTGATATGCATGTTTATGTATATGGGGATTGCTTGATGGTCATGAGCATGAATGTCCACATGTGGGGCCCACCTACGCTCTGTGGTTTTGGCGCCACATCCCCCATGATTACATGTGTGGGGCCTACGGTGTTCCGTGTGTGCTCACTCGGCTGTGCAATCTAGACCGTTAATGTTAGATCACTGTTGATCGTGTGGTTACAAGCTTAGCCTCATTACACGATCAATGATGGGATGATCTAACCTTAGACACGCTGTCGTGTGGATGCCTTGTGGACAATTAAAACAAGATATGTCTCTCTCCTCCCATTCTGAGTAGGAAACAGTTCATGGATGCCTTGTGGATTATTTTCTAAAACTCACACTTTTTGGTAAATTTCTTTCTTTTAATCGTCTGTCAGCTTTTGTTCGGCCTTTGAGCTCAGTGCAGTGAATCTTATGTCCCAGCCACTGGAGTGTTGTGGTCGACCCTGAATTTTACAAACCCTCCTCCCAATTTAAGGTTCCTAATTTAAAATTGAAACATCTTGCAGCTACTTCCCTGGACCAGATGATACATTAGTGCTGGATATAGCATATCTTATTTATCATAAGTTTGGAGAATATGCGAGTGCACTTCGTATTGCGCTCTTCCAGGATAACATTCAGGTACCTCCCATTCTGAGTAGGAAACAGTTCATGCACTTCTCTCTCTCTCTCTCTCTCTCCTCCTCCCCCCCCCCCCCCCCCCTTTTTTCCTGAAACAACATGTAATGTTCTCATGATTTTCCATTTGCTTTAAAACAGAATGTGAAGCAGGTCTTTACATCTTGTGATGATCTGACGCAGAAGAAGCAGTTCTGTTATATAATGGCTCGACATGTAGGTTTAAGTCTACCATTTTGACATCTTTTGATGTACTTGCACTTTAGAATCCATTTCCATTTGAATTGGATGTCTTTTAATGCCTGTTGCATTGATGTTTGTTCCTGTTCATTGTATTGGAATAGTTTCCCTCATGCTATTCCTCAACAACCAATATCCTTGACATGAGAAAATTATGTCCTAAGCTTTAGGTGTCAGGGCAGTAATAAATTGCAATTTTTAAGTGCTACATGAACTCATACTATGTATATGTTTTGTCTGTTCCCTTGCTGCTGCTCATTGTGATAACAATTGTTTACGTCTAGTAGTGTAACTATTATCTCAAATTAATATATTTTATGAAAGTGAATAGTCAACTTGACTTTGAATCAAGCCTGCTTGCTTCAAGCAGGCATCTGATTGAAGCTATAAAAAACAAGATATGTCCCCTATGTTGCAACCCATACATTTATTTCTTTAAGTTGCAAAAGTATATAACAATTATCTCTATGTACTATTGATGTTGTTCTGTGCATTCTTTGAACTTACTATGGATAAAAACTAGGGGTGGCAATGGGCGAGGCTAGGGTCGGGCAGGGGTTGGCCTGGTCCGGCCCTAGTCCCCAAGCTATGGCCCAAGCCTGGCCTTTGGCCTAATTGGGCTAAAAAGGACACAGCCCTAGCTTGGTCCTACAGGGCTGGCCCTGTAAGGAAAAGGGTGACATGATCAAAGGTTTGAAGTAGTCTAACTCTGAGAATTTTTTGGATTTATCCCTTCCATCCATGACAAGTCTCATCATATAAATGATTTTGTTGATAGAAACATGGACTCAGATCCAAAAAAGTGCCTTTAAACTACACACACAAAGGTTGAATGGGACCCTCACAATTGCCTTTAAATTCTCCATCCTTTTGTGTAACAGTGACCAACTTGATTATTGGACCAAGCCAACAGGCTGGGCTGGGTCAGGCCATTCATCCTTCGTCCTGCCCTTGACATCAGCCCTAGATTTCCATCCTGACCCCTCCCCTCAGACCAAGTTTAGGGGCCCAAGCTCTGGACCTACAAGACTGGGCTGCCTAGCCCAGCCCATTGCCACCCCTAATAAAACTTTTTGAACATTCATTAATTTGTACAATTAATATATTTTTATCCCAAACTAATATATTTTTACGGCAGTGAATAGTCAACTTGATTATGAATGAAGCCCTTTTCAAGCTGGCATCTTAATAAAGCTATCAAATCTGGCTCTTTCCTTCTAACTATTAATTTCTTAAGTAGCAAAAATAATTATAATTACCTCTATGTAATATTGATGTTGTTCCATGCAAATTCTTTCTTTAAGCTCCCTATGAATAAAAATCTTTTAACATTCATTAATTTGTGCAAGTAGCTAATGAAAGAGGCACTTTGATAATGACCACTTTTGTGAAAGAGTTGGATATACTTCTGATTCCAGCTCTTCTCTTCTGGCATTGTGTAATTATCTGGAATGCATCCACATTCTTTCCTTATTCAACTTTTCATTTTTCACCGCCATCAGAATGTTCTCTTCCACATGTCATGGTGACACTCACTGAGTTTTACAAAAGTCTTATAGGAAACATACTCTTTGTTGGATTAAAATTGCAAATTGGGTGAGAGCTATCTAGCATAGCAATGACAAGATAGATACTGAATTATGTATGAAGCATACTTTGGAGGTGCTTGTATGTTGAGAGGAAAGACTTTAGTTTCACTTGACAGAATTGGTGCAACCTGGCTATCGAGTAAAATGAGATCTTGACACCCAAATTGCAAAGGAATGGATAATAGTACACCCACAAGAATAGTTGAGTAGAGAAGTCGAAATAACTTATTGATATCAAGTTTCTTCTTATAATACTTGAGAGAAATTCACACACACACACACACACACACACACACAAAGAAGATCCTAAATGAAGCTTCAATGAGAATACCCTTACTAAGAGATTGATTTCAAACCAATCTAATTTACCTAAGATTAAAAGCCTAATAATAGTAAAAACAAATCTAGGAAATAATTCTTCAATCGCATCATCTTCAAATTAGCCCTTATATCTTCATTCACGTCACAAATAGTAAATTGTAAATGTTGATATTTAGGCCCCAAATTTATAAACAAACAGTCCAAAATCAGCATATGTTGGGATCTGTGGTGGATCAGTGGCCTACATTAATTCTCCTTGGCTTTGAAAGAACTCATCCACGAGTTGGAAACTAGTATCAACCTTTGGATTTGTATTATTTCTTTGATGAATCTTTTTCTTCTTTGGTGGAAACTAGTGGTGTAACCCTGAGCTTCAGCTCGAGATATCCTTTGTTTGAGTCCGCTATTGTCTTTCACTTGCGTTTTTATGGGAGTCAACGTGCCTGTTGCAAGTTTAAAAGGTTTTCGTGGACCCTGAAAAATTTGCCCCATTTTTCGTGCAATAGTTATCTTTTGCAAAGGTGCTTCTATTTTAGTGTTGAGCATGGTGTGCCATAAAGGCCGTTGTGGGGGGCCATAAAGGCCGTTATGTAAAGGTAACGGTGACAACTACACGTTATGGGGTCGTAAAGGTTGTAACGGCCGTTACGGATAAAATGACCCGTAAAGGCCCGTTACGTCCCCCGTAAAGACTATAATGGCCCTGTAACATCCCGTTACGGGGCCGATACAGGTTTTTCAGGTTTTTTTCAATAGAAGAGAGAGAGAGAGAGAGAGAGAGAGAGAGAGAGAGAGAGAGAGAACCGTAACGGCTGTTACAGCCTGTATCGTAAAGGTAACAATGGTGGCCGTTATGGCTACCATTACGGAATACCTTGGTGTTGAGACGTATTTGCATCTCTATCAATGCGACTGCCACTATCAATGGATCTATTGATAAAATTCAAGTGTATGCCCAATGTTAATGCATCGATCACTTCACATGTCAACTTTTCCTTTGACTCTGTGGATTTCCTCATCGTTTTCAGAATATCTACTTCAATTCCATGTTCTCTGGCACATTCCAATATTCGAAGGATTCGATCATTGGTGTCTTCATAAGCTAGGGCCGTCCATTGTTTATTAGGCTTCGGATTTGCTCCTTGGTGGAGCTCTCCCACCTGATTAGTGAGATTGTGTAGCATGAGTGAGCTGATTTACTTGCTCTGTGAGTGCGTAGATCAATTGGATTACTTGCACAAACTCTTCACGTGTCCACCCCCTTCAAAGCCATTAGGAAATGATGTATAGTCAGTAGTTCCCTAGCGATCATCTGCTCTGACACTAAAATGGAGCAATCGGATTTTCGAGTCATATAAGATCTCAATACTTGAATTGCAAAGAAATGGACGAGTGCACCTAGAAGAATAGTTCAATAGAGAGGAAGAAGTAATTTATTGATATCAAACTTCTTACAATACTCCCCCCCAAAAAAAAAACCTCACACTTAGAAAATTTTGAAATAACGATCCCCCTATAAATTCTAAATGAATCATCAATGAGAATCCCCTCAATTAAATGATTGATTTCAAATCAATCTAATTTACCTAAGATGGTAAAAGCTTAAGCAAATCTAGGAAATAATCTTCAAAATCTTCAGTCACTTCTCCCCATATGTTCAATATCATCTTTAAACCAGTCCCCATATTTTTCACAAATAGTAAATTGCAAATCTTGATATTGAGGCCCCAAATCTATAAATAATCAGTCCAAAATCAGCAAATGTTGGGCCTTGCAGTGGGTTGTGGGTCTAGGGGGGTCGTGAGCCTGTAACGAGAATGTCTTTATACGCAATGGACTCTCCACAAGATCACCATAGGCAAATAGGCGAGGGCTATCTAATTTGAGGATGACATGTTAACAAATTTCTTAGTGCACATCAAGGATACTTCTGGAGGTGCTTTCTAAGATATGAGGAAAGACCTTAGTTTGACCTTACAAAAGAATGATTGGAGCAATTTCATCTGAATCATTTGGTCTTCTTGAGTAAACCTTAGGGTAGCCTTTGAAATTGTTGTTTATTTACTAGATGTGATGCATCAAGATTGGAAAAGAATTTGAAGTTTTGATAGGGGGAATGGTGTTTTAAATAGTGAATAGCATGTGGCATAGCGTTCACCCCTTAGAAGCATGAGGTGTAAGCTACATACTGTGTCTACTTCTAAATTTTTAATCAAGGTTGCTTTGTTGCACCGATTTCATGATATTTTGCACCAAATTAGAGTGATTAGTAATTAAAGTTAAGAAAATTGCATGATATTTGGTGCAACCAAATACAACCTAAAGTATTAGGAAAGGGCAATGATTAAGTATAAACATAAAGAAAGAGCAACTAAACTGATTTAATACTTTTACTTGTATTATTTTATTGAAAGCGTTGGAATGATTAACTACATTTTTATTGAAAATAGAAAATTGTAACAAATCATTAAAAACATTAAATGATTTTAATATTGAAGGAGCAAACATTTGCAGGTTTTCTACCTCCTTTAAAAAATTGTGCCAAGAAATAATATCCATATCCATTGCCATTGCTATATCAGTAAAGAAGTCAAACCTTTGGATTTCCCTGCTTACCGCAAGGTAATAATACAGTATGCGTACAGAAATTCCGTTCGGTAAGACAGACATTCTGTTTGGTAAGACAGAAAGAAAATTCTGTAAGACTGAAATTCTGTGTGATAAGAATGTTTCAGGTGTCTCTACCCTGGACCTATCAGTATCATTTAGACCATAACACCTGCTATGAGAGGTTCTCGGTAACACGAATCCGAATACATACAGTAGGTTGTAATGTGAGTTACGTAGTCTATGTGGCATGGAGTGGATGCAAATTATCATGTAGTGTTGGTTACATGCTATTTAAGCTATTCAAGACTAAGCTAGGCTGCGTAGTGTAAGCTACACACTACATGGCGTAAGCAATTTAAAACACTGTTGGGGATGTGTACCACTTTTGAAGCTGAAATCCTTCACCGGTGTGCCACAATTTGATTCCTAATAGCACCATGGATCACTTATAACGATAAAAACAGAAAATATAATATAACTATGTGGAATTGCTCCACGCAAAAAAGGCGTTGGATGCATCTAAAGGAATTTCTTTATTGGAGTTTGAACCCTTTGTGGGGAACAATAAAAACTGAAAACCTAACGATGATACATGCTTTCTGTAAGTCAGCCATAACTTCGTAACTTTCTTTGTTGTATGGCATAAATTGACCACAAGTAAATGATATCCTAATTACATGATTTTGGTCTCATTTGAAAGCTTACTCTATAGGCTTTCAAAATGAGACCTATTTCATACCACTGTAGGTGAATAGTGGCCCATAAAAAGTGATGGAAATAATAAAGGAAAACTTGTTGAATAAGTCATTGCCAACTCTAACAACAATTTAAATAGTAAACCCTATGGACCAGTGAACCTTACAGTCCAATCAGACTGTTATCTTCTCTAGAAGACTAGAACATCCACCAGAAGCAATTTGGACCATTGATGTGGTCAGCAGGCATCTTCTGCCTGGTCAGTTAGATGGTCCGGTGTGATTTGGATGGATGGATTTTTCAGAAATTTAGCTGGGACCCAGACTTATCTTCAGCCAACCAGTTTGTGAGATCCATTTAGGATCTATCTGATACATTGAGGTTTTATGGAGGAAGAGTTTCTGCTAAACTATCAAAGTTTGGAAAGTTAATAAAGTGTTCCTACGGAAATGTATAAAAAATGCTAAATAGAAAATTGAAATGCCAGGAAATTTAGAGCTACTCTTACAAGTTTTAATATAATTAGCAGGCAGCAGTTATCAGAATGGGTCAACAGGATTGAGAGTGCTAAATATTAACATATTCAAGTTTTTCTTGAGGACATATACTCTGGTTTGACCCAGCAAAAATATAATTTGTAATCTGGGTGACTGAAATATGAAGTTGCACTGTTGTTTTGGACAAGCATCACAAGTCTGTTAACTGAAGAGGTGGTTTGATATGGTCATATGAAATGTGCCTGCTTTACCTTACTGACGTCAATAGCCGTTGGTTGGGGTGAGTCAAGGTTAATGCATGTTAGATCAGATGCGTTGCCGGAGCCTTAAATGCGCCGTTTATCTAAAGCTCATCCCTTATCCTGACCTGAACCCCTCAAACATTTGTCAAGCCTGAGATAAAATCTCTAAATGTATCATAATGATATGCAATGCCATCCTGGTTGGGGTGAGTCAAGGTTAATGCATGTTAGACCAGATGCAATGCAGGAGCCTGAAATGCGCCGTTTATCCTAGGCTCATCCCTTATCCTGACCTGAACCCCTCAAATATTTATCAAGCCTGAGATAAAATCTCTAAATGTATCATAATGATATGCCATCCAGGTTCTTGTAGTGTGTTTCTTTTTCTGGTTGTGATTTCTGCTAACCCGTGTAGAAGTCCCCATTTCCTGATAGACATTATAGTTTGATGTGTTAGTTGACAATTTATTGATTTCCTTTTGTTAATTAATGTTTACATATCACTTGAAAAAATCCATTATTCAGGGTGTTACATTGGAACTTGATGAAGAGATGGTTGCAAATGAGGATGACAGAGAGGCCTTGCAAGAAATTATTAACAATGCCAAATTAAGTGAAGGGTATCTTACCCTTGCACGGGACATTGAGGTCATGGAACCCAAATCCCCGGAAGACATCTACAAGGTATCAACATCTATATCATTTAGTCAGTTGACTTTTTAGCTTTTTATGCCTAGTAAAATATTGTTAATAACTTTACTATCCTCACCGGACTTGAGTTTTGTTCTATGTTAGATTTTACTGATTAAAATGGATCTCCCCACAATGTTCTCTCTTGAATGACACAATCACTTTAATCTAATTAGGTACACCTGATTGATGGCCGAGCAAGTGCTGGTGCAAGTGTTGATTCAGCCAGACAGAACTTGGCTGCTACCTTTGTTAATGCATTTGTGAATGCGGGATTTGGCCAGGTAGATGAGTAGCTTGCAAGGGGATGTCTATTCTCATATCTTGTCTTGTGCATGTTATGAAGTTTCTTTACGTCTCTTTCCCTGCAGGATAAGTTGATGACTGTCCCTTCAGAATCATCAAGTGGAGGATCTGCTGGAAGCTGGCTTTTCAAAAATAAGGAACACGGGAAGGCCAGTGCTGCAGCAAGCTTGGTATGGTTTTTGGATTTTTAAGGTTCACATGGTATTTAGTGCCCCATGACTTGATGAGAGATTGACAGTTTGGTTACTGTTGGCAGGGCCTGATTCACCTATGGGATGTCGATTCTGGCCTTGCACAAATCGACAAGTATCTCCACAGCAATGACAATAATGTCATCGCAGGAGCTCTTTTAGCGGTTGGCATTGTCACCTGTGGTGTAAAGAGTGATTGTGACCCTGTGAGATTCCCTCCAATGTTCTCCATACAGCAGTTATCTATCTGACTTGACTGTTAAATTGTTTATTGAGGTCTTCCCAAATTTCTTTACCAGGCATTGGCTCTTTTGGCTGACTACATTAACAAAGAAGATTCCAGCACCAGAATTGGCGCAATAATGGGCCTTGGCCTTGCATATGCAGGTTCTCAAAATGAGCAGGTGAAATCCTTGAAAATTCTTTTCTGTTTGATGCCCAGCCTTCTTGACACTCTATGCTGACTCCTGTACTTTATCCTTAGATTCGTGGGCATTTATCCCCAATTCTGGGTGATACAAAAGCGCCTCTAGATGTTATTGCATTCACTGCAATCTCACTGGGCCTAGTCTTCGTGGGCTCTTGCAATGAAGAGGTTGCTCAATCGATTATATTTTCCTTAATGGACCGCAGTGAGTCTGAACTGGGTGAGCCTCTCACTCGTTTTCTACCTCTAGGCCTTGGTCTTCTGTACCTTGGAAAGCAGGTAACAAAGTTTTTAGTTAATTTAGAGCTAAAAGCTCCATTTCTTGCAATATTCTTTCATGTGATCTCATGAGTTTCGTTATTTTTATGCCTTCATTTTTGTGAGGAAGCTTTCTAGTGTTATCGTATGTTTGTGATCCTTGTATCATTCTGATGATATTATGAAATTTTGGTGCCTTACAGGAAAGCGTCGAGGCTACTGCAGAAGTTTCAAAAACATTCCATGAAAAAATCCGCAAATACTGTGACATGACCCTTCTGTCTCTTGCATATGCCGGAACTGGCGATGTACTGAAGGTCTCCCTTCTATCTCTACCAAATTGCTTAGGACACATGCAACTAGTTCAAGTTGTTAACTGTTGTTTTCTCTGTACAGGTTCAAAAGCTCCTAGGATACTGTGCCCAGCATCTTGAGAAGGGTGAGACCCATCAGGGACCTGCTGTAATTGGAATTGCACTTGTCGCAATGGCTGAAGAACTTGGTCTTGATATGTCAATTCGGTCATTGGAGCATCTATTACAGTATGGAGAGCAGAATATCCGACGAGCAGTGCCTTTGGCTCTTGGTCTTCTCTGCATATCAAATCCGAAGGTGATGCATACTCTACTGATAAAAGAGCAGCCTTTTTGTCCACATTTCTTTCGGTGGAACTTGGCATTGGCCTGGCTGTCCGAGTCCCTACCAGTTTTACCATCTCCTGAGTTAGTCGATGAGTGAGTTTTGAAAATTTTGGACTCTGACATGCCAATGTGAAAAGTAAGAAGAAAGAAATTGTGCAACTTTGATTTGACAGTAGTGGTTTATTTTGGCTGCAAGTGACTTCTTGTATGCTTAGGAACTGGTACTCGAATCTACCAAGTCCCTTTTCTGGTCTAGGCTGTTTTACTGGTCATAGTTTTTTGCAGTGGTCTTATGTTTTCTCAACACCTGGTTATTTTGGCTGGTACTTCTTGAAGGCTGCACAGCCACTTTAGTTAAGACGCCCTTCCTAATTGAATGGTAGAGAGCTTCTTAGTCTTCTTAAAAAGAAAAGAGAAAAAAGAAGAAGAGAAAACTTCTGTTATTTACCTTTCTGAGAATGGGATACCAAAGCGACTGACTAAGAAATTTGTTGTTCCTGTTGGTAAAAATGAACCCCCAACAAGATAAATGAATAAATTGATTCCAGTGAAATTGTCAAGTCTATGAACCAGTGCATTTGTTGGCTTTTTACCAACATCGATGCACATCAAGGCACAACTTCAAGGCACTGACAAGTAACCTATGTCCTGCTGTCTTTTATCAGGTTAATGTTATGGACACTTTAAGCAGGCTAAGTCACGACACTGATTCCGAAGTGGCAATGGTATGTTTTGTCAAGGAGAACTTGCACAATAAATTTTCCTTTTGTCCTGTTACAATCTAACTTGCTCTGAGTTATGCAGTCAGCTATCATATCCTTAGGCTTAATAGGTGCTGGCACTAATAATGCCCGGATAGCAGGCATGCTTCGGAACCTTTCGAGTTATTATTACAAAGAAGCAAACCTCCTCTTCTGCGTAAGCTTCCTGGGTCCTGTTTTATGAGTTCTCACTGTTCCCTCAATCTTTTACAATCACGCTTAACCCAATTTGATGGTATGTGCAGGTGCGGATTGCTCAGGGTCTTGTACATCTGGGGAAGGGGTTGCTGACTCTTGGTCCTTACCACTCTGACCGATTCCTTCTGTCACCGTAAGTATTCTGCTTCCTTCAGATCAGAACTAGAGTGTGTTGACCCTCAGCAAGTATACATTTGCTAAGGTGCATGTGGGATTCATGGTTCGGTTGATCACTAGTCTGCTGGGCCTCGCCATGGATGGGTGATGTCTCACCAAGATTCAGGCCTACAATGGAAAGGGAACAATAAGCCACATGTACTTTAGCCATGCTTGCTGGGCTCAGCACCCTTAATTCCTCTTCTTCAGAATCCAAGTTCCTATTCCTCCATTGGCATTACAATTCTCTCTTAAAACTGCTTAAATCGAACAGGACGGCACTTGCTGGAATTGTAACCATGCTGCACGCCTGTCTGGACATGAAATCAATCATCCTGGCGAAATACCACTACGTTCTCTACTTCTTAGTTCTAGCAATGCAGGTTTGGCCTCAATAATTTCTGACAGTGACTTTTTGGTTTTAATCATTTGTAGTTTTTTTCCCTGAGTTTTGCTGATATTCCTTGCCTTTTTTCAGCCAAGGATGCTGATGACCGTGGATGAGAATCTAAAGCCTTTAACAGTGCCTGTTCGGGTGGGCCAGGCTGTGGATGTGGTGGGCCAGGCCGGTCGGCCGAAGACCATCACTGGATTCCAGACTCACTCGACTCCGGTTCTGCTTGCAGCAGGCGATCGAGCTGAGCTGGCCACCGAGAAGTAAACGAACCTTACATTCTCTCTAGTCTTTCTGTTGCTCCATTGTGCTTTTGCAGGTTCTTGCGTCATGGTTCATTGAATTTCTTTTCTATGTCCAGGTATATCCCACTTTCGCCTGTCCTTGAGGGTTTCGTCATCCTGAAAGAGAATCCAGACTACAGGGATGAACAGTAGTAAGTGGTCTCTTTCCTTAAACGCCATCATATGTTGGACCACTGAAGTCGACCCAGCACCTCACCATCTGTCGAGTTATGGGAATTGTGCGGGAGTAGAAGGGTTAGAGCTGTGTGCAGCTGCTGTTAGTCCATTAACTTTGCCAACCAAATGTATCCCTCACCAGTGGAGATATGGAAATGCCCACATGTCATTTGTCTCGCAGATCTGTTATTTGATTTATGTGGGAGTCTTTTAATCATTTTGTATTTTTTTCAGGATCATGACTGTGACCAAATGGTCTTACATACCCTGTTATTTAGGATAAAAAGAGGAAGAGAGAGAAATCATGCCTATCATGTCACGCTATGATGGAGATGCTTTCTCATGCCCTAGTGGCATGTTTGGCTTGCCATGATTTTGTAGCCTGCATGGTATTTGACACCCTGAGTGGCGTGTTTAGCTTGCTGTGGACTTGGTTTTGTAGCCTGCTGGGAGATTGGGCCCCACTGGGTTCGACATTGGTCTGGTTTTGTGCTGCACCAACCTTTTACTGGAATTTATATTGAAAGGTTATCACTGATCTCTTGAGATGGGTGATACAAGCAGCAGTTACCTTGACATGTGGGGTCTGTTCCATTCATCAGGCAGTTGGCTATTGAAAGGTCACCATGCATTGTGTGGGTCACAAGGGTTTGCAGGATGTACACCACCACTCATGTTTTCCTTAACCATACTTTGTAATGGATGTGGCCCAAGTGATGAGTCGGCTGGCCTGATCTCAGGGACAGGGCGTGTTTGTTGTTTCCCAACTGATCTGTGTATGATATTGAAGGACAATGTGATTTGTCTGGCATCACCAGCCAATACGTATTTGGATAAAAATAGAGGATTTATCATGGCACAATAATATATTCAAATCATAGGCAGTTTGATCACATCGATGTCCTGCTTAAGACTTGCATTTTAAAGCAGCTGTGTTTGCTAACCACGAAAGGTTTAAATTATTAATTTGGACCGTTTCATTGTGCACGCTTAATTGCTCGTTCATAGTTTTTATTCACTTTCATTGAATGATTCTAGCCATCAGGTCAATGGTGAGGCATAGATCGGTTATGTTAGAAATGGTGTGATCATTGATCTGCAAGGCCCATGTGATGTCCAACTTTGATTGCCCATACTTCTCAATAATCATTTGATCAGATGATCTTAGCCCTCTAATCAATGACTAGTTAAATATGAATTGGCTGTACTGTGGATTTTGTTCATTGATGATCCGACTTGCCATCGTCCTTGTGACATAAGGATGACTTGTGCTGTCTGTTCGATCAATGCACAAGGAATCAGATGATCTTAATTGGCCATAGTGGGAAAGGTCGGATCATTGATCTAGGTCATCCATCATGAGAGTGTTGCTTTTGATAGATTCCACATCTGAACAGTCTTGATTGGATAATTTGAACCATCTGATCAATGATCAATGGGCAAGAAAGTAAAAGATTCTAGATTATTGACTCCATTGGAAAGGTCCTGTTATTGGGAATTTGCAATCATCCTCTCAATAACCATTTTAACTGACAAAAGAGCTCTCAATAATCCATTTTAACTAACAATAGAGGAAAGAAGTGAAAAGAAGGATAGAAGTGCTAATTCAAAGAGGCTTGCTACAGCACCTCCCACCTACTATTAATATATGATACATTGGGATTATAGCCGTTGTGGGTCATGTTTGGTTATCCAAACCAATGAGACAAATGGCTCGAAAATCTTCAAGATGGGAACATACTAAAATTTCGATCTCCCACATAGAAATGTCTAAGATGACGATCGTATTCAAAGGAAAGGAAAATGGAATATCCAATGACTTGAATACCGACACATCTGAAACAAACGGGTGTAGTCGAGCAGACCTCAATTCCAAATTTAAGGAAAAGCCCTATTTTTGCCAAGCGACCCTACACCACACATAAGATTTAAAGGTTTAGGAACAGAAACACATCTTTCATCTTTGCTCTGGGATTAGAATTGATACACATGGGGAGAGGCTTCATTGACGAAGGGTCACCTGCATCGGCTTGAGTTTTTTGGGGCATCCCATTTTGATGGTAGGATGACCCTGCTGAGTGGGTTAAATGCTGTAAAAACACTGATGGGGCCCGCACATCTTCATCTTCAACCAGTGTGCACGAGACATTCTCTGTCACGTACTGAAGATCATAAATACTTCTTTAGGCTGTAATTAGATGAAAATGACTGCAGGTTTGAAAGGAGTTATAAGACTCATTTCAATTTGGAATCCCAGAGCAGATTCATCATGCCCAATTATCCATTGTACACCCTATCATGCATACCACTATATCCAACCTAGGTACCATGGATTTTGGTTACACCAGTGAATTTCCAAATCAAAGACTCACCTCAATCCACCCATGTTTACAACAAGAAATAATAACTATTCCAACTCATGTTCGACTGCATTCCAACCCATCCCACCAAGATGAGCAATCAAACCAACCTACTCATCATGAGGACCACAGATAAAACAATGGACAACCGTCAAATCAGGTAAAGATGCAGCCAACCCGGTCAATAGATTGGAATATTTTTGCACCATTCATTCTTCTTCATGGTGGGGCCCAATAGACATACAAAACATCACACAAACATTCAGGCACTTGTATGTGAGACTTCAATAACCAACCTTGGAATTGCAGTCGCATTCTTAACAGAGCAACTACAAATCAACACACTCCAATTTGAGAATGATGAGAGCATTACACGTGGGCTGTGGACACCATTAAATTGAGATTTGCAACTCAACAAAATAGTGCAGCCAAACACACCACAAGCAGTTGCAAGATCAGGCTAAAAGACCTACAAATACCGGGGAGTGAGCGTGCCGGACAGTGGAACTTCAAATGTTCCAAGTAATAAATAAAGGAATAAAGGCGGCAAAAAGGACGCAACTTTTTTTTTTTTTTTTTTCTGTAGAACTCAGGCATTCATATCTTACCACAAGCTTCTTTCACTAAAAGGTCTATAGTAATAAGAAGGTGCAGGAACAGTAGCTGCCCTGATAATAAATCATGCAATTCCAACACATTCACGAGGGAGTCAAATCAAACAGCACAGCATGTTGAAAGAGCCAAAAGGGTCGTGCTGCTGTACAAAAATTACAGTTGTGGCTGTTTCGTTCCCGATGTGTGGGGATCTTGGAAGGTGGCCGTGGCATGCAACAGCTCCCATTTCAGTGAAGAGAATCAACCCACAATTTTCCGCATTTGTATTTTATCTATATCAGCAGCAGGAGCCCATTTCTTTTTACATGCACGAGCGCTTGACCCGTACTCCTTTGAACATACACACGATGCTCCCTCCTTTGAATGGCTACCTCTCTCTCTCTCTCAACAACTGAAAACTTCAACAAGAACAGAACCGGGGTTATCCTTTCTCAGCTCTGGCTGCTGCGACCCGTGAAAGCACAGAGACCCGTTTACCATTTGCCGTCTCCAACCATCTAATATATCCACCATTTCATAATTGTTGAGAGAAGCAAACAGCCACAAAACAGCAATCTCTAAAGCACACAAGTGCAGAGAGGCACACGCGTCAGCACAACCAAGTTGCTGGATCCAAAGAGTATAACCCATCACACGGTCAGGCCCTAAACGGCTCAGCCGTTGTAGTGGAGTTTTTGGTTTTGTAAGCTCTGGCCAGGCTGCTGCTGCTGCTGCTGCGGAGCCTGCAGGTTCATTGGCTGAGTATTATACTGTGTAAAGGGCTGCGAGTAGAGAGGATTCATGAGGCCCTGTAGAAGCACAACAAATCAAGTTCAATAGTCAAAAATCACTTCTCAGAAATAGATATTAATCCAACAAGTGACAGTAATCAGTGACCTGCGAATGAAGAGGGTTGGGTCCAGCCACACCAAAGTGGGTCTGTGAAGAATCATCATGTGATGGATCGTTGAAACCTGCTTGGGTAAAGAGACCCTGGGATCCATGAGCCATGTAGTCCTGTGCGGAAGTTGAACAACATTCAGACTGACATTTACCTATACAATGCAGTGAGATGTGAAAGAAGATTGAGATGTAGAGCTTCAACAGACCTGAGAAATGAAGTCATTTCCAGCACCCAAATGGGAATATCCTCCCTGGGAATTTTGGTTTAGGAAACTTCCCGGGAACCCAGGTTGTGTTCCATGTGCAACATAATCAACACCATATCCACTTTGAGAAGCCTGCACAACAAAGCAGCACTCTAATAAAACCTAATGACTATGGTAGAAAATTAGGTAGTGCCACTACTGGCATTGCAAGCACCTGCATGTGCAAAGAAACATTTTTACCAAGAAACAAGAAATAAAGATGTGAGTCCATATGCTGAATAGAGGAGACAGAGACAGATCATGCAGATGGTGCCAATAAGTAACAGAGACAGTCCAGCATTATGTAGGCCCAAGTTGAGCATCATAGGCCACATAACTATACTAAAATTTGCCGATCTCTTCGTCTCATGTATTCCCCTCCTGATGCATATGGGAAACTCTAGAGAGATGAAGAGGATCTTGTGGAACTTCAGGATCGGACATGGAGAGTGGATTCCAAGCTACCCTGAGTTCTTGACTTATCTATGGATAATTATTTGTAACCGAATTATCGAAAGAAGGGGGGGCATGCATGTTGTTTCCTCTATCCTCAGTAGAATACATATGGTCAGTCCATGTAGATATAGACTACATGTAGTATGGTAGGGTGCTTCACACATAGAATGAACCAACCTCATGCAGCTCATAGCTAAATGCAGCAGAAGACAACATACATGTCACACATATAATTAGCTTTATCATAAAGATGACAAATAATACATCCAGGCTACCTACTACACGTTACAAATACACATTTTCTAGAATTACCCAACTTCATATGTTTCTCTTCCTCCAATAATACCAATATTATGAAAGGAGAAGTAGAAACAATTATCCCGAATTTACAGGTCAGATGATCCTAGTGCCTCGAGTATTTATGCAAAAGGAAGTTCCAAACTATAACACAAGGATCAGGTAAAGCAATGTTTACGTGTCACACTTTGTCCGCCTGGCAAAATGGGGCAGTTTTCTTTATTTCTTAAAGGGCGGATAGGTTGAATTTTATCGGACGTCTCAAGAAGATACAAATTTGAGGCAATTTGGCTGAAAATGCAGATGATCATATATATATATATATATATCCTTCTAATGTATTGAATTCAACACAAATGGTTTCTGCAAGACGGTAAAGCTCTCCAAGTTAACTAACATAGAGACCACCTTTTCAAGGGTAACATGACTTTTATTGAAAAAATGCTGAGCTGGCACAACAAATTACAATAGGGATTGAATTGCAAAAAGCTCAAATTACAATCCCTCAACGACTTCCTACACGAAGCCCATTCCAACAGAAAAGGATTTCGCCCTAAAGGACACCACCTCTACCCTACTAGAGGGATCTTGAAAGCATCTCCCATTTCTTCCCTCCCAAACTGCCCACCAGATAGCCAGAAAGGTCAGTCTCCAAAGTGTATAAACCACTTTAATACCACATAAGTGTAACAAAGCTATGAGAATCAAACTAATGTTCTTCACCTATTGCATACTGAAGCATCCACAAGACCATTGACTTAAACCCAAAGGACGAAGGAACATGGTAGTGCTGTTGCAAAGAAACTGTTACCATTTATTCCTCTAGATTACTCATAACACACCGCTGGAAGCTCACAACTCATTGTCCAGTGACTCCAACCCCATGGTATCAAAAATTGGTTACGTAATGGTAACGGTGGGTACCGTCACGTGTCATGGGGCTACAACTGTTACAGAAAAAGGCCCGTAACGGTTGTTATGGCCTCTATCTTAACAGTAATGATGGTAGCCATTATGGCCACCATTACCGTTATTGAATACTTTATTCCAGCCAAATAATTCCCAACATCATTGCTTCTTGTGTAGAACCTCTGTAAATGGAATGATATACTACACCATGAAGATTGCCTTGCACAAAAATCAGACAAGTTGTCATTAGGTGGCTACGTCTAGCCATCAGTTGTCCAATGATTCCATCAGTGTGGCCCATATGCTAATCAGACTGGCCTGATTTTTGTTTTGGTTGATGTTCACGGTGAGGCCTACAGTTTGCATATGTACAGATGTTCTACACAAACAGATTGTTGAGGAGAAGGACGTGGCTGGATGACAAGATAGAATGCATCCTGCTGTTTGTGATCAGTTCTCATTCTTCTCTCCTATCCATTTATGAGAAGCTACGGAATGTATTGGTGTAACAACTGCTCTTGATATGCTATTATCATATACAAAAGCTTTGGATGAACAAACTATGGAATCAAACCAAACTATCTTGATCACTTTAGTTACTAATTATAACCACTCCTGACTATTCAAAGCTCTCATCATCCATCAAGTGTTAATGACTGCTAGCATATTAACTGTAGAAATGCCTGTCTACACAAAAACAGAATGAAAGAAAGTAGGAAAATTTCAGCATTAGTTTAGTGAAGAAAAGGCTGATTAGTCATGCCAGCATCAGAACATCAGTGGCAACATCACAGAGATCTTTACTACAAATGATTTCTCTCAGCAAGAGAGAATGAGAGATTCATCATCTGCTACAAAAATGCATAAAGGCCGATTTGTCATGCAAGCATCAGAATATCAGTGGCAACATCACAGAGATCATAACTACAAATGATTTCTCTCAGCAAGAGAGAATGAGAGATTCATCGATCTGCTACAAAAATGCATTAGTAAGACCATCATGATAACCACAAGTGATGCAAACATGCCTGTGTGGAGAAATCTGCAACGTTATATGCAACATGTGATCCCTGGCTTTTGAAGTCATCACCCAAGAAATCCTGACAAAGCATGGAAAAGTACATAATCATAGAACAAAAGATGTAAAAAGCAACCAAAGAGAACTGAAGAAAGGTTTGCATCAGAAGAAATACCTGAGACATGCCCCCAATGGAAAATCCATCACGAAATGTCTGGCTTAATCCTTGAACTGGCATCTATCAATTTTTACAAAAAAGATATTTCAAGATACTAATGCATCAATGTGGAATGGTAAAAGAAATAGAAAAGAAACCAAGCAAACCTGAGTCATTAGTCCAGTTTGAGATAACGGCCCCCCCACAGATGGCTGACTGTTTGGGTTGTCCAGAGCAGGAAAGTTGAAAGCAGACCCAATGCTCCCTAGAGATTGCTGTGAACCTTGTTGATGTGATAGGTGACCGCCAATAGGACCACCAGCATTGCCACGGCCAGCTCCAAAACCCCTAGTTCCAGCCTGAGGAACCTGAGGAACAGCTCCAATGGGACCATGAATGGCTCCACGAGTCGGAATTGCATATGGTTGAGAATGGGGACCTCCAGGAAAAGGTGGAAGAGGGATCCGTGACACAGGAAATCCTGCAGGATGAACACCAGGCTTGTGGGTACCATTGGGTGGCCCAAATTGCATGTAGGACTGACCTGGAGTTGGCATAAACAAAAAAGAAATATTAAAGCTATAGAGTACATTAAGAAATTTATGTTAAAGTGTTTCTTTTCCTTCGTTCTGCAAAACTGATGTTTAGAATTTCATGTAACTCAATTTATATTATGTCATCAACTGTAGTGCCTTAATGCAATTTAGAAGCTTTATCTGCTGGTCAAAATGGCTAAAGAGACATTTGATAATTCAAAGCTCAACTACGCTCTCGTATAATGGTATACCTTTACTGCGGTTGCTTCTTTTATCAGCATTTGGACTCGAGGAACTGACAGACCCGAAATTTTCATTAGGCACAAGCCCGGGCCCACCACCAAAGAAAAGTCTGCGGTCATTGTAGATCTGTTCCACAGAGTGACAGCCACAAAATAAGGATCTAAAGTATTCTCAATTATTGCTTCACTATTTCCAACCAAACAAGTGAGAGGACCATGTTAGACAGAACCACAGTATGAGCGGTGCAAGTGTAAGAAATCCAGACTGGTAAAACCTACACCAGATGGGTACCACTTCAGAAATCGCATTGATCTGATGATCTTAACCATCTGATTGGCGAACTTCAGAGGATTTTCAATGGCCAGTTAAAAAATATCAGACCAATTACCCACAATTAAATGAGTGGAAGTCCTGCACAGTGGTTAGGATCATCCAATCAGTGTGCCTTTGGTACATACCACCCAGCGTAGGTCCCAAGCCCGCAGAAATAAGTGGTAAGCGTTCCCATCAAGCACATGTGTATTCCATACATGGGAATAATTATACAGAATATCAGACAAAACAGAGTGTCAACATCAGATTCTTTCTCATCATGCAATCCATGACTATGCTAGAACAGTAAAGGCAACATTTAACACTGGGAAACAATCATTGAAAAGTGCCTTACCTTCTTTGGCTTCTGAAACTGAACCATGCTCTGTTTCAAGTTATTCAGAGGTCCTTCCACCAAACACTCATGCTCCTAAAGAGGGAGAAAAAAAAGATTAAATACTAACAATAGATCAATCACGCAAGCAATTTAAATATATTGTTATATGTGCGAAAATGTTTGAGTCAAGATTTTCAAAGTAGCCCAAGCAAGCATCTCCAGAACATTGTGGTGTACAACTTCACAGCCTGCATCAGGGAGGTTCTGTAACTTCCAATAATATTAGTATTAAAAGCAAAAGTTATAGTCATGAATTATAAAAGTAGTCATTCAAAAATCAAGGTAAAACATTTAGTGGTAACATAATAGGAGCCTTCAATTGACAAATACTAAAAGCATCTCAAATCAGTAACCCAACATTTGTCTGGATAATCTTCCCTTGGGTTAGCCTGGATTCTTTGTTCAAGAAATGAGAGGTTTTTCGATTTATCTAATGAAAATTTCAAATTAATAAGGTCAGATATAGCTAGGCTAGCTTCATAAGAATTTCTCTAAGACGAAAATTTCTAGGCACTAGCTTTTGCTTGGCCACAGGCTGCTCAAGCAGCTCATCAGTGACAACTTACAAGCAATAGAAACAATAGGCCAAGCAGGCCATGCAATTATTATATTAAGCTTTGGATAAGAAGTACGAGCATTACAAGAATAATTTGTTCAATGCTATTAAATCTTAAGGATGATCCCTGATCGGATGGTAAGAATAAAATGGCATATTTGAAGTTTCAGGAAATAAATAAATTAAATAAAATGGCATACTAGAACAGTAGATACCTTGTAGTGTGTCAATAAGCTGTTCCATAATGGCTGTTTGCTTAAGACCTTGGGATTCCCCAAGATAACGATGCCATAACGAGCTCGGGTCAGTGCAACATTCAGCCTACGTGGATCATTAAGGAACCCAATGCCCTGCAAAGATTGTCAAACACGATGTCAAGGCCACATGAGCAAGAATAGTAAAAACTAGTGTTTTAAATAAAAAATAGCACGTGGCGGTGAGGCAAACACTACACACCACTTCTAAAACTTTTAATTAAAATAATAGGCAAATAAAGCAATGAGTGAATATATATATATATATATATATATATATATATATATATATATATATATATATATATATATATATATATATATATATATATAAAACAATGGAACTGATTTAATACTACTGCTCATATTATTTCATTGAAATCATCAAAAACATTAACTTATTCTTAGGGAAAATAGTAAAATCTAATGAAAGAAATCATTGAAACTACTAAATTGATTTTTCCGCTTAGTGATAACATGTCACACTACATAGCATGTAGCAAATGCTACATGAGACCTAAGCTATCTTCATGCACCATGTAATGCAAAGGCTAGGCTACGCTACGTCGCGTAAGCAACGCACTACGTAGAGTAAGCAATTAAAAACATTGGAAAACACATACACACCTGCAAAAAGGAAAAACAAAATGAATAAATGAATGAACAAAAGAAAGACCACACAAATACTATGCAAGGCTTGGACTCTTGGAAATGCTAACGAGATTCCATAGTACCCACACTAGATAGGCTGTTTGATGGAGCTGCCATGAGTGTTGTGTCAAGGCCAACGCTGATATTTCACAACGCAGATTCACAGGGTTATTAGGTGGGCCTTGTTGTCTATATCCACTGGCTCAAAGAACATGTTGGTTTTGTTATCAGGTGGGAGACATGAACTTGGATCAGTTGCATCAGCTTTATTTTTTTGGTCATGGAACATGGGTGGTGCCCAAATGATGAACAGCTCATGTCTGGGATGCAATTTTCTTGAAAAAGAAGAAGAAGAAGCACGTGTGGGGTTCTTTGCCAGGCATGCACCCATGCACAGCAGTGGTTTCAAACAATTTCCTAAGTAAAGCACATGAGCAGCACACTGATTGAAGCATAAAAGCAAATAAGCTATGACGTGGCCATTATCGGAACTAATAACGTGACAGTTTCAAAATAGAAGGGAGAGAGTACTCCACACTCCACAAAACCATCTCTGCTTTAGAATACAACCAGCTGCAACAACCCCTTTAGAGAATGAAACATATACATGGCAATTCAACTGTGTAAAATGCCTAGATTTGACAAAGTAACCTCTTGTGAAGCATCTATTGTATAAGACTGTAAAAGTTGTAACAGTATGTTCTTTTAGTACATATCATCTTAACTCCCGTAAACCAATTTAGTAAAGCTTCGGGATCATGAACATGAAACAAGAAATATTGATACCAAGTTACCAACATTTCATAGCATCTGAAGAATACTCAGAAATACAATAGAGGGATCTAGGCATGAAAATGGTTCAATCAAAATAGTTTTGGGGACTATCAGGGTGAGACAAGCATTGGAGATTCATTTTCATATTTGATGAGATTCATGAGTTAACTAACACAAACATTTCAGTTGCATGTAGGATGGGCTAATGTGGGCAGATATTCAAGCAGAAAGAGGGTATCAAGCAAGGTATTCCGTAATGGTAATGGTGGCCGTAACAGCCACCATTGTTACCTTTACGATACGGGCTGTAACAGCCGTAATGGCCACCATTGTTACCTTTACGATACGGGCTATAACGGCCTTTACGGCCCCCGTAACGGCTGTTACAGTCTCTTTTTTTTAAAATATTATTGATAAAAACCTGAAAAACCTGTATCGGCCCTGAAACGGGCCATTACAGCCTTTACGGGGGCTGTAACGGCCTTTACGGGTCATTTTATCTGTAACGGCCGTTACGACCCCATAACGTGTAACAGTTGCTACTGTTACCTTTACGTAATGGCCTTTACGGCCCCATAACGGCCTTTACGGCACACCATGGTATCAAGAGATCTTTCATTTTACATTGGGAAATACTCCCTCTTGTATGTTGTTAATTTTCAAAAAACCTTTTCAATAAACTTTCCATTCTGTTAAAAAAATACATTACTGAAGAACTTGCATTCTCAGAGTCTCATGAAAGAGGATGTACTGAAGAAAGCTGATGCTCAGTGCTCAATTCCATCATCTTAGGTATGGAAAACTCACCTGATGCTCATTGCTCCGAACACAAGAAAGAATAATGTAATCTTTCTCTCTTCCCTGGAAAGAATCGACACTTGCAACCTACAAAGAACAGATTACCAAGTTGCAGTAGTATTCAGCAAAGAACTGGCAGCTACAAGTAATTTCGTTAAGCAATGATGTTAACCTCAATTTCCTTGTAAAGTTGTTGTCTGAGAGCACCATTTCTTGACATATAATTTACAATATAAGCCCTTTGACCTTCATATGGTGTTATAACTCCAATCTGAACAATTTCAAAGGCAGAGACAGATATAGAAAGGTGCAGAAATAATCCAAATGCAACCATAGAGTTTAATGAAGGCAAGAAGAACCATAGCTAGTCATATATAAAATAAAAAATAAAAAATAAAAAATAAAAAAAAAAAGAAAGAAGAGAAAGACCACACCTGACTAGGTATGACCCCACTCCTCAAGAATGTAGTTACAATCTTTTCCACATTAGCAGCTTCAGTCCTATTTAGATAGGATGTTCCACTTGCACTTATCTCTTCTTGTCCCATCTAAGAAAACACATTACATTAGCAACAAACAATTGCAAACAGGTACACAATTGAGAAAACATCTGACGCTCAGTTTTTGAAAATACCTGGACATAAAAGAACATTGGGCGATTTGGTACAGGCCAAGGAAAGTCAATGCCAGAAGATTGCCTTTCATTGATGGTCACTCCATTCTGAAGTGTACCTTCGTAGAAGCTGTTAGAAGGAAACTCTGACAAGGAAGGATGCATGCGATATTGAACCTGCAATTTTAAGAATCAGTACGCAGACACTTAAATGTTGCATCTTTTCAAGAAAAAAAAAAATAAAGAAAGAAAGGAAAAAAGTCACAAGTATCCATCCCGTGACCAAGGAGGTTAAAACAAAGAACGACAATGCTTCCATTCAAAACTGCTAACAATGGAAACCTTGTAATATGTCTTTAAAATGCACAAAACTCGGGTGACAAGATGCGAACAGAATAGCCGTTTACCTTTCACAAGAACAGAAATCCTGCAAGCATCTGCTTTGTAGAAAACATTGTTTTCCCTTTTGGGTTTTGGGGTATACCATAAACATGCCTGTGAGTGCCCGCATACTGGGAGTAACCTCATACTTTATGTTCTCATTAGTTTTACATAAAACATGTCTTAGCATGCCTAATTATGATAAGTTAACAAACTTTGTCAATATTACGATTAATGACAAGAAGAACACTAAGACAGACAATCTCATAAGAAACTTCCTTGGGCAAGGTGGCACTGACGGTAAGAAGTCTCTCCTGCTCAATTGGAAAGAGGTTTGTACTCCTTATAAGGGGAAGCGAATGTTAAGGACCTCCTCGTTGTCAGCGAGGCACTTTTAGGCAAATGGGTTTGGAGGTTTGGTAATGAAACTGAGAGCTTGTGGCGTCACGTCTTAGCAGCGAAATATGGCACTACCTCTCAGGGGTGGGGAACCAGAAATTCATTCCTTTACTGTGCTTTGCTCCTGTGGAAAGGAATAGCCGGATCTGGGAATGCCTCAAGAATAAGATTTTGGCTGGATCTTGGGTATGGCGACCGAACCTTGGCTGAATCCTATCCATCTTTGTTTGCCATTACCTCTGATCCTGACTCTCTAGTTATGCACTGTTTCTACTCCAATGGTGGAGACGGTATTTGGATTCCTCCTTTTCAGAGAAATCTTTGAAATTCAGAGATTGAGTTTTCTCTTATCTCATTTGCAGGGGGTATCTCTATCTCTCTACATCATGTGGTGGTCGCTGACAGGATCGGGGCTGTTTACGGTTCGATCCTTCTACAGATCTCTTTAAGCATCAACTTTTTCCTCATGTTGCCACATCGGATCTTTATGGTTCTACGGAGTTCCTCCAAAGGTAGCAGCGTTCATACGGCTGGTGGATCGGAATAGAGTTCTAACTGTTGATAATTTGAGGAAAAGAGGAATGCAGATCCCGAATGTATGCCTTTTTTTGTCTTCGGGCAGAGGAATCTGTTGATCATCTATTCATACATTGTTCCTTCTCTGCTGATATTTGGTGGAGTGTTCCTAGGCTTGCAGGAATCTCCTGGGTGATGTCGAAAGCTATGGATGATTTGTTTTGTAGCTGGCACACGGATCAGCAGTGGGAAAAAAGAAGTGGAGAATTTTTCTCATGGCTGTCCTCTGGGCTTTATGGCTGAAAGAAATAACGAATGCTTTCGGAATGTTAGTGTTTCAGCTGTGGAGGTCTTCTCAAGAGTTTTAGTTCTATTTAGGGAGTAGACTCCTTAGTTTTGGTTTTTTGTTGGGGTTTTGGTGGTACCTTGGGGTAGCAAGTTGTATTTTTTGTTTCGTGTTGCTTTCCTGTCTTTTCTTTTTCTTTCTTCTTGCTTTTGTCTCCCTTCTTTTCTGTTTGATCAATAAAATTTTCATCTTTCGAAAAAAAAAAGAGGGACAAGAAGAGCAACAATGAGGCAGCAAACTATCCTCTCTCATGATGTGACCACAAGAAACACAGTCCCTGGAAGTACACATTTTATCAAGGTTAAAAGTCTCCCAAGGCCTGGCTCCCTCTATCAGTACTGATCCAATTACACTAGATGAATAAACTTTTACAGTTAGGACAACCCAACAAGTACTCACAAAAAAAACCCCAATGCAAACCAGAAAGCTTCATCTCTCAAAACTAACATTAACCTGAGCACAAAACACAGCATTAAACTCATCTCTTAATAATGACATTCTCTATCCAAGGACATCGACTGCCACCTAAGCCACCGCTCAATTTTAGTTCAAGCCGTAGCTGTTGGTAGGGCTGAAAGTCGGGCGGGTTCAACCCGACATTGGGTTGGGCTCCGGCAGGATGTATCGGGTTTGGTCCAGAGCTTGGGCTATATAAACACCAACCCGATAAAACTTGGGTTGGGCTCGGGTTGAGGGGCAACCCGAACCCGATCGATATATATATATATATATATATATAAATTACTTATAAATTATAATTGAGTGTAGATTGTCAGTGTTGAAGGCACATGAAATTACAATGCCATCGGGTCTCATTGGTCCACTCCATTTGCATGACTCAAGCTACCAAGATATATCGGATTTCTCTCTCCCAAATAGATTACATGCTACACAACACTACTTTTAAAGGACAGTTATCCTATATTTTAACTTATTTGTTTATAAAAATGAAGTTTTTTGTGAAATAAGACGTGTATTGAAATATAATAGACTAATGTATTAATGAAAATATTAGCATGTATCTACCCGACTATCCCGACTGATGCAGGACATGAAATTAAATATGACATGCAAGATTTCAAGCTTTAGATCATACCAATTTTAAACAATCACAAAATTCCACATCACACATACGATCAAACATTCAATTAAGGGAAATCTACAGGGGTCCAAGTGATGCGGACACATAGCGCATTCAAGTGTACCAACAATTAAGCCCAAGACTAGCTGTCTTGGTAGGCGAAAGTTGGGGTTCAACCCACATTGTGACTATAGAGACTCCGCAGGATGTATCAATGGTAAGGAAGTTGGAGAATAAGACACCAAACTTCCGATAAAACTTGTTTGGGCATCGGGTTGAGCTTAGGGATCTTAGTAATTATATGTATATATATGTATTATGTTATATATATGTCATGGCTTTAGAAAGTCATATTTATTTGATAAATATATTTTGTTGATAGGCATATGAAAACAATGCCACTTGGGTCTCCTGGTCCACTCCATTTGCATCTCAAGCTACTTCAGTATCACCTTGATTTCTCTCTCCTCAAATAATTTCTTTTGTGCACAACCTCCAACTTCTTAAAGGTAATAATTTTTCTTCCTTATATTTTTCAGTTTTGACTAATCCTTCTTCAATCAAAATCTTGAGATTATAACATAAACCTAAACCCAAATTCAAATCATAATAGAAACTACATGGTTCTATATGAAAATCTTAGATTGAGTGTGACCATGCGACTAATCCATCTCGAATCACAAGGACATGAAATTAAATATGACATGCAAGATTTCAAGCTTTAGATCATACCAATTTTAAACAATCACAAAATTCCACATCACACATACGATCAAACATTCAATTAAGGGAAATCTACGGGGGTCCAAGTCTACACAATTTTAGGGCTGGATCAAGTAAAATTATAAACCAAACAATACCCAAAGGAGTGTAAGATTCATCCACTCTTGCAAAGGATTGTTCCCCAATTCAAGAGATTCACCATGTTTCAATTAAGGAAAAATTTAGGGTTTGCAAAAGTTGAAAATCCTTGGAATTTGGGACTATCTAAGGTTAGAGTTGGGGATTTAAGGCGAGAGATGAGAGAAATAGAAGAGAGAAGGAACCTGAGATGATCCACGCGTGTGGACAACAACCTGGCCCAGGCACACGTGCGTGAATCCCTGTCCGCAGGTGTGTGGGGCCCACGGAACCGGAAAATGCCACCTAGGGTGGGATCGGCCAAGGGTGGCCACTCACACACCAAATCTCGTGTCGATCCGCTGCCCGGTTTGTGCGTGGTACTCCGCCGAAGTTTTAGCCCCTCTGGTGAGCCAGAATTTGAAAATTTGCTGTGGAGGAGAACCTGGGTACAAAAAGGGGCGAATCTGAAGATGGGAGGGCTATAGAAGATGGATGTAGGGTGTAGGGGTGAAGATGATTTGGGATGGTTGCGGCTTTGCACCACGGTAGTTAGCCTTTCGGGGAAGGGAGGGTTTCGCACCTAATTAGATTCTTCAACTCAGAGAGATAGAGAAGAAAAAAAAAATGCAAAATTTTATTCATAAAACTTCAATGAAAAAAAAAACCTACATGGGGTTGCCTATTTATAAGAAAACCCTAGACCCCAAAAGCTGTGCCATGTGCGCACACTAATACTTAGAGACAAAAGTAACAAAAATATCAACTAATCAACGCAATCAAAACCGTTCATAAGGTTTCTAATAACGATAATAACCAAAACCCAAAATCCTATATCATCTAGGGTAGTAGGCCACGATCATGAGATCCAATGGTGGAATCCACATGATGATCGGGTCCATTCCAATGCTCCATAGCACAACCCCCTAACTTAGAGGTCCTCCATAGATGTCGTCGTTGTCGATCCAGATCAATAGTGGGGCCTTCCTCCTCCTTGAGTAAGTGTGTAGGGTGGGGGGCGTGCGCGTGCGCATAATATCCCCATCACCGACCGAGCCCGCTTGGGTTGGGCTTGGGTTGGGTTGGGTTAGGGTTCCAACCCGAGGTTGGGTTGGGTTGGGTTAGGGTTGAGGTATAGGAACCTTGGGTTGGGCTAGGGTTGAGCACCAACCCGCCCGACTTTCAGCCCTAGCTGCTGGAGATCATCTCCTAGCACACTCATTGTTACTCTCGCCACCTTTTGCTATGACTTTACAATAACCAAAATGGAAAAACTCGAAGTCTAGTGCCTTGGTATCCTCTTCTAGATATAACTGATGAACAACTAACTATACAATTCTATCCGCAATTAGTTCCATTATAAACTATTTTACCCCCAAGGATCCCACAATTCCTTTCTTTCCGAAAGCCCATAACCTTAGCTGAATGAAGTATGTGGAGAAGCGGTAGCAAATTCAAGTGCGGAAGTGGGGGAGGCATCTAGTTCAAAATGGTAGCACGTATTGATTAATTAAGCAAGAGCAAGGGTACAAAGCATGAGTTTGACAAGGGAACAATAGCTGGACAGAAGGTTCTAGAAACCACACCCAAAACAAAACAGCAGGCAGGATTCTCCAAAAAGAGTCGGCCTCTAGCCCAGAAATGCCAACAATCCTGCAATTCCTTTCCTTCCAAACACCCAATGCACGACAAACGGATACTCAAAATGATTCATCCTATTGCCCAAAAAGGACCATAATCATACTGTTCCTTTCCTTCCAAACACCCCAAAGCAAGACAAAAGGAAGAATACTCCAGAAGGTCAGCCTCTGGGCAGAAAAGGACCACATGCAAACCTCCAATCAACACAACCAACTTCATAGAGAGACATAAGAATGACAAATTGAGTGAGAATACAATTTCAAACCCCACTCACTGCACAAATTAATAAAAATAGCAATAAACTTTTGGAAAAGGAAGTTTCAACTTTGAACTCTAAAGATAGTCACAAATTAAGGTCCTGTAAACAAGGAATATAAAGTCTGGCTCATTTGATTTGCTTATGTATCCAGGATCCACCTTGTTGGCCTCAAGATATCAGTCATTCATGCATGTTTATTGCCCCTCACTTACCATGATGAGAGAGAAGCTAATTTGATATAGGCACGTCAAATGGTGTTTTCCAAAAAATGATGTCAGCATGTTACTAGTCAGTGTCCACAAGCACGTCTACTGTTGCAAATATAACTGCAGCAGACACTAAGGGCCTTTATCTTCGTCTTAGACTCCCAAGATCCCTTCTACATAAATTGATCTCTCAAGATCATCCATCAAGCAAGGAAATGTAGGATTTTGAAGAGGTCGTGGCAAGCTTGAAAAGATCTTGAAGCCTTTATTAGATGTTACAAAGTCAGGCTCTGAATTTCCATGCCAAAGCTAACCAGTTGGCAGGCATATTACTTGTGCACTAAATAATATCTAATGTCCCTAGGGTGTGCTGAGTTTGCAATCACTCATGCAACATATCCCTATTTCTGTATTCTTTGATCTAACAACGGGCATATGAGATTCTGCAGTTCTGATGCTTTCATAAATAAAAACTTCATGCACCTCTGGCTAAAAACATGACTGACTGTCCATCCAAACCAGTCAGCATCTACAAGCATATAAATTAATATTTTAGAATATATAAATATGATAGAAAAAAAATACGGTATGACAATCACCTGCAACCGAAATGGTTTCACGCCAAGAAGGACGAGACGCTCAAAAAGAGATTGGGCAAGACCAGCTCGGGCCGCTTTCTTGCACATAATGACTGGACCAAGCTGGCAATGGTCTCCAACAAGAACAACCTAATTGATGATAAAACAAGATGAGAGGGTAGGAGCAGCAGACGTATAAGCTGATAAAATGACCATGCAAATATTTATGACAGTTACCTGTTTCACACCAAGAACCAAAGGAATAAGGCACTCTGGTTCCGTTGCCTGTGTAGACTCATCGATAAGAACCTGGAAAAACGCAAGGATGAGTTTGCTTGAATCTAGGTGGGAAGATGAACGATTTGAAGATCCACTGCTGTTCAACTTTGAGAACTAGATGCGTCTATTACCTGGCGAAACCTAAAATTTGCCAATCTAGGATCTCCAGCACCAACACATGTGCAACAAATGACATCAGCACTCTGAGATATCTCCCTCTCAGTTGCCCGTTTCAATGCTTTATACTTCTTTTCGTCACTGCTTGACAACTCTCCTGTGAAAAGTGAACAACAAAATTTTATCATGAAAAAATTCAATCATTTGACACAAACAAAATAAAACTGCAGACAATTAACATAAAATTACCCTTTTTTCATTGAAATTGGATATCATGTGCTTTGTTACCAAGAGAAACTTTAAACCAACGAGGCAAGAGGTGCTGATTGTCACATGCTAAGACTTAAGAAGGCAACCTTGACTTCTAGATACTTATTATGATTTAGGACAATGAAAGTAGGTATAGCACAAACAAAAATCAGCTACAATCTGTCAGGTTTTAACGAAAAGCATGGTTGGCAGTTTGTAACAAAGATTCATAATCTAATGAAACCTTACATTTTAGGAGGGGAAATGAATTGAAGTATAACAAGAATTGTTACAAGTGTAGAGTTCATTGCAGCAAGATCTGAAGATTCTTGCCAGCCCAAAGTTAATTGAATACTGTGGCATCTAGACTGCTGTAACATACGAGAATTCGAAGGATTTAATGGCCGAGCATATTAAAAATTGCGCACAACCTGTTTTAAGCATATGGTCATACTAAACATGAAACGAATGACTTAGTATGGGCAAGTTTGGATGTATGAAATTAGTCAAATCCATGTATTTAGTAATTCATTAATTGGCATCTTCATGAATTTGGAGTTTCATTAATTAGCAAATTTGACACTTGCATCCCTCTTTTTTCTTTTCATGAATGGAGAAATTTTATTAGCCAAATGGCAAAAGGAAAAACAGAAAAGAAACACGAGGAAAATCTACAGAGAAGCACAAGAAAAGGAAAGAAAAAGGAGCAACTCTTCACAACCAAAGACGCTACCACGATGGGGACAAAACCACTTTAGAATCGAGAAGTCTCCATTGGGGACACCCTCTTTAGTCGTTCGCAATATATCTACATCAGAGAATACCACTTCATGCCCATCACACAAATCTATAGCCTCCTCGAGGATATTCAGCCGCCACCAGGGGCCCTCCCATACTTCATCCAGCCAATGACATTGGAGGAATCTCTTTCCACTAATAATGGAAACAAGTTACGAGCTACTGCGCGATTTTAATGCCCGCTAATCTAACGAAAGTTTTATTTTTGGATTGTACATGTCAAATTTGAGAATTTCTAGGTATGTTGATTGGCTAAATCAAAATTATATTCTGGGAGAGGATTGAATACTTTGAAATCACTTGGGGTTGGACAACTAAAACCATCCAAACAATGGTCATCAAAATTAATAGTCAATAATAAGACACCTTATCATCATTTCAACCCTAGAGGAAGCTTAGAAACTTTTTGTAAACTAGACCTAGGCCTATTAACACAAGTTTGAGTGGGATTTGATGAATCAAAGTGGAATGGAACATTTTGAGAAAAATCAGGGAATGGGTAGACCATCACTTTCTTTCCATTTTCTTCTTCTTGTTGTTGTTTTTTTTTTTTTTTAACGACACGGTGTTCCCGGCCCTTTTGAGGCAAAACTATTCCCTGAGGATACACGCAATCACCTGCAACCATATGTATCGGGTAATTCTGAGGAGAGGACTTGAACCCACGCCTATAGGGAGCAAACCCACAGTGATGGCCGTTATCCCAAACCTCGACGGGTCTTCTTGTTGTTTTTCAATGAAATGTGCCACAAATTGACCAAAGCATGCGTGATTTGCGTTCAACTAGGGCCTAATTAGTTTACTTTTCAGCCGGTCAAGCCAACATTCAACGTTCTTATCAAAGAATATCATGATAGGCCAATGACTGTGTTTCAAATATAAAAAAGATACATCCTGTTATTTTACATTTTTATTAAAAAAAAAAAAAAACACTCCCCAAAAAAAATCGAGATTTTTTGGGCAAAAGCGGGGGGGATTCGAATCTGATACAATCAAGACACACCATATTGTATCAATTCTAGACCCAACTGATAAGCTCGCCAATGCCATTACTCAAAACCTTGCTCTTTAAAAAACCTAGATGCAAATGCATAGAAACAAAAATAAGTGTGGGTGAAATCCAATCGCCCACTAGAGCTAATGCCTTAGCCAAATAATCCTTCTAACTATGCGCCACTCTTGATTCGAATTGCACTTCGTACTTACACTCCTACTCCCACACCTGAATATGTTCCCACTTTGTGCAAGTACTAGAAACTCGTCTTTTGTTTACATTTCATAAAACCACCCATACAACCCTCGTATGGGGAGAAAAAATCAGGAGATTCTAGACTTCTCTAAATTTAAGTCAATGAGATCACTTAGACCAATCAAAATTAAATGTATGGACTACAAACTTAAAAAATGAAACTTCACAAATAAAGGAGAAAAGGAAGGTCTCATCAGTGATATCAGCGTGAAAGGCATGCCAAAGACTATTTCCCACATTCGTCTTATTTTCTGCAAGGCAGAACCTGCGTTGGTGGATAATTTGCACTTCGTTATTCGTTGTTTCAAGGTGGTGTCGGGTTTGAAAGTGAATCTAGCCAAATCAAAATTATTCGGCATCAATATGGAGCTCAAGGATCTTTCAGATTACGCTCAGAAGATGGGTTGTGCAGCGGCCTTGTTCCCTTCTTCCTTTGTTGGCCTTCCTCTATGTACTAGGGCACCCCCAAAATCTGCGTGGGACAAGGTGATAAATCGTGTTGAATCCTATCTAGACAAATGGAAGTGCCCTTTTCTCTCGAGAGGCGGTCGGCTCACTCTCATAAAAGCGGCCTTGTCCAATCTGCCTGTGCACCTCATGTCCCTCTTCAGATGCCCAGCTAGCATTCTAAAGATGATCGATAAGCTGAGGCGAGAATTATTCTGGAACGGCAAAACTGACAAAAGTAAACATCATCTTGTCAGGTGGAAGCAGGTGTGCGGCAGTTTTAAAGAAGGGGGTGTGGGCATAAGGGACCTCAAGGCGATGAATGGCGCTCTTTTGGGGAAATGGACTTGGAGACTTGGGACTGAAAATGACAGCCTATGGAATCAGATGATCAAATATAAATATGGTAGCTCCATAGGGGGCTGGTGGTCTAAAGCCCTCTACTACCTACAGGGCCTCAGCTATTTGGAGGGGAGTTTTGTCTATGCGAAAGCAGGTGCTTAAGGGGGTTGTTTTCGACCCAGGGAAGGAGACCGCGTTCGATTTTGGGAAGACACCTAGCTGGGAGATGCTCCTCTGAAAGATCTTTATCCTTTTATCTTCCAGCTAGCCTCGAGCAAAGAAATCATGATCAACAGATGTGTTGTAATATCTGGTGAAGAGACGGTCTAGAACGTGGTTTGCAGAAGACACTTACAGGACTGGGAGGCCTCCGTATATGTCGATCTTCTTCAAAGACTTCAAAACATCAAGTTGGATTCTTCATCTGTTGATCGCATCATGTGGAGATGGGAAAAATCTGGTGCTTTCTCCGTAAAGTCGCTATATCAGAAGCTATCCGCTTCTCCTGCCACGCTTTCTCCTTCGTCTTCCCTCATCTAGAGATGTGGGGCTCCCCCAAAAATTCTGGTGTTCGGCTAACTCATGGGGCAGAAAAAAATTCTGACGATCGATCATCTGAAAAAAAGGGGAATGCCAATAGTTATCATCTGCTTGTGTTGCATGAAGGGAGAGGAAACTATCGATCATCTCCTCCTCCACTGTCCGTTCATAGCGTCTGTTTGGTCAAATTTTCTGCAATGCTTTAAGATAAGCTAGTGCAATCCGGGTTCAGTTGATCTCCTTCTTCACGCTTGGTATGGTGTCAGCCTGGGCAAGCTGTCAAAGCGGCTATGGAGAATGTCGATTCTAACAATTTAGTGGGCCGTTTCGATAGAGAGAAACAGCAGATGCTTCGAAAACATTTCAAATCCAGTGAACAGTATTAGCTCATATGCTAAACGTAAGCTTGTTGAGTGGGTAGCGTCTGACGCTAGGTTTAGAGATTTTGATTTTCTCTTTTTATCGGTGCTGTAAGGTCCACCTTCTAGGTGGACCGCCTCTTTTGCTGGGTGTTTGCTTCGTTTTTATTTTTTCCCTTTCCTGTTTTGTTCTCTTTTCCTTCTAATGAATTTTCAGTGATCTTTAAAAAAAAAGAAAAAAAAGAAGAAGACAGCAAACCTATTTAAACACTTTCCATACGCTGTTTATGGGTTTTATACAAAGCCATATAGACCTGTGGGGGTGCATACATATGGGCATACATGGGGTATTTTTGCAAACAGTACGGATCATGTACAGCTAGAAAATTGTGAAGTGCCATGATTGATGTTTGAAAACAATCCAAGAACCATCCAGTGGATCTTCTAGAGCCCACGGTCCATCGGATCACGTCTAGGGTAATATGTCAAAAGCAAGATCAATCAGGATCGTCCAATCGGATCAGTAACAACGCCCGATCAGACCATTGATTCATTCCAAGCTAACCAACAGAACTAAATCTACTCCAAATGGTCAATCAGGTCAACTGGTGTGGGCAAGATATGCAATTTTTTTTGTTTGAAGCCACAGGGTGTACCCACCCCTTTTGAGGCGAGACTATTCTCTACGGATACACGTCATCACCCACAACCATGTGTATCGGGCAGCGTTTCAAATAGAGCCCGTAGTGTAGCGGTAGCGTACGCTACGTAGCGTGGTCATAGCGCTGTCTTTTAAGGTAAATTTTTCAAAAGACAACAAAAGAAAACAAAGGAAAAAGACAATAATCCTTTACTATCATGATATGAATACCATCCATATATAATATCTCAATTGATAATATCATGTTATGTATTACTTTTGTGGTACATGTTGATGGTAAATGGATGATTGATGAGTTTTTAATATATTTTTTATATACGTATATCTTTTGATGTGTTTTTTATATATTTTTTTTGTAAATCAGAAAAAATCTTACGATTTACGATACCATTAGTGATTCGATACGATTCAACCCCTATTACGATTTAGGATATGATAATGATTTTAACAACATTGGCCACCAATGCCAAATCCACATTTTGCTACCTTCGACAAAGGCCCCTTGTTACATAGAAATGACTCCACCAATAACCATCCTGAATCTTGAAGCTAAGACCTTGGCCAATATTTTAGATGGACCTCCTAAGAGGCTCATTGGCCTAAAGTCCCGAGCACAATTGCTAGCTTCTTCATGGCGTGGCCTGGTGGAGGAATAAGAAAGATTGGGATTTATGTTTGGTGCATGCCCTTATCGCAGCACTCTGGTGTATTCGGTTAGAATGGAGCAATTGTTGTTTAAAAATCAGCAAAGGAATGTTTTGGAGATCTTTCATAATGCGACATCAATTATTAAGGAGTGGGTGTATGCTTCAAAACCCTTTCACCTAGGCAAGCTTATCCAAGAGCCTAACATAAGAGTTTAACTCTCACTGTTGAGATTCATCCAAACCTTAACATTCCACAAATAGATCCCCTAACGGACTCCAAACAATCCTTAACCTTTCATCCTTGAAAAGAAATCAGAAACAAGGAATGAAAATACTAGGCCAATGGAACATCACCTAGCCAAATATCTTTCCAAAACAAAACCCTTACACCTCTATCAATAAGAAACCAGATTCAATTATCAAACATCCTGCCTACCTTATAAGAGAGATTCCTACTATCTCCACCAAATTGATCACTCTCCACACCTCCAACCCCACTATTCTTATAGCCAACCCTAGAAACCAACCTGCTCTATGCTTGTCATACTTTGATGAAATCCCCAACCACAAAGCCCTCGGCCCTTCACCATACCTCCACTACCACTTTATGAAAAATGTCCAATTTCCCCCTAATTCTTCCCAGCCAAATGCTCACTTCTTTCTTCGGTGTTCACACATCCTTCCAAGCAATTAGAAAAATCATTGACAGTTGGGAGAGGGGAGCCAAGCTTGGCAGAATTGAAGGTGATGAATGTTGGGATTTTTATTTTATGTTACTTATTTATTTATTTTGGAGAATTGTTAATTTTATTGAAAAGGGGCCAAAGCGACGAAAAACAGAACAAGAAAAGAAAAGCTAACAACAAACAGCCCCCCATGAATCATGAGGAGAGACTATGATAGCAGCTGAAAGCGCCAATTCCACCACAAGAAACTTTGCTCTAAAAAACACTTCCTTAGCCAGCCTCTTCCAATTCCTAAAACAATGATCGTTCCTCTCGAGCCAAAGAGCCCAAAGACCTACCAGAAGAGAGATGCCAAATTTTCCTCCTAGTATTCCCTATACCCCCATTGTGCCAACTCAAAAGAAACGGATCCATAGATCTTGACGAAACCCATTTGACTACGTACAAGTTGAAAAAACTATCCCACAACGCTCTTGCAAACGAGCAGTGAATAAACAAGTGATCCACAGTTTCCTCAGCTTGAAGGCATAAGAGACAAACGTTCGGCAAAATCATATTCCTTCCAAGATTATCCACGGTAAACATTTTCTTCTTTCCCACTAACCAAGTGAATGCCACCACCTTCAATGGAGCATGATACCTCCAAACGAACGACGTCGGACAACACTCCCCCGGAACTGGCTCCCCACTAAATTTCTTCCCTCGGTCCTTCAAAGACTCTAATTGTGGATGTTGATTCGAAGAATGAGATTGCTTCAGGCTTTGGATGAGCACGTATCCCATGGAAACTGGACTTCACAGACAATTGCACACTCCAATTGTGGATGTTGATCTGAAGAATGATATTGCTTCAGGCTTTGGATAACCATGCGTCCATGGAAATTGGCCTTCAAAGACAACGACATTAAAGTGATAGATGCCAATTTCAAATTTTATTTAAATGTTCATAAATCTAAAGAGGCCAATTCCATAGCTGATGGGTTTGCCAAGGAAGATAAGTCTACAGCAGCCAATTCCATAGCTGATAGGTTAGCTAAGGAAGATGTTCATAAGCATTACATGCTTTTTGGAAACAATTATCCATTTCCTAGATGGATGGTACTCGAAAAAATTTGTTAGTAAAAAAGTTCATCCACATATTGCAAATACTGAATGCCTTCACCATAAACTGGTAAGGTAAGAGAATCAAATGTCAATATTAGAAGCAGCAAAGGTGCCGAAGAACACCTTGTTCATCTTTTAGTTGCTGAAGCTTGTGAAGTTCACTCTTTTCAGACGTATCAAGATGTCGGACCTGCAAAATATCGTTGACAAGGTTTAGCATCAGCAACAAAATTGTCAAGAAGTGCTGATAACCCTAAATATTAGACAAAGCTACAGGAAAATATCAACTGATCGACACACCTGGTAATGCAATGTCAGATGCTCGACAGGAGAGCTCACAGCTTCCCTTGATTTGGCACAGAGCCTGACAACCTGCAATGTGTCAAAGCAAAACAAAGTAAGAATTCATATGTGCATGCAGTATGCAAAGCAAGTTGAAACAATAGTGAGAGGACTAAAAAGATGCTTATAGCATCAAAGAATTGGCTTCAACTAAAAGTTGTTGTTTAACTGGAAGGACTCATATTTATCAAATAGCTTCTCCAGCCAAATGTTGACTCAGCTCATGTTTAAATAAATAATTGAGATTAAAATCTTCCTGAGAATAAAAGATAAATCACATAACCAGTCCAAAGAGCAGAAAAGCTATTCCTCTAGAAGGCCTTTTTCTAATATTTCCTCCCTTCAATTTAAGTAGCAGATTAACAAACCACTCCTTGCTTGGCCAACCAGTCAGCAAAAAAATTGGCCTCTTTAGGCACAAAATTAAAAGAATCATCTGAGCACACAAATATCCACCCTCTAATTCATTTACAACAAATTTCTGCTTCCAAGGAGTCATCCCGGACGCAGATACCCTGGAGTCGTCTTCTATGATGATCCAATTGGAGACACCCACTCTTGCAAGACAATCTTTATGGCTTCCAATTCTACATGGTTGGAATTACTAAACCCAAATGGACTCAAAGAAACAAGCTTGGTCCTACCTTGATTGTCCCTGACAACTCCCCAACACCTGATCGCCTCAGATTCCCCCATCGAGTTTCCATCCACAGGGAGTTTCCACCAACCTGTTGGAGGGGTGCAGCATTCTTCTTCTGCTTCCTGCTAAAATCATTTATAACTTCATTCCAGCTTCTTATCAATTTAATAAGAGATGCATCCTCAAACTCTTTTATCGCCCAGGCCAACTCAAATAGAAATATTTAAATTATCTATAATAATATTAAATGATGGAGGAGCCTAATTGTTGAAAAAATCTCAGTTTCTTTCCTTCCATATGCACCAAAGAATAGCACGGGGAAGCATCCTCAAGATTTTACCTTGAAACTTGAAGGGGCGGAAAGAACCCCAATGTTTAAAGAGGTTCTCAAAGGAACTTAGCATAAACCAACATATCTCAGAAATGCTAAAGATATGACAAAATAGAAAGAGACATCTTGCAATGAAGAAAATGCTGTCTCTTTGTCCATTCCAGAAAGGATACACATTGTTGATAATAACAAATCCCTTTTCTCCACTTTGTCGAGACTTGAGAGTGAGGATTTTATTAGCTGCAGCCTAGTACAGAAGGCTTCGACTCAAGGGGACAGAAATAAGAGGGCAAAATACTTCCATTCATTTGATCCAAGTGCTTCCAAAATCTATCCTTTTCAAAAGTCAAAAAAGAAAATACCTTCAACATGTTCATAAGCCTTTTCTCCACCCTAATAGGCTTTTAAAAAACTTTAGGGGTCTTTTCTCAAAAAAAGAGGAACAAGAAGAAGAAGAAAGAAAGAAAACTTTGGATCTTCTCAAGTCCTTTCACAACCAAAACCAGAATTTTGAACAAAGCAGAGATAGTGAGATTAAAGATTGGCTAGCCTTGAGTTAATAAGAGTGATCAGGCCACCCAAATACAATCTCTTCAAGCAACCATTTCTCCAACCTTTCCACCACTGATCCCAAATAGACTCTGCCCTTGCATTGATACTGAGCAGTAAGCCAAATATTTAATAGATATTGTATCCACCTTGCCATCCAAAATCATCAAGGGGTCCCAACCTGCAATTGTGGCTTTTTTGCTTTCTAAAATTCAATTGAAGACCAAAAAATGCTTTGAAACAGCGTAAAGTAAATTTGAGAGCTCCGTCTGATTCATGATAGCATCCACAAATGACTGTTTCATCAGTGAACTATAGATGAGGAATCCTTCAGAAGGCCCAATCTTAAAACACCTTAAAAGGCCTTCCCAAACCCCCGTTAGGATAAGTTTTCTTAGGCCTTCCACAACAGTTGAGGGGAAAAAAAGGGGAGACAAGGGAAACTCCCTTAGAAAGACCCCTTGAATTCTACAAATTAAAAGAGAGAAATAAGTGGGCGAAATACTTCCATCTCTTGATCCAAGTGCTTCCAAAATCTAAATCCTCTACGATTTTATAAATTATAAATAAATAAACATCCGACATGGTCATAAGCCTTCTCCACATCCACCTTCCAAAGAAACCCAAGAATGTTTTGTCCGATTCCTAGGATCATTTGGGGGCATCCCACAACCACCGATAATCTTAGACTTCTTAGTCCCCAACTGCATCTTGGTGGAGTCAACGCACTCATTAGCTATGAGCGAACATCCAAAATCTGGTAATCACTAAAAACAGCCCCTTCAACAAGACACATGGACCAGTACCACTGCTAAAAATGTGCACACTGACACCATCAACCAAACTCTCATCATCATCATCTAAGTTTTCATTCAAATTCCCAATAAATTGGGGTCAGCTTCATGAATCGTGTTAAACCGGCCATAACTTCAGTTAGAGCATAGGTCGTCAAGTCTTTTCTTGCCAACAACCAAACTCACCTGCCTGAAATGAGATATTTCAGAAGCCTCATCTATTCATGTAATTAATGTCATGTAAGTTGCATTATGTCCTATTCTAACTCAGCCTCGGAGTGAAATTCATTGAAAAAAATGCACACCGCCATCCTTCGCAATGTTCCAACATGCTTTAAATAACACTATCATAGAAGAATCTGCCTGAATAGCCTTATCACTACCAAGAAGAGAAACCTGGACTCTTTACTTCCTCTTCCAAGGAGCAAAAGCCATTTTGCCAGAGGAAATCCTATCCATATATGGTCTAATGGCTGACACTAAAGTTTCTGGAAGTTTCTCTAATTAAGAAGATAGCTCTTCAAAAAGATACATCTCTTTGATTTTACCCTTATCTTTAAAAAGATAGCCTTACCCTCAAACGGACAATTGCAATTTCTTCAACTAGCATTAGCCATGTGATGAGAAAAATGAGGCATTCTTCTAAGCAAGCTGACACGGGTGACAGGAAGGTCAATATGCATTTAACTAACTACACCTTGCCTTTTAGCATCATGATATCACTTAAAAGTCCAAGCAAATTAGCAGACATCTCCTTAAGCCCCATCTTTTAATACAATCAGACACATGCATAGAGCCCAATTCCTCCATAAACTCAACTGAAGCAATCTATTCAGGAACTTCATCCTTCCAGCTATTGTTCCAAATTTAAGCATCTTTCATTCCTGGATCTTCTCTTTATAACATCTGTTCCTTGAAAGATAGATCTTTTGTTTCTTGCAGAGGACTATAGTGCCAAAATTTAGTCAAAATTTCTCAGCCAATCAGGGCGGAGGCCTTGAATTTTGCTGAGGCAGCAGCTCATCTCCAAGTCATGAAGATCCTTGTTAATTTCAATCAGTTCCCAGCTATGGTTGATGATGATTCCAAAAATGTTATTTCCTGGATCGCCTCTGGAAAATTCCCATGGAAGGTAGCAGATACGATCGAGGAAGCAATGCATTAGAGTAGAGGCAGTCAGGTCTTCTTCATGTTCACCCCAAGAAAAGTGAGTGAAGTTGCATATCATAATGCCAAATCCGGTGCACTTAGATCAGTGTTGAATATAATTGATAGGCGAGTGGTGTAATTCCTGCTTTTGGTTGTTTGCAATGAGCCATGATGTATTGGTGTTACTCATCATTGTACTCTATTTTCTTTGTTTAATTAAAAAAAAAATATTATTAAAAAAATCATTTATTAATCAAAAGTAATGAAAGAAGCTATAAAAGTGTATACAAAATGGCTATGGAAACATGATGAGGAATCATCCGTCCACAAAAGAACATATTCCCCAATGACCCCCACTAATATCAAACAATCTCTACAACACTCTTGAACATTGTTGTCACGTGCGACCGCATAACCATATGCAGATCGCATATGTGCATTATGCAACTGCATATGCAATGTATGTGATCACATATAGCATATTAGATTGCATATTGGCCAACGGTTGGCACATTATTATTATTTTGCAAAAAATAACGTTTTGCCTATAAAAAGGCTTCCAAACCTCCTCCGTTTGCAATATTCTAAAAACTCTTACTCTTTTCTTCTCTTACATTTAGTAATTCAAGTGGTCTTAATCTTTGACTCTCTCTTACATTTCCTACTTCCAGGTGCTCTCTCTCTCTCTCTCTCTCTCTCTCTCTCTCTCTCTCGAAGTTTAATTCATTGTATGATTGATTTTGCCTCTCAAATGTATTTTAAATACGCAAAATTAATTATCTAACTAAGGAAAGTTTCCCTTAATTTCTTTCTTCTTTTTTTTTACAATTTTCCCATATTTTTCATTTAAAAAAAAAATTTCAAAAGCAAAAAGTTGTTGCATATGCGATTGTGCGATCGCATATGCGAATCGACAACATTGCTCCCAAAAGGCTCGAGTGCCACTGCCTATGCAATAACCCTCCACGAACCAATTGTAAAACCTATCCATTGACAAGGATCTATTACAAAATGTTCTATTATTCTGCTCTTTCCTAATCAACCAGAATCCAGCAAACAATGACGGTTTCCACTATTCCTTTTGCAGCCCATATTACTTCTTAAGAAACTTGCACCAAACCTGAACAAAATCAGACATGGAACCCTGCATAACCCATATTACATTGAATATAACAGAAAAACTCTTCTATACACCTGTCGAGAAAGCACAATACATGAAGAGATGCTTCAAAGATCCCTCACACCCAGTCAGAGACAGCACAAAATGATGGCTGTTATCTTCCTACTTCTCAAGTGGCCAATTGTAACTAGTTGCATGAGCCTTCTAACCAGGCACCACTCCGCTTCAAATCAAGCTACAGTCCCCCGCTCTGATTTCAAATCGAGGTAAAGACTCCCACTTCCTAGTTGTTTGTACTTGCAAACATTTTAAAGAGGAAACTTCCCCACTCCTGCAACCGAACTTGTTGTCGCCTTGCTTCACACTTCCTGCAATTGTAATTATAACTTTTCCCCTTTAACCAACCAGATACAACCACCATGGACATGCTTTGATAGGATCAAATATGAGCCCTTAATATGACCGACTGACCATGGTTGGCCATTCCAAACTGCCGAGATTTCAGCCAGCAAAGACGACCTCCACTAAGTTTTCCCTTCCTGGCTGGGACTGCCAATAGGTGGGGGGTAGCTTTTCAGGCTTTCATTGTCCCACTTCGGTCAGGCCGGCCCGTCAGGCTTTCGAGCTAGGTGCGCTTTGGGCCAGGCTTGGGCTGGAATACTAGGCCCGAGGGCAGCACCCTGGCCTAAAATTTAAGCCTGACAAATAACCACGACAAAAATGACTTTGTTTTTGGATCCTCAAGACAATACAAACATTCATGATCATCATCTGCCAACTCAAGTCATCAATAGTGACCGACTCATCCCTAGACTCCTTACCACTACACATCCAAAGGCTACAACCCCATTGGGTACCAATACAACCAAATCAAAGCTATGAGGCGAACTCTCTCCTCCAATCACCTCGGATAGAGAGGAATAGAATGATTTGACCAAAAATCTCCCAACTAATTGACATTCCACTTCCAAATAGATAACTCAAATGTCAAGTCCAAGGATACAATATAGAAAAACGGCAAAGCAATTCCTTATTTACAGAGAAAGAAGTTATAGCACAGGGATAAAGTTCCCTATAATATCAAGATTCAAGGCACGCATAGCACCATATACAATGCATGACAGCATGAAGTTCTCTTTGCTAAAAATCAAGGAGAACAATGTGTTTAACTTCAAGACCAGGCCCCTAATTCCCATCACCAATTAATGCTAACCTTCAAACATGGTCTTGACTTCAAGGTTTAAATGCCTTACTGATGAGGACATCGTGCACACGCACGCCCGCACACCACCACCCCTACGCACGTACATACGCAGAAGGAGGACCCCATCATCGATCTGGCTCGATGATGACATCCAGGGAGGGCCTCCTAGTTAAAAGACAAGTTTTAGTTCAAAAAAAGTGGGCCCGATAGTCAAGAAAAGCCCATCATGGGATCTCATGATCGTGGCCCACTCGTTGGATTGATTTCATATTTTATGTTTTGCTTATTGTTATTATTTAGAACATTGTGAATGCTTTAGATTTCTTTATTTGGTTTTTATTTTAGTTTACTTCATCGCCAAGTAATAGGTTGCGCATATGGTGCGAGTTTTGGGGTATAGGATTTTCCCTATAAATAGACACCCCTTGTAGTTCTTTTAATTCATTGAAGTTAATATAAAAAAATTCCTGCTTTATTTTTCTGCTCTCTTCGTGAGTTGTAGAAGAATTCAAAAGTGGGTACGAAGCCCTCCCTTTTCGAAGGGCTAACTACCGTGGTGCGAAGCCACATCGATCCCGATTCACCCCCATCCTCCATCATCTTTTTTTCCATCTTCCCCCACCATCCGTACTTCGAATTCGTCCCTTTTGTTGCATCATATTTCTTCATTACAGCAGGTTTCCAGATTTCAGCCCGCAGGCGAGCTGAAACTTCGGCGAAGCACCACACTCAGACCAGAGCTCGGATCAATGTCAGATTTTGGGGTTTTACAGCCCAAGCCTGGCCGACCAAGGCCTAGGAATCCGTTTCTGAATTTCGTCCCCCCACCACACGTGCGGCCAGCCTCAGGCGCACGTGTGCCCGCACCTCGCTCGCTGTCCATGCGCAGGGACTGTCTCGGGTTCAGGTTTCTTCCCATTTTTCTCTCTTTTATACATAATTTCATAAATCCTAACCCTAGATTACATTATCCCTAATTGATTTATCCATTTTCTCATCCTAGGGTTCCTTAAATTGAGATTGGGGAATCCCTTGGATTAGGGACTGATTCTTATGCATGTGTTGTGTGGTTAATTTCTATTTCCCTTTGAGTATCGTTTGGTTCATAATTTTCATTGATCCAGCCCTAAGGTGTGTAGGCCTGGATCCACATAGATTCCCCTTTAATTGAATGTTTGGATTTTCATGTGGGATGTGGAATTTGTGTGATTTTTTCTGAATTGGTGTGATCTAAGCCTGAAATCTTGCATATCATATTTAAATTCACGTCCTGCATCAAATTCGGTATCAAAGCCTAGGGTTCTTGTAGGGGAATTCACCACATATTTAGGGTTTAGTTTATTTGAGTCCTTCATGCATCCAATCCATCATATATAGCTGCTAGAAAACCGTAGTCCCTGATATATGTAGCTGAATTTTAGTAACGGTGTGTAGTCTCCTTCATATAGAGTCTCGTAGGGTCATTTAGTTTTTTTAGATGCATATAGTTGTCGTAGCAGGTCCTTAGGATTGAGTTAGCCTGTGTATGCCCACACGTACGGGTCGCGATTTTGGTTTGCACGCTACTCTAAACATGGAGCAACTACAAGAATCAATGGCCAAGTTAGCCCAACAGGTTGAGTCTATGTCTAAGCGCTTGGAACAACGCATAGATCAACGCCTTAACCAATTTGATGATCGCGTTACTCAAATAGAGGCCTCCCTCATGGCAAACCCCACCATTGGGGAAGATGCCCATTCTCAGGCAGGTGGTCAGGAGATTAGACCAAGGAATGGAGGCAGCCAAGGAGTTGGTCATGGGTGCGCACCTGTGCACCCACCCCGTGAGGGACATCATGACCAATATGACCCAGATGTGCAACTCTACAAGAGAGTTAGAGTAGATGCCCCTACTTTTGATGGTCACTTAGACCCTAAAGCTTTTTTAGATTGGTTGGCGGATATGAACTACTATTTTGAGTGGTATGATATGTCGGATGCTCGACGAGTCCGATTCGCCAAGATGAAGCTTGAGCAAAGAGGTTTTGGGCGACGATTGAGCGAAAAAAAGAAAGAGCGGGGGAATTCTCAATAGCCCATTGGGGAGAAATGAAAGAAACGCTGAAAGAGAAGTACCTCCCTTTCTCTTATCGCCTGCGGTTGATTGAGGAGTGGCAGTCTCTTCGACAGGGTTCCATGAGTGTTGCTGACTATATTGAGAAATTCGAAGAGTACTTGACCCGCTATGAGGTTGATGAGGACCCCGTATTCACCCTTACTCGTTTTAAAACGGCCCTCCATCCTGACATTAGGAGAGAATTGCTCGCCAAAGACATAGACACTATTGAACAATTGTACTAAGTAGTGTTAGATGTCGAGCAATACCTTAAAGCATCTGTGGGAAGGCGGTTTGACTTTCGCAAATCCGGTGCTAAAGCCAACCCCTTTGGGGCTATACCTAACACGAGATTCCAAAACAAACTTTCCCCTAATGTTCAGCCCAGACCTAAGGATAATAAGGATAAAGAGATTGTCGGGTCTAGTTCACGTGGAAGTGGGGCCACTAGGTGTTTTAGGTGTCAGGGGTTTGGTCATTTTGCTCACCAGTGCGGCACGAGATAGGGCACCAAAGTACTCCTTATTGATGGGCTAGTAGAAGTAGTGCCCCCAGAGAGTAATAATGAGGAGGAATATATGCCAGTCGTAACCCCTAGTGATGAGGAAAAGGGAGCACAAGAGTCTGTGACCCTCGCATTGCGCGTTGCGTCCTGGCTCAAGCAAAGAGCACTGATGACTGGCGCCACAACATGATCTTCTACACTTATGCAAAATGTGGGGAAAAGAGTTGTAAGATGATCGTGGATAGTGGTAGTTGTGCCAACGTGGCATCGACTAGCACTGTGAGTCGTTTGGTCTTGAAGCTGGAAGCCCATCCTCAGCCCTATAGAGTCTCCTGGGTTGATGAAATATCCATTCCAGTCTCGCACCGTTGTCGTCCCTATTCAGTTCGAATCTTATAAAGACACAATTTGGTGTGATGTTGTTCCTATGGATGTGGGTCATATCATTCTGAGTAGGCCGTGGCTCTATGACAGGGATGTTACCATATTTGGTAGTTCAAATGTGTGTACATTCTGTTTTGAGGGCAAGAAGGTCAAGCTAAATCCTCTGCCACCCAAGAATACAGCTGGAAAAGAGTTCACCACACAGAGTGGTGTGAGCGGCCCAAAAGAAGTGAAGGAGTCGAAGTCCAAGTCCAAACCACTCTATATTTTGAATGTCAAAGACTTTATGCGAGATACGGAGGCGGACTCGATGATATACGCCCTTGTGGCTAGGGAGATGTACCAGAGACTAGCGTAGAGTTACCCACTGAGGCCATTCAGGTAGTACATGAGTTTTGTGATGTCTTTGCTGATGATTTACCAAATGAGCTTCCCCCTATGAGGGATATACAGCATGCCATTGATTTAATCCCTAGGGCAACTCTACCAAACCTCCCGCATTACAGAATGAACCCGAAGGAGTACGCTGAGTTGAAGAGGCAGATTGATGAACTCCTAGAGAAGGGATTCATTCGAGAGAACATGAGTCCGTGTGTCGTGCCCGCCCTTCTTACACCTAAGAAGGATGGCACACGGAGGATGTGTGTTGATAGTAGGGCCATCAACAAAATCACAATCAAGTATCGGTTTCTCATACCACGTCTTGATGACATGCTAGATATGATGGCCAATGCTATTATCTTCTCAAAAATCGACCTCAAAAGTGGGTATCACCAAATCCGTATAGGCCCTGGTGATGAGTGGAAGACGGCCTTCAAGACAAAGGATGGGCTATATAAGTGGCTAATTATGCCTTTTGGGTAACTAATGCTCCAAGCACTTTCATGCGTGTGATGACCTAAGTGTTGGGACCCTTCATGGGGAAGTTCTTGGTCGTATACTTTGATGATATCTTGATTTATAGCATGACTAGGGAGCAACACTTTAACCATTTGGGCCAGGTTTGTGGGATCCTTAGGGCCAAGAAGTTGTACGCCAACCTAAAGAAGTGTGCGTTCTTGTCTAGTAGTGTGATCTTCTTAGGTTTTATTGTGTCAGCTGAGGGCATATCGGCGGATCCCGAGAAGGTCAAGGCCATCGTTAATTGGCCTGAACCCCACAATATTCATGAGATGCGCAGCTTTCATGGCTTAGCCACTTTTTATAGGCAGTTCATTCGAGGCTTTAGTTCCATTGTGGCTCCCATCACGGACTGCATAAAAAAGAGAGTTTCAATGGACAAAGGCCGCCTCGAAGGCCTTCAAGGAGATAAAGCTCAAGATGATCGAAGCTTCAGTCACGCGACTTCTAGATTTTTCAAAAGCTTTTGAAGTCGCATGTGACGCGTCAGGAGTCGGCATGGAAGGAGTACTTAACCAGGAAGGGCACCCTGTCGCCTTTTTTAGTGAGAAACTGAATGAGGCGAAGCAAAGATATTTCACCTATGACAAGGAATTCTACGCGGTAGTGCAATCACTACGTCATTGGCGACATTACCTGTTACCGCAAGAATTCATCTTGTTCTCAGATCACGTGGCCTTAAGATACTTGAACTCTCAGAAGAAATTAAGCCTCAGGCACGCTAAGTGGGTTCAATTCCTTCAAGTGTACACTTTTGTACTTAAACACAAGGCCGGTGTAGAGAATAAGCCTACCGACGCGTTGAGTCGTCGAGTCGCATTACTCAACTCCGTAAGTGTTGAAATTACAGGCCTTGAGCGCATCAAAGAAAAGTATTCTGAGTGTCTAGATTTTGGGGTTGTGTATACGTTTTTATTAGAGAGTCCGTCAGGAGCTAACAATGAGTATTTGATTTTGGACGGATATATGTTTAGGAGTGACCGCTTGTGCATACCACGCACCTCCCTTCGCGATTTTCTTGTCTAGGAGTTACATTCAGGGGGGGTCGTAGGTCATGTCGGTCGTGACAAGACCATTGCCCTAGTAGAGGATAGATTTCATTGGTCAAGCCTCAAGCGGGACGTGGCCAAATTATAGGGCAATGTTGTACTTGTCAACTGGCAAAGCAGAGGAAACAGAATACAAGATTATATACACCTTTGTCAGTCTCATTCATCCCTTGGCAGGACATCAGTATGGACTTCGTGCTTGGACTTTCCAAGACTATTCGAAAGCATGACTCCATATTTGTTGTCGTGGACCGTTTCTCTAAAATGGCCCACTTCATTCCTTGTTCTAAGACCTCCGATGTCTCTCATGTGACCAAGTTGTTCTTTAGTGAGGTCGTCAAACTGCATGGGTTACCAAAAACCATAGTGTCTGACCGTGACGTGAGATTCATGAGTTACTTTTGGAAGATACTATGGCACATGATGAATACTAGACTCCAATTTTCTTCTACCTACCACCCTCAGACCGATGGCCAGACTGAGGTGGTTAATAGGAGCCTAAGGAGTTTACTTCGATGTTTAGTAGAAGAGCATACTAGGACATTGGACGTCGCACTACCCATAGCCGAGTTTGCATACAATAGTTGTGTCAATAGGTCCACAAGTCTAAGTCCTTTTGAAGTCGTTATTGGTTATAAGCCTAGGAAGCCTATTGATCTTATCCCCATGTCATTGTCCCATAGGCCATCAGTCTGCAGAGTCTTTTGCGCATCACATACATTCATTGCATCAAGAAATCAGGCAAAAGATCACTACTAGTAATGAAGATTACAAATTTTCTGCAGACCTACATAGACGTTTCAAAGAGTTCAATATTGGAAACTCTATGATGGTCCGCATCAGGCCCGAGCGGTACCCTCCAGGGGCCGTTCGTAAGTTACACGCACGTAGCGCTGGGCCCTTCAAAATTATAAAGCGAAACGGTCTCAATGTGTATGAGGTAGATCTTCCACCTTCCATGGGAATTAGTTCCACATTCAATGTGGAGGATCTAATTGCTTTTCAGGGACCCACTGATACTTTGTCCGGCCCTTCGCCCACTTCCCGACCTTTCATCCCAGCCTCTGCCTCTCATACCTAGCCTTCACACACCCAGAGAGAAAATAGAGGATATCCTAAACCATGAGATAATTTCTAAGTTGAATGGCGGGTTTCACAAATACCTAGTTAAATGAAAGTCACGCCCAGCTTCAGACACCGCGTGGCTCACTAAGGAGCTTCAGAGACTTAATCCCGACATCCTAGAGCGGTTTAGGAGTTTTATTTCCCCGGTAGCGAAATCTTCGCAGCCGGAGAGAGTTGATGAGAACATCATGCACACGTACGCCCGCCCGCACACCCCATCATCGATCTGGCTCGATGACAACGTCGAGGGAGAGCCTCCTAGTTAGAAGACAAGTTTTGGTTCAAAAAAAAGTGGGCTCGATAGTCAAGAAAAGCCCATCATGGGATCTCATGATCGTGGCCCACTCGTCGGATTGATTTCATATTTTAAGTTTTGCTTATTGTTATTATTTAGAACATTGTGAATGCTTTAGATTTCTCTGTTTGGTTTTTATTTTAGTTTACTTCATCACCAAGTAATAGGTTGCGCACATGGTGCGAGTTTTGGGGTATAGGATTTTTCATATAAATAGACACCCCTTGTAGTTCTTTTGATTCATTGAAGTTAATAAAAAAATTTCTGCTTTATTTTTCTGCTCTCTTCGTGAGTTGTGGAAGAATTCAAAAGTGGGTGTGAAGCCCTCCCTTTTCGAAGGGCTAACTACCGTGGTACAAAGTCACATCGATCCCGATTCACCCCCATCCTCCTTTTTTTCCATCTTCCCCGACCATCCGCACTTCGAATTCGTCCCTTTTGTTGCATCATATTTCTTCATTACAGTAGATTTCCAGATTTCGACCCGCAGGCGAGCTGAAACTTCGACGGAGCACCATGCTTAGACCAGAGCTCGGATCAACGTCAGATTTGGGGGTTTTGCAGCCCAAGCCTGGCCGACCAAGGCCTAGGAATCCATTTCTGGATTTCGTCCCCCACCACACGTGCGGCCAGCCTCAGGTGCACGTGCGCCCGCACCTCGCTCGCCATCCATGCGCAGAGACTATCTTGGGTTCAGGTTTCTTCTTATTTTCCTCTTTTATACATAATTTCATAAATCCTGACCCTAGATTACATTATCCCTAATTGATTTGCCCCTTTGCTCATCCTAGGGTTCCTTGAATTGAGATTGGGGAATCCCTTGGATTAGGGACTGATTCTTATGCATGTGTGGTTGATTTCTATTTCCCTTTGAGTATCGTTTGGTTCATAATTTTCATTGATCCAGCCCTAACGTGTGTAGGCCTGGATCCGCATAGATTCCCCTTTAATTGAATGTTTGGATTTTCATGTGGGATGTGGAATTTGTGTGATTGTTTCTGAATTGGTGTGATCTAAGCCTGAAATCTTGCATATCATATTTAAATTCACGTCCTGCATCACTTACCTTTAACCCAGTTGAGATCCTGACATCAGTGTTTAAATGGCGTTTTTTTTTGGGGGGGGAATGGTGGGATCACACCACCTGAAACTTTTAACTATGAGGCAGTGTTTAAATGCATTACCTTTAACCCAGTTGAGCTTATCTTCTCAGCAAGTTGATCAACTGCCACATTACTTGGGGCACAAACCAGAACCTGAACAGAAAGTGGAGACTCAACACTGATGAACACAAAAGCTACCAAAAACAGAGAACAGTACATCAACATTTGAGGAAACATTAGCACAATCAATTACCTGCCCTTGGCCTTGTTTGGCCATATGATACACAATGGCTGCTGAAGTGACAGTTTTCCCTGTTCCAGGAGGGCCCTGTATTAAACTGATTGGCTTCTGAAGGACACTCTTTACAGCAAAAACCTGTCCATATAGATATAGCAACTAAGGATCCTTCTAAAGCTTCATTAAATAAATGAGCACTTAAATACAAATTTAACAAACTACTATAACAGATACAATCTTAGCATACCATCTGTCACATGTACATACACAAATTTTGTACAAAATGTCCCAGCATGTTTCTTTACTGACATGTGAAGTTGCAACATTATAATATATTTTCTTGTACTTTTGACGGAGATTCTGTAATTTTCAGAGATGTTACCATTTGCTCAAGCCAATAGAATGGCTTCCTCAAATTGGCATCCATGCTTTTATCAAATGGGTGCATGCATGTGTTTTCATCCTCTCTCTTTTTTTGAATGGTAAATAAGTTCTTATTAAAAACAAGATAGATTACAAAAAGAGATGGTGGAGAAGGTATGCTGAAAGATTATCCCTTGACCTCCTACACCATGAAGCAGAAAAATCCCCAAAATATATCGTATGTTACATCCCTCGAAGTGTGGGCTCCCTAAAGCCCAACAAATGATCCTCCCTTCAGTTTTCTCAAATACCGAGTCCATAGAGGCTGAAGCAGAAAAATCCCCAAAATATATTGTATGTTACAGCCCTCGAAGTGTGGGCTCCCTAGAGCACAACAAATGATCCTCCCTTCAGCTTTCTGAAATACCGAGTCCATAGAGGCTGCATTTTTGTTGAATACTCTATTGTTACATCCCTTCTGTATTGACCAAAAGACTGCTAGCATTGCCAATCCCCCATAAAGTTCTGGTGTTCTTGCTCTGGAAACCCCAATTTCCAGAATGAATAAGCACTTCTACAACCCTAGTAAAGAGCCAAAACCCTCCACCAAATCCCTGCTACGAATTCACAATGCAAAAGATGATTTGTTGATTCAGCATCCATTAGAAGTAAGACGCACACATGTACTCATCATGTTTCCTGACTTAAGGTGGTCAATTGTTAGATTTTGGGGAGGAGGGCGCACTTTGGAAGGAAGTCATAAGCAACTGGTATGGGTGTACAGTAGGGGGATGGCGGACTGACTCCTCAACTTATACAGCTTTGGCAGTGGAAAAGGTAATTTCTTTGAAGTCCGAAACTCTGGGAGGGTGTTGGATTCTCCATGGGGAACAGGGAGAAGGTTCGGTTTTGGGAGGATGCTTAGGTTGGGGGTTCTCTTTGAAACATGACTTCCCAAGAATCTACCATTTGGCTCGGTCTTTCCATAAATAGGGGCGGTTCTTGGTTCGGTCTTTCCATAACCTTATTGGTGATGTTCGGAGGAATGAAGTAACCAGGCAAACCAAGCATGTGTGGCATTGTGGGTCCCCCAAAGGTCACGGCCATTGTTGTCATTTGCGATCACATATGTGCATATCCATATGCAGATCATATATGAGATCGCATGTGGCATATGCGAAAATATGCGATCGCATATTGGCCAACAGTTGGCACTTTTTTTTGTAAAAATAACAACTTTGTTTGCAATATTCTGACTCCAAATTTCTCTTACTCTCTTCTTCTCTTACATTTCTTAATTCCAAGTGGTCTTAATATCTCTCTTACATTTCCTACTTCCAAGTGGTCTTAATTTCTCTCTATCTCTCCTACATTCCCTCTCTTGGAAGTTGGAAGATCCAGATTCAAGCACTTGATATTTAATTCAATGTTTAATTGATTTTATTTCTCTCAAATATATTTTACATGTAAAATTAGTTATCTATTAACTTAGGGAAGTTACCCTTAATTTCTCATATTATTTTATAAATTTTTTTATTTTTTTCATATTTTTCGATTTTTTTTAATTTTTCAAATTTTTTTGTTATATGCTGTCGCATATGCGATTGTGCGATCGCATGTGCACATAGGCATATGTGATCGCACATGCGATTCGACAACCTCCAAAAACAGTTAATGGTGATATCCAACCTCCTTTATGTGTATGAAGAATGAGGAGACGATTGATCATCTCCTCGTGAATTGCTCTTTTGCAGGGAAGATTTGGGCTGATATTCTTAGTTGTTTTAATGTTTTGTGGGTTTAACTGGATTTGGAGGGAGGTCTCATAATGGCATGGCATGAGGTGGGGTGAGAAAAGGTTAAAAGAATGGTCCCGCTTGCAGCTTGGGGGACATTTGGGAAGACAGATTTGAGACATGCTTCAAGGACATGAGAGGCGGAGGGGATTTCCCAAAGGGATAAGTTGCTTGTTGTTGATTGGGCCTCATGTATTGACGACATGCTTAAAGGATGTAATTTTGCTTTTCTTGGGCTGTAATTGGGGCATCATCTCAGCGCTGTTTTTTTAGAGGCAACAACTTTATCAAGAAGCCACATCAAGACAGTGGTGGAAAAGAATACAAAGCAAAACAAAACAAAAAAAAAACAAAAAATTGTTAGATTTATTTTCATTAGCAGTCAACCACCTGAACACTATCATGGGAGCCTGGATGTCGCTTAAAATGATCTTACAAAAAACTTCCTGGACTTTCAAATTTTTATCTCCACATGTGAACATTTTGAGGCCAAATTGGGAAGTTCCAAATCTGTTCTTGGAGACGTGCCAAGTCCTTAATTTCTCCATCCAATAAATTTCTGTGGACAAAGGGATGAGAGAACCCAAGAGACAACATCCCCTACCGGTAACAAGCCAAGAGATGGTAGCTCCCTACTATGGCCCTTCAGCTCTCTATAAATGCAAATGGCAATCTCTGACTTTTTAGGCCACACAAAGCATTTTTGTTGTCTTCTGCTGGAATCAACCATGAAGCCAGTAAACTGTGGTTCAAAGGAAATACGCTGTGAATCTAACGAAGTTTGTTGATTTATCTAGGGTCATCACAAACATTATAATTATTGTTTTGCTTGAGCACTTGTTTGTCTAGCATGGGCTGAAGGTTATTTTCTGATGAATTAAGAAAAATAAGCATAGAAGTGAACCTATGGTAGCATGGTTCATTCATGGCACGAAAAAGAGCTCTCAAGTCTTCATAGATGTAAGTAGACAACTTATTAATCATGTTTATTAGATAAAACTTTCCCTTGATAAAAATTTTATTTCCTTTTTTGTCATTTCCTCTACAATTCCATCTTTTTTAAAGGAAATGAATTTTATTCAAAAGGAGCAAAAGCTCAAAGAATAACAGCAACTATAGCCCAGAAAGCAATGGCCAATCATTGTGAACAAAATCCCTAAGACAGGAAACCCAACTAATTACATCAAGCCTTTGCTCTATTAAATACTATATGCTTGGACCCACTTTTGTTACAGAAACTCCAGTTGTTTCTTTCTCCCAAATGGGCCAAATAACCACCAATAAGGCTAGTCTGCACGCCATTTTCTTCTCCCAAATTCTCCCCCATGTGATGCAACGAGAAAGCTTGAGATGTACCCTAGCATCACCCATGCCATGCCGAAGGAGGCTAAACTTTCTCCAACACCCGAGCAAACAGTGAATAAACAAGTGATCCACCATCTCCGAATTCCGCCAGCAAATCACGCAACAGTTGGGCAATACCATTGAACTCTTCTGAAGGTTATCTATCGCCAACACCTGGTTCCTCCCCGCCAGCCAGGCAAATGCCATGACCTTAGGAGGAGCCCCATAAGACCATGTGAACGGCAAAATAGTTGCAGATGAATATAATAGAATATCTTAACTGACCAAGCAACTGGTGAGAAAACAAGCTCTGGTTTCCTGAGCTTTATTCTTAGGTTTGTCTTAGTTAATATTATGCTATTGTGTTGTGGTTTAGTCCCATAACAGTTACTTGAATTAGGTTGCCCAACTCTTACCTACATCAGGATGTTTATGTTTTCATACTTAAATATCCCAATCAGTCAATAAAAAGGATCCCATGCACCTGGGCTCTCTAAATTTGTGGTGTCCAGGCTTTCTAATAAGACTATTTGCTAGTTGTCTCGTTTCTATTTCTTACAATGATATAATGACTGACACATTTTCTTGGTGTCAACAGTTTTGTCTGAAGTATCCTCTGCATGGGCACCCTATTTACACAAACTGAAAAGCATTTGACTGATTACACAATTATAGCAGTTTGTTCTTTTGTCTCATTCAATCATCACCTGCTGCATGATTATTGCCCTAAATGATCACTGCTCTGAATACACGCTCAGCTCAGCTTAGACTTGAACTCGAGTTTGATATTGCACGCTGCACACCAACCGTTCAATGATGGTTCCCAAAACGGATTAGCAGTTTCGAAGTATGACTTCCCAGGGGCCAAAAACCATATTGGCGTGTATCAGTGCATTTTGGTCTGTTTGGGTCTCCATTTCGGTCTGGTAAGTTGCTTTCTTTCAGACCCGAAAAAATACAAACTAGATGAACCAAATCATATGGGACAATCTTTTAAACCATGGTTCCTAATCTAATTCAACCAGAGCTTTTGGAGTTTGGTTTCCTCCCTCACCAAACAGCAACAATTAAACGGTAGTCCCTAATCCAGCTGACTATTTATGCCCTGTTTCTAGTCATCGTCGTCATCATCATCATCTAAGCCTTTTGTTTTTTTAAAGATAAGGAGATTATATTAGGAAGAAAGCAAATACAAGAAAGGAAACTGCTGAGATAGCAGAAAAAAACTAAAAACCTAGGAACAAAAGGTCATAATCCTTAAGACCATTGACATTGACCACCCATTCTACAATCAGCTTTTTGGCCCTAGCCCACACTACTTGAACTGAGGACTGCTTGTCATTGAAGCATCTGTCATTCCTTTCCTCCCAAACTGACCACCATATGGCAAGGAGCGCCGTTCTCCAAATCCGAGATCTAACTTTGCCCAACTTGAATCCATGCCAAGACGCCATCATATTGGATGAGGACTTCGGGATACACCCACTGATGTTGAACCTCTTGAAGAATTCCGACCAAATCTGGGAAATGAACAGGCAATGGACCAAAAGTTGATCCACCAATTCTTCATTTTGCATGCAGCAGAGGCAGATATTGACGATATGCATGCCCCTCTTTCTCAGGTTATCGACTGTAAGGATCCGATTTTTACCAACCAACCAGCCAAAACAAATATATTTGTGGGGGGGGGGGGATATTCCAGATGAAAGGGGAAGCAGGGCCCGCTGGATTGGAAGAAGAGGCAAGATAAGAGTAAAAAGATTTCACCGAAAATACACTGGATTTGTCAAGAGACCAGATCAGCTTATTAGATGAGGCATGATGAGGAGCCATCTCATAAATGCAGTCGAGCAGCCCCACGAATTCAGCAACCTCCCAGTCGTGAAGATTTCTGACACACTTCACTTCCCAAACGATGCTGACAGCAGAAACTTCATAACAACTAGCAACTGGGATGTTCTTATCTGGTGCCGGGCGGTATATGTTCGGGAATCTGATTTTGAGAGGCTCCTCACCCACCCACTTATCTTCCCAAAATCTGATGGTTGCTCCGTTGCCAAGTTCAAAGCTGATATTATCAATTACCGCTTTCTTGGAGCGCAGGATCCCTTTCCAAATTAAAGATGCCCTATACGCTGCGGAATCATTGGTCCACCACCCACCAGGAGAAATGCCATACTTGCCTTTAATAAGGGTGTTCCAGAGAGCATTATCTTCAATGCCCAATCTCCATGTCCACTTACCAAGGAGAGCCTGGTTCATAGTCTTCAAATTTCTGATACTGGCACCCCCTTCCTGGAAATGCTTACAAACCTCATGCCAATCCAGAAGATGTAGTTTCTTCTAGTTATCTTTCCCACACCACAGAAAGTCTCGACGAAGCTTGTCGATGCGATGCAGCACCGATGAAGGACATCGGAACAGAGACATGTAGTATATAGGGAGGTTTGAGAGGGCTGATTTGATGAGGGTCAGACGACCCATCGATAAATATTGACACTTCCACCTGGCTAAGTATTTCTGAAATTTATTCACAATCTTATCCCACATTAATTTTGGAGGAGGGCCGATAGCAAGGGGGAGCCCCATGAAAGTGGAAGGAAAGGATGCGGCCGGACATCCAAGGGAATCGGCGAAGGTGGAAAGCTCTGATTCCGTTAAATTAACGCCATAAATTTTTGATTTAGTCAGATTAATTCTCAGACCCGAGACGGCCTCAAAACAACAAAGAGTTGTGCGCAAGTTGTCAATGAGCACCGGGTCCGCTTCAGAGAGGATGAGGGTATCATCGGCAAACTGAATGTGGGAAATCGGAGTTGGCACACCTGGCATTGCTATCCCTTTGAGGATCCCAGCAACCTGTCCCCGTAATAGCATCTGCGATAGGGCCTCGCCTACCAAAAGGAAGAGGAGAGGGGATAAAGGGTCACCTTGACGAATACCTCTCGAGCTTTTAAAAAAGCCTTGAGGGGTGCCGTTGAGTAGGACAGAAAAGTGGGCCGATCCTACACACGCTTTGATCCAACCCCTCCACCTCTCTCCAAATCTCATTCAGCACATCATGTATTGAAGAAAACCCCACTCCACATGGTCATAGGCCTTTTTGATATCCAGCTTGCAAAAGATGCTCTTCACTCCAGTCTTGATGATTCATTAGCAATCAGGACACAATCAACTATCTGTCTACCCCTGATGAATGCATTCTGGTACTTGGAAATTATCTTTCCCATAACTTTAGATAATCTGGTCAACAGAATTTTAGCCAGGATCTTGTAAGGGCCCCCAATCAAGCTAATAGGCCGAAATTCAGAAAAAGAGCTCGCGCCGGCTACCTTAGGAATTAACGCAATGAAGGACGCACCTAGACCTTTGGATAATCTTCCCCTGAGATGAAATTCATGCAGAAAATCCACAACATCTTGGCGGATGTTCTCCCAAAAAGATTGGAAGAACACCATGGGAAATCCATCTGGATCGGGGGGACTTGTCTCCCCCCAACGAATCAATGGCCACTTTGGCCTCTTCTTCAGTAAACCGAGCTTCCAGAAGATCCGCCTCTGATTCCTCGAGAGAGTTGAAAACAATGCCATCTAGGCTGGGCCTGATCCACTCTTCAACAGAAAGAAGGGATTTGAAATGGCGGACAGCATGCTCCACAATCTCCTGTCTGTCGTCGATCTGAATTCCATCCCACTGTGATACTGAGAATGGCTTTGGCTCAGGCATGCATGTTGGCTATGCTATGGAAATATCTGGTGTTTCTATCCCCCTCTAATATCCATCTCGCCCTCGACTTCAGCTTCCAGGAAATTTCGCCCTCCAACGCCCTAGCTGAGATGGATTGAATGATTTGGATGCATCTGCTCAACACATCTAGGGTCATGGAACCACCTTCGGCTTCAGAATCGATGCGTTGGAGTTCAGTGAATAAGGCTTCCGTATCAGCCTCCCGCTTACGTAACTCTCCTTCCTTCCATTCTTTAAGCTTCTCCTTGAGAAGTCTGACCTTGCATAGAAGCCTATGACCTACAAAACCATCAACCTGACAGGCAAACCACCACTCAATTTTCTGAAGAAAACTTTTAATCTTGAGCCATGAAGAATTAAATCTGAAGGGTTTAGGGCCCCAGATTTCCTCCTCCATCGACAGCAAGATCGGGCAAATGGTCCGACATGGTCCTAGGAAGGGCCATCTGGGACACAGTTGGGAAGGCCTCCAACCAGTCCGTGGACAGAAGAAATCTATCCAGTCTCGATTGAATTTGAATTTTACGCCCATTAGACCAAGTGTATCTTGTCCCAGATAGCGGGAGATCAACCAGCTCCTAGGATTGGATCCATTCTGAGAAAGCCTCCATGGCTGATGAGACTCTTCTTCTGCGAGAATGCTCCGCAGCAAATCGGACCACATTGAAATCTCCTACAAAACAACACGGACCGGTGAAGGACCGTCTAATACTAGACAATTCATCCCAAAATTCTGATCTGAGAGAGTCCTCATTAGGACCATAAACCGCAGAAATAAGACCGCAGAAGTTAAAGGACTTATCTTGCAGAAAAATAGACGCCGAGAAGACCCCTATTGTGGCTGACTGAACTTCCCATTTGGAAGACTTCCAAGCAATTAGAATGCCTCCCGAGGAACCAAAGGCATCTAGCGTCAGCCACTTAGCGCCCTTAGCTTTCCAAACGTGGCCAGCAGCCCATCTTTGAATATGGGGACTTTGGTTTCCTGAAGACATAACGTTCGGGTCTTTTCTACCGATAGAATCCTTGATCAAATACCTTTTTTGCTTCAATCCCACCCCCCTCACGTTCCAAGAAAGGATTCTCATTGGGGCACAGAGCTTTCCCGATTCCCCTTTCGACCTTGTCTTGCGCTAGATGCTGCTAGGAGACCTGGACTCGGTTACAGGCTTTGAAGTTCCCTATTGTTAATGGATCTAGGAACCTGTTTGGAGGGATTTCTGGGAGCTAAGAGAAGACTTCCTCTATTTTCGATACATTGAAACAGAGCGATGTAATCTTCATCCCTGTCTCCAAATGATAATCCGAGGGACCTTCCAACATGACCAACCGCGTCTCTAATCCATTTCTTGTTTTGGATCGATTCAAATAATTCCTCTCTGCTTTTATCTGTGGTGGAAACCAAATCAATAAGATTCTTGTTGATGGTGAGGGTAGTCCATATGCATCTGCAGGGACTCTGCTACTATCACGTCACCCGGTAAGGCTTCCTGAAAAAGGGTAACGGGGCCCAAATTGGCCCAATCCCGAGACTGAGGTACGAAGGTGACTGGAGATGTGGGGAGCGAAGAGTAAGCTTGGGACTCGGAGAATCGACTATCTGATTCTTCACCTCTGGACAAATCGTCACCCACGACTGTAGGGGATTGAGATCTGCCTACAAGGGAGGGTAATGGTTGCTATGGGAAGATTGGTTTGTGAAGTTGGACGAAAATATTATCAGGAATGGGAGGTGGGCAGGGTAGGCTTGTTGATTTGGGGATGAGTATAGGGTATGTGGTCTCGAGATCGGATACAGCTGATGGGAACGAGGTAATTGGGGAGCGGCGAATCCGGGTTGAAAGCGGACACGAGACTCTTGGCCCGATCTCGACTAGGGACGTTAATCTCGGGCTGGATGATCTTGAAGCCACGTGTAGGGAGTCGAAGTCCGCCTCGATGTTCCCAGCATCCACACGTCTAAATCCCGTCGATCTTGCTTCTTCGACGCCAGGACGCCTCGAAAATTGTCCCACTAATTAGGGAAAGCCACATGAATCTTATTCCGCCACTGTACTTTATCAAGGACCATATCCTTAGTTAAAACATAGGTCATTAGTCTTTTCTTACAATCTAAACACACATACTTTTAAGCCTTTCATTGCCCTTTTAGAGCCTTCAACTTGAAGCAACACACTCCTAACCAGTGCAGTTCTTGGTCTTTATTTCATGTGGCTAAATTATCTAATTCTACTTTCCCTTATCTTATTAACTATTGGTGCTAGTTCCCATGAATGCATTCATTTCTAATTATATCCTTGTCATGCAACTCATCCCTCTCAACATCCTCATTTCTGCTACGCTCATACTATGAACATATTCTTGTCCGACATTCTGTCCAATAAAGCATGGCCAGTCTTATAACTGTCCTATAAAATTTCCCGTTCTATTTCATTGGCATACAATGATCACATAAAAATCCAAAGGCACATCTCCACTTCATCCGCCTAGCTTTAATTGTATGAGCAACATCCTTCTCGATTTCCCTGCTCTCTTGATCGACCCATAATATCCAAAATGGTCATTTTAGGATATTTCGCTCAGCAATCTAAACTAATTCCTTGCTTCCACTCCTACTGTCACTAAAATTGCATCCCCTATACTCTAGCTATACAAACAACAAAACCATGTCATTTGCAAACAATATAGACCATGGGACCTCTTCCCATAAATGCCTCATCAACTCATCCACAACCAATACAACAAGAAACATGCTCCATGATGACCCCTGGTGTACGCCTACAATAATTGAAAACTCACTTCTCTCCAATATTGGTCTCACACATGTTGCCACCCTCGCATACATATCCATAATCATGTCATCCTCATGAGAATCCTTTCTTCCCCAACACCCACAGGACCAATTCACTAGGGACCCTATCATATGCTTTCTCTAAGTCAATAAAGACCATGTGGACATTCTTCCTCCTCTGCCTATATTTCTCCATCAGCGTCTAAGTAGGAAAATAGCTTTAGCGGTGAACCTTCCTGACATCAATCCAAACTGATTTTTGATACATCCATCTCCTGGCTTAATCTTTGTGCAGTCACTCTACCAAGATCCATAGCATGACTCATGAGTTTAATCCCATAATAGTTAGTGCAGCTTTGTGCCCCACTTCTAGTTATTGCTCAAACTCCCCAACCCTAACATACATCAATATGAGTGGACTGCAGCACCAACTGTGGAAGAAATTCAGTCAGTCATATTTCAATGGGCATGGAAGCTTTGCTTGAGGATAATGCAGGCCGAACCTAGGGATCCTAGAAAACACAAGGGGTTAAGGAGAAAACACAAGACAATAGTCCCATCGTTTCATGGTTCTAAGGATGTGCACCTTAGAAGGCATACACATTAAGAATAATTATTAAGATTAAATCCCGTTTTGGTCCACCAAAAAGAATGTGTTGATTGGAGGGCTAGAAAAAGTCCAAACAATGCATTTGCTATGAGTAGATAGTTTGTCAAGTCACAATGCAACGAAAAGGCCACACAAGTTGGCCAATCAAAGATCTAAACGATTCAACCATCCATATTGCCATTGATTGATAATCTGAACTGGATCCAATGTTTGATGATTTTTTATTTTACTTTTTTGAAAATTAAAGTTTGATGATAAATTTGACAAGATCAATAGCCAGATTACATTTTAGGGCCCATGGGAACAATCAAATGGTCCTCAATTTCACAGGTTTTATTTATTTTAATTGGTTGTTAGGCTTAAGGTGACTCATCACTTATTTCCCTTTTTATTTTCAAAACTTTTTGCATTCCACTTCTTGGGTATCAAACGATGTCGGAACAACATGATGCTAGTCCCGCTCGAAATGATATTGAATTAGCTTCCAAACAAGCCCAAGATCATGTGATCCTAAAACCATTTGAGTTATGGTTAATTTACAAAGAGCATGTCTGGTTGATGCAGGACAATTAACCACTTGCTCTAAAAGCTCAAACTGTTAGAGTATGGCGAATTAATCCATTTATCTCATATGGCCCAGGCCCCACATCTCATGGGTTAGGACCTCGGATGAACCCCCTCGTGGGCCCCGAATCACATGGACCGTCAACCCCGAGTGTGTCCCCGCATCCCACAGGTTACCCCACTCAAGCCCGGTGTGAAATGCCCCTGCATTAATCACCCCCGGTGAGGAGTCTCGAACACAAGACCTCTCCCATGGGCCCCAAATCACATGGGTCACCCACCCCGAGTGTGTCCCCGCATCCCACGGGCTACCCTACTCGAGCTCGGTGTGAAATGCCCCTGCATTAATCACCCCCGGCGAGGAGTCTCGAACACGAGACCTCCCGCTTTGATACCAATTTGATGCAGGACAATTAACCATTCGCTCTAAAAGTTCGAACTGTTAGAGTATGACGAATTAATCCCTTTATCTCATAGCCTAGGCCCCACATCTCATGGGTTAGGACCTCGGCCGAACCCCCCTCGTGGGCTCGTGGGCCCCAAATCACATGGGCCACCCACCCCGAGTGTGTCCCCGCATGCACGGGCTACCCCACTCAAGCCCGGTGTGAAATGCCCCTGCATTACTGGTTGTGAGTCTGTGACAGGATTTTTTTAAAATGGCATGCACACACACATAAGAATCAACCAAAAGATTGAAAAGCAAAAAAGATACATACATATATATATACACACACACACATATGTATGCATGCATGTATGTATTAGAACCAACCAAAAGATAGAAAAACAAAAAAGACCGCAAGAAAGCAAAGATGCACGGGCATCCCATGCGGATATAAGCACTCAAATGCAAAGATGCTGATGCTCTGGAAAATCTTCCCTTTCACAGCCCTTTTATTGGAGCAAACCCAAAGCCCAATCAATAACCCATCATTCAATCCTACGGTAGACTGGCTCCAACATATTGTTGAACAGCCAATTAATTTTATAAGTCAAAGATTGTTTTAGTTTGTTGCAAATTGTGCCAACCGGCTTTTCAATTTGGGAGATACAGGATTTGTCAAGTATTATTATCAGCTGTTATTTTTTAGAGCCTATGCATATATTTGACATTCTGATAGACGGATCATTATTGAGAAATGTTAAGAGTTAAGACCTGCCATTTGAACAAAAAGATCATCAGACCTTGAAGCTCAGCGATATGTATATTCAGCTGACTGGTTGAATACTGAATGCAGAAGATCAAGCGTCTCAGAATCCAGATGCAGCATCTCATGCACCTAGGAACTAAATTGGTAGCAGCCCAGTTTCTTTTTCATATAAAACTTGGGTTTTTTCGTCACTGGTTTCTTTAGTGTGATAGCCAAATCTTTCCATATATATTTTCTTTTCTTATGGATCATGGAATGATCTTCTCATAGACAATCAAAGCCATACTAAGAGTAAATTTGCAAAAAGGATGCAACCTAGGAAATAAATGCTGCGACCTTTGCATCCTAACCATCAGGGTACAAGGTTCACGACTCTCAACCAAAGACTGCTTTTAAAGATGGCATCTTTTTTTCCTTTCTTTTTTCGGAAAGATTTTCATGGCATCTTGCACTAGCACGTCAACCAATGTTTGTTAAATTTTTGCACTAACCCATGCCAATAACACAAATGCACACTAAAAAAATCCACCAGAGAAGCAGAGATCAAACACTTGACCCAACTAGGCAAATCAATGATTCCCAAAAAAAAGAAACTGGTCATTTATTGCAATTAATGGGAACAAACTCGATTAAAAAAAGGAAATCCATAAAATCCTGACACCTTTTTTATTGATTAATTTCCGGCAACATGTTTAAGAACAGAGAATGCTATCCACAATGTGTATTATATGACATATAAGTGAAGCACAATTTAATGTTACCTATAGAGCAAATACAACAAACTAAAGCAGCTACCATTGCAGGTATGTTACCCAGAACTTCAAACAATCATGACTTTCCAAGTTCTGCATTGCAATGAACTAAAAAGATATACAAGGAAACCTACATGCACATGATTTGCGTCCTAACATTCCAAAGAAAAATATCCCAATTAAGTAATTTGCACACAAAATTTACAAAACATACTTGAGATGCATTTAGTTCTGGAAGGCCTGGGGCACCAAAGCGGCGAGGTAGCGTATTACGGACCACCTGGACCTCAACTTCATGACCCAACAAGTGATGGTATATGTACCTGCATGAGGAATAGAATATTTTTACTGGACTAGCAGCGCGAAATGTTCAGTTCCCAAAAACATATAATTCCTACTACCAACCAATAATATTAGAAAACTAGCATGAAATGTCAAATAACAAGATACAGGATTTAAATTGTTCAAAGAATTTAATTCTTTAAATTAAATGCTTGATTATTACCAAAAAAAAAAAAAAGAATTGAATATTAAGACTCCAAATGGTAAAGTACACAAAAAAACCAGTAGACAACATGACAGGAAAAAGAATGCAGACATGCGACTTATGTTCTGAATAAACATCAGATTAACTTTTAAAATGGAATTAACACAGATAAATGAACAGAATCGCAGTGTGTCAACTCTGCAACTCACATACCACACATTCAATGTTATAGTAGCCTCAACGGCTTCTCCAGTAGAAGTGAAAAAAGAACTCCCTGGGACTTGGGGTTAAATAGGGGGGACTGACCCTGAGGGCCTGTTTGGTTGTTAGGGAATTCATTCCCTTTTTTTCATGTTTCCTGGGGAATGATAGAATTGACCTAAGACTTCTTGGGCAATGATTAAATTTTGTTTGTCCAATACACCTGGTTACCTGGGGAAACCTCAGAAAAGTCTAAACTTCCGTTTTAGTTCTCCATATTTTCCACCCCACATCTAAAAGCTGAGAAAGAAGAAAGTATTTTTATGAGGATGAGCTGGGGAATGGAATTGCTGGGGAGAGCAGAAACCAACCATCAAGTGCCAACCAAACTACTATTTTTATTTTTATTTTGTTGAAACCAGACAATCGCTAAAATGAGAAATTAGAAACCAGCAACCAGATAACCCCTAAGAAACAAAACACAGTTACCAACAACAAATAGTCTGGCAAGTGTCAAATTGTAAGCAGAATACATAGCTGCAAGATACTAAAAAATGACCATGAAATACCATTAGCAAAATTATGCAACAACACATGCTCATGTGCAGTGAACCATACCATATCAGCATGCTTTTCAAGGTGAGAGAAGCCTTGATGAGTTCATGTTATAAATTTTTTTATAAATAGAAACAAGTTGTCTCCCAAGCAAGAGCTCAGAAGCTCCAAATAGAACTTACATCACCACAGAAGTTTCACTCTTTGATCGATTAAATAAAATACTCCAAAACATTGAATCCCATTGCCAAGCAAATCATCGGCCCAAACTCTCTCAACAGTTTGGGGTTGGCATTTAAAGATTGGCAAGCTTTACAATCAGCTGCCCACCAATCTGCCTCTTTTATCTGGGCTCTTGGAACTAGCCATGCAAGAGGCTCACATCAGAATAATATTAACTGCAATTATATGTATGCCTAATGAAGAGTGTGCTGGCATACATTGCTAATATTTTACATATAGATTGGACTTGTTAGATGTTGTCAAATGGGATAATGTGAACTGGATTAATGTTATCTAGGCTCCAACATTTCAGATCAAGATTGCCATCCAGTTTGTGTGTCATTTGCAGTCTGTTGCTATGTTTAGCAAATCGAAGATATGATCCTATATGCTAGAGTGCAAAAAAGACCAAGAATTGCATTGGTTAGGAGTGAGTTGGTTCAAGTTGAAGGTTCTATAAGGGCGAGGGGAAAGGGGAAGGGGAAGGCCCAAAAGGAAAACGGTGGAGGCAGTAAGAAAGGACCAGATGACCTATGGTTTAACTGAGGTACGGTCCATGGAATGGAATGGAATGGAAAGGAACAGAATGGCAGAATAGGATTTGTGTTTCTGACCCCAACTAGGGGTGAGGCTTAGATGATGATGGTGGTGGAGTTACGATTCTATACTCTTATCATTATGTTGTAATTTAAACTGACTAGGACTTGCAAAACATGTATGCATTGAAAATCCGGCCATGCATCTTTGGGATAAAGTGGTAGAAAGGGTGGAAACGAAGCTATCAAGATGGAAAACCTATCACCTATCTTCGGGAGAAAGAATCACACTCATCAAGGCTGCCCTATCAAACTTCCCCGTTTACTTCATTTCCCCAATGTTTTAAATATTGTTATCGCTTAAAGTATCGCACCATTGGGATACAGATAAATACTGGTTATCGCATGGGATATATTGGTTGTATCTCGTAATGTATCATTGTTGTTGGGAAATTGGTCGAATTTTTCAATGAAACTTCAGGGATTATTGAAAAAGACATCAATACACACTAAGAAATTAAAACATTACCAAAAAAAAAAAAAAGTACACATAATAGGGGTTTCCTTTGTATAGGGTCCTAATATATGTACTTTCCAATTGAACTGATGCAAGTATATTCAAAGTCTATCCATATAATTTATAAACGTAAGAAGACATGTATGGAAACACAAGCAATACATTCAAAAACAAAAGAAGAATCACTAGATCAAGTTACATACATGTTTAATTTTGTGTTGGATACAAAGATTGCAATTGGTTTGTGAGAAATTAAGAAATTTTTATTTTTCTCAATTTTCCGTAACTTGACCCATCTCCCCCAAATCTGGAAATCAAAGTTCCAAATCCATTATTTTTCATGGAAAACATGAAGAATCATAGATTTGTAACCATTTGACACAGGTTTAACCTAATTTACAACAAAAACATTGATCAAAAAATGAAAATGCTCATTGGATCGAATAGGTAGGATATATCGGCACTACATGTGCATTTCGTATCGCACGGTTGGGATACAAGATATATCGTGGGATATATCGGTTGATATCGTCGATATTTAAAACACTGCATGTCCCTATACCGGTGTCCAAAGTCGGTGTTGGATAGATTAGAGAAACTAAGGTGTGATCCTTTAAAGCAGTGCAGAGAAAAAGCCACAAATTCCACCTTATTAGGTGAGATGAAGTTTGCAAAACTGTTCACTAAAGCGGGGGTAGGCCTAAGAGAGTTGAGCGGCATGAATGAGGCCCTTCTTAGTAAGTGGTTGTGGAGGTTTCTTTGGAAGAATGAAGGCTTTGGAGAGAGTTGATTGCTAACAAATATGGATTTCTGGAATAGTGGGCAAGAGATTCTTCGCGCTACAAGATGTCGACTCTCTCGAGGGTGGTGTCGTTGATATCGATGCAATTTGAAGAGGGGGGGTGGCTCTCACATTGGGAGATGGTAATCAGATGGTTTTGGGAGGATCCGCGGTGTGGGGATTCAACGCTTCAAGTTCTTTTTTCGAGTCTAGCTAACCTTTATTTGTATAAAGACATTACATTAGCTCATTGTGCATCCAGGCTAGGGTGTGCTACAGTTCAGTCTCCTCCACCTAGGAGGGACCTTTCGGAGGAGGAAACGGATGACTTTGCAAAGCTCTTGATTCACTTGCAAGGCTCTATCACCCCACTTGAGTACATAAGTTCTATTATTCGGAAAAGTAATTGCTAGCGTCGATTCTTGGTTAAATCCTTTTATGAGATGATTTGGAAGCTGGCCTATCAAGTGAAAAACGCCACAACATCATTCTCTTGGTTCTACAATACTTCCCCCAAGGAGGCAACGTTCGTGAGGCTAGTGGAAAGAAAGAGAGTGCCAGCAATTGATAATCTCCTAAATAGGTCCATGACGCTCACCTATGTATCATCTATGTATGAAATAGGCCGAATTGATTAATCATCTCTTCATTCATTGTGCGTTTGCCTAGGAGGCATGGACTATCTTCTCTGGCATCTTCAATATTTCCTGGGTGATGTCAAAATCCATAAAAGATTTCCTTTGGGCTTGGCATGGAGGTCGAGTAGGCAAAGAGGGCAAGGTTGTGTAGCGTTTGTGGTTCTTATGGCTACGCTTTGGGCCATTTGGCATAACCATTGGGGTTTGATCAATGAGGTCCTTGTTAGGAGAATCAAGGTAGATGTGGAGTATTGTGGATGGACGGGCATCCCGATTGAAATATGTGGATGCTAGTAATGTTTTTTGCCCTTTTTAAGGTTGTAATTCTTTGCACCCTCCTTTGCATTGGCGGCTTTTTAATAAATTGATGTTACCTTCCAAAAAAAACATGTACTATTTAGATATGTTGTAGTAGGCGTACATATGATAAAAGGAAAATATCAAGTGGTACAGTAGAGTGAGAGTTGATGTGAAATATCTTCGCCTATCCAATAATGGTGGGCAAGAACCTTAACACAGATTTCAAAATCAGCATCAAATTTTAGCATTTCAAAAATGCATACTGTTACCACACCACATATAGGTGTGGTGTGCATTCCGGCTTGGTAACTTGCCTTGAATGCCACAAATTCTCAAATCAAACTCAGTGACTGACTGTAGCAAAACATAGAATGGGAAAACAGATGTGCAGGGAATCATTCTTGCTTGTGTTCATCTTTCTAATTGTAAATTTCTAATCAAATTTTCTAAGAATCATGTGACTGAAGATGATTAGGATCTCATTATTGGAGCTGCCCTCCCTCTGATTTTTTTTTTTTGAAAGATGACTAGTATTAAAGAGCAAAAAAATACAGAGGAGAAACGGAATCTGCTGAGGAGGCAGAAACCATTAATCCTGAAAGGAAAGAAAATTTAATCCTTAAAGGAAAGAAAATCTACATTGATCCCATCCGTATGGGAAACCCATTCCGCAATCATGCACTTAATCAGGGAAGACAGAAGGTGGGGAGGCCGCGCTTTGTTCTGAAAGCATCTATTGTTCCTCTCAATCCAAACGGCCCACCAAGTAGCCATTATTGCCATGCGCCAGACCCAGGTAGAATGTTTTCCTATTCCAATGCCATTAACATGTTTTCTACCATTAGTCCATGCAACAATGGTAGGAAATGAAAAGAATTCAAGAAATAACCACAACTCTACCATGTTAATAACAACTTGGCTCTTTGGTCTGCTTTAGTAAATAAGTCATCCTAGCAGTCATGGCATCAGGCAACCTACGCAGGAAAACAAAAGACGAAGGGAAGCAACAAGGGCACCACTGCCAGACTCTAAGTGTGAACTAATGAGATGCCCAGCACTCTTTGTTAAACAATTGTACTGACTGGCTCTTAGTATTTGGCAACAGGGTAAGTTCTGCCCTGCTTTAGTGTTTTTCTTAGTTAATGAATTGGTCATTTTTATGATTGGCAAAAAATGTTGAAAATTAAAAACAGAAAATACACGAAAAATGAAACATCAGAGACAAAGGCATACTAGTACAAAGCGATGATCTCATCACACCCATATGATGGGAACACTCCATTTTGAAGAATTTGTAACCTCCACATGTGGGAGACATCCATTGACATAGTTCACAGGGGAAAACAGCTTGCCGTTTTTCACAGAGGAAAACAGTTTGCCATTTTAACTTTGTATTGTAGAAGTATATGTGTGCAATCCCATAAAAGTTTTAATGCACTCCTAGTTATGTAGGAACATTTTCTCAACTGAATAGTGTGTCCCTGTGACATACAAGATACAGCAAGGATAACACCGTGCACATGAAACATTCTTGTAAGATACCCGAGTAACACAGGTTAAGAACCCTAACAACTGCATGCAATGAAACATCACAGTAAGTTACCCACCCACTAACACTTGTTTCATCTACTGCAAATGTCTTCATTGCTCCCTGCATTCGATCAAAGCTTGTACTCTTCCAAACAAAGTCAACACTAAAGCCATGGTTCACATCAACAGGAACACCCTGCAAATCATAAGCAATAAGCATTACAGCTGAAATAGAACAAACATACAAGCGCCAGTGAGAGCCAAAGTCAAAATAAACCCTACCTGACTGGCACGAAGTTCGAGTGCAACCTCCTCTTGCGCAGTTAGCTTGATCTGAAACCACGAATTAATTCATAACAGATATCAGTGGGAAATAATTGCATGTTACAGAGGCAATATAACACTTCATGACAAGAATGTCCACCCCATAAGATTTGAGAGATCCATCAGTCATCACGTTCAATAAGAAAATCAAGTGTAAGTTCATTCCAAAGGAGCAAAGCGTACCACATGCCCCACAGACTGCCATGCAGGATGAGCTGCATCCCCAGAATACCGAAGCCGCAACTCATCTCCCGGTACAAGCCGTAACTCATTATCTTCCTACAGGGATCATAACATGAACTTCAGGGACAGGAAAGCTCCAGCCTCAAAAGTGAAAATTACAAGCACACTGATATTAACAATAAAAAATAAATACAAATATCTGGCAAACATCAAACATGAGACAGTACATTCCACCACCTTAGGAAAGACAAAGTATGCAATGCGCTTCTTGTTAAGACCGATATCCCATCGTATTGTCACATTGTCCTTACTTTGAGACTCTTTCATCATCTGTAAAAGAAGGGGAAAAAAAAAAACATAAGTATGACTGGAACCAGTTAATTGACTGGAATACAGAAGTACGCATGCATGTGTGTTTCTGCGTATATATACATACGTATTAAGCAGGTCCAACATAAGGGAATAAACAAGCCACTTCTTAGTACAAGATATTTCTCACTTTTAAGGTTGAAATCTCTCAGTGGTCAATGAAATGAAAAGCAAAACCAGAAGAATCGTAAGCACCTTATCATAGTCGGCTTCAAGCTTAATGAGTGGGGCGAATACATTTTGATACTGCAAAACAAAAGCAGCAACATGAAACATACTCACAGAAGGCTAAAGATTAAGCAAGGGAGATTTCCATGACAGCTTCCTGTAAACTAAAAAATAGACAGGGAAAAAAAAAAACAAAAATCATCATGAAATTTAGTCCTAATTTTCAAAATCAGGCTTACTAAAGTGGAATCTAGTACCTGATATGCATCTTCATACTTCAATGCCACAGGCTGAGGTTCTTCATCTACTCCGGGCTTCTTAAGATCTTCCAAAGAAGCATCAGGATTCGTCTTCCATAGCTCCTCTACCTTATTTATTTGTTGTGCACTGATTTGGCGTGCTCTCAACTGCTCCTGTTCAGACGGGATCTGGAAAGCAACATCTACTAATTACTCAAAATGGAAGATGCATATAAACTCCAATAGTATGAAGACACAAATTTACTAGAAAGCATACCTTAACAAGCCACTGCAAGAAACACCTATCATCGATGAGAGGACACCATTGACTCAGGTCCCAATTCATATCCTTCAGTGCGTTGACACTCAAACAGGGCTCCCTACACAAAAGAACAACGACACTCTCTGTCTTGGCAGAAATAAAACCAAGAAGGAAGACATTTCGGCAGCCACAGTTATAACATTCAAGAATCGTTTCTCCCAACGGGCTGTCTTTATGAAGACAGACTTCCTTATGTTTTGCTCGAACCTAAAAACATCCAATGGATAAAATTAACAGTTGAATAATATGTACATTAGCAGATAATCTCAAACTACATTTTATTTTTGTTTTCCACGATAAATAAATTAAGCAGTCATCTAAACATCATAAGGCAGCATAAGGACACGTCTAGAACAAAAACCACGGTGGAAGAAATCATAAAGAACAGCTAACAGTCATCAGTTCAACACTATACACAATCAGGATGGCATTAAATAAGAGGTAATAGCTGCAAAGAACAACATAAGAACACTGAACATCCTCTTCAATCATTAATAAAACAAGAAGAATACAGAAAATAAATCAACTTTCCACATAATGAAGAAGAAGAAGAAAGTGATTGCTCTTCCATCTTACATTCTTACGGAGGTAAGAGAGGAAATTGACAAATTCGCATGACACCATAGATGTATTATATCTTGGCAAGCTGATTTAATTTTGTAGATTTTGTACTGAGAGATGCTTTTGCTTACTTGGTTTACCACTACTGATTAGCACTCAACCAATACAGAACTCATTAGGGAACATTCTTGCTAGATCTGCTTTTTTGAGGGTTTTATGTCGAGGAAACACCCAAACAACTGGCAAGGATTCCGCATGAGAAACACTAACATAACCAAATTCATTATTTCCTAATTCAAAAAGTTTTACATAAATAGGACCAACAACTATATATAGAATCCTAGGTCCATTGTGGTGGGAATTGTACAAAATCGGGACATTAATAGCAGATCCCATGCACTCCATGTAGGAAGCGACACTTCCCTCTGCAAAATCACAATTATTGTGTCAGGTTTTATTTTCTCAAACTTCCATAATTATGATCGAGTGGAAATCACAGCTTGAGCTCAGCAAATCTAACGTGGATGGCATGAGGCTTAATCCCAAATATCCAGACTTCCTACCCAAGCAGACCCTTAAAAACCTAAAATGGAACAGGATGAGCAGAGTTGGGGAAGAACAGTGGAGTAGCTATTATGCCCGCCAAAGGACAACCTATGTGAATCATTATCCATTTTGAGGGTGAACGAAGAAGAGAATTCACATTAGTGAAGCAGCGGTTTCAGGCCAAAGCATGCATGGGTTAACCAAAGAAAACCTCCCTCTGATTCTTCCCCGCTTCCTTCTTCTAAACTACTTACCCAAACAGACCCTTAAAAACCTAATTCTAATTTAATTGGAAACCGACTTGAGTAAAATATTCTTAACCACGGAGGCTCCTAAAAACTTACTAAAAAAACACTCCAAAAAAAAAAAAGGAGAACGAAAAGAAGAAAGGACGGAGCTTACCAAAACCCAATCCAACCTTGACTTTAATCTTGCAGCTAAAATCACAACAAGTATGATCCCCCTAAATAACCCATACTTAGAATGCTTAACAGACCCTTCGAATTTGATTGCACAAACTTAAAATAATCAGAAATCTTGAAAGTGCAGAAGTCCCAATACAAAGAGCGAACCGGCTTAATACCTTCAGTTGCTAACTGAACAGATACATCATTTGCTCCCCTTTACAAGTCAAAATGAAATGATTAAACTAGAAAGGAGGGATCTCGTTTCCTTGAAACATATCTCAATGACCACATCTTGGCTCTCCACAAGAGGCCCATCTAAAGATATCTGCCATGTTTCCTTCTATGATTGTCTCCTCAGACAAGAAAGAGGCAATAACATGAACGCTCTCTAGAGAGCTAAGACCCCTGACTGCTGCAATCACAGCCTAACAGGCCCTGAGAACCAAAGCAGCACTGCACCATCAGCATCCCTCAAAACACCTCTATACGAGTCAGATTCCAGGACTCATCCCGCACCCTGCTAACATTTAGCTTGAAAAACCCCGCCAGTGGAGGACGCAAAACTTCACCCCAAATGTTTTCTTCGGAGGGGATCCTCAACAAGAGAACCCAATCCCTCTCTATATCCTTGGGCATGCAACCTTCGAATTCTACCGATATTGAAGCCCACTCTAACACACAAGCTTTGGTCTTCTCAATGATCTCCATCAACCTAGCTTCCTCTTCCTTAAAAATGCAGTTATTCCTTTCCTTCCAACTTTCTCAACGGATCACAAACAGGACAAGGATCCACACAACTCTTCCTTTACTCACAAACGGGTCACATCTCCAGCTGTTGAAAACTTCCACCACTGACTGATTCAAGACCCACACATTCCCATTTCTGCGAAAGAATTATTCCAGACAGCAAAAGCTGCATTATAACAAGTGATTACAATTATTCCTTGAGAAGCCTAGACGTGACTTTCTTTGGGGTGACACGGATGAGAAGAAGAAAAAAATCCATTTGTCAGAATGGAGTGAGGTGTAATAAACCCTACGATGAGGGTGGTACCAATATCCATAGTCTGGGTTTGACAAACTAAGCCATTTGGGCAATGGCAGTAGCACTTTGGGGTGGAAAAGAGGGCTCTTTAGAGAGACGTCAACGTAATCATGTAAGTAAATATGGTTGCTCGGTTGGGGGCTCTAAATGCAATGAGCATTCATATGATCCCCGTCCCAAGGATGTGCAAATATACTAGTTGTCATTTTGTACGAGTGGAAGCACGCTTAGTGATCCAAACTATTTGTATAATAGGGCCCCAAATTCTACCGCAATGGAAGACGCTACCCACAAATCCTATACGTCTCTTTTCAATTTAATGTGGACAATTACTATATTTCTCATCTCAACTGTCAACATTCAGGCCACAAATTGCAAGATTGAGTGTCATTTCTAGGAGATCTGCGAGGCATGGTTCACAATGACGGAGCTAAACAGGTCAACAATCGAGATCACTGAATCACGCTGCACGCTTTGTAGCAGCTGAAAATTTGTATATCGAAGATCCTATAGTTCCTCAAATTCTAAACTCTGGTAGATTTAAGAGTTCAAGTATAACGTAAATGGGATTCCATACCCTCAATCGAGTATCCAAACTGGGTCCTGGCTTTTCTTTTTCTATTCTGAAGGATCCAAGTACAATAAGCTGCCACTCCCTCCACACACACAATAAATAATTGGGAAATTTATAGTGCGGTTGGGGAGAGAAAAAACCTCACTCACTGACACATGATATCTCCCTCAAAATGTTTCAGAATATTCAGAAACTTGACAGGGCAAAACAAAAGGTGCCCTCTTGAAAAAAGATGGGAAATGGACCAATTAAGAAAAACGATTTAAGCCCATATGTAGATTACAAACAGCAGCAAAACAGAGAGATAGAGTGGGAGATAGATTAGGGATAGGGTTTTTCGCGCACCAGGTGGTTGACAATGTGCGAGCCTGATGTGTTCCCCCGCGAGTTGCAAAACCACTTGCGGCATGATGGCACGTTGCACCTCACGACGCACGCTGGGTTCTGCACGCCACAGTACCGGCATGCATGCTCCGTGAAATCACCCTTCCCGTACTCGAAGTTCTCGTCCTCGCCCGTCTCCTCGAAGTTCAAACTGCCCACCCCGGCTGCTAGGGCATCCACCGCAGCCTGGTTGCTGCTGCTGCTTCCGCTGCCTCCGCCGCTGCGGCCCTTGGATGCACTGCCCGGAGCAGAGGATATAGGGCCCGCATCGGCCTGCAGATCGGCAGCACAGTCGGCGGGGTCGGGGACGACATCTGGGGCCGTGGGCCAGACGGAGGACCTGATCGGCTGGGAGAGCTCCCGGAATTCTGGGTAGTCAAAGTCGTCGCCCTGCGTATTGAATTCGAGGAAGGTGTAGGCGTCTCCTCCGGTGTCAGGCTGAGACGCCGTCTCGTAGAGATTAGGGACAACCGTCTGAGAGGCCATGGAATCAAAACCCTAGGGTTAGGGTTTTTCTTTTCGGCTCGGAAGGTGCAGGTTAGGGTTAGGGTTAGGGTTTGAAGAGGGCGCGAGGGTTAGACGCAGAGAGAGAAGGGAGGAGAAGAAGAGGGATTTTGAGAAGAATTTTGAAGAAGGGGGAAAAGCGTGGGGGATGTGGTATTTATAGTAAGAGTACAGTAGTTCGCGGGAGTACGATCTCACTTTATTCTGATTGGTGGAAGATGTGGGTCCGATACTGACTGTCACGGGCATCGCGTTGGACGCGACTTGCATGTAACCCCTGTTACACGGAAACCGTGTAACCCAAATCTCTGTGAGACCCATCACGTTGTTTGTGTGAAATCCATTCCGTCCATCAGTTATTCCAGATCATTTTAGAAAGTTATTTTAAAGGGAAATCCGGTAAAAAACACTCAACCGGGCCACACCACGGGAAAAAGTGAGAATTCAATGCTCACCATTGAAACATTGTTCGAGCCTACATAAGTTATGTACCAAGATGACATTTCTGCTTTCCATACATTCTGATAGTAATTACCCCGTAAACGGGTTGGATGGCATGTAAAGTCCACGTCAAGTGTCCGGAAGGTTTCAATGGATAGTGTTTTCATCTCAACTTTTTACTGTTGTGTGGTCCACTTCAGTTTTTGATATGCCTAACTTTTTAATCGCATGTCATAAAATGATTTCTCGGAACTGATTAACGGAGTTGATGTGAAATGGACATCACCGTAGGCCCCACAGAGTTTTGGGCTGCACGGTTCCATGTAATAAGGGTTACACGCAACTCGCGTCCACTGACGCTTGGCGTGGACCCTGTTCGATTCCAATGGTACCATTAATGGAGAATTTCTAGTTTAAGGTGACGTTGAAATGGTTGGAACGATGGGAGGGATGTTCTACACATGTGCCACGATCGACTTGTGTGGATAGTATACTCGCGTAAGTGCAACTTTCGTTACTCTTTCATGGGAGCACTGAATTCGGTATACAGATGCTACGTAGGATGATGAAGGGTGCACGAGAGGTTCCGTATTCCAATTCTCACGTGCAATGCGGGTGATGAGACGTGCAGCGAGAAGGGAGCTGGAGGAGAGGGGATTAGGTGAGAACCCGGCCTCACGCAAGACGGTACGACCTTTCCCGTGGGGTTTCGGTGGGACCACATTGATGCATGTGTTATGCATTGCTGGAAGTATCCGCAACAGTTTTCGATGCTCGGGACGAGGAAACATTATAAATATTGCTGATAATGTTGTTGATGATAAACAATACGAAAAAAGCATAGAAAAAATGGTAAAATTTTGAATAAAACTCTGGTAGATGATAAAATGCATGTATTTATATTTTTAGAAATTAACAAATTACAAAACAAATATATGCACAACAAGTTCCTATTTAATGAAGGCTTAAAAATATATATCATTGTGAGAAATTGTCTAAATATCCCATCTATTGTATTTAACTAGCCAATCATTCATCCAACCTTCTATTCAAACATTTATAATAAAAATCATTAACAACAAGAAAGTAAACAAAATATTGTAATATTGATGTCAGGCATGTTACAAGATATTATCATTATTAGCAACAACAAATTGAAAATTGTATATAACAATGTATTTGTTAAAAAATTATAAATATATTTTTACTACGTTGGCGATATTATTGAGATATCACTGATCTTCTTATAATACAAGTGTCACGTATAATTTACATAGTCAAAAATATTGGTGATATAGATACATTAGTAATACAGCAATGCTCGAGATTTACACAATTGAAAATATTTGCAATATCGATTCATTGGTAGTACTTAGCAATGCATTATTAATGTTTGGAATTTCTAATAACTGCCGGTGTTATAAGTATTGTCAAGCTGAAGATAACAATAATATTGAAGATATTTTGATAATATCGAAGATAATTCAAACAATAATATAATGTATCCGTGTCATTCAACCATTTTTTTTTTTTTCATATCATTTCAGGGCATTATCCCCAAAAAAGGAGTAGATGCAATTATCAAGTAGACCACGCTATATGAAAAAGTGATGATTAACTGGCCTCCCGTTAAAAACTTCTTAAGGCGCACTTTAATATTTTTGTAGTGTTTACCATTCAATCCATCAATAAGCTCACATAAGCCTTAATGAAGGAGTAAAAAAATTTTCAACCTGAAACATTTGCTTTCCATTAATGATCAATCAACATTGTTTCCATCGGCACGGTCCACCTGATAATCGGATCTCTTTCAATTTTTCAATCAATATCATAAAATGATGTAGAAAAGATGGATGAACGACATGAATACGTAATACATACATCAAGATGGGCTCTACAATAACCCTATGGTAAGGGATGCACTGTCTTGCGTGAGGTTGGGTCTCACCTAATCCTTTCCTCACAAGAGGAGTGGATTAGGTGTGGCCACCACCTCACATCGGATAGTGCAGCCTTTCCTATGGGGCCTACCTGTATGTATGCATTTTATATCCACTTCTTTCATCCATTTTAGCATATTAATTCCATATGTGAGCTCAAAAATGAAGTAAATCCAAATCTCAAGTGTATCATATCAAAGAAAATAAAGGTTTTTGAATATTATAAACTTTTTAGGAGCCACGGAAGGTTTGGATGAAGCTGATATTATTATTATTATTATTATTTTATCTACATCTAGGTTTATACAATGGTATCAATGTGTTAGATGGCAAAGTAGGCCTAGGAATTTTTAATGGTGAGACGTTCAATCACAATAATTTTCTATAGCTTGGTCCACTTGAAATTTAGATATACTCTATTTTTCATACCATGCCCTTAAAGGATTGAGCAAAACCGGCGGATAGCATGGATATAGAATACATGCATGCCCCACGGTAAGGGTCAGGGTGTCTTGGGTGAGGCTGGCCCTACCTAAAATGCTCCTAGGTTTGCTCAAGGCATGGATTAGGTGAGGTCGGATAACAGGTTGTTTGATGAGGCCCTTGACAGCGGGACCTACTCGATGTATGTATTGTATATCCACGCTGTCCATTCATTTTAATGCACGATCTCAAAATCGAAGCAGGTTCAAATATCAGGTGGACCACAACAAAAGAAGTGGTTATTGATCATTAAAAACCTTTTAGAAGTCACAAAAGTTTTGCAAGCCGATATCTCTGTTTTCCCCTAGATATGTGTAACTCTGTTAACAGGTTGGATGGCAAATGAGCAATACACAATGGCCCTACGAAGTTTTCAATTGGATTGTTCAATCACCAGTGTTTCTGTTGCGTGGTCCACATGATACTTGGATCAACTTCTTATTCGGGTCTATGCCATATAATGAGTTGGAAAAAATGATGGATGCCATGGTCGTGGATATACAATACATGCATCAAGGTAGGCCCCACTGTCATGCTTCTCATCCAGCCTGTTGCTACCCCGACCTCATATAATGTGTGCACGTTTGGTCACTACATATGCACCCCACAGACGGACATGCCAACCTAGCAAATTCATGTGATATCAAATACACATGTCAGCTAAGTCTCGTCGTGTATATCATTTGGCCAAAAGCCCAATACTGTCAACTGTTATTTACCTCGCGTGCAAACAAAAATGGTGGACGAGGAAAAATGTGCAAGATATTTAGGGTCATTCATTTTCTTCATTCATTTGTCATTACTTAATAATTAATGTTTGCACCTGATTTGCATTTACACCTAACTTGATGTAGTCCAAATTAATGAATGAGAAGCTGTCATATGTAACACATTCGTAGAAAAAGATGAAATAAAAACTTACAAATGGAGAGACCATGAGCATATATCTATAGTAGACATGCATCTTAACAAAAGATGAGCCATTTAGAGTCGTACACGCATGACCACATCTCGAAAAGACAATCATTTATGGCATGACGCGTGACCAATAGACCCAAGGCATGCACAGGTCATAACAGATAAACGAAGTCTTTTGAAAGACCTGCCGTGGCCGAGTTCTTCATAGCCAACATACATAAGACATGGCTATCATAAGATTATAATTAGGAAGTGAACTCCATAGAGACCATCTGAGAACTTTTAGGGCCTGTTTGGCCGGGCAGATTGGATGGGATTGGATGGTATTAGAGTGGATTGCACGGATTTCAAGGTAATGATAACTGAGTCAGTAGATTGGTGCAAGATCCATGGGATTGCCATATCCCGGGATTGCTATATCCGGTCTGTTTGGCACGCCTGGCCAATCCGGGGATTAAACCTTCCAATCCTTTTCAATTCCTCAAACCAAACACGTCCCAGGCAATTTTGAAGGGATTAGGGTGGATTGGATGGGATTTAAAGGTAATGATGGTGATGTCAATGGATTGTCTTAAGATCCATGGGATTGCTATATCCCGGAATCTGGATCCCGTGTCTGTTTGGCACGCTTGGCCAATCTTGGGATCTATCTTCCAATCCCTTCCAATTCCATCCAATCTTCCCGGCCAAATAGGCCCTTAGATACTACAAGAAAGTTAGAGTGAACAACTGAAAGCCATAAAAAAATATAAGCAAATCATCTACAACAATACAACAAAGCAAGGACTCCAAAATTGAGTAAGTTGCGGCCGTCATGTAATAAGAAGACTCGTGCATAAGTAAAGGAGTATTATGCATGATCACCACATCTCATAAACCTATAAAAAGCAGCACTCAAATAGGACTTTGAGGCCCTTGCCAATACAAAATCAATTAATATTAATTTTAGCTTTATGTTGCTTATCCCTTTAATCCTATATAGACACACATTAGTTTAACTTTTTAGTTTAGTTCCCTCCACTTCTATCTAACCATGTTGCAATAAGTCAAGAGCCATTCATTCCTAATTTAGCCTCGTTTCCATCTAACACATTAATGAAGTACACGCGTAAGTTAGTTTATTCGCGACCAAGTCGTCGGGTTCTTAGATGATTAAATTCTCACTTGGTATATATCTGACAACGTCCTACTAACCTCATGCCACGATTGTCTGGTATTTTCATGATTTATCTAATGATTGCTTAGGTTAATAACACTATCAAGGCCACAACCATTTATTACACTAAACGCTGTAGGTAAGATCTTATACTTATTGTTTCTTTTTGTCAATTGTGCTGCCTTGATATTTTAATTAATAAAATCAACAATGCAACATTTATCTATAGTTTATCTTTCTTTATTGCTATCTTAAAAAGCACAATCTAAACTAACATCATTGAAATAAAAAAGAAGTCATCATCTTCAAGGCAAAAATGATCTCATTTAAAAGGACTACCCGATCGTCTATAACAATTGGCGGTTTAATAGTTAGACCAATCTTTACAAATTTCATCATAATATGGCTAATTTGACATTTGAGGTTACAAGAGTTCAACTTGATTTGAGTTAGCATACATTACATCTAATATAACTGCACACGATTTAATCGAAATTGGGTTGTTCATTATACATGTGGCCATGCACCCGGATTGAATAGCAATGATATGAACTCGCCAACAATTTTCATCAGGTGGTCTATAGGTGGTTCTCCATCCAATACACGATTCGCTACTTCATATACATGTCAACCTGATGCGTGCATCCGTGTTGAGAGATGTATGCGGAGCTAGCAAAGCTCGAAAGCTATCTATGACGTATGAGGTGAAAATAAGTGTAGAGAGCTTGGGCTTTTCTATTTACTGATTATAGCTCATTCTTATCAAGTAGCATGTGATTTGTAGTTGGGTCTGCTCATCTGACTTTTGTTGGGCGTTTGGAACGTGGCTTTTATGAGAAGAGGAAAGGAACAAGCCTATGGTCTGGGTTTATAACACCCTCCAAGCATGATAGATGGGAAAGAGGAGATGAGACACAATGCCAATTCAAGTATGAATTTTGGGTTTGTCGGTTGGGGTGAAACAATGCCAAATTCATGTTAATTCCCTACAAGAGAATGCAACAATATTAGTACATGATTAAAACAAATGCAGCACAGGTAAATCGGTGGAAGAGAGAAGAAACAACATCGGTTTCCAACTCGAATTCAAAAGAGGAATATGTTGAGTGATTGGTGGAAGAGATTTTGCACCGTTGCTATCGTTGTCGAATTCCATCAATGGAGGAATGATGCTCCTTCTATCCACATGGGCTGAAGGAATTTGAAAAAAGACATAATTTCAAGCATCAGAAAAGAGGAGAGATGTTTTAAAAGGAATTTAAGAGGGCTGAGAGGGGAAATTTTTATTTAAAATTTGTTTTTTTTTATAAAAAGGGTCGGGCGATGCTAGGTTGATGAGCTTTTAGACTCTTAAGTGCAAGTTCGACCCAATTGGGAAACAAGCTCAAGCTTTAAGCCTGAACCAAGCCCTCGGGCCTAAGGTGGGCCAAGCCCAAAAGCGCGCCGGGCCAGCCCGACCCACTAACAACCCTACTGAAACTTTAACTTTTCTTCATAAATAGATTCTATTTTAGAATAAAATGAATCCCAGCAAAGAAAGAGAGAGAGATAGGCTTGGATGCATCCCATTGGGTGTCACCCAAAGAGAGGAGAGAGAAAAAGAAGAAGCCGGAGGAAGAGACCCACCTCTCTTTCTCTCCTTTCATCAAATGTTTCGAAGGTGCATGTCTCACCTGTGTGGGCAACTTTTACGTTCTTTTACCCCCACTCAGAGAATTGACGTGTTTAGCTTCATCTGAAAAAAATCTAGAACAAACTTCGTAAGTGGAATGTCAACATCAACAAAAGCTGTAGTTCGGACTTTGAAAATGTAAATCTTAACCTTGAATTATTTAAACAGAGATTCATATGGGTTAACCACACGATCTAAGTTTTCGAAAATATCTATTTTCCAAAATGTTTAAAAAACCTAACATATGAACAGTGGGAAAAGCCAATTTACCTTGTACATTGTAGCCCATCTGAAGAATGAACTTGTTTGATATTTTTGACGGAAGATTGTAGACACCCCACGTAGTAAAGGATTGTGATAATTGGTCTCAATTATCTGTATAGGGTGTTGATTAAAATTAAACCATTGTAGAGTTTTGGCCAAGCCTTCGATTTGGCCCAATCCCTATTCCAAAGTGTTAATCCTCCTAGAAGCCATGAGACAACTACTTGAAGATGATGTGACTCTCATTTTTGTGATTTTCCTCACATCATAGCCACTTAATTTAGACTCTATTAAAAGGACAACCTCATAATCTAAATGTGAATGCAATACCATTAACAAATAATTGGACGGCTGACGGCCTTCTAAACTTAAACCGTTGTGAGTCGGGTGTAAACAAGGTCTAATATTTATTTCCAACCTTAAGCTAAGATCTCACACATGTTGCCTACTTGCATGTGCACCCACGATGTGGACCCGTACGGTTCTACATGCACTGGAATTGGAAAACCACTATTCATAAATGAATTTTTAAAATTTCAAAATTTACTTGGAAGGTGGGAAGATGTTGGACCTTTAAGTTCCTTGCATGCAAAACTTTGAGATGTGTGTTTGGGTTACTTCGTTATTAAGTTGGGAGACGAAAAATAGATGCCCAATAATCTTTAGTGGTCGTAAGTCCAACCGGTTGGATCACAACTCACCGTCCATCTGGCTGATAATTTCCAATCTTTTAAGTGAATGTGAAATCCAACCCTTCCAATATATTTCTCCCACACTAGGATCGCCTAATACAAAATCATCCATATATATATATATATATATATATTAGGTGGGCCACACCATAGAAAACAATGTTTGTCCACCGATAAGTAGCGAAATATAAGTGTGCTCAACTTGATATGTCAATATGGTTGGGTTTTGCATAAGGAGATCCTCATGGTGGGACCAACCTATTGGATGGTTGGATGTTACACACACATGAAGGGCTGCAAGTTATCCATCGGGTGGACCGTAGCTGCAGTCCAAGTGGTTGGACTTGAGATATTCTCTCCATACACATTATAAGAGGGACTCATCCTCCCAGGTTGAAAACTTTCGTCTTTTATTCACTGAACAACTTTCCTTCTAGGAATTCAGATTATGGCCTCTCTGTAGGCCATAGATCAAACGGTTAGGATCATCCATTATCCAAGACTCCGAAGCAGCCCTCATCACCTGGATCTACAGTTTTGGACCCTCGAGTAATGCATGAGGCAGGCCCCACGGTACAGATGAATCAATGCATAAACCAGCCTGTCCACTCATCTAGAAGCGCCACACATCTACATTATATGTGGACTGTTGGCAAATACTTTTTTCAAACTCAGCATGGCTTTCAGAAAAGGGTGGGCCAGCCCCAATTTTTAATGCTGGTCATGTGCAGTGTGGAGCCCACCTTATGCACGGGTCTGATGTCGACATGCTACATTACAAGTACTGCAGGGTCTCATACGTGTACATTGCACATTGGCACATGAGCCGCATACAGGGGCGTGTGAGGCCAGCAAACCTCCATTTCAAAGTAACCCACAACACCTTTCCCGTGTGCCATTGTTTTCATCAAAGATACGGCAATGTCGGTAGAACGAGAACATGCTAGAGCCATGTCTCGGCGGTACTCATTGCACAGTGGCTTATCAATCAGGACCGTCCGTTTATTGGACCCTATGGTTGGATGTCCTGTGGCTCAAAATACACGTAGATCAGACCATCCTAACCATCAAAACAGTGGTCTTCAAAGCACGGCAGAAAACAAAAGAGAATGATTAGGTACAGCGGGAAGGAAGCTGACTTGTCATCCAGCCAGGAGGTTCCCGGACGCTGATTGCGTGGTTGTGGGCCCACCGTGATATATGTATTTTATCCATGCTGCTCATCCGTTTCTCCGTTTTGTTTAAGGCACGTGAGCCCAAAATCGAAGCATATTCAAAGCTGTGTAGCGTAATCTGTTGAAATCTACCTTACTGGGGTCTATAGTGATTTTTATTTATCATCCAACCTGTTCATAAGGTCAGGTGGGCATGGATGAAGGGAAAATCCAAATATAAGCTCGATCCAAAACTCATGTTGTCCCGAGAAATTTTCAACAGTATGCATTCAATTTCCAATGTTTCGTGTTGTGTTGTCCGACGGCATGGATAAAATACATACATCACAATGGGCCCCACAGTTTACTATGCAATCCACATCCGTCATTCCAGGCAAAATGCCAGCTGTGCAGTAGATCCGTACCATGTAAATGGCAGGCTTCGCTACGAAGATCAGCTGGCAAAAAAAAAATCAGGCTGGTCCACTAATTGGGTGGGACATACGTGTATGTTGAATCAGACCGTTGGTTGTTCATCAACTTGGCATGGCCCACCAGATCAGCAGACCGGCCTGATTTTTGTGCCAGGCAATCTTCACAGTGGGGCCTTACGTTTGCATGGTTTGAATGTCCTACACCGCTAGAATGTCGGTCGGTAGGACAGACGTGGTTGGTCAACAAGTTCTAGCCATGAGCTTTACCTGATCAGTGTGCCATCCATGATAGGGCCCACTAGATTAACAGGCCCTGTCAATAAGCCACATGGCTTATGGCTCTGCCGTGCTCCGACCAGGAACTTCCTGCGACGGGAAATTAGAGAAATCCACCCTGTCCATCCATTTTGCCAGATCATGCTAAGGCCACGGTCCCAAAAATGAGACACATACAGATCTGAAGTGGGCTGCGCGATAGGAAAAAGTGTGGGGAATTGCTTACTGTTGAAACCTCCCTGGGTTCACTAAGCCATCCATACCGTTTATAAGGTCATTCCGACTGAGATGAACTCAAAACACAAAAATATAGCTTGATCCAAAACTTCTGTAGCCACATGAAGGTTTCAATGGTGGACGTTCAATCTTCACTGTTTCCTATAGTGCAGCCCACTTGAGTTTTAGATCTACCTCATTTTGAGCCCATGACATGATCTGGCAAAGGGAACGATGGGTTGGACTTCTCACAAACATCACGCTGAGCCCCGTATAGCTTCTTCCCGTCGCAGGAAGTTCCTTCGCAAGCAATCCGCGTCGACCTGTCATGCTTTAACTGATTCCAATATACAAAGGAAAGAAACGACAAAGAAAAGCCAGAGAAAAAGGGTAAAGGAAAACATGGGCTTTTTGCTTTTTTAGATACAAGAGAAACTTTGATACTCTGGCAGAGTGTGACGGTTGATATGCAGGCAATATCAAATTTCACAAGTGGCACTCAAGTAACTAAATTAAACTGTCCATATGTGTCACAATTTAGGATGCCTTTTAAACCAAAAATTACACCGATTGGATTTCGTAACTGGTAGATTCCTAGGGCGTGTTTGGCCGGGCGCTGGATGTGGGATTAGGTGGGATTAGGAGGGATGGGATCGGCTATATCCTGGGATCGGCATGACGAGCCAAACAGATCCGGTGAACTTTGTTCCGGTATACGAGCAATCGCATGGATCTCAAGACAATCCACTGACATCACCATCATTACCTTAAAATTGATCCTATCCCTTGGTTGGATGGATTGGAAGGTACAATCCCGGGATATGCAGGGCGTGCCAAACAGACCCAGTGAACTTGTCCGGGATATAAGCAATCCCATGGATCTCAAGACAATCCACTGACACCACCATCATTACCTTAAAATTGATCCCATCCCACCAAATCCCATGGGATTGGTCCGGCCAAACACGCCCTAGACATTTAGGGCGTGTTTGGACAGGCATCATGTGCTGGAGTAGGTGGTATTAGGCTGGATAGATTTCTTGAATCCAGCGGCGTCCATATTGAGGTATGTTCTGGCGACGCAGGAGTGAAGAAGGAGCAGATTTCTGCTGCTACATGCGAAATCCCGCGGATATGCGCACTTGTTTCCTGGCTGATGATATAAAACTCATGTGGAGCCCACTGTGTATATGTATGTAAATCCACTCTGTCTATCAGGTGCAAACCCGTATTTAAACCATAAATACTAAATATAAATCTGAACAAAGATTCCTATTGGTCACACCAATGGGAACGATTCTAGTATATCATATGGGATATGTTGCCATCCCATGCCCGTCCAAACACGACAGGGGCTGGATAGGGCAAATCCAGCCTGCCCGTGCAAACATCCCAGCAAGTGACTCGCTGGATATAACAATCCCATGGGATTGCAAGCAATTCACTGACGCAGCCATTAATTTCTTGAAATGGGTGCAATCCACCCTAATACAATCCAATCCCATGGGATTTGCCCGTCCAAACACGCCCTAGTTAATGGTCAAAACAAAAAATTGTCACTGTCCCAAATTCAACAAACAAATGCCCATTGATCAAAGGTTAGGATCTTTCAATCAATCTAACCTCTGGATGAGTACCTATCTACAGTGGGACCAGACATTTGCATGGTTTAATTTGATCCAACATGTCACGTAGACAGATATTCGGTGCCGGATATCAACCATGGCACTCTGCCAGAGCACCACCTGAGGCAATCCCACCACTAGAAAATTCCTTTAAAAGTCTCAGATGCATGCTATCATTTGCCTAAAAACACAGCTCAGAGAAAAAAGTCCATTGATCAGATGGTTAGGATCACTCAGACATCAGCCATGCAAAATGACATTTCAATCTTTTGGTAGACTAGCAGTACATACACGTGAGCTGAAATTTTCAGTTGGGGCCCACCTAATAAGATCAGGGAGCTCCGGTAGTCTATCCCCTCGAGGGGGTGGTGCAGTAGGAGCCGTTGAATTAGGTACTCTTTAACATTCAGCATTGCAAAAGTATGAATATAGGTATGCATGGACGGATGTATGCAAGTTGATTTTTTTTATTTTTTTTTCCATTGACAATCAGTGCAAACAAAAGCTACAAAATGTTCCCGCTCAATTTCAATCTCTGCTCACCTCTAAGCAAAAAAAGTTCCAGGTAGTTTAGAACTCAAACACACGAAGTTCTATCATTCCCTCTTTCCGCTTTGGCGAATACCATGCTAAAACTTTACCTGACACTAAGGCTCTTAGAGAGTAACTCATGCTGTATACGACATCCTCAACACGAAGGATGTACCTTCCTGATGGTGAAAATCTTGAATCCACCCGAAAGACGATTGGCCCGGCAACCTGTAAAACAAAGCGAGGACAAGTAGTGAAATGCCATCAAGTCTCACTCTTTTCGGCTTCATAGGGATTATGGCGTTGAAGTTAACAGATTCTACCCCAGTTTATCAACCAAACAAAATGCAGGGAGCTCCTGTATTCTTTTGATTACAATAGCACCACCAGTAGAGAAGCTGCTCATGCTGCAAGCTTAGGTTTGATTTCTTTATTTTATTTTCAGTGACAATGCTGATTAGGTTTTGGTTAAGAAATTAGAATCATAGGATTCAATTCCATTCTCCCAGAATAATCAAGGATATAATTCAAGCAACTTGAATCCTATTTGACAAAAAAGCACACTAATCATATGATTCAATAGAATACTGAACTTCTAATTAGGATGTGCTAGCAATACTTGTCAGGTCGGGTCACTCTAATTTGAACACTTTTTTTTTTTTTGGAACAAAACCGGATTAAGCAGAGATTTATCATTTTTGTTTTCTGCTTTTCCACAATAAAATATCTAACTCCACTTGTTTTGACCGGCAGTGGAAATGGTTTGAATAGAATTTTTGCCAAAATGTTTTGTGCTAGACCGATTTCCAAGGTATTTCCAAACGTCACCATAAGATTGATAAAGAAGTTGTACGTAGAATTAGAGCTAGGTGGATGAAAGTTATCAATTTTTCTGCTCTTTCACACTAAACTATCAAACTCTGCCTGTTTCAACTGGTGTAGTGGAGATGGGCAGAATACCATTTTGCTAGAAAGTTGTGCAAGACTGCAGTTTTGAAGGTAAGGAAGTGGCTCGTGGTGATGTGCCACTGCAGTTTTATGTTATCGCCACGTTAACATTCAAACTAAAGGATGAGTTTATAAGATAGCTACAACACCAGCCATGGTTTTTATGGGATGGAATGTTGGGCAGTCAAGGAACAACATTCTTACAGGATGAGTGTATATGAAAAGGGGATGCTAAGGTGGATGAGTGGCAAGACGAGGAAGGATAGGATTAGAAATGAATGCATTCAAGGGAACTTAAAATAGCACCAATAGGTAATGAGATGAGGGGAACTAGATTTGGATGGTTTTGGCCATGTGCAACAGAGACCAAGAACTGCATCGACATTGTTTCCAATTGAGGGCTCACATGGGCAAGGGGAAGCCCCTACAAGGACATGGGTGGAGGTAGAAAAAAAGATCCATCACCTATGGTTTAATTGAGGATATGATCCTTGAGAGTGGAATGGCGGAACAGGATTTGTGTAGCCTGCTCCAATTAGTTGGGATAAGGCTATCTTTCAGCCGAAAAAGAAAATAGAAAAAAGAAAAAAGTGTTGGGATAAGGCTCAAAAGATGATGATGATGACCCCAAGTCAAATGACTTGGAACAAAATGCTGGATGATTATTGATTTGGTTTTCCCATGTTTTTAAATGTATTCTATACTAATTAAATTCTGCCTCCTTTTCTTTTAGATTAATGATTTATAGTCCCACTTTTAGATTTGCACTACTTCGTTTCATGTATGGTGAAACAATAGTTAGAAGATGATAACATGAAACAGAAAGCACATGAATGGCTATACCTGCTGCTGAAAGATCACATTAAGCTGTGGGGAAGCGAGCAGATTTACTTCTCTTTTGGTTGGACTTCCGAAGACATCTGAGACCAAGTGTGCAGCACCCTTGATAAATGCTGAAGCTGAACAGATGTCCAGGCGGGCATCTACCCTGGTCAGGTCTCCAAAAGGTTTCCTGAACTTCCCGTGTTGAAATGTATACCGCACCGAGCCAAACAAGTCAGCACCGAGTAGCTGTCTCCTGTTGGCAACCTCTCCATCTCCTGAATGAGCTCTCGAATCAGCGTTTGAGTTTTTGCCGCCACCAAACCAGGCAGAACAGGTACCACCTAAGGGAAAGAACTCATCAAGTGCAAGTCCGAAGCAATTTTAAATGGACATGGAGATGAAGCATAGTAAGTATAAGAGCAGACACTACACCGCGCCGAGTTCACTCATGTTTTGATGATCTGCTTCCAAATAACAAACCATAAGACTGGCATTTGGAAAAATAACAGGATACAAGCATTCCAACCGGTTGCAATACCAGAAAGGTTATCGCATGTTTACTAGCCTAACATGCTTAAAATGTTGACAATATTAAAAATTCAACACATATAGATGCAAGAACATATCAAATGCAAATAAGAAACATTGACTAGATCGTGGAACAGGCGCCCAATATCAAACTGATCTCGAGTGTTTGCATCACACCTCCAAAATGAAAGACTATCATAAACTAATAAATAAACTACTGAAACACAAGATATTTAAGATTAAATGAAAATTTAAAACTATTAATATAATTCCAATCACGCTATAACTGTTTTACTAAATAGAAGTTGCCATGGATATTATGGCTCATCAATTAACGCACTGGAATTTTATGAAGCTAAAAACAAAAAGCATGAATAACAACAAGGACTAGACTATTGAGTTCTTTGCTATGTAACTAACCCAATTAAAAGAATGAAGGTGGAAAAAAGGAATAAAAAATCTTTGGCTTAGCCAAAAAGAAGGAAAAAAAAAAGGGAAAAAAAGAAGAGAAGAAACTATGTAGAATAAAGAAAGTAGCATTATAAACAATACATGTATAGCTACCTCACGAGGTAACTGTGAAGCGTTTTGTGACATCATCAGGACATTTAATCCATGGTGAAGTGTCTATTGGACCAAAGAACTCACACAACAGAACCCTGGAAACCAAAAGTGTCCAAGAGCTCAAAGCACTCACATGACTGAAACCTAGAAACTAGAAGTATGCAGCTAACCTGATATGAAAGATGAGATAAAGCACCTTTGTTTTTTCGAATGATAATGGGATAAAGTATACATGACAAACTATATGATAAAGCATACAAGACAACTATATCTAGCAAAGCTGATGATGTTATTGATAAAATATCCTCGATGAAATAAAATAAAGGGAGTTTTATAAAATACAACCTAATTTTTATGGAATTTATATTCCAGTACTTTCTTTTAAAAATGTTTTCACTTAGCTACTCATTAAGTTTCATTAAGCTACCTTCCCCTAGATTTTACTAACGTAGTTAGAATAAATGAGATATTTTTTTCGTAACTGATAAAACTGCCCTTCCCTCTTACATGCAAAAACCTATTGACATATTCATGGTCAAAAGACTTGGTTTGTCAGATCAACTAGTTTGTCCTGAGAGTCAGGCAGATGCAGGAGAGTCCAGACGAGTCCCTATAAATGGTGAGAGCCCTAACCAATTGATCTGTGGGGCCCACCCCATCATCCATTGCACAAGCTCATGTCAGGACATGAGGTAAAAAATCAGGCAGATTAACAACTCAAGTGGGCCATACCACAAAAAAAATAGTGTGATTGAATGCCCACCATGAAACTTTCTTGTCACCCATGGAAGTTTTGGATCAGGCTGATATATGTGTCTTCCCTTCATCCTGGTGGTAATGACCTTATTAGTGGGTTTGTGTTGCATATAAACACCAGGGTGGGCCCCAGGAAGGTTTTGAATGAACGATGTTTCAATCCTCAATGTTTCTTGCAGTGTGGCCCACTCCAGTTTAACATGAGCTCACAAAACTAATGAAAAGATTAGATGTCACTCCTGCATAACGGTAGGCCCCACAATATGTGTCAGTTCCTCTCGTTAAGGTTGTTAGAGAGAGAGAGAGAGAGAGAGAGAGAGAGAGAGAGAGAGAGAGAGTCCTACAATGCCTGTTATACGGAGTTCCTATGACAAAAAGCCACGTGGGGCCCATCGCGATGTCTGTCCCTTAGTTTCGGCAGCTTATGTCATGATGAGAGCCCAAAAATGAACTAGACACCAGACTCAAGTGGGCCACATCACAAGACAGTGGGAACTGAACTCCATCAATGAAACCTTACCGGGACTGTTGTGATGTTTGTATGCCACTAAACCATTAACAAAGCTATTACCACAAGGACGAATGGAAAACACAATTTCAACCCAATTTAAAACTTCCGTGACCACCAGGAATAACGTCAGATTAATGGATTGTTGGCATATAAACAAGGTGGGCTGTACACAGTAAATGGTGAACGTGTCCATTCCAATGCAGAAAAACTATGTAGGCGAAGTGCTGATTTTTAGATGAGAAGCATCCAAGTGAACTGAATTGGGTTCGGTTGCAGTAAATGTGGGCTGACTTTAATGTGTGACAGTTATATGACAATACTGATACGTCAGTTTTTTTTTTTTTTTTTAACGCATAATCAAGCTTTCATTGACCAGACAGCATCTAGTTAATATTAAAGTGTAGCAAGAAGAATGATCAAGCCATCAAAGTTACCAATAATTCCTGAGATTGCAGCATGTGGTTCTCTCAAACGTGTGTCATAGTTGAACCACCAAGCCCGACCCTTGTCAGTTTTCACTAACAGATCCTTCTTCTTCTCCTTCTGCCTCCAAATGTCCCTGCTCTTCTCATAAGAAAATGCGGCCTTTGCACATACTCCTGGCATCAGAGCTAAAGGAACATCTCCACATGATTCACTAAGGGGTTGAGGATCACCACTATTTTTGTGTATGCCAAAACGATATCTCAATCCAGATTCAGAAACAATTGATGTCAAATCTAATGATATCGATGCAGGCACATCCCAATATGCTCCATTCTCGTCGATGAATAGCTCAGGCCATGCCGCTTCTAGTGTAACATCATGTTGAGGAAGCTGCACATACAAGAAAGCTTAAGCAAAATGGATGACATGACAGTTATAAGCACACGATCCAGATTCTACATATTATAAGAGAGATATTCGAAGAGCTTCTTGCCTTATGGAAGTACATTGCTTTAGAGCGGCGCCCCTTCTTCTCGCCATGCACTTCGGTGGTAAAATATAATGATGAAGCAGGTGTGAGAGAAATTTGTGAGCAAAAACCAAGCGCATAGAGTGATTTGTCCAAGAAATGCCTGGCAACATCCTTAAATGCAGGCAGTTCAAACTCATCACCACCTGCCACTTCTTCTTTAATCGAAGTTATTAGTTTCTTCGGACGGAACTGCCCAACTAATCCAACCCACCTACAAAGCATTCCCATGGAACAAAATAAGATTTGTACTGTGATTAAGGCAACAGCAGGCACACATATGCCTATCAAATTGAATTGCTACAATTAGTCCAATAATGTAGAACTAACAAAATTATGATTTCCTTAACCTTGGTATTATCTTGGCTTCAAATTACAATCACATTACCTTCGAGTTGGACATCATTGATATCTATCTCTTCATTTGCTCTTTGTTAACTGAATTTATCACAATTTAATCACTTCTGCGACCAAATGCATCCTATACCTTGAGGGGTTGCTTGGCAACCTGGGATTTGATAATTAAGAAATCAATTTCAGGAACTAAATTCCTGAGAATTGGATTCTTTCAGTATGCTTGGCAGCATGGAATTTGATTATGGGAAATGGGCCTGGAATTAGTAAACAATAAAAAAAAATGGCTGTTGGACTGGAACTGGTAAGTCTGGAATAGCAAACCACCCTCTGCCAAATAACTCAAAAATGAGACTTTTGCCTGGAATTCAATGCTCACATTTTTACGCTTCCAACCGAAGGAATTTTGCACAGAGAATTGGATTCCAATTCCAAATACCCCAATGTCCAAATGACCCCAAAAGCGTAGGAGTTTAGTTGTATCCTTGGTATTATTGCAAGAATACAAAACCAACAATGATGCAACCAAATGGCCACACAAGCTGATTGATCAAGATTTGAAGAAAAGGCCCACGTTCTCACGTGTGCACAAGAAAATGCTCACTTTTGCTTTTTAGCTCATCTTTACTTTCCTTTTACTTTCAAATTTCTAGATGAGGAAATATCTTTACTTTCCATTTCTTCTAAATCTCTACATTAGATAATTTCCTTTGATATCTTTTTATTAGGCAAGAAGTAATCTTAGATTCTTCTTATTTAAGTGATTTTTTATTTAGGTACTTTCCTATTTTTTAGATCTTTGCTAGCTAGAAATTCTATTTTTAGATTTCATAGTTTTTATTGCAAATTGTAAGGACTAATTATGAATAAAGCCTAGGCTTATAGGCCATAGAATAAGATAGTTGAATGATATTATTTTTTTAATGAAAATTCTCTTATTTTCTCTACGATAGTTGTTGAATGAGGGAAGTGATCTCTAGTTCAAGACTAGAGGACCGTTGAGCTTGCTCACAGTCTTGCATTCGTGGTCTCTAGCATTTGGCTAGAGGATCGTTGCATCCTTTCCCACAATCTCTTTCTTCTTTTGTTTGCTCTATTTGCTTCTAGAGATTGCGAATGCAAGACAGTGAGCAAGCTCAACAGTCCTCTAGACTTAAACTAGAGATCACTTCCCCCCTTCAACAACTACCATAGAGAAAATAAAAGAATTTTCATAAAAAATATAATATCATTCAACTATCTTATTCTATTTATAATTCAATCCTCACAATCTCCAATAAAAACTATGCAATTTAAAAATAGAATTCCTAGCTAGCAAAGATATGAAAAATAGGAAACTACCTAAATAAGAAAGTACTTAGATAAGAACAATCTAAGATTACTTTTTGCCTAATAAAACGATATCAAAGGAAATTTCCTAATGTAGAGATTTAAAAGAAATAGAAATTAAATATATTTCATAGTGTAGATATTTGAAGGAAAAAGGAAAGTAAAGATGAGCTACAAAGGGAAAGTGGGCATTTTCTTGTGCAAACGTGCAGAGCGTGCATACGTGAGATGTGGGCCTTTTCTTCAAATCTTGATCAATCAACTTGTGTGGCCATTTGGTTGCATCAAACAACAATACGTGCACTCTCGACCAAAAAGGAGGAAGAGAAGAAAATAAAGAAAGAGAAATTGCAATTAAATGATACAGAAAGTGGAACAAAGCTCTCTAACTTTTTCATCTCCGAACATATTACAAGGAGAGAAAAATAACTAAATTTAGAGGAATCACATGCTAAAAGAGAAGAAAACCAAGCTACACATCAGCATTCCTCTGGCCATTCTCTACCCGAAATCCACATTCATCTCTAACCCATCACGAGAAACCCAAACCCATGAAGAGGAGGGAGGGAGTACATCCAATGCATACAATGACCAGACAAAGACAGAAAACCTGACCAAAAGAATTTCGAATACATCCGAATTGGAAAGCCAAAACAAGCTGCTTTCAGCATCATACATTTTGTCAAATTCAAAGTCACGAGAACGATAATGCTGCGTTTGGCTCATGCGCATTCACAAGCAGAGAAGAACACTATGATTTTGGAATTTTTCTTCTTTAGCAAAACTTTATATAAAAAAAAAAAAAAAGAAGAAGAAGAAGAAGCAAAATGGGGTATCGCGAATTATTCTTCTTGTAGCCCGTACCAAATGCAGGAAAATGCAATGAAGATTTCTACCCGTTCTCCATCCGAAACCAAAACCCATCTCCAACCCATTAGAGAGAGATGGGTATTTCGACTTACCAGTTCATAGAAGCGTATTTTAGCAAAAGGGACTGGAGGGAGAAGGAGCCGAGGTCCTTGGGCGTGGTGGGAGAGATAGAAGGGATAAGACGGAGCGGGAATCCATTTCCCAGCAGAGAGAGCTGCTGGGGGCGGAGCGTACGGCAGGCAGGGGCAGTGAAGATCGGGTACGGCTCGCCCGGTACGGACCGGGCCGAACCGTCCAGCGTCTGAGGGCTGGATACGTTCAGGTCCCAAAACGCAGCGTCCATGGCCAATCTCAGATTCGACATTCTCCTCCCCTGTTTTACCTTATCTCTGTCTCTTGTTTAAATGGAAAAAGGGAAGGGAGGGTTCTTCATTTCTTCCTTGCCGTTGTGCTGTTTGGGGGTTTTAGGGTGAGCGGATTAGGTGAGACCCGGAGCCACCGAGGTGGGTGGGACCCATTACTGTGGGGCTCACAGTGATGCATGTGCCTTAAATCCACACCATTCAACCATTTTGAAAGATCATTTTAGGGCATTATCCCAAAAATGAATCTGAATAAAATCTTAGGTAGACCAAACCACGAGAAACAGTCGTGAATGAACCCCACTTCATTTGCCATCCAAGCTCTTGTTACAAACACCTAGATGAATAGACACATATATAATCTTGATCCGAAGCTATGGTGGCTCGTGAAAAAGTTTTTAATGATCAATCACCGCTGTGTTCCTATACTAGGATCAATTTGAGATTTGTAACTGCTTTATTTTTTTTTGGATCATGCACAAAATAAGCTTTCAATATCGGATGGATGGGGTGATGTAGTCACATACATCACAGTGGTCCCCACAGTCGAGGGTCCCACCCACCTCGGTGGATCCGGGGTCTCACATAATCCGCTCTTGGTTCATTACTGTGGGGCCTAACCTGATGTATGTGTCTTTTTTTTTTATTCTTTTTTTTTTTTTTTTTTTCTCTGTTAGCTTGTTAGTAGTACGCCCACTGTAAGTTCACACTTCACTGTTAACCACTCCCACTAAGGATCGATGCCAAGACCTCAATGTTGAAACGAGTTATCTTTCACTCGTTGACACATTACGGCCATCCATTTCTACAGCTCATTTTAGGGTATTGGCCTGAAAGTTCAGCCGATCCAAATCTTAGGTGGACCACACCACATGAAACAATGGTGATTGAACGCACGCATTAAAAATTTCTTAATGGCCACCGGAATGTTTATTTGCCATCTAACCTGTTGATAAGTTCACTCGGACCTGGATGAAGGGACCACATCTTGATCCAAAACTTTCGTAGCCTGCAAGAGGTTTTTAATGGTCAATCACCACTTATTCCCGTGGTGTTGTCCACTGGAGATTTGGATCTGCTGCATTTTTCATATCATGTCCTTGCAAAATGGATGGACGGAGTGGATATAAGACACACATATCATGGTGTGGCCCCTCAGTAAGGGATACACCGAAGTGCGTCCGGATAGAGAGGGGTGGGAAATCAGCCACAACATCTGTTTGGTGCACCACGTAAAATACCCGAGCCCTGTGGAGCGCATCATGTTGTATATTTGGAATCCAGTCCATCTATCAGGTTCCATCCTCAATGCTAGGGCCTGGAAAAACAAATCAGATAGATCCATGTGGGCCACACCGTAGGGAATGATGGGCATGTGATGCCAACCATAGGTTTGTATGGGGGTCATAATAGTGATTTTGTTTAATCTAATCTGTTAATCAAATTTAACTGACCAGGATAAACTTAAAATACAAAAATCAGCTCGATCCACTCAGTTGGGCCATACAACGTGAACTTAAAGGTTTTAAGAGCACTTTTACATTGTTTCCATTTGTATAGCCAATGGGAGTTATGTCTCGGGCTGATATTTTGATTACACCGTTCGAATAAAGGTTCTCACCTGATGGACGGAGAGGATTTACATATACAACATGATGGGCACAACGGAGCTGTGTTTTACGCGCTGCATGAAACAATTGTTGCCGCCGATTCCAGTTCCAATTGAACGAGCGCGAATTAGGTGAGGCAGGCGTAACAGCTGAGTGGGTGAGGCCCTGATCGCGGTGCTCACCTAAATGTATGGGTTGTATATCCACTCCGTCCGTCCGTTCTGAAAGATCATTTAAGGCTATGGACCCAAAAATGAAGCATATCCAAATCTCAGGTGGACCATACGGTAGGGGTTGAATACCCACCATTAAAAACTTCCTGGGTGACACAAAAGTTTTGGATAAAGATACTATTCGTATTTTCTATTCATCCAGGTATATGTAACCTTATCAAAAGGTTGGATGGCAAATAAATAAACCTTATAGTGGGCCTTAGGAAGTTTTTAATGGTGGTCGTTCAATCACCACTGTTTTCCTGTGATGTGGCGTGCATTAGATTTGGATCTGCCTCATTTTTGGGACCATATCCTGAAATGAGGGAACGACGGATGGACGGCGTGGATATACAACACGTACATCGAGGTGGGCCCCACGGTCAGGGCCTTACCCAAAGTCTGTTACCCATGCCTCAACTAATCCGCGCCCGTTCAATGATGAGGTAATGGGTTGTCATGCTATCTTAGCTCTTTTGTTTTCTCTCGGGTGAAATACCAATGTTCTTGGCTCGTGTGTGAGATACAAGCCGCTCATCAGGTACGCCTCATTGTCTAGATCCGCCGGAGAAAAAAAGTCCGTCCGTCGACTTGCCGAGGGGAACACATGTATGCAAAAGAAACGAACGGCTAAGAGAAATTGGCCTGCAGAATATGGTACAACAGAGCTGATTGAGGAATCAGAATACGGTACAGCCATCTCTCCACAACACACATGGCAGATGTTGCGTGTCAATCGGGACCGTCCATCTAGTAGAAACTATCACGGATGGTCTATGATGCAAAAATCACACCAAGCAAACATTACGAACCATCATATTCCAACTAAATGTGAGGTCCCGAATGCAAAGACACCCAGCCACATGTGCATATCAATGGTTAAAATGTGAGCTTAACAGATTTGGGACCAAAATACATCAGTTGCTCAATAGGCAGGCCATACTGCTGCACTGGATGTGACTGTTGCCAAGATTTTGAACTGTCCATTTATCTCTATGGGTACATGTGTGACCTACCTGATGGATCGATTGACCTGAACTTTGGCCAGGACAGATAAAACCAGGCCAATCTGATTAACGACCCGGATCTCATATTCACGTGCCAATAGAAGACAGGGTTCTCTCTTTCTGATAAGAGGACAAGTTAGGTGGTCCAGTCTAATAATAGTATGTTGCAGGCATCTTGGCCCTTGAAATATGGGCCAACCCCAACAACAAACCAGACCCCAATCCTTCTTGTGGCAGCACAATGTGTACAGTTTTCTGAGTGCAGAGTATCATAAATGTGGGCCATGGTTTTATGATGGAAACTGATCTAATACGACATACAACCGGTGAGGGCTGTTGGAAGATTGTAACTTTGGATCTATGGTCCATCAATTCGGCTGTAGCTATCAGGCATTCGGCAAAAAAAAAAAAAGAAAAAAAAGAAGCTAATCTGCAACTCCAGTGGGTCACTTCACGTTGAACAATTGAGATGAAATGCCAACCATAGATTTGTGTGTGGGGTTACCATCGTGTGTATCTTTCATCAAACACATTCATCGGGTTGGACTCTTGATCCAAACATCCACTGCCCAACTCCAATAACTCGAGGTTTAGGCACAATTTTACATTGTTCCCGGCCATTCATATGCAGGACCATTCTGGCCCTGCAGATGAATGGTCCAGAATCTGCACATGCCGCATGCATTGCATTCGGGTTGTAACAGTTGTTAATTTTCTTTTTCTTTTTTTTTTTAATAAATTTTTTTGAAAAAAAAAACTTCAAAAACCACATCAGCTGGTCGTTATGCCCTTTAAAAGGTGGGTAATAGAAATGATCATTACGAGACCATTTTCTTTAATGGCTGCCTTTAACAGTTGTCACGGTGATTAGTTGTTCAGATTTTGCACCCTTATTTGTACTAATTTGGGGTGAATTGATACTCTAGCATTACATGATGAGCTCTGTGAATTTGTTTCGAATGTAACTTGGATCAAACTGCCTATATGTAGAGCTCACTTTTAAGTAAGTCACCATTCCAAAATCAGATTGCATGTACGATTCTAAACTATTTACTCATGGACATTTGTTTGCTGAAATAGAACCATTGAGTTTCAACACACAAGTCATGGGTTCGAGTATCCATTGTTGGTGTGTGTGTGAAAAAAGAAAAGAAAAGAAAAAGAACCATTGGGTATTTTTTTCATTCAAACTGTTGAGTGCATATCCATCAATCCACTGGTTACATAATCAAGTAAATACAAAAAGGATACATCTAAGTTGGATCCTAATTTGAACAGTTCCATTTTAGTTTCTCGTATGCCACCTGAACAAATTTTCAATTCCATAACACTTTGCCGGAGTATCAAAGTTCCAACATGTCATATTTCATGAGAAAGCCTGCTCCATTCATCAGATGACCACCCCAAACAAAATGAATGGATGTCTTCTACAAACTTAACAACAGACAACATTCACCATGCATGTGAGGCCAGACAAATGAGGACAGTGCACAGGTTTCTTTCATATGGTCATCTCCTTGTGCACAGCTTCAATGTCTTCCACACTAGCCAGGTTGGTACGTGGCCAGCATTAACGGTGGTGCATGGAGAAGGGCGCAGCTGGAATAGCAACTCTCAAAGTATTATCTGTGTAAATGTGGGCATCGGAAGAGAGAGGAATGGGAGCATCCACGATTTCAAACTGAAGCGTCGAACACCATAAGAGCTTGGATTCATTGTACACCAATTATGCAACCATCCGAGCCACGTTTTGTGAGTGAAATTCATGTGCATCGAAGCTATGAACATATTTTAATGGTTAAGATAAAGATTATGATGTGTCTTACATGAGGATAAGGACCAACAAAGTGGTGGGCCAATGCTTGGATGGGTCATAGGTCATAGGTAGAAAAATGGACTCGTTAGACAACTCCAGCTGATTGTTATGAGCTTTGCCCACAAGATATCGGCCATCAACTTGTCTTTTAACTGGCCATTCTTCAGAGCACTTGATTAGATGGCTACAAGATACCCACAAGATATGGACATCAACAAGGTCGCACAAAATATCAATTGTCCTCGTTGCCGTAAATAAATGAACATGTACAAAAGAAACCGTGCAGTGTGCACTTCAAAAGAATTTCATCAGGTCTCACAAGTTATGTGTCGTCATTCGACACTTCACCCATGTAGTTGGGATTAGAAAGAGTCAGCAATTCAAAAGGAACAACCCATCACACAATCTACCTCCTCTTGTGGTATATTGATTTTTTGTGGGTCCCATTTCGACTGTTGTTGCAATTAACAGAGAATAAACAATCATGACAAAAAAAGAAAAAAGAAAAAAAGATGAACAACTCACAAGCCTAAAGCTGACTGCTAATCACTGTTCTCTGCCATGGAGCTAACTTTCGTGGTTTGTTGCCTTATGGTTAGATAATTTGTAAAATGGGCGTCTCTGGCTGAGAAAATTTATGGATTCTTTCTTGAAACGAATTCAAATGTGTTAATCAGAGCCAACATCAACTCCTTTCTCCTTCAAGAATTCCTTAGCCTCTGCAATATCCTGCATCACATAATCTTTAGTTTCTGTAGATCTGATTGGCAGAGAATCACAGCTAAAGACCCAACAAAGAAAATACTCAACTTAATAGAGATTATATCCTCATGATATTACTCCATAGACAAAGCTATAACTCACAATGTTTTCTGAGCACTAAAAATAGCATATCTCCGCATTAATGGCCATTTTGGATGTAGCTGAAAAAGAAAGGCGGATCACAGGATACATACATCCACATTTTGGGGAAGCGGGATTTTGCCCTGAGTAATATCATACTCAGGCTGAGTATGACGCTTGATATGGATGCACTCAGAAATTCTACTCCTAACATATATTAATTCAAATAAAATTGACTAGATTGTTCATTCCAATGTTGTCAAGTCACATACCCAAGATCAGATTCGTTGAATGCTCCCAACCTTTGATATGTGGACACTTGTTTGTGGAAATAGGACCATTGGATATTTTTCATTTTTAACCATCCATTAAATGTCCACCAATCCGATAGTCTGATAATCAAATAAGCTTAATTTTTAGTTCATGGTACATTTAAACTAGGTATCATAATTTTGATAGTTTGATTTGACAAATTGCATGCCATGTGACTGTCTCTCTACTGTCTCTTTGGATCTCTCTTCTCTCGATAATTTGATCTGGATGCGCCACAAGTCCGGCAACTTTTCGGTGAAATCATTATACTCGGTTCTTGCCCCCATTTCTTCCTCCTCTCGGCAGGTTTTTCCGTTTATTTGGAAATACACAGCCCCCTTCATCTGCTTTGGTTGGCTTGCAGCTATGAACCAGATCCTCACGATCGATAACCTCAGGAAGCGTGGGATGCAGATTGTTAATATCTGCCTCTGCTGTATGCGTAGTGAGGAGACTGTTGACCATCTCTTGGTCCGTTGTCCCTTCATCACCCAGATTTGGTGGGACTTTTGGTCTAGATTCAACATCGTTGGCTGCATCCCGAATTCTGCTGCGTCCTTCTTAGCAACTTGGCAGGGCCATAAACTAGGTAAAGTGAAAACCAGAATTTGGAGAATGGCGATAATTGCTATCTGGTGGGCTGTCTGGAAGGAAAGGAATGATAGGTGCTTCAACGATTCTCAGTCTACGGCTAAAGCTGTGGGATCCTTCGCCAAAAAGTTGATTTTTGAATGGGTGTCGAATGTATCGAGTTTAAAAGACTATAATCTTGTTTTCTTAGGTTTCTAGTTTCCCTTCCATCTGCTATCTCAGCAGTCCTCTTTGTTTGCTCTCTTTCTTTTTAATATATTTCCTTCGTTATCTTTATATATATAAAAAAAATTTTGCATGCCATGTGTGCAATTTCTAAGTGCCTGCGTATCATCCATCACACTTTTCCGGAGTATCAAAGTTTTCTCTTTTGTCCCATCGCACAAAATGAGGATGATGATATGCAAACAAGCATTCCCGTCCCCAAAAATGAGGCTTTTTCAGGAGTAGCCATGTGGGCTGATCCAGGGAGACCTTTGTCTCCATTTCTTTTCACTATCATTGGCGGGAGTGCTGTGCAGGATGTTGAAAAAGGTGCTGAGGCTAACCAGAATGGGGGAATGGAAATTGGAAATGATAGGCCGAAGACCACAAAAATGCACAATGTGGATGACATCCTCATCTTTGGCCATGGCTCCATTCAAGAAGACCAGAGCTACCAAGATATTCTGTACTGTTTTGAGAGTGGACTTATGCTCCTATCAAGCACAAGTTTTCCATGTGGATTTGAGATTGTCCCCTTCCCTTTTCCTAATGGTTTGAGATCATTCCCTTTCCTTTACCTTATTGTGGCAGAAGGCCTAAGTTGGCTGTTTGTCAAAGGGGAGGAAAGCGGCCTGATAGGTTTCCATGGGGTAGTTTGTCTATGATGCACCTTGAGCCTTGAGGAGAGAGGTGGCAAATATCAAGTTTATTCTCAAAAGCTTTGAGGTGGTTTTAAGGCCTAAGGTCAATCCGAGCAAAAGTTCGGTGACAAGCATTGATGTGAGCAACTTCCGTCTAAATCACTTAGCAGGGCCGGTGGCATGCAGCGTGCAAGGGTTTCCCAATGTTGTACTTCAGCTTGCCTCTGGGGACTAGTAGGTCTTCACATCCATATGGCTTGCAGTTATTGAGAGAACTGAAAAAAGATTAGCCTCCTGGAAGCACGGATACCTCTCTTTCAGAGGGACACAAAATCACCCTCATAAATTAGCATTAGCTAATCTCCCAGTGTACTTCTTATCGCTCTTCAAAATCCCAGTTTCAGTGGCATGCAAAATCGAAAAAAAGTCAGACGCAGTTCATATAGGGGGATTCCTCCTCCGATAAAAAGAAGTTTCATTTAGCCAAACGGGAAGAGGTTCAAAAAGCCAAGACAGCAGGAGGCTTAGGTTTGGGAAAATTTAGGGAAAAGAATAGAAGCTTGCTCAGCAAGTGGTGGCAGTGATTCTGGAAGGAAAGAGATGCTATGGAGAAAAGTCATCGAAGACGAATATGGATTGGCAAATAGAGAATGGGACCCTGGCATCATGTAGATCTCCAGTGTCAAAAATCTGGAAGGACAATAGTGGGGATGAGTGATAGATCAAAGTGGAGTAAAACATTATCGAAGGTTCAGATTCTTTGTCAATAGCGGTGAAGCAGTGCTTTTTTGGAAAGACGTAGCAAATGCCCTCTTACAGCCAAGTTCCCTCGTTTATAGGCTGGTGCCAGAAAAATACATCTCAGTGAAGAATTGTACACAAATCCTTGGGGATGGCCTTGTTGGCCTGTCTTGGAATATTAGTGTGAGGAGAAACCTCAAGGAGAAATCCTTGGGGATAGTTTGTCTTCGAGTTCCACGCCCTCATGAATATGCAGAATGCCATGCACCTCTTGACATTGTGAGCGATGAAATAATCTGGAAATGGGAACCTTCAGGAAAGTTCTTAGTCAAGTCTTTTCTGCATCGTATGTTGAATGAAGCCAGCTCTCAATTGCTACCCTCCTTTGGAAATAGTCAGTTCCCTTGAGGGTAGTAGCCTTCATGTAGATAGCAATTGAAGAGAAAATATTAATGGCAAATAAATTGCAACGGCATGGCATGGCACTCCCAAATAGATGTGTGATGTGTAAAGAAAGTGGAGAAAACAGCTCCCATCTCCTTCACTGCCCAGTTGCAGCTGCAGCGTGGAATTTTGTCCTCGATGCATTTAATATGGTTTGTGCCTGAAGTGCATCCTTGGATAAGGAGTTCATTTGCTGGGAGTTTCAACCCCCATTTCGCGAGTGAGAATATGTGGAACGTCGCCCCATTTGCAATATAGGACTCCTCTCTTTCCACGGCTCCCAGCATATTGCAAATGGGGCGATGTTCCACATTTTGTCGCTCTTCTCGCAAAATGGGTTGAAACTCCAGCAAATGAACTCGAGTATCTATGCTGTCCGATGTCATTTGAGTCAATGACTCCTATCACTATGCTCTCAGAGTGGTTATTGCTTAACAAGTTCTAAAAACAGCTTCTCTGCTTTTCATTGATCTCATTGTCTTTTACTAGTGCCTTTGGTTATTGCTCTTAATGCATCTAATATCGTCTAGGTCCCTACCCTTCATCTCTCTCATTTTTGCAAATTTGAAGACATCTTTCTTGCCTTCTCGTCCCCAATCTAGTGTAAAGATCATCTTAAACCTTACGTTTAACCTCACTACTTTCCTAGCAGTCCCTACGACATTTCTATATTGTTCAAAATATTTATCACATTTTCGTTCCCTTGCTAGGCTTTGAAACATAAATGTTTTTAGTGATCAGCGAGCATGCAAGATGGTGGAGATTCTCTAAAGATTCCAAAAATTCAGCTTTCACCTTGCGTATCACTCAAGGTGCTTTTATTTACACCAATTGTCCAGCCAATCTACATGGCCACATGTTGAAAGCTAGTTGGTTTGGAAGATCTTGGGGACCCCATAAGGAACTCTAGTCATCCAAAGTTTGGGAAAAATAAAAAAATGCAGTGCTAAGTTGTTTGAGCTTGCAAAATCGAAAATATTGACATGAGCCAACATAAAATACGATTTCCCCTCTCGAGTTTGACTTCTTTCGAGTCTCATATATTCTAACTTGCTAGGAGTTTCGAAATTTTAGAAACTTTCACATGATTGGTTGATGTTTAGGGCCTGTTTGATTTTTCGGCTCAAGTGTAATTACCATGTAAATGGGTAATAATTATTTACCTAGGTAATTACCACATCTTTCCCAATGCAGATGTGACAACTTACTTTTTTAACACTTAAATCGAGAAATTTACAACATCAATGTGGGGCCCATTGTGATGTATGTTACTTATCCACGCCGCTCATTTATTATGCCAGCCGAATTTATAGCATGAGCAAAAAAATGAGGTAGATCCAAAGCTCAAGTGGACCACATCACAGGAAACAACGGAAATCGAACACCTACCATTAAAAGCTTCTTGGGGCCCTTAAAAGTTTTGGATAAAGCTGATATTTGTGTTTTCCCCTTATCCATGTCTGTGTGACCCTATGAACAGGAAAAGACCTTAATGTGGGCCTAGTGAAGAAAATAACATTCAATGGTGGATGAATTAAGGCCACTGTTTCCTTTCGTGTGGGCCATTTGAGTGTTGGATCTACCTCATTTTTCGGTTCACGCTCCAAAATGTTCTAATGAAATAAATGGACGGTGCGGATATATCATATACATTACGGTGGGGTCCACATATTTAAGCCAACAGTTTTGTTTCGATTTTCGAGGTGGAATTACTCTCATATTTCCAAACAAGGTGAAAAAAGTAATAATTACTTATTTACCATGATTCACATGTATCATGGAAAATCAAACAGGCCCTTAGCTTGTTGAGTTGTGGGAATAGGTCATGAAAGGGAAGGGAGAGACGTAACTACTTATCTTCCTATATAAAGAACACCAATGGAAAGAGAGAGAGAGAGAGAGAGAGAGAGAGAGAGAGAGAGAGAGAGAGGGTTGACACCCTTATTTTAGGCCAATCCAGGCAGTTAGTGTGTATCCCATTGGACTCATTTGCTGGTGACATTGCCAGTCCTGCCAATCCGGTTCAGCATTGTAGAGTTTAAATTGATCTTGCGGGAGATGCGCATTCAAAATCATTGCTTCTAGCATTGGTCTAATCATCGATATCAAAACAGGAACAACTACACATTAAGGTGTAGAATGCATGAAATTATCCTAAGAGCTAGATGAGCAATTCTTGTTGGTACAATATGTTATAGGATAGACTAAGGAGCATTCTTTGCCTGTCCAAAAGCTCCTCAATCAATACGAATATGCATCAAGAAGATTATTAGCATATGGTGCAAGAATATACTAAGAAGTCATCAGCACTAAGAACATGCTAGGATTTTCTAACATCAATGAAGATGAAACTAAACAAGACCAACTATTGGATTTGAAATGCACTGTACAGAGCATACTTCCACCATTGGTATGATTGTACCTTTTGTAGTAGGGCAGCTTCTTGAGGGCATGTTGGAAACAACATCAATCCAATTCCAACCATTAATAGACCATAGCAGCCCAGCGAAACAACAAAGTAGACTGGCAGCTGGGGAAGAAAAACACAATGGGTAACATTCTGTCAGATTTAGAAGTGCTGATAAAGAGGAACCATACAACATTCAATTGGGCATTAGCCCCGTACAGCAATCTGTAAACGTTGAGCCCAAGTTTTGGTGAGACAAATAGTTCATATGGTGAGTCCCATGGTGGGCTAGGGATACCCCAAAAATATCCCCATTGGTTGATCCTAATCACCCAGTAGGTAGGGCTGTCGGTGGGCCAATCAAATGTAAAGTTTTGAATAGGCTCAACCCATTGACAACTCTACCAATAGGGCCTCATTAGATGATGGCCATTGGTTGTAACTGCTGATTTCAATTTGATGGCTATGATCCCTTATAGAAAAGAGAAACTTTGGTGCTCTGGTAGAGTGCTGGATGATATGCAGGCACTTAGAAATTGCATGTGTTATGCAAGTGCAAGTAAGATTAAAATGTCCAAATTATGTGTGCTAGCTTGGATGTATTATTAACCAAAAATTACACTATTTAATTATCTGACTATCAGATTGATGGACATATATTGGACGATTAAAAATGAAAACTATCCAATGGTTTTATCTCAACATAGAGGTGTCCAGGAACCAGAGGTTAAGATTGTTCAAACAGTATTATTTTGGAACCGTGACTTAGTGATAATGAGCTCCACTATTTATTTGCATTAATTCGAGCTAATGTACGCCACGTGTACAATTTATGAGCGATTGCGTATCAATCATACGCTGCCTGAGTATCATATAACTCTGTAGAAAACTTTGGGATTTGGGAAATGGCCCATCACATAATGGAGATCACCACATCAATGCATTGGGTTACCAATGGGCGGGCTGCAACTATACCAACTGTTGGGTCAGACGTAAATAAGGTCTAGTTGAACATTATATATCGAGGCATTGTAGGATCCTTGATCCAAGGATATGAAGCATGCTCTGACTTTTAGTTTGGAAAAAGGGGGCCGTGGTAATTTGATATAGACGAATAGTCTATTGAGCTCCAATGTGGGTGGACCATGCCTAAAAAAACCCCTCGAATGTCAATTGGAAATCTAGGCCATAGCCTTTCAGTTTCTGGCCAGCAAATGCACAGTTAAGAAGAGAAATATAACAATCATCCATGTTCAATTGATAGAACCACAACACTGGTGGCCAGGATCTGGAAATCTAGGAGATATTTGGGCCATGATCCATCTACGGCAGGTCCCATACGACCAACAATCTCAGTCACTCAACGACGGGCCCACTTGTACCAACTGAAAATTCAAGAATCCTGTGCATATCCTCGAGTCGAAGATCCGATAATTCCTCTCATTCAATGCCTCATAAACAAAGCATTGTACCATGATTGAGCCCAACATAAATCAAGAGAATGAGAAGAAGAAACTGACCAGCCAAGTATAGGTTCGTGATATGACTGATGTTTCCAATAGTCCAATCCAAAATGCAGAGACTGCAGCGACTAACGCCATTATCTTTAGAATATGCTTCATTGGACCCCAATTCCTTTCTGTTGTGTCAACAAAAGAATGATAATGTAACATGGATTTTAACTAGAGAGACAATGCAAACCCAAAGGATGTAAACAAATCAAAGAAAAGAAAAACAAGATTGTGGGAAGAACCCAACAATCCACTAGCCAAGTGCTAGAGATCATAAACCCCACTCTCTTCTATTGAATGGAACCAATAGAAAAACCCCAATCTGATTTTTTCTTTTTAAATTTTTATACTCCATAATATCATCGTCACCTGTTACAAGGGGTCATTAGACTTTGACAACTAAGGAAAGCCTAAATATATATGAAATGACCATAACACTCTTAAATCCCATCGCCAACATATTTGCCTCGTGTAAATTGGCCATAACTCGTGGGGCATCGGAATTGTATGATCTTGACATCCTTCGAAAGAAAAACCACTATGCTATGAAACATAAACAATTTCATGTCATTTTGACATCGTTTGATGCCCCAAAAGTGGCCTCCAAAAAAAGTGATGAAAATACAAAAGCGGACTTATTAAATACTCAATTCAATCCTAAAAAATAAATAAACAAATCCTATCAATTTAATGATCATTTGATTGATCCCATGGGCCCCATAGTGCAAGCTAATCGTTGACCTCATAGGATTTACCATTAAATTATAAATTTGGTCTAGATCATCAATCGAGACAATTAGAATGGTTGGACGGCTTATATCTTTGATTGATCGGCTTGTGCAGCATTCTAGTTGTATGGGTCATAACCCAAAATCCATCCAAAAACCATCCATTGAACATGTGACCATGACCATAATTACCACAATGCCATATGGTGAAAAAAAAATTAGAAATGTTTGCATATACTTCAGTTTCGATCCTTAAAAATGGGTCAAAATTTCAATCAAAGAAATGGAAACACAAAAAATTAGTGAATGGAAAGATTCAATTTAAATATGGTTTTGACTAATAAAAAAGCACGAAAAGAATGCAGTGCATGTATTGTATGTAAGATTAAATACACAATTTCTTTAATAAGTAATCTTCAAAACCAAGACCTCAATGCTGAAACTCAGGCAATCTAACCCAGGACCTCAATGTTAAAATGTAGGCTTTCAACCATTGAGTTATGAGCTCGAACATATTAAAAGTGAAAGCCATTGTTGATTGGCTGACACCCACCACTGTCTCTAAAGTTTGTAGTTTCCATGTCATCGCCAAATTTTATACACGTTTTGTGGAACTTCAACAACATCATGGCTCCAATTACCAATTGCATGAAAGAAAGAGAGTTTCGATGGAAAAGTGCAATAACAAAAGCGTTTGATAGGATCAAACATGAGATGACCAAGGCTCTAGTTTTATGCCTTTTGGATGTTGAGAAGGTATTTGAAGTAAGCTGCAACGCTTCCAACATCAGCATTAGTGGAGTTCTCAGTTAGGAGGGCCATCCAATAGCCTTCTTCGACAAAAAGCTCTCCAATGCGAAGCAGTGGTACTCCATTTATGTGTTGGAGTTTTATGCCATTGTTCAGACTCAACAGCATTGGCGCCACTACTTGGTTGGTGATGAATTTTCCTTATACTCTCATCATGAAGCACTTAAGTATCTTAACTCTTAGCAGAAGATGAGTGCTCGCCGTGTCAAGTGGAGCGCTTACCTTCAGCCATCTACAACGTTTTGCATAAGCTACACGATACTCTTATTTTTAATTAAAATAATAAGACGAAATATAATTAGTAGTAAAAATAAGTTCAGAAAACAGCAAAAAGCATTCACAGTGACGATGGGATGCCCCACAAATCAGGCCTATCCAATCATTATGTGGGCCACACCACAGAAATCAATGCACAGCCACCCAAAAAGCCTTCACCATCGCGTGGTTGGCCCACATGATGGTTGGATCCACCAGGCTGGACTGGGGCGGTGGGCCACGCCCACGCCATAGAAAATAATGGAAAACTGTGAGCCACCTAAGAAAATCAAGCCTATCCAATCATCACGTGGGCCACACCATAGGAAAAAAAAATGCACAACCACCCAAACAGCTCCACTGAAGCATGGTGGCCCACGTGATGGTTGGATGGTTTGAATGCCATGCCATACAACACACCAGGCCCCACACAGAAAATGTTGCAGAACAATCCTATCCTATAACATTGCATAGAAACCAGCCCTCCTAAAAAGAAGAGAAAAGAAAAAATCCCAAAAGAAACCATAATCTTCATCGGACATGAAAATACGAACTCACTATAAAATATTAAGGGGCAAGAACATACCTCTATCAAGCTTGAGGAGAAGAGATTCAATCAATAAAAAATCAGAAATTTTGAGTTTCGTAGCCGTACGGACGTGAAAGAGGGATTTTTCTTCTTCGTTTGGGCACCAATGTTCTTGAAAATACAGCAAATCGACCTTCTTGTAGTGCCGATCGATCGGCTAAAATATCCAATTCAACGGCTTTATGAATTTCTAGAATCGAAATGTGATTTTCGGGGCCGTAGGTGAAGTGCGGTAGAGAGTCTAGGGCTTGAAGTCGGAGGTATAGTGCTTTTCAATCGAAGTATTTTCTCTTGGGCAACTTTACAAAAAACTACTTATAGAATTTACATTCCGATACCTGTTTCAAAAACGTTTTCAAAAAGTTTCATAACTGTCATTCCTCATCAGTCTGGGACGCGGATTAGGTAATGGAGCAGCGAGACTAGCTACGGAAGTGACGTCACCAAGTTTTGTGGGACCTACTATGATGTATGTGTTGTATCCACACCGTCCATATATTTGGAGATATCAATTTAGGGCATGAGCCAAAGAATAAGTCAGATCTAAAGCTAGAGGGGACCCCACTATAAAAAAAAAAGTAAAGAAATTGACACTCACTACAAAAAATTTATAAGGGCTACAAAAGTTATGGATCAAGCTGAAATTTGTGTTTTCCCATCTTTCATGTCTGTATTAACTTATAAACACGTTGGATCTAAGATAAACATCATAGTGGACCTCAAGAAGGTTTCAACAGTATGCATCACTCTTCCCAATGTTTTATGTGGTGGGGTCCACTCCAGATTTCGATCTGACTCATTCTTTCTAATACCCTAAAATGATCTCTCAGAATGGATGGATGGTGTGATACAACACATGCATCATGGTGGCTGCCACAGAACTCACTGACGTCATTTCAGTAGTTAGTCTGGCCACTAAACCTGTCGGTATTACCACGCACCAGCTATACAACCAGTGTATCGACGTTTTGTAAGTTTTGTGGGTCCCATCACGAGGTATTTGTTATATCCAAAACCGTCCATCCTTTTAGCAAGGTGTCTTATGGCTTGAGCCGAAAATAAGACAGATCTAAATATCAAGTGGACCACACTGCAAAAACCCATTAGGGATTGCGTCTACCAGTGAAACCCTTTTGCGGGCCACAGAAGTTTTAGATCAATATGAATTTTTTTTTTCTCTTCATCTATGTATTTTTGACTTTATTAACAGATTGGATGGAAATTAAACATGATAGTGGGCCCTACGAATTTTTTAACGGTGACAACCATTATCCTCACTACTATTTTTAGTGTGGTCCATTTGAGCTTTGGACATGATTCATTTTTGTCCAATACTCTGAAATGATATAGTAAAATGGATAGGAGCGTCAGCGGAAGCAGATTGGCTGGTGTACCCCATCCATTGTGCAAGCTTGTCTTAGGGCTTGAGGTGAAAAATAAGACAGAAATAACTATCAAGTGGACCACACTACAAAACCATTGGGGGATTGAACGTCTACCATTGAAACCCTTTTTGGGGTCACATAAGTTTTGGATCAATACGAAAATTTTTTCCCTATTCATTCAGGTATTTTTGACCTTATAAACAAATTGGATTTAAAATAAACATTATGGTGGGCCCTAAAAATTGTCTAAAGGTGAAAATCATTATCTCCGCTGTTATTTATAGTGTGGTCCAGATGATCTTTTGATATAATTTATTTTTTGGATAATGCTCTAAAATGATCTCTAAAAATAAATGAACGGTGTAGATATGATAAATAAATCGTTGTGGAGCCCACATTGCTTTGATCTCCTAACCGTTCGGACAACTCGGAACTCGAAGAGCGTCAGTGCTCGTCTTCGCACGACATCGTACCTACAGCAGCTATATAGCTGGTGTGAGGTACACCAACCAATCCGCTTCCAGGGTCAGCGCTCTGCTTCGAGCAAGACGTATCCACACCAGTTATATAGCTAGTGTGTGGTACACCAGCCAATCCGCTTCCGTTTGGGTGATACGACCGTGATGTCTACGAAAAATCTTGCTGACCAACACGTGCATTAAAACAATGGCACAAAAATCATCTCCGTGATGTCCACATAAAATCTACCATGACCAACAGGTGCATTACCCCGCGTTAAAACAAGGGCACAAAAATCAGCTCCATTCGAGATTCAACCGATCTAATAATTAGAAATAGTGTACGGACAATGCTCACTTTCTAAAATGCTTCTATGAGTGCAGTCCACGTGAACTACGGATGGGCATGCTTTTTGATCCATGAGACTAAATTTTTATGTGAAATCTAATGATCAAAGGTATTTCCTATAATTTATCACAGTTGGCTTTATAAAAACAAAGGGTGATGTCTCTCTCATAAATGTTTCTTGCCCAACATGATTATAAACCAATTATTTTCTTCTTTTTTTTTTGTTTTTTTATTATCTTAAGCATAATATGATATTAAATATTTAATGGTCAGAATGTATCTTACATAAACATTACAGTCGGCCTGTCAAAATTAGGAGCACCATTTTAATTTTATTTTTTCTGAATAATATCTTCTACCCTAGTTATGAAGGGGGCTCCCCACTTATTATTGGTGGGCTATGTGAAATCCAGTCTGACCATTAGATGTGTTGTCCAACTTTAGGCCTAGATTCTAAGAATTAAGTCAACTTGTGATTCAGGTGGGCCACACCAAAAAAACGGTTGGTAGATAGATTTGTATTCTTGATTTTACAAGGTTCACCATGATGATTAGATGAAAACTAATTCAACCATTAGATGACACCTAAAAATTTAGGCTTCTGGCTTAAACATTAGGTCTATACGTGATTCAGATAAGCCACACTAAGAAAGCATAGTTTGGAGGGCGATTGTTGCTCTAAACATTGTTTCCAATCATGCGATGTACTTGAATCACATATGAGAGTGTTTTTATGCCTTCAGCCAAATATATGATTCTGCACCTAGTGGTCAGGATAGATTTGACATTATAGAACCCACCCAAGCAGTTGATCAGCCAAAGTAAAAGAAATGTGAAGGAAGGCAACAAAATGATAATAATATGATTAATGACATAGTTTTTCAAAAACCTCTTCCAAAAAAGGAACCAAAATGTAAATTTTATATTAATTAGGCTTTTTGAAATTCCCTTTCTTTTATAAAAACCAGGCTGTGTTTGTTTTACATTATTTTAATATGCTTGCTTCTCTTCAATTGTATACTTGTCACATTGGTAGAGATAGTTATAGCTGACTAATAGGCATAATTCTACTATACTCTATCAACAAAATGACTCATAGTTTGAATGGACTAGATGGTTGTATTTCGGTGAGTCACCGTCATTTTCTAATTTATTCTCAACTAACACAACTGTATGAAGCCTAAATCTTAAAATTTTGGAGCTTTAACTGCTGAGCATGCTACATCGATGTTAGCTACATGTGGCATAGAGCACTCAACACTACGAAGAGCATGCACAACATGAGACTTGCGCTTTTTGGTTGCATTACATGGTGCCATAGCTACGGTACACTACAGTGTATGCTATTGCTATGCTACGAACACTATTCAAAACATTGGTGGTGAAATATATGCCTAAATTCCTAAGGGGTAATGGGATGATAAGCGGATTCAGTTATGATTTTATTTCACAAAGTGGATCAAAGCTAAATACCTTAGGGAATTTTTTCGCTACAAAAATGGACTACCAAATTGCAAAATATTTATCTAGATAAGAGTAAAATAAAGCAACTTTTGAGTACTTAGATCGTTGGATCAGCGGTCTAGTCATGGCTTAGTGGAGAGGTAGAAATTTTTTGTTAGCGCTTTCATCCAAGATGGGAAAACTGCTCTCCCCTGAGCCACGTCGTACTTTCTTTTTTCATGGAAGATGAAATAGTTTGGAGAATATCTATTTCTTTCATTGTTGCCTACTTCATTTTGTCTTCTAATTTCTAAAGAAATTTAGAACTTTTTTTTTTTTTTGGGTTAGCTTGTTAGTACACACCCATGTCAGTACACACACTCCATGTTAGCCACCCCCACTAGGGATCGATACCAAGATCTCAAGTGTTGAAACGAGTGTCTCCACTTAGTCTGCCAATTGAGCTATGGATCTGGGTGTTAAAGAAATTTAGAACTTAAAACATGCTTTACTTCTTTGATGTTCAAGCAGTGAAACTTGTACTCTTTGTCAAAGGGATCATGAATAGTGTATGTATCTATTCTTTCTTGTGATATCTCTAAAAGAATATGGAGTATCTAATGGCATTACTTCGTCCTCGCAGCCAATTCTATGAAGATTAAAACAGCTATATTTTATTTTGCTGATATAATTTTTCATGTTTGGAAGGAGAGAAATAACCGCATCTTTCATGGAAGTGCCATCTCATCCTCCATGTATTTTTTGTGAGCTTGGATGCAGCTTTTGTTCATTTAGAACCTCAGGGGCTTATCCCTTTGATTTTTTCGTGTTGAGTGAAATCTTCCTGATGCCGTCCAATGCGCCCCTCTAAAAGGTGGCCTTCCTATCTCTTAAATTCAGTACAAATGCTCTGCTTCCTTAAATGAAGACCACAGTTGCTATTTATGAGAAGAATTACAGTTATTTTTTATTTTGTTTTTTTTAAAAATTTTATGGGTTGGTTTAGAGAGAGGCCGGAAATACAAGGAAAGGTCAGCCATGTTCAGATTTTGGAGATCTCTGTTGGCAATGAGAGTATTATACTTCCTTTCCGGACCCAGACTGTAATAGAGATGCTGATAAAATGTTCACAAGCTGTTCATAATCCAATAAACGGGGCCCAACTCGAAAGGTTCATCTAACAAAGATCCTAAACTTCCAATTAGCAGCCTAAAACTAGGCCGTTAAAAACACATCAATTGATAAGATTGTTGAATGGGTGTAACATTTGGGTGACCAAACTTTGGTGACTTCCAACTGGATGGATGGTCTAGATCATCGCATTAGTGATCACCTGAACAATGGAGAATTGCCAAAGGATAGATGGGTTCTCCTTTATCAATGGAAATTCACTTGTAAAACAGGGTTGGCTTTTAAGCTGATGATAGAAAGGAGAGTCCTACCATGTAATTTTTTTTCAACATTGAAATAGTATCATACTGTATTAAAATCGAGTTCATTTCTTATGGTCCGGCTGGATGTGTGGAACTTAAACATGGACGAGTTCTATAAATGAGAATTCTGTGGAAGTGACATCTTTGTTTTTTTTTTTTGGTTAAAACAACTCATTTAAGCATTAAAAAAAAGGAATGAATTTTGATCCCCTTGCAACTCGATGATTACGATCATCTTTAAAAAAAAAAAGAAGAACAAGAAATATTAGGATCATCTAATAAAAGGAAATATTGGTGAATGATCTTCCCATGGGGAGATGATATGGTAGACCCAAAAGAACGGGAATATGGTAGAGCAATCTCTCAACGTTACACATAGCTGGGTTATGCATTAATATGACTGTCCAAGTAGTAGGTTTCATTATGGATCAACGAAGTTTCCAAAATCATACTTATTAGAAGACCAAAACCATCATTTATTTTTTACTCTGCAACACGTATGTTGACCATTAATTTTTCCTTCTCAATGTCAATTTGAAGGTCACTGTTTAGATGGCTAGGATTATCCATCCATGCTTATCTTTTGATGAGATGAACCTCACTGCCAAACAACATTCAAGAATTGCCAAGGTGTTCGAAAAAAAATAAATCCATCAAACAAGGACAAAAAATCCATTTGCTGAATGGTTATGATCAACCGGATCAAAATCAACAAACAAAAAGAATAAAGAAAAAAAAAAGCCATCAGGAGGGGAAACCCTGCAATCATTTCATTGCTAGTCACTCAAAGCCCTTGCGCAATATCCCAACATCATGTGGCATTTTGCAAAGTTCATTCACTCAAAACACTCGAAATCCAACAAATGAAAATCTAAGCGATTCGAACCCATGATCCTCTAGAAGAAAGCAATCATCTTAACAAGGCCACCAGAAGCTTCTTGGTGAACTTTCCTCTGATGAAATTTTCTTTAAAACGGGCCTATTTATACATTGATACAAACAATACAATACTACAACCATTTGAAATACCATTTCCCTTTGATTTCTCAAAAGGGAGATCGCTCACCATAGTAAAAAAGCTTGAGAACTTAAATGTCTAGCTGGGTCAGGTCAACTTGAACAGTCAATTGGGTTTTTAATCAACAAAACTCGACATTTTAATAATTCAATTTTTATTGTTAAATGCATTTAAAACTGTTGAAAACCTATAAAATATTTAAAATACCCAGACAATACACAATTACATTTGGTAGTGTAGAAGTAGCACTTCATCTCTTTTATAGATGAGGTTGCTTCTCGAGTTGACTCAGCCGAGTTTCGAGTAAACCCACGAAGTTTTAGAACAGACTCCTGTGCTAGATTTCCACATAGAATAGTAAATAAGACCACCCAAGTCTCTAACCCAACTGTGAATGGACTGTGTGGCATAGTTGTTCAGCAATCAAGACCACCCAAATCTCTAATCCAACCGTGAATGGACCATAATTGAAAAAATAAATAAAAATGAGCTGAGAAAAATATTTAGCTGTTAGTTTTATCTTCAAATTTAGAGCATTCACTATTTTGCTTTTAACCATCCATTTGGAAGCCATAAATGGATGATTAGGATTGGTTGATCAAAGTGACTAGTGACATACATTTCATCCACCTGGGACACAATTTGCATGGCCTGAACATCTACACATCAGTGACACATGCAGCAGGATGAGTCACTGCCATTTTTGAAGTGGTGCAAAACTAACATAGCAGTCTAGCGCTTCTCTGAAAAGTCGTCACCCCGCGCTGCTCCCTTAGTAAAGGTCACACACTTGGTGCACCTACGTGAGGTAGGTGAGAACGGGTCCCTTTTGAAAATACTGGAACCCAAGTAACAAGCAGGCAGATCCTTTTAGGGGGGAAATAAGGAGAAACTTAAATTAAAAGAATCTCCACATGACGCTGGTTTTTCTATACATCATGGTTGGTGGGGCTAACTAGCTTGTCTTCCTCCTTTGGAATCTCCCTCATAGATGCCTGCAAACTTGGCTTGAGTGTAATCTTTTGCTGCTCATTATTTACTCAGATGAGCCGAATAATCTCTAATGCTGTGGTCATGATAACAGTCAGATAATTATCAGGTTGCTTCCTATTGCTCAATAATAAACTTGTGCTTCCACACAGCTATTTGAAAGAGAACATAGCCTCACACCACACCATCAAATGATATGAATCATGCGATTTGTGCAATCTTACCCATTGCCAAAGTTGAAATTTGGAAGAAACACTGCTACCATAGATGTGTGAAGACCACAAACAGGTATTTATGGTTTTTCCAAGAAAAGAAGAATGCTTCTACTTCAACTACTAACCCCACAAGTCACATCCCAGTAAAACAAATACATTGAATTTAAAATGCTCAAAAGAAACCAGAGGGGGCAGTAACCATTCGTCTCCCTATCAGGGAATACAGGATACTTAAGGGCCAAAAGAAAAATCACTGGATTGCCGTCAAATATTTTATAACTGTCAAGTGTTACAGGAAAAATAAAGTTGGTGTGTAGTAAACACAATGAACTCATCCTTGGACATGTTTGGATTGACGGAATCCCAGGGATAAGAAAAGGTTTTCCCTTGATTTTCATGTGTTCCTGTTTGGAATTTGATGAAAACTATGGATTCCAAGGTAACATTTCCATCCTTATCCGAATATACATTTTTCAAGAAATGAATGTAGCCATTATTGCAGGAAGAATGGGATTTCTACTTGCGAAACAAACATGACCAACGAAAATGGAATCTATTTTTGCACAGTGACAATAGAAATAATTATTAGATAATCACTGACTTTTCTATTTCCACACCCTGAACTCGTTCTATCCAAACATGGGGTAAATGTTTCCCATTGCCGTAAGCTAGAAAAGTTGGTATAAAGAGCTGACATGGATGCAAAACTATTAAGTAGACGATGACTATACAAGGACGTGAACTGGAAAAAAGAAAAGGTGAAATCATCGTTTCTTTGATTTAGTATATTTGTCCATAAATCTAGAAAAGAAGTATGCCATATTTTCAAAACATGATATTCTACAGTAGAAAAGTGAGAAAAAAGAAAAAAGAAAAAAGAAATATTGGCAACATGCATCAACATAATTAGTATAAGAATAACAAAGAAGAAAATAAAAGGAGCAACGATCTATATAAACTACAAAAATACTCAAGTGCCACCTGGGAACCAAGCAAATTCTGCATGCTTACTAGTTACTAAATGTGCAGTCTTTCAAGAAACCTCACAATGACAAGCAGTTTAATAACATAGGCCAGGGAAGCGGACTCACCGGATTTCGTATGAGGCCCCCATTCCCACATCAATGATCAATCTTTGTCGTTGTTTATAAGTGCGTGAAAAGAAAAACTATTGAATCCTGTTACTTGTAATATTCATCCAAGGGGATGATTTTAACTCAGTTTGTGATGTTCCCAAAGGATTGACATTGGGTTTGGCTCATCACAGTGCCTTGGATACACTTTCAACTTCCACATTCGTCCTAGTGGAAATTTAATATGGTCCAAGTATTCAATAGATGTTACCTAAATCCTACTAGGAAGAATGTAACACTTTCTAAGGAGCAAGGTGTTCCGTATAAGTTATGATATGCTTATAAAGGCCGATAGATATAGGTAACGGGCATGACCGTTACGCGATACGTGGGTGAAAAGGGGCGGTTAGTTTTTTGAGACCGTATCAGCCGTTATGGTGGCCGTAAAGGCCGTTACATGACATAACGACTGTTACTCCCGTAATGGTTGAAAAACGATCACTTTTTTTTTTCTATTTAAATTCACTTTTCTCCTCTTTTTCTCTTTTCTCATTCCAAAAACTTTCCTATATCATTTTACAACAGATTTGGACCACTCTTACTATAACTTTTAAGATTAAAATTGTGGATTGAAGTGATTTGAGCGAATAGAATCTCCGAGGGCCTTTTTTTTCAAAAAATTGAAAAAATAGTGTTGCCTTTTTCTGATTTCTAGTTCTAATGCTTGATTGTGATGTGCAAAAATTATAGACATAATCATATTAAATAATTCACTAGAAAACCCGATAAAACACTCTCACCAAAGAGTAGACCGTTATACTATCATAAACATGTTCAAAACAAAAAATAAAAATAAAAATGGATACATATTTGAAATATTTACATTATTCTTGATTTTCTGGAATTTTTTTTTCAGACTTTTTCGAGCAAAAGAAAATTTTCAACAGTTATGGGGGTCACAACGGTTGTTACGCCCCTGTATTGGCCGTTATGGCTGATACCCGTATCGGTAATGGTGGTAACCGTTACGGCCACCGTTACCGATACGGAATACCTTGCTAAGGAGAGATTCTATTAGCGAAAGCCTTCTAATGCATGCAGGAAGCTTAGTTCAATGATAGTAGTGCTGGCAAGAAATAAGCTTGGCCAGATTTGGTCAAGTTGAGAAATCCATCGTCAATCTGGATAATCCATTTATTTCATAACACCAGGGGTAGTCCATGATGATTGACCAGATGATCCTAACCATCCAATCAATAGCATGAAAAATGATCATTCATGATCAAGCAGAGAAATGAACAGTTCAAATCATTGTCTTGAACGTCTATTTGAAAATCGTCAATTCTAAAAGCATAATAATAATAATAATAGTAACAATAATAATTCAATACACAGAATCTTCAAATAACACCTAAAATATGCGGCCAGTTCCTCTACAACAAAATGGGACCCTTCAAATCAGGACAATCAAATAATCGGTTTGGTCGCCACATGAATTTAGAGGTTTTTGGGTGGTTGTCCGTTGTTTTCTACGGTCTGTCTCACCTGATTATTAGATTGGCCTGATTTTGGGGCCACCCATTTTCATGGTAGGGAGACCCTGCTGGACAGGTTGGATTCTGTACACATGCTACTGTGGGCCCCACACAAAGCTAGTTGCACAAAATTGTCATCTACAACAGCTGTAGAGGAACTGTCCTCCCCAAATATTTCCAACTTCCAAATAGTCAAATAAGCACAAATGAGCTTGAAGTCATAACATGTCAATCATATATATAGGAACCTATCTATCAGTTAAAGAATTTCTATTTTCTCACTTGGGCTTGCACTACACTCAATGCTCCCTCACCTATCTTGCTTCCACAGTATTCAGAAACTCCAAACATCTGATAACTCTGATGACACCGGATTCCCATCAGAAACAATAGAAGCAACAAAACCCACTGAATCAATCACAGCCACCCATCTGAAATAAAGTAGAACAGAGGAGTTGGAGAACTTGAAAAACTCCACCTTGTCCCTGCCTATCCATGGCCTCACGAAGACATGGCTTTCATCTCCTGAAGTGGATTGCGACACGACACTTGCCAGGCATAGGAAAGAAGATATTGGCACAAGAAAGTAAAACATACTGTCAACACTTCAAGATAACCTCACAAACTGAATTTGATTGTCATGCCGCAACAGAACCAAGAAATGAAAGGCTTATATGAGAATGGAGAGGATTTTATGGAAGGATATTTGAGATTTGAGACCATTCATGATACAGATCTTATCATTCGGCTGCTGCAAACTTCATACATCAGCAAAGTTCTGGCAATCACGAAGCATTAGACAAGAATGAAAGATTGCCTAGAGATAAATGCAAAAGGGTGAGACGATATAAATGGATGACAAAAGGCTGAAACAATAAGAACTGACACGTATTCTAAGAGATTTGAATCCTTGTAAGGTGCTGATATATGTTGAATTCAATAACAAGTATTTACATACAAGGCTGAAATATAGAAAGAGGAAAAGCTCTTAATTTCAGCTCTCTTTCCCCCTTTCTCAACTAGCAAGCTTGAAAGCATCAATGAAAAGGCCGTAGGTAAATCCCATCTTAAAATTATTGAGGAGAGCAAGAGAAAATGTTACTTTGGGCCGACTGTAATAAAATCTGGTTACGTACTCGGTGAGGAGAACACATATTACCGCAGCAATTACATCATTCACTCCTAAAGCACCAAATGATAAAGATATGGTTTGTGCAACGTAGAATCCACCTAGTAATGAAATCCCACCAAACAGTGCCCTCCGAGAAGGGCTTCTGAAATAGTTGCTTGAAAGCTCGGGGATGAAGCGGATGATGTCAATCAACCTCCGAGGACCCTCACTCTCTTGCACTGCTCGTATACTGGGAAACCTAGTTGTGGATCTCAGAGAAGCAACTCGGAATCCCCCTGGCAAGGCCTTTCTCATAGGAGTTACGCCGAGGTTGACGAGACTTGGAGAGATTAAATGTAGACAGTATGCCATTGAAGATTCTACAAGGCGGATGTTTATAAAGGATATGATGCACGGTGCCTTTATAATCCCAAACGATGGAGATATTCTGATGGATGATCTAAAAGGCCTTCTCTGAAAATAAAGCGCATGAAAAGCGAAAGGCATTTTAACAAGGATGGGAAAATAAACTATCAACAAGAAAAGGTAGACATTGAGATGAAACTGTTAAATGCTGCATGTGTGTCCATGTTTGAAGAGAAATGACCCCGTCATTGTCTTTTGCAATGGATGTCAAAGTTTTCCATAAAGAACCCATGCCAAATGGAAATAAACCATTTGAACTTTACCTGAAGTGGTTCCAAGAAACAAACAGTTGAAATAATTTTGATACATGACATTATAGTGAATTTATTTATTTATTTTGCAACAAGGTAGATGTGAGTTATTACAATATTTTTTAAATCATTAAAGGCCTATTTGGATTGAGGTAAATTTAGGAGAATGCAAGGGAAAACAAAATTGTTAAACTGACATCAATGCTAGGGAAAGCAAACCATTTACACGAGTCACGAGTTTGTTTTGCACTAAAGAAAAATTATAAAAAAATGCTTTTCTTTACCATTTGAAAGTGTTTGACTTATAATACAACAAAAGGAAATTGCGTTTTCATCTAATTTTGTTATTAAAAATGCAAATGCCACATCACAATAAGCTTTGTTCCCTCCATTTGTCTTTTAAAAAAAGAAGGGTTCTAGTCTCTTGTTATGGTAGAAAAGGCAAAAGCGGACAGTTTGCCGTGGCATCCTCCGTTTCCCAAGCAAGTGCAAACGCCTTGTCGATGGTGTAAACTGAATGCTTCTCCTAGTTCACCCGCAAGCCAAACAGACCTAAGAGTACCTTTTTTTATATATATAAAAGAAATTAAATTTTATATAATTAAAAAAAAAAGGCGCCAAAAGTTGACAAAAGAGCTACTATAGCAACCTAGCTTAGGAAGTAGAAAAACATTTAATAGAAACCTTTAAGGTTGATGCCCAATCTAATACTTTCGATTTCGCTCTCCAAAAAACCTCTGAAACTAAGCCACACTTATCTTAGAACTGCCAGTTATTTCTTTCCCTCCAAATAACCTATAACCCTACTAGTAAAGCTAGCCTCCACAAGACCTTACCGTTTTTACCATAGCTACCTCCACCCTAAGCCAAAAGCAAGCTGTCAGTGGTCCTCAACATCACCTAAGGGACTTTAAACATACCAAAAAACCTCTCTCAAGTCAATCTCGTAGATGAATGGAGCTGTACATGAGTCGAACTGAGTCGAGCTTAGCCCCGCTCAGCTTGACTCGGTCAGCAAGCTACCCCAGCTTGAACTTGGCTCGGCTCAGTCCTTGAGCCTGACTAGGCAACTCGAGCCGAGCTTAAGCTCAATCTTTCGAGCCGAGTTCAAGTTCGAGCCTACGAGCTGAGTTCGAGTTTAGGTTTTATGGTTTTTAATATTATATATATATATATATATATATATATATATATATATATATATATATATATATAATACAATTTATTTAAATATATAAATATAGAGTAATGGTCTCCTACACACTGTACCGCAGGAGACCTTTTATGCACATTTTCCAATAGATCATACAATTTGTCTAAGTGTGTTTGAGGTGGGTCTTACTGTGACATGTCCTTAAAATCTACATCGTTCATTAAGTTTATGATAGAAATTAAGCCATAAGTCACAAAATTTTGGCAAATTTGTGAGTTGGGTGGGCCACAAAAGGGAAATAGTAGGAGAGGAGGGCGCCTACCTTTGAATTTTTACAAGCCCGCCATGATGTTTATGTAAAATCAACTCCAACCATTGGTAGCCTTGTGGAAATTAATTTATGGAGACCAATCATTAGACCCATTTGTCATGTAAGTTGGCTACACCAAGTGAAAAAGTTTGGATGGTGGGCATCCCAACACTCTTTCTGCTCATGTGGCCCACCAGAATTATGGATGTGGCTAATGTTGAATTCATGTCTAAATTATCTTCATGACCTTTACGATCGGAGTAGATTTTACATGCACGTCAAGGTGGGCCTACCATGTATTGGTTGGGATGTTGTTGTTGCAAGTTGTGACAGCCGGTAGCTACCTAGTTGTTGGTCAGTGCTAGTGGCCCAACAATGATGTATTTATTTAATTTAAGCCGTTCGTTCCATTTTACAAGCTCATTGTATAGCATGATCCCAAGGATGAGCTAGATTCAAATCTCAGGTGGACCATGGCACACAAAACAGTATAGGGACGCCCCACCATTAAAACTTTCTTTGGGGCCACCAAAGTTTTGGAAGAAGTTGATATTGTTGGTTTCCCTTAATCCAGGCCTGTATGACCTAACCAATAGGTAGGATGGCAAATAAACATTACAGTGGGCCTTAGGACGTTTTTAATGGTGGGAGTTCAATCCACTGTTTTCTTATGGTGTGGTCCACCTGAGATCTGGATTTGGCTCATTTGTTAGCTCATGCCATAAATTCAGTTAGAAAAATGGATGAACAGCTTAGATTAAATACATACTTAATTATTGGGTCTACCAGCACCTAACCAGAAGCAAGGTGGCTACCGACCGTTTCAACATGCAATCCGTTAGGGACCCATCAATACAGGGACGGCTGGAGGTGGGCCCACCTTGATGTGTGTTTGTAAAATCCACTCCAACCTTAAGGGGAATGATGCTAATTTAGGCATATGAATTAAACATCACCTGCATCAATAATTCTAGTAGGCCACATGAGCAAAAATAGTGCAGAGGACTCCTACTATCCAAACTGTTTCACTTGGTGGGGCACACCTAAATCACAAACCATCGTATTGTTATGCCCTACGGCTTGATTACTATCATGGATTTAATAGACAGAGTGGATTTCATAGACACATTACGGTGAAGCCCATCTCAAACACACTTATATAAGTTGCATGACCGGTGGAGAAAAGGTGCGCAAAAGGTATCATGCGGTACGATGCGTAGGAGACCATTACTCTATAAATATATACAAAATATTTATACTAAGTGAACTCGATCAGAGTCGAATCAATTCGAACCGAGTCGAGTTCAGTTTAGCTCGGACTCGGCTTGAAATTTTTTCGAGCTCAAAAAATCAGCTCGACTCAACTCGAATCCAGTTTCGAGTCAAGCTTTTTCAAGTCGAGTTGAGCGAGTTAACCGAGCTAACTCGATTCACGTACAACTCTATAGACAGATAATGGATAAAAAATTGGTTTATCGGCCCTACATCTCATGACACAGAGACCATAGTAAGAATGACCATCGATCAATTTGGAGGTTGTCAATAGTGAGCACTTTGTTTCTTCCCAAAACCACGTGAAGGCCATGACCTTCGGAGGAGCACTATAGTGCCATACAAAAGCCATAACACTTGGATGCGAATTTGACATTGATTGGGAGAGCAACCCATTGGATAGAAAGTCGGGTAAACTTTTCATGCTTCCATACCAAGGCATCCTTCACACTAGGCAAAGGGCAAAAATCCATGGAGGCACTCTAAGGTTTGAATGAACTCATCCAACACCTCATCCGCAAAAGTTCCTCCTATAGGCAAACCATCTCCCCACCCGAAATAGAGAAACACCAAGTGATTGGGATTTTGATATTCGAAGCTATCCTTCCTTGCCAACCTTGGAAATTCGACTTGTAACAACTCCTCACCTAGCCACATATCCTCCCAATAGCAAAAATCTCTCCCCATCCCCATTTGAGAAGGACACGCCCTCCTTGAACTTGTGAGCCACACTTTCAACCAGTGTTTTAAATAGCGAATAGCATGTAGCATAGCGTTTAACCCTTTGTAGTGTGAGGCGTAAGCTACATGGTGTTTACAACTACTTCTAGGTTTTTAATTGAGATTGTGCTTGATTGCATCAAATATAATGATATTTTGCACCATCAGACTGACTAATAATGAAATTTCTTGATATCTAGTGCAACCAAACACAATATAAAATAATAGAAAAAATGCAGCAAAGATTAACTATAAAGATTAAAGATAAAGAAAGAGCAACATAATTGGTTTAATATTGTTACTTTTATTGATTTTACTAAGATGATGGAAAAAATAAACTAATTATTATTTTTTTTTAATGGAAAAAATGTAACTAATCATTGAAAACTTAAATTGATTTTTGTTTTAGTGAAAACTAGCTTGTAGTATAAGCTACGTAGCGTGTAACGTATGTAAATTAGCATGTACCCTACACTATATGCAACTTAAGCTATGTTCATGAGCTATGTAGGGTTAAGTCTAAGCTACACTACATAGTGTAAGCTACATGCTACATAATGTAGCTATTTAAAACACTGCTTTCAACCGCCTTTCAAAGACCACAAGACTTGTGAAGAGAACCCAACCCACCAATCCCCCTCCTTGACTCTGTACTTTCCAACAACCACCGTCTTCCGCAAGCTCGCTTCTTCCATCTCAAACCTCCAAAGCCATTTCTCCAACGGGGCAAGATTCGCCAATTCCAATCTCCTAATGCCAACTCCACCTTCCTTGTAAGGCAGGCAAACCTACTCCCTCAATAGGTGGAACTTCTGAGATTCCACAATTCCTTCGATTTGTTTAAGGAATGGACATCTACACTCACCCATTTTCATTTGCACACACCCATTTCCATTATTAGGATTGGAGTTATGAAAATACTATAGGTTTATAGTATTCTTGTAGTCTTCCAATTACTAAAATGGGAAATGGTTGTAGGTATTGATGGTGTCTCCATTTTGGTATTCATTTGGCATTGTCAAAGGAAGAAATAGCCAATCCCACAAAAGCATCGGATACTTTCCTTATGAAAATTTAGAAATTTAGGTTGCGTTTGGGTTGCACCAGATATCATGAAATTTCATGATATTTTGCACTAAAATTAGATTGATTAATCATAAAATAATAATGACATATTATAATATTTAGTGCAACCCAAACACATCGATAGTCTAAAGTCTTGTTTGGCTTGAGGGTAATAGGATAACCGTTAAACTTATATAATAAAAAAGACGTTTGCACTTGCTGGGGAAGCAGAGAATGCCACAACAAACTGTTTGCCTTTGCTTTTCCCATCTTAACGAGAGAGTATAACTAGAAGGTCAGATTGAGGGAAAAGAGTTTGTTGGTGATGTGAAATTTTAAATGCAAAATTAGAGAAAAAAAGTGATTTCCTTTTGTGGGATTTTAATACAAACACTTTCAAATAGAAAGGAAAAGCATTTTCCAGATCTTTTCTTTAGTGCAAAACAAACAAGTGCAAAGGGTTTGCTTCCCCTAGTGTTAATGTTAGTTTGAAAATTTTGCTTTCCCCTCCATTCCCCTAATTTTACCCTTAATCCAAACATGCCATTAATAATTTGAAAAATATTGTAATAACTCATGTCCACCCTTAATCCCCTTTATGCACGCATGCATAAAGAAAGCATCAGGAGAACATCAAATAACTCACATTTTCTTAAATGATTTATACTTAAAATAAATAGTGGTTGCAATGGAAATGATGGGGTGCTGGCCATTATCCCACAACTATGGTGCGCTTCCCCTACCGTACACGTGGCACAAGCCTCATATCCAAATTGCCCAAATAGTGGGACCCACATCCAAAGATTGCATTAAGAGTTTGATCCAAACTGCCCGATTGGTGGACATCTAGTATTCAACAAATTATGATATTGGTGATATGACCTATGTGGAGTGGGTCCCACTAATCGGGGGTTTTGATTTGCGGCACGTGCCCCGTGTGGAGCAAGGGAGGCCCCCAGCAACCTATCATTTCCCTGTTCTTTCAAACCCTAGGTAGTGTATTTTCTGTTGGATCGAAGAGCAAAAAGGCCCTATAAACATAAAATCCAAACCCTGTAAAAGATAGAAAACGAAAAACTCATTTGGCAGAAGACATGGATTTCTGCATACCTGCCAAACAAGCAGAAATATGAGAAACGAGTCCGGAGAGAGAGAGAGAGAGGGAGGGAGAGCGAGAGGTTACAGAGGGAGAGAGTGCGAAGAAAGAACCAAGTAGCAGTGTAGGTCTGGACTGAGCTAGCCTGACCCGCGAGGCACGCGGATGGCCCTGACTTGCACTAACTACGAGCTACGTGGAACAAACATGAACCAGATCCACACCGTCCATCAGGTGAAATGATAGTTTCTCACCGTATATACTAAATATCAGTCCAATAAAAGACCTAGGTGGGCGACATATTTATGCAACGGTGTAAAATCACGCCTGAAACCTCTAAATTCACATGTAGTGGGGCACATGAGCCTTCGAATATCCTGGTTTCCGGATAAACCATTTATCCTGGTGTATCACGTCAGATGAGTAGATTTGATGGTATATACACACCACAGCTGACCCACGCACAATTTGGGCGGTTTCAACGGTGGTTGTTCCCATCTTAGCTGTTTCCCATCGGGCTACCCACCTGAGCATTGAATCGTCCTTATATTTGAGCCTCCATCCAAAGACATGATGGCACACCTGATGGACGGCGTGGATCTCATTCACACGAAGTCTTTTCGTCCATATATGTGAAAGTAACGTCCCGTCTACCTGCCCGAGTCACGCAAGCATTTTCGAGCTGTACCACTAGGTGATGACAAAAGGAGTCAGATCGCAGGAGGGAAATGAGGAAAACTTAGATACTTTTTACTGTGGGTAGATGATACTCGGTCATTGATAAAATTTAAAAAAAAAATAAAAAATAAAAAAAAATCACAAATAAATAATTTCCAATTTTTATTTTTTCATTTTTCGCATTATTTTCACACATTTACCTCTTTTTTCAACTTAACCAGCAATGATATCATACATACAACAAAATCTTTATGTTGGGACTGGGAGAGATGATATTGATATTTTGGTGATACTGTACAATAGATACTTTTGGGAATATTTTACTATTATTATGAAATATCAGCATTTTTTGAATGCTTTTGGACGTAAGTTATTTCCAATAAGCTAGCTAGTTATACTCATCACATGAAAGTAGAAAAGTATATTTGGTTTTCAACATCATCCTTAATTATTCTAAAAGTCTGTTTAGCCCCTTTCATATCCACGTCTACCCCGTGGGGTCAACCTTTGATGTGGCTCCCTCATTGCATGGGCCTCACCTTTGAGGTGGGCCATCCATCATGTAGGACCCACTTTGGTTGTGGGCCCCGCATCATTAGGCACCCACCTTTTAATGTGAACAATTCATTAGGTAGGGCCCACATTTGATGTTAGTTATCTATCATGTGGGGCCCATATTCATATCCACTCCCATCATGTGGAGCCCACCTTTGATGTGGACCGTCCATAATATGCCCCACCTCCAATATAGGCCAACCATCATGCGGGACTCACCTTGGATATGGGCTACTCATCGTTAGGCTAACCTTTGATGTGGATTGTCTATCATGCAGGCTTAATTTTTGCATTAGGCAATCTTCATGGCGGGGATGACATATTGCAAGGGTTGGATGTTACATTCACTTAGTAGGCTGAAAGTTATCTACTTGAACATGTCCTGTGGCCCATAGGGCTGTCAATGAGCCAGGCTAGGATGGGCTTCATGTTGCCCAATCCCAGCCCAAAATCCTATAGGCAAGCCCACGTTTGGCTCATACCATAAGATTTTATAAAAAAAAATCAAAAGAATTGCTGTCTAGCCCGACTTGGTTCATGACCACTTGTACATCCAAATTTATAAAAATAAATACATACATTAAAACTTAAAATGGATATCTCAAGTTATTTCAGTACAGGTTCAATGAGAAAAATTTCTATTTCAATTTAAGTCAATCATGCATCTTATATCAGTCATGTACCTCTTATATCACTCATGTACATTAGCATATGCATTAGCCAAGGTCCAAAATCTCATTTCCGGAATGCGTGTGAGCCGTTCCAATGTGCTCTATGCTTGTACCTCATACATTCATCCTAGTCGAAGGGTTCACAGGGGCTCGCATACATGCTCCACCATTCATATGTGTGATATTAGAGCTGGGCAGGGGAGAACTTGAGTCAGCTCATCCAATAACTCGACTTGACCCTTGGGTAGTGTACGTGCATGCGTGTGTGTGTATAATGAGGCATGCTCACGTACGCACGTGTGCACACGTGTCATGGCTGTCTAATCAGAAAGGTACATATGATGCGGCATCCCATGAAACCTCAAGGGGTCAAATTTCACCCTGTGGTGGGCCATAGAAAAGAGAATTGAAATAAAAAAAAACTATTTTATTTTTCCATGGCCCTCCAAGTTTTGGATCAAAGTATAAGTTAAGACTTGGGGGTTTCATAGGGCATTGCATCACATGGACCGTTCAACATCAAGTATGATGAGTTCTCAAAACTGTTTGCATGAGTTCTGTACAAACTAGTGCGCATATGAGCATTCGGCTATACACACGCCGCACCCAACTCGGATAAGGTCAGGCATGGTAGACTTGGTACTGAGATAGGTTGAGTTTGGTTAGTTCTATTTCAAAATCTGACTCAATGCCTTACTCTATGTAATATATATAATTTGTAATGTAAACATATATAATCATCATGAGTAGCCTAACTCGTCCCGTAGACTTAAAAGCTATGCCCAAACCCAAGAAATACCTACTTGGCTCAAAAGCCCATGGATCGGCCTGGCCCATTGAATATATACATGGGTACTAGTAAGGTCTTACTATACATATCGTATGTTAGTGTATGTATTCACTAACTGGGGAGGGCTGTGCATGTCTTTAGTTGTTCTTAAAGTCAGGCATGATTGTTTCGGGTCAAACCCAACCTAATTACAATAAAATGCCTTTACTTGTTCTTAAACCCGAAACAAATTCATATACAATCAGAAAAGAAGCATGCATATGATGGCAAGTAGTGTATATAGATGCATGTTAAAACCCTAGTGTTGTTGTTTCAGGTTGAGCCCAACCTGAAAACAATTAAATGGGTGGGTTGGACTTGGGCTCAATGAATTTTAAGTGGATCGGTTGGGTGACAGGGTAACGGGTTGCAGTTCTGGTTTGGGCAAAAATTGTTGGCCTGTTTTGGAAAGGAGTTGGACTAAAGGTTGCTGCAGCTTGGGTCCATCTCTTATCAGTTTTAGCATCCTGCCCTTCGATTAACAGATAATTTAAATCCAAACCCTTCACTGTTTATTTATAAAGAGAGAAAAGGGTGCAAGCTACATACATACAAAGGTTATAGAAAGATAGGAGGGCCTCTTTTTGTACAGGAAAATATCAGATAGTTAAGATCATCCAACCAATGTTATTTGCGTGATGTGATCCTTTTGTAGTGGGGCTAAGATCTGAACGGTCAAGATTGACATGGAGACTGCCCTATACAAACGTACCAAAATAAAGCTAGAAATGTCTAGAGCCGTGATTTGCTTCTTGACTCAATGATACGTACTACATCACAATTGCCTCTTATGATAGTAAGTGTGGCCCACCACACGATTAGTCTGGACCTCATTGGATGGGCCCTACACTTCCAACGAGATGGTGCAAACGGCCCACCTGCGGAACGACTTGGATGGCAGGAACTCGCGCTTTATCGATTGTCGCGTGGTTTCTGCGTGTGCACTTGCGCAACGCAGGATGGGCGCGGCTTCGGTGGATCCTCGGATCCACCAAGGTTGGTGGACCCTAATGTATAATGTATGTGACTACATTCACGCCTTCCATCGGTATTGAAAACTCATTGTAGGGCATGATTCAAAGGATGAAGCAGATCCAAATCCCAGATGAACTATAATAAGGAAACAGTAATGATTGACCATTAAAAACTTCCGGTGGGCCACAAAAGCTTTAGATTAAGATGATATTTGTGTGGCCTGTTCGTCTAGGTGTCCGGTGGAATCTATGAAGTTTTTAATGGTAGGCATTCAATCACAGCTGTTTCCCGTGGTATGGCTCACTTAAAATTTGAGTCAGCTTCATTTTTGGGGTCATGCCCTAAAATGAGGTGTCAAATAGGTTGGACGGTGTGGATTTAAAGCACGTACATCACTGTGAGCCCCATAGTTAGGGTCCCACCCGCCGGACGCGGGTTTCCTGCGAAAGCCTTTAGCAGGAAGTTCCTGCGCAAGGATGCTGCGTGGGACCCACCGAGATGTTTGTGTAAAATCCACCCCGTCCATTCGTTTTGAGAGATCATTTTAGTATGTGAGACCAAAAAATAGATTTATATAGCACTTATATGGGCCACACGAGAGGAAACATTGGGTATTCAGTGAGAACCGTTGAATCATTATTATTTTGGCCGTAAAAGTTCTATATCAAGCTATATTTTTCGTGTTTTTACTTCATCACATTCGGAATGACATTATAAACGGTTTGGATAGCGTATAAACATTAAGATGGAGTCCAGGAAGGTTTCAACGGTGGGAATTTCTTTCCCCAATTTTCCCTCTGGTGTGACCCAGTTGAGTTTTGTATCCACCTAATTTTTGGTCCCACGTCTTAAAATGAGCTCTCAAAACCGATGGACGGAATGAATTTCTATCATACATTGCAGTGGGCCCCACCCAGCATACTTGCGTAGGAACTTCCTGCGAAAGGCTTTCGCAGGAAATCCGCGTCCCCACCCGCCACGGTGGATCCGGGGTGTCACCCAATCCGCTCCTCGTGGGATTGGCCCGATTGTGGGCCCCAACAGATGGCGACTTGATCACACGTATGGCGTTTGGCAGTGAGAGAGCCGCTGTAAAACAGATATGCATGAGGTGGGCCCACTCCTATAAAGAGGGGAATGGGCAAAAGATAGGAGTATGGAGAGGGGAAAACGGTTACGTGAAAGGAGAAACGTAGACGCTGATTGTGTAGTGCGGAGCTGATCACCAACGCTACACCATGATGTGGATACTCTGTGGGGTCCACTGTAATGTATGTGTTTGATCAACACCGTCCATTCGCTTTTCTTCTCATTTTAGAAAATGTGCTCAGCTCAAAATTGAAGTATATCCAAAGCAAGCCACACCACAAGGAAACGGTGAGAATTGAATGCTTACCGTGGGGGCCACAAAAGTTTTAGATCAAGCAGATATTTTTCTTTTTCCTTTGATAAAGCTTTGTGAACTTATCAACGGCTTGGATGACAAATAAACATTACTGTGGACCCTAGGAAGGTTTCAATGATCGATATCATTATCCCACTGTTTTCTGTTGTGTGGTCCACTTAAGCTTTTGATATACTTCAATTTTAGGATCACTGGCTAAAATGAGCTGGAAAAACGGATGGACAGCACGGATAAAATACACATATAACGGTGGGCCACACATAGTATCCACGTCACGGTATTGTGTGGTGAGCTCTTCACTACACAATCCGTGTCCAAGAAACGTGAACCGGATCATTTCTCCTTAGACATGCGATCGAATCATCTGGACGTATTAAAATAAGATATATTAGAATTCTAGCCGTTGGATTTTGACCTTTCTCAGTGATATAAACCATCTACTTAATAAGACTCCCCTTTGATGTGAGATTCCTTAAACGCCTCTGCTAATTAATTGTTTTGGTACATTGATTATACAGAGTTATGGTGACCGTTCACGTTCAATGCAAAAGAGTCAAATTATAACGGATTGAAATAATCCAACCGAAGGCATTAATTTCTAATCTTTCTACCATACAGAGTGATACTTTTCATATAAGCGGTTTGGATCATTGGAAGATGACATAGATTCAAAGGCTATAGCACCGATGCATTGTATTGTAATACATCCCGATGTATTCAAGCAAACCTCTACTCCGCATCCATAAAATAATAATAAAAACGGTTAGAGCCATTCTGCCATTCTGGAATAAAATACATTCTTTCATTCTTCACGTAATCTCCAACAATGTAATCTAAGGCCATGCAAAAAGTCAAAGAGAACCGCTCAGGTACAGTCAGAAACACTCTACTTCGTCATCTAACCATGTCTTTTCGGGCCAAATCCCGCGTGTGAATTACATCTCCGCCGTACAAATAGTAGGCGTCACCATGAAGACCATTGCACTCAAGAATCTCGTTGATCTGCTCAGCAGGTGGGTCTACGTGTATATGTTGAGTCACACCGTTGGTTATCCATTGATCAAATGGTGTGGCCCACTTGGTGGGATGAACAGCCTCATATTTGTGTATGATAATCTTCATAATGGGGCCTAAGGTTTTCATGGAACGGATTTACTCCTTGGGATGCATGTTGGTGGGAAAGACCTGGTTGGATGAACAGTTACTGTACTTAGGTTGTAATTTATCAGTTTATTATTATTATTATTATTATTAAATTCATTAGTTTATGTCCTCAAAACAACCTATCTAATATAACATAGCTTAGTGATTTGTTTACTTATATAGACCCTACACCCTAAATCCTAAACCCTAAACCCTAAACTCTAAACCCTATTGTGTGTGGGGTCCACTGCAGTGTATATATGCTATCTAACCTGTTCATTTGAAACGGCCAACACGGATGAAGGGACGCTCCGAAAATACGAACATCCAACAATCTAACACTCACGTGGGCCACCACAGGAATTTAGATGTTTAGGCATAATTTACACTGTTCCATATGATGTGGCCCACCTAAGTTCTATATCAGATTGATTTTCAGGATCCACGGTGAAATTTGGTGTCACATGTGATGGACGGGGTGGATCTGATGCACGTTACTTCTACATATCACTCATTCAGCAAGAGTCACACCCTCCTGATGACTATACGCAGTCTATAGCATTAATTTACGCAGTCATATAACACCCAAATCTATGAGCCTACCATGTGTTTGTGTGATATCCACTCCGTCCATAACGTGTGCCCCTCAATGCTTGGCAATTTGGACAAGAACCAACCAGGTATATAACTTAGGTGGGCCACACTGCAAAGAACAATGATAAGGAACACCAACTAAGGCATGTGTGTGGGGCAACCTTGGTGTTTATATTTCATCAAACCCATCCATCAGGTGTGACCCATCATGATAAATAACAAAATAAAAAATCAACTTAATTTAAAACTCATACAAGCCACATCACGTGAATTTAAATGAGGTTAAAACAATGGTTTATTAAAAGTGGCATTTTGGTCATTTGCGTGAATTTCCATATTCACTTTTACCCTGTGTATTAGGGCTGAAAGTCGGGTGGGTTGGCACCATGGTCCAACCCAAGTTTCCTATACCTCAATGTTGGGTTGGGAATTCTCCATCCAAGCCCAAACCAAGGAGGCTCGGTACGGTTGGTTGAATCGATATATGATAACTATTTTTGTTATTACATCAGTCTATTATATTTCAATACATGTCTTATTTTTTTACCTATAATTTTATTAATTATAAATGTAATTATTTATTATAAAGAATTTCATTTTCTTTTCCGAATAAATAAGCTAAAATATAGGATCTTGCCCGATCCGAACCCATGTCTGGTTGGTCACGGGTCCGCCGGGTTGAACCCGCCTAACTTTCAGCCCTACTGTGTAGAAAAGAAAGTAATGGGGGTATAACTATAATTAGATAATTATCAGGAGAGTAATTATAATTATAATATAAATATAAGGGTTTGACCGTAATTGTCCCTAAATTTTTTTGCCTACCGACAATCTTTCAGGTCATCGCAGGATTAACCAGCGATGGTTCGATGCCAATCTAAAGTAAACTTGGCAATACACTGGGTGAATCTAGACCGTCCAACTGACCCTTCCATGGATGGCACATGGTGTGATATCCGTTTGATTGAATAAAGAAAAGCATACTATCTATAGACTCTTCCCACCCCCTTGAATATAAAGCACTAACACCTTACGTCTGAAGGCCATAAATAGACAGCTAGGATTGCATCTCCAGGATGGTTCTTCTTCATGGGTCAACCACATTAGGGCCACCAAAGGGATGGTCCAGCTGAATCACCAACGTCAGGTAGAGCGGATGGGAACCATGACAGTTTCATCGAAAATTACTAAAACAGCCAACCATGACAGTTTCATCGAAAATTAAAAAAGAGTCAATGTTTTTGGCAATTTACCAGGATGCCCTCAAGGGTGGCCCACTTCCCACAAGGTTGAGCCTTATCAATGCATGTGAGTAAACAATACTCACCAAACTTACGTCACCCATTGTTCTATTTTTGACGATTTTGCACCTACTCTGGCATCCACAAATTTACCATTTGAACCCTCTAGGTGGGGCCCACCTAATGGATGGGCTGAATCTCTTCAACATATCACATCTATAGTTGGATGCAGATTGCTTGGATTGCCTATAAGAAGATTAAAGGAGAAAAAATTACAGTAGAAAAGTATCATGTGTGCTTGTTAGATATCATTATCATCGTTGTTGTCGTGATTATCACCTAAGCCTTATCTTAAGTAATCGAGTCCTGCTTACATGATTTGCTCTGGAAATTCCACAAGATGAAATGACACTTTTACTATTTTCGATGTAGACTTTATATTTGATAAGCACACATAACGCCTTTTAGAGAATCCATGTAAGGAGGATGCAATTATAAGCAATTTGCATCATCTATTATTATAGATAAGGAGACGTAATTCAAACACAAACATAAAAGGACCATGTGGATGTGTACCTAATAGCATTACCCTTTGAAAGAGACTTTGTTTGTAAATGCCTAGTAGATTTCAAACTTGTTTTTAAGTAAATTAATTGTGAAATGCTTATGTCAAGGGTCTAGCTTCATATATAGCTTAGTGGTAAATAAACTCTATTTCAACATTGAGATTACCGTATTGAGTGGCTATGCGAGTGTGTAAAAAATGCTTATGTTGATATTTTCTTGTAAGAGTCCACATCCCATGAGATAGGAAAGGTTCCCATGGTGTCGACCTATTGGGTTTATTATGATGTGACATTTTCCCGGAATCCAAGAATCAAGCCTGTTTGGCAGTGGACAAATCTTGTTGCATTGGGGTTTTGAAAAAAATTAATTCTTTATTATTATCATTATTATTATTATCACACATGCACTCACACCCCACATACACTCACTCACACCATCGTTGTTTTTCACTACAATGGGTAGTCGAACCCATAATTTTGTGTTGAAACCCTTGTAAGTCTACAACTAGCATTGAGGCATGAGTAGGGATCTAAAAAAACATAGATATGAATTCATGGATTTCTTAGTTTGAGAAATAAGAGGACACATATATGGCAGGACAAATCTAATTGTTTATTGATAACTTCGGACCAATCAGTCGAATATTGATTAATGCATGACTTACCGAACCCATTAAAAAACAGTGCTTTTATTTAGAAACAAAATATTTCAAATATTTTTGAAAGTTCTTGCCTCTGTTGAACCATCAGTATTTATATGCATCCGGATCTGAATTCATGGATCTCTCAATTCAAGAAATGAGAGGAGGCCTAATTAGAGGTGGACAAATCTTGTTTGTCAATAACTTCAGACCAATCAACCGAATATTGATTAATACACAACTGATTGAACACCACTAAAAAAAACCGTGCTTTTGTTGAGAACAGAAATATTTTAAATATTTTTGGAAATTCGTGCTTCCATTGGACTATCAGTATTTATATACATCAGGATCTGAGTTCATAAATCTCTCAAGTTTGAGAAATAAGAGAATCGAACCATTTCTTCTGACTCTTTTTCAAATTTGATAAATGTCAGTTGACAGGATGGTTCTCACAAACTGTGTGAAAGGTTTTAGTATTGCACATTCCATCCCAACAACGATCCCTGTTGTATGACCCACTCAACTGTTAATCAAAAGGAATGGATGAAATATTACTCTACTGAACTGTTAATCAAAAGGAATGGATGAAATATACTTCCCGTGATCTTGGGTCACAACACATACAAGGTGGCGGGGCCAATGTATGTGGTTGGCTGAAACATCAAAACAAAACTTGCGATGTGGACAGACGCTGAATATCGTCCACATGTGCACCCGTGCGTGTGTAACCGTCCAGTTAACTGCTAGAACTAAAGATAGCTTTTGGGTGATAACGAAAATTACTTTCTAAGAAATTGAGAATAATTGCCCTATAGAAACACAGAAAATCACAGAATACTGTTTGTCATACCCATTTCGTTATCTCATTTCTTTTACTTGAGTAGTCCTTTTTTAAGCTTCCCATAACTACCCATCACTCTAACAATATATAAATAAATGAACAATGGGAAGAATCAGCATCCCAGAAGAGAAGGAAAAACAAGAAGAAGATGATGATGATGAGGCCTTTTATCCTTTTCTTTGTCTATCTCCTCTTCCTCTTCTTCTCCCATCAAGGCCAACTTTGCGTAGGTTTTCCTGGCATTCAATTCATCCAAGAAACATGTAACAAATCCACCCAAATCGACCCCGTTTTGAGCTATGATTTCTGCCTGACATCTCTTTGGGCAGTACCAGAGAGCCACACCGCGGACCTTCGGGGCCTAGGATTCATCTCATTGAAGTTGGCCACAACCAACGCGACGCACACAAAGTACCGTGTCCGTAAGCTGAACCACCAAACACGGGACCGATTCACTAAAGAATGCCTAAAGACATGCTTGGAAGTGTATTCAGATGCAATTACTGCACTTAAGGATTCAATCAAGGCCTTCAAGTACAACAACTTCGAGGATGTGGATACGTTCGTGAGCGCCACCATGAGCGATGCAGAGACATGTGAAGATGGGTTCAAGGAGAAGAAAGGTCTTGTGTCTCCATTGACAAAAGAGAACACCAATCTCTTCCAGCTGTGCGCCATGGCTTTGGCCATTACACATCTTGCTTGACTCTCTCTCTCGCTTCTGTTATGACATTTCCTTTTCATGTTTTCTGGATGTTAGTTTCTTATGTAAGAACAAAAGCTCATGCATGAATCTGACTTGGGCGTCTCTTCTTCTATCTATTTGCTCGTTCACGTTCTTTGGTATCTCCTCACATGCATCTGTCACCGCTGGTTGTCTTTATCTTCTCTGGCTAACTGGCTGTCTTGTTTGGACTTGAAAGTTACCAGCCACAACTCTCACCATGGCTCCACACTGTACATCTACCTGCACTACCAGTTGATCAAGATCGTACATCTGGTGGGCCCTATTGCATATGGCTCACTGCAGTTCTCAGCTTAGACACCCACTAACCAGGTGATTAGGATCATTAAATTTGGTGGCGGTTCACGTTCTGTCCAGGCAGGGTCTCTGTGGGGCCTACTTTGATTCATGTGTTTTATCCTTCCGGCTATCCATTTTGACAGATCATGTCAGGGCATGAGCTCAAAAAGGAGGCAGATCCAAGCTCAAGTAGACCACACCTAAGGAAGCAGTGGTGATAATGAGGCCCACCATTGAAACCTTACTAGGGCCTACTGTGATGTTTATTTGCCAACCGACCAGTTCATAAGGTCACAGAGAGCTGGATGAGGGGAAAACACAATATCAGCTTGATCAAAACTGATATTGTGTGGTCCACTTGAGACTTGGACTTGCCTCATTTTTGGGCTCGAAACCAATAATGATCTGTCAAAATGGATGGGCGGCGTGTATAAAACACATACATCACGGTGGGCTCCGTAGAGCCCCTGCCTGGACGGAGTCGGTCCAAGCAGGGGCCAGATGCAATCCACATCCATCAAATTTCACTGTTTTTAGTACCGTATACCATACATGGTTTGTCCGAGTGGTCCAAATTCACCAACGAAACATCTACTTGTAAAGCAAGAGGGGCCATTCATCCTGCCAAACGTAAACTCCTCTTAACTATACACTAGTAGTTGGCACAGCCAATGCACATTAAAGAGGCAAATAAGAGAGAATTACACCTCGAACCGGCAGAAAATTCACCGTATCATTTGGCTGTATGCAAATCATAACCATCTTTGTTTTTACAGATTCACAGGGCAAAAAAAATTTGAAGAACCGAAATCATTTCAACAGAGGCGGCCGAGGTAATCCCACATACACGAGAGGGTTGGAATGCCCAAAAATGATGAATCAATCAAGTGAACATTTTCAACTACAATGAGTAAGAAAAATCAGGAGTTCGAATCTCTCGATTGGATGCCATCTTACATCAGGTTTGTAACGTGTGGGTCCTAGAGCTGGAATCATTTACACAGGTACTCGTCTAGGTCTGTAGCGATCAAAGAACTGCAAAAACAAAATATACAACCTTACAGGGCCTGCCAAAGTAGAGTTGCGAATATAATGAAACGGGTTTGTGAGTTTTCTTACAGATGTCACAAAAGGTTGCTGGAACAACCATCCAAGAACAGGTATTCTTTGCAGAAACACTGCCAGAGTAGGCCAAAAGCCGCTGTCCAACCAAAAGAAAATACCCAAAAGAAGAAGAAGAAGAAAATCAACAAGGATATTTACTAAGGTATGCAGGCAGATCCAAACAGCAGAAAATTTTCAGACCTGAAGAGTACAATGAATCCATAAGCCTCCAAGATCATGCCCATGATGGGCCACCCCACAAGGACCATAAAGAAGCCGGAGCCGAAGGAAAATGTTCCCTGTCCAACCAATCAAAAGAGCACCAGTGAGAAAAGGAGAAAGGAAGGAAGACAAAAGTAGGTTCTCAAAAAGAGGAAAAAACCTTGTAGTTCTGGCGTTTCATGAAGAACTGCATGGTGGATTTCAATCCAATGGTTAACATCACCCCTGACAGGAAGAGGATCTGACAAGTATCACAAAAATGAACCATCGGTTAATGCAGGTATAGTGTGGAACCAGTCGATTGGGAAAAAAAAAAAAAAAAAAGAGGTGAAAGAGCAAATAAGCCTGAGATGAATGCTTAACTTACATTTCCCATGGCAAGAAGCCCCTTGTCAAAGAAGAATATTATTCCCAGAAATGAGAAAAGGACGCCAAAACCAGTCAATCCCAGTCCAATTTCTGTTACATTTTAGGTGACAAGGTTAGAGATCTTCTAAAACACAGGAAAATGAGTAACAGGAGGCAACCATGAAAAGATTGGAAAACAAGCAAGCAGCTGGTTTATACAAAAACCATTTGCATTTCACAAAAAAATAAAAAATAAAAATAAAAGAAGAAGAAGAAGAAGAAGAAGGACAGCAAAAAAAGAAGGGTTATTTTGAGAGGTTGAAAACATGCAAAGAAACGCTGAAGCAGTAACACATGTAAAGAGATTTTAGACAATTCTCAAAGCTTGCAATTTTTAAGGACTTCCTATGGGCACTTGTCCAAAACAAAACAACAAGACTGCACCATGCATTTTTGTTGTTTCCTTTCCGTTCAAAGAGAAACAAAGTCTTTCTTCTTCTTCTTTGATGAATAGTGAAAATTTTATTAAGAAAAGAAAATAGAAAAAAAGGCCTGAACAGGCTTCTAATAGAATTTCATTATCTTTCAAAAAAAAGAAAAAAAGGAGGCCTGAACAGGCAGCCAAAAAAGATCCTTTTACTAGCACAAGCAAACAGGCACCAATGTAAAAATAATAATGGAAAAAAAAATAAAAAGAAAGAAAATAACTATGGGTCTTGAACACAGATCCTCATTTGCTAAAGACTCCTTGAGAACATGAGCCCTGGCCACAGACCCTGCCCTTGATTGGCCAACTGATTAATGTGGGATAATTGCAGCTCCAAAGCTTCTAAAATGATTTTAGCAAGACACCATGGGTATCAAGCTGTTTGTGATCCTGCTAGCATAGAAGCCACTTTGTGCGAATGGCCCATATTCCCATTCCCACTACCACTATACAATTTCCCTGGGTGCCAACAAAAATACCAGAATCACAACGCAACTTCTGGAAACTTTTTTACTCAGCGCTAGCCATCAAAGCACAACCTCTCCCTCCCTCCCCCCAAAACATGGTTAACTAGTTGTTTGGCAAGCAATTTCTTATAAAAATATTTAGTGAAATTCAAAACCTCTCTCCTTCCCTCCATCTCTGGAGCCCATAGGCTGGTTACTACAAGTCCATGGCTTGACCTTTTGATCCATAATCATATGTGAACCCATAAGATGGATGGTCAAGATTCAAGAATAAAACCTTTTCGTCATAATGAATTCGGACTGTCTATTTTGTTGGCCAGTGATTGGATGGTTGGGATTGTCAGATCAAAGTGATTCCTGGGAGGAATAGAGAAGAAGAGATAGGGACCACAAGATAGTGGTCTAGATCAATGAACTAGATGTTTTTGGTTTTTCAATGTTCCTGGAATGCCCAATATTATTGATAATATAAAAAATATTATCAGTGTCGTTGGGTCAGCGACACAAATACTGGGATAAAATAAAATACACAAGATATCATTGATAATATTGCCAATACGCTCTTATGTATCAACGATATCATAAGATATGGGCAACATCCGTTTGGGAAAAAAAAAAGAGCACCGTGTTGTTGATATCATGCGGCATTATCGATAGTATTGATCGTACCAACATTAATACCCGCAAAATGTCAACAAAAAAAAAAAACATAAATTTTAAAATTTTTTTAAGGATCTTTCCTAGGGGTGTTTTAATTAGTGCATCATATGTGCCAAGTTATTGCATTATTTCCTAAAAATTAATGCATTAGCATCATATCTATTAATCAAATATTCTTGTCCAACAGTGAATAATTGGGTTCTTATACAATGGAAACATATTATGTGCGGTTGTTTTTATCATTTATGTCATATTTTGAGTTCTCAGTGTATAAATGTCTTGTATCATCTTCTGAAGTTCCACTGAAAAATTCCACCATCTTCCTAATGTTTCCCCAATTTTCTTTTCCCTTTAGATGGCAATATTTTACTTGGTACCAAAGATAGTATTGACAAGATTTTGAGTTCTCAGTGTATAATCATGTCTTTTATCATCATCTGAAGTTAAACTGAAAATTTCCACCATCTTCCTAATGTTTCCCCAATTTATTTATTTTTTTCCTTCAGACGGCAATATTTTACTTGGTACCTAAGATAGTATTGACAAGATATTGATACCTACGATGGTATTAACAAGATTTTGAGTTCTCAGTGTATAATCATGTCTTTTATCATCCTCTGAAGTTCCACTGAAAAATTCCACCATCTTCCTAATGTTTCCTCAATTTTATTTTATTTTTTCCTTCAGACAGCAATATTTTACTTGGTACCTAAGATAGTATTGACAAGATATTGATGCATGTTTCATATCCCAAGTCATCAATGCATGTAACAATACCGATACTCTGGACACTGATTTTTTGTGATAAACTATCCGGTGGTACATTTTGTAAGCCATTAATCGGGTATATAAAGATCATCATATTGAAGTGATTCTCGAGAGAAACGAGCGAACGAGGGAATAAAAGGTGGGGACAACAAGGTTAACAATCTCGATAAGCTTTTTATCATAAATGATCTAGATTATCCATTTTGTTAAGTGCTGATTGGATGGCTAAGATGATAAAATCAAATTGATTCTTGAGACTTGAGAGTAATGGGAATATCATACATGGGGCACACAAGATGAATGGCCTAGATCCATGTTCAAACAAATTTTTTCATAAATGATTTGGACCATTCGTTTTGTTGCCCGTTGATTAGATAGCTAGGATAATCATACTAAAGCAATTCTTGATAGGAATGGGAAAGCAAAGGGTGGTGGTTTTATGTGTGCCCTAGAAAACCAATCGGACTAGACTGATTGTTTTATTGATTGGAAATTGGTTATTAGCGACCTTTATTGATGAATGAAATAGGGCTATAAGTGACCCATTTTCTATATGCTTTTGTTGTTAATTGTGATTTGAAACTTGGATGTATTAATGGGTTATAGGGCTTCCTTATGGAATCTCTTAAGGTCCATGGGGAAAGAATGCAGTGGACATAAAGGCCCAGTTGGGTTATTGAAGAGCTGATGTTCCATGATTCTTGATTAAGCAAAATGTTCCATGACCATCCCAGTGGGTTTGAGCAACTCAGCATTAGTTTGCATCATCCTATGTGATTTAAACCAATGATGAAATGAGATCGATTAACCTCCGCCATTCGGCATAGAGTTGCCAACGCCCTTCAGACATGTGAGTATGGACATCTTTTTGCTGATCAAGACCTAGTTCTGGGCTCAATTGGATATCCTGTATTGGATGGATCTTGTCAAGTCTCCTAACCAAGAGTATCCATCATGCTTTGATTGGATCAACTTGATCAAGAACTAGCTTAGACTTATCATCTAACTTGAGATTGCAAAGGGACTTTAGGGATGATGCGTTGGCTTTAATGCACCTTTTAATACTACATCAGTGGTGCTGACATAGGTGTTATTGGGTCCACATGTTAAGATTCAGTTAAGACCCGATGTACTTTCGTAAAGGATCCACTTGTAGCTAGATCTAACCCTTTAGATGCTCCATCAAGCTCAAAATAGTTGGGTAGTATCATCAGATGTTTTCCAAAAGGTTTTATGATGATTTTCAACAATTGAATCTTTTGTTTTCATCATAGATTTGTTTTTATTAAATTTGATAGAAATCAACAGTCAGATCTTTTAATGTCCATTATAGAGCTTTGCATTGGGTTTTAAACGCCTCAATTGGATGCCGTAGCTAGAGGAAGGGCATTAGTCTATTTGGCTATATGGTTTAGGTAGGAAGACAAACATTTGATTTAGTAGATACTGATGCAAGCCCATGACCCACTTAGGCTCATCCAGGCCCACTGTAGGGTCCAACCCACTTAAGCCCATTTAAGCCCACTATAGGGCCCAGTAAGACATAGACACTCCACTGTAGAGCCCAACATGTGCCGGTTTCGGGATGATTATTTATAGATTTAAGGGCGTAAATCAAGGATTGTAATTTACTGTTTTTGGAAGATATAGGGCTGATTTGAAGATGCAGTTGATATGATTGAGGATATGGGCTGATTTTAGAGATATAATTACTTTCCATGTTTTCTTTTTATTATTAGGTTTTACCATATTAAGGAAGATTACATTGGTTTGAAATAAATTGCAATTGATCTAAAATCAATCTCTTAGTTGGAGGGATTTTAATTAAAGATTCATTTTGGATCTATAAAAGGGAGTAGTGGTGTAGGAGTTAAGCATTTGAATATTTTTCTATGTGTGAGTTTTCTTATAGTTTTTGTGAGAGAAGGTTGTTATCAATAAAATTCTCTCCCCCTCTCTACTCTGTTATTCTTGTGGATATACCTTTTTAAGTGTTTGCAATTTGGGCATTGATATCTCATTGACTTGATAACCTAGTTGCAGCACATACTGAAGTCCATAAGGCAACAAAGTACCAAAACAGGTGCTTTCATGAAATCCTAAACCTCCTACTATATATAAATCTTATTCCCAAGGGGAATAGGACCAAGCTAAAAAGAACCCCTTCTCTCTAAGGGTTAGACACACGCCTAGAGAGAGACATGAAGAAAGAAGAAAGAAGAAAGAAGAAAGAAGAAAAAGAGGGAGAGGGGGGGAGAGAGAGAATCTTCTCTCATCTTCTCCCATCTCTATTGTGGTCCGTTAGATTGACAACTCTCATTCTTCCAGCCCTTCTCTACGACCCTATAATGTAGAGAGAAGGTTGGCTTTGATTGTACTCCCTTATTGGAGACAGATCATGAGAGACCTCAATTTGAGAAGGAACGACAATGATTCTTCATATCAAGAACACATGATCATAAGGTAAGATTTGAACCACCCAAAGTAGGTTTTGAAATTTGATTATATCTAGATGAGAATCAATCATTAATTAACAAAAATAAAATTTTCAAATTTTTTATATATAATTAATTAATAGAAATAATTTTTTAAAAGTTTTTACATTCCATCTTTTGAAAATTCCCTACAAAGGTGGCACAATCAGACATTATCTTGTCATTAATGATCTTAGACTGTTCATTTTGTTCTCAATTAATCATATGGCACAATCTTTAGATCAAAGTGATTCTTGAGAGGAAAAGGGGAACTTCAAGTGGGGCCTACATTATGGACAATCCAACTCCACATAAATGGCTCGGTATCCAAATGGTTCTCTTCAGAGATCATTAGTGGCGATCATGAAAACCAGTGCTACCAATGACGCAGTGACTAAATGGCTCGACAAGTGCTGTCGGTACCCTTTATCTCTCTTCAACATTAAACCCATTGGATTCAATGAACTGTGGATCAATGTTGGCCCTAAAGTCAACCCGGACATGCTTATCATGGCCAGAACCATTCACAAAAACAGTCCTATCGAGAGGATGATGAAGTGGGAGGAATTTTCATGTTTTGGGATGGAGGAGTTCTGGGTATTGATATGGTACGTCCCTTTGGAGCTCTGGTATGCGGAATTTTTCAACACAGCTGCTTCGACCTTAGGCACTCTCATAGAAATCGACACCAAAACTCTCAGGGGTGATGAAATGGACGTCATCAGGGCCAGAATTCAGAGAAAGAAGGGCCACCCTCTTCCTCATCACATCCTGGTCAGGGCAGCGGGGCGAGATCTTTTCCTCCCAATTTTGAGGGAGGTGCCGTCAAGTCCTATTCACCGATGGGGAGAAATTTGGAGGCTCAGACAGTCATCGCCTCTATCTGCAGCCCCGGAGCAGGTTCAGATTCTCACCGGATCCCAGTTTGAGGGAGGTGTCTCCGTTCAGGCTCCCAGCGGAACACCGATTCCTAGTGAAGGAGTACTCAGGCCGATATCCCGCGGAGCACCAGTCACGTCCACTGACACGCGTTCTCAATCGGGTGGCTCGATCAGGCTTCTCAACAGACGTGAGATGGCGTGTACGCCACCTTACTGTGAAGCGGCGCCTGCAGACACGCGTCCGACCCCGCTTCTCTCTCACGTCACGCAACCCCCTTCCTTTTCTGAAACGCGTGCCGGGCCCCACGAAGATATCGACACGTCTCACTTTTCCCTCGAAGCTTCACCCACACGCGCGAATTCCACGCCGGATGTATGTCTCGATCGTCGACTTGTGATCATTGCTCCAGACGCGTATCCCGAACCTTCTGTAGAACATACAGACGACAGCCTCGGAAGCTTCCTCCGTCGCATCTCCGAGCCTCCGCTACTCGCCTCAGTATCGGAACCTCCCTCGAATTCTAATGTTACTGCTGCGGTCGATTCGTCATCTCCATGTGTCCTTAATCGGCTGCAATCTCGAATCTTATCTCCTTTCAACATCGACTCGCGACGATCTACAAACCTTGCCCTGTCTATCCACCGACCCGCGTCCCTTGGGGTAATCTCCTCCCCTCGCTGCGAAGATTCTCCTTCGGGGTCGAAAGCAGTAGAACAGCTATCTTCTCCTGCCTCCCCTCATTCTCAATTTGATCTCCACTCTCTTCCAGGGCAAGTGCTCATTGAGATGTTCATGGAAAACAGCGACAAGATCATTCTGGAGGCAGAACCCCTTCAATCCCGGGAAGAGAGCTGCAGGGTGGTGTGTCCCCAAGACATCCTTCTTTTAAAAGGCCCGGACGAGGAGAGAGCCAAGCTGATCAAGATCATCTAGAGGAAGAAATGGATCCGAGACGCGGTGGGACACGTCGGATGTGCCATTAGTGTATCTTTTGGGGACAACCCGGAAGATTTCATATCTCTCTTCCACTGTATCCAGGAGTGCAGCTGCCCGATTCTTCAGAGCAGGTCTCCGAAAAAAGTTTCAGACAGATTACAAAGCATCAGGGTGACCCACAGTCTGATCCTTCGATCCCCCAATCATACTACCTCTTCCACTCCCTCTCGGGCTACTTCACCTTGGGGCAACTCAGTATCCAAATGAACATTCTATCCTGGAATATTAGAGGAGTCGGCTCCAGACGTAAGAGGAGATTCATCAGGGACACCTGTGCCAGGAGCAAAGCTGACGTGATATGTTTACAAGAAACCAAAGTCCAATAGTTCAGTGACAAATTGCTGGGTTCGATTTGGAATCGCTCTATGACTCAGTGGGTCAGTCGGGATGCTAAGGGATCCTTCAGGCGGGATCCTCGTGGCGTGGAAGACTTCTTCCTGGAATCTTATCGACAACTGGAGCGGATCTTACTCTCTATCGGTAATTTTAAAAAATACCGTTTCTAATTTTTCATGCCTTATATGCACTGTTTATGGCCCGAATCAGGATTCTCTCAGGGAGGAGTGTTGGAAGGAGCTGAGCTCTGCCAGAAATAAGTTTGATGGTCCTTGCTGTATAGGAGGCGACTTCAACATCACCTGCACGGCTGGTGAAAAATCCACAGGCGGCAGAACCACGATGGCCATGTGCTGGTTCTCCCAGTGGATAGAAGACGAAGCTCTAGTTGACCTTCCCTTGCTGGGAGTGAAATTCACCTGGTCTAATGATAGGGTGACCCCCATTATAACCAGGATCGATCGGTTTCGCATTTCGTCTGATTGGCTAGATCAATACGACCTTCCCTTGCTGGGAGCAAAATTCACCTGGTCTAATGATAGGGTGACCCCCATTATAACTAGGATCGATCGGTTTCTCATTTCGTCTGATTGGCTAGATCAATACCCCCAAATAACGCAATCTGCTCTCCCTAGCACTACGTTCGACCACACCCCGATTCTGCTGGCAGTTGACGAACGAAACTGGGGCCCCAAACCTTTCAAATTCGACATAGCTTGGCTCCAGATAGAAGGTTTTAAACAGATGATTGAAGAATGGTGGGCCGGATTCTCATGCTCAGGTTTCGCCGGCTTCAAGCTCAGCGACAAGTTGCGTATGCTTAAGCAAAAGCTGAAGGAATGGAAGGAGATAGAGGTGAAAAAGCGCGAGGCCGAGTTAGTGGGTATTTTATCCGAGCTAACGAAGATTGATCAAGAGATAGAGGAAGCTCAGAATCCGTTGTTATTTCTCAGGAGGATCCAATTGACAAAGGACCTCGCAGCAAAGCTCAAAGAGGAAGAAATCTCCTGGCACAAAAAATCCAGATGTAAGTGGATTCGTGAGTGTGATAAAAATACCAAGTTTTTCCATCACATGGCTAGCGAAAGAGGTCAGACGAACGCTATAACTAGTCTAACAATCGATGACACTTACACTGATGATCAGGACCTTATATCGGAAGAAATTGTCCAATTTTACAAGGATCTTCTGAAGAAAGATGAATGGACCAGACCTTCCCTTGATGATCTTCCTTTCGCAAAGATCTCAGAGGACCAAGCAGTCTCTCTGGAAGCTCCTTTCTCCCCCAAAGAAGTTTTGCAGGCCATCAACGATATGGAAGGGGATAGGGCTCCTGGCCCGGATGGGTTTCTGATCGTTTTCTTTCAATTTTTCTGGGAGTTACTCAAAGATGATATAATGGGCTTCTTTTCTGAATTTCATTCGAGAGGAATTCTATCTAGAGGAATCGGGGCCTCGTTCATTGCTCTCATCCCAAAACGTCGGGGAGCCCATACGTTATCTGATTATAGGCCAATTAGCCTGACTGGGGGCCCTTATAAACTCTTAGCAAAAGTTCTTGCTTCTCGCTTGATCGGAGTCATCGGATCGGTTATATCCCATCATCAGAGTGCCTTTATCCCAGTTCGCCAGATAACGGACTGTGCCCTTATCGCTAATGAAGCTCTCCATTCCAGATCCATATCCAAACGCAAGGGACTTCTCTACAAACTCGACATTCAAAAGGCTTATGACCATGTCGATTGGGAGTTCCTTCTGTATCTGCTTCAAAGGATGGGTTTCGACAAGAGGTGGTGTAATTGGATTAGAGAGTGCGTCGGATCACCCTCCTTCTCTGTCCTCGCCAATGGCTCCCCCAAAGGCTTTTTCCAAAGCTCTAGGGGCCTGCGGCAGGGCGATCCTCTCTCCCCTTTCCTCTTCTTGGTTGTGGGCAAGGCTTTGTCTCGCATGCTTATCAAAGGCCAGGAAGCTGGCCTCACTAGCGGGTTTAGCGTGCAGGGCATGTTCGTTCCAATCTCCCACATCCAATTCGCCGATGATATTCTCCTCTTTAGTGACGCCAACCAAACAAAAGTTAGCAACTAACGCACGATCATCCGCTGTTTTGAAGCAGTTTCAGGTCTGCGTGTCAATCTGCCCAAGTCTACAATGCTAGGGGTGAACATGGAGGAGATTGAACTAAAGGATTATGCTGATTTCTTTTGTTGTGTTTCTGACTCCCTCCCCATCACTTTCGTTGGCCTTCCTTTATGCATCGGGAAACCCCCAAAGAAGTCCTGGGACAAGATCATTGTCAGGATGCGGTCCTATTTAGCCAATTGGAAGAGTAGATATCTATCCTTAGGAGGCCGGCTAACCCTTATAAACTCGGCGTTGCCCAATCTCCCGATCTATCAGATGTCGTTGTTTAAATGTCCGTCCTATATTGTGAAGATACTGGACAAACTTAGAAGAGACTTTCTCTGGCATGGAAAATCAGATAAGGACATTCAATCTGATCAACTGGAAAATAGTTTGTCGCCCGAAGCAAGACGGAGGTGCTGGCATCAAGGACCTTAAGCTTTTGAACGACGCTCTTCTGGGGAAATGGCTGTGGAGACTCGAAAATGAAGATAGGGCCTTATGGAACGATTTGATAAAAGGAAAATATGGCAGATCAGATGGGGGATGGTGGACTAATAACACATGCAACCGTAAGATGTCGGCCATATGGAGGGACGTCCTTTCCACCAAGCCGGAATTTCTCAAAGACATTTCCATCATAACTGGCAGTGGCAACCGGACTCGTTTTTGGCTGGATTCTTGGGCAGGATTAACTACACTTAGCTCCTCTTACCCTAACAGTTTCAACATTGCAAAGTACCCCTGTGCAGGGTCGCCGATTGTTTATCTTCTGAAGGCGGGAACCCCACTTGGAACATCGAATGCAGAAAGAACCTTATGGAAAGGGAGATCGACGAATATGCTGCCCTTCTCAATTACATTTACAACGTCATCCCAAACCGCAACACACCTGACAGATTGTCCTGGCATTTGGATAAACAGGGTAGTTTTTCAGTTAAGTCTTTTTATGACCTCCTGTTTGCTAATCTCCCTCACCCTCCGGGTCTTCAGCGGTATGATGGTTGGTCCTACTCGGTCCCTCCCAAAATTGCGGTTTTCGGTTGGTTAGTTGGTAACCAAAAAGTCCTCACTGTTGATAATTTGCGAAAACGGGGCATGCCCATCACTAATGTATGCGTCTGCTGCATGGCCGATGAAGAAACAGTTAATCATCTCTTCATCTACTGCCCCTTTATTCACAAGATTTGGTCGATCTTCCTTCTTCGGTTCAACGTCTTTTGTTGCTTTCTAGGTTCGACTAATAGCCTCCTCTCTCTCTGGCATGGGATCAAGTGTGGAAAACACCGGACTCCTCTCTGGCGTATGGCCCTCTTAGCGGTTTGGTGGGCGGTTTGGACCGAAAGGAACGATCGGTGCTATAACGACAAAGCCAATCCCGCAGAATGCGTTGCGTTCAGGGCCATCCTTCTTCTGGTGGATTGGGCTTCCTACTCGTCTAAGTCTAACGTTTGTAATTTTGACTTTTTAATCGCTTAGCAGTTCTACTAACACAGCAGATTTGTGCTACTGCTCTCTTTATTTTCTTCCTTTTAATATAATATTTTGCGTTATCTTTCAAAAATAAAAATAAAAAAATCCAACTTCACATAATACCTTTATCAAGCAAATTAGAAATGCAATTTGGTAAAGGCATTCAATACCTAGTTGGTAAGTGTGCTAAAGTTTGCTTCTAGTTGGATGCATGGCTAGATGATGTTCCCTTGGCATCCTCATATAAGGGGTCGTTTCGCACCGTGGATTGGAGGGGATATGAGGGGGTTTCAAACCCCCTGGTTGTTTGGCTAAATAAAGTAACTGGGGGTTTCAAATCCCCTCTTTGAGGGGGTTTGCAATCCACGGTGAGAGCTTAGATTACACCTAAAATCATTTCAATAGTTTTAGGTCTAACATGTGTGTCACTATACTATCATTCTATCGGGCACATGGCCCACTAATGATGATCAATACCATCCAAACATTGTCCATGTTAATCAATAATTAAAAATCGTTGGTTAGTCACTCGGACATGATCATGTGCTTGCGGCCCATCCGAGACTTGGAATTTCATCATTTTCAGGCAAATCATATATTTCAGCGGGCTTATCACAACCATTGTGTCAAAAATTACATATCTCACTAATTAGAGATATTAAAGTTGATTTAGTAATTAAATGCAAACCCCTGTAAATATACCATGCATAGGTACTTTTGGATTAAAGTTGATTCACACTCCAGGGTGCCAAACACACTGGGAGGATTGCAAATCCTGGGGGTTCCGAATCCAGGGGGTTCCAAATCCATGCTCCCAAACAGGCCCTAAGGCTTTATTTTCCCTTGTCGTGGTTAAGGATGAAAAGGTTCAGGATAGTTTGAGATGTTGGGGGTTCAATGGTGTGGAAGATTCATACATGTAAAGGGCAAAAGAAATTGGGTCTCCTTCCTGGCTCGGCTTGGGATGTCTTGGATTTTAATGTCTCCGTTAGAGAGTTATTACTACAATGATGCCATGGGCCGTTTAGAGGGTGCAAGAACATTATTTAGAACTTTGTTCTTTCAGATTCTTGAAGGAATAACGTGAAATTAAAAAGTTGCTTTTAGAGAATCCTTAAAAAGAAGAATTATGTCACAAATTATTAATTGGGTGCTTTTGATGCTAGAATTCCGTGGTTGCTTCATTGCAAATCTATCTGGGGATTGGAGTCCGGATTTTAGTGGACCAAGTTAGCTAGTTTCATTTTGGCTCTTGGGCCTTGCTTTATCTTTTTGTTTATTTTTGAAGTGTATGTAGTGATGGCTGACCCGAGATGTTAGATGAGGGTCATTGCCTACTTTGCAGTAGTTTCCGGTTCTCTATTCAATGGTTTCTTAATAAAACTCATCATCGTACAAAAATTAAAAAGAAAAAAGAAAAAAGAAAAGTAAAGTGGTACCTATACGGCGGGTGGTCTAGATCCCCGATTGGACCTTTTTTCAAAGGATCAGACCATCTAATTTGTTTACCATTGATTGATGATAAGGTTCATTTGATCAAAATAATTTTTTGAGGTCCTGAGCAAACTATTTGAAATCCATCATCAGGTTTGATATTTTGATTTCCTTTTTTTTTTTTTTAATGGGAACTTGATTCATTGAAACTTGTTAAACTCAAGAGACTGTTGTGAAAGACTTGGGGACAAATAAAACTATAAGAGAGAGGATGGGAGAACGTTTTCTTCAGATCTCTCTCCCTCTACTAGCTCGTATTTATAGACCATTTGTTACAACCGATGAGCTCAAAATAAATGCAAATGAAATCTAAAAAATACACCATTATCTCCAAGGATATGGTGCACCACAGGCTAACTGAATGTGTGCTCTCACACTAAAATACACTATAATGTACATACAAAGAAGATTGTGTACCCTAACACTCTCCATCAAGCTAGAGCATGTATATCATACATGCCAAGTGAGACTGCGTAAGAGGCTAATTGCATTTTTGTATTATGAGGCAACACTTCCGATGGCTAGAGGACATTTTGGCATCACTTCCGGTGGTTAGATGACATTTTGACAGCCATTTTGATGGCTGGATGACGATCTGACAATACTTCTAGTGGCTGGATGATGTTTCGGCAACACTTCAAGTGGCTAGATGATGATTTGCAAACACTTCCAGTTGTTACCGAAATACAATAGCCCTCTTTTTATTTCCGGTCAGATCTAGCAAGGTGTTAGATCTGCCGGTGAGGCACCCCAGTTGTTTGTGAGAAATCCACTCCGTCCACCTTAATGTTTGTCAGAAATCCACGCCGTTGGGATGCTAGGTGGGGTCCCCAAAAAAGTGCGATAAATTCGACTCATTTTCAGTCACATGTCCTAAAATGACCTCGCAAACGGATGGATGGAGTGGATTTCTGACAAACATCAAGGTGGACCCCACCTAGCATCCCAACGGTGCTCGAATGGCTTTTAAAAGGGCTTAAGCCGATTTTGGGAGGCAGAGGGTTTCGGGATTCCAAAACCCTAAACCCCCAAATCACGCCCAAATCGCCCAAAATCACGCCCAAATCTCGAAATTTTTTCGATTTTTGGGGATATTTTTCTGGGTTAGACAAGATTCACTCAACTGCAAGCTGCAACAATCTGATATTTGGGGGAACTTCCGATCACAACAACTTCTTTTTTATCACAACCCACCTCTTTCCGATCACAGCCCACCTCTTTCCTATCACAACCAACCTCTTTCCAAGTACGAAATCCATCGTTTAAAGCTTTTTTTCTCCATTTTCTTCCGATTGTTTCGAATGATTTCGCTGTGTCGAATCTACCGATATCCCACCACTTTTATCGGCGAAATTGGTAGGTGGCTATCGTGAATGGGAAGGTGGCTACAACATGTTTAGCAAAAAAGCCTGCTAAAAGTTCTAATATCATCGATATCACACGATATTTTGTGATGTCGTGAGATATCGACCGATATTCATCAATATCTCAACGATATTGAGCATTCCCCTAATTATTATTATTATTTTTTTTAAGACTCTCCAACTCGGTTTTGTACATCTGGAGTGCGATACCAATAATATTAGCCAATAGTATCGATATTACGAACACTGGTTAAAACTAAAACTGTGGGGATTTCAGCAGTTCAGCGGCCATTCGCTGCAGCAGTGGACCTTGCCTATCTGTTGTGCAGTAAAAGCCCTAGGCTTTTTGCTATCCACAAAGTACTGGATGGTAGCAACTCGCATGTCAATCGGCAGCCCAATATGAGAACCTATTCACTTCCAAGACCACCATAAATTTGAACAAGACTCACTCATCATGGCATGAATGTTCGAGAATTCCCCCTCCATGAGATTCAATTTAGTGATGCAAATCCATCTGGTTAAGGTTAATCCCACCTTCTAACAAGAGCAACATCGGGATGGAGAAGTGAGAGAACTTGGATTTGATTCCCAACTCTTCTAACTTGCACTATCATTAGTTGAATATCCTTTCTTCTTATGAAGCAGTCAAACATCATTCTTTTCATTGAGCAGAAAGGAACTTCCAATGTCAAGGAATGGAGGGAGAGATACATCCAGAAAGTACTAGATGGTGGATAAAGGCATGTCAATGGGGCCTGATATGAGAACCTATTCACTTCCACAACCACTATAAATTAAACAAGACTCACCCATCATGGCATGAAGGTATGAGAATTCCCCTCCATTAGATTCAGTCTAGTAGCCCAAATCCATGTGCTGAAGGTTAATCCCACTTCTGAAGAGATCAATATCGGTGTGCAGAAGCTAGAGAACTTGGATTGATTCTCACTTTAGCAATATTGTATGCTATTCTTAGCATTGAGAATAAAAAGAACTTCCAATGTTAAGGACTGTAGCTATGAATTTCTAAAAGCATGTTGGTGTTCGTTAAAACCTTAGAGTAAGAGAGTGAGCAAGTTAGGGAGCTTCTAAGGCTTCCATTTAAGTAGAGTTGTTCCAGCTGCTCAAGTAGGCTTACATGAAAATTAAATTTCTGGATATGAAAACTAATTTTGCTTTCTCACTTTAGATTTTTTAGCTGTTGTAGAGTATTTTTTTATTTTAATTTAATTTAATTTAATTTTTATGAAAGAGCCCCCACAAAACAGCTTACCAGAAAGCTCTCATCACCCCAGAATACAATCAACAATGCTACGGGAAGCCCAATGGTTGAGGGGAGGAGATGTTAACGGGCGGGCTAAGCTGACATTAATGGTAGTTCTAGGTCCATTAAGCATAGAAAAGCCTCTATGTAGTTAGAATCAAAATGAGCAGAAGCTCCTAAGAATTCAGGGAAGCATGTGTGCAGGTGATTCCAAAAAAGCCCACCACATCCTGCCAGGTCCAGATTCCCAAAAGAGCCACCCCACCAGAGTTCAGCTTGAATCACGCAAGCCAGGTCCCAGTCCCCGCCATCTTTCTTTAGGCTTTTTCTGCCAAACCACATCTAGTTCTGTCCATTAATCTGGGAATCTCTTTGAATATTCATAGCATCTTCCTGTTAGCCTTGTTCCTGTCCATTATGACATCATAAGCTCACTAAAAAAATGGTAGCAGCAATACAACCTTTCCCATGAAAAAGACGATCATTTTCAAGCCAGATGCACCACAAAGTAGCTTGAGTGAGAGTTTCCAGAGTAGAAGCAGCAGGGGGGAAATGGCAGTATTCCAACCACCAATAAGGTTCTCCAAAAAGCCAAGAGTCACCCACAAAATGCAGAAAAGAATAAACCCTATTACCTATGTAAATAATATTCACTTCCAAATGGTTATTATTTATATAATTATGCACTATGTCCCCAGACTCTTTATCTATGAAGCCTAACAAGTCAAACACAAATGCCTTCCATAGGAGAACAATTGATTGGCTGTAGATCAACAAAAATAAATGAATAAGACTTCCACAAGAAAATGTCCCAAGTATTATGGAGTTTTCATAAAATTTATATTACACATGAGAAAGAGCAGAAATGTGAAAAGATGTTTGCAGTTCAAAGGAATCCTATCTTGGTGATGCCTCAAAGAACATGAGAGAAGCAATTATCAACAGAATAGGATAATTTAGATCTCCATGAATGTGCCAAATATAAGATGCTATAACTAAATACAAAACCCTTTGAGAAAAATGATGAGGTATTACATGATGCTTGACTGGAAGAAACAGCATTTGTTTTCTCTTGATCCCAAAAGGGTGCTCATCTGTCAATAATATGAAGCTGTTAATCTGGCGGCATCCATCACTGATCAGTTTGTGCCCCCATATCAAATTATATTATTCATACGGTGAAAATGGCAATACAACAAATGTACTAATTTAACAGCGGCCAGACCAGCCAGTTAGGATCATCTGAAGGGGAGGCTTTTAAGGTTATCTACCATCAATCATGTAGACCAGCATATAAATGGTTTGGTTCACCAAAACAGTGGGCCTTACACATGCAACTTATTACCTAAGCAAATGCTTGATTATATATAATGAAGAGTCTTGCTTAAAATTACAGCCATCATTCATGAAACAAATTCTAAAAACAGATTTAATCATCTCATAGCCTCTAATCATAAGAAAACAAAGAAAATAAATGCAACCAAATTTTCATGAATGAATTCGAATATGGAAAACTCATATCAATTGTAGATCCCTGTAACATACTAACAGGCAAGAGCACATACTTTTCCTGTCATTCATCTCAAAAGACACCATGTTGCAGTTTTTAGACGGCGCTGGAAACAGTGTATGTGAATGTTACTAACTGCAGAGGAACATGCAATGCAAATCAAATCAAAATTTATGCAGGAGGAAATACCACAAAATATGTAGCGAATAATCTATGATTGTTAAAAAAGGAAAGGAAAGAAGATATATATCAGAAAGGCAAAGCTGAAAAGTGACCAAGCATATCATAAAAGATTAGCATTACAAATGAAATAAAAGAACTAAACTGAGATGGAAAGGTCTGCAGATTGAGAAATATGGTGCTGTAGAAGAAAGTAATGTCAATGAATGATCTACCAAGCCGTGTAGAGAAAAAGCTATAAAAACATATACTCCCAAGGTATTCAATCTTTTGCATCAACGTCATAAAATGACTAAAGTCCTTAAGATACTAGTCAACAATGTAATTAAATCAGTTCAAGAATCGTATTTCGAGTTTTCGATATCGATACTCAAAATTAGTAAGATTGTCATGGCTGCATTTGGATTCTCAATTAAATTGAATTGCAATAATTCAATTTAGAAAATCAAAATAACCAGACGGGGCAAGCCCTCAGATCAAAATTGCGATCATGTCGGGTCCAACTTGAAACCCATGGGATTTCTGTATGGGTTTGGTTACCATAATGTATGGGATTTCTTCTATACCAATTTTGGTTGATCCAATTCAGTTCAATCGAGTTTCAAAATGCACCTGCTGTGTGTGTGTGTGTGTGTGTGTGTGTGTGTGAAATAAAAATAATATATGGGATATCTGTATTGGTTTGGTTACCATAATGTATGGGATTTCTTCTATACTAATTTTGGTTGTTCCAATTCAATTCAATCGAGCTTCAAAATGCACCTGGTGTGTGTGTGTGTGTAATAGCCACTTCTACATGAATTTTGATTATTGCAATTCAACTCAATCAAGCATCCAATACAGCAAAGGCATGTGTGTGTACATATCCATACATAAATATATGTATGCATGCACACGTGTTAAGAACGCTGGTCATTTCAAGTAGACAATCATGTCATAAGTAAATAGAAAATGTTGCGTCCCTTACATATTAGACCTATGGCAAGAGTACACTGCTATAATGCCCAACAAAACATCTGAACCGACCAGAAATGCGGATCATGTGTACAATGGTTGGGACTGTTTATTTGGAGGTGGTGGTGGAGCTCCAAACAAAGCAACGATCAAAATTCACTGTTCACCGGAAGAACTTCCAAAAAAGAACAATCCAATTACTGGTTGTGATAGAGCCCATCCACACTGCCCGCGAGATTAATGGTTCCAATCATGGTGAGATCAGAGATGCCTACACTAGAGTGCCTTGTGATATTACTAAGAGGGAGCGCTGAGCATTCAACGGATGGGCCACACCATCAATGTAAACGGACAGCCCATTGTCTGCCTCGACATACAGGCGTTGCCCGCATAACGAGCAGACTGGTCTGATTTCCAGAGCGAGTAATCATCACGGTGGGCCCGATCTTTTGCACGGCTCAGATGTCCCGCACACACGACACGTTGGCTGGAGAATGCTTGTCCCCGACCATATCTCAAGAAATCACCCCCAAAAAAATCAGAACGATATCAAAGCAAAAACAGCAACAAAATCACTAGGGTTCCAAGATTCAAGATCGTAAAAATAATCAGATTCTTGATTCAAAACCCAGACATTTGGGGTTTAGGGTTTGCAATCGGAGATTTCAGGCAATTCTCGATTTCGTCGATTGTGAAACGACAAAAAAAAAAAGAAAAAAGATTCAGAAGAATAACGAAATTACCTTCGTAAGATGAGAAGAAGAGGAAAGAGATCCGATCTCAACAAGCAATCTTGGATTTTCAGTTATGTCTGGCAGCAATGAATTTCTCAGAATACTGAATATGTGAAACTATTATCTAGTATGTTCACGTGATTATAAAAGCGATGAATTAAATACTCTAAAATATTTCAAATATGATATACGTGTCAAACGATAACTACTATTACATTATAAAAGCTCATTTTAAGACCGCCTTGGTCCGAAAATGGAGGAATTCTAAGATTTTAGTAAGTGGGCCCAATAATTTCGTATTTGAAACTAAATCTTATATTTTTTCTATGACGTGGCCTACAGAATGGTTGCATGAGCCGCAATTTCATATGATGTAGCCCACCAAGGAGATGAATCCAACGCCACCGTTGCTAATGACACGCTGGTTCACCAATAAGATGGATACACGTGTACGTTGACTAATGGCTCTTGCTTTTATCTTTTATCTTTTATTATTATTAGTATTATTTTTTACCGTCTGTTTCGTCCCACGACTGGTTTCACGTTATGAGTTAATTGTCTGATTAATTTGGCAGATGGGATTTTAATCTTCGGCCCTAAGTAAAGGATGGACATGATCCATCACACGCATACTGCGTTCCCACGTGCAAAGCGACTCGTCTATTCTTTCTCTTCGCGCGGATCGCCCTCCAACACTCTTTTCCTTGCCGTCGAAGGGAAGCGATTGGCTGGTGTACCACCCACCAGCTATATAGCTGATGTAGGTACGTGTCGTGCGAAGACGAGCGTTAACGCTCCTCGAGCTCCGAGTTGTACGAACGGTTCAAAGGAGATCAAAGTTACATGGGCCCCCAGTAATGTATTTTTTATATCCACACCTTTCATCCATTTTTCGAGATCATTTTAGACCGTTATCCAAAAAATGAATCATATCCAAAGATAAACTGGACCACACAACATATAGCAGCGGGATAATGATTTTCACTGTTAAAAAATTCGCTGGGCCCACCATAACGTTTATTTTCCATCTAATCTGTTCATAAGGTCAAAAAGACCGGATGAAGAGGAAAAAAAAAATTCTATATTGATCTAAAACTTCTTTGACCCCTAAAAGGGTTTCAATGGTAGACGTTCAATCCCCCACTGCCTTTTGCAGTGTAGTCCACTTGATAGTTAGATCTGTCTTAGTTTTGGTCTCAAGCCTTAATAAGAGCTCTCCAAATGGATGGACGGTTTGGATATAACACATACCTCAGGATTAAACCCACAGAACTTGCTGACGTCAATACACCAGCTATATAGCTGGTGTGTGTACACCAGCCAATCCGCTTCCCTGTCGAAGGGAGCGAGCGTGAGAACAGGCGGTCCACGCGAGGGGGCGGGCGGCTGGAGGCGTGAAGCGGCGGCTCTTGCACACGTGTGTGTGAGCTACCACCGTGAGTTTACCCTCGGCCCAGAAATCAAAATGGCTTAGCATTGATGGGACACACGAACATAAAAGCGCGGATAGTTAGAGGAAAGGTGGCCAATGGTCCAGATTCAAACATACACATCTGGTCTGCCTGATGACGGGATAGGTCAAAATGCTTGGCTTTGCATGTCCATTGGGCCCACTTGAATGGCCTCGATCTGGTGGGAAGTTAGCTCTGGACCACTCATCAGGCGAGCCCACAGGCCTACTTTGACTGTGAGTCGTCCGCAGAATATTTAATTTGTTCATTGTTTTTGGAAAGGGATGGCCCACGCGCTGATGGAGTTGGCCTGATTCTTTTTGTCCGTTAAAAACGCTATATATTACAGAAAACAAAAAACAAAAAATACAAAGTAAAAATAAAAACTTATGTTTTCAATAAAATTAGTTTTATTAAAAAAATACTTTCGGTAGTTAAAATTTGTCAATTGATAAACTTAAGTAGAAGTTTAAAATTTTAGTAGAGTTAGATTGGATTACTTGAAAATAAAAGATTGGGGAGAAGTAGAGAACAATATATAAGTTATAACTTAGTCCATATAGAAATTCTAATGATTTTAATTAATTTTTTAATTTTAAACTTATTTATATATTAGATAAATATATGGATGTATATAGCTTTCTCTTTTTTTTTTCACTACATTAATTTTTAGCCCAAACAGCATTAGCCTCGAACTTCTCATTCTTGAATTATTGGCATTTTTATTTTTGTGCTGAATTTTTTAATGATCAAGACCAAAGACACCAGCATTTCCCATACCATTTATTTTTTTTTTGCCGTATGTCATTTTGCTAATTATGAGGTAGGACACATCTTATGCACGACTAAGATGCCTCACACGTGCCGGTTTCAAACACAAGTCAACATAGGAAGGCCTATCGCGAGTGGCCCACTTGACCAGTGGATAAATCTAACTCCTAGGCTACGGAATTAATGTAGTGGTGTCCTTCTGATGGAGGATCAAATCTCGGGTATATGGTGCCATGTGTGTAGTATGTATAAGAGCTCTATTGCACACGTGCATGGATTAGTAGAGCTCTTAAAAATAAATGACTGATGGTAAATGCGCAGATAGAGAAGAATTTTTTAACACTCAACTGAAAGTGCATTGCTTTGGAGAAGATCATGCCCAAAAAAATGAGTTTTCAAATTGGATGGACAACATTGATAGATATAAGCCACACACATCACTGTGGGCCCGATGGTCAGGGATCCCATTCGCTGCCACTGGCAACCTGAGATTTGGATCTGCTGCATTTTTCCAACTCCGCTCATGGAACAGGCTGAGTCTGTGAGGGTCCATCTTTATGCATGGATTTATCAACACCGTTTATCTATTTTTCCATATCCTTTTAGTACATAATTCCAAATTTGAAGTAGATCCAAGGATCAAGTGGACCGCACAGTGGGAATTTGACGCAGGGATGAACATGATGAGGTTGAGCACTGTCTTCCTCAAGAGGATAACCATTCCAAATCCACGGAACTTCTCTGGACTCCTCACAGAGGCTTCTCGAATCTATGAGAAAGAAAGCAAACAAAATATAAAATAAATTCTATAAAATTCGAAGTTGATTAATGAATTAAATAAACCAGTTCACAAAACTTTAAATAGGGGTACCAAGCAATGCGAGAGAAATCAGAAGTATATTATAAATAATAAACTTACTATTTATAGACGATGGTGATGTCTACTAGTGTGCAAGGTTTTCGGCCAAAAATAGTAAGTGTCCTATTTCCGTTCTCCTAATTATTCTAAGCTCTTTTCACGCTGGGCACAACTCATAAAGCCCAATGGATGAAGAGTTAAAATCAAACTAAAACTTACTATTTATAGTAAAAACGGAATTAAATTAGGAAAATGACCATCGATCTAGGGGTATTTCGCAAATCCGGCTTGGGTAACCCGGCGTAGCGGGGTTGGTTGACTAAAGTAGCTCGTTCTACCCCAAAATCATATATTTGACGCTTGGTAACTCATTCCGGATTGAGAGATACGCCCGATTTAAGGTCTGACGGTCCGAATCACTTCTGTCGTGGACCAGGCCTTTTCTGATCCATCTTGGCCATGAAACTGTCCACGACCCGCTCTGCATCAGTCCCCTCCACTTCAAAGGAACTCGTCCTACTCTGGTGCATGATACTCGGTCAGGTCCGCGACATTGAAAGTTTATGAGATCGCCATGTCATCTGGAAGATCAACAACATAAGCTTTGTCATTGATCTTTCGGATGATTAGAATGTATCCAATCTTCTTATTCTACAACTTGTTGTACGTTCCGGTCGTAAATCTCTCTTTACGCAGACAGACCATAACGCTGTCGCCCACCTCGAACACTTTTTGTTGCCGATGCTTGTCCGCTTGTTCTTTATACTTTTCGTTTGAGACATGTAGCTTGGTCTGCACTTATGCATGAATGCTCATGATCTTGTCAACCATATATTCTGGTGCAATGCTCGTGCCTAGGAGCTTGGGCAGAGGGACAAAGTCAAGTATGTGGTGAGGCACTCGTCCGCAGATAATATGGAATGGTGATTTTCCTGTCGAGCGGTTCACCATATTGTTGAATGCAAACTCTACTTGAGATAAGGCTAAATCCTATTGCTTCGATTTTTCTTCTAAAATATAGTGAAGGAGGTTTCCCAACGTGCGATTCACAACATCGGTCTGCCCATCAGTCTGTGGGTAGTAGGCATTACTGAATTGAAGTCGTGTATCGAATTGAGTCCACAAAGTCCGCCAAAAGTGGTTAATGAACTTCGTGTCACGATCAGAAGTAATGGTCTTGGGGACCCTGTGTAGCTGTAGGACCTCCCTGAAGAATAGATTCACCACATGCGTTGTATTGAGGGTCTTCTTGCATGGGATAAAGTGCGTCATCTTGGAGAAACGATTTGCCACTACGAACACTGAATCCATGCCGCGTTGCGTTCATGGGAGACCAAGCATGAAGTCCATTGAAAAATCCTCTCAAGGACCGCCAAGCACAGGTAACGGGGTGTAGAAGTTCGTATTCTGAGATTGCCCCTTGAAGGTCTGGCAAACATGAAACGTTGTACGGCTTTCCCCACATCACGTACCAATTGTGGCCAGTAGTACCGCTCTTCCACAAGAGCTCGCATCTTCTCTCGGCCAAGGTGCCCACCGAGGCCACCTCCATGCAGCTCCTGAATAATCTGTTTTCTCAGAGAACTTTGGGAGATGCACAATCGATTCCCTTTGAAGAGGAAACCGTCCTGTATATGAAGGTCACTGGGGTAACCTTCTTGGCACTTCATCGAAGAATCTTTGAAGTCCTCGTCCTCGGCATACAACTCCTTGAGATAGTCAAAGCCGACTACCCCGTTGCTCATCGTAACAAATAGTGATGCACGATGGCTAAGTGCATCAGCCACCTTGTTCTGCTGCCCTGACTTGTGCTTCAGAACAAACATGAATTCCTTTAAAAACGTAACCCATCTAGCATGTACACGATTCACGTCAGTTTGACTATTAATAAACTTTAATGTTTGATGGTTAGTGTACCGAACAAACTCTCATCAGATAATGCCGCCAATGTCGTAGTGCCTAAACAACTGCGTACAACTTAAGCTCATAAGTCGACCACTTCTTTCGGGCCTTGCTGAGCTTCTCGTTGTAGAAGGGTACCAGACTGCCTCTCAGTGATAATACTCCTCCAATTTCGACATATAAAGTGTCACATTCAACTTCAAACAACTTGTCAAAATTAGGAAGCATCAAGACCGGTGTTGTGGACAAATGATGTTTGATCTCATGAAAGCTCTAATTGGCTTCGTCGGTCCACTGAAACGGTCCTTTTTTTATATAATCTGTAATAGGCGCTACTATTGTACTAAAATTTTGCTCGAATCAACGATAGAAGGTCGCCAACCCGAGAAACTCCTCACCTCATGACTGTTTGTCGGGATCGGCCATTCCCTAATGGTTCACACCTTTTCATCGTCCACAAGGATGCTCGTGGACGTTATAACAAATCCTAGGAATAACATGTTGTCCGTTAAAAAACTACACTTCTTTAAGTTGAGGTACAACTTGTTAATTCATAGGACCTGCAGCACCTGCATGAGATGTTTCTTGTGCTTCGTCTCATCTTGACTATATATCAATATGTCATCAAAATATACTACCACAAATCGGCCAGTGAATGGTTTTAAAACTTGATTTATTAAACACATAAAAGTACTTGGTGCGTTCGATAGGCCAAAGGGCATGACCAGCCACTCATACAATCCTTCTTTGGTCTTGAATGCTATTTTTCACTCATCACCGGTCGGATACGAATCTGATAGCACCCGCTCCTTAGGTCTAGTTTAGAGAACACATTGGCACCTTCTAGCATATCGAACATGTCGTTTAACCGTGATATTGGGAACCGATATTTGACGGTAATTTTATTGATGTCGACACACATGCGTTAGTTTCTTTTTTTTTATGTTAATAATCTGGTACGACACATGGGCTCATACTTTCTCTCAAGAGACTCTTACGAATCAATTCTTCCACTTGTTCCTGAAGTATCTCACACTCCTTCGGAGTCATCCAATAATGAGGGCGGTTGGGTAGGCTAACACCAGGGACGATGTCTATGTGATGTTGGATGTCCCTCATGGGGGACAATCCATCAGGTAATTTCTTAAGTCCAGACTTCTTTGAATTCGTTTAATAATAGTCTTAAATTTGGAGAAAAGTTTAAAGGTTCTGATTCCTCGCTCTTCACCAATACAGCGTATACTTCACCGCTTTCCTTGGATTCCTTCATGAAATTTCGAATGGTTAAGAAGAAACTCCCCTCCACTTTAGAGGCTTCATGGTGGTTCTCTAGTGCTATAGAGGCAATGATTATTTTTCAACTATCCTTAACGAATATGCAGACATTGTCTCATCCTCGATGAGTCGCATCACGATCCGACTGTCAGGGTCGACCGAGTAACATATGACATGCCTCCATGTCAACCACGTCACAAAGTATTTGATCCTTATAATTTTTGCCAGTTGAAAATGAAATAATGCATTGTTCAGTTACCGTAGTCTCCTTCACCTTTTTTATCTAGCAAATTGAGTACAGGGAATGATATTTTGTTGTTGATAGCTGCAACTTGTCTACCATCACTCTTGAGACGATGTTCTCACTACTATCACTGTCTATGATCACATCACAGACCTTTCTGTTGATAGTGCATTGCGTACGGAATATATTGTGTCATTGTGGATGTAATTCCTTCCATGGGGTATATAGTAATTGCCTCACGACTAGAGATTCGCCACGATCATCGCCCGTCAATTCATCGCTATTTGTTATTTCCTTAGTGGCTTGTTCATGTTCATCAAAGTCAGGGTCTTCTTCTACGACTCCACATTTAATGCTCCATTCGTTTATGGTTAAGTGTGTTGCGGGACGTTGAGAACAAATGTTTGATAAGTGGCCCGGTTGGCCACAGCGGTAACAATTGTTCGACCTTGGCCGAATATAAGGATTTGAAATTCTACTCAGGCCCGCTATTGTGGGTGATACATGTTGAGTCCTAAATGAACCGCTCCCCTTATCACGGTTTGTGGTTGCAGGAGGTTGAGGACATTCTCCTACTGATTCTTTTTCTCGTACCAGCACTGGATCCTGTGAGGGACCCGTTATGGGGGGTCGAGTTGAAGGATAAGGCTGATTTGAAACTCTTGCAAGCTGCGTTTTTACCCTACCTGCCAACTGAACCGCTTCATCCACGGTCCCGACTGGGTGCATCTGAACTCGATCTTGAATTATTGATCGTAACCCTCCTATAAATCGTGCCGCCTTTTGTGACTCAGATTCTAACAGATCGTTTCGTGTTGTCAACCGTTGAAATTCTTCAGTGCAATTTGTGACGGTTCGATTTCCTTATTGGCAATTCTGGTATTGTTGGAATAATATCTGCTCATAATCACTGAGGAGAAATCATCATCGAAGAAGACGTTTCATCCGTAGTCATGATGAGATGGGCTCCTTGTTTTGGCGAGCTCGTGAGAGTTGTAATTGCTCCCACCATGCAGAAGCATTAGATTTTATTTTAAATGCTACCAATTTTACCTTTTTATGATCTGACACGTCCATATAATCAAAATATCTCTCTACTTCGGCTAGCCAATCGATAAAATCTTCTATGCGTAATAAACAATTAAAACTAGGAAGATCAGCCTTACCTCGATAGTCTCTTTCAACATGATCTAGATGATCGCCTCCATGGATTGGTCGTCGGCCAAAACCTTCATTAATGTCCTCGTTTCTAGAACTTGAATCATCTGGCATAACCCTGCGGTTTGTCACTGATAGTGTTCTACGGAAATCGAGATTGTGTCATACAGCAACCACGGGCGGTGGAGCAACTATAGGCGGTAGAGCACCGCTTAGGGCTCAGGGTAGAAGTAGCGCATCTGCAAGACGGTCAAGGGTTGCCTGCAGTCCTTACATGGTCAACTGACTCTCCCAATAGAAAACTTCCATTCTTTCCGCAAGATCACAAATCCCTGGATCACAGTTCATAGGATTTTGGCTCATACCTTTATTGTTTGCCATCGTCCTGGGGGGATTCCTCGCTCTGATACCAATTGACGCAGGGATGAACGTGATGAGGTCGAGCACCGTCTTCCTCAAGAGGATAACTGTTCCGAATCCACAAGAAAGAAAGTAAGCAAAATAGAAAATAAATTCTATAAAATTCGAAGTTGATTAATGAATCAAATAAATGAGTTCACAACCCTTTAAATAGGGGTACCAAGCAATGGGAGAGAAATAAGAAGCAAACTACAACTAAAACTCCTAGAATTCGCAACTTACTATAAATAGTAAACTTACTATTTATAGACGATCGTGATGTCTACTAGTGCGCGAGGTTTTCGGCCAAAAATAGTAAGTGTCCTATTTGGCTTCACTAAACCGTTCTCCTAATTATTCTAAGCTCTTTTCACGTTGGGCGCAACTCTTAAAGCCCAATGGATGAAGAGTTATAATCAAACTAAAACTTACTATTTATAGTAAAATGGGGAAACGGCCATTGATCCAGGGCTATTTCGCAAATCCGGCTTGAGTAACCTGGCATAGCGGGGTTAGTTGGCAAAAGTAGCTTGTTCTACCCCAAAATCATATATTTTATACTCGGTAACTCATTCCAGATTGTGAGATACGCCCGATTTAGGGTTCGACGGTCTAGATCACTTCTGTCGTCGACCAGGCCTTCTCTGATCCATCTTGGCCATGAAATTGTCCACGACCCGCTCTACATCAAAATTAAACTCCAACCAACAATAACTTACTAGGACCAGCAGAAGTTTTGGATCAAGCAGATATTTGTGTTTTGCCTTCATGCCTTATGAACTGGTTGGATGGCTGGTGTGGTTCACTTTAGCCTTGGTATCTTAAGGGCCTATTTGATTTTTACAATATAGTAGTGAAATAGACATAATTACCCCTGTCAGTCGCTTACCGTTGTTTGAATTTTGGGATGGATTTACTGCAGGCATATCTTACAATACATAGTATGAAGTCATGTCTTTCGATCCTGCAATCGACGGAAATCACATATGCAAGCGGAAGCCGCACGCTTTCTGAACCACTGCGTGGGGTATTCTGAAGAACGGCGTGAGGTCCACCGTGATCAATCCAGGAGATCCGTTCCATCCATCCATTTTACCAGATGATTTTATGGGTTGACCCCAGAAGTTTTGGTTGTCCACAGTTGGGTCTATCATAATATTAATGGTGGCAGTGGAGTGTAGTGGTCTTCTCCATGTTGTGATCCACTTAGTCCTCTCGGAAGCTTCATTTTTGGGTTGAATGCTTTAATCTTTATTATGAAACAACTGGTCGGCGTGGATTATGCTAAACACATAGGAGGTGGGCCAAACTAAGATCACATGGTAGCTGTTCTATGTTACATTACCTATCCATCCGCGCCTGGCGATATCGCCAACTATATCTTTCAAAGCCATCATATCACCAATGATAGGAGATGGATGACTTGAAATTACTGAGTGTTTGTAACGCCTTGAAATTTGAGGGTGGTGCACACGCTCGACTCCCAAGTTCCCGGGTATCACTTATATTCAACTTTACTAATTTATGTTTAATAAGGGAAATGCGCAATAGGGAATTACTTGAAACATGAATCACAATTCACAACTATTCTACTGAAATAGGAATGACTAAAGATATACAAGTCCAAAAATATAACTATGGGTCGCATAAGGCATTGCCCAACAAAATTTCAAAAAATAGCACGTCCAAAAAGAATAATGTGCTGAGTCCTCTACTCAGCGATCCAAATCCGTCTACTAGGCTGATGGAGAACCTCCTATCAGCTGGAAGTAGGATAGCACCGCCAGGTGTAACGCCCCTGTTTTTCAGAACCCGAGTACACGACTCGGATTCCAAGAACCCAGGAGTTAGCTATTGATAACGATGATCAACCAATAAATCAAAGTGCGATATAGCGGAAATGAAAATCATGTCATAGATATGGCCTCAAAATAGGAACAATATTCGGGCCCACCCAGCTGGGGGCCACTTACAAAACCTTAAGTTTCCTTAAAACCCGAATGTACTGAAATAGAATAGATGACTAAACTACTGATTTAGCCCGTAGTAGGCTGCCGCCTCCTGCTGCAACTCATCATATGGCTCCTCCTCGGCGGCCACCGCCTCCAGACCTGCCACGTCCTCGACGTCTCCCGTACCTGCGTCCTCTGTACGGTTGAATATTGATGAATGAGTGGCCAGCTCAGTGTGATCTCCCCTCAAGATTACACACCGCCGCCCTAAACAAGGAATAACATAAAAGCACAAAAGTAATCCAAAACAAAGTATATGTAGTCTTATTAAATGCATGAATGCAATCATCGACCCAGGTAAATCATCCGGACGGTTGGTGCCCCAAGAAAACCATCCAGACAGGCAATGGGGTCGTCACCCATGGATGTGACTGGTCGTCAGCGCAACACTCAGCGTAATCGCATGGGCATGAGGATCCAAGTCATCATCATAAATCGATCAGCTGGTCATTAGCGCAACACGCAGCGTAATCGTATGGGCATAATGATCCAAGCTGTCGTAGTATGCTATGCATGCATGATTCGCCAGCCCATTATTAGTCCAATTTCAATCAGCCATTTGAATAAGCTCACGGTCACTACGGGGAGCGCAAGGCCCAGCGTAGGCCGACGGCTCGGGTATAGTGTCCCATTACCACCATCCTCGGCCCATGAGACTAGGTATGAAATGTTGAAATTATCAAATGTGACGTTTAAAACATGACGGCATGAATGATAGAAAGACAAGCAAACAACGGTATTTAGAAATGTTGTAAAGTTCATCCCAAGTCAATTAGGTGAAACCCCACATGGATGGTAAACCCCATGGTCAACACCACAACCAAAACCTCCATGTCAGGGGCCTACTTAGGCCACAACTAGTCTAGCCACACCCCAAGCACGGACTCTCCTTTGATAGGAATTTTCATGGAGAGATTTTAGCAATATGTGTGTCATAGCAACATGTATCACAATTTTGAAGGAAGATAAGGAACAACAATTGAAATCGCATAAGATACATGACATAAATGACTGGATTATTCACTTAGGCAGTTCAAAGAAATAAATTTTCTAAATAATGGTAAGCATGAGGATTATCATGTTAAACAGATAAATCAAGTTCCATACACAATTCATCATTAGTCTAGTTAGGGATGGAAAGCTTAAGGGGAGGAAATCATCACCAGCCGAGTTGTAGAATGCTCCTAGAGGCAAGTTTCCTTGAGAAGACGGTGAATTTCTACCACTCACGCAACTTCCTGCATAATTTTCATTCGTATTTAGACATGAGTCCCAATGTTTAATATATAAGGATAGGTGGAGGGCCGGGAAGCCTTAAACCAAGGTTGTCTTGGCTGTACTCGAGGGAAAACAAGCTCACCAAGCATGAGTCCCTATCCTTGATCAAACTGGGTCTAGTTAGGGCCCACTTGATCACTAGATTTGCCCATTCCCTTCTCAGACCCTTAGAGCCAGTTTGTCCACTGGACGGATGGCGTGGATAAATTTCATATATCAAGGTGGGGTCCACAAAGTTGCCCGCTGCAATGGGCCTACATAAAATATATGTATGTGTCACATACACGCATCTGATGGATCCTACTTGCTTTATTACATATTACATGCACAGAAGGGTTTCCTAGCCCACTACAATAGGTGGGGCCCACCACATATCTATATGTATTCTATCCTACAGGTATGATATATTTATATATATTTATTTGTTATATAAACAAAATAGATAGCAGTAAAATAAAATGAAAAGGAGAACGTCCAACACTGGACGGTCTGGACATAACGTCCCTTGATGGATGGTCCCCTGCAGCCTAGTGTGGCCCCACCGACAGTGCAGTTTACCTGGTGGATACCTTCACAGGTGTATGCATATACCCTATGTATGGTAAAATATTATTTTATTTAGATAGGATGGATGTCCAGGGCTTGACATCCTTTGATGGATGGCCTGGAGATAGAAGCTTAAATCATAGTGGGTACCCACGTGGGGCCCACCACGTATCTATGTACACTGTCTTGCGTATACATTACATCTATTTATACATCTGTATACATGTATATATGTATACACACATATATATATAAATAATAAATAAAATATTAATAAAAATAAAAATAAAAAGGGAAAGAAGACGTCCAGCACTGGACGTTACTGAGGGAACGTCCAGTTCTGGGCCTGTTGCAACGTCCCTGATGGACAGTTAGGGGAGCTCCCAACGTCAAGGTGGGTCCTGATGTAGGATCTGCTGCTGAGGCAGGGTGCAGCCCACTTGCTGATGCAAGGTGCAGCCCACCAGCAACTGGGTGGAGTCCAACGTTAGGCAGCCCACCTGCATTTTGTGCAGGGTCCAATGCCAGACCGAACGGCCCACCTGAGTTTTTGGTGAGGCCCATAACCTGCGTAGCCCATCTGTTGCATATGTAGGTTAAAGGAAGAAACGGCCCAACTGAAGCATGTTTCCAATCGTCTACGGCCAAGTTCCGGGTCATCTTCTCGGCCATGAATTGGTGTGGTTTTGACCCAAACTTCCGCCATTGCTCCCGAACCAAGTCACCTTCTTGTAGGGCCATCGTTCGGCCACTGTTTTAACCCAAGACAGAGCCTGTCGAAAACTTGATTTTCGGCTCTAATCTCAGCCATTGAAAGAAGCTGTTCTTAGGCCCGGCGTTAGCTTAGAATCATGGCCATTGTTTGGCCCATGTTCAGCTTTAAACAGAGCTCGATGAAGACTCAAAACAGAGCTCCATTTCTACCTGGTTTTGGCCATTGCTTAGCCGATTTCTCATATGGGAAGATAGCCATGGATTGGCACGTTTCAAGAAAGGAGAAAGATAATGGGACAAGGGAGGAGTGTTTTGACAGGGCAGTTGCATTACTTACGTTGAAACAGAGGGTCGGTCTCCCTGTTTCTCCTTTCCTTTCTTTCCTCACTCACTCTCTCTTGCTTGTGGTGCTACTACGGGTCCACACTGACCCGTCTCAGCCTAGTTTCCTATGGCTGAGGCGGTGCAGGGTGCACTGAGTCCACCTAGTTGGTCCTCTGCTCACGGCCGCACCCTTTTTCTCTCCTATCTCTCTTTCTCACCAGCCTGTGAAGCTACAATCCCAACTGATCCGACTCGGTCCAAACCTCACACGGACTGAGTTGGAGCAGTGGAAACCGAGACCACACAGTCGGCCCACTCTCTTTTCTTCCTCTACTATCTCTCTCTCTCTCTCTCTCTCTCTCTCTCTCTTGTTGGTCCGATACCCGAGGCTACAGGGCTCTATTTATAGAGGGAAAGGGAGGATACCAACGGCCAGGAATCGCCCTCCCTGTGTACAGTCGAGATCGGGTATCACTCTTGCATGGGGCCAATCCATCCGTTTGGATGAAAGGCTGACCTTGAGGCCCACCAAAAAAGCACTCTTTCAGATCTGGTGGGGCCCATCTTGTCGTTTCGTGTGGGTTTTTCAACGAGGAAGATGATCCGATCTTTAATGGCCGAACGTCGCTTAACGTGCATGGGCACGATCTGATTCATCTGGTCGATCCAGATGGGACCCAGGATTAGCGTGGGGCTTACTTCTCGTGTCCCAATTGCCCATCTCCACATATCTCACGAGAATCTCCAATTCTCGTGAGAGAGCGCTCTAGTTTTCGTCTCCATTTTGTCTCGCCTCGCACCATCGATAGGGATGGAGCCACGTGTCCCCAGGAACTGCTAGGAGAGATTCAGTATCTCTTTCCCAGAGTGGAATGTCGCTCCTTGCTTTTTCTTACACGGCCCTTGCCCGGCCATTTCTAGAATAGAGAGAGCACGCTTCTCTTTGGAAGTTAGATGGCTGAGATGGCGCCATCGGGCCGATCATGAACTATCCAAGTAATCCCAGATGGGTTCCATACAGCGGATTTTCGCCACATGTAGTACAATGGACGGTGGTGACCCATCTTTCTCGTCCGTTTACAGCGGCTCAAAAGGCTATACGGTTTTGTTAGGCCGGGCCCCTCGGAGAAAATGAACGGTCCAGATGGCTCGGAAAGTGGCTAGGGTGGGCCACTTAGAGGCCCAAAGATTCAACGTTCAAAAATGAAAATGGCGAAAAAAATGCCATTTTGCGATTTTTCGAGAGAGGGTCGGTCAAAGGCCGTTTGACCGACCCCATGGATCCAGCGCACGTCGTGTACATGCACTCTCAATGTACACGCACCATGTGGGGACCCAATGGGATGTTAGTGCTCCCATCCACACCGTCCATTCGCACTAGGGGACCCTTAACAGGGGTCCCAACCTACTTTGGGCTGATGGTGAGGCCCAAGTGGGCCGCTACACTCCTCTTTAGGCTATTATTGGCCCAAATACGCAACCCGTTGATCCAGTGGGTCTGATATTTATTTTCAACGGTTAATATTACATGCTGGTCATGATGAAGGTTTGATTTGCCATTAACAAATCCTCAGACATTGGTGATAAGTAGGTTGTAGCAGTCTTCCCTTAACATAAGTGCTCTAATTTAAAGTGTTTAGGTAATCTCACCCTCTGCATGTTATAGGGCGCATTCCGGCTCCTGGAGGACCTGGACGGATGACTTTAATTTCGATCGGAACCTCCTTCCTACATGTGCCGAGTTCAAGTCAGTTGATTAATCTAACCTTACTTAAGTTAATGTGGGTTTACGAGGGTAACACCCGAGTGCCAGAGGTACGGGGTCTTACAGTCTACCCCCCTAAAAAAAAAATTTCATCCTCGAAATTACCTGAGGTGTGCTATCAAACAGGTGAGGGTATTTTTCCTTAACTTCTGCTTCTCGTTCCCACGTTGCTTCTTCTTCCCCATGGTGTGACCAAAGAACCTTGACTAGAGGTATAGTCTTTGTCCGCAAGACCTGCTCCTTGTGGTCCAAGATACGGATAGGTTCCTCGATGTAGGAGGCGTCATCTGTCAGCTCGATCTGCTCCCAGCTAACGATGTGCGACTCATCAGGTGTATACTTTTTCAGCATAGATATGTGAAAGACATTGTGAATACCGGCCAATGCAGTAGGTAGTGCAAGGCGGTATGCCACGGCTCCCACATGATCCAAAATCTCGAACGGACCGATGAAATGCGGTGCTAGCTTCCCCTTCTGTCCGAATCTCATCAGACCCTTCATGGGTGACACCTTCAGGAATACATGATCGCCAGCTGCAAACTCTAGGTTACAACGTTGATTGTCTGTGTAGCTCTTCTGTCTGCTCTGGGCGGTACGCAGACGCTTCCTGACCACGTCAATGACTTGAGTAGTAGCCTGAACCAGCTCTGGACCCAACAAGCTTCTTTCTCCGATTTCTGCCCAACACTGTGGGGCTCGGCAAGGGCGACCATAGAGAGCCTCATAAGGTGCCATACCGATGCTGGTTTGGAAACTGTTATTGTACACGAATTCTGCTAGTGCCAAGTGGTCGTCCCAGTTGCCCTGAAAGTCTAGGACACACGCTCTCAGCATATCTTCTAAGATCTGATTCACCCTCTCAGTCTGCCCGTCTGTCTGGGGATGGAACGTCGTACTAAACTTGAGTTCTGTGCCCAATTCTTCCTGCAGCCTCTTCCAGAAGGCAGAAGTGAATCTGGAGTCTCGGTCCGATATAATCTCTCGCGGCACTCCATAAGATCGTACGACCTCCCGGATATATAATCTTGCCAAACTATCGACGGAATCTATCGTACGGATTGGGAGGAATCTGGCGGCCTTCGTCAATCGATCAACAATGACCCAGATTGAGTCGTGTTTCCTCTGCGTCCTAGGGAGACCTGATATGAAGTCCATAGAAATGCTGTCCCATTTCCACTTGGCTAGGGGTAATGGCCGAAGAAGACCAGCAGGTTTGTGATGCTCGGCCTTGATTTTCTGGCATACCATGCATTTCGCCACAAAGTCGGCGATGTCCCTCTTCATATTGCTCCACCAGTACTGTCTTTTAACATCGTTATACATCTTAGTACTTCCTGGGTGGATAGCTAACTTGGAATGGTGGGCTTCTACCATTGCTTCTCTTCTTAGTTCGGCGTTGTTTGGAACGCACACTCGTCCCTGGTATCGAAGACCGCCGTCATTACCAACCTTCCAGCCAGGCATCTCTTCATTCTTGCATCTTTCTTTCATCTTGACCAGCCATTCGTCCTGGTCCTGAGCGGAAATCATGTGTCGGACCAGGGTTGGCTCCGCAGTTAATAGAGCCACATATGCATCAGGTTCGTCGAGGGTGAGCTGGATATCGAAGTCTTGTATGAATTCCATCATCTCCCACTCCTTGATCATCAGGGTGGCTACCAACTCGTGCTTCTTCTTCCGACTCAGAGCATCAGCCACGGAGTTTGCCTTGCCAGGGTGGTATGAGATGTCGAAGTGGAAATCCTTAAGTGTTTCCATTCACTGTCGCTGGCGCATATTCAGATCTTTCTGCGTGAATATGTACTTCAGGCTTCTGTGGTCGCAGAACAACTGGAAATCTTCTCCATATAGGTAATGCCTCCATATCTTTAAGGCAAATACCACTGCTGCCAACTCCAGATCATGAGTCGGGTAGTTCTCTTCGTGCTTCTTCAATTGGCGAGAGGCATAGGCGATCACTTTGTCGTTCTGCATCAGAACGCAACCAAGGCCCAATTTTGAGGCATCGCTATATACTACGAACCTCTCCCCTTCTTGTGGAAGAGTGAGCACTGGTGCAGATGTTAACCTCATCTTCAACTCCTGGAATGCTGCCTCGGTGTTCTCGTCCCATATGAACCGAGCGTTCTTCCTTGTTAGTTGAGTGAGCGGCCGTGCGATTCTGGAGAATTCCTTAATGAAACGTCGGTAGTACCTAGCCATTCCTAGGAAACTCCAAACTTCGGTCACCATAGTGGGCTGCTCCCACTTGGATACTGCTTCTACCTTAGCTAGATCGATCGCTATTCCTTCTGCTTTTACTACATGTCCCAAGAATTTCACTTCCTGCTCCCAAAACTCGCATTTGGACAACTTAGCGTACAGTTGGTTGTCTTTTAGCGTACTTAGGACCGTACGTAGATGCTCTTCATGCTCTTCTTGGCTTTTGGAGTAGACCAAGATATCGTCGATGAATACGATTATGAATCGGTCCAATTAAGGCATGAAAACTCGATTCATCAGGTCTATAAAAACTGTCGGAGCATTTGTGAGACCAAAAGACATCACTAGGAACTCGTAATGCCCATAACGAGTCCTAAAGGCCGTCTTTGGGATGTCCTCATCTCTGATCCTCAACTAGTGATATCCCGAACGCAGGTCTATCTTAGAAAAGTACTTGGCATCCTTCAATTGATCAAATAAATCATCGATACGCAGTAGCAGATATATGTTCTTGATTGTTACATTGTTCAGTCTTCTGTAGTCTATACAGAAACGCATCGACCCATCCTTCTTCTTGACAAAGAGGACCGGTGCTCCCCAAGGAGAAACACTGGGACGGATAAAGCCCTGAGCTAGCAGCTCATCAATCTGACTCCTCAACTCCTCCATCTCGCAAGGAAGCATGCGTAACGGAGGGAGTAATATAGGAGCAGTCCCTGGCTTGAGGTCAATACAGAAATCTATCACCCTTCTAGGTGGTAGCCCTGGTATTTCTTGAAATACTTCAGGGAAATCTCAGACTACCGATATTCACCTGATGGTATCTCTTACTGACTCAACTTCCTCTAGAGCTTACAGGCTCTCAAATTCTCAGCATTTGCCCCTACCTTTCAGGGTGAACGAGGCTTGCCCCGGGATGGATATAGTCACTGATTTGTCGCGGCAATCCATGACCACGTGCACCAACGTAAGCCAGTCTATCCCAAGAATGACATCGAAATGTCTAACAGACATGACAATTAGGTCTACAGCGACCTCGCGATTTACGAGCGTGATGGGACATGCTCTACACACTTTATCAGTTTCCACAAACTTGCCCATAGGGGATGCTAAAACTAAGGGAACATGCATCCTAGTAGTGTTCAGTGCTAGTTTAGATGCAATAACAGAATCAATAAAGGATAGAGTTGCACCAGAATCGAAAAGAGTGAGTACAGGGGTACCGTTAATGTGTGTTGTGCCATAGATAGTCTGAAGAGGGTCCTGCTCGACCTCGGTGGTAGCAACAGCATATACTCGTGCTGGGGGAGCCCTCTGCTGAACCAGGGGGCCCTGCCTGGGCTACTGAGGCCTTGGTGCTGCTCTTGCTGCTCCCTGGTTCTATGGTGGTTGATTCCCCCGAGGTGTAATGCCCTGATCCCTCAACCTCCGAAAATAATTCGAGGTGCTGTGGTTGTTCTTCCCACATAACTGCAGCCTCCACCAGGGGGCAAAGGCGGTGCTCACGTGGACAGTGGCTTGGGTCTCCCTGCAAGGAGAGGCGGGGCAGGAGGGGGCTGTCTCAGTAGGAACGGGGCATCCCGAGTAGGTGGGCGGGAGCGGACGGTGCATTCAAAGTCTTTTTCCACCCGCATTGCTTTATCTACCAATTCCGAGAAGTCCCCAAAATCCCAGGTGCATAGATGGAATTGTATCCTGGGCTTCAGTCCTTCCTTAAACTTCTCCAGTTTGTACTCCTCATCCTCTAGGGCCTTTAGTATGTATTGTGATAGTTCATCGAACTTCGCCTCATACTGGGCGACTATCATATTTCCCTGTTCCAACTTCAGGAACTGTGCAATCTTGGCGCTCCAGCATGAACGTGGGAAATACTTTTCCAAGAACTTTGTCCTGAAGCCTGCCCAAGTCCATGCATAACCAGCTGGCACCCCTCTCTGTACGCTGCTCCACCAGTTCTCGGCTTCTCCCTCGAGTAGGTACACGGCTAAGGTGACCCTCTGAGAGTCAGTACACTCTAAAAGCCCCATCATCTTGACAAATTTTGCCAGCCAGTGTTCAGCTTAGACCGGATCGGGTGCTCCCCCAAAAGTCGACGGACGGAGTCGCATGAATCGTTCGAACACATCAGAACTCCTGATATCCCTATCCCTAGATGCCGCCCGAAGGGCCTCCATCACCAGTGCGTGCGTATCCTGCTGCTGCCTGACAAATGTGTCTTGCTGCTGTTGCATGGTGGCGACCATTTGTACAAAGGCTGCGAAAGCTGCCGCCTCTGTCGCTGTCTCCGCTTGTGCATCTACCGAAGGCGTCCTCCGCTCAAAGTATGGTGAGGGCAGTTCTGATGGAATGAATTGGGGGGAAGGAGAATCCCCCACTGCTTCTGACCCTATATCATTGTTTGCCATCCCAGGGGGAAGACCTGGCGTGTAGACCGGGCTACGTTCTCTCTGGCGTTCTGTCGATGGTATAGGGTGGATGTCGACCGTGTGGGTCTGACGTGACCGTGTCATAGGTGGCATGGCTCCCTGCGAATTTAGATTTTCGTAGTTCAGGAATAGAAGTGAAAAGGACGGTTCCTAACTAATATGAGGCATTACAAGGGGAGAATTTTGCAGTTGCATGACGGGGGAGTTCATCCTTCAGTTAGTACCTTTGGTTTGGATTTTCCAAGGGAGCTAAGGTTTTTGTTTCTAGGTTTTGTTATTTCCCAGCGGATGCTAGGTAATTTATATGCTAAGTTTTTCCTAACTAGTAAGGATCTCAAATATTCATCATTACTAATGCTAAGGGACCTGAGTGTTCTTGTTTCTATGCTCATTCATCCTAGTTATTCTCGTAAGGGGAGAGTTTCTAAGTTTTGCCTAGGTTAATCTCTTAAGGTTCATATGTTGTCCCCACAGCCAGGTTGTCTCATATTCCGCCTTGATACCAACTTATAACGCCCTGATTTTCAGAACCCGAGTACACAACTCGGATTTCAAGAACCCAAGAATTAGCTATTGATAACGATGATCAACCAATAAATCAAAGTGCGATATAGAGGAAATGAAAATCATGTCATAGATATGGCCTCAAAATAGGAACAATATTCGGGCCCACCCAGCTGGGGGCCACTTACAAAACCTCAAGTTTCCCTAAAACCTGAATGTACTGAAATAGAATAGATGATTAAACTACTGATTTAGCCCGTAGTAGGCTGCTACCTCCTGCTGCAACTCATCATATAGCTCCTCGGCGGCCACCGCCTCCAGACCTGCCACGTCCTCGACGTCTCCCGTACCTGCGTCCTCTATACGGTTGAATATTGATGAATGAGTGGTCAGCTCAGTGTGATCTCCCCTCAAGATTACACACCGCCGCCCTAAACAAGGAATAGCATAAAAGCACACAAATAATCCAAAACACAGTATATGTAGTCTTATTAAATGCAAGAATGCATGAATGCAACCATCGACTCGGGTAAATCATTCGGACGGTCGGTGCCCTAGGAAAAGTATCCAGACAGGCAATGGGGTCGTCACCCATGGATGTGACTGGTCGTCAGCGCAACACTCAGCGTAATCGCATGGGCATGAAGATCCAAGTCATCATCATAAATCGATCGGCTGGTCATTAGTGCAACACGCAGCGTAATCGTATGGGCATAATGATCCAAGCCGTCGTTGTATGCTATGCATGCATGATTCGCCAGTCCATTATTAGTCCAATTTCAATCAGCCGTTTGAATAAGCTCACGGTCACTACAGGGAGCGCAAGGCCCAACGTAGGCCGACGGCTCAGGCATAGTGTCCCATTACCACCATCCCCGGCCCATGAGACTACCGTCTTAGGGTGTGTGCAGTGCCCATTAACATGTGGTCAATCAATTCAACATAAAAGGGCCACCACCAATGCCGACTAGGTATGAAACGTTGAAATTATCAAATGTGGCGTTTAAAACATGACGGCATAAATGATACAAAGACGAGTAAACAGTGGTATTTAGAAATGTTGTAAAGTTCATCCCAAGTCAATTAGGTGAAACCCCACATGGATGGTAAACCCCATGGTCAACACCACAACCAAAACCTTCATGTCAGGGGCCTACTTAGGCCACAACTAGTCTAGCTACACCCCAAGCACGGACTCCCCTTTGATAGGAATTCCCATGGAGAGATTTTAGCAATATGTGTGTCATAGCAATATGTATCACAATTTTGAAGGGAAATAAGGAACAACAACTGAAATCGCATAAGATACATGACATAAATGACTGGATTATTCACTTAGGCAGTTCAAAGATATAAATATTCTAAATAATGGTAAGTATGAGGATTATCATGTTAAACAGATAAATCAAGTTCCATACACAATTCATCATTAGTCTAGTTAGGGATGGAAAGCTTAAGGGGAGGAAATCATCACCAGCCGAGTTGTAGAATGCTCCTAGAGGCAAGTTCCCTTGAGAAGACGGTGAATTTCTACCACTCACGTAACTTCCTGCATAATTTTCATTCGTATTTAGACATGAGTCCCAATGTTTAATATATAAGGATAGGTGGAGGGCCGGGAAGCCTTAAACCAAGGTTGTCTCGGCTGTACTCGAGGGAAAACAAGCTCACCAAGCATGAGTCCCTATCCTTGATCAAATTGGCTCTAGTCAGGGCCCACTTGATCACTAGATCTGCCCATTCCCTTCTCAGACCCTTAGAGCCAGTTCGTCCACTGGACAGATGGCGTGGATAAATTTCATATATCAAGGTGGGGTCCACAAAGTTGCCCACTGCAATGGGCCTACATAAAATATATGTATGTGTCACATACACGCATCTGATGGATCCTACTTGCTTTATTATATATTACATGCACAGAAGGGTTTCCCAGCCCACTACAATAGGTGGGGCCCACCACATATCTATATGTATTCTATCCTACAGGTATGATATATTTATATATATTTATTTGTTATATAAACAAAATAGATAATAGTAAAATAAAATGAAAAGGAGAACGTCCAACACTGGACGGTCTGGACATAACGTCCCTTGATGGATGGTCCCCTGCAGCCTAGTGTGGCCCCACCGACAGTGCAGTTTACCTGGTGGATACCTTCACAGGTGTATGCATATACCCTATGTATGGTAAACATTATTTTATTTAGATAGGATGGATGTCCAGGGCTTGACATCCTTTGATGGATGGCCTGGAGATAGAAGCTTAAATCATAGTGGGTACCCATGTGGGGCCCACCACGTATCTCTGTACACTGTCTTGCGTATACATTACATCTATTTATACATATGTATACATGTATATATGTATACACATATATATATAAATAATAAATAAAATATTAATAAAAATAAAAATAAAAAGGGAAAGAAGACGTCCAGCACTGGACGTTACTGAGGGAACGTCCAGTTCTGGGCCTGTTGCAACGTCCCTGATGGACAGTTAGGGGAGCTCCCAACGTGCGGCCCACTTGCTGATGCAAGGTGCAGCCCACTAGCAACTGGGTGGAGTCCAACGTTAGGCAGCCCACCTGCATTTTGTGCAGGGTCCAATGCCAGACCGAACGGCCCACCTGAGTTTTTGGTGAGGCCCATAACCTGCGTAGCCCATCTGTTGCATATGTAGGGTAAAGGAAGAAACGGTCCAATTGAAGCACGTTTCCAATCATCTACGGCCAGGTTCTGGGTCATCCTCCCGGCCATGAATTGGCGTGGTTTTGACCCAAACTTCCGTCATTGCTCTAGAACCAGGTCACCTTCTTGTAGGGCCGTCGTTCGGCCACTGTTTTAACCCAGGACAGAGCCTGTCGGAAACCTGATTTTCGGCTCTAATCTCAGCCATTGAAAGAAGCTGTTCTTAGGCCCGGCGTTAGCTTAGAATCATGGCCATTGTCTGGCCCATGTTCAGCTCTAAATAGAGCTCGATGAAGACTCAAAACAGAGCTCCATTTCTACCTGGTTTTGGCCATTGCTTAGCCGGTTTCTCATATGGGAAGATAGCCATGGATTGGCATGTTTTAAGAAAAGAGAAAGATAATGGGACAAGGGAGGAGTGTTTTGACAAGGCAATTGCATTACTTACGTTGAAACAGAGGGTCGGTCTCCCTGTTTCTCCTTTCCTTTCTTTCCTCACTCACTCTCTCTTGCTTGTGGTGCTACTAAGGGTCCACACTGACCTGTCTCAGCCTAGTTTCATATGGCTGAGGCGGTGCAGGGTGCATTGAGTCCACCTAGTTGGTCCTCTGCTCACGGCCACACCCTTTTTCTCTCCTATCTCTCCTTCTCACCAGCTTGTGAAGCTACAATCCCAACTGATCCGACTCGGTCCAAACCTCACACGGACAGAGTTGGAGCAGTGGAAACCGAGACCACATAGTCGGCCCACTCTCTTTTCTTCCTCTACTATCTCTCTCTCTCTCTCTTGTTGGTCCAATACCCGAGGTTACAGGGCTCTATTTATAGAGGGAAAGGGAGGATACCAACGACCAGGAATCGCCCTCCCTGTGCACGGCTGAGATCGGGTATCACCCTTGTATGGGGCCCATCCATCCGTTTGGATGAAAGACTGACCTTGAGGCCCACCAGAAAAGCACTCTTTCAGATCTGGTGAGGCCCATCTTATCGTTTCGTGTGAGTTTTTCAGTGGGGAAGATGATCTGATCTTTAATGGCGGATCGTCGCTTAACGTGCATGGGCATAATTTGATTCATCTGGTCGGTCCAGATGGGACCCAGGATTAGCGTGGGGCCTATTCTCGTGTCCCAAATGCCCATCTCCACATATCTCACGAGAATCTCCAATTCTCGTGAGAGAGAGCTCGAGTTTTCGTCTCCATTTTGTCTCGCCTCGCACCATCAACAGGGATGGAGCCACGTGTCCCCAGGAACGGCTAGGAGAGATTCAGTATCTCTTTCCCGGAGTGGAATGCCGCTCCTTGCTTTTTCTTACACGGCCCTTGCCTGGCCATTTCTGGAATAGAGAGAGCACGCCTCTCTTTGGAAGTTGGATGGCTGAGATGGCGCCATCGGGCCGATCATGAACCGTCCAAGTAATCCCAGATGGGTTCCATACAGCGGATTTTCGCCACATGTAGTACAATGGACGGTGGTGACCCATCTTTCTCGTCCGTTTACAGCGGCTCAAAAGGCTATACGGTTTTGTTAAGCCGGGCCCCTTGGAGAAAATGAACAGTTCAGATGGCTCGGAAAGTGGCTAGGGTGGGCCACTTAGAGGCCCAAAGATTCAACGTTCAAAAATGAAAATGGCGGGAAAAATGCTATTTTGTGATTTTTCGAGAGAGGGTCGGTCAAAGGCCGTTTGACCGACCCCATGGATCCAGCGCACGTTGTGTACATGCACTCTCAATGTACACGCACCGTGTGGGGACCCAATGGGACGTTAGTGCTCCCATCCACACCGTCCATTCGCACTAGGGGACCCTTAACAGGGGTCCCAACCTACTTTGGGCTGATGGTGAGGCCCAGGTGGGCCGCTACACTCCTCTTTAGGCTATTATTGGCCCAAATACGCGACCCGTTGATCCAGTGGGTCTGATATTTATTTTCAACGGTTAATACTACATACTAGTCGTGATGAAGGTTTTATTTGCCACTAACAAATCCTCAGACACTGGTGATAAGTAGGTTGTAGCAGTCTTCCCTTAACATAAGTGCTCTAATTTAAAGTGTTTAGGTAATCTCACCCTCTGCATGTTATAGGGCGCATTCCGACTCCTGGAGGACCTGGACGGATGACTTTAATTTCGATCGGAACCTCCTTCCTACATGTGCCGAGTTCAAGTCAGTTGATTAATCTAACCTGACTTAAGTTAATGTGGGTTTACGAGGGTAACACCCGAGTGCCAGAGGTACGGGGTGTTACAACAGGCTCCTCGTACTCTGTGTCACCTACAACTATTGGAGAGTCTGGTTGGTGTCTTAAAACACCGTCCCAAAGTGGGAGTGAGAGTGATCAACTCAGTGGGTGTTATTAGTCTTAAGTTGTAACAAACATCAATTATATTATGAATTTAATGAAAGGCAAACATTCATAAATATTTAACTAATCTTGTTAATGCAGGTGCGTGATAGATGATATGATGCATGCCCTCGCAACAACATTCCCTCGAGCGACTCCATCTAACGATCACGTATGACCAACCACCCTCATTACGACCTCAACTGCCGAGTCACCAACCTAACTAATGTGATGCGGTCATTATCGTGTTAGCCGGGTTTTTAATTAAGTCCATTCAAATAGCAGATTGGGGAAACTAGTACACCTTGCGATGTCAATGCCCTAAACTGGTTGTGAAGCCAAGACCCCACGATCCTTGATCCCGTCAGGTTTTTCCATCCCCGACTTCAAGCACATGGGGAGTGCTGAGATGTGGGATTGCTCACCGTCACAACGGGGAGGCTCATCACCCCAGCGTAGGCCGATATATCGGACATAGTGTCCCATTCCATCATGCCTAGCTCTCGAGTCAGTGGATCAGTTTCAAATGGTTGTCACTGGGCTCCAATGGTTGAAGGGTGTTCCAAGTTCCATACAGGTGTGGGCAACCATGGTTAACAAATATGATTGGTCAGTACGTAAACTAGACCTTGCGAGTCTAGGCGTGTACAAGACGGACAACATCGGGTACAAACGACCCATGTAGTCCAACTACTGTTGCTAATTCGTACTCGCCCAAATCTGCTGGTCTAGCCTCAAGGCAATCCTACCAATGGGGACACCTTCTCTCACCTCAGTTTCCTGACCAACCTAGGGGTTTGATGATATTCAATAACACTCCAACAATCAGGGTTTATCTACTAACACAAGCGATATCATGAATTCATATTTCCAAACATAAAAATTCAAATTTTTCTACAATGCAAATGTTGACAATATTATGAAATAAAGGTGCATGTGAATTGTGTAGGTTAGTGAGGAAGCCAAGCGTTTCATATATCTCATAGTACAAAAAAAAACATATACAAGAGTTAGTGCATCCAACATGTTATGAGAAAATATCATACAAGAATCGAGCGAGGAATGTACAAGCAATCATCAAATGCATACCCAATCATGTTAAGAAACTTCAAACATTCCATAATTATTTCATATTGATTTGGGGAGGACCAAAAGTATAAAGTCTTGTCTAGGTTTCTCTAGATTACCCAAATACATCACCCAACAAGTAAAATCATTAGACTCATATTAAAATTGGTGCTAGGACACTTAAGAATAATAGTCTGCACCTATGGATCGTTGGGATCTTGGGAAACGACCTAGGATTGCCAACTTGCGGGTGAATTCGTAGAGACCCCGAGTCAAAGGAACTTTGTATGTTAAGATTATATGCAACATCTAGCTCAATGCAAAGGATCTCAAGAAGATGGGTGCTTACCTCTCCAATCGGTTGGAATTCGAATTTAGAGTGGTGGGTGTGAGATCTCTTGAGGAAGAAGAAAGGAGTTGCAAGATTTGAACTCTCTTGGGCCCCACCTTGAACTACAGTCCACCTTCTCTCCTCTCTTCTCTCACACCTTGCTCTCTCTACTCTCTTTACTCTCTCCTTCCTCTTTGGTTGTTGGAGGAACGGTTGGAGTATGAGAGAAAGAGTCTTAGGGATTTATTTCCTAGGTTTGGGCCCATTGGCCTTAATTTTTAACAATTACCCTCAATAGCCCTACGGGGCCCCCTTTTTGCTTTGGGCAGCCTTGTGACCCTTTTGGCCACCAATTTTGGTAAGTAGGTGTCTCATAGCTTGATGAGGTGTTGTGCAAAATTTGGGAGAGATTGGATGTGGGGTTTAATCGAATGGTTCCGATCTATAAATGGCCCTGTGGGGTCCATTCTGGCCGTTGGGGCGGTTCTAATGGCCCCCATGGCTATAAAATTTATAGGATAGGTGCTTCACTACCCAATGAAGGGCCGTGTAAAATTTGAAAGCCAACGGACACGGAGTTTTACCGTAGGGGTCCGATTTGCGATCAACGGTCACCGTTTCACGATCGGGTTCTAGATTTTGTGGCCAGGCGTAGGAAAATATTTTAGGCATTCGCCGTAAATGTAGAAGAGATTCGATGACTGTAAAGCCTTATATCTCAGTTTCATTTAAGAGTATCAGATTTCAATTCTAGCCTTTGGGTCAAGGCTGGGGTGAGTTGTGTTTGGCAAGTGCTGCAGGGACGACGTGAATAATTAATTTCTAGGCATCCACTGAGCCTGTGGTCCGCGATGGACCACAAGCCCAGCGAGATCCGAGGTTTCCCCAAATTTTAGATTTTTCTGACCTTCCTCAGCTGTTGTACGACCCATGCAGGCTGTTGCCGAGCATAAATAACTTATCTGGCTTGACGGTCCGCACACCATCTGATTATAACCAGACTGTTCCACCTTAATGGGCTAATCCTGGGTTAATTTATTCATGGTACCCCACCTATGAGTGGTTTAAGCGAACGGTCCTGCTGTAAATCCTACGTAGACGCCTCAGGACACTGTTTCGGTTGGACAGGACGTTACAGTGTTCCATAGGACTGCCAAATCAGTATACATTCAACAACTCAATGTTTATATAACTTCTGTAGCCCCGTTTGAACAATCTGCTGCAACAAGCATTTCCCTCATTGAGTTTCTGGTAGGTAACAAGTCTTTTTTCTTTTTTAAAAAAAAGATATTAGATGACTACGACTTGTGATATCATCTTCTTCTTTTTGAATTTCGAATGCATCTTATTTCTCTCTTTTTTTTTTTTTTCCGTTCGAACAAGTGGAGCGAGTTGCAGCTCGCTACAATTCTTGATCTTCTTAGCAGGTCAAATATTTTTTAACTCGTTTGTGAATACACACAGAAATCCCTTAGTTAATGATCCGCTATTACCTAATTCGATTCGATGGCTCGTCACAGTGTGAAACAGTGGAGTCTAGCGGCGATGTTAGCGTTAGACTGTTGAGATACTCCATTGTTGAATCTCAAGACCTAGCCAATGATGGACGATCCTGGCAGTCCCGCCGTGATGTCTGTGTATTATCCACGCCATCCATTCATTTGAAAATATAAATTTTGTGAATTATCCCAAAACGTAATTTGGGCGAAGGTTGAAGTACACCACACCAAAGGAAACAGTGGCGACATGTATGCCCACCATTGAAACTTTCCTAGGGCCCACCGTTGAGTTTATTTACCATCCAACTTTTTCATAACATCGCATTGTCCTGGATGAATAGAAATCATAAATATTAGATTGATTCAAAATGTATGGACGTCATGGATAAAACACATACATCACGGTGGACTCGCAGAGATTGTGGTGGGGGTAACACCATTTCCAGTACCTAATAAAACACATACATCACGGTGGAGAAAAAAAATTAGAGAAATTTGCGACTGTACGACCCATTTATGGCCCATTTCGGAAACTATGCCCACCTCATTTTCCTTTGCGAGAATACGCCCGACCTGTACGGAAGGCTTGCCAAAGGTCGAAAATGCCCCTACTTGTTCCTTCAAGCGGATATTTGGTGCTCGAAGACGAGCGCTGACACTCCTCGAACTCCGAGTTGTACGAACGGTTCAAAAGATATCAGAGTTACATGGGCCCCACAGTTACGTATTTATTATATCCACAACGTTCATCCATAGTTCGAGATCATTTCCGAGCATTATCAAAAAAAAAAAATCCTATCCAAAGATCAACTGGGCCACACCACAAAGAGTAACGGGAAAATTGATTTTAACCGTTAAAAATTTTGTAGGGCCCACCATAACATTTATTTTCCATCCAATATATTCATAATGTCACAAAGACCCGGATGAAGAGGAAAAACAAATTTTGTAATGATCCAAAACTTCTATGACCCCTAAAAGGGTTTCAACGGTAGACGTTCAATCTTCCACTGCCTTTAACAGTGTGGTCCACTTGATGGCTAAATCTATCTTATTTTTCTTCCCAAGCGTTAGTACAAGTTCGCTAAATAGATGGATGGTTTGGATATAACACATACATCATAAAAGGACCCACAAAGGCGGTGGAGATTACAACAGGGAAGAAAAAGAGCTGGTATCTATGGCTACGGATTATAACCGTAGTGATAATCGCAGCCAATGCTTTTTCAATATGTCCTCTACTATACATCGAAGGTCTTTCGATATGTACTTCGATATATCGAATGTCTTTCGATTAATCGAAAAAGGTCCAAAACTGTCCAGCAACTTTGCATAAAAAATCCTGCAATTTTCGATTAATTGAAGTATATTCGATATGTATCGAAGATATAGCTACAGATTATAGCTGTAGCCATAACTGTAGTCCGTAAAAGTCTATGCAAATTTTATTATTTTATTATTTTTTATTTTTTAGTTTTTATTTTTTACATGAAGAACTTTATTCTACTTACAATTTTCTCTTATACATATTTATATAAATATGTATATATAAATTCTCTCTTTTTTTCGTTTATTTCTCTATTCATTCAACAAGAATATCTTGTAAACCAAAATTAGTTACTTGATGTACCCTATATGATTTTGGGGTAGGAGAAGATACTTTAGCCAACTAACCTAGTTATTTTCCAAGAATCCATCAGGTCGATGGTCGAAAATCCATTTCACTCACTTTGCGGTCAATTTCAATCAGTTCGTGGTCATTTCCATGCATTTCACCGTCAATTCCCTCCACTTCACGGACAATTCCATGAATTTCACGGTCATTCCAAACTATTTCGTGTTGATTCACGGTCGTTACGAGGCATTTCGCAGTCAATTCCCTTCACTTCACGATCATTTGTATGCATTTCGCGCTCAAATCGCTTCAAACCATGATCATTCCCATGCACTTCACGGTCATCCCAAACAATTCCGTGTTGATTCACGGTCGTTTGAGGCATTTCATGGTCAATTCGCTTCACTTCACGGTCATTTGCATGCATTTTGTGGTCAATTCGCTTCAAACCTCAAACGATCGTGAATCAACACGAATTGTTTGGAATGACCGTGAAATGCATGGGAATGATCATGGTTTAAGCGAATGACCGCGAAATGCATGCAAATGACCGTGAAGTGAAGCGAATTGATCGCGAAATGCCTCAAAACGACAGTGACAACACGGAATTTTTTGGGACAACCGTGAAGTGCATGGGAATGATCATGGTTTGAAGCGGATAGATGGCGAAATGCATGCAAATGACCGTGAAGTGAAGGGAATTGACCGCGAAATGCCTCAAACGACGTGAATCAACACGGAATTGTTTGGGATGACATGAAATGCATGGGAATGATCATGGTTTGAAGCGAATTGCTGAAATGCATGCAATGACCGTGGAGTGAAGCGAATTGACCGCGAAATGCCTCGAAAGCAGTGAATCAACACGGAATTGTTTGGGATGACAATGAAATGCATGGGAATGATCATGGTTTGAAGCGAATTGACCGCGAAATGCATGCAAATGACCATGGAGTGAAGGGAATTGACCGCGAAATGCCTCGAAACGACCGTGAATCAACACGAAATTGTTTGGGATGACAGTGAAATGCATGGGAATGATCATGGTTTGAAGCGAATTGACCGCGAAATGCATGCAACTGACCGTGGAGTGAAGGGAATTGACCGCGAAATGCCTCAAAACGACCGTGAATCAACACGGAATTGTTTGGGATGACTATGAAATGCATGGGAATGATCATGGTTTGAAGCGAATTGACCGCGAAGTGCATGCAACTGACCATGGAGTGAAGGGAATTGACCACGAAATGCCTCGAAACGACCGTGAATCAACACGGAATTGTTTGGGATGACTGCGAAATGCATGAGAATGATCATGGTTTGAAGCGATTTGACTGCGAAATGCATGCAACTGACCGTAGAGTGAAGGGAATTGACCGCGAAATGCCTCGAAACGACCGTGAATCAACACGGAATTGTTTGGAATGACCGTGAAATGCATGGGAATGATCATGGTTTGAAGCGAATTGACCGCGAAATGCATGCAAATGACCGTGAAGTGAAGGGAATTGACCGCGAAATGCCTCGAAACGACCGTGAATCAACACAAAATTGTTTGGGATGACCACGAAATGCATGGGAATGATCATGGTTTGAAGGGATTTGAGCGCGAAATGCATGCAAATGACCGTGGAGTGAAGGGAATTGACCGCGAAATGCCTCGAAACGACCGTGAATCAACACGAAATAGTTTGGGATGACCGTGAAATGCATGGGAATGATCATGGTTTGAAGCGATTTGACCGCAAAATGCATGCAAATGACCGTGGAGTGAAGGAAATTGACCGCGAAATGCCTCGAAACGACCGTGAATCAACACGGAATTGTTTGGGATGACTGTGAAATGCATGTGAATGATCATGGTTTGAAGCGATTTGACCGCGAAATGCATGCAAATGACCGTGAAGTGAGGGGAATTGACCGCGAAATGCCTCGAAACGACCGTGAATCAACACGAAATTGTTTACCAGATGCAATATCACATCCTCCAGTCCATTATCATATCCTTCTTTGAGCACTTCGATCAATAGAGATTCTTTATCAGATGATGATGGACAATCATTCTCAATTGACCTATACAACAACATACCCTCGATTCCATCACCATCTCCTCCCCCTTCTTCTTTTAAATCGAGCTTCTCGATCAGCGAATGGTGGCCCATCTCCTCCACTTGAAACCCTTCCCCAATCAATAAGATTCTGGTTGCTGGACCATTGAGGTACATTTTCGATATATCGATATTTACTCTATATATACTTACTTCGATATATCGAAATATCGGAGATATAATCGATAATTGCACTAAAAAAGTAGTTCGACGCTGGACATTTTCTGACAATTTTCGATATATCGAAATCTAGTCGATATATCGAGGTATCGATATATCAACATCTACTCGATTATATCGATAATACAATTTAAAAAGTATTTTGTTGCTAGACAATGTGTGACTATTTTCGATCAATCGAATAATAGTCGATATATCGGTCGGTTGTAAGGATGACTTACTAATATTATATCGACTAGATTTCGATATAATCGACAACTTACTCTACCATTAATCGATTAGGTTTCGATTATATCGAAGAGTTTCGATATATCGTGTTCTATTCGATATATCAAAGTGTAATTTTTCTGTTTTTATTCTAATGTGTTTTTTTATTTTATATATATATTTTTTTGTTTTACTTTTTTAGGTTAGCTTGTTAGTACACACCCATGTCGGTACACACTCCATGTTTTCCAAGTTGTGTTCATAGTGTGCTTCTTCTAGTCTCTTAAGTTGCCCGGTCATTTGCATGCATTTTGCGGTCAAATCGCTTTAAACCATGATCATTCTCATGCATTTCACAGTCATCCCAAACAATTTCGTGTTGATTCACGGTTGTTTCGAGGAATTTCGCGGTCAATACCCTTCACTTCACGGTCATTTGCATGCATTTCGCGGTCAATTCGCTTCAAACCATGATCATTTTCATGCATTTCGTGGTCATCCCAAACAATTCCGTGTTAATTCACGGTCGTTTCGAGGCATTTCGCAGTCAATTCCCTTCACTATACGGTCAGTTGCATGCATTTCGCGGTCAATTCGCTTCAAACCATGATCATTCCCATGCACTTCACGGTCGTCCCAAACAATTCCGTGTTGATTCACGGTCGTTTCGAGGCATTTCGCGGTCAATTCGCTTCACTCCACGGTCATTTGCATGCATTTCGCGGTCAATTCGCTTCAAACCATGATCATTCCCGTGCACTTCACGGTCGTCCCAAACAATTCCGTGTTGATTCACGGTCGTTTCGAGGCATTTCGCGGTCAATTCGCTTCACTTCACGGTCATTTGCATGCATTTCGCGGTCAATTCGCTTCAAACCATGATCATTCCCATGCATTTCACGGTCATTCCAAACAATTCCGTGTTGATTCACGGTCGTTTCGAGGCATTTCGCGGTCAATTCCCTTCACTTCACGGTCATTTGCATGCATTTCGCAGTCAAATCGCTTCAAACCATGATCATTCCCATGCATTTCGCGGTCATCCCAAACAATTCCATGTTGATTCACGGTCGTTTCGATGCATTTCACGGTCAATTCCCTTCACTTGACGATCATTTGCATGCATTTTACGGCCAAATCACTTCAAACCATGATCATTCCCATGCATTTCACGGTTGTCCCAAACAATTCCGTGTTGATTCACGATCATTTCGAGGCATTTCGCGGTCAATTCCCTTTACTTCACGGTCAGTTGCATGCATTTCGCGCTCAAATCGCTTCAAACCATGATCATTCCCATGCATTTCACGGTTGTCCCAAACTATTTCGTGTTGATTCACGGTCGTTTCGAGGCATTTCGCGGTCAATTCCCTTCACTTCACGGTCATTTGCATGCATTTCGCGGTCAATTCGCTTCAAACCATGATCATTCCCATGCACTTCACGGTCGTCCCAAACAATTCCGTGTTGATTCACGGTCGTTTCGAGGCATTTCGCGGTCAATTCCCTTCACTTCACGGTCATTTGCATGCATTTCGCGGTCAATTCGCTTCAAACCATGATCATTCTCATGCACTTCACGGTCATTCCAAACAATTCCGTGTTGATTCACGGTCGTTTCGAGGCATTTCGCGGTCAATTCGCTTCACTCCACGGTCAGTTGCATGCATTTCGCGGTCAATTCGCTTCAAACCATGATCATTCTCATGCACTTCATGGTCGTCCCAAACAATTTCGTGTTGATTCACGGTCGTTTCGAGGCATTTCGCGGTCAATTCGCTTCACTCCACGGTCATTTGCATGCATTTCGCGGTCAATTCGCTTCAAACCATGATCATTCCCATGCATTTCGCGGTCATTCCAAACAATTCCGTGTTGATTCACGGTCGTTTCGAGGCATTTCGCGGTCAATTCGCTTCACTTCACGGTCAGTTGCATGCATTTCGCGGTCAATTCGCTTCAAACCATGATCATTCCCATGCACTTCACGGTCGTCCCAAACAATTCCGTGTTGATTCACGGTCGTTTCGAGGCATTTCGCGGTCAATTCGCTTCACTTCACGGTCATTTGCATGCATTTCGCGGTCAATTCGCTTCAAACCATGATCATTCCCATGCATTTCACGGTCATTCCAAACAATTCCGTGTTGATTCACGGTCGTTTCGAGGCATTTCGCGGTCAATTCCCTTCACTTCACGGTCAGTTGCATGCATTTCGCAGTCAAATCGCTTCAAACCATGATCATTCCCATGCATTTCGCGGTCATCCCAAACAATTCCGTGTTGATTCACGGTCGTTTTGAGGCATTTCACGGTTAATTCCCTTCACTGCACGGTCAGTTGCATGCATTTCGCGGTCAAATCGCTTCAAACCATGATCATTCCCATGCACTTCACGGTCGTCTCAAACAATTCCGTGTTGATTCACGATCGTTTCGAGGCATTTCGCGGTCAATTCGTTTCACTTCACGGTCATTTGCATGCATTTCGTGGTCAATTCGCTTCAAACCATGATCATTCCCATGCATTTCACGGTCATCCCAAACAATTCCGTGTTGATTCACGGTCGTTTCGAGGCATTTCGCGGTTAATTCCCTTCACTTGACGATCATTTGCATGCATTTTACGGTCAAATCACTTCAAACCATGATCATTCCCATGCATTTCACGGTCGTCCCAAACAATTCCGTGTTGATTCACGGTCATTTCGAGGCATTTCGCGGTCAATTCCCTTCACTTCACGGTCATTTGCATGCATTTCACGCTCAAATCGCTTCAAACCATGATCATTCCCATGCATTTCACGGTCGTCCCAAACAATTTCGTGTTGATTCACGGTCGTTTCGAGGCATTTTGCGGTCAATTCCCTTCACTTCACGGTCATTTGCATGCATTTCGCGGTCAATTCGCTTCAAACCATGATCATTCCCATGCACTTCACGGTTGTCTCAAAATTGTGTTGATTCACGGCGTTTGACGAACATTTGCGCGTCACGTAAATGTTCGCTTCACTTCACGGTCATTTGCATGCATTTCGCGGTCAATTCGCTTCAATTCCATGATCATTCCCATGCACTTCACGCAACTGACCGTGAAGTGAAGGGAATTGACCGCGAAATGCCTCGAAACGACCGTGAATCAACACGGAATTGTTTAGGATGACCGTGAAGTGCATGAGAATGATCATGGTTTAAGGATGGCGAAATGCATGCAAATGACCGTGAAGTGAAGAATTGACCATATGCCTCGAAACGACCGTGAATCAACACGAAATAGTTTAGGACGACCGTGAAATGCATGGAATTGTCCGTGAAGTGGAGGGAATTGACGGTGAAATGCATGGAAATGACCACGAACTGATTGAAATTGACCGCAAAGTGAATGAAATGGATTTTCGACCATCGACCTGATGGAATCTTGGAAAATAACTAGGTTAGTTGGCTAAAGTATCTTCTCCTACCCCAAAATCATATAGGGTACATCAAGTAACTAATTTTGGTTTATAAGATATTCTTGTTGAATGAATAGAGAAATAAATGAAAAAAAGAGAGAAATTTTTTTTTATATGCTTATATATACATATTTATATAAATATGTATTAGAGAAAATTGTAGGTAGAATAAAGTTCTCCATGTAAAAAATAAAAACTAAAAAATAAAAAATAAAAAGATAAAAAAATTTGCATAGACTTTTACGGGCTACAGTTATGGCTACAGCTATAATCTGTAGCTATATCTTCGATACATATCTAATACACTTCGATTAATCGAAAATTGCAGGATTTTTTATGCAAAGTTGCTGGACAGTTTTGGACCTTTTCCGATTAATCGAAAGACATTCGATATATCGAAGTACATATCGAAAGACCTTCTATGTATAGTAGAGGACATATTGAAAAAGCATTGGCTGCGGTTATCGCTACGGTTATAATCCGTAGCCATAGATACCAGCTCTTTTTCTTTCCCTGTTGTAATCCCCTCCGCCTTTGTGGGTCCTTTTATGAGGTATGTGTTATATCCAAACCGTCCATCTATTTGGCGAACTCATACTAACGGTTGGGAAGAAAATAAGATAGATTTAGCTATCAAGTGGACCACACTGTAAAAGGCAGTGGAAGATTGAACGTCTACCATTGAAACCCTTTTAGGGGTCCCAGAAGTTTTGGATCATTACAAAATTTGTTTTTCCTCTTCATCCATGTCTTTGTGACATTATGAATATATTGGATGGAAAATAAATGTTATGGTGGGCCCTACAATATTTTTAACGGTTAAAATCAATTTTTCCGTTGCTCTTTGTGGTGTGGTCCAGTTGATATTTGGATAGGATTTTTTTTTTTTGATAATGCTCCGAAATGATCTCGGACTATGGATGAACGTTGTGGATATAATAAATACGTAACTGTAGGGCCTATGTAACTCTGATATCTTTTGAACCGTTCGTACAACTCGGAGTTCGAGGAGTGTCAGCGCTCGTCTTCGAGCACCACATATCGGCTTGGAGGAGGGCATTTTCGACCTTTGGCAAGCCTTCCGTACAGCTGGGGCGTACTCTCGCAAAGGAAAATGAGGTGGGCGTAGTTTCCTAAATGGGCCATAAATGGGTCGTACAGTCGCAAATTTCTCAAAAAATTACTCCGGTTGCCTTGCATATCCTGTATTTTTTTTTATGAAAAAGAAGGTTGTGGTGCCTCATGGATAGTACACGTGGTACGTGTGGACGTTAATATGAACATACCAGAAACAAGTAAATACTGATGATGGGACATATCTTGACAATCAAAACGATCGAATGATCTTAACCACACAATCTATTGTTGTCGAATCGATGGTTAAAACTTAAAAATGAATTTGGTTACGTTCCAAATGCCGAGATGAAACTCAGACGGACAAGATGGATTGATTATAGTGGAGATATGCTACATGTTGAATCGTGCATCGAATTCAAATGGTGGCCATCTGTACAGCGGGTGTGACAATGGAAATGAACAAATGGTGGTGAATTATTACGGTAGTCTTGTTTTGTTTTTCTTTCACGGGAAAGTATCATCAAGTCAAAAACACCGAAACCGAATGGCTACTCTCCCTGCCTCTAGCCCATGGCTGGTGTTCGATGCTCTATGGGCCCACACGATGATGTGGATGTTTCATCCATGCCGTCCATATATTTTTACAGATCAATTTATGGCATGAAACCAAAAATCAAAAATTAGATATATCCCAATCTTAAATGAACCACATTACAGGAAACAGTGTTGAATGAGCCTCAACCATTAACAACCTTTAGGGGGCTATAAAAGTTTTGGATCAAGATGATCTTTGTGTTTTCAGTTCATCTGGGCTTGTATGACTTAATGAAGTAAAAGGATGTCAAATAAACGGTACAGTGGGCCTTAGTAGGATTTTAATGGTGGAAATCCAATCACTATTGTTTTCTTGTGGTGTGGTTCACATGAGATTTATATCCCTCTCAATTTTGAGTTAAAATCCTAAAATGATATTTAAAAATTGATGAACGGAATGGATGAAACAGATACATCATGGTGGGTCCCACAGAGCACCGAATACAAGCCACCGTGGTATTCGCAGGGGAAATCGGATTGCGTACTGAGTAACTCAGTACGCTCTTATCGTACTGAGTAAACTCTGATGGGCCCACTGTGGATTCATGTGGTTTATCCGCGCCGTCCATCCGTTTTTTCAGATCATTTTACGGTTGAGCCCAAAACTGTTGTACGTTAAAAGCTCAAGTAGACCATACCAAAGGAAACAGTGGAAGTATTGATTTCCACGGTTGAAATGTTTCTGAGTGTCCAATGATGTTTATTTTTCATCCAAATTGTCCGTAAGATCAGATTGAACGAAGGCAAAACACAAATATCATCTTAATCTAAAACTTCTGTGGGCCCCAAGAACTTTTCAACGGATAGAATTCAATTCACATTGTTTCAGGTGGGGTGGTCCACTTAATCTTTGGATATGATTAATTTTTGTTTTAGTACCATTAAATTAAATGATAAAAGGGATGGACGGAGTTGATACAATGCATGAATAATGGTGGGCTCCACAGACTATACTCAGTGCGCTAACCGTGCTGAGTTACTCAGTACGCAATCCGCTTCCGTGGCAGGGGGATTGGGAATCCGTTTCCCAAGGACACAAGTTGTCGTCCTCAGTACGATGGAATGCACGTGATCTGAGCCTTCCATCAGATGGACCCGAGGTGTGGATGGAAGCGGATTGGCTGGTGTACCACACACCAGCTATATAGCTGCTGTAAGTACCCGTCGTGCGAAGACGAGCACTGACCCTCCTCGAGCTCCGAGTTGTACAAACGGTTCAAAGGAGATCAAAGTTACATGGCCCCCACAGTGATGTATTGATTATATCTACACCATTCATCTATTTTTAGAGCATCATCCAAAAAATGTATCATATCCAAAGATCATCTCGACCACACCACAAATAACAGCGGAGATAATGATTTTCACCGTTAAACAATTCGTAGGGCCCACCATGACTTTCATTTTCCATCCAATCTGTTCATAAGGTCACAAAGACCTGAATGAAGAGGAAAAACAAATTTCATATTGATCCAAAACTCCTGTGACCCCAAAAAGGGTCATAATGGTAGACGTTCAATCCCCCACTGCTTTTTGCAGTGTGGTCCACTTGATAGTTAGATCTTTCTTATTTTTCGTCTCAAGCCTTAAGACGAGCTCGCCAAATGGATGGATGGTGTGGATATAACACATACCTCATGATCAGACCTACAGAACTTACTGATGTCAATACAACAACTATATAGCTGGTGTGAGGTACATGAGGTGGATGCGGTTTGGCTAGTGACGCTGCCACGAGCCAGGTAGCTAGTGGTCGGTGCTATGTGGACCCCATCATATACATTTTTTTTAATCTAAGACATCCATCCATTTTGAAAGATAATTTTAGGGCTTGATCCCAAAAATGAGTAGGTATAAATCTCACGTCCACTTGATATTTGGATTAAGCATAAAAACAATAACAGCAATCCACCAGTTTCTAATCTTTTAGTCCATCAAATTTATTAAAACGTTGAAGCGTAAGGATTTATTGTAATTTACGGTATTGGCTTAACATTTGTCAGTATTATCTTAGTTTACAAAATAGAAATATGTAATTAACATGTACAAGAAGGAACCCAAGTCCTTGATTTTGGGGGATTAGGTTGTGTAGAAACTATAATCTTCGAACAATGGATCCTAGTGAATGGACAGAAGAGGAGATAAATATGTTTGCTATTATATTTGCATCTGCGTTAGCAGCCATGGCGCGCAGCTGGAGAATATTGTCGCAACTATCTATTTCAGAATTCACCTAGGCGTGCGGATAATGAACGAGCTTGAATCATCAACGGAATAATTAGGGCTTCAGACAACAAATGCATATCCCAGTTGAGAATGTGGAAGACAACTTCTTTCCACCTAAGCTCCATACTACAGGATAAGAATAAATTGACTGATGCGAAGCATGTAAGAATGGAAGAACAACTTGTGATGTTCCTCTATACTTTAGGACATAATGTGTGTAACAGATTGATTGGACATCGATTCATGCGGTTCGGTGAAACGTTTAGTTGTTATTTTAATCAGGTTCTAGATGCAATAGTGTCTTTATACCCAGTCTATGTACAACTACTCGGTCCAGAAACTCCACCTGAGATTATCAGTAATCCGAATTGGAATAACTACTTTTAGGTGAGTACTTTTTCACTTGATTTGCAATTTTGCAGTTGAAGCTATTGTGTTTTTTTACTTTATAATATATATATATATATATATATTACATAATATGCACTTTAGGATTGTATTAGTGCAATATATGAGACACATATACTTGCATTTGTTCCTAGTAATGAGAATGGCGTCTACCGTAATAGAAAATGGGTAATTTCTCAGAATGTAATAGTGGCTTGTGATTTCGATATGAAATTCATCTACATGCTTGCGGGTTGAGAGGGATTTGTTTCAGATGCACACGTCCTACAAAGTGCTTTGACTAATGAACATGATCGTTTTACCGTATGTCAAGGTAATGTTACATATAGACTAACGTCTCTTATCTGATAAATTACAGAAACTCAACTCTGATTGAAACTTACTCGACTATACGTTGTAAGGAAATATTATGTAGTTGATGCTGTGTATGGGCATTCTCCTGGATTTATGGCTCCATATCGAGGTGTGCTTTACTATCTCAATGAATATCGTATCGGACATAACCATGCAAATGCGAAAGAGCTTTTCAATTATCGCCATGCACAACTCAAAAACGTTATTGAGCGTTGCTTTAGGGTATTAAAGGTTAGATTTCCCATTATAAAGACAGTTCCACATTACCCTGTAGTCACATAGGTCAAGATTGTGCTCGCTTGTTGTGTTCTTCACAATTTTATTCGTTCGTCAAGAGATGACGAAATTGTGGATGAGGATGATACATCAAGAGATGGTGATGTATGAGTGTCTCCATTAACGTTGGAGAATTATGCTATTAATGACGATCGTAATGTGCTTAATGCCACTCAGACGGAGAGAGATGCATGGCTGACATTTCGTGACAGCATTGCACAAAGGATGTAAAATGATTTTAGTACAGTGAGTCAAAGGGTATAAGTTATTTATCAATTTTGCAGAATGTAACACAATCGCAACCTAAGGATTGTTGTTTTCTTTTGCCGTATACAATGTCGCGAATATGGTACTGGATTTAGGTTGATAGTATATTACTCATTGTACATTTTTATCATCGCATTCACAGTCAATATTACAATGAGTGTTTTGACCACTTTAGATTTTTGATCCATTCCTCTCATGTGGATTGTGCAAATATTTACTTTTTTTTTAGATAGTTGAAGATTCGTCCTCAGCAGCTTCAATGCACGTGAGATCTCAACCGTCGACACCCACAAAGCGGACTGGAGGATGTCATGCAACAACACTAAAAAGGACACCAAAGATGAATACGGGAAAATCAGTAGATGAGGCACATTCCTCTGGCGGTATACTTCGTTGGACAGATGACATGGACAACCGCCTTATCGATAATCTGATGGAGCAGGTTGCAAATGGGAAGAAGTATGGACATGGTTTTAAGAAGGAGACGTACAAACCTGTTGTTAACAATATCAGAGATAAATTGGGGGATCATTCTCACATCGAAGAACGTCATTAACCGCTTACGCATTGTAAAAAAAATTTACTTTACAATTCGGGATTTACGCAATGCTAGTGGTTTCGGGTGGGATGATGGTTTAAAGGTGGTGATCGCAACGGATGATGTTTGGGTAGACTACATAAAGGTTTGTAGAAATATTCTTTTTCAAAAGTGTAAATCGATTTAAATTATAATTTAGGCCGACTATATTTCCCTTATCTTGACATTTATTATTCTTTTTTTCTTAATAGTCACACTCGTACGTACAACATGTTCGTGGTAAGCCGTAGTACATTTTTGGGGACGATCGTGCTACTGGTAAAAGATGTGCAACCGAAAATTATAGTTTTAACGTGGTTTCTTTTGATGGCTTAAGGGATCCAGATGATCTGATGACACAGAAACCTCAATTACATATCAGTTGGTGTTATATTTGATGATTTTGGGGACAGTAGCCCAAATATACAATGGTCGTGGGACAGTCGTGAAGGCGCCAATATACCATATTCGACTCCACCAGCAAAGGGAAACAACTCCAACACTACAAACAGCACGCAGTGCAAACTCTAGGAAGAGGTCGAGGGCTACTCGTCCAAAATATGTGATTGGTCACGGTTTGATCGACATGACTGAAGCTCTGCAATTGATTGTGGCAAATATGTTAAAGGGAAATAATTTTGCAAGAATGACTGTTATCATTCCTGGAGTGGTTGGATGGGCTGAACGGGCAAGAAGTACTTTGCGTAACAAAACTATTTTCCAAGAAGGAAGAATACGGTGCTGCTTTCCCTAACTTGCCTAATCATAGGAGGTTGAAATTTCTCCAGATGTTAATGAAGTCCAATCAGTGAAGCCCTTGGGCTGCCGTATGAGAAAATGAAGAGTTTTTACTGGATGCACCTATCACAAACATTTGATGCATGGTTTCTTTTTTCTTTTTGGACGATTCGACATTATGTTATGATGTTATCTTTGAGATTTTAGACACTTTGCTATGCTTGTTAAATTTTTAATAGAGATAGTACTCTTATCTGTTTGTGATAGTTATTGAAAGTTTTTATGTTACATTTACTTCCAAATAGTATTTTAAATATGTTTTTAAAGTTCATCTAATGTCCTGTTTCAATCCCTCTAATGTCTCTATTTACGGTAATATTCAAATATATATCTGTTATCTAATGAAAGTTTAATATATATATATATATATATATATATATATATATATTAGATGGGAAAAGTCTATATTGTATTCAGCGGAAGATGACCTGGTATTTACTTTACATGGGAGGAATGTAATGCCGAAGTAAATGGGTTCCACAGGGCGCTATTCAAATCATACAAGTCATAAGAAACGACGATCTATGCATGGAAGGTTTTTTGTACAAAACCACAACATCCAGAGATGCCAAATGGTGAATCCCCTCCTCTGAGTGGTGATGATAACAGTGGGGTTATACATCAAGCGTTGCATGGTCATGAATTTCAAATTAATCATATTAGCTGTCAAAATACCTTAGATTATGGGGCCTCAACTTTAAACCACCCACCTCTGAAGGCGGAGATCAGTTAAACGAAGACGACAGTATTACACTGCTGTTTTTATTAGGCGTATTACTTGTCATTATGGCGGTTCACCTAATCTCTCTGAACCATTAAAGTTATAGTGGTGGATGTTCAACATGCATGATTTGTATCATGTTGATGTAAATCATGTTTTGACATTCTTGCTATGTCTTGGCTTTTTTGCTTTGTAATATCTTAATTAGTAAATTGATATATCAGGTTTTGATAAAGAAACCTGTAAATATTGAGAGCCACTTTGACTGTTGAAGAATATTATCATATATGGTCTGCATCTTTGTACAGTATACGCTAGTTTCCAATTACAACCGTTGGGGCTGATGAATCTTGAATCTAGACCGTTCGTCTGCTGAATCTTCCTTTGGAGGGACCTCACTCCGAACAACATGGGCACACGTTCAACTGAGTAGTGTCCCAGGATTGGCCGATTGAAGCTTCCAATACTAGAATTTTTTGCAGAGTGGTCCATCCAAAATGAGATGCAACAGAAATATTGCAAACACGTGTTGATTTATCCCAGGAAGCATGAACATTGCAAACACATAGGAATGTACAACATGCAACTCCAGCTGACTATTCATACAGAAACAGAAACAATAATTTTGCCTCTGTCGCGATTAAGGATCCAACAATAATTATAACCGTCCATGTGAAATTATTGAAAAATCAGGCGCAACCAACACCATAATATAAAATAAATGAATACCACATTGGGAGATGATATGGTGTAGCCGCAAGAACCAGAATAGGACAAAGCAGCTCTCTGCGTTTCTTCCAACTCGGTTACAAATCAATTTGAACCGTTCAACTACTAGGAATCGTCATGGATGGACTATGTTTTGAAAATCGCATCTATCAGAAGACCAAAACAGTCACTTATGTTTACTTTCTAGCACTCAATCTTGACCATTAATCGTTTTTGTTTCTTACCGTATATTTTAAAGCCACTGTTTGGATGCCTAGGATTATCCAATCTATGCTTTTCTCTAATCAATTTCAATCTTGGGTCCCACTGGATGGACAATCCTGATTGAAAGATAACCCTGCCATGCGTAATATAGCTATATATATGGCTGAAATGTATTACGGTTATCTGCGCTCTGCCGTATCATCTTCTCACCACCATTGGAGAAAATCGAGAAAACTGAGCGCGCCGATTAGCTAATGAAAGGTTGAGTAGCGAGACTCGCTACCGAAACGACGTCACCAAGTTCCGTGGGCCCCACCATGATGTATGTTTTTTATCCACACCTTCCATCCATTTGGAGAGATCATTTTAGGGCAATATCCAAAGAATGAGTTAAATCCAAAGATCAAGTGGACCCCAGCACAGAAAACAGTGGGAACAGTGACGCCCACCGTTAAAAACTTCTAAAGGCCACAAAAGTTTTAGACCAAGCTGATATTTGTATTTTCTCTTATTTCATGTCTTTTTAAACTTTTGAACAGGTTGGATTTCAAATAAACATCATGATGGGCCTTAGGATATTTTCAACGGCAGGAATCACTCTCCCTGTTGTTTTCTGTGGTGGGGTCCACTAAAGAGTTTTATCTGCCTCATTCTTTGGCTTATGACTTAAAATGATATCTCAAAATGGATGGACGGTGTGGATATAACACATAAATCTTAGTGGAGCCTACAGAACTTAGTGACGTTACTTAAATACTCGCTACTCGACCTGTCATATCTAATCCACGTTGAGGAGAGAGTGTGCCCCACTGATCATGGATCCTGCAATACCCTTCTGAGACGGTGGTGGATTTCCTCAATGAGAAAGCTCTCCTCACAGAAGGCCTTTCAACCTTCCGGGAAGAAGTAGAAGAGGAGGAAGAAACGGTGTAGTTCCTTCTCAAAATCAGCCGAAACCTCTGCCCATCATCTTCTATCTTCGCTTCATCATCGGCGGCTAACGGTTCACAGGAGTTTTTGCAGGAGGAGAGAGGGAGACTCATCTCTGAAAAATCAACGGATCTTGATCCGGTGGGATTGAATCCTATGATCTTTGTATACCCATCCATGGTTTTAGGGGAAGAAAAGAAATGGTGGAGTAGCTGAATTTTTTGGATGCAACACATACGTCATGGTAGCCCTGACGTTACTTCAGTAACGCTGATGTAATGGCTGTAATGACCGTTTTTACCGTGCTCATGGAAGGCAACAAAACACGATCACCCAAGTACAATTTCCGCCGACACGGAAATGTAAGTAATCATTAAGTACATTTACATGTAATTACCTAGAAGAAACGGAAATCAAACACGCCCTAAAATGATTTAGGAAAATGGATGGACGGTATTGATAAACCATGCATCACGGTGGCCCCTTAGAGCCCCAAGCCTCTTCCGAGCTCTGGACAGGTGGAGGTAGTAACTAATACGCGTTCGTTTTTTAGGCTCGTGCCCTAACATGAGCTGGCAAAATGGATGGACGGCCAAGGTGGGGCCCACAGATCACCAACTGGTATCGTTAGTCTGCAATCCGCGTACATAAAACAAGGAAAGTCAAGGAGAGAAGATATTATCTCTTATCTACGGCGCCTGCACCGGTCCATGATTGATTTCAGAGGCCGCTGCCTATTTTTGAAAAGATCCCACCTGCGTCTCCCACTCCTTCACTCAACTGCGGAAAGGCCTTCCTTCTTCCTCTCTTTCTCCCATCTTCTGACCATGGCCGAGCTTCAACAGCTGCATCTCCGAATCAAAGGTCAGTCGCTCCTCCGAACTTATCTTTTTACCTTTGGATTTTTCGAAATTCTCTATCACACTCTCTCGTCTTTTTGGGAAACCTGGAACGTTTCTCAGTACTAGTTGCAAATTTCTACCAGAAACGGAGCTGAATCCTCCACAACGTGTTTTAGGCGTACCCAAGCTTTGTGGTGCCACCATGTTGTATATCCTGTACTCTATTCTAGGCCATGGAAAAAAAAAAGAAAAAGGCGTGGATTGGGTATTATCCCCTCCGGGACCTAGCTAGAGACGTACGGTCCTGTCAGGGGATCTGTGGGCCCACCGTAATGTATATGTTTTATCCACACTGTACATCCATTTTGACAAATCATTTCATTGCATGAACCCAAAAAAAGAGGCAGATTGAAGGCTCAAGTGGACCACATCACAGGAAGCAGTATGGATTAAATTCCCACCGTTGAAAACTTCCTACGGCTCCACCGTGATATTTATTTGCCATCCAACCTGTTCATTAGGTCACAGAGAACTCTACGAAGGAAAAACATTAATATCAGCTTGATCCAAAACTTCCTTCTGTGCCTTGCAAGAAGTTTTCAACGACACTGGAAAAAAAAGAAGCCAGATACATTAATCTCAAGTGGGCCACACTAAAGAGAGCAGAATTGATGGATGGCAAGCATAAGTTTGTGTTTGGACCACCACGGCATGTTTATTTCATCAAACTAACGGGTGAAGTGAAGATTAAAAAAAAAAAAAAGAAATCCGAAAAGTGAGGCCGTCCATACCACGAAATTAGCGGTTTTGGGGGTAATTTTATATTGTTTCCATTGGGGTGGCCCGCGGAAGTTTTATGAAGGGCTGATATCATGCATGCACAATTCTCAAATAGGAGTGGATTCACATACACAATATTGATAGAATTTGATTAGATGGTAAGCTGATTTCAATCCTCAAGTCCCAGATCCACGGAACAAATTCGGACATGCTTTTGGTGGTTCTATATCTAACAATAGTTCCATTCAAATCTTGCCATGCACATTCAGGCCCCGTTTGGCCGGTCGGATTGGAAGGGATTGGATGGTATTGGAAGGGATTGGAAGTCAAATCCCGGGATTGGCCTGGCGTGCCAAACAGAGTCGGTGATCTGATCCCAATCCCATGTATCTCAAGACAATCCGCTGACAACACCATCATTACATTTAAATCCTATCCAATCCACCCTACTCTTTCAAATTTGGCCTGGAACGTGTTTGGTTCGAGAGATTAGAAGGGATGAGAAGGTTTAATACCGGGATTGGCCGGGCGCGCCAAACAGACTGGATATAGCAATCCAGGGATATATCAATCCCATGGATCTCCAGACAATCCACTGACAACACCATAATTACCTAGAAATCCATGCCATCCACCCTAATACCATTCAATCCCTTCCAATCCACCCGGCCAAACGGGCCCTCAGCAGTACAGGAATTGACAATACCCAATGAAGTCCTTCCATTAGGATGTTTAGGATAGTTACGATGGTGAGCAGATTCGGTCAGGTCAAGGTCCCATCGAGTTTGGTCAAGCCACGGCCATGGAGCCTACCTTGATCTGTGCATTGTGTTTCCAAACTCTTTTTTTTTTTTTTTTTTTCTCAGCTCATTTTAGGACGTGCCTAAAAATGAGGGCAATCCAAATCTCAAGTTGACCACACCACATGAAATAATGGTGATTGAATGCTTGTGGGCTACAAAAAAATTGGATCAACATGATACTTTTGTTTTCCCTTCATCCAGGAATGTACGGCCTTACCAGCCGGTTGTATGGCAAATAAACATTATGGTGAGCCTAGAAAGTTTTTAATAGTGGTCATTCGGTCACCATTGTTTCTTATGGTGTGGTTCACCTAAGATTTGGATATGCTCCAATTTTCGGCTCGTCTTAAAATGAGTTGACAAATGGGTCATGAATATACAACACATGCATCAAGGTGGGCCCCACTGTTACAGTCACAACCTCACCCATGAAAGATGGAGTTTGGTGAGGCCATGAGGTGGGAAGATTTGATTGGTCCAACTCATGTGATGTTGGTAGGGTAGCTGGCTGCGGATTTGGTACTACCCCTACTAGGACCTAGACAGAGATGGACCGTCCTGTCAGGGGATTTGTGGGGCCCACTGAGATGTATATGTTTTATCCACATTGTCCATCCATTTTGACAAATCATTCTAGGGCATGAGCCCAAAAAGAAGATAGATTGAATGCTCAAGTTGATTGCTCAATAATTAGTAGGGGAAACTCCTACCATTGAAAACTTCATGGGGGTTATAGAAGTTTTTTATCAAGCTATATTTGTGTTTTCCCTTTATACCATCCATGTGACCTTATAAACAGATTGATGACAGATAAACATCATAGTGGGCCCTAAAAGTTTTTCAACAATAGGAGTTATCACCAATTACTATGGTGTGGTTGGCTTGAGTCTTATATCTACCTTCTTTATGGCTTCATGCTCTCTCGATGTCATGGTAAAGCATATATATCAAGGTGAGGCATACAAAGCCCCTGACATGACATCTCTAGCTAAGTCCTAGGGAAGTGCTCAATCCACACCCAGGGTAGCTACTGGCGCAACTTTGTTGGATCCTTGCATCCATTTTTGTGGGTGGATCCCTGATTGTAGTGCCTTACATCCATGCTGTCTATCTATTTTGATAGCTCATTTTAGGGCATGTTTCCAAAAATGAAATAGATCCAAATCTCAAGTGAACCACAACACAAGAAATAATGGTGATTGACCATTCAAAACTTCTTGTGGACCACAAAAGTTTTTGGTCAAACTGAAATTTATGTGGTCCTTTAGCTAGTTCTTGGTGACCTTATCAACAAGTTGGACAATTCCACTGGATGTTTGGGAAGAGTGGAAAAGCTTGGAAGTAGGCTAGATGGAATCGTATCGGGTCTGGTGCTAATATCACTCAATGTTAGCAAGTTTTGTAGGTCCCACCATGATGTGTGGGATATATCCACACCGTCCACCCATTTTTCGAGATCATTTTAGAGCATGGGCCAAAAAATAGGTAGATCTAAAGCTCAAGTGGACCCCACCATAGAAAGCAATGGGGATTGAATACTTACCATTGAAAACTTCTTTGGGGCCACATAAGTTTTGGATCTGCCTCATTTTTAGGCCCATGCCATAAAATGAGGTTACAAAACAAACGAACGGTTTAGATATAACACGTGTGTTATTGTTAATAGTTTCAAATGATGGTGGGTATATCCTTTCAACGTACCACCGTATTACAAACAAAAAAGGGTATTAAGCTTATCCCATGCTAACAGGGAACAGTCCCTGCCATGGGTAATAGTGATGTTTTTTGAATCCCATCCCACCTAATACCGTGGGATCGGTCCGGCCAAACAGGCCCTTAATGACCGTTTTTACCGTGCTCATGGAAGGCAACAAAACACGATCACCCAAGTACAATTTCAGCCGACACGGAAATGTAAGTAATCATTAAGTACATTTACATGTACTTACCTCAAAGAAACGGAAATCAAACACGCCCTAAAATGATTTGGGAAAATGGATGGACGGTATTGATAAACCATGCATCACGGTGGCCCTGGACAGGTGGAGGTAGTAACTAATACGCGTTCGTTTTTTAGGCTCGTGCCCTAACATGAGCTGGCAAAATGGATGGACGGCCAAGGTGGGGCCCACAGATCACCAACTGGTATCGTTAGTCTGCAATCCGCGTACATAAAACAAGTAAAGTCAAGGAGAGAAGATATTATCTCTTATCTACGGCGCCTGCACCGGTCCATGATTGATTTCAGAGGCCGCTGCCTATTTTTGAAAAGATCCCACCTGCGTCTCCCACTCCTTCACTCAACTGCGGAAAGGCCTTCCTTCTTCCTCTCTTTCTCCCATCTTCTGACCATGGCCGAGCTTCAACAGCTGCATCTCCGAATCAAAGGTCAGTCGCTCCTCCGAACTTATCTTTTTACCTTTGGATTTTTCGAAATTCTCTATCACACTCTCTCGTCTTTTTGGGAAACCTGGAACGTTTCTCAGTATTAGTTGCAAATTTCTACCAGAAACGGAGCTGAATCCTCCACAACGTGTTTTAGGCGTACCCAAGCTATGTGGTGCCACCATGTTGTATATCCTGTACTCTATTCTAGGCCATGGAAAAAAAAAAGAAAAAGGCGTGGATTGGGTACTATCCCCTCCGGGACCTAGCTAGAGACGTACGGTCCTGTCAGGGGATCTGTGGGCCCACCGTAATGTATATGTTTTATCCACACTGTACATCCATTTTGACAAATCATTTCATTGCATGAACCCAAAAAAAGAGGCAGATTGAAGGCTCAACTGGACCACATCACAGGAAGCAGTATGGATTAAATTCCCACCGTTGAAAACTTCCTACGGCTCCACCGTGATATTTATTTGCCATCCAACCTGTTCATTAGGTCACAGAGAACTCTACGAAGGAAAAACATTAATATCAGCTTGATCCAAAACTTCCTTCTGTGCCTTGCAAGAAGTTTTCAACGACACTGGAAAAAAAAGAAGCCAGATACATTAATCTCAAGTGGGCCACACTAAAGAGAGCAGAATTGATGGATGGCAAGCATAAGTTTGTGTTTGGACCACCACGGCATGTTTATTTCATCAAACTAACGGGTGAAGTGAAGATTTAAAAAAAAAAAAAGAAATCCGAAAAGTGAGGCCGTCCATACCACGAAATTAGCGGTTTTGGGGGTAATTTTATATTGTTTCCATTGGGGTGGCCCGCGGAAGTTTTATGAAGGGCTGATATCATGCATGCACAATTCTCAAATAGGAGTGGATTCACATACACAATATTGATAGAATTTGATTAGATGGTAAGCTGATTTCAATCCTCAGGTCCCAGATTCACGGAACAAATTCGGACATGCTTTTGGTGGTTCTATATCTAACAATGGTTCCATTCAAATCCTGCCATGCACATTCAGGCCCGTTTGGCCGGTCGGATTGGAAGGGATTGGATGGTATTGGAAGGGATTGGAAGTCAAATCCCGGGATTGGCCTGGCGTGCCAAACAGAGTCGGTGATCGATCCCAATCCCATGTATCTCAAGACAATCCGACAACACCATCATTACATTTAAATCCCATCCAATCCACCGTAATCCTTCAAATTTGCCTAGGACGTTTGGTTTGAAGGATTAGAAGGGATGAGAAGGTTTAATACCGGGATTGGCGGGCATGCCAAACAGACGGGATATAGCAATCCAGGATATATCAATCCCATGGATCTCCGGACACCACCGACAACACCATAATTACCTAGAAATCCATGCCATCCACCCTAATACCATTCAATCCCTTCCAATCCACCCGGCCAAACGGGCCCTCAGCAGTACAGGAATTGACAATACCCAATGAAGTCCTTCCGTTAGGATGTTTAGGATAGTTACGATGGTGAGCAGAATCGGTCAGGTCAAGGTCCCATCGAGTTTGGTCAAGCCACGGCCATGGAGCCTACCTTGATCTGTGCATTGTGTTTCCAAACCCTTTTTTTTTTTTTTCCAACTCATTTTAGGACGTGCCTAAAAATGAGGGAAATCCAAATCTCAAGTTGACCACACCACATGAAATAATGGTGATTGAATGCTTGTGGGCTGCAAAAAAATTGGAACAACATGATACTTTTGTTTTCCCTTCATCCAGGAATGTACGGCCTTACCAGCCGGTTGTATGGCAAATAAACATTATGGTGAGCCTAGAAAGTTTTTAATAGTGGTCATTTGGTCACCATTGTTTCTTATGGTGTGGTTCACCTAAGATTTGGATATGCTTCAATTTTCGGCTTGTCTTAAAATGAGTTGACAAATGGGGCATGAATATACAACACATGCATCAAGGTGGGCCCCACTGTTACAGTCACAACCTCACCCATGAAAGATGGAGTTTGGTGAGGCCATGAGGTGGGAAGATTTGATTGGTCCAACTCATGTGATGTTGGTAGGGTAGCTGGCTGCGGATTTGGTACTACCCCTACTAGGACCTAGACAGAGATGGACCGTCCTGTCAGGGGATTTGTGGGGCCCACTGAGATGTATATGTTTTATCCACATTGTCCATCCATTTTGACAAATCATTCTAGGGCATGAGCCCAAAAAGAAGATAGATTGAATGCTCAAGTTGATTGCTCAATAATCAGTAGGGGAAATTCCTACCATTGAAAACTTCACGGGGGTTATAGAAGTTTTTTATCAAGCTATATTTGTGTTTTCCCTTTATACCATCCATGTGACCTTATAAACAGATTGATGACAAATAAACATCATAGTGGGCCCTAAAAGTTTTTCAACAATAGGAGTTATCACCAATTACTATGGCGTGGTTGGCTTGAGTCTTATATCTACCTTCTTTATGGCTTCATGCTCTCTCGATGGCATGGTAAAGCATATATATTAAGGTGAGGCATACAAAGCCCCTGACATGACCATCCATCTCTAGCTAAGTCCTAGGGAAGTGCTCAATCCACACCCAGGGTAGCTACTGGCGCAACTTTGTTGGATCCTTACATCCATTTTTGTGGGTGGATCCCTGACTGTAGTGCCTTACATCCATGCTGTCTATCTATTTTGACAGCTCATTTTAGGGCATGTTTCCAAAAATGAAATAGATCCAAATCTCAAGTGAACCACAACACAAGAAATAATGGTGATTGACCATTCAAAACTTCTTGTGGACCACAAAAGTTTTTGGTCAAACTGAAATTTATGTGGTCCTTTAGCTAGTTCTTGGTGACCTTATCAACAAGTTGGATTTCAAATAAATATTTTGGTGGCCACGATGAGTTTTTAACGGTGGGTATTCAATTAGCACCATTTCCAATGGTGTGGTCCACCTAAGATTTGAATTTATTTCATTTTTTAGATCATGTCCTAAAATAAGCAGTCAAAACACATGTACAAGCTGCATAGATTGCCTTTTCCCAGCCATAGAAAGTTCTTGTGGTCGGAGGCTATAATGAGCATGAATAGATGACTTTGAGAAATCTACTTTGTTCATCAGTTTCACCATCTCAGGGCAATGGTAAAATGGTAGGCAGATTCAAAACTCAAGTGGGCCACACTACAGGAAACAAATAAAACGAACATATCCACCATTGAAACCTTCCTAGAGTTATCATGATACTTATATGTCATACAAACAGTTCATAAGCGGTGTACACTTCAAGATAAACTGTAGGCACAAATATCATCCCCACGCACACCCCCATACACTCACGCTTGTGGGATATCACAACCTATATATACTCGAACCCTTGATCGGGTGTTGAAGGTCCCGATAGTGTAGCTTCCGATTACTGGAGCTTATGGCAATCTGGGGCGTGGCCCACCTTGATGTTTGTGTTGTACGTCCACTCCGTCCATCAGATTTTTTGGCTCATTTGAAGGCATGTGTAAATCTCAAGTACACCACACCATGCCAAACAGAGGTCATTGAACGCCCGCCCATCGTCAAAAACTTCTTAGGTCCCATGGTAATGATTATTTGCCATCCAACCTTTTGATAAGGTCAGACGCAGAAGTTTTAATGGTGGGAGTTTAATCCCTACCGTGTGGTCTACCTGACATTTGATTCTGCCTCATTTTTGGAACAATGTCTTAAAATGAGATGCAAAACGGAGATACAATAAATACATCGAGGTGAGCCACAAGGTCAGGGCCTTACACACTAATCCGTTTCCCCGGGGCCGCAGGTACGTACTCCACCGACGGGGCTGGACCAATCAAATCTTGCCAGTCAAAGCCTCGGTATCCGCCCCCGGACCCACCTGTGTATTGCATGGGTCCCAATTTTCGTCATGGACGATTTTGTTCGAGTCATCACTATGAAGCTCACCATTCGGAAGATTTGATCTTTCCCAACTGTCTATATACGGTAGGGCCCATAACATGAAAGTCTACATCATTTGGAAACTATGCCAAGTGGCCCATCATCATCAACAATTATATTTGAATTACCAACACACTAATGCTCTCCTCTCTTTTCCTTTCTTAAAGAAGTCCAAGAAAAAGAATCCCCCAAACATGCAACTGCCATCACCAAACAACCCCACACAAGACTAAGACACTGGCAATGGTGGCTCATGGTAGCTCTCAACATCACATTCATCCTCTCCGGCCAAACCGTCGGCACTCTCCTCGGAAGATTCTACTACGACCAAGGCGGAAATAGCAAATGGATGGCTACCCTCGTCCAATCCGCAGGCTTCCCGATACTCCTCATCCCCCTCTTCTTCTATCGCTTCCATAATTCTTATTCCACAACAACAACGACCATAGCTGCAGCGACAGCACCACCTTCCTTTTCTACCCTTGCATTCATCTATGTTTCTCTCGGCCTACTAATGGCAGGCGATAATGTAATGTATTCATATGGACTCTTTTATCTCCCAGTCTCCACCTACTCACTCATTTGCGCGACCCAGCTCGCTTTCAATGCTGTCTTCTCTTACTTCTTCAATTCACAGAAGTTCACTTCCCTCATATTCAACTCCATAGTCATCCTCACCTTCTCCGCCTCCCTCTTGGCGGTCCGCTCCGACTCGGAGGGTCCCAATGGGATGTCAGCCGCGAACCATGCGATTGGCTTCCTATGCACCCTGGGTGCATCTGCTGGCTTCGCACTCTGGCTATCCCTCACCCAGCTTTCATTCCAGAAGGTCCTCAAGAGGGATACGTTTGATGTGGTGCTTGAGATGCAGTTCTACACGTCGGCGGTTGCTTCCTGTGCGTGTGTGGTGGGGCTCTTTGCGAGTGGGGAATGGAGGCGGCTGGAGGGGGAGATGGTTGGGTTTGATAAGGGAAGGGTGGCTTATTTGATGGCCTTGGTTTGGACGGCTGTGGCTTGGCAGGTTTGCTCTGTGGGTTTGGTGGGCATGGTCTTTGAAGTTTCCTCACTCTTTACAAATGTGATTGGGACCTTGGCATTGCCGATTGTACCAGTCCTTGCTGTGGTGTTCTTCCATGACAAGATGGATGGGGTGAAGGTTATATCTTTGCTGATGGCTGTTTGGGGATTTCTATCATACATCTATCAGCATTATCTTGATGATTGCAAGTCTAAGAAGACTACAACAGCTGATGTGAGTGGAGTTTCTGATGGTGCTACTGCTTGAGAGAGATTTGTATTGAAATGGTTGATGAGATCCAAGCCTTACATCAGGTGGGTCTCTTTGTCAAGCTGCATTAGACCCAAATTTCAGGTGGAAGGTTGATGTGAGATCCAAGCCTTACAAGTTACATCAGGTGGGTCTCTTCGTCTAGCTGCATTAGACCCAAATTTCAGGTGGACCCACTCTCTGGGTGGGCCACAATGTTAGAAACAGTAGGACAACTTTGAAAAACTGGGAGCATTTTTATTTTTTAAATTTCTATATCAGGTGTCCATTTGTTTCGTAAACTGTGGCCGATCAAATGAGTTGACCAGGTTGATTTTTTAAGAGGGCTGGGGAATCTACATGGTGGGTCACACCTGCTGATGGGTGGCTTTGATGTCACCCTCATATTTCGTGGTGGCACATAAAATGGTGAGTAGATGAACTGCTTAGTACCCGTATGTGTGCTTAACAAGTCTTGTTTAATTAAACTTGTTTGATGTTTTATGTATGAAAATCTCAAAATTATTGTTTTTGTCCTCTGACTAATCTGCAGCCCATGGTCATCCATGGTGGTGGTTAGATTGATTAATGGTCTAGATGTATGTAATAGCAGGGGTGGCAATGAGTCAGGTTTGGATTGGGTTGAGTTCAGCCCAAGACTGGCCTGTAAAGAACGGGCCAATGAGTCAGGTTTGGATTGGATTGGGCTATCGTGAGAGTTGCTTGCGCAAAAGCTGTCTCATCTCTTTGAATATATATATATTTTTGGTTGGACTTGATGTTTCATCTTTGAGAAATGCTCACACACAGCTAGCTGGGGTTAAATAGGGATAGAAAACTCTCTCTATAAATATATAATGGCTGGTAAGGAGAGATTATGTATACTATATCCTACATAATAAAGATGTGGACACATGTTAAAGTTTCATATCGTTAATTTATTAAATATGGTCCACTAATTAAGTATTATCTACCAAAATCATTAAAAGATACTAAATACTTGAGTTATGGTCCACTAATTAAATTTTACCTACCAAAATTATTAAAAATTACTAGTTACTTGAGCTACTTATGCAAGTAAAATTTGTACTGTTGTAATGTATTTTTAACAATCCAAATTTCTCCTAACAAAACCTTAACTACTAATTAAGGAAAAGAAATTGGTCCACTGCATGCTTACAAAGGTACTTTCCTGATCAATAGACCAGATCTCTTACATATTTGATGCATTATCCGACTGGATCACTTTTTTAAAACTCCAAACTATAATCTCTAGTGTGTGTTAGAAAATAGCCTCTCTCTCTCTCTCTCTCTCTCTCTCTCTCTCTCTCTCTTGTTGGACGTAGGCCGGTGGGGCCCACTGGTGAGCAATCACTAGTGGGTGGGTCCCATAAGTTTAGGCATCTTCCGGCCTTTCTTCTCTCTCGCATTAAGAAATACGATAAACCGAGAGTATACAGAGAGATACTGTGTGCACTATAATTTGTCCATCTTAGCTTGTCCTTGGGACGATCTGATCCATAGATCGCAATCCGGGGCCACTATATACCGTAGGATCAGAGGTGTGAATAGTTCCATCTACTCCAGTAGTAGATAGGCGGGCCGTTGAAGCACCATTCTTCTGCTTTGTGAGGGTTCCAAACTTCGTGTAGACCGTCAGATCTTGAGGGCTCACCTTCCGCGCTTCCCAACATCTCTCTCTCTCTCTCTCTCTCTCTCTCTCTCTCTCTCTCTCTCTCTCGCTTTTGGTGGGAACCATGATGTGTACTTGAAATCCAATCTTAATAGAAATTTAGCAGCTAAAAAACAATTGGATTAGTGATTCAGCTTAGCCAAATTAGGAAAAACAATGGGTGATTCAGCTTAGTCATCAATTGCTTCATTCATCTAAGGACAAAAAAATTAGATTGATACAAGGTTAGGTAGGGCCACACTAAAGGAAATAATTGGTAGAGGGACCTCTATGATTGATTTTTATGGGGTCTACTATTATTTTTATATAGAATCTACTCTAACTATTAGCTAAATCATGAAAATTTATGCCTTGATACAAAAATATTAGGCCTATACATGATTTATGTGGGCAATACCAAGTTAAATAGTTTGGATGGTAGCCGTTCCCATACACAATGTTTCCACTCATGTGGCCCACGCGAATCATGATCGTTGCTGACTTTTTATTTTTATTGGTAAATCTCTGTCACACACTATAGTGGATTCACATACAAGTTACGGTGGGGTCCACCCCAACTAACCCCTTCTTAGTCTGGAAGCGGTGTGGGCACATGGCGCATGTAGAAGAGCCCGGCCGTCCTCGAGGCTCCTAATGGATGGTACCAAGTAGGGAAAGAAAATCAAAGTTACGTGGGCCCCATTGTGATGTATTTATATATTATATTTATACTTGTCCATCCATTATACCTTACGAACAGGTTGGATGAAATATAAACATCAAGGTGGGCCCTAGAAAGGTTTCAACAGTAGGTGTCATTAACACCGCCGCTTTCTGTGGTGTGGCCCACTTGAACCTTATATCTGCCTCATTTTTGTTACCCCAGCCTAAAATGACATTAAAAAATAAAAATAAAAATAAATTCATGGACAGTGATTATAAAATCCATACATCACAGTGGTCCTAGCCTCTCCATATCTTGGAACGGCCAGGGGAAGTACCCAATAAGCGCCTGATCTCGGGCAAGCAGTGTGCAAACCGAAGCAACTGGTCTCCTGCAACAGGTCATGCATGCGGACAAAGACCTGGTCTCTTGCAAACGGTGTCCCCCTCGATGAAATATAGATGAAATCCACCCTGACCATAAGATGTGCGATGGAACTTTATTTGTAAAGCTTAAAAAATCAATCACATCCAAGATTTAGGTGGGCTGTATGGGAGAAAATAGTGTCTAGACACTCACCATCCAAACATTTTCACTTGGTATGATATCTATAAATCGCATATAAGCCTAATATTTGGTCCACAGGCATAACTTATCGTGAAGCAGCCACGAGCATAACTTTTTTTTTGGTTAGCACACCCACTTTCAGTTCACACTCCACTGTTAGCCACCCCACCAGGAATCGATGCCAAGACCTCAGTGTTGAAACGAGGTATCTTTCACTCAGTCTACCACTTGAGCTATGGATCAGGGTGTGGCACATGCATAACTTATCATGAGGCAGCATATGTTTAAAGTGGATATCATATAAACAACATGGTGGGCCCTATTAAAAAATTAAAATTGTTTTATTTTCTTGGCTTATATACATTCTTATCAAAGTTGTTTTATTTTCTTGGCCTGCATAAATTGCATAACGGCCTAATTTTTGGGCCTTAAACACGACGAATGCTGACACAAGTACTAATGGTTGCAGTGGATTGTGCATAAACATGACTGTGGCCTTGTAAAGATCAGGGGTTAGCGTCCCCTCTCTCATTGTTTCTCTTGGTTTGGCCTGCGCCTAGAATCACAAATCCGTTTGGATTTTAAGATCCACGGATAAATTTCTATCATTCCCATAATGGTTGGAGTAGATTTCATGTGCACATCACGATAGACCCCGAGCTCTCTCTGTCTAATTTCGCAGTCTCTTTGGTGCGGTTAAGAGAGAGTTTTAAACAGAGAAAAAGATGATGGCTTTGACCATGTGATGCACCATATGCCAAAGAGACCTGGTCTGTTGAATAGGTATGACACCCTGTGAGAATATGGTGGACCAAAATTTTGTTTCTTCTAATCAAGAGTAAATTATTTTTGGAGAAATTTGGATTGGTTAGAAATGCATTACAATATTTTAAATTTAACTTCCATGTGTGGCTTAAGTAAGTATATTTTAATAAATTTTAGTAGATGATATCTAATTAATGAGCCTTATTTAATGAAGGATCTTTGATACGCATTACCATCCTACTTGTATAGTTCATGGCATTACATAATCTTTTAAAAAGAGTCATTTTTATCATTTTATGCATAACAAGCTAGCACAACTGACTCTGAAATGCTTCTAACTGTTTAATTTATGTGTGAGCATTTCTCTTTATCTTTTAACCTTTTTATTTCATTCTTTTGTCTTTTTCTTTCTCCTTGATGGATGCCGCAGCCTTCGTCTCTCTAGCTTTGTGATTTTCTCCGCAAGTAAAGTTCATAAGCAGTCAAACTCCTTTGCATATATAAGTGGCCTATTAGGTTTTCCAATTACAACGGTAAATGGGTGAAAATGGATAATGGTTAACTACTCTTGTAATTGTGTTTTAGTATCATGTGCATTTGACTGCAATGATGATTTTACTACATTGTTTGTTTCATATAGAAATTATACTAAAATTAATAGTTTTATAATATGAAAATGTAATATTAATATTGATTGATTAAGTAATTTACCTATTTCCTCCGTGTAAGTTTGAATATTGATTTATGAGCTATAATTAATGTTTACACAAACACATGAAATGATAATAATGGCTATTTACTTTGTTTTTCATGAGAAATTGGAAAACCATACAGGGCCAAAATGTGAAGTCTGCATGCAGTATAGTATTTATAATCATGACCATACAATGAGAGAGGGTCATGATAAGATGGCTCATTTACTGATTTCTCATTGCATGGTTTATACAACAAATTTAGAATAGTAGAGCAGACACCTATTTTCCAAAGCTACCATAAAACAAGGACTCAAGATTGCATACTGACCCTGACTCTGCTATGTGGCCCCTACCATGATATATATGTGTTTTATCCACTATCCATTTTTGAGCTCATTTTAGGACAAGACCAAAAATGAAGCGTATACAAATCTCAAGTGGACCACACTGTAGGAAACAATGGTGATTGAACTCCCACCATTAAAAAACTTCCTAGGGCCCACTGTAATGCATATTTGCCATCCTATCTCTTGTTTAGGTCATCGACCTGGATGAAGGGATAAGAAAAATATCAGCTTATCCAAAACTTGTGGCCTCCAATAAGTTTTTAACGGTGGGGAGATTCAACTGCCACTGTTTCTGGTGGTGTGGTCCATCTGAGATTTGGATATGCCTTATTTTTAGGCTCATGCCCTAAATGAGCTGGCAGAAAGAATGGACTGCTTGTATAACACACATGAGTCATGTGATACATCATGTGGGGCCCACAGAGCACCTGCTAGCATTGTCAGTATGCAATCAGCCTTCATAAAATGAACTTAGTTTGGCTAGTGACCCCAACACCAGCCAGCTAGTTGGTGTCAAAGTTCTGTGGATCCCACCATGATCTATGTGTTTTATTGACATTGTATATCCATTTTGCCAGCTCAATTTAGGTCGTGAGTCAAAAAATGAGATGGATCCAAATCACAGGTGGACCACACCATAAGAAATAAGTGAGGATTTAATGGTTATAGTTGAAAACATTTTTTTTGGGGGGAGGGGGAGGACCCGTGGCTAGCTTTGGATGAAGTTGATATTTGTATTTTCCCTTCATCCAGGTCCATGTGACCTTACCAACATGTTAGACGGGATAAGCTGATATTTTTATTTTCCCTTCATGCAGGTCCATGTAACCTTATCAATAGGTTGGATGACAAATAAACATTACACTCGACCCTGAGAAGTTTTTGATGTTGTGTGAGGACAGGGCCGCAGCTAATCCGCTCCCTCGAAGGTCACAATTTTCATTATCTGATCTTTCTCTCCATCCACAGTAGGGCCCATCACATGAAAGTCTGGATCATTCAGACACTAATACAAGTGGGCCCATCATCATCAACTATTAATATCTTTGATTACCAACATACTAATCCTCTCCTCCTTTTGTTTTATCCAACCTTAAAGAAGTCCAAGAACAAGAATCCCCCAAACATGCAACTTCCATCACCAAACAACCCCACACAAGACTCCAACACTGGTCATGGTGGCTCAAGGTAACTCTCAGCATCATATTCATCCTCTCCGGCCAAACCACCGGCACTCTCCTCGGAAGATTCTACTACAAAGAAGGCGGAAATAGCATATGGATGAACAGTTTCGTCTCATCCGCAGCCTTCCCGATCCTCCTCATCCCTCTCTTCCTCTATCGCTTCCTTAACACTCCTTCCACAACAACAACAACGACAACAACAGCAGCGAGAGTGCCGCCTTCCTTTTACACCCTCGCAGTCGTCTATGTTTCTCTCGGCCTACTAATGGCAGGCTATAATGTGTAATGTACTCATGTGGACTCTTGTATCTCCCAGTCTCTACCTACTCACTCATTTGTGCGACCCAGCTCGCTTTCAATGCCGTCTTCACTTACTTCTTCAATATTCACAGAAGTTCACTCCACTCATATTCAACTCCATAGTCATTCTCGCTTTCTCTGCGTCTCTCCTGGCGGTCCGCTCCGATTCCAAGGGCCACAACAGGGTGTCCGCAGCGAACCATGTTATCAGATTCCCTCACCCAGTTCTCATTCCGGAAGGTCTTCAATAAGACCACGTTCGATGTGGTGCTTGAGATGCAGTTCTACATGTCGGTCGTTGCTTCCTTTGCGTCCTTGGTTGGCCTCTTTGCGAGTGGTGATTGGAGGCAGCTGGAGAGGAAGATGGTTGGGTTTGATAAGGGAAGGGTGGCCTATGTGATAACCCTTTTTTGGACGGCTGTGGCTTGGCAGGTTTGTAATGCGGGGATGGTGGGCCTGGTCTTTCAAGTGTCCTCACTCTTCACAAATGTGATTGGGACCGTGGGATTGCCCATTGTACCAATCCTTGCGGTGGTGTTCTTCCATGACAAGATGGATGGGGTGAAGGTTGTATCAATGCTGATGGCTGTTTGGGGATTTCTATCATACATCTATCAGCATTATCTTGATGATTGCAAGTCTAAGAAGACTACAACGGCTGATGTGAGTGAAGTCTCTGATGGTGAGCTGCTGCTTGAGAGAAATTTGCATTGAAATGGTTGATGAGATCCAAGCCTTACATCAGGTGGGTCTCTTTGTCTAACTGCCTTATACACAAAATTCAGGTGGACCCACTCTCTAAGTGGGACATTGTTAGAAACAGTTGGGAGTACTGCTTTGAAAAACTAGGTGGAGTTTTTTTTTCCCTTATTTCTTTCTTTTTTACCATAAGGCGTCCTTTTGTTTTATAAACTGTGCGGCACATCGGATGAGGTAGATCAAAAGCTCAGGGGAGTTTGTCCGGCTTTCGGCCTGTAGGCCGGTATAAAAGCCAAAAGCCTCCAATGTTATATTGGAGTTATTTAATACTCTGGCAGGACGCTTGATGCACAGACACTTGTAATTGTACACGCGCCATGCATTAACTCAAATCAAACTGACTAAGCAGTGAAAACCACCGTTTCCCAGATGCAGTCCCAAAGTCAAATTCGTTGAAAGCCTGCATGATGTGAGCACGTTTCGTGCGAAAACGAGCGCCGACGCTCCTCGAGCTCCAGGTTGTGCGAACGGTTCAAATGAGATCAAAGTTACATGCGCCCACAATGATATATTTATTATATCCACACCGTTCATCCCATTTTGGGAGATCATTTTAGAACATGGCCCAAAAACGAATTACATATAAATCTCAAATTGGCCACACCAAAAAACATTTATATGCCCACCGTAACGTTTATTTTACATCCAATCTATTCGTACCGTTACATAGATATGGATGAATTGGAAAAACAAATATAATATTGATCCAAAACTTCCGTGAGCTCAGAAAGGATTTCAATGATAGACGTTCAATCCCCCACTGCTCTGTTCAGTGAGGTCCACTTCATATTTGGATCTGTCTTACTTTTCGGCTAAAGCCTTGATAAGAACTCATTAAATGGATGGGCGGTTTGGATAAAACACATACCTCGTGATGAGACTCACAGAACGTCAACACACTGGCTAGGTCGGTGGTGTGTGGTACACCAGCCAATCCGCATCCGCCATTTATATATTTTCATTTTAAACCGTCCAATCAATGTCAACCAAAACGATAGTCACGTAATCAAATAAGCATAATGTTTGATTCATGATATATCTAGATGTGACCCATAACTTGGACGGTTTAATTTTGAAGTACTTGTAAGCACTTATGCAATTTCTAAGTAATTTCAAAATGGCTGTGTATCATCCATCGCACTAGCTAGAGTATCGATCGAAGTTAGTTCTCTATTTTATTAGATGGAAAATGGACCATCTCATCACGTAACAAATACAAGAATGGGTCCCTGGTTCAGTCATCAAGTCCCTCGGCTCCTTTGTTTTTTTCGTAGCATAGTTTTTTAATTTTTATGTTATTATTATTATTATTATTTTTTGGTTGCATGTGGAGATACAAACATTGCAAATCATTGTCGTTAGTGCATTTGCATCAGCGATACGGTTAGATCGAATGCAGCCACTTCTCGTTTTCCACACTAACCTGTATGCATGGATCTTTCTACCAATGCATCTTGGCATGGATCTTTCTACCAATGGTGCAGCTTCTGCAGCTTGACATGTGTCAGTTGATGAAGAACAGAAACAGGAGAGGGAGTGTGAGAGAATTGGAAGATGATTCCTTCACAAGCGTGGGTACTCCTGCATGTGTCTCGTCAACATGCGTGGGTTTCGAAGAGGAAGTCCTTAATTTGTCCACCCATACACAACACGGAAAACTGTAGTTATTGAACAGCACCATTAAAGACATCCCAGGGCCAGTATTTTATATTCAATGCCGCACGTGTTAACAAATACACGTATTTAGTCAAACGTGAGGACGTTTAGAATGGGCATACCAAACTGAGTTTAATTCAACACGTGCGACGCACATGCTGAGATATAAACCGATTAAGACTGTGTATTGGTGAAGAACGGCCCTTTTTAAATCAGGAGACGATTTTGAAGGGGATATGGTTTATTCTTCTAAATGAGAATATTTTATCCTATGCTAATGAATTTTCTTTCAACTTGATAACGGGTTTTTGTATTTATCCATAGTGCAATAATAAATGGAAAATATTTAAACTAAAGGTTAATACTATCAATTTTATTGATTTATAATAAAAGCTCAGTATAATTAGCAGATAAACAAATAAACAAAGAAATAAATAAAAAAATAAATAAATAATAAATATTTGTCATCGCCCATATAAACAAACATTTGAGGTGGATAGTGAGTACGATGTGACAGGAGTGTGATATTTGAAGTAAGGACTCAATTGATCAGAAATTCGATGACGGTAGGTCGTGGATATTTATACTACTCCCATGCCTACTGTAGCAATGGCACTGGACAACAACAATTTAAATTTATTCTAAACTTCAGACATTTTGCAGCATGGTTGGACAGGTGTAAGATTTTAATGTTAAATTAAGGTAAGATAGTGTTGCATTGTGTAGAGATATTGTATTTGGTGTGGGTCCTGAGCTCTTCATCGCATGCTCTTTATATTTACAGAGCATACGTTCAAAACAATCAAGTGCAGGGTGTATATATGAGATTAGGGGTGTACACGAATCGAGCTAGCTTAGTTGGCTCGCTCGACTCAACTCGAAAAAGCTCGAATCGACTTGACTCAAACCTGAGTTCGAACCGAGTTGAGCTGATTTTTGGAGCTCGAAAACAAGTTCAAGCTTGCCCCAGCTCGACTCGGATCGAATCCAACTCCAACTCAGCTCGACTCGACTCGGTGCAGGGGTATATATACCCTTTAAAAAAAAAAAAAAAAAAAACCCTACTGCTCTAACCCATTTTTCTTGCCTGCACGACTGGTGCCCCTAAACCCTAACCCATTTCCCTTGCTCGCACGACTGGCACCCCTAAATCCTAACCCATTTCCCTTCCTGCCCAGCGCCCCTAATCTTTACTCCTCATCCTTTTCCTCCCTCTCTCTCTCTAGTCTCTCCCTCCTCTTTGGCTCGCCCTGTTTAGCACGCCCCTAATCTTCTTTTCGAGTTTTGATTTTCTATACAATGGATAGAGAGAGAGAGAGAGAGAGAGAGAGAGAGAGAGAGAGAGAGAGAGAGAGAGAGAGAGAGAGAGACCTGCTAGAAATGAATAGGATTTCTCCCAACGAGATTTACAGATGGAATGAACCAAGCTCGGCTAGAAGATTTCGCCCCTAATCGTCTTTCCGCTTGCAAATGTTGTTCTTCTTGATGATCTTTGCAGCATCAGCTAGAAGATTCCGCTCTGAAACGCTCATGCAAGGAACCAAGCTTTACAAGATCAAGAGGTTTGTGCCTTTCTTGTTGTACCGAAAATCAATGGATGTTGAAGGTGCAGTCCAGGTGTTTGTGGAAATGCCTCAATGGCGAACTCGACTTGATCTTGGCTCGAACTTGGCCCGAGCTGCTGATTGAACAGAGCCGAGTTGAGCTGAGGTCGATTCGACTCGATGTATACCCCTATATGAGATGTTTAAGATGCTACATGGATGCTTATGGTAAAACAACGGCCAACCGACCAAGGTTTCGGGTAGACTTGTTGTGATTATATCATCAGGTCTTAGAGCATACACCCGCCAGTTAGATACGATGGAAAATGAATACAATGTATATGCTAAAACGACAATTAATTGACTGAGGTTTTTGATGGGCAAGATCCGATTATATTTACAGGCCACAGAGCCAATCAGATATGTGAAAACAATGAAAATGCACAATAATGTTGATATATATTGAATTAATGCTTATAGTTGAAAACATTTATTTTATTTTTTAGGGTGAGGACTAGGATGGGTGGAGAGTTTTGGATCAAGCTGATATTTGTATTTTCCCTTCATCTAGGTCTATGTGACCTTATCAACTGGTTGGATGGGATCAAGTTGATATTTTTATTTTCCCTTCATCCAGGTCTGACCTTATTATCAAGTTGGATGGCAAATAAACATTATAGTGGACCCTAGGAAGTTTTTAATGGTGTACGTTCAATCAATACTATTTTCCTATGGTGTGGTCCACTTGAGATTCGGATCGGCCTCATTTTTGTGCTCATGCTCTAAAGTGAGCTGAAAACTTTGATGAGCAGTGTGAATAAAACACATACATCATGGTGGGGCCCACTGAGCAGAAAATTTTGATGGACCGCCTGAATAAAACACATACACCATGGTGGGGCCCTAGGAGCTTTGACACCAGCTAGCTCGCTGGTGCTGGGTCACTAGCCAAACCCCGTCCCATAAAACAAGATGGTATGATATCTCTTATCCCCGGTTGCACCTGTGCATGAATGACTTGAGAGGCTGCCGGCTCTTAAAAGGTTCTACCACCCTCTTACATTCCCCACTCTAGTGCAGTAGAAAAGCCCTCCTCCTTCCTCTCTTTCTCCCGACCTCTGACCATGGCCGAGCATCAACAGCTGCATCTCCAAATCAAAGGTAATCAGTCGCTCTCCCAAACTCATCTTTTCTGTTTAGATCTTTCGAATTCTCTCTTTTGTTTTTTACTTGTCTTTTTGAGAAACTTTGAACGTTTCTCATTACAAGTTGCAAATTTCCACCGGATCATTAACGGACCGGAATCCTCTACAACACTTGTTTTACGCACCCAAGCTACGTGGGCCCCACCATTTTGTATATTCTATACTCGATTCTAGGCCATCCACTACTCAGGTGGGCCACTCTAAAGGGAATAGTGGGAATGCCATGCCAACCACATATAAGTTTGTGTTTGGAACCGCTGGCCTGTATCTTCATCAAAGCCATTAATCATATGTAACTAACTAGGGTGAAGTGAAGATTAAAAAATAGCTTCTTCCAAAAAGTCAGGCAGGTTACACTGCATAATTTAGAGGTTTTATGAGTAATTTCACATTGTTCCATTGGTGTTGCCCATCGGAGTTTTCTATCAGGCTCATATTTTTCTTGTATGGTTCAAATAGAAGTTCTCGCCTGACGCATGGATGGTATAGTCTCCACAGAGCTCGGGTGTTTTACCTGGTGCTGTGTAAAACTGCAGTTATAGACGATTCTAGTCCGATCTGAACCGATCATCAGGTGACCTCAACCTAGGATGGCCCACGTCCCAAAACTCCGACCAACTAGAGAATCTTTTTAAGGAATTAGAATGGCCAAAAAATATCTAGGTGACCTCAGCCATTTCTTTCTCTAAAAGCCTTCCTATACCCTGTAGAGAGGGCGACTTGCTGCGAACCGGAAACAGCAGTGGGGCGACCCTGATCGCAGGGCCCACCTCAACGCATTCATTGGATATCCACGCCGTCCATCTATTTTGACAGCTTATTTTAGGCCATGTTCCCAGTAATGAAATAGAGAAAACCTTTAGGTGGAACGTATCACAGGAAAACAAGTGGTTATTGACTATTAAAAACTCTTTGTGGGCTTCGAAAGTTTGGATCAATCTGATATTTGTTTCTTCCTTTTATCCAGGTCTGTTTGACCTTATCAAAAGGTTGGATGGTCAAAAAACATTAAGGTAGAACCTAGGAAGTTTTTAATAATGGGCGTTCTATCTGTGGTGTGGTCCACCTGAAATTTGCATCTTCTTCATTTTTGGGACCACTCTCTAAAATAAGCTGGAAAAACATATAGACGGCATGGATGTACAATGTACAATGCATGCATCGATCGAGGTGGGCCCTACTGTCAGATTTCCACCCACATAGCTGGTTCCCAGTGGCAGCCAAGTCGCGCTCGCTTGTAAACATGGTTAGGATTGTCAGATGGTAGTTTTTTACTTTTGGTTATGGCCTCCGGACGATTAGTTTGAAACCGGTATATCGTTGCCACGTGTACTAAAATCATGTCATTGATGAATTAACGGAGGGGAGGAACTCTCACCATAATCGGACAACGACTACAGAACGACGGCCTGCAGGCTGCCAAAGGCAGCAGTTGCCCGAGCGAGTTTGCAATAATGGGGTGATGGGACCCACCTGTGTATTGCCGGGTCCCAACTAAAAACAGATGCACCTGATTGCTTTCATCTTTGGCTCGCTAGTGATGAGGCCCAATTTGTGTGCAGACTAGAAATAGAGATGGATAGCCTTTTTTACCTAACACATGCAATAGCCAGATTTTTTGGCAGCTCATTTTAGTGCATGAGCTCAATCGATGTATTTATTATATGTCCACACCGTTCATCCATTTTGGCAGCTCATTTTAGCACATAGCTCAACAATGAAGAAGACCCAAATATCATGTGAAACACACCATCGATTGAATGCGCACCATTGAAAACTTCCTACGGCTCACCGTAATGTTTATTTGCCATCCAATCTGTTGATAGGTCTTATAGACTAGCTGAAGGAAAAAATAAAATAAAATGTCAGCGTGATTCAAAACTTTTGTGGCCCACAATAACCTTTTAATAGTTAATCATGACTGTTTCCCATGGTATGATCCATTTCAGATTTGTATATGCTTCATCTTTTGAATCATTCCCTAAATGATACGGAAAAACGGATGGACGGCGTGGACATACAATACATATACATCAAGGTGGGCCCTACAGTCAGGGCTGCACATGTAAGAATTCTATAAGGTGGGCCTTATTGATCAACGGTCTGGATTGTCTTAAGGGTTGGATAATGTGATCGGGTATACCAGTGGCCCCACTAGGTTGTGATACATTCATAAATTCGTGTAAAGGATGAGTGATATAACTGTGATACACACACAGCATCAGTCCTATTGTATCTTCTCTAAGGGTGTAATGAGAGTAAGACTCTAGCAATCCACTTCAGCATCCCTATTTACAGTAATGGCTGGCGTCCCAACTAGGTAAGCCATCTATTCCTTCGTATCTTCGTATCCAATGCACGGAAGTTCATTCGGCTATTCCGCATATAGTATTACAACACAATGTTGGGTGGGCACCGGCCTCACCTAATCCCCTCCCTTTAAGGTCACAATTTGCATAATCTGATCTTTCCCAACCGTCCATTCACAGTAGTGCCCATGACATGAAAGTATGGATCATTTGTACACTAAGCCAAGTGGGCCCATCATCATCAACTATTATCTTTGATTACTAACACACTAATCTTCTCCTCTCTTTGTTTTTCTTACCTGAAAAGAAGTCCAAGAACAAGAATCCCCCAAACATGCAACTGGAATAACCAAACAACCCCACAGAAGACTCGAACACTGGCAATGGTGGTTCATGGTAGCACTCAACATCACATTCATCCTCTCTGGTCAAACCGTAGGCGCTCTCCTCCTAAGATTCTACTACAACGAAGGTGGAAATAGCATTTGGATGGCCACTTTCGTCTCAACCGCAGCCTTCCCGATCCTCCTCATCCCCCTCTTCCTCTATCGCTTCCTTAACACTCCTTCCAAAACAACAACAACGACAACAACAGCGGCGAGAGTGCCGCCTTCCTTTTTCACCCTCGCAGTCATCTATATTTCTTTCGGCCTACTAATGGCAGGCTATAATGTAATGTACTCATATGGACTCTTGTATCTCCCAGTCTCTACCTACTCACTCATTTGTGCGACCCAGCTCGCTTTCAATGCCGTCTTCACTTACTTCTTCAATTCACAGAAGTTCACTCCACTCATATTCAACTCCATAGTCATTCTCACCTTCTCTGCGTCTCTCCTGGCGGTCGGTTCCGATTCCGAGGGTCCCAACGGGGTGTCCACCGCGAAGCATGTGATCGGATTCCTATGCACTGTGGGTGCGTCTGCCGGCTTCGCGCTCTGGCTATCCCTCACCCAACTCTCATTCAAGAAGGTCCTCAAGAGGGACACATTCGATGTAGTGCTCGAGATGCAGCTCTACACGTCGGCTGTTGCTTCCTGTGCGTCCGTTGTTGGCCTCTTTGCGAGTGGGGAATGGAGACGGCTGGAAGGGGAGATGGTTGGGTTTGATAAGGGAAGGGTGGCCTATTTGATGACCTTGGTTTGGACGGCTGTGGCTTGGCAGGTTTGCAATGTGGGGATGGTGGGGCTGGTCTTTGAAGTTTCCTCACTCTTTACAAATGTGATTGGGGCCGCGGGATTGCCGATTGTACCAGTCCTTGCGGTGGTGTTCTTCCATGACAAGATGGATGGGGTGAAGGTTGTATCTTTGCTGATGGCTGTTTGGGGATTTCTATCATACATCTATCAGCATTATCTTGATGGTTGCAAGTCTGATGGTGCTATTGCTTGAGAGAGATTTGCATTGAAATGGTTGATGAGATCCTAGCCTTACATCAGGTGGGTCTTTTTGGTCTAGCTGCCTTATATACACAAATTTCAGGTGGACCTGCTCTCTCTGCGGGCCACAATATTAGAAACAGTTGGACTGCTTTGGAAAACTCGGTGGAGTGTTTTTCTTTCTTTCTTTTTTCCCATCCGGCGTCCATTTGTTTCATAAACTGTGGCCCATCTGATGAGGGAGTGTGTCCGGCCTTCGGAAGCCAAAAGCCTTGTCTTTTACAGTGGAGTTATTTTAATACTCTGGCAGGACGCTTGATGCACAGGCACTCAGAATTGTACACGCGCCATGCATTAACTCAAATCAAACTGACTAAGCTGTGTAAACCACTGTTTCTAAGATGCAGTCCCAAAATCAAATTCGTTGAACCATCCTAACCTCAGATTTTGTTGAAATAGGATCATTTAGATATTTTCATTTATAAGCATCCAATCAATGTCAACCAATCCGATAGTCACATAATCAAATGAGTATAATGTTTAATTCATGATACATCTAGATAAGACCCGTAACTTAGTTTGACTTTGAAGTACTTGTAAGCCACTTATGCAATTTCTAAGTAATTTCAAAATGCCAGCGTATCATCCATCGCACTAGCCAGAGTATCGAAGTTACTTTCCTGTTTTATTAGATAGAAAATGTACCATCTCATCACATAACAAATACAAGCATGGGTCCTTGGTTTAGTCATCAAGTCCTTCAGCTCCTTTGTTTTTTTCGTTGCATCGTTTTTTAATTTTTTAATTTTTTTTTGGTCACACGTGGAGATACAAACATATATAGCTGCTCATTATTGTCAATGAGTGCATTTGCATCAGGGATATGGCTCGATAGAATGCAGCCACTTCTGGCTTTCCACACCAACCCAACCTGTATGTACGGATCTTTCTGCCAATGGTGCGGCTTCTGCAGCTTGACATGCGTCACTTGATAAAGAACAGAAATAGTAGAGAGAATGTGAGAGTTGGAAGAGGATTCCTTCACATGTGACGAGGGAGGGACCTGATGAGGTCTATCACCGTATTTCTCACGGATAACTATGAATCCATGGAGTTCTCGGATTCCTCACATAATTTCATCAAATCCACTGGGGATAAAATAGAAATAATTTTTAATAAATTTAAAAATAAAACGATCAATGATTAAAAAAATAAATTTACAATCCTTTAAATAATGAGCTCAAACCTAAGATGGAGTTTTAGAATCAAACTCCCTAAAAATGTGACTTACTATAAATGGTAAACTTACTATTTATAAACGGTCATGATTCAGACTAGACTTCATAATTTTCAGCCAAAAATAGTAAGTGTCCAATTTGGCCTACTGACATTATTCTCCTAATTTTCTAAGCCACTTTCATGTTAGGCACGACTCCTAGAAGTTAAAGGATTAAAAATCATGATCAAATTAAAACTTACTATTTATAGTAAAAATGAAAATAAAATGGACTTTCGACCTTTAATCTGATGGAATCTCGCAAATCAGGCATGTGGAACCTAGCATGGTAGGGTTGGTTGGCTAAAGTAGCTTCTTCTACCCCAAAATCATATATAATATGTCAAAAAACTCATTCCAATTAGTGAGATATGAATATTTTAAGGTTCTGATGATCCTGATCATTTCCTCCTCCGATTAGGCCTTCTTCTAGTCTATCTTTGCCATGAAATTGTTCGCAACCCGCTCTACATCATGTGGGTTCTTCTGCATGTCTCGTTAACACGTGTGGGGCCTCGAAGAGGAAGTCCTTTATTTGCTCACACCACATGGAAAACAGTGGTGATTGTACACCCACCATTAAAAAAGTGAGCGTAGTTAGAATAATATGAGCATGCTAGAGTTGTCTTTGACTCGAGTTTAATTGAACACTTGTGACCCAAGCACTGAGATAGACCGATTAAGATTGGATTAGTGAAGATTAGCCACTTTTTTAGTTACCAATTGTTACAATGATTAAACAATTTAGAAGGAGATGGTTTATTTTTCTAAATGAGAATCTTGTCTTAAGCTAATGACTTTTCTTTCAATTACAATAACATGCCTTTGTATTTCTCAATAGTACAATAATGAATGGGAGTTATTAAAACTAAAGGTTGATAATAGTGCAATTAGCAGATAAATGAATAAAAGATAAATACATGTTATTGCTTGTATGAACAAACAATCGAGATGGATGATTGGTAGGATGTGATCAATGTATGATATTCGAAGTAAGAACTCGGTTTCAACAATGGTATGTCGTTGATATTTATACTACCCCCATGCCTACTGCAGCAAAAGCACTGGACAATAATGATTTAAATATATTCTAAATTATAGACATTTTGCAGCGTGAATAAATAGAAGTGGAGGATTTTAAAGCTAAACTAATATAAGACAATGTTGCACTATGTAGAGATATTGTGTTTGGTGTAGGGTCATAAGCTTTTCATCGCATGTTACTTATATAGATCGAGAGGTAGCAAACCCTCTTGGATTTCCTGGTATAGGATCTTTGACGATTACGGGATCAAACCATTTTTAGATTTATTCGCAAGTGTGATTGTAGAGATCCCTAGATATTACGAGGTTAGTCTCCTTGGACTCGAATCCTTCGTAATCGCCGCGAAAGAACCAATCATCTGTAGAAAGATCTCTCATTATGGTAAGATTGTGTGAGATGGCCTTACCATGTATATCCATATTATGATAAGATTCTCAGTGGATTTTTATAAACTTGTAGGGCATGCTGCTTTGACCACACATGCTACCCATATTAGGGCCACATGTTGCTTGTTGTAGTGTCTTATCGGCAAATGTGCATATGGGTTTGTGCCATTTTGCTTTTGGTAGGTGACGTGCCACCAAAGGATATGGGGCAAAAGATATCCTAGCACATGGCTTACGAAGAGAGCCATGTAGAAATGCATTTTTTTTTTTTTTTTTTGGTGAGCTGGTCCATTAACGAATAGTGGCAAAAGTCAGAACAATTCGAATGGTCCCAAGCTTGATAATAGGAATAAAGGTTTAAATCGTTTTCATCCGGTTGATGATAACCATTTGTGACAAGGCGAGCCTTCAAGCGTTCAAGAGTCCCATTAGAGTGAAAGTTGGTCTTAAAGACCCAGCGGAAGCCAACAACGTTATTGAAGAGGAGCAAGGGACTAAGTCACATGTTTGATTAAAGGAAAGTGCATGGAGCTCCTCTATCATGATAGCCCGCCAACCATCATGCTTCAAGGCTTGGGTTCAATAGGCGCATCAATGCGGACCGTTGAAGTAAGAAGGTATTTCAGATTCGGTTTAAAAATCCCATCTTATGGTATGGTCCACCTGATAATTGGATCTGCTTCATTTTTGGAACAATGCCTTAAAATGATATGGAAAAATATATGGATGAATGGCATGGATACATAATACATACATAAAGGTGGGCCCTAAGGTAACCCCACGGCAAGGGCCACACAGACTTGAGTAAGGGCCAAACCGACTTAGGTGAGGCCGGGGTCTCACCTAAAGACTTTCGTAATGGGAAGCTAGGTGGCGCAAATCACGATGCTTGTGAGAAATCCATTCTGTCCATCTCTTTTTCTGGATCATTATTAAGACATTGATACAAAAATGAGGTAGGTCCAAGACCCGGGTAGACGGTACAATCTGCCTCATTTTTTGCTCATGTCTTGACATGAGCAAGCACAACAGAATAAATTTCTCACAAACATCACCGTGTTCCCACATTAATGGGATTCCCTTCTTAAACTTCACGGTGAAGAGGAAGCCGGTCCTGCCTCACCAGACTCACAAAAGTTCTAAAAGAGGTCATTGTTACAGTACAACGGTGAAAATTCATTTTAAGATATAAACTCAAAAATGAATTTATCCATGTCTATATGACCTCATGAACAGGTTGAATGACAAATCAACATTATGCTCTGGTGCAGTCCACTTGAGCGTTTGACCTCCTTAGGGCCTGTTTGGCCGGGCAGATCCCATAGTATAAGAAGGGATGTGATCAATTTTAAGGTAATGATGGTGGTGTCAGTGGATTGTCTTAAGATCCATGGGATTGCTCATATCTTGGGACCTGTTCACTCGGTCTGTTTGGCACGCCATTCATATCCTAGGATTTTACCTTCCAATGCATCCAACCAAGGGATAGGATCAATTTTAAGGTAATGATGATGATGTCAGTGGATTGTCTTAAGATCCATGGATTGCTCATAGCCGGGACAAGTTCACCGGAACTGTTTGGCTCGTCATGCCAATCGCAGGATATTGCCCATCCCATCCCTCCTAATACCGTGGGATCTGCCTGGCCAAACATCTCCTTAAAATGATTTGAAAACATGCATGGACGGCATGGATAAAACCCATAAATCGCAGCGGGCTACACACAGCTTTTGCCCGCACACATTACGCATTTAATGCGTTATGGTAGAGGCACGACGCAATCACTTGGAGCGGAATACCTTTCATAATTAGCAAATCATAATAAATGCAAGCGTGTTATTTTCAAAGTCATTAAATAAAGTCGTCCATATTTCATTTATTTTGAAATTAAATGCTACCACATCTAAGTCAGAGAAATAGTTCAACCGAATGGACTTGAGAGTGCTTTCATATGTACACACGCTCACATGGAGCATTTCATTTTCGCGAATTCATTGTCTTGATTTTTGGAGCATCCTATTTTTATAATAGGACTACTTTGTGGACGGACGAGATGTCATATAACTCATAGAGTATCAAAACAAATCGTACACGGCACACAAAACTTCCCTAATTATAGAGTCCATTGAAACGGACACTTTCCTAATAAAGATTCGAATGAAAACTTTTGATGAACCTGTGGTGGAAGATGAAGCCTTTTTGTTTTTTTTCCTTCAAAGTATCCCATCATAAAAGCAATGAAAGGAGGCATCGTATCTCTCAGCAGGAAGCGGATTGGCTAGTGTACCACGCACCACCAACCTGACTGATGTGTTGACGTCACCGAGTTATATGGGTCCAATCATGAGGTATGTGTTATATCCAAACCGTCCATTCATTTAATGAGATCCTAGTGAGGCTTGAGCCGTAAAATAAAATAATACGGATCCAAAGATCAAGTGGACCATGCTGCAAAAAGCAAGGGAGGATTGAACGCTTACTATTGAAAAACTTTTGGGGGTCATAAAAATTTTGGATCAATATAACACTTTTTCCTCTTCATCCAGGTCTTTATTACCTTATCAACGGATTGGATGGAAAGTAAACATTTTAGCAGGCAGTAAAGTTGAGAATTGGATACTATTTACTTGTGTGATAATGCTCTAAATTAATATCACCAAATGGGTGAACGGTGTAGATATAATAAATAAGTCATTGTGGGGCCATGTAAATTTTGATCTACTTTTAACCGTTCGTACAATTCGGAGCTCTATAGAGGCAGCGCTCCTATTCTACCGACCGGAGCTCTATGGTAGACCAGCCAATTCGCTTTCCTTATCCAAGGCCACGGCTGCACTTGTCCATTATTGCGTTGAGAGGCCGCCGCCTATTGAAAGATTCCACCAGCCTCTTGCACTCCCTCACTCTACTGCAGAAAGGCCCTCCTTCCTCTCTTTTTCTCATCCTCTAACCATGGCCAAGCTTCAACAGCTGCATCTCCAAATCAAAGGTCAGTTGCTCACCCAAACTCATCTATTCGGTTTCGATTTTTCGAATTGCTCCCCAAAACTCATCTATTCTGTTTGGATTTTTCGAATTCTCTCCTCTTTTTTTTTTCCTTATCTTTTTGGTAAATCCCGACTGTTTCTCACGGTAGATGTTGCAAATTTCCACCGGATCTTAAACGGAGCGGAATCACCCAAGCCATGTGGGGCCACCAGTTTTATATTTTATGGGGCCGGCTTCGGTGGATCCATATGGGGCCCTCCATGATGTATGTGCCTTACATCCATGCCGTCCATCCGTTTTCACAGCTCATTTTAGGCTATGATCCTAAAAAAGAAGCAGATCCAAATATCAAGTGTGGTGAAACAACGGTGATTGACCGTTAAAAACTTCTTGTTGGCCACAAGAGTTTTGGATCAAGCTGATATTTGTGTGTTCCCTTGATCCAGGTCTTTGTGACCTTATAAACAGGCTGGATGATAAATAAACATTCCGGTGGCCCTCAAGATTATTTTAATGATGGGTATTCAATCACCACTGTTTCCTGTGGTGTGGTCGACCTCAGATTTAGATCTTCTTCATTTTTCGTATCATTCCCTAAAATGAACTGTAAAAACGAATGGACAACTGGGATTTAGGGAAAATACATCACTATGGGCCCCACAGTCAGGAGATCCACCCACTCCGGATCCACGGTAGCGCCCATATTTCATACTCGATTATAGGCCATAAAAATTAAAAAATTAAATAATAATAATAATAATAATAAACAGACAGATCCAGTACTGAGGTGGGCCCATGCAAAATTGGATGGATTTTAAGGTTATGATGGTGATGTCAGTGAATTGCCCTATCCCATGGAATTACTATATTCCAGGATAAGATCACCGAGCCTGTTTGGCACACGGGGTATTTACCTTCCAATCCCTTCCGATCCGCCCGGCCCAACATGCCCTAAAAAGGGAACAGTCGGGATGGGATGTCCATCCTAAGTTTGTGTTTGGGGCGGCTGGCCTGTATCTTCATCAAAGCCGTCAATCATTTGTAACTAACCAGGGTGAAGTAAATACACAAAAAAGTAGCTTGTTCTGGAAAGTCAGGAAGGCTGCACCGCACAAAATTAGAGGTTTTAAGAGTAATTTTACATTGTTTCCAATGGTGTGCCGGTATGTCCCATCAGAGTTGTCTATCTGGCTGATATTTTGTATGCACGGTTCAAATAAAAGTTTTCACCTGATGTATGGAGTGGATTTACATATATAACTCTGTGTCCCCACAGAGCTAGGGTGTTTTACCTGATTCAGTGAAAAAACTGCTGGTATAGACGATTCTGGTCTGATCCAAACCGATCATCGGGTGATCTCGACCTACGATGGTCCATATCCGAAAATTCTGACCAACTAGAAAATTCCAATCCCTGGAATGGACGACTTTTTTAGGAATTAGATGGCCGAAAGATCTCTGGTTTACCTTTGCAACCGGCCATTTCTTTCACCAAAAGCCTTCCTGTAGGATGGTTAGGATTGTGAGATGTGAGTTTTTTTTTTTGGGTGATGGGACCCACCTGTGTATTGCTGGTTCCCAACTGGAAACGGATGCACCAGATTAATTTCATGTTTGGCTCGCTTGTGATGAGGCCCACATGGCTAGGTGACTACAAAGGAAGCACTGCTGAAAAAATGCCATACGGGTGGGATAATCATGGCCATCCAATATTCCTCATGGACCATTTTGTTTGAGTCATCCCTTTCATGGTCCGAAGCGGATTAGGTAAGCCTGGGTCTCACCCAAAACGGTGCGGCCCTGACCATGGGCCCACCTTGATGTATGTATTCTAAATCCATACCGTCCATCCATTTTTGAAGTCATTCAAGGACATGAGTCAAAAAATGAAGCAGACTCAAACATTAAGTCCGTCCATCCATTTTTCAAGGTCATTTTAGGACATGAGAAAAAAATAATGAGACTCAAACATCAAGTGGACCATATGACGGAAAACAGTCATTGAACGCCCCACCATTAAAAAAAAATCCTAATGTTTATAATTGCCATCCAACTTGTTGATATGCCCTGGGTGAAGGGAAAAAGCAAATATCTCACAATAAGTTTTTAATGGTCAACCACGACTTCTTCCTGTAGTGTGGTCCACCTGAGATTTGTATCTACCTCATTTTGGGAAATATATCCTAAAATGAGCTGAAAAAATGGATGGACGGCTTGGATAAGCATTAATACATATACATCAAGATGGGCCCCACGTCAGGGCCGCATAATTTGGCATTGTTGGGTGAGGCCCGGCTACACCTAATCCGCTCCCTTGAAAGTCTGGATCATTTGGACAAAACGCCAAGTGGGCCCATCTTCATCAACTATTATCTTTGATTACCAACACACTAATCCTCTCCTTTCTTTGTTTTTCCAACCTGAAAGAAATCCAAGAACAAGAATCCCCCAAACATGCAACTTCCATCAGCGAACAACCCCACACAAGACTAGAACTCTGGCCACGGTGGCTCATGGTAGCTCTCAACATCACATTCATCCTCTCTGGCCAAACCATCGGCACTCTCCTCGGAAGATTCTACTACAACGAAGGCGGAAAAAGCATTTGGATGGCCACTCTCGTCTCATCCGCAGCCTTCCCAATCCTCCTTATCCCCCTCTTCCTCTATCGCTTCCTTAACACTCCTTCCACAACAACAACGACGACAACCACGACACCTTCCTTCTTCACCCTCTCATTCGTCTATGTTTCTTTCGGCCTACTCATGGTAGCCTATAATGTAATGTACTCATATGGACTCTTGTATCTCTCAGTCTCTACCTACTCACTCATTTGCGCCACCCAACTCGCTTTCAATGCCGTTTTCTCTTACTTCTTCAATTCACAGAAGTTCACTCCACTCATATTCAATTCCATTATCATCCTCACCTTCTCTGCGTCTCTCCTGGCTGTCCGTTCCGATTCCGACGGTCCCAACGAGGTATCGGCCGCGAAGCATGTGATCGGCTTCCTATGCACCGTGGGTGCATCTGCTGGCTTCGCGCTCTGGCTATCCCTCACACAGCTCTCATTCCAGAAGGTCCTAAAGAGGGAAACGTTCGATGTAGTGCTTGAGATGCAGCTCTACACGTCGGCCGTTGCTTCCTGTGGATCCGTGGTTGGCCTCTTCGCGAGTGGTGACTGGAGGAGGCTGGAGCGGGAGATGGTGGGGTTTGATAAGGGAAGGGTGGCTTATGTGATGACCTTGGTTTGGACGGCTGTGGCTTGGCAGATTTGCAATGTTGGAATGGTGGGCCTGATCTTTGAAGTTTCCGCACTCTTTACAAATGTGATTACGGCCGTGGGTATGCCGATTGTACCAGTCTTTGCTGTGGTGTTCTTCCAAGACAAGATGGATGGGGTGAAGGTTGTATCTTTGCTGATGGCTGTTTGGGGCTCTCTATCATACATCTATCAGCATTATCTTGATGATTGCGAGTCTAGGAAGACTACAACAGCTGATGTGAGTGGAGTCTCTGATGGCGTTACTGCTTAAGAGAGATATGCATTGAAATGGTTGATGAGATCCAAGCCTTACATCAGGTTGGTCTATTCGTCTAGCTGCCTTAGACCCCAATTTCAAACTGGGTGGAGTTTTTTTTTCATCAACCGTCCACTTATTTCAAAAACCGTGGCCCATCTGATGAGTTGACCGAACTGATTTTTTCGAGGGGGCTAGGTAATCTACGTGGTGGGACACACCTGTTGATGGGTGGCATTGATGTCACGCTCATATTTCGTGGTGCCACGTGCAATGGTGTGTAGATGTACGGCTTAAAACCCGCATGTGGGCTTAACAAAAGTTGTTTAATTGAAGTATATTTGATGTTTTATATATGAAAATCTCAAAATTCGCGTTGTCCTCGGACTAATCTGCAGCCCATGGCCATCGAGGGTGTTTGTTAGCGTGATTAACGGTTCACATGGTTGTAACAGCAGGGGATGGAATTTGTTGGGTTGGGTCCAGCCCAAGGCCAACCGGTTTACTGAATAGGCCACCAGAACCAGCCCATGAACCATTTTCATGCCAACAACCCTTGGTCTAACCTGACCCATTTAAATTGTAATGGTCGGGCTCAAGTGACCCAACCTGACATGGCATGGGCTTTTCAGGTTGGGTCATCCGTCCCAGTCCATTGATAACATAAATATCGGGGAGGCAGGTTGTGTGGTGTTCAATCCAAGCCCAACCCATTTACTTAACTCTGCCATTTTCCTTATCCTTAGCCCGACCCACTATCACCCAAATCAGTCTTAGAAGCTAGTCGGCCAGTTGATCCACAGGCCGATCTGACCCATCTCCTATTCCTATTCATAATCATCACTGGGGCCCCACAGTCAGGGAATCCACCCACCTCGGTAGATCCGGAGATCCACTGAAGCCGCACTCATATTTTATACACGATTCTGTCCATGAAAAAATAAAAATAAAAATCAGCCAGATCCACTAATCAGGTGGGCCACACTAAAGGGAACGGTCGGGATGAGATGTCAAACATACGTTTGTGTTTGGGGCCGTCTTCGTCAAACCCATTAATCATTTGTAACCAATTAGGGTGGAAAGAAAAGAAATAAAAATTAGATTGTTATGAAAAGTGTGGCAGGCCACATCGCATGAAATTAGAGGTTTTAGGAGAAATTTTATATTGTTACCAATGGTGTGGCCCATCAGAGTTTTCTGTCAGGCTGATATTTTGTATACACGGTTCAAATAAAAGTTCTCATCTGACGCATGGGGTGGATTTATATATATAATATGGTGGGCCCCACAGAACTCCTTTTTTTTGTGTGCTGTTATAGACGATTCTGGTATGATCCGAACCGATCATCAGGTGAGCTCGACTTAGGATGGTCCATGTCCCAAAATTCCGACCAACTAGAAAATTCTAATCCTGGGTTGGATGATTTTTTAGGAATTAGAATGGCCTAAAGATCTTTGGTTGACCTTTGCAACCGGCCATTTCTTTCTCCAAAAGTGAGGTAGAGCAGGTGGTGGACACTTTCATGTCCAAGATGGATTAGAGAAGGCCCGACTGTCAGAACCTTAAAACAATCATATCTCGCAAGATGGATCAAAGAAGGCCCGATCAAAGACACAAGTCATCAAGACCGTCAGAACCTTAAAACAGGCATATCTTGCAAACCGAAATGAGTTACTCGACGTACCAAATATGATTTTGGGATAGGACTAGCTACTTTAGCCCACACCAAATTTGCGAGATTCCATCAGATCGACGGTCAAATTCTATATTTATTTCCGTTTTTACTATAAATAGTAAGTTTTAGTTTGATCGTAATTCTTCTTCGAGTTGTGTCCAACATGAAAAGTAATTAGAATAATTAGGAGAATAATGTGGTTAAGCCTATAAAAAGTAAATTTACTATTATTATAATAAGTAACGAATTTCTAGGAGTTTTAGTTTTAGTTTGCTTTTGATTTCTCTTTTATTGCTTGGTATTCCTATTTAAAAGGCTGTGAACTCATTTAATTTATTTGTCAAGTAATTTCAAATATATTAGAATTTATTTCTATTTTCCTGCTTTATCAAGTTCCATGAATTTGAAATAGTTATCCTCTTGAGGAGAGAAGTTCTATGGGATTCGGAATGGTTTTCCTCTTTAGGAAGACAGTGCTCGACCTCACGTCCTTCCTTGCATCAAAAAGCCTACCTAGGATGGTTAGATTGTCAGATGGGAGTGTTTTTTTTCCCCTTTTCTTTTGGGTATGGCCCATCTATGGTATGGTCTACTGACGATTAGTTTAAAACATGTACGTGTTCCAACAGTGCACTAAAATCATGTCATTGATGGGTTAATTGAGGGGACGAACTCTCACCATGATCGGACAACGACTACGGAAGGACGGACCGCATGCTGCCAAAGGCAGTAGTTGCGCGAGTGGGTTCGCATAAATTGGGTGATGGGACCCGCCTGTGTATTGCATGGTTGCCAACTGGAAACGGACGCACCAGATTGCTTTGGTGTTTGGCTCGCTTGTGATGAGACCCACATGGCTAGGTGACTACCGAATAGGAAGCACTGCTGAAAAAAATGCCATGCCGATCGGACAATCGACAATCCTGGTCATCTAATATCCCTTCAAATGGATCATTTTATTTGAGTTATGTTCTCACGCGTAAAAATTCAAATACAGAGTGGGTACTTTTAAACTTGAGTTTAATATAAATAGTATATTAACTTCATCAGTTGATCGGTTTAATAAGAAGTAAGATTTGTGTTTATTTTAAGTTTTATCTAAATTCATCGAATTCAAATCACGCATATATAATACTAAGCATTAATCAAGCAGTCATATATAAATCTTTACAATAAATCTCAAATATTATTCATTTATTATAATATCTTGATATAATATATATTTATAAAAATCTCCTGAGGTAATCTAATTATAATTCTCTCCCATATTCCAGAGACTGAGAAGCCTTGAGGTTGTCGTCTAGTCAACGTCTGAGTTGCTTGGATAAAAGCTGCCTCATCTGTTTGTAGCTTTTTAGTGGACTTGGTGTCTTATCTTTTAGGCTTTTCATTTTTTCATTGTTGTCTTTTGTTTCTCCTTCATCGCAGCCCTCCTCCCAATGCCAGTGGGGTTTTCTTGGCCTGTAGTGGCTCATGATGCTGCTGCCCTCGTCTCCATAAACTTGCGATTTTCTTGGCACATGGCCATTATTAGGCGGGCACACCCAACCCCGATTAGTTAGGGCGCGGATTGGCTACTGACAGGTTGAGTAGCGAGACTGCTACTGAAGTGACGTCACCAAGTTCTGTGGGCCCCACTATGATGTATGTTTTATATCCACGCCGTCCATCCATCTGGAGAGATCATTTTAGGGTAAGATCCAAAGAATGAGTAACATCCAAAGCTCCAGTGGATCCCATCACAGAAAAACAGTGGGGAGAGTGATGCCACCGTTGAAAACTTATAAAGCGCACAAAAGTTTTCGATCAAGCCGGTATTTGTGTTTTCCCTTCTTTAATGTCTTTTTTTAACTTTTGACCAAGTTGGATTTCGAAAAAACATCATGGTGGGCCTTAGGAATGTTTCAACGGTGGGCATCAATCTTCCTGCTGTTTTCTATGGTGGGGTCCACTAAAGCTTTGGATCTGCCTTGTTCTCTGGATCATGTCTTAAAATAATATCTCCAAATGGATGGACATGGTGGATACAACTCATACATCATAGTGGGGTCCACGGAACTTGGCGACGTCACTTTAGTGGGGAGTCTCGCTACTCCACCTGTCAGTATCTAATCCGCATCCGATTAGTTATTGGCAGTAGGGCTGAAAGTTGGGCGGGTTGAACCTGACTGACCCATGACCGACCCGACATTGGGTTGGGCTTAGGCAGGATGTATAGAGTCCAATCTCGGGCTTAGGCTATACAAACACCAACCCGATAAAACTTGGGTTAGGCTCGGATTGAAGTCTTGGATTGCCTGAGCCAACCCGAACCCGATCAACATAGAAGTTACTTATAGATTATAATTGAGTGTGGATCGTATGTGTTAAAGACATAGGAAATTTCAGTGTTGTCGGGTCTCATTGGTCCACATCATTTCCGATGACTCAAGCTAACAAGAAATGCTGGATTTCTCTCTCCCAAATAGATTGTGTGCTACACAACATGACTTTTAAATACATAGTTGTCCAGTATTTTAGATTGTTTGTTTAGAATAAATGAAGTTCTTTACAATAAATTAGTACGTATATGATTAATAAAATTATAGATATAAAAAATAAAACTTATATTGAAATGTAATAAACTAATGGAATCATTAAAATATTAGCATGTATCTACCCGATCAACCCGACTAACCCGATCGAACCCGCTTGGGTTGGGCTTGGGTTGAGAATTCCCAACCCGAGGTTGGGTTGGGTTGGGTTGGGCACCAACTTGGCCCAACCCACCCGACTTTCAGCCCTAATTGACAGGTTGGGTAGCGAGAGTATGCTGAAGTGACATCTCCAAGTCCTAGAAGCCCTGCCATAATATGTGTTGTATCCGCATTTGGAGAGATCATTTGATGGCATGAGCCAAAGAACAGGCAGATCCAAAGCTAGGACTCATCACAGTACAAAGTGGGAAGAGTGACACCCACTGTTGAAACCTTCCTAAGGTCTACCGTGATGTTTATTTGAGATCTAACTTGTTCATAAGTTAACATAGGCATGAACAAAGGGAAAATACAAATATTAGCTTTATCGGCTTGCTAGAAGTTTTTAATAATAAGGTATCAATCCCCACTATTTTCTATGGTGGTCCACACGAGCTTTGGATCGGACTCATTCCCTGTCTCATGCCTTAAACTGAACTCTCCAAATGGATGTACGGTGTGGATATAAAACATACATCATAATGGGGCTCTCGCTATTCAACCTGTCAGTAGCTAATCTGCGTCCCTTACCAAGAAGGGTGGAGAGCGGATTACGCGTTACTGTAACAGGGTGTTTCCCTAACCATGGGGCCCACCTTAGCATACATGTTATATATCCATGCGATCCATGTTTTTTATAGATCACTTCTTAAAAAATGAAGCAGATCCAAATCTCAAGTGGACCACATCATAGGAAACAATGCACCATGGCTCATATTTTATCCACACCGTCCATCTAATTTTATAGCATAAGATTTTTTTAAAAAAATGAGGCGCATCCAAATTTAAGGTGGACTAAAGCACAAGAAATAGTGGTGACCCATCATTAAAAACTTTTTAGAGCCAAAAAACTTTACAAGCTGATATTTGTGTTATCCTTTCATCCAGGTTTGTGACCTAATCAATATGTTGGATGGCAAATAAACATTACAGTAGGCCATATGAAGTTCTCAACGGTGGGCATTCAATCACCACTATTTCTTATAGTGTGGTCCACTTAGGATTTAGATCTATCTCATTTTTCGGTTCATGCCCTATGAAGGGAAGGAGTGGATAAAACACTTGCAGAACAATACCTACATCTAGGGGTGCACATCAAACCAGTAGAACTATGGAACCGGATTGGAACCAACCAAATGGTCTAGTTTGGTCCGGTTTTAGAGTGCACCGGTTTTGGTTCCGGTTTGAGGGTATGTAGAACCGAACCAAACTGTGGAACCAAACTTGGAACTGAACCATGGAACCGTGAGTTTACAATTTATTTTAGTTGTATATTTGACTCATGATTTATGGTTTACAATGCACTCTTTGCTTGTTTTCATAAATGTATTTTTTCACACCACATATAATATCTAAACCATTCATCAAGTGGATCACAACACAAATAGACATGGGCTAAATTATAAAATAGAACATACAATTGGGCTGGATTATAAAAAGCCTAGAACCGTGGAACCGATCCGGAACTGAACCGGTTTTCCTGGTCCAATTCCGGTTCGGTTCTAGGGTGCTAACGGTCCGGTTTCGGTTCCAAAAATCCTGGAACCGTAAAGAACGATTCGGTTCCAGTTTCACCCCAAAACCGGGCCAAACTGAACCGTGTGCACCCCTACCTACACCGGTACTAGGGGAGTCATTGTCGAATCAGCTGGGCTAAAACTCCATCTGTTTCCAACAACAATATGATGGATGGGCCCACTATGATGTTTACAATAAATTCATGTTGTCCATTCATTTTGTCAAATCATGTTAGAAAAATGGATCAAAAAATGAGGTAGTTTCAAAACTCATGTGAGCCACACGGTGGCCCCCATGATTTTTATACATGGAATTAGTACAAATTCAATTGTATGGAATGCAAAGCCTATTTACCGGTAATTATATACGTAAATGAAAAAATAAAAATAAACACCTCTAAAATTAATAATTTTATAATATGAAAATGTAATGATTTTTTAAAATGTGCGTTTGCTATATGGTACTTTATAGATCATGATTGCTAAAATGAGAGAGGATCACGATCAGATGGCTCATTTTATTACGAATTTCTCATCACATGGATTTTAGTTTACATCGAATGTAGAAATGTACAGCCGACGCCTGTTTTCCCAAGTTAACATAAGACAATGAAACGTTGCTCTCTAGCCCCACCACGATGTATGCGTTTTATCAACCATTCATTTTTCAAGCTAAAAAAAAGAAAAGAAAAAAAGAGGCACATGTAAATCTCAGGTGGAACCACCATAGAAAACAATGGTAATTAAACACCCACCATTAAACACTTCTAAGGTCTACTGTAATATGTATTTGCCATCCTCCCTGCTGATTAGTTCCCTAAGACATCCATGAAGAGATAATACAAATATCAGTTTAATCCCAAACTTTTGTGACCCTTAATAAGTTTTAAATAGTGGACCACTCAATTACCCTTATTTTTTGGTAGTGTGGTCTACCTGAGATTTGAATCTGCCTCACTTTTAGGCTCATTCCTTGAAATGGGTCCTTACTCTTACTCGGGTGGTAGACTCTCGGGAGTTTCAACACCGGGTGAAGGGTTTGAGTACCATAGGTGGAGAAATTCCACTACGGTGTGCGTGTGTGGGTGTGTGTGTGCGTGTTATATAAAAAAAAAAGGCTCATTCCTTGAAATGAGCTAGCAAAATGGATGGACTGACATGTATAAAACACATACATCAAGGTCGGGCCCACAGATCACGACTGGAAGGGTTAATATGCAATCAGCGTCCATAAAACAAGGAAAGAAGATAGTATATGTATTATCTACGGCTGCGCTTGCACATGATTCACTTGAGAGGCTGCCGGCTCCTCTTTAAAAGATCCCACCGGCGTCTCACACTCCACTCAACTGCGGAAAGGCCCTCCTCCTTCTTCCTCTCTTTCTCTCTCATCTTCTGATCATGGCAGAGCTTCAAGAGCTGCATCTCCGAATCAAAGGTCACTCGCTGCCCTAAACTCGTCTTTTCAATTTGGATTTTCGATTTCTCTCGTGTTTTTTCTCGTCTTTTCGCGAGACGTGAGTTGATTGGGTGTTACCATTGCCGTGGGGGCCACTTTGATAAGTTTTCATATATCCAAGCCGTCTATCCGTTTTTTCAGTCATTTTTATAATGCGGTCCCAAAATTAAAGAGATCAAAACCTCATTTGGAACACACACTAGAAACAGTGGTGATTGAACACCCACCCTTAAAAACTTCGTAGGGCCCACCTAAATGTTTATTAGCCATCCAGTTCGTTGATAAGATCAACAGGACGTGGATGGAGTGAAAATACAAAGATAGTATAGGCCTAAACCTTTTGTGGCCCATTAAAAGTTTTTAATGGTCATTCACCACTGTTTTCAGTGGTGTAGTCCACCTGAGATTTGGATCTACTTACGTTTCGGGATCACTTCCTATAATGAATTAAAAAAACGAATGGACGGCGTGGATATACAACTCATTTATCAAATGGACCCCACACGGTAACGGTAACGGTAACACCGACTTAACTAACTTCCCAAACGAAACCTATAACATTTAGAGCGTGGGGTCGTCTGTGTTGAAGGCAAAGGAAATTGGAAACGGATTGGCTATTCCCCCTGCCACCAGCCCCGGGGCTGGTGGTTGGTGCTCTGTGGGACCCACCATGATGTATGTGTTTCATCCATACCGTCCATATATTTTTTTAGATCATTTTACAGATTGAGACCAAAAACGAGGGATATATTAATTCAAGTGGACCACATTACAGGAAACAGGGTTGAATGAACGTAGACCATTAAAAACTTTTTGGGGCCATAAAAGTTTTGGATCAAGATGATCTTTGTTTTTTCCTTTCATCTGGGTCTGTATGACGTAATCAACATATTGGATGTCAAATAAACAATACAGTGGCCCTTAGGAGGATTTTAATGGTGGATATCCAATCACTATTGTTTTCCTATGATGTGATCCACCTGAGATTTTTATCCTCTCATTTTTGGTATTACACACTAAAATGATCTGTAAAATTGGATGAACGGAATGGATGAAACACATACATCATGGTGGGGCCCACAGAGCACCGACCACCAGCCCCGGGGCTGGTGGCAGGGGGAGTAGCCAACGTTTCCAAGAAATTCCATTGCCATCTCTTCTCATTGGTCCACGTCATTTCCTATGACTCCAGCTCACAGAATACGTCACGTCGAATTTCTCTATCCCTGATAGATCACGTACCACGCAACCATGGAAGAGTTTGGATTTTCCAAGGGCTGTCAACGGGCTGGGCCTGAAATAGGTATGGGCCCAAATTTTGAACACCTTCGTGCCGGCTTTATTCTATTTTCTAATTTTCAGGCCCAAGCCCGGCCCATTGACACTCCTGATTTTCCTGACCGCATGATGTTGGGTGAGGGCTGACCGCAGCTAATCCGCACCCTCGAAGGTCACAATTTGCATGATCTGATATTTCTCTCCATCCACATGAAAGTCTGGATCATTTGGACACTAATACAAGTGGGCCCATCATCATCAACTATTAATATCTTTGATTGCCAACATACTAATCCTCTCCTCCGTTTGTTTTATCCACCCTTAAAGAAGTCCAAGAACAAGAATCCTCCAAACATGCAACTTCCATCACCAAACAACCCCACACAAGACTCCAACACTGGTCATGGTGGCTCAAGGTAACTCTCAGCATCACATTCATCCTCTCCGGCCAAACCACCGGCACTCTCCTCGGAAGATTCTACTACCACGAAGGTGGAAATAGCATATGGGTAGCCACTCTCGTCTCAGCTGCAGCCTTCCCAATCCTCCTCATCCCCCTCTTACTCTATCGCTTCCTTAACATTCCTTCCACAACAACAACAACAAGAAGGACGACAATGGCAACAACCACAGCGAGACCGCCACCTTCCTTTTCCACCCTTGCATTCGTCTATATTTCTCTCGGCCTACTAATGGCAGGCGATAATGTAATGTACTCATATGGACTCTTTTATCTCCCAGTCTCCACCTACTCACTCATTTGCACGACCCAGCTCGCCTTCAATGCTGTCTTCTCTTACTTGTTCAATTCACAGAAATTCACTCCCCTCATTTTCAATTCCATAGTCATTCTCACCTTCTCTGCATCTCTCCTGGCGATACGCTCCGATTCCAAGGGTTCCAAGGAGGTGTCTGCTGCAAACCATGTGATCGGCTTCCTATGTACTGTGGGTGCGTCTGCCGGCTTAGCACTCAGGCTGTCCCTCACGCAGTTCTCACTAGAGAAGGTCCTCAAGAAGGAGAGGTTTGATGTGGTGCTTGAGATTCAGTTCTACACGTCGGCTGTCACTTCCTGTGTGGCCGTGATCGGCCTCTTTGCGAGTGGTGGATGGAGGCGGCTGGAGGGGGAGATGGTTGGGTTTGATAAGGGAAGGGTGGTCTATGTGATGACCTTGGTTTGGGCGGCTGTGGCTTGGCAGGTTAGTAATGTGGGAATGGTGGGCCTGATCTTTGAAGTTTCCTCACTCTTTACAAATGTGATTGGGGCCGTGGGATTGCCAATTGTACCAGTCCTTGCTGTGGTGTTCTTCCAAGACAAGATGGATGGGGTGAAGGTTGTATCTTTGCTGATGGCTGTTTGGGGATTTCTATCATACATCTATCAGCATTATCTTGATGATTGCGAGTCTAAGAAGACTACAACGGCTGATGTGAGTGAAGTCTCTGATGTTGCTACTGCTTGAGAGAGATTTGCATTAAAATGGTTGATGATATCCTAGCCTTACATCAGATGGGTCTCTTAGTCTAGCTGCATTAGACCCAAATTTCAGGTGGACTCAGTCTCTAGGTGGGCCACAATGTTAGAAACAATTGGACTGCTTTAAAAAACTGGGTGGAGTTTGTTTTGGATTTCATACAACCGCTTGTAGTTAGGGCTATCGACAAAAAAAAAAAAAAAAAAACACCCACTTTAGATATTTAAAGTAACCCGACTACTTTTTGTGCCGTTAGATGTCTAGACGCCTTCCGTTGTCTGGCTATACACGCGAAGAACAGTATTTCAGAAAAAAAAAAAAAAAACCAAAACTACCCATATTTACTTAGAAATGGTTTTTAATTTTTAATTTTTTAGTCGATGGCCCAAAATACAGTCGGTTGTATGCAAAAATGTAAGCAAAAATAAAAAATAAATAAAAACCTTCTTCTTTTTTTCCCATTAGGCATCCATTTGTTTCATAAACTGTGGCCCATCTGAAGAGTTGACCAGACTGATTATTAGAGGGGCTGGGGAATCTATACGGTGGGGCACACGTGCTGATGGGTGGCTTTGATGTCACGTTCATATTCCATGGTGGTGTGTAGATGGACAGCTTAGTAATAGCATATGGGCTTAAAGTGGCTTGTTTAAGTTGAACTAAAGTATGTTTGAAGTTTTATGTATGGAAATGTCAAAATCATTGGTTTTATCCTCAGACTAATCTGCAGCCCATGGTAATCCAGGGTGGGGGTGAGCGTGATTAACGGTCTAGATGGATGTAACAGCAGGGGTGGATGGCAACAGGTTTGGGTGGGTTCCGGTTCAGCCCAGGCCTAACCCATTTACTGAATGGGCCTAGAATTGGCTCGAACAGGCCCATGAACCATTAGCATGCTGTAAGACGCAACCCACTTAAAAATTCGTAATCTAAAACCCCATTCTACGCCGACTGTCGGGTCATCTGTCCCAGCCCATTGATAACATATATGGGCGATGCAGGTTGGGTGTGGTTCGACCCAAGCCCAACCCATTAACTAGGCCATTTTCTGTTTCCTGAGCCTGACCCACTACCCACTAAGATTGGCCCAAATCAGCCTCAGACGCAGGTCCACCGTTGATCCACGGGTCGATCTCGCCCACTACCGTCATCGTCATCATAATCATCATTATCAGCGCCTTGTCCCAGTTACATACTTGCCTACGTGTCAGGAATACAATTTCAAAACTATTCTGCGGCCCGATTTTGAACCGTTCGGGCCTGGCCTATTCAAATTTTGATTTTCTGGGCTCGAGCATGGCCCACCCCGATACGGTCCATCTGGTAAGACGAATCCTCCCTGTCATGGTGTATGATGATCTGAACCATTCATTCATAATAAGCGTGATGAACCGACAATCCTAACCAGGTAGCAATCGTTGACTGTATTTTAGGATATAGTTGTACCTAAATTTTGTAAATGGTTAGGATTGTCGGATCACCGTGAATTTTGATTTATGAACTTCACATGGTTGGCCCATGTGAATGGACGGTTTGGATCAACATAACACATCTCCTGCCAAGAAAGACGTCGAGGGTGATAGACCGAGTAGAAAAGGCTTGAATGTGCCTTAAAAAGTGCACGTACCATCTTGTCACGCGTGGGATTGTCATGAAAGAAGTAAAAATTCCCAAGAACGGAAAATACTAGCTACTAAAAACTGGTCGCTTTTGGTTGAACGCGGACCCTCACTGTATTTTCTATCTTAACCGTCTGTTCGTGGGGCAGCCTAATGAAGGGTCAGGAGCACTGTTTGCAGGACATCTGATTTCCTGATTTTCGTGCCAGGTCACCATTATGGTGAGACCCACCATATGGATGGCTCAGATTTCGTCCCACCCTTATGGTTGGCACGTGTGCTGCGTGTAAAGCTTCATTCGAGAGTAGTTTTCATAGGATTACAATATCCTAGTAACAGTTGCTGAGAAAGCGATGGGTAATGACCGATTACATGAAAGGTTCCTCCTTGAAGCAAAGGTGCGTACTGCGCACATCCACCGGCCTTCATGAGAAAATGACAAAAATGAAACGGTTCTGACCGCCATCTCTACTGGGTGGACATTGCAGGGAATCGCTTCCTTTTTATTTTGAGAGGTATTTGATACTCTGGCTGTGCACGACGCTTGATATACATGCACTTAGAAATGGTACACGTGGAATTCATTAACTCAAATGAAACCGATTAAATTGTGTCGTTAAGTTACAGATCGGATTGATTGAACAACTCTAACCTATGATTCCTGGATATATTCTAACCATTATTTTTCATTATAACCGTCTAATCAATGTCCACCAATCTGATAGTCAGATAATTTAATAAGCGTACCATAAATGTATACTGGTAGTGCAAAATGAGGACATGGAATGTACGAAAATTGACGGTAGGACACTCATCAAATGATACGCACACGTATGTGATTTTGGACATTTTCTTTTAATAGCCCACTTTTTCTATAAAAGTGCACCTGCCTGATCAACGTTAGGTCGATGGCATGCTTACAGTGTATCTTACCTGATAACGGCCTGGATCTCTGACACGTGTGCCATACGCCCCCATCTATGACGTGAGGATCCCCTCGATTGATTCACCACTGCCTTAAAATATGGAAAAGGGGGAGATGGGGCAGCTTCTGTGGAGAAATTTCTGTAAATTGCTAATGTCATACGAAGGTGGGGACGTTAGCTTTCCCCATTTAGAAAACCGTGGCCCATCACCACCTGATAAATGGATGCAATCAACAGGGGTCATTTGTCCCTATTCCTAGTATAGTATACAAAAAAATAATAAATAAATAAATGGTGGTTACCTCACTAAAGAACTCTTCCCATAAATGACAGAGGTGTTATACTGTGCTGTTTGGGTTTTCTGTTGTATTAGTGGTCCAATGGCTCATTGATCTAAACCATTGGTATTCCAGTGATCTCAGAGCACTGTCTGTTATAGTCCTCCTAGTTGAATTGGGACACTTAATCCAATCCATTGATCCAGCCTGTTCATTAGGTCCAGCATACATTTCATGCAAACATCACACAAATTTAACAAATACAACCATTTGATCAATAGCTTTTAATGTGGACGGTCCAGATCATTCACATTAAAATAGGTCAAATCGATCATTTGATTGATCTTTTTGTTAGATCCTACCATGGATTGCTTAAGATTCTAAAGAATCACCTTTTCTATGCCATTGTAACGACCCCAGGCTTGGAAAATGGATGGTTACAGAAAACAAGGTCAAATAAAGGAAAGATTGGGTCATCCAAAGAGACTTTCTCAAAAAAAAAAAAAAAAATTAATAATAATAATAAAGGAAACCACAAGAATGCACACTCACAAATCAAAAGATCACATCAAAGAACACTCCCTCCTACTGTTAGCAAAGGGAAAAAGAACTTATAAATCTCGAACTAAATAAGCTTATAAATGGCCTCCCTCCCTCCATCCCCCTCTTACCTTCTTTGATCTCATTCTCTTTCTACATAATCTCTCTGTCTATCTCTCTACAGCTCCATGGGGGAGGTTCAAGAACTGCACCTCCACATAAACGGTCAGTCACTTACCATCCTCTCTTCTTTTTTCTTGAATTAAGAAAAGATACAAGTTCAAATTGGGCGAAGCTAGACATGCTAGAGGGAAGCCAATCAACAGTTTCCTCCGTCAATCCATCCATCTTCATTTAAAAAAATAAAAATAAAATTGGAATACGATATACATCTTATATGTTTGCAAAATGTTTATTGCCTTCTCTTTCTTCATTTTATTTTGAAATATTTATCCGTTCAAGAAGTCCCTTGTTTCAAAAAAAAAAAAAAATTTGAAATACAATATACCAGTAAATATACCACTACTGCCAATGAGGAAAAAAAAAAAAAAAACCCAAGCATCATATAACTCCTTTCTTTTTTCTTTCCTTATATTCTTCTTTTAAAAAAATTATCAAGTAACTCTCAATATGATAATAGGGAGTTATACCACGTCTACCAGTACAGGGCCTTTTTATCATTATTTATTTCCGTCTATAAAATGTCTATTTTCTCCAAACACATTATCCAATCTTCCAAGGTCTGGCCAACACAACACTCCATGCCAGTGTAGGATTCCAATGCTTGTATCTGTGTCCATCCAACATGTTCAACATAATGCCCTTCTGATTTTCAGCAGTTCCTAATATTTGAAAAAGAAGAAGAAGAAGAAGGTAAAACAAACAGAAACAAGTATATAAGTAGCCAGGGAGTCCATATTTACTTATTTAGTGATCCAAGACTATTGGTCTATTGGCTCCAAAAGATCTCCCAGGTCGATGATCCCAGACATCCAATCTTTGCCTTTTCTCCAGTGACCGCTTTTGCAAGCTGCCATGATCCATTCGCGGTTGAGCCCATCAGATCAATAGTCCAGATCATCACACCAGGACAGAACAGTGTCCTCCACCAAAGTGTCATATAAAACCTCAATGAAATGGGTTTTTTCTTGATCTTCGCCACCCGTGTGGTTATGAAACTCCAAATGATCAATACAGATGAGAAAACGGTCAACATGTATTGCATTTCAAGCACTATTACACATGAAAGAGGACAAACCCTCGCATCTCCCCATTTTCCAAGAGAATTGAGTGATGGTCTTGTCCCATACCATCACTATATCTAACTGATTTCCTAAAGATCACAAGAACCTTCCTAAGTCACTCTAAATCTCAAATTTCCAGCAATGAAAGCAAAGACATGAATCTCCAGCCATTTCCAGAAAGAGTAAAACCCTGTTTAGTTGCCACTTAAAAATGAGTTCATCTCATTTTGGCTAACAGGAATTATGTTTTCAAGATTTTGGAAAGGATTTAAAATAAATTGATCACATAATTTATACAGACTATGATCTCTAATACATAAATACTTAAACAAAAATGAGATGAAAACATTTTAAGTGGAAACCAAACAGGGCCTATGGTTTTAGTCTACATTCACCATATCTTTCCGAAAAAAACTAACTCATGGCACTTGTAAGCTTCCACCAATTAAAGAGAATTCCATTATCTGCGTTCTACAAAGACACGCTCAGAAATTAGATTAATCTAATCACACCAAATAATAGTTCTAAAACTCAGTGACTCAACCTGAAATTCAGCCGAGTCAACTCAACTCAATGAGATTTTGAGCCAAGTCACCAGGAAACTCGCTGGCGAGCGCAACTCAGTTGAGACTCGACCAGATTCGTTGAGTCGGCTCACTGACTCAGTCGACTCGAACCATGTCACTAATTGGGTGATTGCTTTTATTAATAATAATAAGATCAATAAAAGAAAAACAAAATGTGAAGCATGAGATTTGAAGCCTTCTCTTTGTTAGAGAATCAAGTGACTCAACAACCAAGCCATGCACTACACCTTTGAAAATCTATGTCAGCTTTTTATATTCGGTTGAATTAAATAGGTGTGATTATTTAAATATCCTTATTAATTTAATACTTAAATATTGATTTGAGTCAACCAGACCTGAGTGGACATCAAATCAAGTCGAATTTGGTTTTTGGACTATGCTCCAAATTTAATGGCGAACTGTAAAGTTTAAACACGTCACTTCAAAATGTTAATTAAGAAATACATGTAATTAGTGGAAAACGCCTTATGGTAGCCTAAATTTCATGAAGAAATGAGTGGTTAAATTACAACCGCACATGTAACTAGAAGAATTATGGACTCCTCGGTTGCATACATGTAAAAGTTAAATGAGTAATAAAATAGTTAACTGTGATGTCTGGTAATTACCTTTATATCAATTCTCAGCAATGATATTCCCTTTTTATCTGTTTTTATATTGTTCTGTTGGTCTAGAGTCTTGACCTACTTGAGATCTCAAGCAGTGTTACCAAGACATTTGCTACTTTTGTGCTTTGCTTGGGGATACTTGGACACTCCCTGACACATCTAGAGTCCATGTCCCTGTGATGAAGTCAAAATGTTATACTGAGCACTTTAACTGAGATGTCCAAACATGTATCTGTGTTATTGTTTTGTTTCAATGTAGTTTTTTTTTTTCCCTGCCTAACAATTTCCCACCTCGCCTCCACCATCTTGGCATCAAAGAAACCTTACACAGGGCTTCCATTGCACACTCTAGATTTCAGTTTCACCTTTTTTTTCCATTGCAGGTACCATCCCCATGTATAAAATATTCACAGGAGCAGGAGGTCCCTAATATATTAGGATGTTCATTAAATATTCATGTTCTCTATAACTTCTTGAATTAATTATTGCAGTATTTTAATAGTTTCTTAATTGTTTATTTATTAGTTTAGACTTTTTGTTTAATGACATGATTGGAACTAGTCAGATTTTATTTTATTTTTGTCTTTCAAAAGCTTCATTTTTAATACTCAAAAAATAAAAAATAAAAACCTCTGTTTTTTAAATTTATTAATGCCATTTATTTTTCTATTGAAGTGTCACATTTCTTACTTTTTAAGTTGGCTATGCTACAAACTTTAGGACTTCCTTGGAGGCATGCTGTGTACAGGTAAAAAGATTCCATGACCAGTACATGCATGTATCGAAATTGGCCAAAAAACAGTAGCCACCTTTCACTCTTTGAGAATTCCTGACTTTCCACAAAAAACGAACACTCGTCTTAATCCTCTTGTATACCAAAGAGGGAAATCTTCAAAGTATTGTTTTTGACTGACACCGCCCAATCGAATCTTGCTATGCATGCATACATGGGGGCACGCATGTTCTCTCTAAGATCCATTTTATTTGTCTAGTACCCATCTTACAACTAAGACACTAACGCAACTTTCTCTGTTATCTTTCCATTTCAAGAAGCCCAAGAACCAAAGTCACCCAAAGACACAACTGCTATCCAACAACCATCACATCCAAAACCCAGACATTGGCAGCAGTGGCTCTTGGTTGCCCTCAGCATTGCCTTTCTTCTCGGAGGTCAATCCACAGGCACTCTTCTTGGGAGATTCTACTACAATAGAGGGGGAAATAGCAAATGGATGGCAACGCTTATCCAGTCTGCAGGCTTTCCAATACTACTACTACCCCTCTTCCTCTTACCCTCCTCCCCCACCCCCTCTTCCACAATCACCACCATGGCTTGCATGATAACTCCACCTTCTGTAACTGCACTCACCTTTCTCTATGTCTCACTTGGGCTGCTCATTGCTGGTGACAACTTGATGTATTCACATGGCCTCTTATACCTACCTGTCTCAACATATTCCCTCATTTGCGCGACCCAATTGGCCTTTAATGCACTATTCTCATTCTTCCTCAATTCACAGAAGTTCACCCCCTATCTCCTCAACTCTGTAGTCCTGCTCACCTTCTCTGCCTCCCTCCTGGCAGTCTGCTCCAATTCATCGGACACCAAAAGAATCTCCCCAGGGAAGTATGCAGTTGGATTCCTGTGCACGCTGGGTGCATCTGCCATATTCTCCCTATTCCTTTCCCTCACACAGCTTGCCTTTGAGAAGGTCATGAAGAAGGAAAACTTTGCCGCAGTCTTGAAGATGCAAATCTACCTGTCAGCTGTCGCCACATGTGCTTGCATTGTGGGCCTTTTTGCCAGTGGTGACTGGAGGGGTTTGAAGGAAGAGATGGGAGAGTTTGGAAAGGGGGGAGTGTCTTATGTGATGACTTTGGTTTGGATAGCAGTGGCCTGGCAGGTTTCTGCAGTTTGTTCTATGGTATTGATTTTTGAGGTGTCTTCTCTCTTTTGCAATGTCATTAGCACGCTGGGTTTGCCTGTCATCCCAATTCTTGCTGTAATTTTTTTCAACGACAAGATGGATGGGGCAAAGGTTGTGGCTATGTTGTTGGCAATTTGGGGGTTTGTTTCTTACATCTATCAGCACTATGTTGATAGTGCAAAGTCTAAAACAGCACGGACTGAAGTAAATGAAGTCTCTGATGCTTCCAGTGGAGAGAAATAAGTTGATGAACTTTTTGAGAAAAATGCGTGAGGATATCATGAAACTTGAAGAGAAACAAGCTTGAGCATTTGAACTAAGACACTTTTTTCCTGGTACGCTGCATGGTATTTTCCTTTCCTGTTATGCTGCATAGTATTTTCCTTGTATTTGCATATTACTTTGTACTGATTGTTTAATCTCCAAATTGCTACGTTTATAATTTATGAAACATTAATATCATCGGATTTGTCCTCTTGCTTGGAGAGAAATCATTGATGAATTCCCATTTGCTATATATAAGATTCAAATGGAAGCAAGAACTCTATTTATAAAAACATTAAATACTTCCATCTACATTAAAGCCAGAGTCTTGGGATTGAGTTATACACAAGGGACGTGGTTATTTGTCAACCACACAACAAAAAGTTGATCCCCTCTGATGACTACCGCTGGAACAGGTGGGTAAGCACTAGGCAATGTGCAGGGCCTGACCCTGGATTTTGAACTGGTAGGGGCCAGGCCTGTTCGAATTGATTTTGCTGGGGCCAGGCCCAGCCCATTGCCAGCCTTAGTCAGCACTGAAACAACGGAGGGTAACTATTAACAAGAGAGGTTATGAAGGGTTGGAAATTCAACCATTAAAATCTATGGTAAAATAAATAAATAAAAATCAACAGCAGAAATCTAACAAGCAAGTGGCAGGAACTTCCATATCGTTATGATTTCTAATTCCTTATGCAAGAGGAGCCATGATAACAATTAAAATGGCAGAAGAAGTTTCAGATACTATTCTTGGCTTTAGATCTCAGTGGTCTTACCCCCATGCTGATGAGTGAGTTTGTGACCAGAGAGACATTTCAAAAAAATACACTTCTTGGATTCTATAATTCATAGTGGATTGAAGAGATTCCACACATAATGCTAAATAATCTCTGCAAATGTGGATGTTTACGGATGGGCATTGGTAGAGATTTTGATGCTGGGGGGTGAAAAACTAAGACTGCCCTTACCTTATAAAAAAATTTGCGAGTTTGGTGAGGAATTGCTTCTATCAGGATGTCCACTTGCTAAGGCAATGACCTGTTGTGCTCAAACTGGTTTGCTGCAGTTTTGGAGCCCCTTGCTTACCTACCAAAAGATGAAGAATGAAATGAATTATAGGAAGGATATGGACATAACCAAAGAAACAAATCCTCACGGAGAATTAGCTCCCAGCTTAGTCATCTGCCCACACAAGCAGACCACTGAGCAGCAGACTAATCACATCAAACAGCATATAACTAATCAATCAAAACATATCATGGCTGAATGGAGATCCATTTAAAATGTTGAGTAGATTGCAACAGGAAAAATAGATCATCAACTCAGGCGAAGGAAGGACGGTACCAAGGACAGCAACAGCAAGGCGCCAACTACATGAGACAACCAACATAGTGAGCCCTAGGATATTTCCTTTGCAATTTTGGCCATTGTACAAAGAACTGATCGGCTAGGTGTGACTTGTACAGCAGCAAGCCACTTAAGGAGAGCTTCCTCACCCTTGCTATACTCTCGACATAAAAAATGGATGACCATTTTATACCGGCTACCTGCCATGGAAATCAAACAGGTCAAAATTCAATGACGAGCTTCTTTCACAGAGCCAAAGATGGATAAACTGGAACTGGAACTGGAACTAATCAAGGTTAGAAGCATGCCAGACTCCCAAATTCATTGAAACAATCCATTATTTCTATAATGAAAATGGATTGACCATGAAACTTTATGAATTCTCATCTCCTAGAATTATAAGCAGGAATCATAAACTCACGAACACAGCATCCTTCTGGTGTAAAAAGAATTGGATAAAAGGTTAAAAAGAAGATAGAAGTCATGCAAATTTTCCGAATATGAATGAAAATGAATTATGGGAAAGAATCCCAAACTGCTAATAGTCATTCAGAACTACTAGGATGTGGGAAAGTGAGTGGTTAAATAATTTCCAAACAGTGATGGTTTTAGAACAAATGCTAACCTTTAAAAGGAATGCAGACGCACACAGAGGGATACATGTCCCGGGTCCATTGCATAGGATCTGAAGACACAGGATAAGCAGCCCAAAATCATTTTAATTAATCTGAACATTCTGACATAGCTTCATTTTTAATGACCGAAAGATGCAAATAAAGGAAAATGATAAAAGTAATACCACTTGAGGCCTGATTTTAAACATTAGCCATAGGGCATGAACCATTGCAACAAGAGTTGTTCCAACAGAGGTTAAATATGATTGACCCACTTCCCGGCTTCGATATATCTGCATGAACTGAGCAGCCTCTACCATTTTCCCTGCATTTGTCTGCACCAAAACACGATTTGTGAATATATGCTAGAAAAAACCACTCTCGCAGGCAGCATGTCTCCACTGTATTAGGCCAGAAAGTAAATAGGGGGAATTGCACTTTTTTTAGCTACATCGAGTTGAAATGCAGAGCCTTGTTAAGCCCTAAGGATTTGTTTTTATAGACTATAATTGAATTGCACTTTTTTTAGCTACATCAAGTTGAAATGCAAAGCCTTGTTAAGCCCACATGATGCGGGATGGAATGATCTAGCCTAATATGATGCCATAAAATTAAAAGACAAATTAACTAGAGCAATGGAACAACAAAATAAAGCTAATTTACCATAAATTCATAAATTTCAGGTTCATGACATGTCCAAATTCAAGCCTATAACAGTCCCGCAATGTGAACCTCATAAATGAGATAGAACCCCCACGATAATGCAGGTGCATCTCCACACTAGGGTGGGGTGGCCCACGAGGTGGGGTCTGTGTGATTTAGAATGGCCACGGGGTGGGGCCCACTGTGGGACCTGTGAGATGCGGGGTTAACTCACAGGAAGGTCTTGGTCGGTTTGCCTGGGAGGGCCTGGATAAAGGGGGTATTCCAATACTTCCCCCAACAACTTGGGAGCTTTTGGTGCGTTGGCCAATACTCCCTACATCAAGTGGTATTAGAACGGGAGATCAGTGTTCAAGTCTCGTTATCAGTGTGAGTGGATGATGCAGGTGCATCTCCACACTGGGGTGTGGCGGCCCACGAGGTGGGATCTGTGTGATGCAGAATAGCCATGGGTTGAGGCCCACTGTGGGACCTGTGAGATGTGGGGTAGCCCACAATAGGTCCAACATCCAAAATGGTACACACCAATCCATCCATTAGAATGGCACCACTATATCGATGTCCTACACTAAGAATCAGGTTGATCCCACTGGTCAAGGGAGCCAAGTTTGCAGAACATATGTATAGCTCTGAAAAACTTGGCTGGAGTTTTCAAGCCCATCCGACTACTGATATTAGGGACCACATGCTGACTGGACCAGATTTATTTTTGGGCAAACACATACTAGGTCAGACCAACCTGATGTATAGATCAAATCTCAAACCTATATGCCATGTTGGCATGTGTGTGGCGTGCACATGAGCTTTATTGCACACACGTGTGCGCTTAGCAAAGCTCTGAAGTGCAATCACATTATTTTCAGGTCGGGCTGGGAAGAAACATAACAGCTATTGAGGGCTACTTCCTCATTACAAATACCAGGAAACATCGCTAATTTCTATCGTTTGATTCAACTGAATTTTCACAAGTCAATTAGAAAGACGATAAATCATCAAATTTTGCAAAAGATAGCCCATTTCAAAGCTGCTAACAAAATCATAAAAACTGAAGGTAACCAAGTTCATATTTAAAAAGGAAAAAGCTTGAACAAAAGAAAAACATCACTAGAAGACATTCACAACCCTAAGCAAGAATTCTGCCCTTTCCTGATCGTCCATCTCCACCATGCATGCCCTACATGGCCAAAGTGGTCGTCATCTGGGAAGGTTGATACAGTAGACAACCAAGTAGATGCTTCATAACTCAAACATGAACTATCCAAATCACACATCAATGGTCCACAAATGGATGGTCAAAAATTGATCATAAAAATGAACGGTCTGATGTCAATGTGCAATAGCCGTACTATTTGGACAGCTAATATTGTCTTATCTAACCACATCAACTTTTAAGCTATCGTCCTTTCAGGCAGTGGCCCACCACATGAATGGTCCCAATCACCCCAGACCATAGGTATGTTGGAGATGGTCAGTAGAAAGTAGTATTTTCAACATCAACAAGAAATTCAAGGGATCCATACAAAGATTCAAGATACACAAGATACATGAGATTCAGGTAAAAACCGATTTGCCATATTACCTGATGAACCAAGGATTCTTCCATCGCCTGAGCTTTTTGAAGACTCATATTATCCGTAGCGGCGGCGATGTATGATCGGGGCGTGAACTTGTCCTTATCAAGCACCGCCAAAAGATTAAGCATCTCGGCCGTGTGGCCCCCTACATTGGTAAAATCAACGATGATAAGATGACAACGATGACCATGATGATGGTGATGGTGATGATGTGATAATCATACCGGAGCCCAGAACAATAAGAGTGCTATAGGATTGCGGCAGCGACGTAGTGCAAAGGGGTTTGCCGCTCTGGAAGAATACATAAGCGACACGTATCGCAATGAGTGTGATGATGATGATGATAATGGTGGGACCCATTGATGTAAGATCCATGGCAGATATCAGCAATTTCTAATCGCGATCTTCGATTCTTTCGACTGAGAAGCTCGATTGAGTGATTGCAGGTTTTTCAAATCTTTCAAGATAACTTCTGGTGTAATTAACATGAAAAAAAAAAAAAAAAAATCAGGATTTTAGCGAGGAATTGAAATTAATAAGAACAGGAAATTTTACAAAATGCCCTCTCTGATTTCTGTTTATTACGTTTTGCGATTTTTTTATTTTTTATTAAATAGGATCAAAAAAAAAAAAAAAAAAACGAAGGCGATTTTAAGAGAGAAATACCGGTCGTCGGGATATTCAGTCCGTCGCAGCTCTCTCTTCTTCCCCTCCCCTCTCCACGAGGAATCGCCGTGGTACCGATTATAAGCATGAGAAATCTTTAGTACTCTGGCAGAGTTTGATGGATGATACGCAGGCACTTAGAACTTGCATACGTGGCACACAAGTCAGCCAGATTAAATGTTTCAGATTATTGAATCCATTTTAGTTGCATCATGAACCAAAACCTACGATTATTTGCCAATCGGGCCATCAGATTAGTGGACATTTAGTGGATGGTTAATAATGAAAATTATCGACTGGTCCTCTCTCGAACAACTGTCCACCAATCAGAGGTCAGGATTCTTCGACGGATTCTGATTTTATAACTTAGTGACGGTGGGTTCCACATTGTAGTTGATTTAATATGAGTTTATATGTGCCACGTGTACAGTTTCTAAGTGCCTGCTTATCAAGCGCCATGCTCTGCATGAGTATAATATAACACAGGTGTAAGCATATACTCTCGCGGCAGGGAAACGCTACCCGGCTGGTGGGCCCATCCCATCTGGAAACAGGGAAGCCAACGGACACAGAGGGCGTTATTTGATACTCCGTCAGAATGCGATGGTTGATAGACGTGGCAAACTCAAATTGGACTGGTCAAATTATGTGGTCTACTGTAGATTGGTCATTGTCCACGAACAAGATCATTTGAACAATCCTAACCTTTGATTCGTGGACACTTGTTTATTGAAATCTGACCGTTCGTATGTCTGCCCATATGCTAGTTTCACAATCAAGCTATTGTGACCTCTGTTTTATGATCCATCTAAAGTGGCCATTCCGTGTGGACGGTTTAATTGATATTGCATGTATAAGCATATATGTATATAAATATTCATCCACTGTTGTAGAGTAATTACTTGATATGCTAAGGAGTGTACAACGCTTGATAGGAATCTAAAACTTACGTGAGTTATGACGGAAGCGGATTGCGTGCTGAGTAAACTTCGTGGTGCCCACTGTCATTCATGCATCTTATCAACTCCGACCATTTATCTTATCATATCATTTTAAGATTTAACTCAAAAGCGAATCATTTACAAAGCTCAAGTGGACCACACCACTGGAAACAGTGTGAATTGTACATTTACCGTTGAAAAGATCCTGGGAGCCAAAGAAGTTTTAGATCAAGCTAATATTTTTTTTTCTTTCATCCATGTCTTTGTATTCATATGAACAGTTTTGATGGCAAATAAACATCTCCGCAGGCCTTAGAAAGTTTTCAACAGTGGAAATAAATACTTTCACTGATTTTTGTGGCTTGGCCACTTGAGATTTGTATATGCTTTAATTTTGGGCTCAACTCCTAAAATGATTTGAAAAAAATGAATGGACAGCATGGAAAAACTACATGCACTCACGGTAGGCCCAACACAGTTTACTCAGTCCCATAATAGATACACGCAAACTGATTTCAGTACTGACCAACATAAATGATACAACTATGAAGTACCACAAGCTTATAAATTTAGGTTTCATAGTTGAAACCGTCTATGGTGTGGTTTTTATGCCATGTAGGGTTCGTGGTTAGAACTTAAATAGGGTTTATGACAGACCCTCTACCAGTCCCACATGCTAGGTTGTCCAATGTCCTTTGAATGGTCTCTTTAAGTATGGTAAGGTTTTTTTTTTTTTTTTTGTAAGTTTTATCTATTTATAAATAATTATTGTGGGCTTATTTTTTTATAGTTATTTTGAGAGTTGCATGTATGCTAATATTTAATAGTTGGGTGTTTACTTTTATGTATTAATTTATTAATGATAGGGATTAATTCAACCTAACTTGATCTCAACTCAACCTAACTCACATTATGTTAAGGTTGAACATTAGGCTGAGCTAAGATTAGGTCTACAGTTGGGTTGGGTTTGACTAGCCTATGCTGGATTTGGGCTAATCCGCAGTTTAACCTGATCAATCTTTGTTGTCAGAAATTTTTGAATTTAAAAATATGAAAAATTATTATTATTATTTATGTTTGTGATTTAGCATTGAGTTTAGTCTTACATTGAAAATGAAATGAAAAATATTAAAATTTTATATTGATAACTAAGGATATGTCATGGGACCAACCTCACACACATATGTAAAGCACACGACATGGTGTGAGTATCTTATATTCAGATAAAGCTTTCTCATTCTTCTATTCCAAATGCAAGAAAGAGGAACTTGGTGCATGGAAATGAAATAAAATGAGAGTAAATGGACTTGCAAATGAAATCTTATATCTGAGAGAGAATTTGAACTTTTTAAGATCCCTTGGAGAATCGGAGAAATAAGTAAAATTGTCGCTAAGTACATACCTACCATACTTGTAGCATGTCAATGTTACTCCAAAACAATTTAATCATCTGCTACATCACTAAATCACAGTAATATAATAATCTAACCTATCTAAAGGTTGGTCGTTTAAATGGACAATTAAAAATATTGGCAAGTTGCTCGTTTGTGATTCTTACAGTTGTGGCCTACCATAGGCTCAAAATTTCTTCTTTTTTGACTGAAGTATATGTTTCAATTGGCTTATTATAATTATTATATTAAATATCCCATATGTACATTGATTTAAGATATTAAAGCCGATTTAAGGTATCACATTTGTTTCTTTAAATATATTAATTTTTTTTAATGCATTTCATTTACTCTCATCCAAACATAATCAAGTAAGTCATTTACTTTCCATTCACCTACCTTAAATTATATTTCCCATTTACCTCTAGTTATAAGCTCCTGAACAAGGATTTTCTCTTTGCATTTTTTCAACTAGGCAAATTAACAAAAGTAGGTTTGGATTTGTGTGGTTAAAATTGCATTTGCATTTAGTCCAAACCGTTCATCTCGTAAAAGAATTGTTGTATCACGAGGCCAGAGTTGCTAAGACCAAATGCATTGATGATATTCCTTATTGTAGTTGAAATCGTGTGTGCATATGATTAAGGTTGTTCGTCTTAAAGGAAAGTTGTTATATTCCATGAGTAGAATTGTTGGGACCAATGCATTGAAGATCTTCTTTATGAAGGTAAAATTGTCTTTAAGACAACAATTGAAACATTCATAAACTCTCCAAATAATTTCTTTATCATTTATTGTTTACAATATTTAAAAATTTTTAATTTTATTTCTTTATTAGAACCAACAATTGCATCCATATCATCATTACTATTTTTTATTATAATTAATTTACTTTTATCTATATGTTCACTTAAACATTAGAACAAAATTACCTTATACAGGTGACAATCTAGCCTTAAGGGCCTATTCGTCTTACCATTTACCATGATAAATGGTGGTAAATGGATCAGAATTACTTTTAATAGATGTTTGGTAAGAGATTGAAATCAATAAAGTAAATGTCCCTCATAAATCGAGATAGCAGAACACATGTCATTCAACCTGTCTATCATATGCACCACTTCATGTTCTCCTTAAAACTGAGGTGGGCAACGATAAAGGGAACAGTTGGATACCGATGACCACCATTGAAAACCTTCCAATTACATGTGGGCTCGCCTTGCTTTGTATGTGCCATCCAATTTATTCAGAAGATGTGTCTGATTAGGACCTTTCAAATAATAACTGTGGCCCACTTCTTCTTTTTTTTCTATTTACACCATCTAAACCATTTATAAGATATGGTTGATTAGACTAAGATGAATTGGACACCTAAAAAATCAAGCCATTCTAAAAGTATGTTATGATTTTAGGGTTTAGGGTTTAGATGGTGTAAACCCTAAAGAAAGTTAGACCTATTTTGTACAAATGATCTCAACCGTCCATATTGGATCCCATTGATCATATGGCTAAGATTATTAGGTCAGTGTTATGTTTGCATGTTAGCCCATGAAACGCGTGCTGGACCTAATGGACAGTCTAGATCAACCCATGGGACTCTTTAACTGTCCCAGTGCAAAAATAAAAATAAAAAAATACACTAATGGAAAGTCTAGATCAATCCATGGGATTGTTTAACTGTTCCAATGCAAAAGAAAAAATAGAAAGGAAAAAAAAAAAAAAAACCACTTGAGAAGTGTTAAAGCTAAGATATTTTTAAATCCTTGCATTCCAGCCACACGATTTTGAGTGGGTGGACCTACTCAAGCACGACTTCAATGCGCACAGTGAGCACCGAGAGTCGGTGTGCACACTCTCCCTACCATTAAAAGATAGTTGGCAGGAATCCAGCAATCATTTTAGAATAGAAATCTTTAAACACCCAATAAAAAAAATGCATGTCGGCGATTCCTGTCCCACCATTATCGGATGGTGGGAGATGTGTGCGCACCAACCCTCAACGGTACTATGCGCAGACAATCTTCTCCCATTCCATTCGCCCAAAGTCTCCTCTTTAAAGTGGAGAATGTGGTCATAAGTATTTAAATTCCTACAACTACTCCACCAAAACCAATGTCAATGCTCATATGTTTGTATTCAAATTGGAATGCAACCCACCCCTGCTTTTCATAAATCATGGACATTTATTTCATTGAAATCACATGACCATATTGAATGGTTCTCCAGTGGGCCCACCAAATAAATGGCCCATCTGGATTGGGGCCTAGACTAAGGAAATCAATGGGCTGGGCTGAGCGGTTGAGTTTTAAAGCCTGGCCCAATTTGGGATGGGCTTGGACTGGAATATAGGCTTTATGGGTGGGGGGTCTTGGGCCTAAATTTTAAGTCCTTTTAATAACTGGGCCGATCTTGGGCTCAAGGGCATTTTGGTCATATATCATCACATGCCGGCTAAAATACTAGGCCAGAGGACCGAGCCCAGTCCTAAAAATTTAGCCCATTTATTAATAGGGCTGGGCTTAGGCTGTCACCAGGACACGAGTCCGGTCAGGCCGGCATTTTGTCACATATCGTGCATGATGGTGCACACCTAATGAACAGCCCAGATCTTACTTGGGCTGTAAATAATCATCATGGGCCAGGCTTGGGACTTCATTTTGGCCGGTCACGGGACCCACGGGCTCAGACAAGGATTTACCATGTGGACTGGCTTGGACGGCTATCGGTCCGGCCCATTGACAGCCCTACCTACCTGCTTCATGCCCGATTATGGCTGTCACGGGTCGCGTAGACGGCTGATTAATGAATGTGGTGGTCCCAAGACATAATTTCAGTCCAATATATAAACAGCCTGGGCCCACAAAGGGATGGCCCATTGACTACCACTTTTAGAACAACCAATGTGAAGACTCCAGCACACCCATGGAACAAGCGAAATGACGAAAATGCCCTAGAACATGACCAAAGACGTTTCTTGGGCCTTCATAATTGTTGCTGAGCCATGGATGGGACCCAATCTCAAGAGCCCTAAGGGTGGGCCCACCAACAGTTGCCACAAAAACGAGAGAATTTTTTTGATACAATGGAAGGATTGAGTCATTTTAAAGAAGAAGACAAGGGAAATGGGCTTTCACTAAATCTGCCTGCCAACTCCCAAAGCTATCCGACACACAGGCCCTACGAAAATGTCTACACAAGGACCACCTCATGCAACCGTTGTATTCAAGAAATGAATTATGAGAAAATACTTTGATACTCTGGCAGAGGTTGATGACCATACTCGGCCATTTATAAATTACTTAAAATTGCACATATTGCGTACAAGTAATTCAAACTAAACTGTCCAAATTATGGGTCCCGGTTTAGATGTTCCGTGAATAGAAAACTATCAGTTATTCGATTATCTAACTATCGGATTTGTGGACAAGTATTGGACGGTTGAAAATGAAGAATATCTAATGGTCTTATTTTAACAAACAAATTTGCATGAATCAAAGGTGAGGATTGCTCGAACGATCTGATTTTAAGATTGTGACTTAGAAATGGTAGGTTCTGTAATTTTGTTGGTTTAGTTTGAGTTGATGAATGCAACATGTGTGATTTCTCAATTCTCAGTGGCTGTGAATCAAGTGTCATGCTCTTTCAGAGTATCAAATAATCCCCATGAATTATATAGGATCCGCAGTACGAAACTTTTTGCACGGTAGACTTAGAAATTCAATTATAATAAGTGGGGCCCACGGTTCTTCATCCAGACCAGTGATCTGTTTGGTGGGACCGTGGATGGACCATTTCTTGAAAATCTCATAGATAGGACCATCTTAACCACTCCATTTGTGTCCTATAAATTGACGGTTAATAAGAATCGAAGATGGGTGATTACTGATTAGGACCTTCCAATCTCGGTGTTGTTTAGGGTTACAACTTACAACCATCCATGGTGGAGTACATCATATCAATTTTCATGGGCCCCACTTGTTGGAATTTTGATCCTGCGTGTAGAAGGTCATGATGAGGAGGAGAAGGATGGAAGGTTTTTTCTTCTTCACCACTGCGGTGAATCCAGGCCGTCCATGTGGCAGTGATTTACAGCTATCCGTGCCATCCAGATTGTGGATCCTGGGCATTACTCTATAATCACACAAATCAAACAATCCAAGTAGTAGCATGGATGATTAAAAGTAAGAGAGTGAGTGGTCCAAATTCAATGAAAATTTCAGATCTTTAATATTTTCTTCACAGAGAATTTCTTCGGTTATGCTATTGCTCATACACAGTTGGGTCAGCGATTTGGATGGTCTGGATTCCCGTAGAGCTATGCTATGTGTACTGTTTGAAGAACCACGTTGCAAATGTTAGTCTAGCCCATTCTCACACGATCACATGTACACGTGGCAGACGTGCAGCCAATATAAAAGAACCCAAATTTGTGCCCTACTCCGATCACTTGTCATCAATTGAATGGTCAGAAGGAAATAAAAAATAAAAATAAAAATCAGCCGTCCAATTCCAAAGGGAAAATGTACGTTCCTAACCCGTCAATTCCAATTCCCTAGCTAGGAATGCACAGCCGCTCTGAGGGGCCACCGAAATGTATGGATTCAATCCACACCTTCCATTCATTTTTCCATGTCATTTTAGTATTCAAGCACAAAAATGAGGCAGTTCTAATGTTCAAATGCACTACAAAGTGAGGATTAGACATTTACCGTTGAAAAATTTTTGGGAGCTACAGAAGTTTTGGATCAAGCTGATATTTTTTTTATCCTTTCATCCAGGTCTATGTGACCTTATGAACAGGTTGGATGGAAATTAACTATCATGGTGGGCCATAGGAAGGTTTCAACGGTGGATGTGATTATCACTGCTTCTTCCTGTGGTGTGGTCCATTTGAGATTTATATCTGTCTAATTTTTGTAACTGCAGACTAAAATGATATGGAAAAATGGATGGACGGTGTGGATAATAACCGTACATCGCAGTGACCCCTCAGAGGCCATGTGCATTACTAGCCTGGGAGCCCAATCCGCGTCCTCTCTCCTGGTCTCCCCCTCACGGGCTGCGCACTTGCCAACTACGAGCTTTTAAACTGAGTTAGACAGTACGGCAGGTGTGTGATAATTACGAAAGGGCCACTCTTGCCCCCTACTTCTTAATATCTACTCCTCTTTTTTCTACTTTTGGCCATACAATAGTACAGCTATCTACTGTTGTACTGTCAAAAGTATAAAAAGAAAAGGGCGCGTGTAACTTCTAACTACCCATCAATCATGGTGTCGTAAAGCACCTGTTTCCCACTATCCTACCCACCTCCACGGTTTCAAGACTCGTCCGAGTCAACCCGGACCTCGTCAGAGTCGATCCGGTTCGGCAACAGGAGTCGCCCTTGACTCGGGTGAGTGGGGCCGATTCAGCCTCAACTTAGGCAAGTTGCAACGCAGGTCCAAGCCAAACTAGTCAGGTCGAGTCATCGAGCCTTTAAATCATGACCCTTTTGTGATTTTGATATGCCTCTCCCGTGAGACAAGATCCTGCACGTGTCATCCAGCATTGGGCTTGCACACATGCGGAGTAGTTCAATGATTGGAAACGTCCTTGCTGTGGACTATGATATATGGGCCACACTTATAGCTGTACACGAGCCGAGTTAGCTCGGGTAACTGGCTTGACTCAACTGGAAAAAGCTCAGTTCAAAATTGAGTTCAAGTTGAGTTGAGTTGATTTTTGGAGCTTGAAAAAATTTCCAGCTAAGTTGGAACTTGTCCAAGCTCAAATTGACTTGGATCGAATCAGTTCAGTTACTCAATTATTTTGATATTGACATTACTCCCCAATTGTTTGATGAAATGACTTAACAAAGTACGGTTTCAGGTGCATACATTCTCTACAGGAACGGTTGGTGGCAAGGAAGATATAATATAAAACAAATCACTACAAAATAAAAATAAAAATTACATGATAGAACTATTCTTATATTTTGATTTTGATGTTACCTATCGAGTGTTTGATGAAATATTTGTAAACTGCTGTTGTTGTTTTGTATACCATAAGAAATTGAAAGTGCACTCCATGTATTTGAGAAAATGTCACACAAGCTTGAACTAGCCCAAGTTGTTGATTGAACCAAGTTGAGTTAGCCAACTAGGCTCGAGCATCGAGCCGAGCCGAGCCGAGTTCGAGCTGGAGTTAGCTATTGGCCGAGCCGAGTCGAGTCAAGTTGTGCGAAGCTCGACTCGATTCGACTCCCATACAACTTTAGCCACACTAGAAAAATTACATTGAATGGATAATTGTTACCAATACTATTATTAGCTGTGGTTCTCATTCAATGGGTGCTCGAGCCCATGACCTCATGTTGAAACTCTTGTGAGTCTACCACTGAGCCATAGGTTCATGAGTGTGTGGGCATGAGTGTGTATAAAAAAAATCTTAATTAATCAATAAGTTATTAGGTATTTTCATGCTACCTACACCCATGTCCTCACAGGGCCTTTCTCTAGCCATTATCAAGCCTCTCTTTCTAATAACCAATTCAATTATTGGTTTACATTGGACATGGTCGAACCATCTAAATCTCATTTCCCTCCATTTATTCTCTATATGTGTTACGGTTAAGTTTTTTCGAATACATTCATTTCTAATTCTATCCTTTCTCACCTTGTCATGCATCTCTCTACATCCTCCTTTCAACAAGGCTCTTATAAACATGTTCTTTAACCACCCAATCAATCAACGCAAACAATTACCTCGTTGTATATGTATTCTACAGCCTATTTAAACCATATTGTCTAATTAATGAATTTTCAAAGCCTTAGCATATTCGCAGGGCACCTTCTAGGTCAAAATTGGGATCTAGGCGGTGGGGCCTACTATGCAAAATCCATATCCATTCACCCATGGCTACATGTGCAATTAAGAGTGAAAAATATTCATATGCATAGGAATTAGTAATTGCTATATGGAATATAAAATCTTTTACATATTCTCCAAGGCTTTGAAAATGAGTTCATCTTATTTTAGTTGACAATAATAATGTATTAGAGTGTTGAGGTCATGTGTCACATACATGTATGAAACAGAGTGTGCACCCTCAGACCCGAGTTTCGGCCCATGACACGTACACTGAGTGTACTAATTTCATTTAATTATACAATTATTTATTTACCTATTAGCTCTACCATAGATTTACATTCCATTCATACTCAACAATATCTCAAAAATAAGAAACGATCATTTATTCCAATAATTAATCATAAACATAAATAAGGACCTTCTTAATTGAGATCTTATGAAATGAAATAAACATGTCCAACAACTTGAAAGAATTAATTTACAATTTAAGAAAATTAAATATAATTAAAGTAAAAATATCATGACTAGTCTAAGGCTACAACTTCTTCTTTTGTCAAGTAAGGCCACGTGTCCCTTAAGTCCTTTCTGGCTTGACCACATATTCCTAATTTTAAGCCACCGGCCCACCCTCATTCACATTTGTACGATTTTTCCATCAATAAAAAATATAAGCTGGCCAGGCTTAGTGATATAACCCAGCATGATTTATAATCATATCAATTAAAATAATACAAAAATACATGTACAATGATGTAAAATGGGGTATGAATGCATCAGATAGGGTGATCGTCCATCTGCTTGGGTTGGAAGTCGTCAACCCGCATCCACCCGTTGGGTAGGCTTCCACCTTTCGGTAGGCTTGGGCATAGCCTGCATCTGGTAACGCTCTACCAGGATCGATGTTTCTGGGAGGGCCCCTAGGATCGACCATGCATTATGCAATGCAATGAATGAGGGATGATATGTAAATGCATATTTTTCATATTTGGCATAGTTGTCTCGATTAAAATATTCACATATAAATTTATCGTACAATTATCATATCAAAATATTCAAACCAGTAAATCAATCAAACAATCACAATGATTTATTTTAATTTTAATGAATTATGAGACAAGTTGGGTTACTCACCTGAGTTTGATAGTATTGAATCTACAATGTAATTAGGTTGATATGAATTCCAGGGTCCTATCAGTTATATTAACAACATTATTATTCATATGTTTTTATTACATGATGGGGCCCACCTCTGATTAACATCCTAGGTGGCCAGATCCAAAATAATCAAATAATTAAAATTTCTATTCTATTTTTTTCTCCTTTTTAAGATTATAAAATTGAATGATAATTACTTGATCGAGGTGGTCCATTAGATGATCAAATCATTTAGATTCTTGAGGTATTATCATGTTTTGCCTCTATACATTAGATGGATGATGTGGATCTAACCACAAATACACCAATGGCCCATCTCGACCTTCTACGCCAAGTGATACCAACACCTGCGTAAAAATCTAAGATTCCTTTATTAAACACTTTTAGATCCGACTAATGTGGCCTATCTAATTGTTAGATTAATCTAAAAATTATGGTCCTTGTATATTTTGGCCTTAAGGACCATATGATCCATACGGATATATCTTAGCACAATCTGATTCCATCCATTTAATTTATTCCTAAAATATTACTAATTAGACCAAAATCATAAAAACATCACTTTATTAAAATTGACTCTAAACACTTATACAATGATGGTGTGGATGATCCACGCCATCCATTGTATAGATCAAGAAGAAATTAACAACATAATAAAAAGTTAAAAAGATCTAACGATTAGAACTTACCTGATCGAGCCTTCTTAGAATTTAACAACATAATAAAAAGTTAAAAAGATCTAACGATTAGAACTTACCTGATCGAGCCTTCTTAGAATTTCCTCTTCCTTTTACTTTAGGCTTTAAATAAAAAATTTATTATTACCACTTCAAGAATCGATCCCTAAACCTCTCTCTCAACTAAGAATTTTGCTACCAACTCAACTATTGACTTGTTGTTATTTTTTATTTAAAAATAAAATCTTTAAATATTTAATTTAGTTCTTTAATAATGTACCAAAATTTAGAGTGTTGAGGTCATGTGTCACATACATGTATGAAACACAAAGTGAGTATGCACTGGACATTTCTTATAAGGAAACATCCCCTCTAGGGTGATTTTCTTTATAATTCCTTGGTAAGAGTTATTTTATGGTGAAATAGTGGGAGAAAGTGGTAAGTTTTATACTCTTTATTTTTCTCATTTTATTAAGGAAAAATGCTATGCATTACTACCCTATGATCATGGCTAAATTATCAAACTATGTGTATCTTTGTACATCTTATTACTTATTCTTCTTTTTAGCTTTAGTTCTTTTCTTGTATGGTTTTACCTTGCCTGAATCAATTATGAATGGATGTTTTTCCATAATGGTATTGAAGTCAAATATTTTGAAGCTTTTTGACACAAAATCGATGTCAGTGTTGGTGGTACATTTTTATTTCAAATGGTTAGATCATGTTCTACCAAATTCAAAATATCAAAATTCAACAATCCAATTACGTGTTATGATTTTGACATTATATCCAACTCCAAATAGTAGATTGGCCCGATTTTCAGGCCAAGTGATCACTACGGTGTGGTCCACCTTTTGCAGGGATCCAATACTTAAACATGCAATATGTTGTTGGGAAAGAAATAGCTCCATGGCAAGGTTCACATGTACAGCCTACATTGTAAGAACTCTATGTGGTGGGCTTTATTAATCAACGTTCTAGATTGATTAGACGGTTGGACAGTGTAATCATGTAAACCAATGGACCCCACTTCTATGTGATTTACACAGATACTCTACGTTAGGGGTTGAGTGTTATAACCTTATGCATGATTGCGCAAGGCTGTTTGAATTAAACTAGGACACAGTAATGTGGAGCAGTGGGAGAGAGAGAGTTATAAGGGGATTCAAACTCTCATCTCTCAGCTTCTATATAAGAGAACTAGGTCCATGATCCAATACAGCGACAGAACTCTAAGTCTCATCTATCATTCTGTATACTGGTGTGAAGGAGAGGAAGACTAAAGTATTAGTTTTCTGGTATTCTAATCTGACATCTATGGCATCTCAGTTAGGTAAGTCATCCGAACCATAGATCTCCATGTCCTATGCACAGTAAATCTCTAGAATTTTCACATCCAGATGATCTCACATACATGTGATCAATCTCACAATCCATGTTACAAAATGGCTATAAAAGGAAAGAATGACAAGGCCCTTTGATAACTTCTGCCTCCTATGAGGATAAGAAAGCAAAAGAGGAGAGTGGAGAAGATGCAGACATGAAGATGGAAATGAGAGTTGCTTAAAAGCCTTGCAATGAGAAATGCTCAAGTGTTACTGGTTGCATTGGGTCTATGGTCCGATCGATCGATCGATCTAACCGTCTATTTACTCCATAACACATTTCATGGCCTACCATGTGAAAATCACACTAATGGGATGATCCAGTCCATCCTTGATTTAGTCAAGCTATTTCTAGCCATCCTTTTTCTAAGGCATGGATGGGACAGTTGGGATCGCCTGCAATTATAAGCAATCCAGAATCTCCCCTAAGTAATGCATTGATCAAATCGTTGGTTGTACCTATTTTTGTGTGGATGATCTAGACCGTCCATTGTAAATGCTAATGATGATTAGATGGTTAAGCCTGTCCTTTCAGTCGATGTTTGTATGGTGGACCATAAAATGAGCGTTGAATCTAATGAACAGCCTAGATCAATGGATTGCAGTGTCTAAATCCCACATGGCAACTAGGAGCACTATAACTTATCTTACCAAGAAAGCATAAAAGCATTTCTCCGAAACTTGAACTGGTCAGTGATAAACGTTGCTTTTTCCACTCATTAGCACTAGAAGATAGATATAGTATCCCTCCACAATTATAAGTGCTTTGAATAAGCCACCCACCGCCAACTATCCACTAAGAAAACTGGCCTTTCCCACTCACTACTCCATTACATCTCTCTCTCATACACACAGGTGGGCCCACCTTACACGAAGATAGGCCATTCTCCGGGATGATCCTAACCAATGTTTTAGGACCCAGATTAGATCCAACGGTTGGGGCTGTTATTTTATTTTATTTTTTAAACTAGAGATGCTTATAGTGCTCCTACTTGCATTGGCACACTTAGACAGTGCAATCCATTGATCAAGACTGTTCATTAGGTTCAACGCATGTATGCTGGGCTACCATGCAAACATCACACTAATCCGACAAATATAAACCACTTGATCTATGAATGGTCAAGATCATCTGCACAAAATAGGTCCAATGAATTATTTGATCCATGGATTTGTTAGGGTTCCTCGTAGATTGCTTATAGTTTTAAAGAATCGCCTTTGTTAGGTAAATGTAAACACCACATCCATGGCTTTGAAAATGTATGGCAGTGGAAAATAAGGCCAAATCAAAGAAGAATTGGATCATCTGAACGGTTCGATTTTTGCATGGAAGCCTATGAAATGTTTCTAGACTCAATGAACAGTTTAGATCGATCCACTGGGCTGTCCAAGTGATCAGATCCAACTAGGAGCAGTATAACTTATGGTGCTCGAGCATTTCTCTTTTAATTAATCTAAACTAGCTACATATCTGGGCCAAAACCGCCAATAAAAAGGGGTCAGTACCGGGTCTTGATCTTACTCATCCAATAGGTCGCTTGCAAATGGATAACTACAGCGGAAGTGGAAAACATTGAATGGTTAGGATTGTTAGATAGTTGGGGGAATTTGCCACGTAATTTCTTATGGACGGTGTACCACACCACATCAACGGTGTGAATATCAAAGCATGGGCCACTTGGGCTGCACCGTTGGGATTTGATTAGATCTTGTGCTTGGGCCCAGACATAGCAATGTTTGAAAATTGTTAGGTCCATCACATACATGTAATGGTGTCTATTTCTAACAGCAAACAACAGCACATGACTCAATCAAATTCCAAATTCCAAACCACCTGCTATTAATGTTACCGTTTAATTAACAAAAGTCATCCTTTAATATATGCGTAATATACGCTTGTAAACCAAAGGTTAAGAAAGAGAAAGAGGTAGCAACAGCCTACAGTCCATCGACAGTGCAGCAGCCGGATAAACAGTATAGATTGCACAATCACAGGACCCACTTATACAGACTCAATAAGGGTAGAGGATTGGCTCTTGTTAGCTCTTATTCCACACGTCCCTTTCGCGATAAGCTCATTCCACAAGTGCTGTTGTGCGGCCCACTTGGTTATGTGTATGGCATCCACATTGATATCAGAACAATCAAAGTAATCCCAGTTTGGTGGTTTTGAAAAAATTCTCCCTTCTTCTTTTTTTTTTTCTTTTTTTTTTTTTTTTTTTAATGGTGTGTCCCATGATGATTATAGTGCAGCTCATATAATGCACGCCTTGAATGGCATATGAGCAATACGACTGGGCCACACCATGGAAAACAATGAATTACAATCTACAAACTTCCAAATACGTTGGTCAGCATGATTTTTTTTTTTTTGGTTCATCCCATTTTTACGATGGGGTAATTCTGTTGGATGATCCAGAAGCACTAATTACAAGCAAACGAACTGGTTGGGATTGGGCCTACCCTCGCCCGAGTTATCTAGGCTTTGGCTTTGTCACGACCCGAGACCTGATTGGTCTGGTAAGGTCTACCCTAGCATTGGCTTGAGGTGGTCCTGGCCAGGCTGGCTCTGCAAGGTAAATATTTAAATGATCAAAGGACTGAAGTAGGCCCATTTAAGATAAGCTTTTAGATTTCAATCATCTACAACGTGTCCCACTGTATTAATGTTTGGATGAATTGAACCCTGACCCACTACAAATCAACGGTGAATTCAGACCGCTTGCAAGTTCGTCAAACCGTCCATTGCTTTTATATAATGGTGACCGGTACTGGCACAGAGTGGCCCAGAGGCCCCAGACGATGGTGATTGATTGTTCACCACCATTTTAAGGTTCGGTGTGTGCTGTCCAGCATTGTACACGTACTATAATCAGGACAGTCTCGGTAGAGGACCCTATCATCAACGAAGCAGAGTATAAAAACTGATACCGGACACACAAAAAATCTTAATCGTCCACCAAATAACCACCAATTGGATGGTGGGAATCATTCGATCAATGCAATTTTTAAGCCATGCTATGCAAAGTTCGAGTCATGCTCCATCAAAGACAGACCCTACTATTTGGACGGTTCAGATTGACATGCATGTATGCCACGTGGACAGTGAAAGAGACAGCACAGGTTAAACATGGTGGTGAACTGTCACGGCAGCCTTGCCAGCCCCATCAAAATAATAGAAGGGGTGTATCTTTTAATCATGTGGGTGCGGATATCAAGTCCAAAATTAAGTAGCTTTCATTAGTCAGAAAGGGAAGCTGACTTGCTGGTAACGGGTATCCGGTGCTTACATAAGCCTACGCTCTGTGGGGCCCACCGGGGGTATGTCTGTGCTATATCCGCCAACTCATGTTAGGACATGAGCTGAGACATGGGGCAGATCCAAAACTATCAAGTGGACCACACCCCAGGAAACGTAGGATGGAAACACCAACTGTTGAAACCTTCTTGGGGTCCACCATGATGTTTAGATGCCATCCAACCCGTTCATATGGTCTTCAGTGGTGGTCATTCCCCTCTCCACCGTTTCTTGTCTTGTGGCCCACTTGAGTTCTCGATTTGCCAGATTTTGAGATCACATCCTAACATGCGCTGGTGCAACAGATGGACGAAGAAGATATAACGGGGTAATCACGGTAGCCCCCACAAAGCTTCCATTGGAAAAGATTGTACCCATCGATTTCCAAACTTAAATCATGTGGGTCCGGAAGTAGTGTATCTTAGATATCTATCATCACAAAGTTATTATGATAAACTAATGAGAAATAATCCATTGCTGTCAGAGCACAATCAGTTACAGTGCTCTTAGCTGCATCAGGACACTTAAACAGTCCAACGACCAATCAGGACTATCCATTTGGTTCATCACACATTTCTTTGCCTACCATCTGAAATTCACACCAATCTAAGGATTCTAACCATTAGATCAATAGCCTATAAAATGAAAGGTCAAGATGAGTTCCAGGAATCTAGGCCTCTGTAACAATTGTATCCATCTATTTATTGTGCCCCATCATGGATTTAACCATCCAATCTGTGACTCCAAATATAGATGGCTGTAAAAATCATGGCTAACTTACGGATTGGACCATCTATTGAGGGTGATTTTCAGGTTGTATACCCCCATAAGGTATGCTGAACCTAATGGATGGTCTGGATCGTTGGAATGGACAGAATGTGTACTGATGCAACTAGGAGCACTGTAACTTATAGTGCTATGAGAGCCTACATTGGCTTACATGCACCGCCATTTCTTCAATCAAATGCTGGTTGGTCACTTATCCCTAAGTAGGCATGGATCTGCGTCAATCCAGACCATCCAAAACGTGAGGCCCATTAACCCAACAATCTTAACCATCCAATCAGTAGCTATCACATGAAAATTAAACTAAAATGACCAAAATCAATATTCCGAATGTCCGATCAGTTGGGAATTTTGGGCTGTCGCCCATCCACAATGAGTCCCACGAATTGGACGGTCCGGATTGCCGAAATTGTTGCTAAGGAAGAAGAGTCATAGGGTGGTGGTGAACTAGACAAGCAACCCGCAAAACAAGAAAGGAGATGACATCATAAGGAGGGCAAATTCGGCATTTCCGTAAACATTTAAGTCTCTGTAACATCGTTCACGTCCTTCATTCATTCCTCACCTTATCTATACAGCCAGATTTTTACTGTAATTCTTTTTTTAACCGTACAACGAGATCTACCTTGTATCTACCGAAGTGGAAGAAGAAAAAAAAAAATCAAAGTAAATACGCGCAGAAGGCGAGGGCAAAAGCGTCAACAGAGCTGAAAAAAAATTCAAGGGTACCTTCCGATATCCGCAAGCTTTCTCGACCTGTTTGCGCAAAGCGAGGCGGCCGTAGACAAATGGTGCCGATTCGCGCTCCGCAACTCGTCCGAAAAGCCCGTGTCGGATCGGTGCCGACTCGGACTCGGCCTCACCAACGGGCTGAGGCAGAAAGCGAAACCCGATACATTACGTCCGTGCTGCGACCTCCTCGGTGCCGCCGATACGGCCGTTACAGGTGCTGATTTCCTCCACCCGGGCGAGGATCCCACCGAGAACCCGCTCTGGATCGGCGTTTCGTCGCCTTCCTTGGGCGACATCCCCCTATCTCTCGTCCGGCACGATCTCCGCGCGCCGTTGCCGGAGATCTCATCGTCGAGGGAGAAGAGCCGCGATTTCTTCTTGCGGAAGGCGGAGAACCATGAGGATGACGTGGATGAGATCGGGACTGTATTATCTCTCTCGGTTTCCTCAGATCTGGAAGCGCCGAAGAGAGAGGAGAACACGGAGAAGCGGCTCTTCTTCTTTGTGCTGGACGAGAAGGTGGGGCCGACCTGCGGGGTGCTGTAGAACTGATGTTGGTTGTGGTGCTGCCACGTGTCGGAGCGGCGGCAGATGTAGGGGGAGACGGAGCGTGGGAAGGCAAGGGGAGGCGGAGGCGGTGGCTGTGGGTCAGATTTCCGGCGATTTTCTTTGGACTGGGCTTCGATGAGAGCTAAAAGGCGCTCCCTGAGACAGGCAGCGCAGACGCCTACGCCCTGTTCGAACGGATGGCGTTTGCACCTCATTCGTTTTCTGTGATTGCACCCTTTTCCGTCATTTCTTTGTGAGGAAAGGAGAATTAGAAGTTGGTTCTTCTCGATTTCTCTGTCATTTTGGAGAGAAATTGGTGTGGATTTGGGGGTGTGTAGGTCAAAGCAGGGAAGCCAACGTTCGGAGCGCTCCTTTATTTCTAGACGCGGTTTTGTAATTAGCCCTTGGGCAGGACATTTATTTCACTTGTTGGGATTTGACTAGAATGGCCTTTTAAATTTCTAATATGCGTGTAGATGGGAAGGGCTTTTTCGTCATTTTCTAATAGCGATGGGCTCGTGGACTGTGTGGGACGGTAAAAACATAGTAGTTACAAGCAGGGGACGTGCCTTCTGTGCGTGGCCAACAACTTCGTATGGATGAGATCCACACCGTCCATCAGGTGCACTGCTGCTTGGCCTTGATACTGAACTGCACAGCGATCCAAAACTTAGGTGAATCGCACGTAGGAAAGGGTGTAATATAGTGATTTTGAATACGTCCCTTCTTCCTGGTGATTCGTGTCGGATTAACGGATTGGATGATATGAATAGTCCATGTTGGCTCGACGGTCCGCGTCCCATCCCAACACTTTCCCACGGTGTGGCCCACCTGAGCTTTTGACCGGCTTGATTTTGGGTTGCAGAGTGAACAGAGGCCACGCCCACACGTGGTCTCCCACGTGCCCGCCTAGCAGGCACGCTCCTATCTGACGCCGTGTAGTCGGGCGATGGGCCACCGTAATTTTGCACTGGTGGATCTGGGTTTTACTAATGGATGGTTGATATTGACCGGTGGTTCGCGTCTCTTAGAAGGTTATATGATTAATATGTTTTTTGAGGCTATGGGCCATGTCTTCGGTCAACTGGTGGATGGTGTTGGCTGAAGTCGGTTTAACCGAAACGCGTGTCCTCCGACAGAAAAACTTTAATGCTTTGGCAGAGTATGAGGGATGATACACAGGCACTTAAAAATTACTTAGAACTTGCACGCAAATAATAGAATTATATTGTCCAAATTACGGTACCTAATTTAGATTGTATCATGAACTAAAATTAAAATTTATTTGATTATCTGACCATCCGATTGGTGGACATTTATTGGACGGTTAAATATAAATGTTCCAACTATCTTCCACAAATAAAGTACGGTACCTACGATCCAGGGATCATGGGATTGCGCGGGAGCGGATTCGCTGTTACCCGGCAACGCATTAGTGGGTGCTACCCTAACCCTGTGGGGCCCACCTTGATGTATTTTTTGTATATCCACGCCGTCTATCTGTTTTTCCTCTTCATTTTAGGACGTGATCCTAAACCTTAAGAATATAAAAACCTCAAGTGGACCACACGACTAGAAACAGTGATGAATGACCAACTGATATTTGTATTTTCCCTTCAACCAGCTCTTCTTAATGTTATCAACAGGCTGGAAGGAAAATAAATATTACAAAAACCTAATAATGGGCCCTTTTAATTTCTTAATGGTGAGTCACTCAATCACCACTGTTTCCTGTGGTGTGGTGTACCTGAGATTTGGATCTGCTTAACTCTACAGACCACAACCTAAAATCGGCTGGAGAAACGGATGGACGGCGTAGATATACAACACATCATCAGGGTGGATCCCACGGTAGGTGTTACCCGGGTAACGGCTAATCCACTCCCGGATTGTTCATCCAATCCGATCCTCTGACTGTGACCTGGCCATAGAGTTTGCGTTACGTAAGGTAGTGGGTCCATGCTTAGGCCCGACCCGCCTAGGAGCGGGTTTGGGCTAAAGCTAAATGGGTAGTAGACTAGCCTCAAGTTTGAAAATATTGCCCGTTTTAAGTAATGGGCCAGGTTTGGGTTGAACCCTACCCAATCTAGCATATAGGTTATAAATGGGGTGGGCCAGATGACCCAAAACAAATTTAAAACCCATGTGTGGTCCTGCTGGGTCGGGTCAGTCCAGCCCAACCCAAGTGCAACTAAATGGTTGGGTTCATGACAGAATTCTTGGCTCCTTTACTAATGGGCCCAGCTCAGGCTGACCCAGACCCGACTCATTGGCACCCTTATGGAGAAGGGATCCATAGTACCCATTCACAAAATCATGGTGCAAGTTGCAAAAATGATCCACCAGATCAGCACCGTCCAGATCGTGGGTCCATTTTAGATGGGTCACAATACCAAAATTAGATTTTGATTGGACGATCCTAACCTCTGATCATGGAAACTGTTTGAAAATTTTGGACCATAAGACTCTTACCAATGGGACATTTAGAACCAATAGGTGGATTTAGGTTCTGAATTATGCCTATCCACAATGAGTCCCATGATTTGGACGGTTTGGATTGATGTGTGGTGGCCATGAATCTGCTCGTGGATCTTATTTTTGCTTTTATTTCTATCCTTTGCAAGCTTGACTAATCTAAGAAAAAATTCTTTTGGAACATGAAATTTTCTGAGTGCATGTTTTTCTCATACAAACCTGATATGGCAAACGTCCTACACTGCACCAATTTGCATACGGATATTTGGGTCGTCCATTTGGCCTACCCCATTATTCAATGGGCCATGGAGTGAAAATCTAGATGATAGAAGGATCTTATCCATCCAACTATTCTCCTATAAAATAGCGGCACAGATCATTTAATCTGATTTATCCATTCTATAATACTGCTTGGTTGCTTATTCTTCTTAAGTGTGGCAATGGGCTGGGCTGCCCAACCTGGTTTTGGCCTGGGCTTGGACCAACTAGCTTGCCTTGTATGCTGCACTTGGGCCTTGCTGGACAGCCGGATCATTTTTTTGCTAGGGTTTGGGCTAAGTCATCTAGCCTGTCCGAGTCTAACCCCACTATATATGTATATTTATATATGTCTTGTCCTATAAATATGTTATTCCATCCTTTGGTTAGGCAGTTCATCTATCTTAAATATATAATGTTGGTTTCGTTCATTTTAAGACTGTCAATTTTTCGTGCATGTGTGGCCCACTTGATCAACAAACAGATTAGGAGCATTCAAGAGAGAAATAGGGATTTTATCAATTTTGAGCCTAACCAATTTTTACCAGCCACATGCTGGGCTCAGGCCTTGGGTCTAAAGTGTCAGGTCGAGCTGGGCTTATCCAAACCTAGCCCTTTGCCTCCCATAATTCTTCTTAAGATCCTTACCTGATGTAAGACAGTCAAAGACAATTATTACATGGATAGGATCGAAAGAAATCATGTTAGAAAGTACGATCTAAAAGTCTAAACGGGTTTTGAGTTTTTAGTAAAAAGAATTTACTGTTTTTAATAAATTACAGTTGTGTTAGTCTTAGAATATTTTACAGTTTGAAGAGTCCTAAAATTGATTAAAATATTTACTTGGGACAGAGAAGAGTTTGAGTCTGTTTAGAATTAATTCACTATTTTAATATATGTAATATTTTAGAGGAGTTTATTATTTCAAGAACATTAGAAATTTAGGCGTAGGTTTATATAATTAGAGCTTCATAAGTAAACTTTTATTATTAATAATATCAATTTACTTATTATTTTTAGAGTTTTTTTTTTCTCTTCTTATGAATTCAAGAGCTATTTTTGAGAAATAGACATTGATCTCCTCTTTATCATGTCCTTACTGCATTATTTGCTATTAAATCAGCAAGGTCTTTTCTTATGTGACGCAGGGCAAGATGTGAGGTTGAGCACTGTCTTTCTCAAGAGGATAACTATTCTGAATCCATGGAACTTCTCTCGACTCCTCAGAGAGACTTCTCGAATCCACGAGGAAAGAAAACAGAAAATAGAAATAAATTCTAATAAATTTGAAATTGATTAATGAATAATTGATAATACTCTAATGCGTCTCCTTACACCATTAATAAAGAAAAAATAAACTAAAATCCGTAATTACCAAAAATAGCAAAATTCTAACTTTAATAAAAATCTTAATTCTAATAAAACTCTTTTAAAGCCTAATTTCTAAAAATAAAAATTGCAAATAAACTTTCTCTAGAAGAGTCCTAGTAGAATTAAAATTTATTTCTAAAAGGAAAGAAAATCTAAAACTCTAAAAATATTAAAAATATTAAAAAATCAGAATTACTAAAAATAGTAAAATTTTCTTAAAAATTCATTTTTGAGCTGAAAGCACGCGTTTTCTAACAAAACAGATGGGTCGGTTCACCTCGGATGGCCCGTTTCAATAAATATTGATAGGTTGTGCGCCCCGTAATGATACCCGGATCAAAAGTTACGGTCAATTTACAGTCCACCTCGTTTTGGCTCAACCATGCTGGGAATATCTTTGTAACACGTCCCTCCACTTGAAAAAAACTCGTCCTCGATTTATTCAAGGGATTTGACTCATGATTCTGAGATAACTTCCGACGTCGATATTTATTACCCATTTTCTTGTACTTGGCATTAAGCTCTTTAGATAAAAACTCGTCCTCGATTTATTCAAGGGACTTAACTAGTAGAATTAAAATTTATTTCTAAAAAGAAAGAAAATCTAAAACTCTAAAAATATTAAAAATATTAAAAAATCAGAATTACTAAAAATAGTAAAATTTTCCTAAAAATTCATTTTTGAGCTAAAAGCGCGTGTTTTCTAACGAAATAGATGGGTCGGTTCACCTCGGATGGCCCGTTTCAGTAAAGATTGATAGGTTGTGCGCCCCATAATGATACCCGAATCAAAAGTTAAGGTCAATTTACAGTCCACCTCGTTTTGGCTCAACCATGCTGGGAATATCTTTGTAACACGTTCTACATCAGACCCCTCCACTTGAAAAAAACTCATCCTCGATTTATTCAAGGGACTTGACTCATGATTCTGAGATAACTTTTGAAATAACTTCTGGCGTCGATATTTATTACCACTTTTCTTGTACTTGGCATTAAGCTCTTTAGATAATACAATACATGTCCTCATACTTTTCTTAACTTGACTAGTATCGATCAGTTCCTTCACATCTGCCTTCAAGATCTCATATTCTTTCTGATAATGTGGGCAATTAGGCGGACTTGCCCCTGAGACGGGATCAACGTGATTTTGTATATCTTATATGAGAGGTAATTTATTAAGTAGTTCACAAGTAGAACCCCCTTGAACTCCTGTGATACTAATTCTAAATCCTTTAGGATATTCACAGGCTTTACATATTTTTTCTTTTCAACCAATGGATATATATCTCTCGTTTCTTCAGATTGTTTAACGAAGGCACGTTCCGTTATGAGATATTGCCCCTCCACTTTAGAAGTATTGGGTTCATTCTCCGTTCCCATAGGGGTCATATGTTTGCCACTGATGAATCTTGTAGCTTGTCGCGATTCCGTTTCAATGAGGTGGTTTCTCGTGGACAAATAATATGATTTTTCTGCAAAACCTTTTACTGATCGGCTATCCTGGTGATAATTTTGGTTTTGTGGGAATAATATCTGATCATAATCTCGTGGGAGAAATCGCATGCACAATAACTGCTTCATCCGCAACCACGTGCGGATTGACGTCTTTATCTATCTCATCCGCTCGAGTTGAAGTTGTTCCCACTAATCTGAAGCTCTGCCCGTCAACTTATAGGCCACGAGTTTAACTTTCTTTTCTTCTACGATGTTCATATAGTCGAAGAAACGTTTAACTTTAAGCAACCAATCGAGGAAGTCCTTGAAGTAGAGTTGGCCATTAAAATTAGGAAGATCGACTTTCATCTTGAATTCTTGACCCATCCAATCTATCTGATCAATGCCTCGTCTAGGATGTTGTGAAATCATGTCGTTAGATCCCACCTTCTCAGGAGTGATCCCGTGGTTCACTGATAACGTCGCCCTATGATCAGTATAATTACGAATTCCAGCAATTGCTGGTGAATTACCACCATGAACACAAAGCTGCCCTAGGGCCTTCGCCAAACGATCCGCCATGCGATCAATGGAAGCCTTCAGCCCTTGCATGACTTGTCAATTCTCTCGCTGCACCGATTCGAAAGCTGCCGCTGTTAAAGGTAAATTCTTTGGAGCACCGCCCATGAGATTGTTACCCGACCCGTCGTTAGAAGTCATCGATCCGAGGAGAAACCTTGCTTTGATACCAAACTGACGCAGGGGAGGACGTGAGTTCGAGCACCGTCTTTCTCAAGAAGATAACTATTCCGAATCCACGAAACTTCTCTGGACTCCTCACAGAGACTTCTCGAATCCACGAGGAAAGAAAGCAGAAAATAGAAATAAATTCTAATAAATTCGAAATTGATTAATGAATAATTGATAATACTCTAATGCGTCTCCTTACACCATTAATAAAGAAAAAATAAACTAAATTTTGTAATTACCAAAAATAGCAAATTTCTCCTAAAAATTCATTTTTGAGCTAAAAGCACGCGTTTTCTGACGAAACAGAAAGATGCAACCCACTTTGTGGGTCAGTTCACCTTGGATGGCCCGTTTCAGTAAAGATTGATAGGTTGTGCGCCCCATAACGATACCCGGATCAAAAGTTACGGTCAATTTACGGTCCACCTCGTTTTAGCTCAACCATGCTGGGAATATCTTTGTGACACATTCTACATCATCATGTCATGGCATCCAATAAAAGATCAAGTGGCGACAATCCTGCAAGGGATATTCTAGCAAACCAAACACCATCTTAAGTGAAGTTTGGAGCCTTTAAGCAACAACCACTCAATTAACTTAGGCCATGTATTGCAAGTAAAATTATGGCAAATCTGTAAGCCCTAATTCCATATAGGCAATGTTAAATCAGGGAAGCAGATGCTTTTTGGCCATTCAGATGTTTAGAGAGAGAGAGAGATGAAGATCTCTAAGACGAAAATGAAAAGTGAGCTACGTAGATAGAATTATTCTTAATTAAGACAAAGAAGAAAAGTGAAGTTATACAAATAGAGTAACTCTTGAAGATGGAGAAAGAGAGTGGACATATGCCAATGAAGGAATGCGTCTTGACGAATTCCATCTTCAGATTAAATGATGAATTTATTTATGGATCAACTGTATTATATGTTTAACAACATGTGCCATCACACTAAGGTGGATCCATTGTTCGATTATTTGATTGTTCCATGAATAGATTGACAACTCGTCTAGAAAAAATAAATGATTGATTCGAAACATTAGTTAATGGATAGATTAAAATAAAAGGTTTATTGATGGGGGTTATGGACAAATAAATCAGTAAGAGATGAATACTTTTACGTTCATCACAATGAAGATCAACACCCTTTTACCTTCTCCACAACAAACAAAGTGCATAAATCAAAGTCCATAGTAGTGGCAACAATAGCATGACTAATTAACGCCAATTGAAAGAACTAATCGTAAATCCATTGTTAAGAGCAACAGCCAACATCCCAAACATGAAGGATTATGAGGAAACATGATGTGAGATATTGTTTTATAAAATTTTATCATAACTATAAAATTTTTATCCAACATATAAGTTGTCAACATTAATTGTTGGAAGAAAAAAAAAATTGCTATAAAAGCAGGTGATTGCGATAGCTACTACCATTCTAAATTTAAGAACTAGTTTGGTTTTTTAAGTGGAGAGATCATTGGACAGTCAATAATAATCAAATGGATGGCTAAGATCGAAAAAAATAATTTGAAAAGTTTGATCCAATAGCGTAAAAGTAAAGTTTAGTTTTCGATTATCATAACTTTGCAATAAGTTATTTGTTTCGGGTGTATAATATGTTATTGGAAAGTTATTGATGAACTCTAAATGCTAGCCAATACCATTAGCATCGGGATGATTTTCTAAAACTAGATCATTTGAGGAGTTAATTTTTAGTTTTTATTAAAATTAGTATTTTAGTAAGTTGTCGTTATTGTTATTTCTAGCACACTTTAGTGCATGTTTAGTTCATAGTATTATGTGAGATTAAATGGTATGTAATTGCATTTGGTCCCATGCAAATTCTATCTGGCCTTTGAAAATGACGAGAATGATTGGATTATTTCCGGTATCATATCATCCAGACCTATTAGTAAATGCAACATGATTTTGGGTGGATTTTGAAATCCGCCACATTTGTGGCCTCCACATTGATGCAATTTTTTAAATTCATTTGTGAATTCCATCCGGCCTTAGGAAACAATAGGAAGGATTGAATTAATCCTAGTATTATATCATCCAGAGCCAACAGTAAATATTGCAAGGTTTCGGGTAGATTTTGAAATCCGCTACATTTGTGGGCCTCACATTGTTGCATTTTATTTATCCATGTTGTCCATCCATATATACCCTTTAAATGTGACATTCAATCTACATATATATACAACTGATCAACATTAGTTGTGAAATGTCATCAGTTGGTTACAATTCCATGGTCCATCAACCACAAGTTTCACTCACTCAATACAATGTATTTCCCAAGAGAAGATTTTTATCCCAAATGTGCAGTCAAAATGCCATGGTATTTTCAAACATGTAATATCCATATCATATGATGCAAGTGACCCGATGCTGGCTCATTAGGTGGGCAATGAAAATTGCTTCCCATACAGTTCACAACTACCTGAGGAATTGCCCTCAATCTCTAGACATTTTGTCTCAATGGCCCTAGCTAGCTCTAAACCAAGCAAGGGAGACTAAAAATCTGCCATGTAACTAGAGCACCATTAATGAGAGTGACATGATGGAGCAATGAAACAACCATTAACACCAAACCTAATTATCACTCAAGAACCACCCATGAGTGGATTGGCAATACACTAGCTATCAAAGTTTAGCTTCCACCACTCAAGCCTGGGTGGGGACCATTTCACCAATTTTATAGGTGGGTCCTTGAGATTGATTTCTTGCTGGTTCCACATTTGAGAATAGGCAAGGAAGAAACAGCCCCATGAATCGATCCTATTCAATTGCGAAAACAGCGGTTGTTTCTTTCAAAGCAAGTTTTCAAAGTGGCAACTTTCTCTTGTCAATATTCCTAACCAAATGCCAAGTATGGAATAGGGTTTATGTCCAGCTGGGCATCACCCAATACATCGAAACTAAAAAGGACCTCATAACAAAGGCTACAAACAAAAGAACAGTGAATAAAAAGGTGGTCCACCGATTCCTCATCCCGAGGCACATAATACAAACGTTTGGAAGAATCAAGGCCCTTTTGTGCAAATTGTCTTAATGTGATTTCTTCTTGCTCTCCTTGTTATTATCCATCCACCGCTTTCGAAAAGCCTCTCTAATTATCGTAGGGGGGATGCAATGCTCATCCAAATCCATTAAAGTATTATTTGAAATAAAGTCAGATGAGTCAATTCAAATTTACTCCAGTCTTATAAACCATGACCAGTAGCAATTACAAATCTTAGTAATAGTAAGATGATGGTGATGATAAGGAGACTGTGCTTGGTATATGAATGAAGATCTTCTTGCAGACCATATGCAAACACCGCACATGTGCATTGGCTCACCTCATGAATGTGCCCTTGGCTAAAAAGAGAGATGGTCCACCCATCATGTAGGCCCATTGCCTACATTGAATATGGACCTTTGGTCATCCTCCATTAACTTTAACTGTTTATTTTTGCCGATGCATGTTGCAAACATCTTCCCATCCCTTTCACACAACTTCTTTCAGCGCATAGGGTTGTTTGGAATTCTCAAAACCATGAATTTTCGGTTGTTGGGAATTGAAATTCAGAATTTATGAAGGTGAGATCATTTGATGCCCTTAAAAATCTTGAATTTTAATTCTAAGTAGTTCAAAATTTAAAATTTTCACTTTTTTATATTTCTAAGGAATATCCTTAGCTTGCAAATTCAAGGTGTGGGAGTCACATCCAACTGCCTCTTTAAGGTATTCATGTCCATTTACAGTGTTGAGAGCTTTTACTTACAATTACAATGTGACGATGTAGCGTTATAAAAATTAAGTTTATGGAATCATTATATAAATTACATTATAAAAAAGCTATTTAAAAATATATAATTTAATTTTAAATATAAAAAAATTTATGTCATAAGAAACTAGAATTTTGTTTTTCTTTTGCCAATATTGTATTACAATCGGCTCATTACAATTAGCATCTTACATTTCACATGTGCATCGTGTTTAGAATATTCAAGAACATTTGATTCATCATATATTATCCTATAAATATACCACAAAATAATGTAAGAAATTCAAAAGTCAAAATCACGCAATTTCTAAAATGCTTTTGAAAATCCATGCCATAAAAGAGAGCCGAAAATCTTGAATTAAGATTCACAATTCAATTCAATGCTTCCAAACAAGTCCTCGAAGAGAATTGTCCGGTGGGCAAGTTCGTATAATTGAAATTGACGTTTTGGTCATCCATGATAGATGGGATCTTGCATGGAAACGCCCCTCTAGTCTACCACGTTAGAACCATCAGCAGACACAGCACCAACACCTTCTATTTCCTCCGTACGTGACGTGGCTATCTATTCAGGGAACCGTCTAGTAAGCTATACTTGCACCAGCATGGTGATCCAAACCGTTCATCTGGTGGGGTATACAATAAATGGCCATGGATCCAATAAGGCGACAGACAGTACCAGCTACAAGATCGGTACAACATATGGGTCTTGGCCCATCTTTCACCAGCAAGTCTCATCAGCCCGTTGATGAGAGAGCACGTGGAACCAACCGATTTGATGGCCCCTAAATTAGATAATTGAGAGCGGCAAGGATCGATCTTTAAAAGTCAGTGTCCAAACCTACCTAAATATCCGTACGTTGAAGGATCATTAACAGTGGTGTGGTTGGGCGCTACGTCAATAATTTCCGTTCGCTATTCATAAATACACGCGAGCACCGTCTTTGATACGCTGGCAGATGATGATACACGGGCACTTAAAAAATTATTTAAAACTTGCATACGTGGCATACGTAATTCTTATTAAACTGTCCAATTTATGAATACCAGTTTAGATGTATCTCAAGCCAGAAGTGATGCTTATATGATTATCTGACGATCATCTAATAATAGGAAGCGGATTGCGTAAGTAAGCTTAGCGTACTGAGTAAACCCTGTGAGGCTCATCATGCTTTATGTATTTTATCCGCTCCGTCCATCCATTTCAGCGGAAAGAAGGAAGGGACCAAAATTCAAGTATATCCACTCTCAAATGGACCACAGCACAAGAAAAGGTGTGAATTGAACATCTACCATTGAAAAATTCTTGGGGGCCACAGGAGTTCTGGATCAAGCTCATTTTAATGTTTTCCCTTCATCCATGTTTGTATGATCTTATGAACGGGTTGGATGACAAATAGACATCACTGTGGGGCCTATCAAGGTTTCAACGGTGGGAATCATTATTCCCACTATTTCCTAGTGGTATGATCTGCTTGATCTTTGGATATGCTTCAATTTTGGGCTCAACCCCTTAAATTACATGAAAAATGGATGGACGGCGTGGATAGACTACATACATTCATGGTGGGCCCAACTGAGTTTACTCAGCACGATAAGAGCCTATTGAGTAACTCAGTATACAATCCGATTTCCATCTAATATACTTATTAAATGGTTAAAAATGAAAAATATTCAACCAACGGTCTTGTTCCCACAAAAAAGCGTCCATGAATCGGTAGTTAGGATACATCAGCTGATTTTAGTTAGGGGAAGCGGATTTCCTGTGGAAGCCATTCATATGAAGTTCCGGCGCTGGGAACACAGGTGGGGCCCACTGCGATGTTTATTAGAAATCCACACCGTTCATCCGTTTTTTGAGTTCATTTTAGTGTATGAGGAAAATAAAACCAGATCCAATGCTTAAGTGGGCCGAAGATGTGAGAATTGAACGTCCATGGTTGAAATATTAGTGGGGCCGCAGAAGTTTTGAATCATACTAATATTTGTGTTTTCAGTTAATCCCAGTAGGAATGAGGTTATGAACGGTATGGATGGCACGTAAACATCAATGTTGAACCTATGAATGTTTCAACGGTAGGAATTTTCCTAACCATTTTTTCTTTTAGTACAGCCCACTTGAGTCCTGGATCCTTTTCATTTTTGGCTTTATATCTGAAAATGAGCTCACAAAACGGATGGACGGAGTGGATTCCTCACAAACATCACGGTGGGCCCACCTCGGTTTCCAGCACGCAGGAACTTTGCAGGAAATCGGCCTCCTAGTTAAGGAATAGTTTCAGAATTTAATCATTTTAATTGGAGTTAACATATGCCACATGCAGACTCTTGCAGGGCCTGCGTATCAAGTATCACATTCTGCCAGAGCATCATATAACAACCCTATAACAAACTGTCTATGCCCATTTAATGATGGATGTTATAAAGAGTGAGACCCTCTACCTTTGACTTCAGAGGATGTGGAAGGCAACGCATATGTACTCCGACTAACGTAGGGACTTCAGAAGCCCACGTCATCATTTCCTCAATTTGCCGTGTCTAACTTGTGACCTGATGCAACTACATGTACAAGTGACCCATTTTTCGGCGAGCCCGTGCCGTTGATGTGATGGGCTTGAAGTGGACATGAGATTAGATGAAAGTTCCCCACATCAGAAAATCAGAGGTTCATAACCATTGGATTAGTGAGAAAAACTTGGATACTATGGAAAGGTGTAAGGGGTATATTAACGGATTAAAATACACTCATGACTCAAAACAAGATGACATAAGTATATTAAAGAATAAAAGACAAAGAAAATTGAAAAAAAATCAAGAAGAGTTAAAAAAGAAATATGCTTTGAAGGAAATTAAGAGAGAGTAACAAACAGAAAATTCATAAGAACAAACCTTAGGCTCTGATACCATTTAAAGTAAAAAAGTATTGAGTTTAAAAAAAAACGATTAAGGTTGGACATTTATTATGTTGTATTTATATGATAAAAGATACAAATTACATAAAAGGGAAATGGTATTTTAAGGTTGACCCCATGAGGTTGAACTGTGTGGACCTCACCTTGATGTGCGTCAAACATCAACATCGTGCGTTTGACGGTTCTCCTTTAGGTCATGGGATATACCAAAAATCAGCTGGTAACTCTAGGTGGGCCTTACTATTTAAAACCACATGAAGACAGGCCTAAAACATATAAAAGCACTTGGTGAGGTCCACCTGAGTTTTGGGTGCTGCAGAAGCTTGGTGATTTGACCCCTCATCCAAATGAGACACACATGATGGATTGGCGGGATATGTGAATAAATAATTATAAATGTTTTAATGGGAGGATAACCCCTCCCAACCGTTGTATGTAGTGTGGCCCACCCAAGTCATGGATTGACTTGATTTTTTAGCCTATGGCCCACCATGAAATGGTGCATCTGACATTCTAACTGATGGGGTAGATTTTCAACACACATCATGGTATGGGGCCCACACAACTCAACTTCATAGTACCATTTCCCTACATAAAATATCTCTAACTAAAAGAACAAAATTGAAAAAAAAAAAATCTAACAATAATAGGAAAAACTAATAACATTAAAGACTAACAACCTAAACCAAAGGCCACGGCAGGCCCATGTATACTATAATACTTGGATGATTTAATGTTAACTTACTAATGTACCATTTTAGCTGTATTTTGAGCCATAAATTATATTTGATTACCTAACTATTGAATTGGTGGACACTTATTAGTTGGTTAAAAATGAAAAATATCTAATGGTCATATTTCGGTTATTGGATTCTTTGCAAAAAGGGACCAAGATAGCGAACCGAAATGACAAACAAACGCACCGTTGCAATTATATGGATTTTTAAATTGGGAGGTAAATGATCGTAGCTTCAGAGTTGGATTAGGTTCCACAAATGAATGGAGTGGGCCTAGCCCTACTTTAGTTTATGAGTCAAAATTATTGCAATTTAATTCATTAAGCATCCAAACACAACCGAAAGGCAATTAATTGGTAGAATAAATGGCCGTGGTACTTAGCTTGGATGCAAAGAGCCACATGGGTTGAACTTTCATGAGATCTGCTCCATTAATCAGGTTCGCTGTCTCATTTTTGCCTTGGAACCCAAAAATCATGATCATTTAAATTCAGCCGGCTACGACTTCATCAAGATGAAAGAGCTATCCAAAACCACAATATTCCAAAACTCAAGTGGGCCATGCTACATGAATATAGGCTTTGTAGGTATAATTTATGGGTGGCCCATCTTGAATTAACCTAATTTTTGAATCCGTGCAGTGATGTGTCTAATGGACGGTGGGATTTGTATGTGGGACGTTAAGCCATTTACTCGTTAAGGTGACCCTAGTAGGCACCTACTCTTAGGCAAGTCTTTTTCATGATTAAATTCATGTTATTTTGATGAATTGGATTTTGTACAAGTGGCACACATGTACGAAATTTAAGATGAATGCAAGGCACCGGAGCCCAACGTGTTAGACAAGGTTGGCTATTTCTTCTTCTTCTTCTTCTTTTTTAATTTTTTTAATTTTAATTTTTAATTTTTTTTTTCTAGAACACCATGGCCCATTTTGTTCATGAGATTTAATGGCTAGGAATTACTCAGAAAAGGACTTGACATTATATGCTTGGTAGGTATGGCACATGCAACGTCGTGTAGAGAGGGAAAAGAGAGCTGACGGTAGAAGGAACCGTTTGGTGGCCTAGATATTAGGAAAATCAATGTATTTAATAGATGGAAACTGTGTCCAAGAAGGGCACTCATTGCAAAGTCCAATGTTAATGAAAAAGCATTATGCGTGCCTTTACAACTAGAACTCACCATAGAAGGATAAAATTGGCACTTTGTTATAATTTTTTATTTTTTACTGTGGGTTCCACTCCAGAACGTAAAAACATAGTCATAAAAGGATAAAATTGGTAACTTGTTATAATTTCTTACTTTTTACCATAGGTCCCACTCCTGAACGTAAGCACATAGTCATACGGTGCTTTGCCAGATGTAATGTAATCTACATCCGTATTTAACAGCGTGTTCTTCCAAAAACTAGGCTGGAGAATAATTAATGAAGTGAATTAATAATCATTAGGTAAGGGTTAGCGAGAAAGATATACATGAAAAACAGATCTTGGATGGTAAAAGATCTACTAGTGGAGCTCCAGTGATGAACTAACAGTCACTCCAAAGTACTCAATGTTGACACAATTGGAAAAATGATATGACAGTCCGTGCCAGCCCTACAGTAGTGCAAGGGAGATGGAGATGAGCCGACTCGAATTGCTAACATCCATCATAGTTATACTACCGTCTGGTGGGCTTCCCCAGATGATTTTGTCATAGAGGCCAATGATCAGGGGTGTACACGAACCAAGTTAGCTCGGTTAGCTTGCTCAACTCGACTTGAAAAAGCTTGATTCGAAGCTAGGTTCAAGCCGAGTCGAGCTGATTTTTTTGAGCTCGAAAAAATTTTAAACTGAGTTCAAACTCGACTTGACTCAACTTGGATAGAACTCCATCTCGAATCGAACTAGTTCGGTGACTCGGTTACTTTGATATTGATGTTGCTAACCAAGTTTTTGATGAAATGACTCAACAAAGTGTCGGCTAGTGGCAAGGAAGGTATGTATATGAAACAAATATCTTTTTTTCTTTATTTTAATGTTGGATATAAGGTGTTTGATGAAAATACTTGTAAACAACAGTTGTTTTACCCACAGTAAGAAATTGAAAGTGCATAGCATGTGTTTGTGAAAATGCCGCGGATGCCTTGATTTTGATTCGAACTCAACTCGAATTGGCACGAGCTGCTGACCGAACCTAGCCGAGTTGCCCAGTCAAGCTCGAGGACCGAGCCTACCAATGATAAACAATAACTCTCCTCTAAACACAACTTACAACTTTTATCATACCGCGCTTTCCCTCCACAACTCACACCTAAAGCACACAATGGAGTCCACTTCATAGCCATCGCACTTAATATTGTCCTTGTTGCTTGGAGGAATATTATAAAACTTAAAAGACATTATTTTAAAGTAATCTCAATGAATTGTTATGCTGGAAAATAAAATAAACATGCGAGAGATAAGTAAGTCCAGAATTTAGAAACAAATGAAATTTACCAAGCAAAATGGGACCTACCTAATGATATAATCAAGAATAACTATGAGGACACAAATCAAAATATAAATTGGAACTTAAATGGCCCTCCAAAATTGGGATATTTATGGTAGCCATACATTCTGGAGTGTTGTGAACAATTGTGTCATTTGTAATAATAGTATTGAGGACCGAAATCATCTTCCCATAACCGTCCCCTTTCGAATCATACAAGGCATTTTTTCACTGAAACTTTTGATGTGATAGCTAGTCAATTCCACCCGGGATTCCTTACTCGGCTGGATTAAGGAATGCAATGCAAAATGCCATTCTATGTTGATTAGGAAAGCAATATTTCCCTATGTCATATGGAATATTTGGTTGTAACAAAATATAAGAGTATTTAGGGCTATTTGATTTTTTATTTATGAGTATAATTCATGGTAAATAAGTCATGATTATTTACACATGTAATTGTAGCATTGATTCAATGGTCACATTGACAAGGAGCTTGTCTGCAAAGCTTTGAACTCCATAGAATACATTTGTACAATTTCACCGTGTCGTAGTGTATCTTATTTATGTTGTTCATCTATCCCCCCGAGCTCATTTTAGGGCATGAGCCCAAAATTGAGATAGATCCCAAGCTCAAGTGAACCGCACCACACAAACTGATGAGAATTGAATGCCCGACGTTGAAAACTTCTTGGGGTTGAAGTAGTTTGAGATCAAGTTGATATTTGTGTATACCATTCATTCATGTCAGTGTGATCTTATGAATAAGTTGGATTATAGATACGCATCCTCATGGCTCTAGGAAGGTTTCAATTTTGAACGGTGGATGTATTAACTCCCATGTTTCTTGTGATGTGGTCCACTTGAGCGTGGATCACACACATTCCGGGGGCACACAGGGCCACACAAAGCCTAACGCATGGCCATGCGTGGGGCATGCGATGCCATGCCATGCCAAGCCTAGCAAGGCCATGCGTGGCTAATCCGTGCACACGGGGCATAGGCGGGGCATGACAGTGGCGTCATGACAACAACATAGCAGTGACAAGGCAGCTACAATTACCCTCCCCCTAAGGTAATCGAGGCTGAAATCCCCACTCAGCGGTAAGGAACGTCCAAAGTATCTCTGCAGTTATACTATCCGGTCGATTTCATACATTCGGATGTGGTTTTCAAGGTGCAGTTATATATGTATTTTCATCTCGTTCAAATACCTCTCAAAGTCATTATTAGCCATTTGCCCTCATTTACAGTTATAATTGAAAAAACAAGCACCACTTAAAGACATTAGATTGACCCAAATAACCTGCCAAACTCAGTTAAATTCCACATATCTGATTTCAACTGAATTTTCGAGCCAGGGATTGCTTATTCAGTCCGGAATCTATTACCGTTGATCGAACCAAAGCGCTACTTGCATATCCTACTAAATTGGATTCCTTTAAATCCTGGGTTCTATAAAATGAACTTCGATGACTCAGTAAGCAGCATTTTGATGCAATTGGCATAATTAAAATCAACCATGGTGTCTTCATAGAAATATTTAGAGCAAATGAGAGACATGCATCTGAACTCTGTGTAAGGAAAAGCCCATTTATTGAGGATTTTCCTTGGTTGACAGGTTGAGCCTTGAACGTGATTCCAGTAAATGGAAGAATGCAAGGAGGTTGTTGGGGAACCTTTGTAGATGGAAGATATATTGCACATGGTCCACCTAGCACATCGATTTTATTTTTTACTGTAAATACTGTAAATATTAGCTTGTTTGCATGCATTCCCATAGAAATATCACCTTTTGGGTTTTAAGGAATTACAAGAAGAAAACGAAACCATTCGATACTATCGTAGCGTATGGAACGATGTGTTGGTATATTAACGGTTGGATATGGGTTCTTTTTCAGTGATTAAAATCATTTTTATGATGGACCCAACCATAGGTGGGAGATACCAACTCTCTAATATCAAGTATTTCAACGTTTTAATTATTTGAAGGAATGAGAATGTCCCAATTCAATTGAAAAGATCAGTCCTAATATCTTTAAGCGAAAATAATTTATTTTTATATGCATATAACTGAGGCTGTCTCAAAAATAGTTTGGATCACTAAAAGTGGGCCCACCATTTTGACATTTTAATTTTGATTTACATATTTCTCACTAGGGGTTGTGGGTAAGGGTGGTAATGGGCTAAGCGGCCTGACAGGCTCGACTAATTTTTGGACTAGGCTTAGCTTGTAAGGCATGTTTGGGCTTGACATGCATGCCTCAAGCAATTTTTTGAGCTGAGCTTGGGCTTAAGTTATTTTTACTTTACCTGGCTCAACATAACTGGACCTGACCGAACCCATCTGGGCCTGACCCAATTTCATATGTGGTCACATAATGGACCACATGAGTATGTGTGGGACATTATATAAGTCCAACTGCTTTTAGATGGGCCCAACTTCATCAACACATGTCAACATTTCAATTGGATGATCCCAGTAAGTATCTGATTATCTGGTTAGTAGTTTGGGAAATGGGTAGTCCATATTTGAGTATATCATAAATATAAGCATTTATGTGGACCGTCTATCATTTGAGGCCCACTTTGATTGGATGATCTTAACCATCTGATTAGTAGTTTGGAAAATGGACACTCCACATTAACTCTCTAAACAATGATGTAGGCCATGCATCATGTGAAGTCCCATCCCTCTCAAATCACTTTGATTGGATATGCTTGTAATACTAATTTGGGAAATGGACGACCATGTCGAGAATAATAAACAGGTTTAAGCATCAATGAAGGCCGGTCATCATAAGTGGCCCACTTTTAATTGCCCATCCACATCAAAAATTACTTGAGTAGATGATCTTAGCTATCCAGTTAGTGGTTTAGAAATTAACAATTCAGATTGAGCATGCTAGAGATGTTTAAGCATTGATCTAGACCATCCATCATGTGGAGATTATCCATCCCTCTCAAATCACTTTCATTGGATGAGCCCAACCATTTGATTAATGGCTTCAGAAATGGATGGCTCATATTGAGTTTACTACATTGGTCCAATCATTCATGCAGACTATCCATCATCTAAGGCCTACTTTAATAACCCCTCCCTCTCAAATCACTTTGATCATATGAGCATCACCATTTCATCATTGGTTTATGAAATAAAAAATCCATATTGTTTAGGTTAGAGAATTCTAATAATTGATGTAAACTGTCTATCAAGTGGGCCCACCTTTGATTAACTATCCTCCCATCACTTTGTTTGGAATGATGTAGTAACCCAATTATTGGTTTGAAAAATAAAGGATCTAAATTAAGGTGGTAAAACCAAAAAGAAAATTTTAGATAAGCAGACGCTTTTACATGTGTAAATGTGTACGTGTGAATGCTTACACACGTATCCGGCAAAAAGGCATGTTGGGCCCACCGTGAATGTATGTGATTAATCCACAATGTCTATCCGTTTGTTCAGCTCATTTTAGGGGTGGAGCGGAAATTTGAAGCATATCCAAAGCTCAAGTGATCCACACCACAAGAAATATTGGAAATAATGATATCCACCGTTGAAACCTTTCTAGGGCCTACAGTTATGTTTATTTGTCATCTAACTTGTTCATAAGATCACAGAGACATAGATGAAACATAGATGAAAGGAAAAAAAAAAAAAAAAAAAAACAAATATCAGGTTGATCCAAAACGTCTGTGGCCCCTAAGAACTTTTTAACGGCAGACATACAATTAACACTGTTTCCTGTGGTACGCTTAAATCCCATAGGCGCGGATTTCCCGCTGAAGCATTTCCCATGAACTTCCTGTGCAAATGTTTTTTGAGAAAGCCTATCTGTCCATCCGTTTTTTCGAGTTCTTTTAGTACATGCTGCAAATATTCAAAACTTAAATGGGCCAAGCGAGAAGAAAGAGTGAGGATTTATTGACGATTGTTGAAACATTTATATGGCCACAAAAGTTTTGTATCATTTTAAGTTTGTGATTTTTTCACTTCATCTCAGTGAAAATGAACTTATAAACGGTTTGGATGGAAAATAAACATCAGGGTGGAGCCTAGGAAGGTTTCAACGGTAGTCATTCTTTTCCCCAATGTTTCATCTCATATGACCCACTTAAGTTTTAGATGCTCCTCATTTTTAGTCGCATATCCTAAAATCAGCTCAAAAAACGGATGGATGGGTTGGATTTCCCACAAACATCACAGTGGGCCCCATCCAAAATCCTTGCACAGGAACTTCCTGCGAAAGAAATCCGCGTCGATTTCCATTCGCATCTGCAAATGATCTTCCATGGCGACTGGAATCAAGGGGACGCGGATTGCGTACTACCCCCGCCCGTACCTATCTCCGAACGGGCAGTTCTGTGCGTGGGCCCACCATGATGTATCTGTACATCCAAGCCGTCAATTCCTTTTTTTCAAATTATTTTAAGGCATCAAAACAAAAATGAGTCAGATCCAAGGCTCAAGTGGACCACTCCAAATAATAAGCTTAGTTGCATTAAAATGCACAAAGCATTAAATGTCTGTTGCATTAAATGCAAAAGTCATCTATGGTATGGTCCATTTGATCGTTGTATCTGCCTCATTTTTGTTTTGATGCCTTAAAATAATATGAGAAAAGTAATTGACGGCTTGGATGTACATATACATCATGGTGGCCCACCCACAGAAGTGCCCATTCGAAACTAAGAACAGGCAGGGTTAGTACACAATCCACGTCCAAGTCAAGGGGCGGGGATTAGGTACTACCTCTGCACATGCAGGGCTCATGATAGGCCAGACATGTAGCCTGTGTATTAGTAGAGAAGGGTTACATATGAAGGAAGATGACACATTATTAGAAGGAGGCGTTAGCCTGCATTTGTACTCAAATCCATGAAAAACATCAAATGTCTTTTTTCTTCATTTTTTTTCCACTTTTTTCCTATTTCTAAAGACGGATTTCCTACTAAAGCCTTTCACATAAAGTTCTTGTGAAAGGATGCTAGGTAGCGTCCACAACTATTTTTTTGAAAATTTATTCTGTTCATCTGTTTTGAAATCTCATTTTAAGACAAAAGACCAACAATGAAGTGGATCCAAAACTCAAGTGAGCCACACGAGAGGAAAAATTGGAGAAAGACATACCTACCGGTGAAACCTTCCTGGGCTCCACCTTGATGTTTATATGCGATCAAAATCGTTTATAAGGTCATTAACATTAGAATGAAATGGAAATACAAAATATTTAGTGTGAAATAAATCTTTTTTGGCCACAAGAATATTTCAACAATTCTCACTAAGTCCCCACTGTTTTCTGTCTTGTGGTTCACTTGAGTTTTAAATCCACCTCAATTTTTGTATAATGTCATAAAATGAGATCTCTAAATAGATGAACGGAGTAGAATTCCCACTAACATGGCGGTGGGCCCCACCCATCATCCTTGCACAAAAACTTCATGTGAAAGGCTTTAGCAGGAAATCCACATCTCCTTTTCCTTGGCTACTCCCTCTGCCACCAGCCAATAGCCATGGGTTGGTATGTGTTTCATCTATGCTGTTCATTTATTCTTCTAAAACATTTTTCTAGGTCATCCATGCCACAAGAAAACAATAATAATTAGATATCCACCATTAAAATCCTCCTAAGACCCAATGTACTGTTTATTTGAAATTCAATCTATTAATTAGGTCATAAAGACCCGGACGAAACTAAAAACAAAGATCAACTTGATCTAAAACTTTTATGGCTCTCAAATTTTTTTTAACGGTCGACATTCATTCAACATTTTTTCCTTTAATATGGTCCACTTAAGCTTGGGATATACCTTATTTTAGGTCTCATACTATAAAATAATCTAGAAAAATAGACGGACGGCATGGATGAAACACATACGACTACTAGCTATTGGCTGGTGGCCGAGTGAGTAGCCAATCCATTTTAGATGATACTGACAGGTTGAGTAGCGAGCCTGGCTACTGAAGTGACCTGACCACATTCCATAGACCCCACTATGATGCATATGTTGTATCCACAACATCCATCTACTTGGAAATATTATTTTAAGGCATTAGTCAGAGAATGAGGTAGATCCAAAGCTTTAGTGGACCCCACCATAGAAAACAGTGGAAAGATTGATGTCCACCGTTGAAACCTTCCTAAGGCCCATCATGATGTTTTCTCGAAATACAATTGCACAAAAGTTAACAAAGACATTAGAGAAGGGAAAACACAAATATCAGCTTGATAAAAAACTTTAGTGGCCTTTAGAAGTTTTTAACGATAGCATCACTCTCCCCACTGTTCACTGTGATGGAGTCCATTGGAGCTTTGAATGTGACTCATTCTTTGGATCTTAACCTAAAATGATATCTCCAGATGGATGGATGAACGGCGCGGAAACAAAACATACATCATAGCGGGGCTACCACCGTACTTGGTGACGTCACTTCAGCAGCTGTCTCGCTACTCAACCTGTCATTAGCCGTTTCCTACTTGGAAAAGTTTCAGCCCAAGGATGATGGGTGGGGCCCACTGCCTGTTAGTGGGAATTCTACTCCGATCATCCGTTTTGAGATCTCGTTTTACAGTATTATACAAAAAATGAGGTGGTTTCAAAACTCGTGGGCTATACGAGTGAAAACAGTGGAAATTTAATGAGAACCGTTGAAATATCCTCTTGGCTATAAAAGATTTGTTTCAGATAAATTTTTTATATTTACATTTCATTCCAATGTTAATGACCTTATAAACGGTGTGGATGGACGAGATATAAACATCAAGGGAGAGCCCGGGACGGTCTCAACTATAGGTATGTCTCTTTTCAAATTTTACTATCGTGGCCCACTTAAGTTTTGGATCCACCTCATTATTGGTCTTTTATCCTAAAATGAAATCTCGAACTACATGAACAGAGTACATTTCTTAAAAAAATGATTGTGGGCCGCGCAGAAATCTGTCCTTCGAATATGTAGTAAGTGGAAAAAAAATAGGCGTTCGGGTTACCCATGGACCTGAGTACCAATGTGGGCTAACGCTTCCGTTTGTTGATGAATCACTGGACTAGGACATAACCGCTCTCCACCGACACAGGACATACGTGTCTAACCTGTCGTGAGTTCTCTGCACGGGCGGGGTAGTACATAGCCGCGCCCGGAATCAAGGCCATTCAAACCTCACATGGTGGCCCTCGCGTACGATAAAATGCCAAGGCGGCTTGCGCTATGAGAGAAGAAAGATGCTATTCGCGTCACACGTGCCAAATTGGAGCTGTACATGTGCAGAATCCAGGTCATTTTTAGGTGGGCCACGCATTAGCTAATAAAATTAGCTGGTCCGTTCTTCAGGTGAGTAATGACCGTCCGTCATCATTTTCTAGTGGTTTTTTTTTTCCATACATGGCTCATCCGATGATTAAACCAGTTTTATTTTTATCCAGGATATATTAACTCTAGATACCACTTGATTAACGCTCCCGATCTTTCACAAACATGCCTCGTTTTCAAGAGTACCGCAAATCTCTTAAATATCTACTCGCGCGAATCTCCTGATGTTTCCATTATTTTCCGGCGCGCGAGCAAGCAAAAAGAAATTCCAAATTTCCGGTTTTGAGCCTCATCCTTCACCATTGACTATTCTGTCGCGACTCAAGACTGAAGATCCAGCGTCAATCGCCTTCCAATGGACCCACATTCTCAGTGATCTGATGATCAGAACCATCCATGTTGTGAAATCGAAGCTATTGGGCCACAATTAGAAAACTATGCTGAAAGGATGATTGTGACCATCGCTTTCCTGAGATGAATTTTAAACAGTGGAAATAAATTTTTCAATGGCTCTCATTCAATTCTAAAAATCGGAGATTGGGATCATCAATGAGGCGTGAACATGGAATGATGAGATATCTATAGCAGTTAAGAGAATATGGACGGTTCAAATCATCGAACCATCTCAGCACGTGGGCCCCGGTTGCTGGCAATATCCGGTGGATTCTAAGTTGCGACGGAGGCAAAACGAACTCTTGCGATCTGGATCGCTCATCAGCTCTCTCTCTTGCTCTCTCTCCTTCTCTCTCTCTCTCTCTGTCTCTCTCTTCTCCAGCAACGATATTGGCTTCTCTTCTCGCGACTAGATGCCGAATTTCTCGTCCCAGCTCCGGCTTTCTTCCCTCCTCAAACGCTTCAAGCAGCGGACGGCTACGATCGACGGAGCGAGGAGATCTTTCGCCACCACCGAAGGATCTCGTCCCACCATAGTCCACAAGCGCAGCCTCGACATCCTCCACGATCCATGGTTCAACAAGGTACGATCTTCGAATCGAGCTCCGATCTCTGTCGTTCCATTGGATCGTAATTCTCACAGATTCATATCTTGTTTTCTTTGAATAAAAAAACTGAAATCAGGGAACGGCGTTCTCCATGACGGAGCGGGATCGGCTAGATCTCCGCGGTCTTCTGCCTCCCAACGTCATGACCTCCCAACAGCAAATCGAACGGTTCAGTAAGTTTGAATTCCGTTTTTTCTCGTACTGGAATAGACAGATGAGATTGTAGCGTTTGAATCGAAATGTGTATATATATACGATTTAAGATATCCTTACTCAAGGGGACATTCGATAGCCTTAGACCGTGTTTGGATATGCGAGGGGATTAAATCGTGAATGCTAGTTTCCTGCTCGTTAGACGACCTGGTGGAGACAGTGTAGTGTGTGTGAGTGATCCAGGGCTCAATCCTTGGTAGCTTTTCCTTTAAAAAAAAATAAAAAATGAAAAATCTTGAATGCTTAGGAAATTACAATTTGGTTACTTCTACTAAATTAGGGCTTGTTTGGCTGACACTTAAAAATGAGTTCATCTCCTTTTAAGTATCAGTAATTATTTATTAGAGATATTGATCATTAATACATAATTACTGTTATCATGAAGTCATTATGTATTAGAGATAAAAAATCTCTAATACATAATTAGTGCTAACTGAAATGAGATGAACTCATTTTCAGAAATCTCCCAAACAGAGCCTTAGTATATTTATATTTTGTTGAAGGGTAATAAGATATCATTAAAAAGAGGAAGAGAATGCCCGATCTCACGCCCTTGGAACATGAGAGAAGGAAACCGAGATGGTCTCTTTCAGTTCTCTAATCTCCTCTGGCCATCATGAGATTTGCCACAGATACAGACCAGAAGATGTCTCCCAAGAGATGACATTTGCCCTAGTACCCTTCTAATATCTTGTTTTCCTCTCCACCAAAATCAGTAAATCTCTACTTCAGAGACTAGTCTGAAGTTTTTGAAGACTCACTGGAAGTCCCCTCACATTCCAGTCCTCCAGAAAGTCTTTCATGAACAAAGAAAACTGAGTAGATTGTTATTCCTTCTGCTTCTCACTTCCGTCGCCTCTCCTTCTTCACCCACGGTTATCCACTCTCACTGTCTCACATATCCACACTCTCCTACTTCATTAGACTATTGGAATGCATTTTGACAGTTCATCCAAACACACCTTAAATGATTTAAAGTGCACACATCTAATGCAATTATGACTTATGAGGAGCAACTAGGACCCTTTACGAAAGGGGAGCTACTGATTTACAGTCCGCTTGATGTACTTCCGAGTTAATGTAGATCGTCCATGTTGTGGGCCCCATTGTGGATGGATCATCACCCAAATATTATGCTGATTAGACAATCCACACCATCCAACCTGAGGGCATCAAATGGACGGTGAAAGAGAAAATGGCTGGTGGTCCGAATTGAACTGTTTAGGCTTGTGTTCTGTCCCTAGCTCAGTTGGTTGTTTTAATAGGAGTAGGGGAGAATGCTTCTGTATAATTCTTTTTTCTGTGAAACTTCTCAGTAAGTAATCATTTTAAAGTATAAGGTTAATGCAGCATTCGTAAAAGTGAAGATGCCACAAAGATTTTCGGTTTTGATGTATCTGTTGTATACAACCAGACGTTACTTCAGATAGTGTGGTTGTTGCACATAGGAGCATTGACTAGTGACTGCTGAAATAGTCCAAGCATGTCACTTCACACACTTGAAGTTGTACGCATTGCCCTTCTCACCCTACATTCAAGGTTGCAATTATGGAATGATCAGGAGTATTGATTCGTCAGGCTAAGATGTGGACCTGTGGTTGGGCTATAGACCAAAAACTGCAGTGATCCGAAAACTCTGGTCATCCAGTCGTTGAACCTTTGATTGTTTTGAGCAAACAATTCCTTCTTTAGGCCACTGATTGTATAGCTACCACAGTCCAATTCACAATTTTGGATATGGGCCATCCCACCTGGTGGCCCACAAAATCAGCCCTCCTGATCACCATGCACAAGTGCCATATTTACGATAGAGATGTTTTCATGCACATGTCATGGAACTACATGACCTACACATGTCATTGTAGAATTCTAGATGAGGTTATAGGAGGGAGGTAGGGACACATGTCATTGTAGAATTCAGATGAGGAGGGAGGGAGGGAGGGAGAGAGGGACACATGTCATTGTAGAATTCTAGATGAGTGTGTGTGAATGCCCTTGAAAGCTGGCACTGTCTGGGGATAGCGATAATGGAGGTTCGTGCAGGCTGCTAAGTTGTTGCATGAAAGCTGGCACTGATTCTTCAAAATCATAGTTTTTGAATTTTATTTTTGACAGTGGTTGATTTAAAAAGGCTAGAAGTGAATGCCAGAGATGGACCTTCTGATACAAATGCCTTAGCCATGTGGCGGATCCTTAACAGGTTGCATGACAGAAATGAAACGATGTACTACAAGGTGATTTCTTGAATGCCCCATCTCAGTTTTTCCCTAGCTTCAAGTATATGTTCTGAGGGGAAAAAAAAAAAAAAAACTCTGATATCCAATGGGTGGTTCAATGACTTTTTTTCTAATGAGCTTGCTTAATTTTTGGCAGGTTTTAATTGACAAAATTGAGGAATATGCACCTATTGTATATACACCTACTGTTGGACTTGTTTGCCAGAACTATAGCGGCTTGTTTAGAAGACCAAGGGGAATGTATTTTAGTGCAGAGGATCGTGGAGAAATGATGTCAATGGTTTATAACTGGCCAGCTGATCAGGTAGTTTACTCATGTTGATGAAGCAATTCTTGCAGCTTAGTTATCTTTTGTTACTTGGATTTTGACATTGATAGCAACCATTAATACGTGATTAGTATGTTGATGTCCTTACTTTAGTTTAATCTAATCTGTACTACATTAAAATAAATATTTTTAATTTTATGCCTAATTCCTCTGATATCCTCTTGCATGTGTCACAATGTCCTTATTTGTCTCACTGGTAAGAGTAATGCTATGGTGATTTGTGAGCGATTTCCACTCCCATGGGTGTTAGCGTTATGTCCCTTGCAAAGCCAAAGGGCTCATATTAATTGTTGATTTGATGATCTTGACCGTAGATCACAATGACCATAGGCCTTGTGTGGACATGTCATTACTGTCTTGACTCGTATATTATATATCCTAAGTTTTGAACTCATACATGTATATGAGTTAAAGGAGATGGATTCCTCCAGATTGTCTTTGGGAACTAGAGATTGGACACAATGGTCACTGGTCAAGATTGTGTTCCATGGATCTTAGTACCTTGTTGTTCCATGACTACTTAGTAGCTTGTAGGATGAACCTGTGGTTGTTATCATTTTTATGTGGTTTTCTTGTGTAAGGGAACCGATGGCAAATCGGGATGGGAGATCTCCACCATCGGGTTCGACGATGAGTCGGTGTGCCTATTCCTACCCTATATAGGAGTGTTAGTGTGCCATGGGAATAGGCTTCTGGTATTGGATCGATTAAACACTTAAATTGGAGGATCAATTCAAGTGCCTAGGAGACCCATCATGCTTAGACTATGATCAACTTATGTATGTACTAGCTTTGACTTATCCTTAGACCTATGGACGTATAGGGAGTTCAAGTTCCTGATGTAGTGTGCGTTGACCTGTCTCACGAAATCAATTGTAGTGGCTCGTATGTAGGTGTCGTCGGATTCATGCATGAAGATACAGTTGAGGTCCATATGACGAACAAGAGATCCATTGGTCTCCTAGGAACACTCTTGTTGCTAAGATTTGGTAGATCAGACCATCCATCAAAGTGGTTTTTTCATTGGTACATGTACTCCAATTTAAGGTTTTTTCATTGCTAAGATCTGGACATATAGGGAGTTCAAGTTCCTAATGTAGTGTGCGTTGACCCGTCTCACGAAGTCAATTGTAGTGGCTCGTATGTAGGTGTTGTCGGGTTCATGCATGAAGATACAGTTAAGGTCCATATGATGAACAAGACAACCATTGGTCTCCTAGGAACACTCTTGTTGCTAAGATCTGGTAGATCAGACCATCCGTCAAAGTGGTTTTTTCATTGGTACATGTACCCCAAAGGTTTGAAATGATTTTACAAGTGTTTTTAGCCATAATATTTTGCTTTAACCATTTAAAGTGTTTTCACCACTCTTGATGGTAATTCGAACCGTTGAGATCTTCCGGTCCATCACTAGTTTGCATGGAATTTGGATTAAAGATGGATGGCCATGTTTAGTGGAGGGATGGAGTCAATTTGGATATATAGCTAGGTAGGATTCACAAACTTTAAATGTAATGGGGCATAACAAAGTCTATGGGGTGGTGGAGCACCATGTTGGTGTCTCTCCCTGAAACGCTAGCTCCGCTTTAATAAGATCCTATCCTAGAGAGAGAAGACATGCAAAAGAGAGAGCTTTGGACACCCAAGCCACCTTAGGGCATCACCATTGAGAGAGAGAGAGAGAGAGAGAGAGAGAGAGAGAGAGAGAGAGAGAGAGAGAGCTTCTTTCCTCCCTTCCCTGTATCCACATATCCGTGCATGTGTGGCCTGCTGTGCATGCATTTCTCCGTGCTTAGCCCTAGCCCATTTTATGGTTTTGCATGTAGGCGACTCTCCTCATTTGGGATAGTTTTGGGAGAGAACCTTCTACATAGAAGGTACAACATTGGCTATCCAATGTTATTCAACAACGATGATTGAGAAGTATGGCCAGATCTAAAATCATTTTTTTAGCTGATTTTAGAAACATGATAATATCCAAACGATAATCCTTAAGGCTTAATCTATTAATCTAGACCTTTGGTAAAAAAGTTCATTTTTCACTACGCTTCCAAAACTCTATTGGTAAGAACACATCTCTATGCCCTAGTCAAGAATGCACTTTTTAGAAAGGGTGTGCTCCTATTCTCTTCTGTAGAGTTAATGATTTATACCATGGCAGGGTGTGATGGTTGATAGAAGGTCTTCCGTAACGGTAATGGTAGCCGTAATGGCCACCACCGTTACCTTTACGATACGGGGCATAACGGCTGTTACGACCTTGTAATGGCTGTTACGGTCTCTCTTTTTGATTTATTGAAAAACCCTCGAAAAACCTGTACCTGTCCCGTAATATTGATTAAAAAGTATGAAAAACTTGTGGCTATCCCGTAATAGACCATTACATGGCTATTATGGCCTTTATAGGCGATGTATCGTGTTGTTAACGGCAATTACGGGCCATTTTTTTTCCATAACGGCTGTTATGGCCGTTAAGACCCTGTAACGTGTAATGGTTGCCACCGTTATCTTTATGTATTGGCCTTTACGGCACACCATGGGTTGATAAGCAGGAAGTTGAAACTTGTGGCATATGTTAATTCAAAATTAGGGTTGCTAGGTAGGCTTGGGCTTGGCAAAATCAATATTTGGAGCAGGCCTGGCCTGACTAGTTCAAAATCTGGGGCTCAAGCAACCTGAAGACTTCCCATTGCCAGCCCTATTAAAAATAAACTGTCCATGCCTGTTGAGAAACAAAGTTATGTCATTCACGCAGTCAGTTAAATAGTTCTATCAAAGAAAATACAAAAATGACTGGCCCAAGCAAGCACTACTTTTGAATATTATCTAAATAAAATGTGCCAAATGTATTATGTACTACAACTGAATTTCCACTATCAATTTGTTTTGCTTTTTGGTGATTCAGCAACTTGCTAGTGCTTACTACGAACTTTGAATTGGAATTTTAATCTGGTAGCAAATGACCTTTGGGCTATAACTGTTTTGTTCTATTGGTTCTGCAGTTTGAAGAAACTGTTTATCAGTCCAACAAGAAAACGAACTTTGCCATTTTATAAGTTTGTAATAAAATTACTTTTCTTGTAGGTTGATATGATTGTTGTGACAGATGGGAGTAGAATTTTGGGCCTTGGAGATCTTGGGGTTCAGGGTATTGGCATTGCAATTGGGAAGCTGGATCTATATGTTGCAGCTGCAGGCATAAATCCTCAGAGGGTAATTCATTATTTTATTCCATTAAAGTCTGCAAAAGATGCAAATAATCTAGTCCTCTCTCTCTCCCTCTCTCTCTCTCACCCAAAAAAATAAAATAAAAATAAAAATAAAATTAGTTCCACTATTTCATTCGAATGGAAAAGATCTGAAGATGCAAATCATCTAATCCTCTCTCTCTCTCTCTCTCTCTCTCTCACTTTCTCCCTCCCTCTCTCTCCATTTAGTTCTGTTATTTCTTTCGAATGGAAAAGATCCGAAAGATGCAAACCATCCTCTCTCTCTCTCTCTCTCTCTCTCTCTCTCTCCCCCATTAGTTCTGCTATTTCAGTCAAATGGAAAAGAATGCATCTTACTTCTCCTTTTAGAGTTGGACTGATAGTTTCAACAGTTAATAATGATTAATATCCATTGTTCAACTATTGTTACATTTCTATCTCCAAACTCATTACTGCAGGTTATTTCAACACTGGAAGTTCTAACTTACTTTTCCACTGTAGGTACTTCCAGTGATGATTGATATTGGAACTAACAATGAGAAGCTTCTCAAAAATCCCCTATGTAAGATTTCTTTTACTACCATCCAGGGGTGCAGATAGAATGCATTTATGAAGTTTGTACATATAACTAGTTAAATAACACTGTACATGAAGGTGACTACTTCTAGCCATTAAAATGATTGATGCAGATTTCTGGCATGCAGCCTTTGTCGGCTTTGGCCACCAAAGAGATGGCTTTTGTTTATCTGTTGTGTTATGCTGTTTGTCAATGTATTATGTAATGCTATGAATGCTCTATTTTTTTTAAATTTTTTTAAAATGTTATCCACCTTACTTAGAAGTAGTGTATGAGTAACCAATGCACATCTTATGCACAATTTATTTAATGCAATTTTGGAGTTCATGCTAGCTGCTGCTAGAAGTACAAATTCTTCTCTTCAAGGTGACCGTGTGGGCCACTTTTCAATGAATGTATTTATGTCATAGCTGCTCAATGTGCTACCTGCATGTTGGCTTTAGTTGTTTACAGAAAAGAAATGTTGTTGCACATTGAGGGTTAGACATTTAGATATCAGAAATTGCCGTCTTAATTTCGTCAGTGCCTTACCATTTATACATCTCTCTCTCTCTCTCTCTCTCTCTCTCTCTCTCTCTCTCTCTCTCTCTCTCTCTCTCTCCATCTTCGTATGCAGTATAGATTCATTCACACGTCCTCTATTAGATATTGATTTTTCGTTTTTGTTTTTTAGTGCTACTGCATTGCCGTCGGCATCTTTTTATGCTATCTATAATGTTTCATGCATTCCTTTTTAGATTTCTGATGTCATCAGTTACTTCCAGCTCACCCATTCATTGGGCTCAGAGCCATTGATCCTGTTGCTTGTCACCCTCGAGCTATTCAGATCTATTCCCTTTTTAGATTTCTGATGTCATCAGTTACTTCCAGCTCACCCATTCATTGGGCTCAGAGCCATTGATCCTGTTGCTTGTCACCTTCAAGCTATTTAGATCTATTCCTATTTCTATGCCTACCCATCCATTCAATTTTTGGAATATATCTAATAATTCATTTTGGTTTGTAGACCTGGGATTGCAACAGCATCGTCTTGATGGTGAGGAGTACTTATCGGTTATGGATGAATTTATGGAGGCTGTTTTTACTCGTTGGCCTCACGTTATTGTACAGGTAACTTGAAACACCTTGTTTATGTTTATTATCATTAAATAGTCGAAATTGTCTTATGTATTTTTCTCCTCGTAACTGCTGTTATGAGTATATTCTAACCAGCTTTGATCGCACGCAGTTTGAAGATTTCCAAAGCAAGTGGGCCTTCAAATTATTGCAGCGATATAGGAATACTTATCGAATGTTTAATGATGATGTTCAGGTAAAGGATTATTTTTGCATTTGTAGCTGTCTGATTGACAATGACCCATGTTTTAGCAACATCTGTTTCATTATTCGATCTTAAGCTTTCTCAGGAAACTTTACCATACTGTGGATCTTTCCTGTATCTTGCTAGGTAGATTATGATGGATTTTGGCAAGGTCCCAACCCGAATTAACTAAGAAACAATTACAGTAATAAATACAAGCTGCCAATCCTGTCTTCGTCTAGGATAGAGATAAGACCAGGAGGGAAGGATGAAGGTGGGACAAGCCCATTACAAAATTGATTTTAAACTTGAGAGTTATGCTTCAAGAGCTGATTGGAGGCATGATTTGCTTCTCCCCGGACGTTTATTATTCTTGAGGTATTAAAATCACTAAAGACTTGTCTCAAAAAAAAATAATAATAATAAATAATAATAATAAAAATTTTAAAAAAAAATCACTAAAGACTCGGTTATGAAAATCACAGTAGCTCTTTCTGGGTGTTGTATTATTTGATATTACAGTAGCTCTTTCTGGGTTATGATAATCATAAAATTAAATTTTCTTTGTTGATGGTAGTTACTTTATGTGCACATGATTTGGAATTGGAAATTCTTCAACCTAGACTATATGTGATTCCTATGAAACACTTCTCCCATTCTTCTTGCAAGTTTGATGCCAGCATCTGAACTTTACACATAAACCGTGAACCAGATGTTTGTATCTATCATTTAACTATAACATTTGCAAGAAAATACTCATCTTTGATTCTGACAGATTCATTATTCTCAACAGGGTACTGCTGGTGTTGCAATAGCTGGTCTTTTGGGAGCTGTAAGAGCGCAAGGAAGACCAATGATAGACTTCCCAAAGCAAAAAATTGTTGTTGCTGGTGCTGGAAGGTTTGATACTGTACCAATGTTTTTTTTATAAGAATTATGTTGAGAACTTGCAAATCTTGATAGAGAAACCTTTATGGCTACATATTCCTTTTCTACTGTTCTTTCTGATAAGCAACAACTTCATCAAAAGGGTCCTTGACCAGAGGATATGTATGGTTTCCTAGAATCTTCAGTTTGCACATTGGGGCTAGTTTTTGGGCGATCCAAACCAATGACCTGATGGGCCTCAGTGGATGGACCATGTATTAAAAATCTCGTCGATGGGATGATCCCAACTCAATCAATTAGTGGCCTGCAAATGGACAATTATGAAAGCAGTACATGTACAGTGCACATTTATTTGAAGATTAGATGCTTTGGAAATTCCAATTTGGGATCTTTTGGGTTTGACATCTACTGTGGTTCCAACAGATAGTTGTCTGTAGTGTACTGCTCACCACTGGCCCCACTTGTACAAACTGAAACAACAAGGATACTAAGAAATATGAATATCCTTGGGTCGAGATCACAATCCCCCTTATTTAAATAAAAGAAAGATATGAGAATGAAATGCCCGAACATGCATTTATTGTAAAGGTATAATAATCGAATAGGAAGGTCTGGACCTTGTATTATTATTATTTATTTATTTAATAATTTTTATGCACTGCACTTCAGAGTTGGCAAAAGCTGGTGGCTAGTTTGGACATAAATAGGATGAAGGGTGGTATAGTAGTTGGGTATTGATTTGTTGTCCTTGTGAACATTCTTAATTACTACAATATGCACGTAAGTGTTCTTATAGTGAAAGTGCAAAAAAATAAATAATAAAAACATGGATGAAGGTAATATATATATATATATATATATATATATATATATATATATATATATATATATATATATATATATATATAGGGAAAAGGTACTATGCGCTCGACCTCACGAGTCCGTCCCATGAGGTCGAGCTGTGTGGGCCCCACCGTGATGCGTTTTGAACATCTAACCCATCAGTCAGATGCACCATTCCATCGTGGACCTAGGTCTCAAAAATCAAGTCAATCCGTGACTTGTGTGGGCCACACCACATACAGAAGTGGGGAGGGGCCATGCACCATTAAAACATTCATAATCAGTTTTTTGGGCCCACCGAGATGTGGTTTGCAAATCCAGCCCATCCATTATGTGTGTCCCACTTGCATGAGGGTTCAGACCAAGTTTCAGCAGCATTCAAAACTCAGGTGGGCTCCACCAAGTGCTTTTATATGTTTTAACGGTGTTTCACATGATTTTAGATGGTATGGCCCACCTGAGTTCCTTATACGGCTAATTTTTGGGATATCCCATAATTTAGAGGGTACCCATCAAATGCACGGTGTTGATGGTCGACACGCATCACGGTGGGGCCCACACAGCTCGACCTCACGGGAGCTAATCGTGAGGTCGAGCGCATAGTACCTTTTCCCATATATATATATATATATATATATATATATATATATATATATATATATATATATATATATATATATATATATATATATATATATATATATATAGAAGAAGAAGAAGAAAAAAAGTAAAAAAGTAAAATTGTCTGCAATCTTTAGATAGTCTTATTAGTAGCCTGTTTGTTTGCTTTTAATGCTTCACTCAGGTTAGTGTTTATGCATCCTGAACTTTGTATTTGTTGCCACATGAAAGGGTGATTTGCTGACATACTTTTAGTCCTACTATAGGATTTTGAGACTTGGTTTTACTGCATGCTATTACAGTGCAGGAATAGGAGTTCTCAATGCCGCAAGGAAAACCATGGCAAGGATGTTAGGCAATAATGAATCTGCATTTGACAGTGCACGGAGACAGTTCTGGGTGGTTGATTCCATGGTTAGTACAAAGGACAAAAGCTTCCTGCCATATTTGGAAAACATGTGTTCCAGATGTCTTAAGTTGAATTCTTTTTTTATATCATAAAGTACGTACATTTTTGCTTGAGATGGAATACAAATAATTACTCATCCCTTGTGGAATTTCAGGGTCTGATAACAGAGGATCGCAAGAATATTGACCCAGACGCTCAACCATTTGCAAGAAAGATAAAAGAAGTTTCGCGCCAAGGTTTAATGGAAGGGGCAAACCTAGCTGAAGTGGTTCGTGCGTTTTCTGGTTCTCAAAAATTGTAACACTCGGTACCATGGTTTTAAAACTCAGACGAGTCCGATATGACTTGTCCGAGTCAACTTGGATATGGAACTACCCACTCTGATTTGATACCATGAGTCTCCCCAACACCCCCCTTCCCCCCCCCCCCCCCGCGATTGAGACACCCCCAACTCGGGCAAATTGCAACTAAACTTGAGAGCGAATGAGTCAATCTGAGTCTAAAAACCCATATTTGGCACCAATAGTAACAACAACAATTTGCATCAGTTTTCATTTTGTTTTACCATGGGATTTGCTCTATCAAGAGATATTGATGAATGATCCTTGCTACAACAATCTGAACTTCACTGCTGACAGAACAGTGGTTACTTATCTAGATGTCTCTTTTTCTCATGTCCACGACGAGGCAACTTGAATCACTGATGTGTCTCCTGGAATGCCCTTTTAGTTCTCAATTCGCAGTTTTAATGTCTTGGTGTAAGGGCAGCTGTTGGCCTTGTCAAGCGGCTTGTTTTCTTTCCGTGGATTTCTTTCTAATGAAGTTTCTCGTTATTGATTAAAAAGTTGCCAATAGGCAGCCTATCAAACTAATCATCCAGATTGAACAATTCACTTATCAATTTTGGACTGTCCAACGAGACAAATAAAACAAAGATTCTTTAAAGATCAATCTATGATGTAGAACTGAAGATTGACAGACCATACTTGTTTCTTTAACTTCTGAGGTTAAATGTGTACTTCTAATAGCAAAGACTGTTTTGATGGATCTTTCTCTGCAGATATGTAGCAATCATCGTACATTTTGTCCAAGCATTTTTTTTTTTTTTTTAATGATTAATTCTAGCAAACTGATCTAGTTTTCTACCAACAGGTTAAAAAAGTAAAGCCTGATGTGCTTCTTGGATTATCTGCAGTTGGAGGTTTGTTCTCCAAGGAGGTAATGAGTGCCTTTCATTACTTAAATGGTCATCCGGTCAACATGTTATTGTGACTACCATGAACTTTTTGTTTTTCTTTGTTTGTTTGTTTTTCCCCCCTTTTGAAGGTGTAATGGACTTTTTGTACTAGTCAAGTTGACATTTTTTTAGTGTACTATTTTGATAGGTCTTGGAGGCCCTCAAAGATTCAACTTCTACAAGACCAGCTATTTTTGCAATGTCCAATCCTACAAAAAATGGTATGTTAACTCAGACTGTTACCTGGGTTGGCCTTTCTATGTGAATACTAATTTCATTTTCTCAATGCTTTGCTTGGTAGCTGAATGCACCCCTGACGAAGCTTTTTCCATTGTGGGTGACCACATCATATTTGCGAGCGGAAGCCCATTCAATGACGTGACTCTAGGTATGCATTATTGTGAACTTCTTCATTTAAAAATCTTTCCTGGTTTAGGACATAAAGATGAATCATCATAATCATCATCATCTAAGCCTGATCCCAACTAATTGAGGTCAGCTACATGAATCCTTTTCTGCCATTCCACTCTGTCAAGGGCCATAACTTTAGTTAGATGATAGGTCATCAAGTCTTTTCTTACTACCTCCACCCACATCCTTTTGGGCCTTCTCCTTGTCCTTTTAGAACCTTAACTTATACCCAGTGTTTTAAATATCGACGATATCAGCCGATATATCCCACGATATATCTTGTATCCCACTTGTGCTATACGAAACACACAGATAGTGCCGATATATCCCACCTATTCGATCCTATGGGTATTTTCAATTTTCGATCCATGTTTTTGTTGTAAATCATGTTAAGCCAGTGATAAATGGTTACAAATATATGATTATTCATGTTTTCCATAAAAAAAAATCATGGATTTGGAACTTCGATTTCGAGATTTAGGGGAGATGGGCCAAGTTGCGGAAATTTGAGAAAAATCAAAATTTCTCAATTTCTTACAAATCAGTTGCAATCTTTATTTCCAAAAACAAAATTAAACATGTACGTAACCTGATTTAGTGATTCTTCTTTTGCTTTTGAATGTTTTGCTTGTGTTTCCATACATATCTTCTTACGTTTATAAATTATATGAATAGACTTTGAATATACTTGCATCAGTTCAGTTGGAAAGCACGTATATTAGGACCCCATACAAAGGAAACCCTTATTATGTGTACTTTTTTTTGTAATGTTTTGATTTCTAAGTGTATATTAATGTTTTTTTCAACAATCCCTGAAGTTTCATTGAAAAATTCGACCAATTTCTCAATGTTCCCACGTTTCCCAACAACAACAATACATTACACAATACAACCGATATATCCCATGCGATAACTAATATTTATCCATATCCCAAGGGTGTGATACTTTATGCGATAACGATATTTAAAACATTAGATATATCCCACAACATATATTGCATCCCACCTGTGTGATATGAAATGCATAGGTAGTGCAGATATATCCCCATATTTGATCCGGTGAGCATTTTCAATTTTTTGATCTTTTTTTTTTTTTGTTGAAATTATGTTAAATCAGTGTCAAATGGTTATAAATTCATAAGTTCTTCATGTTTTGTATGAAAAATCATGGAGTTGGAGCTTTGATTTTGATATCCATTGGCTTTTCATTTTCTCCATGTTTTTTTTTTCGAAATTTTTCTTCAACTAGTTGTCAATTTGAACTAATTTGGAAATATTTAGGAGTATTTGATGAAATGATCATCATATACACTCTAATTTTGAAATTTGAGTGTGGGTTGTCTGATTTGGGAAATTTTGGGGAAATTTTGAAAATTTCCCTATTTCTCCCAAATTGCTTGCAATGTTGCACTCCAAACATGGAATCAAGCATGTATGAGGGTTGATCTACTGATTGGTTAAGTCCTTGTCAATTTTCAAAAAATAAAAATCATTTTTAATTAAAAATAAATAAGATATTTTTTAAATATTTTTTTTTTTTAAAAAGTCCCTTCAACTAATTTCGAAGTATTTAGGAGTGTTTGATGAAATGATCATCGCATACACTCTAAATGTTATGCATTCAATTTGAATATAGTTACATTAGTTCAGTCAGAAAACACATAGCTTGGAACCCTATACAAAGGAAACCTATTATGTGCACTTGTTTTTTGAGATGTTATGATTTAAAAGTGTATATTAAGGCCTTTTCTAATAATCCCTAAAAGTTTCATTGAAAATTCAACCATTTCCCAATATTTTCCCATGTTTCCCAAAAAGTGCGATAAATTGCCCTATACAAACGATATATCTCATGCAATAACCGATATGTATCTGTATCCCAAGGATGCGATATGTAACGTTATACCAATATTTCGAACACTGCTCCCTTTGTTGTTGTTGTTGTTTTTTTTTTTTTTTTTTTTTCTATGAACAACAAAATGTTTTAGTAACAAATATATTAAAGCTGATGTTATTTTCTCTGTGGAAGCAGCAGGTTCCCACCTGCATGCTTTATCTGATTTGGCACAGGCAGCACAGGCAGACTACTTTCTTTAAGTTCTTCGAGGATATTACAATATAAAAACCATACTTTCTGCAATGTGGATTCTTATTGCAAATGATAAAATAATGCTGGCAAGATTACAATTTATACTCAGATATCTCTAAACTTGTTGATTGTAATCAACTGTGATAGACTATTAGATAATGCTTGATTGTAACCAACCATGTAATAGTCTATTTCATTGTGCCTGTGGGAGTTTTGTGCTCTCATTGCGAGTCCCAAGCATGGATAAAGGAAGAGGATTGTGTCAGGTTGGCAGTCAGTGTCAAACTTATGTGACAACCTTCATCATGAATCTAAACGATATGACATTCACAACTCATGCTAGGGCATTAAGTTATGGTGATAGAGTGAGTGGAATGGCGGAAGAGGATTCGTGTAGCCAGCCTCTTTTAGTTGGGATAAGGCTTAGATGATGACGACGATGAAGACTTCAAATTTCTCTGACTTTATTCCAGGCTGTTAATTCTTGAAGAATGGCTGGTTTGGCCGCTGCAACTAAGTGTTTTTAACTTCCTGCAGGTTGCAAAATCATGCTGACAAAATTTCAGTTTATTACTATAGATGTCTCAGACTCATTACTTGAAACTGTTTATCGTCTCAGGAAATGGTCAGGTCGGCCACTGCAACCAGGGAAATAACATGTACCTCTTTCCAGGGTCAGTTTTGTTTGCTTCTGTTCTTGTGAAGACTAGTCCATCCATCCCCCTCTCTCTCTCTCTCTCTCTCTCTCTCTCTCTCATGTCATATCAAACACTTGTCATCTTCTCAATCGTGCAGGATAGGTCTTGGTACACTTCTATCCGGTGCACGGGTGATCTCTGATGGCATGCTACAGGCTGCAGCAGAATGGTAGATCCAGTTTTAACTCCTTTTGTCATCAAGGGTGCATTTGGAAGTACATGGGGTCCCAGGGAGTGCAACAGTGATGAGGTTATCAGTTTCCCGCCCAAAATTGATACTCTCCTCATTTCAGTCAGCTAAGACCTGAAATGAGAAGACCGTCTATTTTGGACGGAAATCAATTTATCCCAAGTGCATTCTAAGACCCCCAAACACACCTTAGCTATCTTAACAATTACAATTTCTTCAGCATTCCATTTTCACATTTGAATTTCCTTGCAGCTTGGCCGCTTACATGACAGAGGAGGAGGTTCTTACAGGCATCATCTATCCTTCAATATCTAGGTATAAATGAAGACCGCTCCATTGAAGCAAATACCTTACAGATTCCTGACATTTTCTATTTATCCACCTTGCCCGCAGCATTCGTGACATAACCAAGGAAGTAGCTGCAGCCGTGGTGAGAGAAGCCATAGTAGAGGACCTTGCAGAGGGATACCGTGACATGGATGCCCGAGAGATTCGAAAGCTAAATCAGGTCTGTATGTTCTGCCATGCATCTGCATTCACATCATAATACCATCTATCTAACATTCATGCTCATGGGTTGAAGGAGGAAATCGTACAATACGTGAAGAACAACATGTGGATTCCAAACTATCCTAACTTGGTATACAAAAACGAGTGAACTCAAACATCTTTCCGTCCCTGATGATAATATACAGTCATGGGAGATTCAAGCACCAACTGTTCCATTCCTGGGGATCATTGTCAAAACTCTGCAAAAGACCTCTTTGGTGGTCATTCGCGTGCCATCATTTGTAATTTGGTATGTAACATGGTGCATGTCTGTGATAAGAGTTTTTGAGCCGACCTCCACCAGGCTTTAGTGCAGCCCTCCATCATTAGGCGAATTGATGGCATTCTCATCTTTGTATTGATTAAATTAAATAAATTGCTTGCGTTATCTTCTAGACATATCAAGATATGTGACCTGTTTAGTTGATCTGAAAATCTCTACAATGCAATGTGGGGCCTGACCATGTTGAGTTGGGTTGGTATCATGCATATGTTCCATTGCTATTTTGCATAGTTTAAAAACGCGAGGAGAAGTTGACTTGAAAGCTCAGACAAATTCCTCAAAAGCTCCTACTATTTTTACCAAGCTTTTCTTGGTTGACTCGAGTTTTGGCAGAGTTGTGACCAAAACGAGTTTTTTTTTAATTTTATTCACGTCTTGTAAAATCTGGTCAAGTTGACTCAGATGATTCAGGTCGAGTTTTTAAACCATGCTATTTTTTGCATGGATGATTTGTACTTATAGCCATTTGCCTGACAACTACCCTTCCACGACCCTACTGTGCTTGCTCATTGTTTGAAGAATGCATGTAGTGGTTGCGGGCCTAGGCATTGATGCTAGCTGTGATCATGTTGAACTATGAGTGGTGTTTTTTTAATTTACCTGGCAACCCAGACAGACTCGTTTGGTTCTGTTTTGTTTCAGGACTCAGCAGTAAGTTGGGGGTGACTCAGTCTGAGTCGTGCCAAGTTGGGAATATCTTGAGGGGTGACTCATGGTACCGAACCAGGTTGACACGGTTGAGTCAGCAATGCATGGTCTATTGATTGAGGATTTGATCACATACAGATACAGGCAACAATACCATGACTTGCGGTGCCATACAATCATTCCCACCAACGCGCTGCTTGCTTAGAAAATCAGTGCCCTGAAAACGATGGGCACTGTCATGAGGTCAGCCTTCCTGAATATCGGCCTGATGGCTCGCTAGGTGGGCCAGACGTGTATGTTGAGTCAGATCATTGATTGTCCATTGGTTCCAACGGAGGGCCCCACTTAATGAATAGACTGTCCTGATTTTTTGCCACGTGTACCTCCTGGTGGGGCCTACCTTTTTCATGCTACTGATGTCCTCCACAAGTGGCATTTTGGCAGGGAAGATTTGTGGGACCAGATGCTGCGCCATCAACTTATTTAATTGGCCACGATGTTTCCATCATCTTAAAGAGGAACTTTGATGTAAGTGGACCTCCCTTTTTCTAATACAAAAATAAGATCAATAATCAGCTCTTGATTAAGATATAAGCGAGTAAATGAATGCCTACACATGCCAATGTGGTAAGGCCTGCAAGATCCAAGCTGTTCATGAGGTGGGACCCACCTTGTAAATGCCCTCACCAAAAAATCAGGTCAATTTGCTAATCAATGGGGACACATAAGCCCAAAAGAAATGTATGGTTTAAAGAAACTGATCTATGGTCCATGACTAACGTGCATCGCTCGCCTAATTAGAGGCTATTCTGAGTTCTTAGACCGAGGCATCCAAATGGCAGATGCTGTCTGAGCGGTTCGGATCTCTCACACGGATGCCACACCACGTGAATATATAGGCTTTATGCAGGATTGTACATTGCTCCCTGTGGTGTATGCCACCAGAGTTTTGGATCAGGATGATTCTTGGGATTTACGGTGAACATGAGAAGGCTCTTGAGATTCAAGGTTGGGATTGCACATACACATCCAGGGGGGGTCACACCCAGCTCAAAAATTCCAACAATGTTATCGTTCCCTTTAAAGAAAAAGGCTCCAGGTGGGTGGAAAATGATTGACCTCCACCCATCTCAGCTTTCCTAAGAGCTATCCTATGGTAATTGGCAGAAGCGAAGGACATGGCCCACCTTGAAAACGAAAAGTAATGGGGACAGCAAGGAACGGGTAGTCCTTCATGGACGGGAGGGAGTCCTCCATGACACCTGTTGTAGGCATTGGTTACAACAACCGCTCTCTGTGGGGCCCACCGCAATGTGTGAGTGACATCCCCTCCTTCCATCAGGTGAACCTCCTCATGTTCACTGCACATCCCAAAAATCAGCCAGATCAGAAACTCAGGTTAGCCATACCAAGTTGAACAATGCAAACTCACGCCCAAAGCCTCCCAAGTTCTCGCAGATGTGAAATGTACATTATGGTGGACCCCACTCACAAACCCATGGTTAGGATGGCCCACCTCAGCTGTGGATTCGACTGATGTTCGGCCCCATGGATGTAGTGGATGTCACCCACATTGGGCATGGTAGCCGCTGGTACTGTGGAGGATTCCAGTCCTCTAAGAGTACACACCATTTTGACTTACGTTACAGCATCGACGAGTAACCATCAATGCAAGGTGGGGCATAACAGATCGATGGTGTAGATTCGAAAATAGGATCCCGCTTTTCAGAATTTAAAATGCGTGTATATTTTAAAAAGATGCCGCCACGTATGATATGATCCTATATGTTTCCTTCTTTTCTTTTTGGCACGAAAGTGTATTTATTTTTTTCATTTTCTTTGTAAAAAGGAGGTTGGTTTTCTATTTGTAAGCCACGTATCGAAGGGTTAGGAATTAGGATGATCCCTAAAAGAATATAATCAATGGAAGTATGAATTTTAGATGGTCAGGAGTGTCCTATTAAAATGATTTTTTATTTTTATTTTTATTTTATTTTATTTTATATATTTTTTTACACCCCTCCTACAGTGGGGCCCACAGTCGATTCATCATGGGGGCCCACATGCACGTTGAATCATTTCCATCCGTCCGATTAAACTGTCCACTATTTTCCTTCATGGTGTCCAACATGATAAGTTGGTCGACCTGATTTTTGTATGCGGTGCACAAAAATCAGTTGGCCAACGTGATGAGCGGGCCCCACCATCACAATAAATTCCGACGGATCCACTCATCAAGTGGTCCAAATTGGTGGTTGTCCATTAATCTCCACGGCATGGCCTGCTTGATGATAAGTAGATAAATCTGATTTTTAGCACACATCGTGAGAAGATGACACGTATGCACCAGTTGGACAATAACACTATCATCCATCTAATTGTGTAGTAGACGTCTGCTATCCTTCCAAACGCAACCAGGCAGCATTTCCATGTTACAACCTACTTAGGTGGATTGTGACCGTCCATCTTAGCCCTAATGTATAATAAATATGTATCATATATTTATACTGCATATAAGGTAAGGGACCAACGGCATTTTTGTCCGTGCCCTAGCTTTTTAGAATCTTTGAGACATTACATGTGATTTTTAATATAAATGAATGATATTTTTAAAATTTTGAAAATATATGTACTTATAAGTGGTTTCTAAAATTTCAGCTTTTAATAGATAGCTTGCATTTTGCCTGCTCCTCTCCGCTAACAATCTTCTCTCTTTATAGGTGCAAATGTATCTTTTCCTTCCATTTTTCTCTCCTTTTTTGCATACCTTTTCCTCGCAAAATCCCTCCCTATGCAACAACAATGACAGCAGGCTGCTACGCCGGCAGCGGCAGCCTGTTGCTAACCGTTTTGGTTTTGCCTATGGGTCATCTAGTTTCCAATTGAATTATTTATTTTGGTTGATTGTTTCTAGAGAATGGGAAGATTGAATAAGACAAACAACCTAATTTGTGTACAAGCATGGTGAAGCTGAATGGCTTTAACTATTTTACATTGTCACATTCTACTGTCATTAAGTAAAGAAAAATCTATTTAAAATGATCTAACATTTGAAGATTGAAAGTATGATAATTATATTGTTTTAGGGTGGCTATTATATTTCATGGAACTTAAGATTAGTAGGCCACTTATAATGTGTATCTCTGACTAGAAGATGTTGTTTATACGTAATGGAAATGGGGAATATTCAACTCTGAATGTGGAATAAAGGAACACCACACCTAAATGTAGATTCAAGATGCTTGCAGCGATCGATCAACAATTATTTAAATCAATTGCTGGATCAAGATGCATATAAGTTGTTATCTTTGAGATAGTTCACACGCCTCGTGTGCTGAACCAGTGATACAACTCTCCAGCAAGTGATTTCTGCACAATGTATACTTTATGTGAGAAATACAATACCAATACCAACAATAGACTACACTCCACCTTCTCTTTTGCCTAGGAGAAATTGAAAATTCAATTGCAAGGAAATGAAAAAAAAATTTGCAAGATGATAAAAAAGTTTTTTGTTTTTTGTTTTTAGAATATGTTTAACCCTAACTTTAATTCCCTTTTTAAAAGACTCAAATTTTCAAATTAGGTTTCTCACCTGCTACACTTTTGTGCGCATGTATAGGCTTGGCATAATTCAACGCACTTCATAAGAGATTATATTGAGCAATTATTTATAAACCCTTCAGCATCTTCTATCCCATCGATGGGACTAAAGAAAATCACAAAAAGATAAGACGTAATAAAGGATCTTTTACCATTCAAATTACATAAGATTTTGTTGAAATAAATATATCAGAAAATGTGTGATACTGTTTTGAAATGCAATCTCATAAAGATTATTTACTGCCTATGGTTATACCATGAGACTTCTACCATGCATTGGAGAGATTTATGAAGTTATTTTATCTATAGGATATACCCATATGTAGAAAAAAAAAGATAAGGGGTTGATTACATACAAAGAAACATAAAGACATGAACTTTACATGATAAAATCTAAGCCCACGAGCTTCTGTGGGTAAAGTCTAATTGTACATTTTCAATCAACCATAGGCTTCTACCAATTTAATTACCCCTAACTTTATTTTAAATTAATTCTAATGTCATTTTAATGTAAGTTTAAATATTCTTAAAAACTATTTATAGGGATAAAATTGTCCAAGATTGCTTGCATTATATGGAGTACGGGTGGATTTAAAAGCCAAATAAAACTAAGGTCTACATTCAACTGACATGTATCCCTGTTGTATCTAGAATCTACCAATCCAAGAAATCTTTGGGGAAGGAATATTCATCTCCAAACTCAATGAACCAATCATCTTGATTACCGAAAAATGGGCCCCACTCATCAGAATTGAAAACCTACGGACACTTTGTAAACCTCAGCTGGCCTATGTTATAGTCCTGATGCACCCTCCATAGTGAGGCCTAAACGCTGATGGCTAGCGGATTGCCTGTGACCCGGGCACATAATATTTTTGTGCTTGGGGCCGTGTGGTGCCCGAAGAGATGTACATGAAAAATCCACTCCGTCCATCTGTTTTGCAAGACCACGGTAGGGTATGACTATAAAAAATCAGGCAGATCCAAAAATCCATGGCGATTGAATGCCTGGGGCGATGTAAGTTTTATATCAGGATTATATTTGTAATAATGGTTTATCTGAGTAGCAGTAAACCTATGAATGGTTTGGATGGCATATAATTATCATGGTCAAGGGAGGTTTCAATGGTGGACATTTCTCTTCCCATTGTTTCGTCTAGTGTGATCCACCTAAGTTTTTTTTATTTTCTGGATTTTTAAAATTATGTCCTATTATGATTAGGGTTGTACATGACTTGATTTGAGTCGAACTGAGCTTAACCTGCCCTGACTCGGTCACCAGCCACACTCAGCCCGAACTCAGTTCAACTCAGTCACTGGGCCAACATGTCCAGCCTGAATTCGGCCCGGTCAACAATCAGGCGAGTAAGGGCCAATTTCGGGCGTGCTCCATATATAAAGGGACAGACGGCGTTCTTACTTTCTCTGTCTCAAATGATTAGGATAAAAATTTAAGGGTATATATATATAAACGGCCGAGTCAGGCCAGGTTGAGTCGGGTTTTGGACTGAGTTAGGCCGAACTGTGACATGTTTGAACTCGGCCTGAACTCAATTTCAGACTGAAGAAAATGACCTGTCCCGGCCTGAACTCAGTTCCGGGTCGAGCTGAGTCGAGCTTTTTCGGGCCGAGTCAAGCGAGTTAACCGGGCTAGCCCGATTTGTGTACAGCCCTAATTATGATATTTCAAAACCCATGGAAGGAATTAGATTTGTCAAGTGGCGAATCTCACTGTTGAACTGACACAGCACAGGTGTTACATCCATGCTTTCATCTTTTTAGAGAGATTATTTTAGGGCATAAGTATGTCCAAATCTCAAGTGGACTCATCAAAAAACAAATAGGGATGGAATGCCGGCTATTAAAAATTTATGAAGGGCTATAAAAGTTTTGGATCAAGTTAATATTCATATTTTTCCTTATTCTATATCTTTATTAACTTATAAATAGGTAATATATCAAATAAATTTCATGGTGGGCTTTAAAAAGGTTTCAATGATGGTCATCACTGTCCTTCCTTTTTGTTATTTGGTTTTTAGTGGGTCCACTTGAACTTTATATCTGCCTCATTCTTTATGTCATGCCTTAAAATGATCTCTTTAGATAGGTGAATGGTGCGATACTTTTGAAGTAATAAAGCCCCTTTTATATACATTGATACACTATAATCTGACAGCTTTGGATTGATTCATTTTTGTATTCATGTCCTGAAATTTTCTAAAATAGCTGGCGGACAGCGTGGATACATCAAGGTGGGTCCCAAGGTCACGGCCTCACTGAAGTAGGTGTTTCCCCGGTTCATCTCCACGTGGCAAAGGTGAAGTATAAAATCGAGGCATTCCATCTAATATCCCACACCAGCAGAGGGAAAATGGTTCCAAACACACGTCCATCAGACTCGTCCAATGCAACGGTAATAAAACAACCAGTTAACGGCCAAAATTCTGTGACAAAAAGTGCACACGAATGATAGGCAGGATTGGATAACATGTCCGGGATTTTAGAAAACGATCATCTATCACCGGCGTCACTTGATAGACGGTTCAGATTGTGCATCACCTTGCCACGTGTAACAGAGAATGATGGTAGAGGTCATTTCATCTGCCAGTACGCACATCATGAGCCGCTGTCGTTATCCAACGGGATCCGCTAGCCTCCACTCCATAGACCAGAAATGCAGGGGCGCGGATTGGATACCGACAAGGTCAGTAGGAAATCGCTACTGAAGTGACGTCACTAAGTTCGGAGGACCATACCATGATGCATGTGTTGTATCCATGCCGTCCAACCATCTGTAGAGATCGTATTACGGCATGGGAAAAGAATGAAATAGATCTAAAGTTCAAGTGGACCCACTGCAGAAAATCATGGGACCAGTCATACCCACCTTTGAAACATTTATAAGGCCCACCGTGATGTATTTTTTAGATCCAATCTATTCATAAGTTAACATAGATATAGATGAAGTGAATATAAAAATAAAAGCTTGATTGAAAATTTCTGTGGCCCTTGAGAATTTTTGAACGGTGGATGTCACTGTCTCCGCTATTTTCTATGATAGGGTCTGCTTAAACTTTAGATCTATCTCATTATTTTTCTTATACCATAAAACGATCTCTCCAAATGAATGGACGGTATGAATACAACACATGCATCATGGTGGGGTCCACAGAGCTAGTGACATCACTTCAGTAGGGAGTAGGGATTTGGCTACTTACTTGTCAGTATCTCATCCGCGCCGGAAACGCAGGCTCGCGATTCTCGAAGTCGGCTCACCTGTGCCAACAGGGTACGTGGGTTTGAGATCGGGCCGTCCATACGGTGGGGCCCACGATCGCTCTGGTCCAAAAGGGACGCGGATTGCGTCCTGCCCCCGCCCATCTCTAGCCCCCGAACGGGCAGTACTGTGGGCAGGCCCACCGTGATATATCTGTTTATCCAAGCCGGCCATCATCATTTTAAGGCTTGAACAAAAAAAAAAGCCAGGTCCAACGCTCAAGTGGGCCACACCAAATAATAAGCTTAGTTGCATTAAACGTACAAGGCATTAAATGCCAGAGTCATCCGTGGTGTGGTCTATTTGAGCGTTGGATGTGCCTTATTTTTTTTTATTCGTACCTTAAAATAATATGAGAAAAGGGATGGACGGCTTAGATAAACAAATACATTACGGTGGGCCCGCCCACAGAAGTGCCCGTTGGGGCCAGAGACGGGGGGAAGACGCAATCCGCGTCCGTCCAAAAATCCCTTGAGTCCAGTTATCGGCTGACGTGATCCACGGCCACGGCCGTCAGGCGCTCCCTGCCCGTTCAACTGCCCGTTGAGCAGGAGCGAAGTTTGTGTCCAGCGCAACTACGCAGAGGTCCCCTCGGGCCAACGTTCGTCGTCCCTTGCACGTGTGCCATACATGCACATACAGGACGCGGTTTGGCGGGTTACCCAACACCAGAAAGCTAGCTGATGGCAAAGCTCGGTGGGCCCCACCATATTGTATGTGTTTTATTCACGCTGTCCATCCAATTTAAAATAAGGCAGTTCCAAAGTTCAAGTGGACCACAACATATGAAACAGTAGGGATCAAATACTTGCCGTTGAAAACTTCTCTCGGGCTACAATAGAAGTTTTGGATCAAGCTCATGTTAATATTTTCTCTTCGTTCAGGTCCGTGTGACCTTATCAACGGTTGGATAGCAAAAAAACATCACCGTGGCCCTAAGGAGGTTTCAACGGTAGACTTTATTATCTTTTCCAGTGGTGTGGTCCAGTTGAGCGTGGGATCTACCACTTATATCTTAAAATGAGCCGGGAAAATGGATGGACGGCCTTGATAAAATAAATACATCGTGGTGGGCCAACCGCTTCTGCACACACGTGCCGCACTCATGTGAAAACAGATTGTTTTGAAATTTGAAAGTTTAAAACTGCAGAAGCGGGTTGGAACATGTACACGTACGCACTTTATCCGACCGACATTTCCCCACTGCAAACGGGTAAGAGAGAAAAAGGAAAAAAAAATGATAAAAAGAAAATAAAACAGAGAATAACCTTCCAACTGCAAGACACTCGCTTACTTTCCAAGCTCTCTCTCTCTCTTTCTCTCTCTCTCTTTCTCTTTCGAATCGATTTCTAGGGTTTGCAGGCCGGAAGTTTAGGGCTAGGGTTTGTGGAGATGACGACGATGGAGAGTTTGATCGGTCTCGTGAACAGGATCCAGAGAGCCTGTACGGTCCTCGGAGACTACGGTGGCGACAACGCCCTGCCAACTCTCTGGGAAGCCCTTCCGTCCGTTGCCGTCGTCGGTGGACAGGTTTGTCTCTCAATCTGTCACGATGTACTTCAGCGTCTTCATTTATGTCGATTTATTTATTTATTTTTACTTTGATTTTATTTCATTTGATTGCAGAGTTCTGGGAAATCATCGGTTTTGGAGAGCATCGTTGGGCGGGATTTTCTTCCCAGGGGATCTGGTTGGAGTTCTGAATTTTTCATTCTTTTGCTTTTATTTTTTCTTTTTTTGAGTTTTTTCTACGGTGGATCTTGTGGTTTTCTTGTAGGGATTGTCACACGGAGGCCGTTGGTTCTGCAGCTGCACAAGACGGACGAAGGACAGCCCGAGTATGCCGAGTTTCTTCACTTGCCAAAGAGGAGATTTTCAGACTTCGGTAAATGTTGTTTTTCCATTTCCTCGTGGATTCGATGTTTGATTCGTGGTGTTTTTGTATTGGCTTACAATTTGTTGGAATACCGTTTTCAAGAAGGAATTTGCAGATGTCAGCATGTTTCCCCAAACTCTTGTATTGGTTATTGTTCAAGTTAGGGTCTTGTTATTTTTACTGATTTGTGTGAATCTGCAGCTGAAATTTCGGATAACGATTCTTAATTTCTTTTAAGAAATTGTGGAGTTTAGAGAGAAATGCTTATGAATTTCGATTTTATTCTCAGTTTGTAAAGTTGTTGAGTTGCCAATAACAAAAATGATTTTTATTATTATTATTTTTTAAAAAAAAATTTATTTGTAAGTTCAGTGGTTATAGTTACTGTGTTTTTTACTTTTTTTTTTAAAAATTTAATTTAAATTTTTTTTTTTATGTGTATTGGTTTATTGTTTGGTTCATGCTTCTGTATTATATTTTTAGTTGTTAGTGGCAAGCTTACAACTATTTATGATTTTTGTCTCTCCTGAAAAAGTTCCATTCCCTACTGTCTTCTTTTTAGTGGCTACTCAGGAAGAGTTATGAATATGTATCATATGGTCTGACCATGTCATTTGATTTGGCAGCCATTGTGCGCAAGGAAATTCAAGATGAGACTGATAGAATGACAGGGAGATCTAAACAGATATCTCCAATTCCTATTCATCTCAGCATATATTCTCCAAATGGTGCGTACATATGGCTGGTTGAGTGGTTCATTTTCTCCATTTTGTGTTATTTGTTAACGGCCAGCTTTGGTAATTTATTGTACTGTAAGCAATTGAAATGAGTGGAGCCCCGTTTCTTTTTATCTCTAGCTGTGATTATGTATCCCATGTTTTTTCATAATCATTTCTTTCTTTTTTCCTTTTTATTTTTTACGTGTATAATCATGCATCTTTGAAATGTTAGGAATTGCTTATCATTAGTTCAGAACAAGGTACACTAAGAGTGCATGTTATTAGACCTTTCATATGCCATTATTTGTGTTGTCACAATAAACTCTATTCCTCAGGGAGATAGGGAGATGCATAAATTCACCTCCAAACAATTCCAGTTCCTATCAACTTTCTTTGCAATTAGATATTCTTGGATAGTTGGATTGGAGAGACTAGAAAAGGAGAAAATCAGAATTAAGTTATAAAAAAGAAACCTTCCTGTTCCAATCATCTTTCTTTGCAATTAGATTTCAAATTGGGGACATTTGCACACCCCAAACAAAACAGAATGAAGTTGATTAAAAAACTCAAGTACTGCAGTCAATTTGAGATCTGTTGGCATCGACCTCCTGGGCAAGAGCAGTCAATACTAGAACAGGTGTGGCATCTTCTTCCTGGGCCAGAGCTGATTATTCAGGCACTGAATTGAGAGCATGCTTGCCTGTGCTGGTAACTTGGATCCTGTCTCTGATAGACCATTATTGAGTCAGAGGCATGGCTTTTTATTTTATTTTTTAATTTTTGGGAGAGCAGATAAGAGAAGAGTTGATAAGAAAAAAAAAAAAAAAAACAGAAAACATGAATGAAAAATACAACCCCATACCCCGAAAAACACACTAACCCCTCTTCCCATATTTTAGAAAGAGGGGAACTATGACAATATGTGGGGTCTCAACTCTTAACCACTATTTGATGAACCATTTTTTTTTTCTGACCACTACTTTATGCCACTGCGTCTCTTTCCTTACCAAATCGCCACCACCATTCACTGAGGAGGCCAATATTTTTCTCTCTAACGTTACCTAAGCCAAGGCCTCCCTCTTTAAGCCTTTTGGACTTCCTCCCACTTCACCAAGTGGAATCTCCTCAGGGTTCCCCCCACAAAAACTCTGTAGATTTCTCAAAATTTTCTGTGACCCCTGCCAGATTTTTAAATGGAGACAAGAAGTAAATAGGCAGCCCTAATATTGATTTTATTAAGGTTATCCTCCCTCCCAATGACAAGTCGCCACCACCATTTACTGAGGAGGCCAATATTTTTCTCTCTAACCTTACCTAATCCAAGGCCTCCCACTTTAAGCCTTTTGGACTTCCTCCCACTTCACCAAGTGGAATCTCCTCAGGTTCAAGGAATCCCCCCACAAAAACTATGTAGATTTCTCAATTTTTCCTGCTACCCCTGCGCGATTTTAAAACAGAGACAAGAAGTAAATAGGCAGCCCTAATATTGATTTTATTAAGGTTATCCTCCCTCCCAATGACAAGTATTCGTGATCCCAAGCAGTGAGCCTCTTCTCGATCCTTGCAATAACCAGTTACCAAATAGAATTAGACAAGAAGTTAGCCCCCAGTGGAAGGCCCGGATATGAAATAGGGAAACCTTGGCAGCTACACTCCACGAGGTCCGCCAAAGAATGGAGATGGTAATTACAAACTTCAATTCCAGATATCAAACTCTTACTCAGATTCACAATAAGCCCTGACACTGCCTCGAAACATTTGAGAATCACCTGCACATTGGCTATTACTCTATGTGACGCTTCGCATGACGCCTTTGTGTCATCGGTAAATTGGAGGCGAGTGATGGAGAGATTGCCCATCTAAAGCCTTCAATCACCCACAACTCTCCCCTTTGGAAAATAAGCTGGTAAGGCCTTCAGCAACCAACACAAGAAAGGGGAGAGAGAGTCCCCTAGCTTTATTTCTCTAGAGCTGCTGAAGAACCCACATGGTGTCCTGTTGATCAAAATAGAGAAATGAGCTGTTGAAAAACATTCAAGGACCCGACTCTTCCATTAAGATGTGAAGCTCAATCTGGGCATCATGTAGCTTAGAAAGCCCTAATGGAGGTGTCCCGTTGATCTAAATAGAGACATGAGCTGTTGAAATACATTCGAGAACCCAACTCTTCCATTTAGATGTGAAGCCCAATCTGGACATCATGTAGCTTAGAAAGCCCCAATCGACTGTCTCTATCGTAAGCCTTTTCCATGCCAACTTTACAAACGATCCCTGGCTCTTTCAATATCCTTCTCAAGAGGATACATTCATTGGCTATAAGAGAGAATATGATGCTCTTCCACAAATGCACCTTGATAAGGAGAGATGATAAGAGGGAGGACTTTCTTAATTCTGTTGGTGAAGACCTTAGCCATGATTTTATAGACGCTGACTAAGAGTCTAATCAGCCTGAAATCCCGCAGCTCCAAGGCCCCTTTTTTATTCTGTATGAGGCATATGTGAGTTGCATTTAGGCTCTTAATGGGTCTATTTCTCTCGAAAAATTCCTAAAAAAGGGCCAAGAGATCATACTTGATAAACTCCCAACAGAATTGGAAGAAATTGACCCATTAAGAGCCTAAATGCAACTCACATATGCCTCATACAGAATAAAAAAGGGGCCTTGGAGCTGCGGGATTTCAGGCTGATTAGACTCTTAGTCAGCGTCTATAAAATCATGGCTAAGGTCTTCACCAACAGAATTAAGAAAGTCCTCCCTCTTATCATCTCTCCTTATCAAGGTGCATTTGTGGAAGAGCATCATATTCTCTCTTATAGCCAATGAATGTATCTATCGTAAGCCTTTTCCATGCCAACTTTACAAACGATCCCCGGCTCTTGCAATATCCTTCTCAAGAGGATACATTCATTGGCTATAAGAGAGAATATGATGCTCTTCCACAAATGCACCTTGATAAGGAGAGATGATAAGAGGGAGGACTTTCTTAATTCTGTTGGTGAAGACCTTAGCCATGATTTTATAGACGCTGACTAAGAGTCTAATCAGCCTGAAATCCCGCAGCTCCAAGGCCCCTTTTTTATTCTGTATGAGGCATATGTGAGTTGCATTTAGGCTCTTAATGGGTCTATTTCTCTCGAAAAATTCCTAAAAAAGGGCCAAGAGATCATACTTGATAAACTCCCAACAGAATTGGAAGAAATTGATCATAAAACCAACAGCACCAGGAGGTTTATTACCATCTATATTCGAGATAGCCCCTCAAATCTCATCCATAACATGCGGGCCTTCTATCATCAATGGAGTGGTGGTGATGTGAAGGGCTGTCTTGGTTGGTACTTCAGGCATTGTGTTGGGACATGAAGAGATTAGGGAATGCTATGAATGCCATTGGGTTGATTAATAGAAGTAGAGGAATGTGCTCGACACTTCAGGAAGAAATCACAAGATTACCCTCTTTTGATTGTTTTTGAGCTTGAATGTAGCAATTCTGTTAACATATCTCAAGAATTGATCTTCTACGGATCTCATGGTGATATTTATGAAATTGCCAATGATTTTTGGCTTATTATTTTGTATTTTTCCATAGCTGTTTGTAGCTGTTTCTTAGGTTCTTTCTGCTCTTGCTATCAAATTTTTTCTTGAATCCTGTTGTAAACTAATTCATCATTTTTCTCAAGTTGTTCCATGTACGTTATGTTCTCTCATCTTTGATCGCATGAATTCTTTGTTCTGTACACTAAATTGACATTATTTTCTGCTTTGCTTTTCTGCAGTTGTCAACCTAACATTGATTGATCTACCTGGATTGACAAAAGTTGCTGTAGGTAATGTTTCTTTTAAATTAATTCACATGGTTCATTATGGTAAGTTTCTTTGTTTGAATTTCATGCAAGACTTTTCTTTGCAGAGGGACAGCCGGATAGTATTGTTCAAGACATTGAGAACATGGTCCGCTCTTATGTCGAGAAGGTAATGATTAAGTATCTTTAGTTTGACTATTAAATCAAGTACAACATAACCACTTGGTATGGCAGTGGGTTCTGGGAAACAAAATGAGAACTTTTTGGCTGAGGATTGCCCTTTCTAATTTCGATAGACTTCCAAGACTGAATTGACTAATTTTGACGGTGACTGAGATTCCACTTTATACATGGATGTCACAGATCAAATAACTGTGGAAAGTGTAACATGTCTTTCATTTACTAAATTCATGGCACTTTAGTAAATATGCGTGCGCTGTAAATTTTGTATGTGGCAGTCTTACTTAAAAATGCTTATAAGGTCAGAGATTGCTCCACATGCAAAGCTCTCTTCGCAATCTTCCCTTTAGCAAGGATATCAACCATATTGTTGCTTCCCTTGAGAGTATCTCAAAACAGAACTCGAGTATTTTCCACCAGATTCTCTAGTTAAGTGTGGCTCTATCAACAGTTTAGTTGAAGAAGCTGTTCATTACTCATCAGTTTCCATTATTTGTAACAAGGATGCTTGAAAATGCACCTTAATTAGCTCCTCCCCCAAATATCATAGTATAATATGATAAAGCTCTTCCCTTGTATTCATATGGTCCTGGTTGCTTAAAGCTGTCATGTTTTTATGAAGGATGAGGAGGCATCCTTTTCTTTCCCTTGTTGGTAGTAGGATGCGTTCAAGGAAGCGAAATCTTGATAATTACTGAGAAGAAATGATACTGATAGCTTATTCAGCATAACAGTCTTGCCATGAACTTATAGTTTCTATATTTTGGTGACCATAATGCTACCTGTACATAATTTCTGAGTTGAATTATTATTCCTTTGCCAGCTAATCTTGCATATTGGCAATAGCATCTTTCTTTGACATACTTGTTGTTCCTTATTAAACTTGTCTTAGTTGCAGTTGTTTGTTTTTTCAAGAGTTCTACAATGGGGCCACGGAGTGGCTAAATTCAATTGCTTCAAGATAGGTGACAACATGGCTTAATGTTAATTAGCCTCTTTAGTGAATTTCCCACTTTGACTGTTGTTGCCATCTCTGTGTTGTCTACTGAATAACTGTTCAACAATTGAGTGCTTGTTCCACAATTGAGAACCTATTTCCCAGATCTGGCTTGATTTTCATAATTGATTATCTCAGGTTCACCCTGCATTTCTGGTTGCTGTTTTGTCACAGTTTCTTGTACTGTCATTTAAGCATATAAGGTTCATGCCTGTGATCTGCTGTCCTTCTGTTTATTCTTTTTATATATGTTTACATTGCACCTTTTCTATCATAACAAACTGTTGACTTGTTTTTGTAGCCTAACTGCATTATTCTAGCAATATCTCCTGCCAATCAAGATATAGCTACATCAGATGCTATCAAGCTTGCTAGAGAAGTGGACCCCTCTGGTATTATCTGGTCAAATTTATGAATTTTCTTTAGACACAGATAATCACTCTAGTTCACTTTTCATATGTTGTTACTTGTTTGGACTGTGCTTAGGTGAGAGGACATTTGGGGTCTTGACAAAATTAGATCTGATGGATAAGGGGACAAATGCACTGGATGTGAGTAACTGGACTCTATGATTTTAGCTGTGATCACATTAAGACAATTCCCCCACCCTATTTCTTTCCTATGCACAGCAATTAGTCATTCGTGGCAATATTACATTTACATGATAACTGGTTAGTTTAGTTTCATGTGATCATTCAGGTAGAGGATGGGGCATTGTAATTGGCCTTTTCTGGAAGTTCTACCAATTTCTCTGTATCTAAACTAGCCTTTGTTCCCTTTTTTTTTTCCTTGGCATCTTTTAAGGTTCTTGAAGGAAGGTCTTACCGGCTGCAACACCCTTGGGTTGGAATTGTTAATCGTTCACAAGCTGATATCAACAAGAATGTTGACATGATTGCTGCTAGGAGAAAAGAGCGAGAGTACTTCGCGACAAGTACTGACTATGGACACTTGTCTAGTAAAATGGGATCAGAATATCTTGCAAAACTTCTCTCTAGGGTAGAACTTTTACCTCACATAAATAAATTTTGCTTAGTTATGGATTTTGAGATTGCTCACCATTTTTAATTATTTACCATGGTTTCAGCACTTGGAATCCGTTATTAAGGCTCGTATACCAAGTATCACGTCCTTAATAAACAAAAGCATCGATGAGCTTGAATCAGAGATGGATCATCTTGGCAGGCCCATTGCTGTTGATGCTGGAGTGAGTTCTTTTATCTCTGCCACTTTTCAGAAAATGTTATAGTAACTGCAAGTGACTTTAAACTAATGCCCGCACGTATTTTGTATATCTTCAGGCTCAACTATATACTATTCTAGAACTCTGTCGTGCATTTGACCGAATATTTAAAGAGCATCTCGAAGGAGGGTAAAGGCACTGACTTTTTTTTTTTTCAATTGCATAGAAGGTTTTATTTACATTTGTATTTCAAAACAAACACTTAGTCTGTGATTTTCTTTTTGGTAATCTATGTAAGTGAATTACAGGCCCCCCCCCCCACCCCAACCCAAAAAATAATAATAAAAAATTAAAATAAATTATATTCTATTGTTATATGTGGAGCCTGTATGTTGTGCTCAATATCATCATCTGTTTGGATGTATCCCAAAATGCAAATGGTGCAGAGCGCTGCCTGCCGGGTGGAAATTTGTGAAGTCGGGGGTTTTCTGAAACCACAAAATATGTTGGGATGTGTTAAATGCTTCTGACGGTGAAAATGCGCTAAAATGTGGCACAATGATAGTGGCCATACCATTTATTATTGCATTCTCATTTCAGTCAGGGCTTTGCTGCTGGGCTAAACATTTCATTTGCTCAGTCAGTTGGGGCCACTGATTCCATTTTGTTTGACCTGGCTAAGGAAGGTGTGCTTCATCACTTCTTGTGGTATGGGGATCCTATTCCTCTTCCAGTTTAATGCAATTTCAGTTAACTTACTAAAAAAGTTCTCATTTTAGGCAGTAGATAATGGACCTTCCTCCATTTCTGCCAGTGAGTCTACACTTGTTTGCACTGGATATTATTAGATCACTGCCTGAGCTTGTTCAATAGGGCAATTTTGGTCTCATTTGGAAGCTTGAAAGTTACCATTCCAATGACTTGAAATAGTCTAAATTCAACCTGTGAAGATAGAGTTATGAGGGTTACTATTGGACAAGAAGATGAAAGGAAACATTCAGGACCGATGATAGTGGTTTTGAGCTTGTGCTAGAATCAAATGGTGTATCATGGGTTTCTTTTAAGTGTGTTGTGATTGTTTTTATATTTTCTGTTTAATTATTTTGAATTCGAACTGATCAATCTTGGCTGTTAATTGCTTCACATGTAGTTTGCATTGATTCGTTTTGAAATGTCTTCTTGAGCACAGGCGGCCTGGTGGTGATCGGATATATGGGGTTTTTGACAACCAACTCCCTGCTGCTTTGAAGAAGCTTCCATTTGATCGGCATCTCTCTATGCAGAACGTGAGGAAAGTGGTTTCAGAAGCAGATGGTTATCAGCCCCATCTGATTGCTCCTGAGCAAGGGTATCGGCGTCTGATTGATGGTGCTCTCAATTATTTCAAGGGCCCAGCTGAAGCTTCAGTGGATGCTGTACTCAATCTCATTTGTTACCTCTCTCTTGTTTTTTTTTTCCCTCATCTACCATCATTTTCTTCACGACTCCTATTTCTAGGTGGGGCTACCCTTGTGCCAAAGTGATGATGACACAATGGTTGCAAATTGGTCTGACCAGTTTGATCCCAGCTTTAAAAAAAAGAAACCAGAAACATAAGCATCTTTAGCTGAGGTTTGATTCTTATATTCACATTCTTGGAAACATCTTTTGCAGGTTCACTTTGTTTTGAAAGACCTTGTTCGGAAGTCAATAGGAGAAACTCAGGTGAATGCTTTAAGTAAACATGTCATTTGGACAAAGGTTTAAAATCGTTGCGTTGTATGGAGCTGTTTTGGGCTGATATGGGCCAATACAGCAGTATCTTTCATGGTCGAGCGGTACATATCAGGCAATATGTACCATTTTTAGACAGCTTTAAACCTTGCATTGAGATGTAGACGTCGGGAATCATTAGAAGGTCCTGAGCCTAACCAAAATTTGTGGTTTACTGAGCTCCCAATTATGTACATGTGGAGTCCATGGTTTGGTGGTGCAGGTCATTGATGAATGATGATTAATATGATTGGCCCTGCCGTGGATGGGAAATATTGAAAAAAAAACTTCCAGATGGGAAGATCCAAACCCTTCGATACTTGACGTTTGCTCCCATTTGTGTGGACCATTTTGGATATTATTTTTCCTCAGCTGCACATTTATTTGTAGGCCCTTCCAGATCTGGCATCTTTTGGGCATCCCCTAACAGTCGGACTGCTCATCAAATCCACCTTTGGATCATGGAACAATGGGCTCAACATTTAATTGTCTGCCTCCATAGATTACCTCAGGACCCTAGTTTCTCTGCTTCAGGTATTCTGTTAATAAGTGCGATTGATCCTTTGGTTGAGCAGGAGTTGAAGCGGTTTCCTACATTCCAAGCTGAATTGGCAGCTGCTGCAAATGAGGCTTTAGAAAGATTTCGTGATGATGGCCGCAAGACAACCTTGCGATTGGTAGAAATGGAGTCATCATATCTAACTGTGGATTTCTTCAGAAAGCTCCCACAGGAAGTGGAGAAGGGAGGGAACCCTACGACAGCCTCTGCCGCCGCTGATCGATACACAGATATGCATTTCCGGAGGATAGGGTCAAATGTGTCTTCATATGTCGGGATGGTATCGGATACGCTGAGGAACACCATTCCAAAGGCCGTTGTTTATTGTCAAGTCCGAGAGGCCAAACGATCATTACTCACCAACTTCTACACCCAACTGGGGAAGAAAGAGGTACTCTGTTACTAGTATATCCATAGTGGTACCATATGATTCTTTGTGGAAATGAGCATCCTTTTCTTCAATCCAGCTGGTGTACACTTGGGCCACACCTTTATTGAACCTAAACCCTGGAGATCCGGTTGGCCCCCTCATAATGTGCCACGCCCTATTCTGTCCCATATAAGATGGTTGTGACCATCTGATGGAAATGGAAATTTCAACCAATGTTCCACATTTAATAGGGGGCCACATCTGGAGGATTGGGATTATCCGGCAGGATGATTCTGTAGGAAACCTCCCACCCATTTACAGGTCAGCCACCTTTTGGCAACCACATCATGGGCCATGCCATAATGTGTCCCATATAAGATGGTTATAGCCATCCATTGGAAATGGAAAATTTCAACCAATTTTCTTCCTTTAATGGGGGCCATGGCTTGGAGGAATGGGATTATCCAACGGTGTGATCATGGGGGAAATCTTCCCCACACCATGGGGGGCATATCATTTGAATGATTGGATCACCAGAAGGTAGACCCCACATGTATGCCTTCATGCCTCAACATTGTATATTTCCCAGGACTGACTATGCAAGTGGATCTTCGTGTTCTTTATTTTGAATCAGGGCAAGCAGCTGTCACAATTGCTAGACGAGGACCCGGCATTGATGGAGCGCCGACAGCAATGTGCCAGGAGGCTCGAATTGTACAAGTCGGCGAGGGATGAAATTGATTCTGTAGCTTGGGTTAGATGAGATGGATGCATATACATATAGAAATGTGGATTTGCCATTGCTGCGAGTGATGGCTGACTTTTATTCTTGGATCATATGTTTTCGGCTGTGTAATTTACTTGTCTCGTTTTCTTCTATTTTTCTTCACAGAGTGAGTTAATGTCTCTGGAGGGGTTTTGGATTGTGTGTTTCTGTGGCACCTACAATGTATCTGGAGTTTTGTATATTTTTTCAGAAGGGTTTTGATTGGGGGTGATGCCTCGGTGCCACAATACCGTATGGGGGAATGATTTCCACTCCCAGAGTGTATTTTTAAATGATGATTTGAGCCGTTCATGTTCTCGATTCTATACTACCTGGCCCATTGTAAAAAAAACTTTTCTAAAATGGCGATTGTGTATTTAATGGCTTCAATTCCTGGATTCAAAGGTTAGGATCTTCAATGAAGCGTGATTGTGAGACAACAACGTAGGTATGCTAGTAAGTAGAACATGAACGACTGATGAATCTAATGATGCAAGCTGGTGACTGAAATTGGCCACCCTACAATACTGTGCTAGGGAGCACCAATCCCTTTCTGGAACCCTTAAAATTCATTGGACTACCCATTCAGAGACTTTGTAATTGCAGATATGCTCAAACCCCACTTTTAGGCCCTTCATTTTCTTTTTGCAAAAGTTGAATTGAACGGTTAGAACTGTATGATGAGTTTGAGCTTTGGGCCATTAGCAAGTAGGGCCCCCAAAGCTGTGAATAGTTTGATGCAGGCATGCTGCTTGACAGGGCCCAGCCTGCTAACAGCTCTGTGGCTCTGGTTAGACAGACTCCTTCGGTAGCTCACTGTCATTTTGAAAATGGTGGTGAACTCACAACCGTACACATGGCACATGGTAATCCAGACCCACGAAAGTGCTGACCCAGTTTTGAAAGGAGCATAACCAAAAGCTTTCACTCAAGATGACGGCAGCCATCTGATTTTTCCCTTGTGTGCTGGCTAGAAATTAGAACCGTTCATCTGGTGGTGCACTGGTCCAAAATCTGTCTGGTCCGTTCATCAGGCCTGCCAGTATACATCGGAATTGACCATTCCTCGCACTTTTTTTTTTCTAAAGGTGCCTATCTACTCATACAGTTCACCTGATTAATGGTCATCTTCACTGTCGGTCCTACCTGATGAACGACCGGAACTTGAATTTGTGTGTCATGGTCTCACATCTGCTGGGGAGGTATGCTATTTCCACACGCCTCATATTCAAGTGACAAACACGAGTGCATTATATGTGTGCTGACTTAGCACACGTGTGCAGGATCTGGGCCCTTCACGCTCCCCTCCATGCAGGGAGCGGATTAGGTGTTGCGCTGGTAACACGTTAGCGGGTGTTGCCATGACCGTGTGGCCCACCTAGATGTATGTGCTGTATATACACGCGGTCCATCAGTTTTCCAGCTCATTTTAGGGCACTCCAAAAAATGAAGCAGATCCAAATGTAAAGTGGACCACACCACTGGAAACTATGGTCATTGAATGTGAGGTTTTTAATGGTGGTCATTCAATCCTTACTGTGTGGGCCACTTGATATTTGGATCTGCTTCATTTTTGGACCATTCCCAAAATGAGAAGGGAAAACTGATGGACGGCGTGGATATACAATACGTACATCAAGGTGGGCCCCATGGTCAGGGCAACACCCACTAACGTGTTACCCGGGTAACAGCTAATCCTCTCCTGGGTTCCATCCTAAAAATAGTCCCTGCCCAAAGGAGAGTTATTTTATTTAATACTATGCCTTATGACGCTTGATACTCGGTTACTCAGAAATTGTACAGGCTCATACATTAAATTAAAGCATTAAATTGTGGACCCCACTGTCAGTAAGTCACGGTACCAAAATCAGAATTTTCTATCAATCCTAATGTCTTATTCGTGGGCACTTATTTTTTGAAATAGGATCATTGGATTTATTATTTTTATTTGCCATTTTCAACGGTCCAGTAAATTTTCACCAAACAGATGATCAGATTATCAAGTAACCGTACTTTTTGGTGCATGATAAATCTAAACTAGCACTCATAATATGGAGAGTTTAATTTGAATTACTTCTATGGCACGTATTGATTTTCTAAGTGCTGCGTATCACTCATCATTCACTGCCAGAGTATGAAGCTTTTCTCTGTACCAAAAAATGGAAACGGATTGGCTACTCCCCCCGCCACCAGCCCGGTGGCTGTGGTCGGTTCTCTGTGGGCCCCACCATGATGTATGTGTTTCATCCATTCTGTTAATCTATTTTTACAGATCATTTTATGACTTGAAACCAAAAATGAGAGGGATATAAATCTCAGCTGGACCACACCATAGGAAAACAATAGTGATTGGATATCCACCACTAAAATCCTCCTAAGGCCCAATGTACTGTTTTTTTGATATCAAATCACCAAGTTCTGTGGGTGCCACAATGATGTGTGTGTTGTATCCACACCGTCCATCCATTTTGAGATATCATTTTATGGTATGAACCAAAGAATGAGGCAGATAAAAATTTATACTGGACCCCACCACAGAAAACCGTGGGGAGAATGATAAGCACCGTTGAAACTATCCTAAGGCCCACCATAATGTTTATTTGAAATCCAACCTGTTCAAAAGTTAAAAAAGACATGAAATAAGGGAAAACACAAATATCAGCTTGATCTAAAACTTTCGTGGCCTTTAGAAGTTTTTAACAGTGGGCGTCACTGTCCCCACTGTCTTCTATGCTGGGTCCACTGGAGCTTTGTATTTAACTGATTCTTCGGATACTGCCTTAAAATGATCTGTGCGCTTTGTATTTAACTGATTCTTTGGATACTGCCCTAAAATGATCTGTGCAAATGGATGGAAGGTGCCCATACAAAACATACATCATGGTGGTACCCAAGGAACTTGGTGACGTCACTTCAGTAGCGAGTCTGGCTACTCAACCTGTCAGCAGCTAATGCGCGCCCATTCAAAACTCTAATGAACCACATTAAGGCGAAATTTATTGTAAATGCCCTGTAAATAATCAATTATTACAATTTCATCCTATTTTAAAATATGCGGATATTTATGCTTCAAAAAACGGTCCAAAAGAAATGACTTAAAATTTTGGGCCCCACCGTGATTATATGACATATCCACGTCGTCCATCCATTTTACTAGAATGTTTTGAGGCATGAGCCGAAAAATGATTCAGATCTAACATTCAAGTGGTCCACACCAAAGTCAACAGTGGCCCCAAAAATTTGTTAACAGTGAGTGTTCGATTCCTTTTTACTGTGGTGTGGTCCACATGAACTTTTAATCTGCCTCATTTTTTTGTTTCATGCCTAAATTCAGTTAGTATAACGGATGGACAGTGTGGATAATCCACATACATCACAGTGGGCCCCACATATATTTGGCAGCATCGACTCAAACCCTAGGAACAATGCGGTAATTATAAAGGAAATAATTATTACCCATCTGCAATGCATTTATATTTACTTTAGAAAATCAATAGAAAATCAAACATGCCCCAAAGGAAACGGGGATTAAATGCCTACCGTTGAATACTTATTTGGGGCCACAGAAATTTTGGAACAAGCTGATATTTATTTTGTCACTACATCCATGTCCGCGTGACCTTGTTAACAAGTTGGATGACAAAAAACATGCTAGGCCCCAGGAAGGTTTCAACGATGCTCACCATTATCCCTACTGTTTCGTGTGGTGTGGTCCCCTTAAGCCTTAGATCTTACTCATTTTTGGGTTCATGTGCTAAAATGAGCTGGAAAAACGGATGCACAGAGTTGATAATATATATATATATACACACTATGCGCTCGACCTCGCGATAAGCTCCCATGAGGTTGAGCTGTGTGGGCCCCACCATGATGCGTGTTGACTATCAACACCGTGCATTTGATGGGTCTCCTTTAAATTATGGGATATCCCAAAAATCAGCCGTATACGGAACTCAGGTGGGCCATACCATCTAAAATCATGTGAAGACACCTTTAAAACATATAAAAGCACTTGGTGGGGCCCACCTTAAATTTGCATGCGTCTGAAACTTGGTCTGAACCCTCATCACTGTGGGCCCCACAGAGCTTGGGCCACGTTGTGCGTAAGGGATATCCCTGAGGACGGGTGCTGCAGGCAATCCGCGTCCCTCAAGTTCGTTTTGTCTCTGTCGCGACTCAGGATCCAGCGTTTATGGACATCCACTGGGGCCCACATTCTGAGATGGTCTGGTGATTTGAGCCGTCCGTATTCTCTTTAATGCCCACAAATAATCCAGTAATCACAGATGGATGATAATCCCCACCTTTGATTTTTAGATTCAATGCGAGCCATTGAAAAAATTCTTTTCATTTTTTAAAATTGATCTGCAGATAGTGATGGCTACAATCATCTGATCAACTTAATTTTATGATCCTATCATTTATACCACAGAGTCCACAATATGGACGGCTCCGATCATTGGAACACTCAGCTTGTAGGCCTCAGTGAGTGGCGACAGATGGTTTTCCCTGTGCCGCGACAAAGGCAAAACGAACTCCTGTTTGAACGCTCTTTATTTTCTGAAGGCCGCCATTTTTCTCATGGCATGCAATGATGCAATGAAGAGGAGATTCCTCTCTTTCCATGGACAAGCTGTCAGTTGCCTGAGTGGAGAGAGTCTCTCTACGTGCATGGAGACTCTCTCCGAATTCAATGCGAGTCTTGGAATCTTTCAGAAGGAGAAGCAGAGCAGCAGCCTACTCTGCCTCTGCCGAGCGAATATGGCCGAAAAATTAGTATGTATTTTGCATGGACGGAGAAACCAAGTGATTCTTTTTTAAGCATTTCTGCTCTGCTTCTGTCTTTAAATTCAAATTGAAAAACACCCATTCGAAGAAATTGGACGAAGAGATTTCGTTGCTATTTGCCACCGCAGCATCAGCTGGTGAGGTTTTCTTTTTCTTTTTTCTGGATTTCCTTTTCAGTCATTTTTCTGTAGTTTAAATGTTCGATTTCGAGCTTACCCAAGTGGAAGTAAGTGAGCATCTTTCAGAATTTCTGCAACTTCTGACAAATTTTTTTTTCTTGATCTGGTGAAAGAAATAAGACATTGGTTCGTTGATGTGAGCTATTTTATTGGATTTTGAATTGGTTGTTCTTCATCTGGTGTCTAAGTTCAATTGCAAATTTTCAAGAGTTCCCAAATGAAAAAAATAAAGGAATTTTGCGAGAAGAAATTTTTGGTATGTATTCTGAATGGGCGGAAAACCCAGATGGTTTTTTTTTTTTTTGAAAGGTAAATCCAAACGATTCTTTTAGCATTTCTTCTCTTCTTCTAGTTCTTTAAATTCAAATGGAAGAACACCTATTTGAAGAAATTGGTAGAAGAGATTTAGTTGGTTCTGCAACTTGCCACAGTGGAATTGGCTCAGTGAATTTTTTTATTTATATTTTTCTGTGGTTTTCTATTGTTCGATTTCAAGCATACCCAGATGAAAGAAAGGGGGATCTTTTAGAATTTCTGGTGAATGAAACAAAAGTGAGCTCGTAATGTGAGTCATTGTTGTTCGATTTTGATTCCGTCGTTCTTCTTCTGTTGGTCTTAAGTTCAATTGCTAGAGTACCCAAATGAAAAAAAAAAAAAAAAAAGGAAACAAAATTTTGAGAGCAGAAATTCTCGTAGCTCCCAACTTCTTCTGGATTTTTGTTTCCTTGTTCCTTTTCGTAGTTATTTTCAATTTCAATCAATACCCAAATGAAAGAGAGTGAGGATCATTTAAAATCTCTGCAACTTTCAACATTTTCTTTTCCCTTTTCCAATACAGTGAAAGAAATAAGATATAAACAATTTTATGTGAGTCATTTGATTGGATTTTGATTTGGTCGTTCTTCTTGTGGTGTCTAATTTCATTTGCAAGGGTACCCCTAAATGAGAAAGAAAGAAGAAAATTTTGAAATGTTTTTTATTTTTTATTTTATTTTAATATATGTTCTTCATTTTCTTACTATTCTTCTTTTGTGAAGTACTGCAAGCATTCACACACATGAATTTTTTTTTTTTTTTGGATGAAGTTTAGAGGACAGATGACAATCTTTTTTTCTTTTTCTTTTTCTTTTTTTACATCTTTTCCTAATCTGGGGAGAGAAACCAGCTCATTGATGGTGTGTTTCTCTCTCTCTCCTTTTTTTGCTTTCGAAAATCTTCTTCTTTTCTTGTTCTATGGAGCATGACAAAGGGGTATTATCATGAAGGTGTATTAATCTTTGGGTTTGTTTCTCTGTGGCCGAATTCTACAGGAGTCCTTTGGGTTTCCATGACATTCCCTTCTTTATCTGTTTCAGTTCATCTATTCTAGTGACCTGTTCATTGAATAACTGATAACAACTGAATGAATTGGTAGTTCGGGTTGATAATTGATTGACAAACCTTTGTATAGATTGATACAGAGATTTTGAGATGGGGAAGGCGATTAAGATGGAGAGGTTGAAGACTGCAAATGCGAGGCAAAACACATTTTCAAAGCGCAAGAATGGAATTATAAAGAAAGCTAGGGAGCTGTCGATTCTGTGTGATGTTGATGTTCTTGTTCTCATGTTTTCTCCTGCTGGAAAGCCGACCTTGTACGTTGGAGAATACAGGTAATTCCTGTCTTAGATCTTTCCGTTTGACTGTCAATAAAGGTGGGAATCTTAAGCTTCATTTCAAAATGGACTCCCGAAAATTTGAATTTTGAAATGATGCTAGATTCCAGCCGACCATCTTTTAATCGAGACAGACAATCGCAGACCTATCAGTGAGCCCAGTCTGTATTGAAATTGTGCCTGAATGAAAAATGCTACTCTATGGGATTCCTCTCGCGGGGGTGGGAGGGGGGTTGAGAAATATGATCAGAATTTTGGTTGCTTTCAACCAAAGTATGAGGATTTTATCAGGACAATAACATAAGATTTATTACATTACAATACCTGGAATAATGAATAATTTCTCTTTCTTGATACTATCGTTTTTGAAGATTCCGGAGTATATCGCTCTATTTTTCAAAACATCAGAGATATTTACCTGGTGCTCAGTGAGGTTTGACATCTGCTCATTTGGATAATTCTTGAAAACTCTAGGGGCAAGCAAAAACATACATATCATTCATTTCTTTCATTCAGATGTATTGGTATGACAGCTAATTCATGCTCTGTTGTCCTTTTCTATACTTTTTCCTAAACCAAACGGTTGTTCTTTCTATACTTTTTCCTAAACCAAATGATCTTACCATTGTTATTTTCAGCAATATAAGCATGGTCTTGGCAAGGTTCTCAGGAATAAGTATACGAGAAAGAGCCAGGAGGTGAGTTGTGACTCTTGATCTTGACTGTCTGTGTTTGGATGTGCAACTGAATTGAATTGTGAATGCCTGGCATGATCAACAGAAATTGACCCAATTGTAATTAAGTTTCCTAGTATTCATATTGCAGAAGTAGCCTGCAAATTCCAAAGAGATTCCTTTCAAATCATATGGTTGAAAATAAGCATGGCTTGCAATTTAGACCATAGTCCCTCAACACAATTTGGTCACTTCCACCCAATTAGCTATTGTAACTCATTTCAAAAGTGCATCGAAATGCAATGTTATCCTATAGATTAGATAATTTTGAATAGTGAAACCTTTTTCATTGCTTGCAACAGGAAATGCGAGGTCATGGAAGTAAGACCTAATTCAAGCTTTCTCAGGCAAAAATATGCATGCAGTGTTGCGGTTAAAATTATCTACAGATTTTTTGATGATACAAGTGGTTGTTTATGCTTTCTGACCTGATGATTTGCTTGTGTGTATCCTTTGAATGAAAGGTTCTCATGAAAATGTTCAAAAGGTTGGGTCGGGACATCGACAGTAAAGCACTTTCAGATGAAAGGTATGGTTACACCTAGTGAGTGTTTGGATGCACTACTGAATTCAATTGCAATAACTAGTTAAACAATGTGGAAATGACAATCGAAATTACCAGTGCCCAATTTGGGGGGCTGTGCCCCAAATTGAAATTTCATTAATTTCAAGTTCAACCTGGAAAGGAAATGCCGGAATGCTGGAGAACATCATTAGCATTCGGTCTTTTCGATTCATTAAACTAAATGTTTGCAATTCAATTCATATGTGCAGCCAAACACAGCCATAGATCATCAGCTGAATTGCAAATGAAATTGGTATAAGCTTGCTAATGATGTATTTCCTTCTGTGCTGCCTTATGTTTTGTGTTCACTGCAGCGAAAGAAAAGAGGTATAAATTGTACTGGACTGTTTATTACTGCAGATAAAGCCATTTGACTGCTCAACCAACTTCTCTTCTATCTTCGTTGATGTATGTACAGGAGTTGAAAATTCAGCTACGCATATTACAAGCAATGTCTGCTGATGCAAAATTTAGATTGAGGTCCTAATCATGGCCTTCTATTTCCAACATTTTCTTAAACTGAAATCCATTTCTAATCTCAATATTCATTTGCATTTTGATTGCAATATTTCATGCTTTACTAGAATTTCACTTGATTTCAACGCATCATAGTCTATAGTTGATTATGATCTTTGTGAGCATTTTAAAATCAGTTTATAGGCGATTTCTCAAGGAATCAGAATGGAAACGATTGGGCATGATGTTTGACAGTTTTGTGATTCTTTTTTTTTTTTTTTTTTTTTTTTTGTGCGTAGTTGTTGGGTTGCCCCTGAGAAAGTTGATAGCTTGGTCCAGATTGAACAAATGGAAAAATCTCTCGTGAAATCTCTGGAGCAGCTTCAAAGCCACAAGGTACTTTTTTTTTTTTTTGTTTATTTTTTTGTTTATACACGCCACAAGGTACTTTTAAAAGACCTCTAATGGTTAAACAGCCACAGAGATTTAAAGAGAATATACAACATGGAGATCAGTTGCGTAGTATTTTGAAGTGGATGAAATATTGTATCCATATGGTTTCAACATCGAATGTCCTGTTTTTATGGGTACAAGTCATGTTCTAAGCCCACAACTCTTCATGATCGCTTAAGTACTGAATGTCATGCATCAGGTGAGCCCCATCGTGTAGATGATCTGGCTTAAAAATCAGGTGGGCCACATGCATACATTGAATGCAAACACTAGGCATTATTTTGTTTTTAGACTAACAACGGTTTCTATACGTGTGGCCTGTTTGATGAATTTGAGCAGCCTGAGTTTTGAGCCAGGCATCTACATGGTGGGATCAACCTGATGCATGGGTTGGATGTCCCACACCCATGTAGCATGATGTAGAACGGGTCACGGATTTGTTCATGGCTAAGATGGACCAAAGAAAAGAAGCCAAGAAGGATCGACCACACTCAACATAGTTCAACCGGTCAACCATTGTGATCGACATATCGAAATTCCACCGGAATGACCAGAAATTCTAGAATTTTCATTGGACGTTTTCTATCCATTTCGACAGGTTGATAGATTTGATTGACCGATCGAAATTTTGTTCGACAGGTCGAAAATCACCGAATTTCCGGTTTAAATCTCTGGACACTTTCTGGTCGTTTTGACCTATCGACTCGACTAGTCAACGACAAGCCGATGGGCCCGGAAAATTTGCGCGATTTTCTGAATTTGTTTCCTTGTTTGATTAGGACTCTTTGGTTGTGTTTTAGGGTTATTTAAGGGTGCTAAACTCGTTTTTATTATTCATTCAATCAATAAACTTCTTAGAAATTTCTTATTTTCTCTTGTGGATTCGAGAAACCTCTTGTGGATTCAAGAGTGCCTTGTGGATTCAAGGTATTTATCAATCAAGAAAGATGGTGATTGACCTTATCACGTCCTCCCTGCCTCAATGTAGCATGTACTTGCATGCACTGTTTATGTGATATGGGCCCATGGCCCACCATAGGGCCCAACATATCTATTTGTTGCAAAATTTGGAGTCTAAATGTTAGAGACCGCATTCATCATTTGTGGAAGATAGGGGGACTGACGCAAAAGACATGATTGATGATTTTGGGGGTATTTAGTAGATTTGTTTTTACTATTTTAGGCCAATTCTTTTGTTGATGGGATTTTTATATCTTAAATAAATTATAAATTGATTTTAAATTAATTAAAATTGATTTGAAATCAATCTAATGGTTAGGGGATTTTCATTAAAGATTCATTGAGATCATCTTTAGGGTCGAGGGGTTGTATTGTTGTCTATTATTGTGATTCACGTATCAACATCTCATTGAATCGATAAAGTTGCTCATTCCTCTCTACCGAAACATTCTTATGGGTGTACTCTTATCCATTCTTGTGATTCGGGTATCAACATCTCATTGAATTGATAACTGGGTTGTACCATTTTGGTATCAAAGAAGGTGATCGTTAGAGTATTTTCAACTCTACATTAATCTCCTAATGGCTTCGACGGAAGTGACACAAGAAGAGTTTGCGCAAGTAACCTAATTGATCTACGTACTCACAGAGTGAGTAAATCGACTCATGCATATAGTAGGCAATTTCACTAATCACATGGGAGAGATTTAACATGGAAGGAATTTGGAGCACATGGACATATAGGAAAGGTCCCCACCAAGGTTCTAACTAAGAATGGGTGGCCCTGGTTTGTGAAGACACCAATGAGTAAATCCTTCTATTAATAGAATGTGATAGAGAGCCTAAAGCTAAGGTAGAAATTCCAGAATTTCATGATTGTTTGCATGTTAACAACATCATTGATTGACTAAGAATGGTGGAAAAAGGTGTTCAAGCATGAAATAAAAAATAAAATGCGGAGAATCGAAAGGGATTAAGTTAATAACTATGAAGTTTTTTAAGTCATGTGTTAGCATGATGAGACGATCTCAAAGTCAAGCAAATTTGTCAAGGTAAGGAGAAAATAAATTCTTGGGAAAAGATGAAAAAAGAAATTCTTGAGAAAAGATGAAAAATAAGTTAAAAAGGAAGTTCTATTTGCGACTTATGCCCATGACCTCTAGCAAAGATGTCACAATTTACGTCAAGGGAACAAATAGTAAATGAATACATTGATGGGTTCTATACATTGACATCACGGGTGGAATTCCATGAGTACAAAGACTAAAAAATTTCAAGATATCTTAATCGTTGGAAATTAGATGTAAGAAATGAACTGGCTTTCAAGGATGCATTTAAAACGTTCGATGCATACACACTCACATTAAAAGTTGAGAAGATAATTAATTGGGGGCTTGAGAGACAATTTGATGCTCAACAATGACCATCCTCAACGATGGGGCAGCATGTTAAATTGTCCATGTATCGTGATCACAAGGATGCCCATAAGTCGAAGCACGATAGGCTAATGTCCAATAATGAAGCCAAATCCCAACTTGGGGGAGGTGGTTATGGACAAGGGGCTAGTGCACCCAAGATGGAGCAAAACAACACTCTTTTTGAATACTTCAACCGTGGGCAGACAAAATATTGCTTATTTCAATGTCATGAACATCAATTCACATTTAAAGCGAATTTGGCCAAGGATGAAGTAAATGTTGAAAGTACTCCCAAATAAATAAAAGTTGAGGATGGCACAAAGTATGAGGAACATGCATATGAGGAAGGGGCACATCTTGGGGGAAGATGTAGCCAATGTTTATGGTGATGGTGGTAAGTGGTTGGCTATCCAACGGACTATGCTATCAATGTCTTGGGTGATTGATGATAGGCGATGGTTGTTGCACAATAGTTTTCGCATCACTTTCACTTTTGGTAGGAAAATATGCATGATTTTAGGAGATGGGGGAGCTGTGAGAATATATCTCACAAAAAAATGGTGGATAAAATAAAATCAAAGAACATACGCATACTCATTTATACCGGATTCCTTGGTTCAAGAAAGGGGAAGAAGTTTCTATTAACTTCAGGTGCTTAGTTTACTTCTCTATTAGGGGTTTTTTTGGCACCATGGTTGATGGGATTTCAAATCCCCTCAAAGTGGGGGTTTGAAATCCAAGGTGAAAGCTTGGATTACATCTAAAATCCTTCCAAGAGTTGCATGCGTAACATGTGTGTCACTAGGCTATTAATCTATTGGGCACATGGCCCACTGATGATATTCATCAATCGCATTACTATAATTACTTTAATATGATGATCTGTGCCGTCCAAAAATTGTCCATGTAAATCAATGGTTAAAAATAGTTGGTTAGTTACTCGAATGTGATCTTATGCTTGTGGCCCATCTGAGACTTGGAATTTCATCATTTTCGGGCAAAGTATATATTTCAATGGGCTTATTACAAACATTGGGTCAAACATTACATACTTATACTAATTAGAGATATTAAAGTTGATTTAGTAATTAAATTCAAACCCTTGTAAATATATTATACATAGCTACTTTTGGATTACAGGGGATTTTGAATCCAGGATTCCAAACACAACAGGAGGATTTCAAATCCAAGGGGTTCTAAATCCACGCTCCCCCTTAGATCTAAGTACAAGCAGTGTTTTAAGTATTGACGATATTGACCGATATATCCCATGATATATCTTGTATCCCACTTGTGCGATACGAAACCATGGTGTGCTATAAAGGCTGTTACGTAAAGGTAACGGTGGCAACTATTACATGTTATGGGGTTGTAAAGGTCGTAATGGCCATTACGGATAAAATGACCCGTAAAGGCCGTTACAGCCCCCGTAACGGCCTGTTATGTCCCCCTTAAAGGTTTTAATGGCCCCGTAACAGCCCGTAACAGGGCCAAAACAGATTTTTTGGGTTTTTTTCAGTAGAGAAAAAAATAAAGAGACCGTAAAGACGAGGGTTGTAACGGTGGCCATAACGGCCACCATTTTTAGAAATTGCTCATTATAGAAAAGTTTGAAGAGGAAAGTAAGAAGATTGACATCATTTATGGATTTTTATTATCTTAAATAAATTATAGATTCATAAAATCAATCTAATAGTTGGTGATTTTCTTTAAAGATTTGTATGGGTTTTCAATAAACTTACTCATTCTCTACTCAAATATTCTTGTGGGTGTACTCTTGTCCATTCTTATGATTTGGGTATCAACGTTTCATCTCATTGATAATTGAATTGCATCACTATATCAGGAAAATGAACCTTTGTTATACTTCAACAGAGCATGCCACTTGAACCTTTGAAAGCTAACCATCACTTCCTCAAGAAATGCACCTAAGAATGGTTTGTGATGCTTACAGGAACAACTCATCCCTCAATTACCTGAACATCATGCTTTATGTGGACGCCCAAGTGAAATCGCAACTCTTTAATACTTGGCCGGTATATACACTGTTAGTTTTCAATAGTTGGAATCTAACTTCCATGAATGTTTCTAGACTTGGAATTTTACAACCCAAGTTATGATTTTTATTGCAAGGACCTGGTGTGTTGTTTGAATTCCATCATGCTAGATGTTGGATCAAGAACAATTTTTTCTTTCAATATGAACAGCTCTACCATGAGTTTGTTTTGAAAAATTTGCAGTAGAAACAGATTGTAATCCAAATGGATCATGATTTATTTCAGCACAACTCCATGGATTAACAGTACATTTATGAGGTTTTATCTACTGTTCTGTATTTGAGAAGCCATTGCATCGTGGCGTTTCTTTCTTTTTTATTTCTTGTGTTTTTATAAAACAAGAAGTTTCTTGTACTGTGATTTGCAGTTCTCTGATTGGTAGCTGATCTCCATCCCATGGCTTTGAGACCGGTGACTTGGATTGACTCACTCAGTCTTGAGTTGAATTGCGACTCTCCTGAGTCAGGTGTGAATCGGCCCAACTCGCCTGAGTCACGGGTGACTCGTGGTGTTGAACTGAATTGGTCTGGCTAAGTGGGGATTGACATGGGGGAGTTGCAAGAACTCATCTGAGTCTTAAAACCTTACTCCAACCTCTTGCTTCTTCCAGAAAGCAATGAATAATAGGGTCCCCTTCATCAGCTTACATATGCATGAGATTTCATGCACATGGTACAATGGTTTAACGATCCAAACCATTAAACTCTCATTGGGGTAAGAGATTCCTAGAAAATCTTTCAGATGGGATGATCCTAACCCTTTGATCACTGGTCTAGAAAGAGATCAATTAAGGACAAAAAATAGTAACTGTCCATGTTCAATTCAATGGAAGTTAGTTGAATGATTGAAGAGTTAGGATCTTTCAATGTGGGAGATCAGGGCATTCCCAATGCACAGTGACGATGATCAGATTAACCACTCAAGGGGAAATGGCCACTTCAGCTAATGGTCCCCTGCAGAGCATAAAGAGTGGGCCCCACGAACAACCGTTCTTGGTTTGGCTGGCCTAGTATGTCCCATTGAGGAAAATTTGTGGTTCAAATTAACAGAACCATGACTCATCCTCTCTGCTGTACTTGTAGTGTTCAGGACACATGATTGGTGTGCTTCCACATGGATCATCGATCAGCCTAAAAATCAAGGTGCTGGGACCACAAGAACAGTGATGATCATTGATCCAACTGCAGATCCATGCTCAACTGTGATATCTGTTGGATCCCGTCATGCTTTTCTTGGGTTACAGCCCATCATGTGATGTCCCACATGATTGAAGTTATGTGCATATGGTAGGGAGTGAACCCTGATGAATACTGATGATGAGGAATGATCCAATTGATATGCCAAGAGATTAGATCTTGACGGTTTTGTAGCCTTCCAATATTAACGGGAAAGTCTATTGTGGCGTAATAGCAGAGACCACCTTGACCTTCACTGGCATTTTCAGAATGTGGGATTATATGCATGCATACACGTGGAATAATACATACCATCCAAATAGTGGGCATGATCCAATATTAGATTGATCCATGCATCTTCACCATCTGATTGCATCTATTGAAATTGGACATCTGACCATGTTATTTTTAACTTTCCATATAGCATCTGAAAATTACCTTCCTTCAATCAGAGTAATCAATTTTCAGGATATGCTGCATTTGCAGTATGTCAAGCAATGTGGACAGTCCACGCCATGCCTTATTTGACCATTGGATTGGTGGACATTAACGAAATTATTAGAAAATGAAAAATATCCATTGTCCTATTTCAACAAACAAGTTTCCAGGAATCAGAGGTTAGGATTGTTCAAGCAATCTGATTTTAAAACTGTGACTTAGTGACAGTGAGTTTCAAAATTTAGTTGGTTTAATTTCAGTTAATGTCATGCCACCTGTAATATATCCAAGTGTCTATGTATCAGGCCTCATACTGACATGTTGGTATGTGAGACAGATTGTATGGTTGAGCTCACCTAAATGCACTTATATGTGATCATTTCTACTAAAACTACTTTCAGCATTGAAAAGATTAAGATTCTCATACTTAAGAAAGTGATGAAGATTATATCACTAATCTCCTTAACAATTACAACAGAATGATGATGTTGAAGTTCGGCATTTATTTCCTTTGGTTATTCTTACAAAGTGCCAATTCCATGTCTTCCAATGGCATAGCAACCATGCTCGGAAGAGATACAAAATGAAACTCATGTATCATCAAATAGCCTTATGAATGGCTGCCAAAAAAAAAACAAAAGCGTTATATATTATATACTGAACTACTGCGTACCATCTCAAACGGTAATTTTCGTTCCCGCTGCTACTTTCTCCAGCTCTTCCAATTCTGCCCACAACTTAGGATCCTCGAAATCCTTAATAAGGAATGTGGCCCCTGCTTCCATCAGCAACTTCTCCGGGTTTCTGGTCGTCAGGCCCACGACCCGCATCCCAGCAGCCACACCGGCTTTTATGCCCGACACGGAATCCTAAACACATGAACAATAAATGCAGCAACTGAGAAAAAGCATAAATATCACACCTCTCTAACCATGTAGTTTGGTGGAGAAGACAAACCAACCTCGAACACAAATGTGTGGTCGGGGGACGCCTTGATCATTTCGATGGCCTTCAAGTATGGGTCAGGAAATGGTTTTGCTCGCTCGCATTCGCCGCCAACTACAAGAAGCTCGAAGAACTTTGATAGGCCTAGAATCGAAATCATAAGCTCCGCATTTTCTCTTGGGGCATTGGTCACAGCCGCGCGCTTCAAGCCACGGTCCTCGATCCATTTGCATAACTTGTGTAGGCCGTTTACAGGTTTCAATTGTTTGGATGCCAGTCTGGACATCCAATCCAACATAGTAAACCATATATTCCATTAGCACAAGCAACGGATACACACAAGAAGAAGGGAACAAACTTGTACCATTGATTTATCATTTAGGGGAATGCAAATATCATGATATTGTCACATGCGCCTTCATGAGACCAAACGGCACATATGCACACATCCCAACTGTTCATGTAGCAAGCCCCATCATGGAAAGGCCACAGTCCAATACTCACACCATCGAATGACACTAATCATTCATTTGGAGAAATTTAGGGAAAAAGACAGTTAAAAAGAAGTTGAACATCACATGTAAGGTGCAAGAGTCTCCATTCGAGCAATTAAGATTCTCTGGTTGTTGAGACTTTTGAAGATGAAGTTGTTCATGTGTGCCATGTGTCCAAATCATGGTGTGTGTGACACATTTCTGTAATCTATTCAATATTAGCATTCTTCTTACAGTCTAGGAACATGCAGATTACCTCCGAAACATAGTTTCCTTGTCGTCCATGAACTTTAGGCTTCTTTTGAGATCCCAATCAGGAAATAGGACATGGCAAATGTCCTCGTTATGTTTACCACTGATATTCTCGACAAAAAACTCCTCGGTGATGGGGACCCCGCCATTGAAACCAATCTGCAAAAACACCGTTTTCTTATGCTGTGACAAATCCCCAACTACATACGGAATGGCCACATGTGGTGAAACATACAGGGACCATTGCTAGAGTCCACATGAAAGATAGATACTTTACCTCTTGAAGCATTTCACGGAATGCAATGTAGTGAAGAGGATCTGAATCGCACAGGGTTCCATCAATATCGAATAGTATCGCTCCGAGAGGAGCAAGTCCAGAGAAGGAATACTTGCTGCATTGACACGACAGTCAAACATCAAGAAAACAGTCTGATGGGATGCTAAAATCCACTAGAAGAGACAATCTAGAACGTTCTTGATTGGCCTGAAGAGGCACAAAAGACATCAAATGCTTCGAGGCTGAAGGTTGAAGTAGTTGCCTGCTTAACTTCATAGAATATCACCAGAATCATAAATACAATAGATTCACTTTACCTGGTGTTTACTTCTTTTGATAATGAGCATCTTTATTCAAGGGGCTGTTTGGATTGGTGGAAAAACTTATAAAGGAAATCAAATTCTCCTCATGTGACCATTTCCACTCTTTAAGAAACCAAAAAAGAGGGGATGTCGATTTCCTTTTCCTAGGTTTCCCTTAAAAAAACAAGTAAATAACAATTTCTCAAGAAAAAACTGTTAAATCTAGATTGATCTCACTGTTTGACAATTAACATTTTAACATTTCCATGGAAAACAACAATTCTAACAAACTATTGGAATAACTGTTGGATTCCGCAAATTTCCATTTTCTAATGAGTCACATTTTGGATTCTCCCTGTCCAAAATGAAAAAGAAAAGAGATGCAGGAAAAAAATAATCAAGAAAGAAGCTATGAAAATACAATGTCTGAACACTTGCCCATTGTTACCAGGAAACTCATTTCCCATCACAAAAACCAATGGTTGTCGCTTCCTATTCCATGCTTTCCTTTCACTCTTCCAACAATTGTTGTAAAATGAAATATTTCATGCACCCATTTCCTGCATTTGCCTTGCAACATTATCTTTGCCCAGCTTTTTTTTTTTTTTTGGTCATCCCTTGAAACACTTGAAAAGAAACAAAAATGAAATCCAGTGTCCACCAATGATGGAAGTCTTCAAGGCTCTGAGTCTTTTTTCTTTTTTTCTTTTTTTCATTTTAGCTGGAATTGTTCTGCAGGTATCTAGCACCCTGGAATTTGGGATATCTAGTAATGAAAATCAAAATTTGACCAATTCCTACATTTGGTGGCTTAAAATGTGAGTTGGAATTAAATTCCAGCAAAAGGCCCATGTTTGAATTCTGGGGCAGGTTTGCAAATTTTAGGCTTTACCAACTCCAGTCCATTGAATTCAGGTCCATTTCTTGGCAGCCAAACACAATTTCTAGATTCAGAGTCAAATTCCAAGTTGCCAAACATAACTGACAGAATCCAATTCCAATTATCTGGGAATCCAATTCCTGTAATTGAATTCTCAAGCTGAAACTTCTGGGACATTTCATCTCTCAATTTTCGGTGCATGGGCAATGAACGCTGGGGCACATAATATCAACGGTTTGATCAACGAACCATGGGCCCCACCTGTACAAATTGGAAATCCAAGCATTCTCCACAAATCAAACGACCCCAAAATCTCCGGCCGACCACTGAATGACTAAAACGAAAAAGAAATTGCTACAGAAAGGAAATAAAAAGAAAGAACGGAGAAAGGAAAGGGTAGTCGGAAAAACCACCTTTCATCTGAAAGCGAATCCAAAGAAATCGACATTCTGGGAAAAGCAGTGAGAAATCTGCGGTGATTTTCTCTGAGGATTTTGGTTCTTCGGAAACAGGTTTTCTCGTGAAGATTGGAGAAGAGAAGAAGGCGATATTGAGAGAAGGAGGCTAGAGAAGGCATGGAAATATATATGGATTGGAGAACATAAAATAGGAGAAAAATGGAATTTGAATACGAATCTTTCGGACCATTGAAGCAGATTCCTGACTTCTCTCTTGGAAAAAGAAAAACTGATACTCTGCTAGAGTGTGGTGGATGATACGCAGGCAGTTAGAACTTCCTTCTAATTGCATACGTGGCATACAATTAATACAAATTAAACATTATAAATTATGGGGTGAGAATTTAAATGTACTATGAACCAAAATTATGATTTTCTCTTTATCTGACTATCAGATTGGTGGACATTTATTGGACGGATAAGAATGAAAATATCCGACGGTCCTATTTCAACAGACAAGTGCCCAGGAATCAGAGATCTGGATAAATTTTTACCAATGTTATTTTGGGGCTGTACTTAGATACAGCGGGTCCATCATTTTGTCAGTTTAATTTGAGTTAAGATATTCCACGTATATGATTTCTTAGTGACCGCGTATGAAGCTTCGTAACAAAGCTGAGTATCGAATAACTCGCTTTCTTTTTAGAAAAAATTAGCACCGTAAACACTGTGTTTATATGTAATTGTTTTTTTCAATGGCGGCAAGTTTTTATTATAAAAGTAGATTGTTAGTGTACGGAAATAAGGTTTCGGACGAATATACCCCTCGATTTCAGGTATGAGCAGGTGAAAAAGGAGTAATTTCGTCCGAAAGTAGGTTGTCCGTAGAGCAGGAGTCTGCTTTGGTAAGGTAAGTTTAGGGTCGGTTGATAAAAGGGCGGAGGATAAAAGGTGGTGTCTATATTGTGGGTAGCTATTTGATACTCGAGTTGATGGTTGTTGATACGCGACTTAAAAAATGTATATACGTGATGATATTTTTTTAAATAAACCGTACATATTTTTGGACATACATTAGATAGGGCTTCATAAAAAGTTCAGATATATAGAATAACTAAAACCTCCGATTAAATAGAAAATTACTTTTGAATTCGTTGCCGTTGACTCTTTTATAATCAACCGTTCAATGAATGTCTATCAATCGGTTATTTAGGAAATATGATCATTATTAATTTCAATTCAAGATCTTTAGGTATTATTCGACTAGGTTTTAAAGGTTCATTTGTGTGGTATTTATTTTATAGTTTCAATTTATGAGTGACTGTGTATCAACCATCACGCTCTCCCAGAGTATCCAAGTTTTCTCAATTCCTATTCCCTCCGGAGAAATTTCCTAATGTACGACCCATATATGGCCCACGAACCTTTTAAAGCCCACTTGCTTTTACCGGCCAAGAATAAGTCCAAGCTGTACGGACAGCCTTTCGCCCTGCTTTTAAAAAATGTGATTTCAACTTGGGTTCCCTGTGGCTACGTAGCAGCCATAACCGTAGAGCAGCGGCAATCTGTGCACACTTTTTTTTTTTTTTTTTAATAAATTTACGAGGAGAACTTTATTCTACCTCCATTTTTCTCTAATACATATTTATACAAATATGTATATATAAGCATATAATTTTTTTTTTTTCTTTCCATTTTTTTTTTCCATTTATTTCTTTATTCATTTAACAAGAATAAACCAAAATTAGTTGACGTACCATATATGATTTTGGGGTAGGAAAAGCTACTTTAGCCAACCAACCTGGTTATTTTCCAGGATTCCATAAAGTCGATGGTTGAAAATCCATTTCATTCACTTCGCGATTAATTTTAATTAGTTTGCGGTCAATTTCATTCACTTCGTAGTCAATTGTAATTAGTTCGCGGTGAATTTCATTAATTTCGTAGTCAATTTCATTTACTTCGCGGTCAATTTCAATCACTTTATGGTCAATTCCCTTCATTTCATGGTCAATTTCATGCATTTCATGGTCAATTCCAACGATTCCCCTTCACTTCATGGTCAATTCAGTTCATTTCACGGTCAATTCCCTTCACTTCACGGTCAATTCAATTCATTTCACAGTCAATTCCCTTCACTTTATAGTCAATTCCTTGTATTTCACAGTTAATTCCGACGATTCCCCTTTACTTTACGATCAATTCAATTCATTTCACGTTCAATTCCCTTCACTTCATGATCAATTCAATTCATTTCATGGTTAATTCCCTTCATTTCACTGTCAATTCCATGCATTTCACGGTCAATTCCAGCGATTCCCCTTTACTTCATGGTCAATTCAATTCATTTCACGGTTAATTCCTTTCACTTCGCGGTCAATTCCATGCATTTCACAATCAATTCCGACAATTCCCCTTCACTTCATAGTCAATTCAATTCATTTCATAGTCATTTCCCTTCACTTCACGGTCAATTCAACTCATTTCATGGTTAATTCCCGTCATTTCACAGTCAATTCCATGCATTTCACGGTCAATTCCAGCGATTCCCCTTTACTTCACAGTCAATTCAATTTATTTCACGGTCAATTCCCTTCACTTCATGGTCAATTCCATGCATATCACAGTCAATTCTGGCAATTTCCTTTCACTTCACGGTCAACTCAATTCATTTCACAGTCAATTCTCTTCACCTCACAGTCAATTTCATGCATTTCACAGTCAATTCCCTTCACTTCACGAACATTTCCATTCATTTCATGGTCGATTTTGGCGATTTCCCTTCACTTCACGGTCATTTCCTACATTTCACGGTCAATCCCCTTCACCTCACGGTCAATTCCATGCATTTCATGGTCAATTCTAGTGATGATGATGAATATGTTTCTAAGTGACTTCTTTCACAAAATTACAGATTAATTTTGAAGTCATTGATGCTATCATAGGATAAAGAACCTGTCAGGAAGAAAATATGATGATGGAACAATGTTTAACTTATGCTGCAGCCCAATTGTATAATTCTTGCAATTTCACCTGCCAATCAAGATCTTGCTGCCTCTGATGCAATTAAGATCTCTAGAGAATTAGATCTTAAAGGTATGTGTTCATAGCTGTCAAGTGCAAAAAGGATTCTTTCCTTGATGATTGTGTAGTTATTATAGTCAGGGTATTTACTTTTCAGCATGTGCAAAAAGATTGAATCGAGTTGGTTGGGACTCGGTCGATGGGTCAGTGGGATAGCGAGTCGGGGTCGACTGGGTTAGGACCCGGTCGACCAGGTCAGTGGGACAGCGAGTTGGGGTCAGAACCCATCCTACTAGCAAGATGCTTGTACTCTGGGCTAGTTTGAAAATACTCTCTCTCTCTCTCTCTCTCTCTCTCTCTCTCTCTCTATGTCGAGAAGCAATCATATCAACACTCTTGTTAATATCAGCTTGAGAACGATTAACAACACCAATCCATGGAAACTGTAGACGATATGATTTTCCTTCCAATATCTTTAAAAAAAAAAAAGACAACAATTGGTGGTAATCAAAATGCAATTCTTGTGTCAATAGGAAAATACATCCAAGTACAAGAGAAGATTCCAAGCTGGAGATCTAGTGCAAAGAACATATACACTTCTTTAGTTTTTTATTCACACATTGACTTTTAACTAGTGCAAGAACAAAGTTGCATGTGAAGAGAAACATGCAGGCATACTTTTCGTAGATCAGCACGTGCACCAAGCAAAAGAAAGACAGGCCTGTTCAGAAGGATACAAGAGGTTCACACTAGTCAACCTCCAAACCGATGCTACATCATTCAGGCAATCACAGAAGCCAAGATGTATACATCTTACCTTCCTAGTTAGAACAATGGTGACCTCTTTTCACATCCTACCATCATGGAAGAAATAAAGCACATTGAATAATGCAACATGCTCCCAACAAATAATAGTACATTGAATAAAGCATATGAATTGAACGACTTTCAACATATGATTAACAACATCAATAAATCTACATTAAGCTAGATTCAATCTTTTTACACATGCTGAAAAGTAAACATCCTGACTATAATAACTACACAATCATCAAGGAAAGAATCCTTTTTGCACTTGACAGCTATGAACACATACCTTTAGGATCTACTTCTCAAGAGATCTTAATTGCATCAGAGATAGCAAGATCTTGATTGGCATGTGAAATTGCAAGAATTATACAATTGGGCTGCAGCAGAAGTTAAGCATTGCTCCATCATCATATTTTCTTCCTGGCAGGTTCTTTATCATATGATAGCATTAATGTCTTCAAAATTAATCTGTAATTTTGTGAAAGAAGAGACCTAGAAACATATTTGTCATCATCATCGGAATTGACCGTGAAATGCATGGAATTGACCGTGAAGTGAAGGGGATTGACCGTGAAATGCATGGAAATGACTGTGAAGTGAAGGGGAATCGCTGGGATTGACTGTGAAATGCATGGAATTGATCATGAAGTGAAGGGAATTGACCGTGAAATGCATGGAATTGACCGTGAAGTGAAGAGGAATCGCCAGAATTGACCATGAAATGAATGGAAATGACCGTAAAGTGAAGGGAATTGACCGTTAAATGCATGGAATTGATCGTGAAGTGAAGTGAATTGACCATGAAATGCACGGAATTGACCATGAAGTGAAGGGAATTGACCGTGAAATGAATTGAATCAACCATGAAGTGAAGGGGAATCGTCGAAATTGACCGTGAAATGCATGGAATTGATGTGAAGTGAAGGGAGTTGACTGCGAAATGTATGGAATTCACCATGAAGTGAAGGGAATTGACCGTGAAATGAATTGAGTTGACCATGAAGTGAAGGAAAGTGACCGTGAAATGCATGGAATTGACCGTGAAGTGAAGGAAATTGACCGTGAAATGAATTGAATTGACTGTGAAGTGAAGGGAATTGACTGTGAAATGAATTGAATTGACTGTGAAGTGAAGGGGAATCGCCGGAATTGACCGTGAAATACATAGAATTGACCGTGAAGTGAAGGGAATTGACTGTGAAATGAATTGAATTGACCGTGAAGTGAAGGGAATTGACCGTGAAGTAAATTGAATTGACTGTGAAGTGAAGGGGAATTGCCGTAATTGACAGTGAAATGCATGGAATTGACCGTGAAGTGAAGGGAGTTGACTGTGAAATGAATTGAATTGACCGCGAAGTGAAGGAAATTGACTGTGAAATGAATTGAATTGACCATGAAGTGAAGGGGAATCGCCAGAATTGACCGTGAAATGAATTGAATTGACCGTGAAGTGAAGGGAATTGACCGTGAAATGAATTGAATTGACCGTGAAGTGAAGGGAATTGACCGTGAAATGAATTGAATTGACCATGAAGTAAAGGGAATTGACCGTGAAATGAATTGAATTAACTGTGAAGTGAAGGGAAGCACTGGAATTGACCGCGAAATGCATGGAATTGACCGTGAAATGAAGGGAATTGACCGTGAAGTGATTGAAATTGATCACGAAGTGAGTGAAATTGACTGCGAAGTTAATAAAAATGACCGCAAAGTGAATGAAATGAATGAAATTGACCGCAAACTGATTGAAATTGACCGCGAAGTGAAGGAAATGAATGAAATTGACCACAAACTGATTGAAATTGACTGCGAAGTGAATGAAATGGATTTTCAACCATCGACCTCATGGAATCTTGGAAAATAACCAGGTTGGTTGGTTACCAAAATCATATATGGTACGTCAAGTAACTAATTTTAGTTTAGAAGATATTATTGTTAAATGAATCAAGAAAGAAATGAAAAAAAAAAAGAGAGAATTTTTTTTTTATATGCTTATATATACATATTTATATATAAGCATATATAAATATGTATATATAAGCATATAAATATATATTAGAGAAAAATGTAGGTAGAATAAAGTTCTCCATGTAAAAAAAAAAAAAAAAGGGTGCACAGACTACCGTGGCACTACGGTTATAATTCGTAGCCATAGGGTCCCAATCCGGTCGACCTTAACTCGCTGTCCAATTGACTTGGTCGACTCGACTCGTTGGCTTTTTTTTTTCCTATTGTAATCCCCACTGTTTTTTGTGGGTCACATCATAAGGTGTGAGTTATATATAAACCATCCATCTATTTGACGAACTCTTATTAAGACTTGAGATGGTTATGCAAAGATTGCCGTGGCACTACGGTTATGGCTACGGTTATAATCCGTAGCCATAGGGTTCTAACCCGGTCGACCTCAACTCGCTGTCCCACTAACCCGGTTGACCCGATTCGCTGGCTTTTTTCTTCTTCTTTTTTTTTTTTTTTTTTTTCTCTGTTGTAATCCCCACTGCTTTTTGTAGGTCCCATTATGAGGTATGTGTTATATCTAAATCGTCTATCTATTTAGCGAACTCATATTAAGGCTTGAGACGAAAAATAAGACAGATCTAACAATTAAGTGGACACACTGTAAGAGGCAGTGAAAGATTGAACGTCTACCATTGAAACCCTTTTAAGGGTCACAGAAGTTTTGAATCATTATGAAATTTGTTTTTCCTCTTCATCCAAGTCTTTGTGACCTTATGAATAGATGGGATGAAAAATAAATGTTATGGTAGGCCCTACAAAATTTTTAACGGTGAAAATCAATTTTCCCGCTGCTCTTTGTGGTGTGGTCCGGTTGATCTTTTGATATGATTTTTTTTTTTAAAAATTTAATAATACTTCCAAATGATCTCGAAATATGGATGAACATTGTGGATATAATAAATACATGACTATGGGGCCACGTAACTTTCATCTCTTTTGAACCGTTAGTACAACTCGGTGTTCGAGGAGCGTCAGCGCTCGTCTTCGAGCACCAGCCAATCCGCTTCCGCAAGGAAAGGCAGGGGCACTTTCGACCCGAGAAAAGCTGTCCGTACAGCTGGGCCTCATTCTTAGAAGGTAAGAGAAAGTGGGCCTAAAAAGGTTCGTGGGACATATATGGGTCGTACCGTAGGAAATTTCTCATATCCTCCGTGAGAATCGGTGGTCTTTACTCCACGTGCATTTCCCACAGTTTATTATAGTGTTTTGGGCAGCCGCACATGCAGCAACGTTATTCCCACGTGTTGTGTTGGGCATATGAAGCCGTATATCCTGTGGGACCCTCCCTTTGCATGAGCTGTCGATATACTAGGCGGGTGTAACTATCTGATAGGCTAAACAGGGACGCGGATTTTGTAGTGAGGTGCTTCCCTACATTTGCAGTGGTGTGAAGACTCTGTGGGGCCCACCGTGACGTTTGTGTTTTATCCAAGCCGTCTATCCGTTTTTCCAGATCATTTTATAGAGCGAGATCATTGGAGGCCACGGAAGTTTCGTTTCAAGCTGATATTTGTGTTTGCCCTGCATACATGTCTATACAATTTTATAAACAGGGCGGATGACAAATAAATATCAATGTGGGCCTTAGTTAGGTTACAATGGTGGACGTCATCATCTACATTGTTTTTGTGTTATGGTCCACTTGAGATTTTTACATGCTTCAGTTTTTGGATCATGCTCTAAAATGAACTAGAACAATGGACGGACGGCGTGGATAGAACACATACATCACAATTGATCCCAAAGAGTCTTCACACCACAATAAAGAGTGGTGATCGCGCCAAACAGATAGTTCAGCCACCTAATTTTTTGACCAGACTATCTGCAGTGGGCCCACTAATGCACGGCTCAGATTTCCTAAACACGTCATGATTCAATTCAGTGTAGGACAGCCAGACTTCCCAAGTCTTAGACGTTGAAGGCAGCTTATTCTGCACGGCAGAAGAAAAAAGTTAAGCGGATTGGCTGGAATTCCACAAAGCTGGCGTAGCAACGGGACGCGGATTGCGTCCTGCCCCTGCCCAGACGGTAATCCGTCCGGGCGGGGCTCTGTGGGGCCCACCTTGATGTAAGCGTTTTATCCACGCCGTTTATCTCTTTTCTTATATCATTTTAAGGTTTGATTACAAAAATGAGTTAGGTATACAGCTCGATTGGACCACACCAAAGGAATCTGCAGTGATAATGACGCCTACAGTTGAAACCTTTCTAAGGACCACCGTGATGTTATTTTTATACCATTCAACCTATTCATAAGGTCATGTAGATGTGGATGAAGTGAAAACACAGATATCAGCTTGATCCAAAACTTCTCCAGCTCCCAAGAAACTTTTAATGGTGGAAGTTCAATCCCCACTTTGTGGTTCACTTAAGCCTTTTACCTGCCTCATTTTTTTGATAATATTGTAAAATGATATGAGGAAAACGATTAGCAGCGTGGATAAAACACTTACATTACAGTGGCCCCACAGAGCCCCACCCGGACGGATTACTGTCAGTGCGGGGGCAGGACGCAATCCGCGTCCGTAGCTACGATGTATTTATTGAAATCGGATTGCGTACTGTGTTACTCAGTAGGCTATTATCGCATTGAGGAAACTCAGTTGCGCCCACCTTAAATGTATGTGGTCTACCCACACCGTCCATCCGTTTTTTCATCTAATTTAAGGGGTTGAGACAAAAATTGAAGCATATCCAAAGATCAAGTGGATCATACCACTGGAAACGGTAGGGATAATAATTTCCACCGTTGAAACATTTCTAGGCTCCTCAGTGATGTTTATTTGTCATCCAACCTGTTCATTAGATCATAAATACATGTATGAAGGGAAAACAAAAATATAAGCTTGATCCAAGACTTCTATGGTACTCAAGAAGTTTTCAATAGTAGACATACAATTCAACTCTTTCCTTTGGTGTGGTCCATTTGAACATTGGATATGCCTCATTTTTGGGCTCAAGCCATAAAATTATCTGTTAAAATGGATGGACGGAGCGGATAAAGTATATAAATCATGGCCGACCTCAAAGAGTTTACTCAGTACGCTAAGCGTATTGAGTTACTGCACAATCCGCTTCTGTATTTATTATATCTGCAACGTTAATCCATTTTGCAAGATTATTTTAGATCTTTATTCAAAATTGAGTCATATCTAAATCTTTAAGTATACCACACAAGAAATTATAGCAATGGATACTATAATTCTCAATGTTAAAGCATTTGCAAGTCCCAAGATAACTTCTATTTTCCATCCAATCTGTTCATAAGGTCATATAAGCCGGGTGAAGGGGAAAAACAAATATGATCATATTGATCCAAAATTTCTATGACCCTCGAAAGTGTTTCAATGGTAGACATTCAATCCCCACTTCTTTTTTCAGTGTGGTCCACTTAATCTTTGGATCTGTATTATTTTTAGGCTTTAGACTTACCGCGAATTCTCCAAGTGGATGGACGGTTTAGATATAACTCATACCTCAAGATGGGACCCACAGAACTTGGTGACGTCAACACACCAGTCAGGTTGTGTGTGGTACACTAGCCAATCAGCTTCAAAAAAAGTTGAAATTTTGATGGAAGAATTCAAATTAATGGCTCCCCAATTTAGAAAATAGGAGAAGCCAGATGCCATTATACTACGATGCGCGTTGTAGGGTGCGGATGCAACCCAAAGGTCTGTGGTACCGTTGCGATTTAGCTACCAACAGCTTTAGTAGCTATCTCCCTATCGAAGTTACGGGTCTAATCACCCCTCAATACTACAGTATAAATGGCATCCGATCATGATCTATGGCCTGAATGGTTACCGGACAAGATAAATGACAAATATTAATCTCTCAGTTTCATCTTTACTATTGAGCTTTTTTCTTATGGAGTTTGGATGAGACCAGGAGTTATCTTATGTTATTCTGATCTCTTCATCTAAATATTTATTTAATGTTGAAAATTCAACTTCAAATAAAAAAAATATAATTTAAAAAAAAGTTAAACCACATGGGACCCACCCAGGGAGAGTGACGCCTTGAAACCTTCTTAGGGCCACAGTAATGTTTATTTGAGATCCAAACTATTTGTAAGTTCAGTAAGGTAAAACACAATATCAGCTTGATCGAAAAACTTCTGTGGCCCGAGAAGTTTTTAATGGTAGGCGTTCAGTACCCACTGTTTTATATAATGGGCTCCACAGAACTTGATGACATCACTTTAGTAGGGAGAGAGTTATTGAAGCCGTCAGTAGCTAATTCGCATCCCTGTGGGACCACCGTGATGTTTGTCTGAATGAAGTCCGTTCATCAGCCGATGTAGATCATTAAGGACGTACGTGACTCCTAATGTTAGGAATATAAAAAATTTAAGTAGACCACACACAGGAAAAAGAAGGGGATGGGACGCTTACCATTGAAACTTTCCTAGAGCCTGCAGTGAAATTAAATAGACAAGCCTGATTCAATACTTGTCCATCCTTAGTTTCTCCTTTGCTGTGGCCCACTTGTCTATTGGATCTGTTTGATTTTTTTTTTTTTTAATCTTAGTTTATAAAAATCTTACTTAATGGTCACACACAAATAGTTGGCATGTGTGGGCCACCCTGGTGTTTGTATGACATCTCCATCATCTAGCAAGCTTGTCCCACCGTGAAAATGAGATGCCCTAAAAATCAAGTTTGATCACATCAGCCCTACCTGATAGTTGGATCAACCTGATTTTAAATGCATCCCTTTTAAATGATGGGACAACCTTGTTAGATGGGTGAGATGTCATACAAACATCATGGTGGGTCCCACATGGAACTTACGTACACATGTACTGGCACATATGGGTAGTTATGTTGTGCAGCACGCCAACAACGCAAGTGAACCGAGATCCAATCTCCAGTCTAACCCACAAACGATAAACAAGAAGAAATATAATTTAGAAGTAGAATCAAAGCATACCAACAAACCACAAGACAGAATATACGTGGAAAAATTCCAACGAGGGTAAAAAAAACCACGAGTGCAAACTTCCACTATGAAGAAAAAACGAGATTACAATCAATATACTAACCTTCTCGATGCTCCCAAGCACAGAGATAACCCTTAGCCTACCTTAGAAAACCCTTTCTCATACCTTAAAATAACCCTAAGACCCCTATTTATAATTTAAGCAACTTCTATTCCACATATCTGAGAAAACCGCCTTAAAATTACGCAGTCCACACTAAATCCGCCCACAATTTACGTAACCTTGACTAGTCGAGCAAGGGCTTCGACTGGTCAAGCAAGGGCCTCAACTAGTCGAGCACCCCACTCGACTGGTCGAGCACCGCGGAATTCCAAAACATAAGTTCACTGGACTTTGAGTTGAGCACCGGTCAACTGGTCGAGGAGCCTCCTCGACCGGTCGAGCTACCCTTTGGTGTGTTGGCTTCACACCCTAACAATCTTCCACTTGAAAACACATCACCATAATCCTTCGTTTTTTACATCTAAAGTGCACCACCTCCCCGTCTTCAAGCCTGAAGACCAATCAAAGCTGAACAGAGCTTCAGCTTATCCCGTGTGACCGCCTTGGTCAGCATATTCGCAGGATTCTCACTTGTATGGATCTTCTCCAGAGTAATCGGTCTGTCTTCCAGTAACGAACGTATGAAGTAATATCTAATATCAATATGCTTGGTCCTTGAATGAAATGCTGAATTCTTAGCCAAGCGTATTGCACTCTGACTGTCACTATATAACTTATAATCTGCTTACTTCTTTCCTAAATCTTCCATAAAACCTTGTATCCACACCATCTCCTTGCACGCTTTTGTAGCTGTAATATATTCTGCTTCTGTTGTACTGATGGATACTATCTTCTGTAACTGAGAGACCTAACTGACTGTAACACTACCCAGAGTAAAGACATACCTTGTAGTGCTTCTTCTGCTGTCGATATCTCCTGCCAAATCTAAATCTACGTAGCTTTGTAGCTTGATTTCTAATCCTCCATAACATAGCCCTACATCCACAATACCTACCAGGTATCTAAGGATCTACTTCACAGCCTCCTAATGTTCCTTCTCGGGGTTGTTCATGAACCTGCTAATAACTCCCACTGCTTAAGCAATATCTGGCCTCATGCTCACCATAACATACATGAGATTCCCAATAGTTGACGCGTATGGGACTTTAGCCATGTAGTTCTGTTCCTCATACGTCTTCACACCTTGCTCCTTAGAAAGCTTGTAGTGGTTGGCTAATGGAGTGCTAACCGGCTTAGCACCTCTCATATTAAATCGATTAAGTACCTTGGCTATGTACTCTGACTGTGACAAAACTAGTTTCTTATTTTTCCTGTCACGATTTATCCTCATTTCTAAGATTTGTTTTGCGGCTCCTAAATTCTTCATGGTAAATTCTCTAAACAGTTATCTTTTGAGATCTGAGATGTCCTTCATGCTTGATCCAGCCATAAGCATATCATCAACGTACAGAAGAAGGATGATGTACGATGTATCAAACTTCTTCAAATAGTAACAGTGGTTTGCATGACATCTCCTAAAACCGTTTTCCGACATGAAACTGTCGAACTTCTTGTACAACTGCCTCGGGGCCTGCTTCAGGCCATATAGACTTTTCTTCAGTCTACACACCTTGTTCTCCTTTCCTGGTACCACGTGTCCTGCCCGCTGATGCATATATATCTCTTCTTCAAGGTCCCCATGAAGAAAGACTGTCTTAATATCTAGCTGCTCTAAATGTAAGTATTTTGTAGTCACTATACTCAAGACCATGCGAATCGTAGACATTTTCACCACTGGTGAAAATATTTCAGTGAAGTCGATACCTGCCTTTTGTTGAAACCCTTTCACAACCAATCTGGCCTTCTACCGTTTCGAACCATCATGCTCCTCCTTCAGTCTGTAAACCCACTTGTTATGAAGAGCTTTCTTACCATTAGGTAGAGTGATTAGCTCCCACATACGATTGGACTCAAGAGAGTCTATCTCATCATTCATGGCCTACTCTCACTTAACCCGTGTATCTAACTGTAATGCCTATTCAAAACATTTTAGTTCACCATTATCTTTCAGCAATAGATAATATGAAGAGGGTGAGTATCGGACCTTGGGTCTCCTCTTCTGAGTAGACCTCCTCACAACTGGTGTCTGCGGCTCTGCCTCATTGTACTCCTGTGCATGCTCATCCTATGGTATTGTAACACCCGTGTCCGGTAACTCTTCCAACTCTATGAATTATTTCTCATCGGCCTTATTTTGCTGCACGCTATCCTTATGCATCACTTTTTTATTAAAGAATACGTCTTTGCTTCTGATGATTTTTCTGTTCTCTGTATCCCAAAAATGGTAGCCAAAATCATGTTGCCCGTAGCCTATAAACGTGCACTTCTTTGACTTTGCATCTAGCTTATTTTTATGCTCTGCATCAATGTGAACATATGAAGTGCAACCAAATACTTTGAGATGTGCAATGTTTACTTCTTTCTCGGTCCACGTTTCTTCTAGTAGCCTACTATCCAATGGTGTTAAGGGACTTCTATTGATGAGATATGCAGTAGTATTCATAGCATCTCCCTAAAACGTCTTGGGCAACCCTGCATGTAACCTCATGCTCCTGGCGCACTCAAGAATAGTCCTGTTAATGCGCTCAGCCACACCGTTCTGCTGTGGTGTCCTTAGAATCGTTTTCTGATGTTTGATTTCATTTGTTGCATAATACTCCTCAAACCTCTGATCTGAGACATTTTACTGTTTTACCTGTCTCGTTTTCTACTATTACTTTTAACTTTTTAAATACATCAAATACATCAGATTTGTGCTTTAAGAAATAGACCCACAGTTTTCTGCTAGCATCATAAATAAAAGAAATAAAATAACGCGAACCACCAAGAGATGATACCTGTGTCGGTCCCCACACATTAGTGTGTACAAGCTCCAACAGATGGGTCTTTGGAGTGCGTCCTGTTTTATTGAAACTTACACTATTCTGCTTGTCATACATGTAGTCATCGCAGAAGTTCAAGTCAATAGATTTTAGCCCTGGTAGCTTCCCTTTGACAATAATACTTTCATCCATTTCTCACTCATATGACCCAACCTATGATGCCATAACTGCCCATTCACTCCAGTTGATGTGACTGTGAGTGAACTATACAATCCTGAAGTCACGTACAAAGTACATTCCTTCTTGCCTCGAGATATCACTAAGGCACCTTTTGTAATCTTTTAGGAATCACTAGTGAATGTCATCACATATTCGGTATCGGCCAACTGCCCCACTGAGATCAAGTTTCGTTTTAAACTTGGTATATGTCTGACATCCTTTAATTTCAAAGTCGTCCCATCTTTCTGACTTATATGAACGTCTCCCTTTCCAACAATACTACACAGCTCATCATCACCTAGGTAGACTCTCCCGAAGTGACCTGACATATAATCATGCAGAACATCCTTACATGAAGTGATATGATACAAAGCACCCGAGTCTATGACCCAAGACTCATTCCACGCATCAAGAGATAAGATTAACGTCTCTGTGTCACTCTCTTCAAATAGATTCATTGAATCCTTTCCACCTTGAGAGTTTCTGTAACACCTGGTCCATTCGGTACTATTTTTCATGCATATGTGCATGATGATCGATGCCCTTAGCTAGGCCTGAATTGACCGTTCATAGTACACACGCAACTAACCGGAACCCCAAGACCTCGAAACCTATCTCATATTGACTGCCCCGTCGCCGCGATCGTGGAGGTATCACCCGTGCGTTGGTATGATACTTCGTTAGTGAGATACGCCGTGAAGAATAATAAGTGTATCATGTGTGCATGGCACCATGTATTTCATTCCACACATATGCACAACACATGTCAAGCACACATGTACATGCCACACATAGGTGAGAGAATCTCTACCCATGTGTGTGATGTCACATACCCATACCTCTTCTCTCTCATGTGCATAAAAGTCAAACTTTCTCCATGCCATACACTATGCATGACATCACCACACCATGCCATCCCATGCTCCTTTAATCCACCATTAATTGCAAAGCATGAATTAAGTACTATAATCCTAGCCTAAGCTAATATTAATCAAATTAGCTTAACCAAAATTTTATCCATTTCTTTATAAATACCCCTCCATCCCTTAGCATTTCACCATTTTTCTATAAGAAAAAGAGAGAGAGAGAGAGAGAGAGAGAGAGAGAGAGAGAGGAGTGATCTTGGTGGGCCATCAACTCCATCAATTCCATACCTTTCATCCATCTCAACCATCAATTTCATCTCTTCCATACATCTCAACCATCCATCTAATTCATCAAGGTGAGTACACCCACTCCACTCTTGGTTTGTTTCTTTTTTTATTATTATTATTTGTGGTGACGATTTGATATGATCAATGGTGTGGATACATAAGGAGAATGATGTGTTTAATAGTGTGTTTAATGGTGTGGATCCATGGGAGAATGGTGATGATACATATAATGGTGATGATAATGTGATAATGATGTGTTTAATGGTGTGGATTCATGGGAGAATACATATAAAAATAATAATAATAATAATAATAACAATTTCATAAAGAAATGATTTTTATAGACTTTATGTGGGGCCCACTGATTGTGGGCCCTACTAGAATTTTTGTAGGCTATCCAAACCATCCCAAAGTATGGCCCATTGGGCTGGCCACACACACACACACGCCCATGCACACATGTGCACACAACACAAAAACAAAAAAATAAAAAAAAATAGAGTACACTGGACGCTGCTGCCAGCGTCCAGGAGCAGGCAGCGCCTGGCTGCTTAAATAAAGGGGTTTGGACCGTGGGTCCACAGCAGGCCCCACCCATGATGTATGTATTAAATCCACGCCGTCCATTCAATTTTTCAGATCATTTTAGGCATTGAGCCAAAAAATGAAGCCAATCCATTTCTCTGGTAGGCCACACCATCAAAAATCATGTGAAGACATGCTAAAACGTATAAAAGTACTTGTTGGGGCCCAATTGAAATTTTTATACATTTGAAACTTGAATTGAACGCTCCAACACGTGGGACACACATAACAGATGGACTGGATCGTCCTGTTGTGGGCCCCATATATGAGAAAAAAAACACAACAGCATTCTGACGCTGCAGTAAGCAGCGTCTCTGTTGATGCTGGAAAGAGGTGGGCCCCACCACAGGCCCTACCTTGATGTATGCCGAACATCAACACCGTGCATTTGATGGGTCCCCTCTTAAAAATGGGTCACGCCAAAAATCAACCGTATAAAGAACTTAGGTGGCCCATACCATCTAAAATAATGTGTAAACATGCCTAAAACATATAAAAGCACTTGCTGGGACCCACCTGAAATTTGGATGAATCTGAAACTTGGACTGACCCCTCCATCAAGTGGGACACACACAATGAATGGACTAGATCTCTCAAGTGACACACCTTGATTAGAAATATACAAATACTAATAATAATAATATTAATATTAAAATAAAATAATGGGTGTGAAGGCGGTGACGTCATCCCTGTAAGTCCACATTTGGGGTAAAATTTTATGGGCCGATCATGGCCACACCATGATGTATGTGCTAGATCAACACCATTCATTCATCTTACTAGCCCCATTTATTGCATGGTCCCAGAAATTAGGCCGATTAGAAGTTCATGTAGGTCATGCCACTTGGACAGTGGAAATTGTACTTAAAATACTTAGATTTTTCTGAAGCCACTATGGTGATGAAAAGTATATTTGGGCCATTCATCCACTCCTTCAGACCATTTTAAGTCATGAGTAAAAGAATGAGGCAGATCCACACTTTAGGTGGACCACATTAAAAGAAATAGTGTGAATAAAAATTCCTACTATTAAATCCTTTGAGTTCTACGGTGATGTGTGACTGCCACCAAAGTTGGGTCAGCCATTAAACCGTGGAGCCAACTCGTTACATGTATTTTACATCCAAGTCGTCCATCATTGAGACCATCCATGTGTTATGAGCCCCACTCGACGTATGTACCTTATATCCATGTCATTCATCTAGTGGGTGGTATCAACTATGATGTTGTTTGTTATATGAACTGTTCATGGGGTGAACCCCACCATGTCAATGAGAACCACAATTATACAAAATATATTATTAATAATAATAAGGAAAGGGAATTGCATGCTTACTAATGAAAGCTTCCCTGGACATAATGTGATGCATGTGAAGCCCATCTAGGTGCATGTGTTGTACACCCACGCTGCCTATATATTTTCTAGTTACTTAGGAAGTGAGCCCACTTCCTGCCCGTGGATATAAGATGAAGTAGAACTCAATTTTAGGTGGGCCAGGCCATGCCACAGTAGAAACAGTGTAATAACCATTGAAAATTCTTAGGCGCTAGTATGCCCTTATATATTGGGATGCTTCCTTGGCCATGGACTCCACTTTGTAGTATGATGTAGATCTATGCCTTTTATCAGTTTATCTTCATCATTTTAGGGTATGGTTCCATAGACTAGTCAGATCCAAATCTCATGCCACAGGAGCAATATTGATCACTTGTCCACCGTTAAATATTTTCTAGAGTTACAGTAATGTTTATGAGAAATCTATCCATCTATTCCTTTTAATCGATCATGGACCACCTAATATATATGTTTTACCATCCATTCATCTATTTTGATTAGATCATTTTAGAGTGTGGGGTTGCCTATATATTTACGGCAATCTAAGTCGTTTTCATGATGCCTATTGTAATAGTTATTCCCATTTACTCCGCCAGTTGGTAGGAATCATGTGGATCACTGCACTATAGGAATTTGAGATCTTGGGTGGCCCAACTAGTAGTGTGGATTGGTGGAAGTTGTGTGGATCACAACATGTGAGTGCTTGATTTTTTATAGCCCACCTAACTATATGAAAATTGGGGCAATCGTGTGACTACTTGTTTAAGTAGATTTATGATTGTTGTGGCCAGTAACCATATGATCACTGACGGGATGAGTGATAACTAGATTTGACAAAATGATGCTAAATATGTAGCTCATAAATCTTGTGATCATGCGTGATGTGGATAGCTGTAAATCATGTGGGTATGTGGGGAATGTGTAGCCCAACCATATGATCAAGTAGTGCTTTGGTGACTACTAAACTATGTGAAATTGTGGTACTGGCCGCCCGGCTACGTGAAAATTTAGTAAAGCGGTTGCCCCATTATACGAAATATGGTATAATAATAATAATAATAATAATAATAAGTAACCATCTCACCTTAAGTCCCTTATTATGACAAAGTAGAGTGACATTTGTGTGGTCACTCAACCATACGGACTTCTGATAATGGAGTGGCCATAAGACCATGTGAGCATATGAGAAATTGTGTGATTACTCAGACTCATGGACTATGCCGATGGTGTAACTTCCTAGGTACATGAACTTAGGACTTGTGACAGATTGATCATAGGCCCATTAAGATATATTTTCGGCCCATGTGATGAGGCTCATTGTGATGTATTTCCTGCCCATGTGATATGAATTAGGCCCAGGTATGTGGCGTACTTGTGAAATAGATTTAAGGCCACTTGCAATGTATTCGAGGCCCAATGTGATGTATTTGAGACCCATGGGCGTGGCTCATTGAGATGTATTTTAGGCCCATGGGTTATGGCTCATTGTGATGTATTTGAGGCCCATGTGTAGGGCCCACCTCTTATGTATTTGAAGCTCATGGGTCGTGAAGCCTGATGTGATGTATTCATGGCCCATGAGCCGAGGCCCATTGCGATGTGTAGTGCACATATGATATGGCCCAATGTGATGTATATGCGGCCCATGAGTGAGGCCCAATGCGATGAATGTGCGGCCCTTATGTGAGACCCAAAGCGATGTATCTGAGGACCGATGTGAGGTGTAATTTCACCATGATGTATGTATTGATGTTTATGTGGGCCATTCCTTGGGGGCAATGTTGATTAAATGTCCACATTGTTGAAGCCAATTGTTGAGGCTGGTTATTGATACTGATTATGAGTATGTGACAGCATAACATCATTATACATGCCCATACGCATCATCTGCACGTTTGTTATGAGATGTGGTTGACCATTGCATATGTCATTGGGCAGATTGTTATGAGACTCCCTGATAGGCGGAGGTTATCTCACTTGAGCACACGGTATGCGCAGGATTGATGTATGATTGGATTGTATGATTCATGCATCTCACATTATGATTACTGTACGCCTTAGCAACATCAGGGTCGTAGCCTCTACAGGCATATCGTAGATGGCTAAATGGGACACCGAAAATGTTTGGTTCTAGGATACGGGCGCCATAGATGTCCGTAAGTGAAAATTTCTAAACCTCCGTGGCCAAGAGACTCCCCAACGTCGAGGCCGAGTGGATATATGAGCGCATGAGGGTCGTATACCAGTAGGCCGCATCTCCCACTGTGTCGTGGTCGGTTGGAAAGGGGTGTGACCTTACCCGCCTGAGTGAGGGGTAATGTCTACGTTGAGTTTGACCAGCTTGAGGAATGGGTCCGCTATTGACGAGTCGGGTCCGATATTGGCAGGCGGATAGTGACGTCTCTTCCACTTACCCAGTTGTGCGCTCGGATAGGGGTGGCAAGCCGGTGGACCCCGGTGATGATCCCAGGGATGAACTGTACTGATATGTGGATTTAGTGAGCAGGAGTTGCATACTCATTCATATATTCATTCATTCACTATCTACTCGGGTTGGTGGTGCGTAACTATTTGTTACGTGTGCCTTCGTAATGGCTAGGATTTCAGTTGGGGCGCGCGACTAACCTGAGATCAGGAGTTTAACACATTAAGTCTGACTATCTAAATTAAGTATGAGACTAGTTTGGATAGAAGTCCATTGTGATAGGCCCCATAACCTGCGATACTACGTACTACTATCCCGACTTCACACTCCAGCATGATCATTCCATTCCCACTGCACGTTGCATTACATCCACGGCGTATGGTATGACTAACGCTACTTGTGTTACTAATTAGGAATGTATATTGCATCGCATCCTTAGCATCTGTTATTTGGCTCTTTATAACTCTTCATTGGCATAACTGATTTATATTGCGTACTCTGATATTGTATGACTTACGGACTTGTCAGTATTTTCGATATTGTATAATTATGGCATGACAATATGATGACGATGATGTGATTACGGATGCATGTAATATGGTTATGGCTGTGGTATGATTTCCTTGTAGCATATTTATCTTGCTTGCATGTAGGACACACTGCACACACGTGTGTACTCACTAGGCTTTTTGCCTAAGCCTCCTTTTTTTTTTCAGGGCTGGACTAGCTTGGAAGACTTTGCTTTCTCGATGCATTGCATCTATTTTTCGATTTGGCAATAATGATGTTGTATACCTTTGGAAGGCATTGTATTTGTAACAATCAGAATTTCTATTGGAGAGTGTTGCTTGGTAATTTGATTATGGATCTTTATGCTCAGGTATTGCTATGTATATATATAGTTAAAAATCAGTCAAAAATCTTCCTTATGGTGCGCCGAACTTGGGACTTTTTGTATGGAAGTTGAGTGCCGAATTCTGGGCATCACGGAAGCTGTCCGTCCCCAAATTTAGAGCGTGACAGTTTCCTTCTTATTTCTTAAGCATCTTGCAATCACGTTTTATGTGCTCCTTCTTCCCACAATGTCAACACCTGTCTTTGTCTTTCGGTCCCTTGAACTTCTTCTTCGACTTAGAACGTTCGTGTTTATTGCCTCTTTTGTTCAGCGATCTTCCTTTTCCTTCAACGTTTAGAGCATTCCCCAAATCCCCTGAAACTCCCAATGCGTTTCTTCCAAGTTCTTCACTAAGAATTAGACCGGCTACATCATTAAATTTCATTTTTGTCGACCCTGAAGAATTGCTCACGGCAATCACCAAACCATTCCAACTATTTGGCAAACTGAACAAGATCAATAACGCCCTCACCTCGTCCTCAAAAGTGATGCTAACGGATTTCAATTGGCTCGTGACTATATTGAACTTGTTTAGATGTTCAGCCACGCTCCCGCCATCTGACATCTTCATGTTGAATAGCCGTTTAATAAGATGAACCTTGTTGGACGCTGAGGATTTCTCATACATCGTAACTAGGGCATGTATTAATTCTTTTGCAGTTTTCACTTTGGATACATTGAAGGTGACGCTCTTAGACAAAGAGAGTCGGATCGTTCCTAAAGCCTTCCAATTCATGAAAAACCATTCATCATCTGTCATCTTCTCTGGTTTCTTCTCTTTTCCTTTTAAAGGAATATAGAGGTCCTTCTGATATAAATAAATTCTCCATCTGCATTTTCCAAAAGGTAAAGTTTGAACCATCAAACTTCTCAATTCTAGTCTTCCTTTCTTCCGTCATCTCTCCCACTTGAACTAAACCAATAGCTCTGATACCAGTTGTTGCGCAGCACGCCAACAATACAAGTGAACCGAGATCCAATCTCCGGTCTCACCCACAAACGATAAACAAGAAGAAATATAATTTAGAAGTAGAATCAAAGCATACCAACAAGCTACAAGACAAAATATACGTGAAAAAACCCTAACAAGGGTAAAAAACCACAGGTGCAAACTTCCACTATGAAGAAAAAATGAGATTACAATCAATATACTAACCTTCTCGATGCTCCCATGCATAGAGATAACCCTTAGCCTAGCTTAGAAAACCCTTTCTCATACCCTAGAATAACCCTAGGACCCCTATTTATAGTTTAGACAACTTCTATTCCACACCTCTGCGAAAACCGCCTCAAAATTATGTAGTCCGCACCAAATCCGCACACAACCTGCGTAACCTCGACTGATCGAGCACCGTGGAATTCCAAAACATAAGCTCGCTGGACTTTGAGTCGAGCACCGCTCGACTGGTCGAGCAGCCTCCTTAACCGGTCGAGCCAGGCCCTCAACCAGTCGAGCGACCCTTTGGTGTGCTGGCTCCACACCTTAACAAGTTAAATATAAATGAGCTCACTTACAACACATTTACACACGTGGTTAATATGACAAATATAACACATATGACATACATGTATACAAGAATCATTGCTTTTTAGAGTATTTTATGAAAACTGGACTAAAATCAACTGAATTTGGATGGTTAAATTCATAATAATGACTAGTTATTTTTTAGACGTTATCAATATTGAAATTAATGTCATGTCCACATGTTGTCGTCGACAAACAATGGATATATACCCTTTGTGGACAAGGTTGTGCCGGTGGAACTTTTTCAAGCAACCAAATCGCCCCCAATTCACAAACTGAAATCATACCAGTAAAGTAATGATGACCTCTCACTCAGGCATTTGTTTATTGAATTAAGACTGTTGGATTATTTTTATTTATTTTTTATTTTTTATTTTTTTCATTTTAACAACCTTTAAATGTCCATCCATCTTATGGTAAGATCATCAGATAAGCTTAATATTATTTCTTACCTCACAAATATGAACTGATGTAGGTAATTTTGAAAGATTCTTTTTTAATTGAGAATTCTACAAGAACTATTGAACATGGATTCACAACTCAATTTCTTGTTTGGATATCAAGTGAAAATCTTATATCTCTTCCAATACTCCCTAGTTTTTGGGTAAAGAATTTAAATTGTAAAAAAGTATAATAATTGTTTGGTGGAATCTACTTTCCTTTTGCGATCTAAACAACACAAATGGTCACATCAAAGTAAAACACCTTTTGATTTTCCATAGTTTGACATGAAATGCATGGTTTCCAAACATAACCCTTGTTCTAAATCACCTTCAACTTCGATTTGATGACTGCCTAGTTTTCTTGAAATGCTGCCACACATTCTCCTTTGTCATTCCTTGTGAGACCATCCACTCCATTGCCATTGTTTCCAGAAGGGACATCCATTGAAATTAAGTTTAAATCAAACCATTCTGGTTTCAGCGCATAGCATCTAATGTGGGATAATCTATGCTTAGGTGAGGATTTGCAATTGATTCTAGTTTCGAAGGACTGTCAGTTCCTGAATTGAAAAGGCCAGTTATCTTAGTAACATGTTGCAGTATTCTTCTGTTTGTCCCTTGATTTTGTAGTAATGGGTTTCGCTCTCTCTAAATACTATGGCTGGCAATGGGATAAGGTAAAATCAATATTTTGAATAGGCCTGACCTGGTAAACCCAGCTCGACCAGTTCAAAATCTAGGCTTGAGGCTTGCCCATTGACAGGCCTACTAAGTACTTTATAGTTTCTTTAAACCCAAATGGACCAGATTACATACTGAAAGGTAGACTAAGAGAGTGAAGAGAGGAAGTTGGACACTAACATAAATGATTTTTTTTTTTTTTTTTTCAGTTGTCAGAAGAGTTTTCTACTCTTGCATGTCATCTTATCTGAAGGCTCATGCATCACTGCTTCTGTACACCATCACTATTGCCGGGCTTTGAAACCAGCTGAAAAATGTATGAATATGCAAGCATATTTTACATCATAAGCTTTTAAGCCAGCTTTAAAATGTAAGTGCAGTAGCGTGTTTTACGAGTAAGCTTTTTAACTACCATTGCTTGCTGACTGAAATGCTGTTGTGTGCTAGCACCTTTGACTATATAAGCAATTTTCAGCTTGCTTCAAAATGTTTATGACCATCTATGAGGTAAAGGCCAATGTGCGCCACGGCTTTGAAGCTAAAGCTCGCTGAGCAAGCAGTGGGTAGCTTTAAAGCCATTCTGTGCATTGGCCTTCTAGTTTTACATAATAGGTATATAAGCACCCTAGCATGCATACTCCAGTAGAATGTGACAGATGATATGCAGGCACTGAGAAATTGTAAACTCAAATTGAACTGGCCAAGTTATGGATCCCATTTAGATCCATCACAAATTAAAAGACCCACTTGATAACATAACTATAGACTGGTGCACATCTATTGGACGGTAAAAGAAAAAATAAACAAATCAAAAGGTCCTATTTCAGCAAACAAGCATGCATGAATCAGAGGTTATGATTGTTCAACCAATCTTATTTCAAGATTGTGGATTAGGGCCAAATATCAAGATACTTCATGATCAATTTGGTGTAAAAACATCGAGAAACTTCATGATATCAGGTTCAACCAAACACACCCTGGTTAGCGTGGGTTCCCAAATTTGGGCATTTTAATTTAACTGTGTGATGCATGTATAGTGCCTGTTTATCAGGCATCATAGGCTGCAAGATTCTTGAATAACTACCCCTTACTTTTTTCACATTGATTCTCCTACCTATGGGTGGAAAGCAAACACCTTTACTGTCAAAGTAATTGTTCAATCTGAATAAAAACTAAAATAACTATTGTATAAATGGAAGATCTTCAAAACCGACGACAAAAACATTGACAAATCTAAGAAAAAATCACAAACGCTTTCGGCCTTCACTCAATCACTCGTAGTTTTGGAGCATTTTTCTAATCGGATTTATTTTGATTTTGAATAGAAAAAGAATCCTGATATGTCTATCTCTTTTCAATTATACTATACAACATGCAACAAAGATACAGTTTGCATAATGATTGTTTAGGGCAAGGGTGTGTTTGGATGCACTATTGAATAGAATTGCAATTATTAGCCTAATAGAGTGGAGATAACCACATAATTTCCTTAGTATATAGCATTCATGCTGAGGGATTGGCTTCAAATTGCAATTATGTTGTTTTAAAGCTAGAAATGTCTGCAATTCAATTTACAAGTGCATCCAAAACACGACCTAGAGTTCTCTGCCTGTCACAACAAAATTTCTACATGACAACTTCATCTGATTACCCATCTCACTCAACATGGAATACACCATGCTCTTCTTATGGGCTGAAGTTTCTTGCATAAAAGACATGGAATCAGGCCCACTAAGATCAACCAAGCTAAGCCCTGCAGTTTTCTGCAAACCCTTCTCCTTCATCATCTTCCTCACCTTCTCAACATCATCCCATCTATCTTCTGCTGCATAAATATTTGACAACAGCACATAGGGCCCGACATCGCTCGGCTCCAACTCTATAAGGCGTTTTCCCACAATCTCCCCAAGCTTGCAATCTGAATAGGTTTTACAAGCGGACAACAGAGCACCCCACAAGGCCGGGGCTGGCTCCATTGGCATCTTCTTTATAAGCTCTTCCGAATCCCTCAACAAACCGGCACGGCTGAGGAGATCAACCATACAACCATAGTGCTCGACCTTGGGTTCAATCTTGTAAACACGGCGCATGAGATCGAAATACCACCACCCCTCCAACACCATCCCTCCATGGGCACAGGCACACAAGACACATATGAAAGTGACATCGTTTGGCATCAGCCCTCTTTTCTCCATCTCTAAGAACACCTCCAGTGCCTTCTCGCCATGCCCATGCATTGCATACCCCATTATCATAGAATTCCACGACACGACGCTCCTCTCAGGCATCTTCTCAAAGATTTCTCTTGCCGAATCCATATCCCCACATTTGGCATACATTGTCAGTAGAGCAGTCAATAGTAACACATCATGTTCGATCTTTCTATTTTCTCTGAGATAGGAATGAACCCATTTTCCTCTATCGAGCATGCCTAAATTCGCACAAGCAGTCAGAACGCTGACAAGGGTTGCCTCATTCGGCTCTGTCTCTCCTTCAACCATCATCATATCAAACAATCTTAGACACTCTCTATAATCTTTACTCCGAACGCAAAGAGCCAACATAGTATTCCAGGTCACCACATTCCGATCCGGCATCTGATCAAAAAGCTCCCGAGCAAGTGAAGCTTCTCCAATCTTAGCATACCCATCAATCATAGAATTCCAAGAAACTACATCTCTAACAGGCATTGCCCCAAACAGCTCCTTGGCACTCTTCAAATCCCCAGTAGCCGCATACCCTGCAATCATCGCATTCCAACTCACGACATCTCTCTCAGGCATCTCGTCGAAGATCTGACGAGCATCATCAATCCGCCCATTCTTCGCGTATCCATCAACCATCGAATTCCAGGTGACCATGTCTGACTCACAACTTGCATCGAACACCCGACATGCAGACTTGATCCTCCCAAACGAGAAGTACATATGAATCAACGAGTTCTGCACGAACAGATCGGATTCCAGCCCAAGCTTCGCGATCCGGGCATGGGTCTTCTCACCTTCCTGGATTGAACCCAGATCGGCACAGATCTTCACTAGAAGGGGGAAGGTGTAATGATTAGGCGGGACGTCTTTTTCAAGCATTTGGCGGTGGTAGAAGCTGAGCGCCTTATCAGGGCCATTGAATTTTAGGAAAGATCGAATGATAGTGTTGCAGACGAAGGCGTCGGGCGTGTCGAGGTGCAGGAAGAGAGAGACGGCGTGACCCAGGGAGGATGGAGAGTTGCAGAGCTTCTTGATGGCGCGGCCCGCTGAGAGAGAGTGTTGGGAGAGGCCGGAGACGATGAGCTGGGCGTGGATCTGGTTGAATTCCGAGATTGTTCCAGTGGAGGATTCTAGAATGCGCAGGATGGGGTGGCTGAGTTTTAACGTGCGCACCCCATCGGTGCATTCGTCTTCTTCTTCTCTCCAGATTCGTGGAGAGGATTTTCTGAGGTTTTGCTGGGTTTTGAGGATTCGTTCGAGGGAGAGAGAGGTTGGACGGAGAATGGGATTGGACGGTTTTGATCGAACGGCCATGATCGGTCGTCGACGTCGTGGCTTTATAGATTTGAAACGTAGCGAGGGCCGAGGGGCAAGAAATGATGAGCAGATGGCGCCAGTGTTCTGAGGTTACGATCAGTTATAATGTGGCCAGTTGCATTGGGACACTAAAACAGTCCGTTCAATTGATCTAGACCATCCATTAGGCAGAAAACACATTGCATGGGCCACCATGCATTCCACTCCATGTATGGGAAGAATAGAAAAGCTTGGATTTAGATTGGATGGACTTGCATTGGATCCCGTGACAATTTCACTCAATATTAGTAAGTTGTGTAGGTCTCATCATGATGTGTGGGCCATATCCACACCATCCACCCATTTTTCGAGATTATTTGAGAGCAAGGGCCAAAAAATTAGGTAAATCTAAAGCTCAAGTGGACGCCACCATAGAAAGCAACGGGTATTAAATACTTACCGTTGAAATCTTCTTTGGGGCCACATAAGTTTCGGATCTGCCTCATTTTTAAGCCCATGCCATAAAATAAGGTTACAAAACAAATAAACGGCTTAGATATAACACATGTATGCTATTCTCAATAATTTCAAATGATGGTGGGTATATCCATTCAAATGTACCACCATATCATCGACGAAGCATGGAATTAATCTGATCACATGGCAACGGCAATAGGGGACAATCCCTCCCATGGGAAATAATTATGTTTTTTGAATCCCATCCTACCTAATCCTTTCCCATATGGAAACATACTTATTACCTATGGTAGGGATTGTCCCCAGTACCATGGGTAAGCTTAATTCCACGCTTTGTTTGTAATACAGTAGTACATTGAATAGATATATCTATTATCATTTAAAATTATTGGGAATAACACAAGGGTTAAGAATCTAAACCGTTCATTTGTTTTGTAACCTCATTTCATGGCATGGGCCTAAAAATGAGGCAGATCCAAAACTTGGGTGGCCTCGAAGAAGTTTTCAACATAATTATTCAATACCCGTTGCTTTCTATGATGGGTCTACTTGAGCTTTAGACCTACCTGATTTTTTGGCCCATGCTCTAAAATGATCTTAAAAAATGGGTGGACAGTGTAGATATAGTCAACGCATAATGTTAGGACCTACACAACTTGCTAATCCTAACATTGAATGAAATTGGCATGGAACCCATCCCACCTGATCTAAGTCCAAGCGTTTCCACTCTTTCCAAACGCGGAGTGATATTGGCACAGGACCATATGCAATTCCATCCCACCTAAGCCCATCTAGAACCATGCGCCAAACACTCCCTTGGGTGTTTCAGCACCAGGTCAAGGGTTAGAGTATCCATGGGTGGGGAAATCCCACTATGGCGTGTGTGGGGGTGCGTGCGCGTGTGTAAAAAAAAAAATAAAAAATGTATCTAATCGATGGCCTCTAATATAGATAGCAAAATCATTTGTACATTGGTAGGTCTAAACAATAGCTAGATCTATCCACTTGGTAGCAACCATTATGGATGTTTTTTTTTTTTTTTAAATGTTTTTTTGTCAGCTTGTTTGTACACTCAACTGTCAGTTGACACGTCACTGTTAGCCACCCCCACTAGGATCGGCAACCAGTATCTGCTTACTTATCATTCTAAATATTTGCTTCTGTTGCCCAATCCTAATCATCCTATCCATTGGTTGGGAAATGGATCGCTGCATAAAATAAGGCTAGATCTAGGTTGGATTTGGTCGTCCAATCAGTCTTATATTTGCATACGCCAGCACCAAGATGGTGGTGAAAAATAGCTGCAAGTATAATGATTTTCACCGTTAAAAAATTCCTACGGCCATGACAATGTTTATTTTCCATCCAATATGTTTATAAGGCTAAAAATACATGGATGAAAAGGAAAAACAAATTTTATATTGATCCAAAACTTTTGTGACCCCAAAAAGGTTTTAATGGTAGACGTTCAATCTCCCACCGTTTTTTGCAGTGTGGTCCAATGGATCTATAGATCTGTTTTTTTTTTTTGGCTCAAGTCTTAAAACGAGCTCGCCAAATGAATGGACGATTTGGATATAACAAATACCTCATGATTTTACCCACGGAACTTGCTGATATCAATACACTAAATATTTAGTGGGTCTGTTTTATTTTTCGGCTCAAGTCTTAAAACGAGCTTGCCAAATGAATGGACAATTTGAATATAACAAATACCAGCCAATCCGCTTCCATCCACAAACAAACACTCGTGCATTCTCACTACAAGGGGTGCTCAAACCCGTAAGCTCGTGTGGAAACTCCAGAGAGTCGACCACTTAGGCAAGGCAACGTTTGCCGATATGGAAATATGACTCTACCTCCACTCTATTTCAATAAACAGCAAAAAATCGTGGGCACCATTCTACCGTAGAAATCTTACTCAACCTACACTCTGTTTCAGAAGAAACCACGCAAGAAGCAAGAGAATACCTGTGCGTGGCGTTTCAACGAACAGGAGATGCCTGTGCGTGGCATGACGATGGGCCTGAAAGACAGCCTATTCACGTTTTATAATAAATGTGACGCTTTTATAGTAGGATTTCCTGCTAAATCCTTCGGCATTAAACTTCCTGCTCTGGAAATTCTATGTGGGTCACACTGATGTTTTTCAGAAAATCTACTCCGTCCATCCGTTTTCTGAGCTCATTTTAGGACAGTTGACCAAAAAAGAGGCGGATCCAAAACTCAAGTGGGCCATACAAGTAGAAACAGTGGGAATTTTGATGACCACCGTTGACACATTACTATGTACAGAGAAGTTATGTATCAGGATAAGTTTTTCATTTTTAGAGTTCATCCGAGTGGGAATGACCTTATAAACGGTTTGGATGACATATAAATATCAAGATGGAGCCCAGAAAAGTTTCAACAGTATACATATCTTTCCTCAATTCTCCCTCTTGTGTGGCCCACTTGACTTTTGTATCAGCTTAAATTTTGGTAATATGGAGTAAACCAAGCTTGAAAAGAGGATGTACGGGAAAGATTTCTGACAAACATTACGGTGGGCCCCACATAGAATCCCAACGCAGAACTTCCTGCGAAAGCCTTTTCACAGGGAATCCGCGTACGGTTTTAGACCGGACACGTCCGTATAACAACATCTTTCTGCTACTGTTATTTAATGGGCTACCGTGATGTTTTCATGTAATCCAACCCGTCCAAAAGGGTTTTCCCACGATAAAAGTAAGCCTCTTCGAAAATAAGGCTGATCCAACCATATTTATGCCAACGCATGAATCTAAGGTCTTTGGGTGGTTCTCCATTTTTTTCCTTTGGTGTGATCCACCGTGTGTTGTTTTTATGCGATCCAACCAATGAATCAAATGATCCTGAGATAATGATTTATTTTCATTTGATCTAATATGTATATAATCATCAGGTGGGTCACACTAAAGATAACAATAGAATGCTACACAAAATCCTACACGTGATGATTAGATTGGTCTGGGTCCCAGTTTTTGTAGTTGGGCTAGCTTTTTATACCGTTAGATGCCATATATACACCTTAGAATGATTACTTTTCAAGCTAATGCAGCAGATGCGCAAACTAAGTTCTACCTTGGTTTTACCGAAATCAAATTGCGTAGTTAGCAACTCAATATGGGAACGGATTGGCTACTACCCCTGCCACGAGCAATTGGCTGATGGTCGGTGCTCTGTGGGCCCCACCATGATGTATGTCTTTCATCCATGCTGTCTATCTATTTTTATAGATCATTTTATGATATGAAAGAAAAAATGAGGGATATCTAAATCTAAAGTGTACCACGTTACAAGAAACAGTGTTGAATGAACGTTGGCCATTAAAAACGTTTTGGGGGCCATAATAATTTTGGATCAAGCTGGTATTTATTTTTTTCCCTTCATCTGGGTCTTTATGACCTAATCAAAAGATTGGATGTAAATAAACAGTATAGTGGGTCTTAGGAGGATTTTAACGGTGGATATCCAATCATTATTGTTTTCCTGTGGTGTGGTCCACCTACGATTTATATCCCTATCATTTTTTTTTATTAATCCTAAAATGATCTGTAAAAATGGATGAACGGAAGGGATGAAACACATACATCATGGTGGGGCCCACAGAGCACCGACCACCAGCCACGGGGCTGGTGTCAGGGGGAGTAGCCAATCCGTCTCCACTCAATATGCAGTTATCGTACCGAGTAAACTCTGTTGGGCCCACCTTGAATATATATGATATATCCGTACTGTAAATCCGTTGTTTTAGTTCATTTTAGGAGTTGAGGCTAAAATTAAAGTATATCCAAATATCAAGTGGACCACACCAAAGGAAAGTGTGGGAATAATGATTTCCAACGTTGAAACCTTATTAAGGCCCACAGTGATTGTTATTTGACATCCAAACCTGTTAATGAGATCAAAAATGCATTTATGAAGTGAAACACAAGTATTAGCTTGATCCAAAACTTCTATGAACCCCAAGAAATTTTCAACAATAGACGTTCAATTCACACTATTTCTTGCGGTGTGGTCCACTTGAGATTTGGGTGTGTTTCATTTTGGTCTTAAGTGTTAAAATTATCCGTTAAAATGGATTGACGGAGTGAATAAGATACATAGATCACGGTGGGCCACAGAATTTACTCAGTACCCAATCCACTTCTGGCTTTACCGAAGTGGACAGTTTGTTTTACACACGTGGCGATTCAAAATCGCTACTATGCGTCGCCTCAATAGCTGCGCTGGTCCGTTCCGTACTATTATAAATAAGCCATATACTGACCGCCCATTGGTACGTGGTGTCCAACTTAGGACTCAAAAATGCTATTGATGGGACAATCTTGACCGTTCCTAGAGAAATTTTACAAATGTAGGCGTTCAAATATATATATATATATATATGAGTCATGCTCCCCTGCGCACCTACGCACGTGCGTACCTTTGCACACGTGCTATGGGTGTCTAATCTGAACGGTCCATGTGATGCGCAATCCCATAAAACCCTGTGTGGCAAATTTTCACCCTGATATAATATTCTGGTGGGCCATAGAAAAGAGAAATGAAAATCAAGGGAGGAAACTGTTTTCAGTTTTCATGGCCCACCAAAGTTTTAGATCAAAGTAAAACTTGGGCGTGGAGGGTTTCAGGAGGTGTTGCTTCACATGAACGGTTCAGATTTTGGATCCACATCACGTATGATGGGTTCTCAAAAAAGTTCGTACGTAGTACGTACGAACTGGTTCGCAGGTGAGCGTTTCCGTGTGTATCGTAAACACCCCCTAGGTAGCGGGCAGAAGAGCCATGCACTGTCTCGTAACGGAAAGGGATAATATCGTAAACACCTCCCTAGGTTTAAAGACAATTGCAAACACCCCCTATGTTTTGAATTATTACCTACATTCTATTTATTCAAAGATTTAAGGATCTTCCTGCCAGAAAATAATGCCTTTATCTTTGAGCAGTTGATTAATTTATCCATTATACAACTATTTGTAGATGTATGGGCCAATCATTGTATCTACATGTCATCTAAACTGAATAGCATGGTCACTCCACTGAGAAAATGTGACACCTTAAAAATCAAGCTTATTTAAACATCATGTGGCTTAATGATTGCATTTGGAAGTTTTAGGGTAATTTTCTATTAAAATCTAAGGTGTATTCTACTTGATAATTGGATTAGCTAGCTAGATATTTTATGCATCTAATTTGTTACGATCTAGCGATCATGGTGGAGGGGTTGAATGCAATTCATACAAACAATGGCCTCACATGAAAATAAAAAGAAACTCTTCAAATAAACGTATTTTTGTCATTTCATAAAGATTCCCTAACAAAGGAAAGGTGCTTATAATAATTGAATATAAAAGGGTGGTGTTTACCATTGTTATAAAATAGAGGGGAGGTTTTGACAATTACCCCTTACTGAAAATCTATCAATATTGTTTCGGCTTTTGGTTAAAAATGAAGAAGAAGAGGAGAATGTTATAAAACATAATAGAGGTGTTTTCCACAGATACTGTTATATCTTTTGTTTGCTAAAATGAGTATGGCTAACAAGCGTCATGAGACAAAGTGGAGGTGTTTATAGTTCATAACTGAAAATGTAGAAATACCATTTCCTTTTTTATTTTTTATTTTTTATTTTTTTTATTTTTAACACATGCACACACACCCCACACACGCACGCCGTGGGATTTCACCACTGATGGGTACTCGAACCCTTGACCCGGTGTTGAAACTCCTGGGAGTCTACCACCTGGATAAGAGTAAGGACCCCTTTTCCTCTTTTCGTTGCAGAAGAGAGGAAAACTTACAAATGTCGCGAAACAAAGTGGGCCATTGACGATTATCTCTAACTGAAAACTGCAAAGTACCTCCTCCTTTTTGGGTGGTGCAAAAGAGAATGGCTTACAATTGTCATAAAATAGAGGGGAGATATATATATCCAATTATCCATACTTGAAAACTTATAAATAATGTTTCCTCTTATGGTTACTAAAAAGAGAATAAATTCTAGTTATCATAAAATAGAAGGGAGGTGTTTACGATTATATAGGTTGTCAACTGGCTGGGCTCTAGCAGTGTTTTGAACTATTTGGGCTGGTCTTTATTATTGGGATTATTTAAGATTTTGCATTTGCTAGGCCCAAGCTCAACTCATTAACAGCCATGCAAATATCTTAATTGAAAACTTGTAAATATTATTGTTTCTTTTTCATTGTTAAAAGAAAATAACTTTCAATTGTCATAAAATAGAGGGGATGTGTTTATGATTGTCTCCAACCAAAAAACTTATAAATATTGTTTTCTCCTTTGGTTGCTAAAAGGAGATTGGCTTTTAGGTCTTAATGAGGGAGGATTATGGTTGGGGGATGGGGATTGCACACTGCGCTCTGTGGGCTCCATCATGATGTATTTGTTTTACTCGTGATGTCCATCTATTTAGCCAAACCATAGGAACATTGGTTGATTGAATGCTTGCCATTAAAAACTTCTTACGGGAAATAAGTTTTGGATCAAGCTAGGAAGTTTTTAATGGTGTGCATTCCATCACCACGATTTTCCGATGGTTTCCACCTGATATTTGGATCAGCCTCTTTTTTGGCTCATGCCTTAAAATAATGGTCCAAAATGGATGGATGGCATGGATGAGCCTGTAGAGACAGTGCAATGTGTGTGAGTGATTTAGGGTTTAATCCCTGGTAATGTTACCCTTAAAAAAAAGAGCCATATCAAAAAATTAAGTGGACTACACCGTAAGAAACAGTGTGGAAGGAAATGCTCCCCATTGAATTGTCTTGGGGCCCACCATGATGTCTATATGTCATCCAAATCCTTCAGAAGTTCATTCTAATCTAGATGAACTGAAAATACAAATATTAACCTAATCAAAAACTTTTATCCCCCAAAAGATTTGATGGTGGGAGTTTCATCCCCACCGTTTCTTGTAGCGAAGTCAACTTATCTTTTGGATGTGGCTCATTTTTGGGATCATGGCCTAACATGAGTTGAAGAAACTGATGAAAAGAGTGGATTTCTCACAGACATATCGGAGGGCTCCACCTAACTTCAGACTATAAGAACATCGTGGGTCACAGGCAACTCACGTCCTATATTTGCTATTAGCCTTTGAAATGTATTGTACACTTTATGGACAATCTATATCGATCTATTGAATTGTCTAAGTTACCTAATGCAACTAAGCACTAAAACTTAGAATGCTTCATAGCATTGGAGCATTTCTCATATCTATATATAACGTCAATAGTTTTAGACATTTTTATACCAACAATTAGTTTTTACAAGAGCTCTCAACATTAAGATTAGAAAGAACATAAGAGTAATTTTCAATATACGTCGGATTATTTGAAGCATTAAAAATGTAAGCTACTCATTCTCTAGCCACTATTTTCTCTCTTATGATCTCTTTTCTTTTTTATGATAGAGATTGTGTTGCATACAACATTTCTAATTCCAGCGGGAATGATGTGTAAATAGGCTAGGCTTAAAAAAAGAAAAAGAAAAGAAAAGAAAATTTCATCTATGCTTCATATAGTGCGTTAAACATTTGTAGTTTCAGTTGGAAGGATGTGTAAATAACCTAAGCTTACAAAAGGAAAAGAAAAAGAAAAGAAAAGAAAAATTCATCTACTTCACATATTGCAGGGAACTAAGTCAGACTCAAAAGGTAGTGCAGTTTGTGGAGTTAAATAATCCCATTTCATCTCATCAGTATACGTATCATTCTCAAAGTTATACCTGCAAAATAAATACGAGGAAAACTCCATTATAGTTCAAAACTAGGCATGAAATATTAATTATGTAACTACTATCCAATTTCACGACCACTTATTAAGTTGTGATGTCAACAAGTGGTGATATCTCACGTGTGCATGTCATAATATTTCATGGGGATGTGAACCGTCGGAACCATAAGCCTCATTATGGATGATCACAATCCAAAATTCGATTTTAGGCAATTATTTATGTCATTGAATTTGAACCACTAACCATTTTTTTCAACTGTCTATTTGATGGTGCATATGAAATGGTTAGAAAGGTTCAGTCAACGAACATGTTCAGGCTATGATTAGTCAACAATGATCCTTATCTACAATGCCATCAAAAGTAGGGGGCCAAAAAATGGCTTCCTCTGCTATTTGCATGCCAATTATTGAAATGTTAATGTTTTTAGAACGGGTTTAATAAGAAAGAATTCACGAAAAAAAGAAAGCAATCCACAACTATTAATATTTAATTATTTTCGAAGGTATTATTGAGAAATGAAGTAAAATGAATGCTATATATTTTTAGTGATATGCTTGATTTATTAGAATAAATCTCTAATTTATCTCATCATTCATGTTAAATCTTATACTTGAGAATTATAAAAGTTAAAAAATATAATAATAATATTCAGGAATGTATGATTATTATTTTTTTGGCAAAATAAAACATAGGAAAACATTGTACCAAATGAAATTGCTTATTTCCCTTAAAATATTTTTTTTAGTTTTTTCTTTAGAATATTTTTTAGGCAAGGTTTCCTATTAATGTTGAATAGGGAACTTCCCTACAAAAGTGCACCTATTTTGTATAATTGGGGCCTCTCATAAAGTTATTTGAGCCATTGTTTTTGGCCTCATCATGGTATATCATGGCCATGCCCTCAAAATCTTACAAATTGGAAGATACTAAGCCTCCCAATCGGTTGACGTTTTTCCATTGAGTTTGTACTGTTGGCAAGTTTCTTTCTAGGAATCTATGGAATTTCTTTGGGCATGGCTCACCACCATGGGTGCCACAAGCTCAATGGTCTAAATCACAAACTATTATCCCCAACCTATCCATGCTATCTTCTATCCACCTGAGTTTGATATAATTGCTAAACATACCATATAAAATCGTATGCACAATTCAGCAGCAGGATTTCGGTGGCATAGAGAGCCAATAAGGAAAAGAAAGGATATTCTGTTTGCAATGCTCGTGAGAAGCTGACTGCCTGCTTCCTCTCCCATATCTCCTCTGAGTGGTTCTCCATTGCCCAAAGCTCCATCCAAACATTATTAGAGTATATCAAAGCAAGCTTCCCTTTGAATTCAGTAATGTCCACATATACACGATCATGACCATTTAGATAATTCGGCCCTTCTCGTGGTAAAGCGATCATCCGCCAGCTCTCACTGTCAGTGTTGAATGCGAAGATTGAATTTTCAGTAGTTAACCAATGAATTTCACCCTGAATTAGAACACCGGGCCCTGGCAATAACAATGCAAGATCGGGTAATGGTATATTTTCTGATCGTTTCCAAGTCCATGAGTCAGAGTTGAAGATCTCACATTGTAGGTAGGACATTGTGTGCCTAGGCCAGGAGAAGCGGACTAACTTATAATGAAGAGGTTTTGATGACTGGACTACCAACGCAACTCTTTCTGTGAAATACCGTGTCTTTGGATTCGGGATCTGTCTCCATTCTTTGGTGACAGGCTTGCAGATATAATATCGTGGGATTTGCCAGTATTTTCCAATTCGGCCCTCTTGGATCTGTTCACTAACACAACAAAGCAAACCATGCCGTGACGATGCCATGATCCTTACATCTTCAGGCAGGAAATCGATAGATGGCTGCAGAATGTTGGGTGATTGATAGAGTGATATAAAGCTCTTTCTAAATCGGTTAGAGACAATCCTTTGGATAAAAAATCCAGATATTGTCCGTGTTCTTTCAGAATGAAGTTGCATGAAACTGGATTCGTGTATAATGCTTTCCCAATCCTTACATACAAGTCTACATGTGTGTAGATATTCGAATGGTACCCTTGTTAAGATCTCAGGTATCAAATCATATGGTAGAGATTCTTTCTCCTTTTTAGGACCAGCTTTCGTTGAGTCATTTGCATTCTTAGCAATTTCCATCTCTGATAAAAACAAAAGATTGAAAGAACTGAGTATTAGAATGTAGAGATTAATGGCAGGTTAAGAGTTAGAATCATTTCAGGAATACACGTTTGAAGTTTCTAATTAATGAAAGGGATGCTGGATATAGAGGTTTCCTAAGCCCACATGCATGCGGTTTGGCTACTGACGCTGTCAGTAGATGGTGGCTACAGTCGGTGCTCTATGGACCCCACAGTGATGTATGTGTTTCATCCACACCATCCACCCATTTTCAAGATCATTTGATGGAATGAGACAAAAAATGGGGTAGATACAAATCGCACACTGAGATCATGAGATCTAGTGCCCATGTGGTGTGGGTGAATGAGGAAGGGAAAAAAAAAAGAAAATAAGAGAGGTAGATTCAAATTTTAAGTGGATCATGTCTAAGGAATTGGTGTTGATTAAACGTCCACCATTAAAAACTTATTTGGTTCACAAAACTTTTGTATAAGCTGATATTTGTTTTTTTTATATTATTTTTATTTTTGTTTTTTTATGAATCCTTCAATTAGGTCTGTATGACCTAATCAACAGATTGAATGTCAAATAAATATTACAATGGGCCCTAAGAAATTTTTAATGGTGGAAATTCAATCACTACTATTTTCTTCCAATATGGTCCACCTGACATTTTTAGATCTTCCTCATTTTTAGGATTCTGGCCTATGTTGAACAATACAGACCGAACTCAGACAAAGCTCTTGTCCTAATCCAGCCGGTTGACACCCAACCCAACATGCACTTTGACAAGTCGCACACCTTACCACATGTGTAAGACTAGTTAACATGCATGAGGTGGAATCCACCGTGCAGATAACATGACTCAAAAATAAAATCCGTTCATTCATCACCTACATCTAGCTGCATGCTAACTGATCATGTCTCCCATCTCTCCTTCTGTTTTCCTAATCCAAAAAATTAAGCTGATCCACTCATCACATGATCCACACCATTAAAATAAATGGACAGCCAGTGATGTGACTCATCATATAAGTTTGGCCCACCTACTAAATCGATCAACCCAATTCCCGAGCCTCTTCATGCTAGGCGGGTCCCAACTTTTGAAAGGTAATTCAATTGGCACAAAATCAGGACAGCATACTAAGTTGGCATCCAGCAGATCCATGATCACCCTTAGTGATAAAATAAACTATGGTTGAAAGAAAACATGCCAATGAACTATGTTCATAGTGCATGCATGTAGGTGGGCCATCATGAAATTTTCTTGAGATGCGCTTGCTTGTGGCCCCATTCTACCATGGAAACATGACTCTACCTACACTCTTCTTTTCTTTCTTTGTTTTTCTTTTTTTTTTTTTCAAACACACACTCTCATTACGAGGGGTGCTTAAACCCATGAGCTCATGTTGAAACTATTGAGGCAAGGCAACAGGTGGCTATATGGAAACATGACTCAACCTCCACTCTATTTCAACAAACAGAAGAAAATTGCTGACGCCATTCTTCCATGGAAATATTACTCAACCTACACTCTATTTCAACAAACAGAAGAAACCCAGAAAGAAGCAAGAGTAAAGAAAACAGAAGAAACCCAGGAAGAAGCAAGAGTAAAGAGAAAACCTGTATTTGGCGTTTCAACAAACTGGAGATGCTCGTGGCGTGACGATGGGCCTGAAATACAACCTCTTCACGTTTTATATACAGTGAATGTGACACTTCTAAAATACGCGGATTTCCTGTTACACCCTTTGGCATAAAGTTTCTGCTATGGGAATCTATGTGGGTCCCACTATGATATTTGTAAAAAATCCACTCCGTCCATCCGTTTTCTGACCTTATTTTAGGACAACCGACCAAAAATGAGGCGTATGAAAAACTCAAGTGGTCCATACAAACAGAAACAGTAGGAATTTAATGACCACCGTTGACACATTCCTATGGCCACAGAAGTTTTATATCAGTACAAGGTTTTTTATGTTTTCACTTCATTATGGTGGAAATGACCTTATAAACGGTTTGGATGGCATGTAAATATCAAGATGGAGCTCATGAAGGTTTCGACGTTATGCATATCTTTTCCCAATTTTCCCTTTTGTGTGGCCCACTTGAGTTTTGGATCTGCCTGAATTTTGGTGCATAAAGGAAACCGAGCTCGAAAAGAGGATGGACGGGACAGATTTATAATAAACATTACTGTGGGCCCCACCTACAATTCATACGCAGGAACTTTGCGCAAACGCTTACCAGAGAATCCCCGTACGATTTTAAATATTACGCGGGATACTTTCCAACGTTTGTATAACAACATTAATCTACTACGCTTGTGATTGGGGCCACCGTGATATTTTCATGTCATCCAAACCGTCCAAAAGGGTTTTCGTTTGCCAGTACTGGAGATATTTGAAAATAACGCTGATCAAAGCTTATGTATGCCACAGCTTGAATCTAATGATTTTGGGTGGTGCTCTATTGTTTTTCTTTGGTGTGACCCACCGTGTGTTGTTTTTATACGATCCAACCAATGAATCAAATAATCCTGAGATAATAATTGTATTTTCATATGATCTTGTCTGTATATAATCATCAGGTGGACACCCAGAACAATGGACAGCTACACAAAAACCTATACACATGATGATTGGATCGGTCTGATTTTTTAAGGGTCCCACTTTTTGTGGTTGGGCTGGAAACGGATTGGCTACTCCCCCTGCCACTAGCCAATGGCTGGTGGTCGGTGATCTGTGGGTCCCACCATGATGTATGTGTTTCATCCATGCTGTCCATATCTTTTTCCAGATCATTTTATGGTATGAGACCAAAAATGAGTTATTTTCAAATCTCGAGTGGACCACATTACAGGAAACAGTGTTGAATGAGTGTCGACCATTAGAAACCTTTTGGGGGCCATAAAAGTTTTGGATCAAGCTGATTTTTGTTTTTTCCATTCATCTGGGTCTGTATGACCTAATCAACATATTAGATTTCAAAGAAACAGTACAATGGGCCTTAGGAGAATTTTTATTTTGGATATCCAATCAATATTGTTTTCCTGTGGTGTGGTCCACCTGAGATTTATATTCCTCTCATATTTTGTAAAAAGCTCTAAAATGATCTGTAAAAATGGATGAACGGAACGGATGAAACACATACATCATGGTGGGCCCACAGAGCACCGACCATCCCCGTGGCAGGGGGAGTAGCCAATCCGTTTCCGGTTGGGCTAGCTTTTTACACCGTTCGATGCCATACATACACCGAAGTTGATACCACCGCAACGTTTGTAGAATAGTGTATTTTTGGGGGCTGAAAGAGCTGGGTTGAGTGGGTTGGTGCTCAACCCTAGCCCAACCCAAGGTTCGTGAACCTCAATCTTAACCCACCCCAACCCAACCTCTGATTGAGAATTCTCAACCCAAGCCTAACCCAAGCAGGTTCGGTAAGGTGGATACATGCTAATATTTTAATAATTGCATTTATTTATCATATTTTAAGTCCTTTTTTATATATATTTATGATTATATTAATTATATATGTAGTTATTTATCATAAAAATTTTCATTTATTCTAAACAAACAAGCTAAAATATAGGATAATTATTCATATAAAAGTCGTGTCATGTAGCACACAATCTATTTGGGAGAGAGAAATCCAACATTTCTTATTAGCTTGAGTCATGAAAAAATGATGTATACTAATTAGGCCTGACAACACTGGAATTTCTTATGTCTTCAATTCATATGATTCAAACTCAATTATAATTTATAAGTAATTTATATATTAATTGGGTTTGGGTTGAGTTGGATCGAACAACCCAATACCTCAACCCGAGCCCGACCTAAGATTTATCGGATTGGTATTGTTTATATAGCTCAAACCTCAATACATCTTGTCCAAGCCCAACCTAATGTTGTGTCGGTTGGGTTCAACCCGCCCAACTTTCAGCCCAAATATTTTAGTTACTAACATAGTAGATGCGTAGACCAAGTCCAACTTCGACACAGATTTCTTGGGGAAGCCTTTTGGGGGAAGTTCCCGTGCAAGGATGCTAGGGGGGCCCCACCTCGATGTTTTTGAGAAATCCACCCTGTCCATCCTAATTTATAGCTCAATTTAGAATTTAAGACCGAAAATTAAGTATATCCAACACTCAAATGGGCCACACGAGAGGAAACGGTGGACATTCAGTAAGAACCATTGATGCATTCTCATGGCCATAAAAATTTTGTATCAGGCTATCTATTTTTGGTTTTCACTTCATCCCATTAGGAATGACATTATAAACGGTTTGGATAACATATAAACATCAAGGTGGAGCCTAGGAAGGTCTCAACTGTAGGAATTTCTTTCCCCAAATTTCCCTCTCGTGTGGCCAACTTGAGTTTTTTATCCACCTAATTTTCGATCACTTATTCCAAATTGAGCTCTCAAAACAGATGGACGGAATGGATTTCTCACATACGTTGAAGTAGGCCCACCCACCATCCTTGCGAAGGAACTCACTGCGAAAGGCTTTTGCAGGAAATCCGCGTCCGTCCGTCCGCTTTGGTTTTACCGAAATCAAAGATTGCGTAATAAGCAACTCAGTATGCAGTTATCGTATTGAGTAAACTATGTTAGGGCCCACCTTGAATTTATATAATATGTTTATGCCGTCCATCCGTTGTTATATTTCATTTTAAGGGTTGAACCTAAAATTTAAGCATATTAAAATATCATGTAGACCACACTACAGGAAAGTGTGGGAATAATGATTTCCACCGTTGAAACCTTCTTAGGGCCCACGGTGATGTTTATTTGTCATCAAAACCTATTCATAAGATAAAAAATACATGGATTGAGTGAAAACACAAGTATTAGCTTGATCCAAAACTTCTATGCACCCCAAGAAATTTTCAACGGTAGACGTTAGATTCACGATGTTTTCTATGGTGTGTTCCAACTGAGCTTTGGGTATACTTATTTTCTTTTTTTTCAAAATTATCCCTTAAAATGGATTGACGGAGTGGATAAGATGCATAGATCACGGTGGGCCACAGAATTTACTAAGTACGCAATCAATCCACTTCTGATTTTACGCAGCTAGACGGGAAGCAGATTGTGTAGTGAGTAACTCACTACGCTTAGCGTACTGGGTAAACTCTGTGAGGTCCACCATAATTTATTTATTTTATCCTCTCCGTCCATTCATTTTACCAGATACTTTTAGGAGTTGAAATCAAAAATGAAGCATATACAAATTCAAATGGACCACACTACAAAAAACATTTGAATTGAACTTCTACGGCTGAAAATTTATCTGGGGCCATAGAAGTTTTGAACCAAAGCTTATATCTGTGGTTTGCCCTCATCCATGTCTGTATGATCTTATGAGAAGGTTGGATGGCAAATAAACATCACTGTGGGGCTAGCAAGGTTTCAGCGGTAGAAATCATTATCCCCACTGTTTCCTGTGGTATTATCCACTTGATCTTTGGCTATGATTCAATTTTAGGCTCAACCCCTTAAATTAGATGAAAAAATGGATAAATGGTGTGGATAGACCACATACATTTAAGGTGGGCTCAACTGGGTTTACTCAGTACGATAAGAGCGTACTGAATTATCCGAGTAATTCAGTACGCAATCCGATTTCTTGTTTTAGGAAGCGGATTGCGTACTGAGTAACTCAGTACGATAAGCGTACTGTGTATACTTTGTGGGGTCTACTGTGATCTACATATTTTATCTACTCCGTCCATCCATTTTAAAAGATAATTTTATGGCTTGAGCCCAAAAATGAAATATATCAAAATCTCAAGTGGACCTCACCACAAGAAATAGTGTGAATTGAAATTCTACCATTGAAAATTTCTTGGGCCCACAGAATTTTTGGATTAAGCTGATATTTGTGTTTTCCCTTCATCCATGTCTGTGTGATCTTATGAACAGGTTGGATGACAAATAAACATCACCGTCAGCCCTAGCAAATTTTCAATGGTGGAAGTCATTATTCCCACTGTTTCCGTTGATATGGTCCACTTGACCTTTGTGCATGCTTGTATTTTAGACTCAACCACTAAAATGATCTGTAAAACCGGATGGACGGCGTGGATAACCCACATACATTCATAGTAGGCCCAACTGAGTTTACTCAGTACGATAAAGTCGTCGTACTGAGTAACTCAGTACGCAATCCTATTTCCTTGTTTTACTAGCACATGTGGCATCAATGGTTACCCTGGCCCTGTCGGTACCATCATAAATAAGACATTGCCATGACCCTGAACTTAGATTTATGAAGATGCATGTGGGCATTGAAAACCTTCCTTCTAATGGTTACGATCATGGAACAATCTTGGCAAGTGGGCCCAATGGTGCGACAGGTGCTCAGGATACTGACCGCCCATTGGTATGGGGTGTTTCACTTAGAACTCAAAAATGCTGTTGATGGGACAATCTTGACCGTTCCTGGAGGAATTTTACAACTGTACACGTTCAGATAAAAAGACAAAAAGAAAAAAGAGAGAGTCTAGAATTGGCAGTGGGCAGAAGAGCCATTCACTGTCCCATAACTGAAAGGGATAATTGTAAACACCTCCTAGGTTTTAAGATAATTTCAAACACCCCCTTATATTCTGAATTATTACCTACATTCCCTTTATTGAAAGATTCAAGGATCTTCCTACCAGAAAATAATGCCTTTATCTTTGAGCAGTTGATTAATTTATATGTTATACAACTATTTGTAGATGTATGGGCCCACCATTGTATCTACATACCATCTAAACTGTATAGCATGGTCACTCCACCATGAACATGTGACACCTTAAAAATCAAGCTTATTTAAACATCATGTGGCTTAATGATTGCATTTGGAAGTTTTAGGGTAATTGTCTATTAAAATCTAATGTGTATCTACTTGATAATTGGATTAGCTGGATATTTTATGCATTTAATTTGTTACGTGGTGGGGTTGAATGCAATTCATACCAAACAATGACCTCACATGCTAATAAAAAGAAACTCTACAAATAAAATGTATTTTTGTCATTTCATAAAGAATATTCCTCTAACAAACGAAAGGTGGTTATAATAATTGAATATAAAAGGGTGGTGTTTACCATTGTTATAAAATAGAGAGGAGGTTTTGACAATCACCCCCTTACCGAAAACCTATTAATGCGTTTTCAGCCAATACGTTATATCTTTTGTTCGCTGTAATGAGAATGGCTTACAAGCATCTTGAGACAAAGTGGATATGTTTATAGTTACTAACTGAAAATATATAAATACCATTTCCTTTTTTTTGTCGCCAGAAAGTGAAAAACTTACAAATGTCATAAAACAAAGTGGGCCGTTGAGGATTATCTCTAACTGAAAACTGCAAAGTACCTCCTCCTTTTCAGGTGGTGTAAAAGAGAATGGCTTACAATTGTCATAAAATAGAGGGGCATTATATCTTTTGTTCGCTAAAATGAGAATGGCTTACAGGTTTCGTGAGACAAATTGTGAATATGCTTATAGTTACTAACTGAAAACATAAAAATACCATTTCCTCTTTTTGTCGCCGAAAAGTGAAAAACTTACAAATGTCATAAAACAAAGTGGGGCCGTTGACGATTATCTCTAAATGAAAACCGCCAAGTAACTCCTCCTTTCTGGGTGGTGTAAAGGAGAATGGCTCACAAGGGTGTTTTATCTTTTGCTTGCTAAAATGAAAATGGCTTACAAGCATCATGAGACAAAGTGGATATGTTTATAGTTACTAACTGAAAACATATAAATACCATTTCCTCTTTTTGTCACCTAAAAGTGAAAAAACTTACAAATGTCATAAAACAAAGTGGGCCATTGATGATTGTCTCTAACTGAAAACCGCAAAGTACCTCCTCCTTTTCGGGTGGTGCAAAAGAGAATGGCTTACGATTGCCATAAAATAGAGGGGAGATATATCCGATATATCCAATTATCCATAATTGAGAACTTATCAATAAAGTTTCCTCTTGTGGTTACTAAAAAGAGAATAAATTCTAGTTGTCATAAAATAGAAGGGAAGTGTTTACGATTATATAGGCTGTCAACTGGCTAGGCTTTGGCCATGTTTTAAACTATTTGGGCTTGTCTTTTTTGTTGGGCTTATTCAAAATTTTGCATTTGTTAGCCCAAGCTCAACTCATCGATGATTGTACAAATATCATCAAGTGAAGACTTGGAAATATTATCTTTTCATATTTCGTTGCTAAAAGAAAATAACTTTCAATTGTCATAAAATTGAGGGTAGATGTTTATGATTGTTCCTAACAAAAAACCTATGAGAACGGAAAAAGATTATTCTCATCCGATGAAAACGGAAAAAGATTAACATCGTTTCTATGAGAATGGAAAACCAACTCAAGATTTCTAAAGTTGAGGAACAATCTCTCATAACCAAATGTGATTTTGTTAAACAACCTAAGGGGATAAGAGATTTAGATGCATTAGTTGAAAAGAAAAATTATATGGAGCCTGTAAATATTCCAGAGGATTTGAAACCAATGTTGCAAGAGTTTAAGGTAATTATGTTCGATGAACTCCTTAATAAATTGCCTCCCATACGAGATATATAAAACAATATTAATTTTGTCTTAAGAGCAAGTTTGCCTAATTATTTACATTATCAGAAAAGATGAGAGATTTTGCAAACACAAATAAAGGAATTGATCATAGTGGACTTGCAACACCATAAATAATGATTTTCAATGTATGAACCATTTAATGCTGGACTTGCAATCTAGACGGTTTGCTTTAGTTTACCTGTTTGCCACATGCAATTTCTTAATGCCTACATTTATAGCATCACGCACTGCCAGAGTATCAAAGTTCTTCTCAAAGAAGAATGATTCCTTTGTAATTTATGGTGAACATCCTCACCCCAATATCACAAAAGACCTCTAAACATTGTACCGAACCACGAAGCAAAGATTCAGATGAAGAAAAAAATATAGGTGACTGTATTTGAGATTAGAGATTTTTTATTTTTTTTCCTTGACTTAGGACGAGTTGCCTATGACTTATCCAAGTCAACTTGGACCGGTCGGACCTGATCTGGTTCGGTATGGCAAGTCACACCTCCCACTCAGGCAAGCTTGGACTATCCAAGCCGTTGTTCTGACAGCACCAATCATGGATGGACCATTCCCACAAAATCTACCAATTGAAAGATTTTAGCCAATGATTCTCTGGTCTTAATTTCCTCTGTTGAATGTGTTTTATTCTTGCATTTCTTTTTAGGCATGTATTTGAATGCCAACCGTGGGAAGGTTAGAATTCACCAATTGAGAGGATATTCTGGAAATGGTCCATCCATGATGAGGACCATCCGATCAATGGCATGGATGGACCAATTACAGGACCAACATCTACCAGCAAAGTTTGAACTAATAGGGACCTTGACCTCTGGAAACAAAAGGAAAATGTGCAATTGAACTTTTACCGTTCCTACCAAGATAATTTGCAACCCTAACTATCAACCAAGAGGGAATTGGACAAGGGATTTGAAAACTCGTTTTTTTTTTTTTTGTTAGGATTGGTTAAATTTTCAAAAATTTCAAATTCACACTCCAAAAGGATGTGCATTAGACGGACGTCACAAGTTCTGAACTTGTGGGGCCCACCATGGTGTATGTATTGTATTCACACTCTGCATCCATTTGGAGAGATCATTTTAGGGCATGAGCCAAAGAATGAGGCAGATCCAAAGCTCAAGTGGACCCCACCGCACAGAACAGTGGGACAGTGACTCTCAGTGTTAAAACTTTCTTAGTGCCTCCATGATGTTTATTTGAGATCTACCCTGTTTATAAGTTAACACAGACATGGACGAAGGGAAAACACAAATACCAGCTTGATCGAAAACTTCAGTCCCCAACAAGTTTTAAATAATAGGTGTGGTGGGGTCCACTTGAGCTTTGGATTTGCTCATTCTTTGGCTCATGTCCTAAAATGATCTCTCCAAATGGAACTTGGTATGAGTAGCTAATCCCGTCCTCCCGAAATCCAAATAGGGACAACACCGTCCATCTATTTGGATAGATCATTTTAGGACATGAGACAGAGAATGAGGCAGATCCAAAGTTCATGTAGACCCATCATAGAAAACATTAAGGACAGTGACTGCCGCCGTTGAAACCTTCTTAGGGCCACCATTATGTTTATTTGAGATCCAACTAGTGTTGCTACCATTTCCCAGGGCCACTGCGATGTTTATTTGAGATCCAACCTATTTCTAAGTTAGGTGGAATAAGTTAATTAAGAAGTTTTTAATGGTAGGCATTCAATCCCCACTTTTTTATGTGGTGGGGTCAACTAGAGCTTTGGATCTGTTTCATTCTTTGGCTTGTACCCGTAAATAATCACTCAAAATGGATTGACAGTACTGTGGATACAACACATACATTATGGTAGGGCCCACAGAATGTGGTGACATCACTTCAGTAGCTAGCTCGCTACTGTCAGGTTCAGTAGGTAATACACGTCCAACAACAACTGCAGATGTGGCAAATCTTCAAAATGAGAGGGTCTTTTAAAATCAAAACAAATTATCATATTGGGAGTTCCTCCCCTCTGATTTAAAGATTTATAAATTTCCTTACAGAGTTTATTAGCATGGCTATCTTTGAGAAATCAACAATTTTGCAATTAATCCATCAACATGGTCACTCAATGAAAATGAGAAAACCCAAAAATCAAGCTAATCCAACCATTAAGTGGCCCATCATGTAAATTTAAAGGTTTTTAAGTGCATGTAGCCCATCATTCACTTTGATTAGCTTGATTGTTTTCGCACACAAGGGGCCCGTATATCATTTATACATAATAACGAGCCTCACATATGGGCAAAATAAGCTCTAATGCGAGCCTCATATGATTAGTTTTGATGATTAAAAGTAAAACAGTTGTGAACTGTTAACTAGTAAATTAAAAAAACAAAAAACAAAATTTTAAATGTCTCAGAAAAGAAGAAGAAGAAAAAAAAAACTCATCTACTCATATTTAGAGGAATCATGTCTGATTCAAAAAAATATACTGACTAAGCAGCAAGGTGATCCACTTTAATTGAAGAATACTCCTCCTTCATATAGTTATACCTGAAAACAAAATAAAAGAAATTACAACAACAGTAGGTATAAAATGCAGATGAAGTCCATAAATCTAACCCACATGGGCTAGGAGAGACTACTGTGCGAGTTCACCACTACCTTTTAAGTTGTGGCATCCACGTGTGCATGGCATAGTGTATTGGGATCTGGACCGTCCAAACATAAGCCCTGGATGGAGAACAGTCCAAAATTCCCACCAATTGGACGATTGACACCTTTGCTTTTAAGGGTCTATTCGATAGTCGAACATGAGATAGTTAGATTGGTTTAATCATGGTAATTTTCGGGCTACCATCTGATGATGCCTATCTTTTGGTCATCCTAGATTAGCATGATATGGAATGTCCCCATGTACGAGAGATAGGAAACCAAAACGCAGAGTTTTCTTTGTTAAAGATATAACATAGACTTGTGCAAAATCCAATTTTCTGCTAGTTTTAATACAGTCGTCCACGGGTTGGATTCAACTCTACTTTCCCCAAACTAGGTTTATGTCTTGCCAATCCGGATTTCCTCTTAAAGACATAAGGATCCAATCAGGTTAAGGTACCCATCGGATCTTTAGATTTAAATTTCTAGTTGAGTTTGGGGAAAATAAGATCATTTACATAGCCAGCCTAACCCAATGGATGGATTAGATTGCACACACATGGGCCACTTTGGCACAAGTGTGGAAGTGTAAGTGGGTTCTCTGACATGTATGATGATATAGCTTGGGGGATGTTAGTTTCATTGGCAGTTGGGTCCACAAGGGTTTGGGCCGGGTCTATTAAAATTAGCATGTATAGACCCTACTCAACTTGAACCACTTTTAACTGGGTCCAAGTTATTGAACTGACCCAAACCCACATACCTGAATTTAGCTCAGTGCTCGGAAACGCCAAACCAGTACTCAACCTGATTTAATGACAGGTCCAAAAAGAAGGACCCAGACCATCAAAATCAGGTCCAGTCCGGTCCATCATGTAGAGCCGTCCATAGCAGGGAAGTTCTCTGGTACGAAAATGAACCATCATGTAGTTTTTACAAGTGAGGCAGATGGACCATACCCAGTTGTCAGCAAAGGAGATGGCATGGTTCATCCATCCATGAAAGGCCGGTGAGGCACAGGCTCAGTTTTCTGGATCACCGAGCTGTGTGCCCCGCCCTACTTCAATGTAATTTTTATGTAACGTGGCTTGGACTTACCATATGAAATTGTAGATCCACTGCAGTAGTACGGTTTCCGTAGCAGAGAAACCCAGTAATGAACAATTCTCTCCATAACATGCTTCCCATATGACCCTTTGCTTCCTCTCCCATCTTTGTCTTGAGTAATCCTCTAGCATCCACACTTCCATCCAAACATGACTATAATAAATCAAAGAAAGTTGTTCTCCACATTTTGTGATGTGGACACGGTTCTGAATATTTAATTCGGGTCCTTCATGAGGTAATGAGATCGTCGTCCAGTTCTCGCTGTCCACATGGAAGGCAAAGATATAATCTTCATCAGTCATCCAATGAATATTGCCCTTGATCAAAACCCCTGGACCGGGTAATAGTAACATTAAGCCAGGCAAGCTTATATCCGCTGATCAACTCCAAGCCGACAGGTTAGAGTTGAATATCTCACATAATAAGTGACTTTTAGTGAGCCTGGGCCACGAGAACCGGACCAACTTGTAACAGAGAGGCTCCATCGATTGAACCACCATCTCCATCCTCTCTGTGAAATATCTAGTCATGGGATTGGCAATCTGTAGCCACTCTTTCGTGGCTGGCTTGCACACGTAATAACGTGGGATCCGCAAATGTTCTTGACTGACACAGCAAAGTAAACCGAGTGGCGATGATGCCATTATTCTTACATTTTCTGGTAGGAAAGAGATTGATGGCTGTGGAATCTCAGGTGAGTTGTAGAGAGAGATGAATGTGGATTTGTAACGGTTGCGCACCGTGCTTTGGATGAAAAATCCAGAGATGGTCTTGGTTCTTTTGCAATGTTGGCGTATGAAATATGGCTCGTGAGTGATGCTTTGCCAGGACTTGCTTACGCATCTGCAACTAAATAAAGATATGAATGGTACCCGCGTCAGAATATCAAAGATTAGATCAGATGCTAGAGATTTCGCCATTTTTTCTGGTTCATGTTGAACTGCATCGTCTCCCATAGTAATATCCATAACTGTCAAAAAAGAAAGATTGAGAAAGACGAGTGAAATATATAGAGAATGCAAGGAGTTCTAGGTTGCTGTGTAAGAGCGAGCCATATAAAAGACTCAGGTGGGCCACACCACGAGAAACAATAGGCGCAATGTGTACCGCGTGAGTTTTAGATTAGGATTATTTTTGGAAAGTCTTATCATGCTGGTCAGGTGAACCTGATCAATCACCACTCTTTCTTGTGGTGTGGTCCAGCTGGGCTGATTTACTAAAATAAGCTCCCAAAACGGATGGATGGCGTGGATGTGATAAGAGAACATCGCTGGCATGTATATAGAGGATCTCACTTTCGGACGCAGCTTTCGCAGAAAATTCTGTGATGTTTTTAGAGAAATTCACGCCGTCTATCTGTTTTGAGAGATCATTTTATAATATGCCGTGCGAATCAAGTGAAACACACAGACAGTAAAAAATGAGGATTCAGCGACCACTGTTGAAACATTTTGGTCACAAAAGCTTTCCTTCAGATAAATTTTTTAAGTTTCTGCAATCAATCCCAGTGAGAATGACTTGCATATAAAAATTAAGTTGGAGCACATTTCTTTTCTCAAATTTCCATCCCATAATGCCCACTTGAGTTTTGGACCCACTTCATTTTTGGTTGAATAATCTCAGAAAACGGACGAACGGGTTGGATTTCTCAACAACATCTAGGTGGGCCCCAAACTTCCTGCGAAAGGCTTTCACAGGAAATCCGCGTGCCTCACTTTCACTTTCCCTCACTTTTGAATCTTATCACGCTATAAGATTCAAAACCAAAGCAGCAGATTCAAGCCAGAGGAGTTTTTGGGTCAGGCTGATATTATGTTACCCTTCTCATGCTAGGTGGGGTCACCTCATGAACGGGTTGGATGCCATATAAACATGTTATAAGCTGGATGTAATATGCATATTACGTGGGCCCACAATCTCCATCTCATCACTTTTTTTAGTGAAAAAAAAAAAAGAACCGACCGAATTTTGATAATTTACCTTCTTGAAAAACATGAGCTGGTAAAATTAGAATTCTTAAAGAATTATTTTGTGATAAAATCCCTTAAAATAATACATGCATACATACATATATGTATATATGTACGTATATGTAAATAAATTCATAAATAAATAAAAAGGTCCTAAGTCCAGTCGGTTTGATCACAACTAATGTTCCACACAGGAGATAACTTCCAATCTATTTACTTCATGCGACATCCAACCCATTCAATAGCTTAGCCTTATTGCAAGAATCATCCATATCCACTCATCGAATAGTCTGTATCTTTTTTAGTTATCACTGGTTGTTTTCTGTGGTGTGGCCTACTTGACTAGTGGATAGGGCTGATTTTTGCATATAGAGATCCTCGTGATGGGTCTAAGCTATCTGATGCATTGGATTAGACATTTATTAAATACGATGAAAGTATTCCGCGGACCAAGCTAACTGAGTAGTTTCCAAAAACGAGATTTGTACCACGTGTAAGTCAGGTTCGACAGGGGATTCAACCACAACGCACAGTATTTTAGCCCAACATGCACCTTCACACGTGGCACATGTACCACATGTGTAACACTAGCAAACATGCATGAAGTGGAATCCACCGTTCAGATAACATGACTCAAAAATCAAGACCGTTCATTGATCATCACTTACATCCAGCTGCATGCTAACTGATCGTGTATAGCCCATCTCTCTCTTCTTCTTCTTTTCTCCTAATGAGAAAATTGTGCTGATCTACTCATCATGCAATCCACACCATTGAAATAAATGAACAGCCAGTGCCGTGACTCATCATATAGGTTTGGCCCACCTAATGAACGGATCAACCCAATTCCCGAGACATGCAATCTTCATGGTGGGTGGCTCCCAACCTCTGTAAGGCTAAATCGGCAGAAAATCAGGACCACGTCCTAAGTGATCATGGTTGAAAGAAAACTCACCAATGATCCGTAGTGCATGCATGTGTATGTGGGCCATCCTGAAGTTTGTTTCAGGTGGCCTGATTTTGGGCCTATTCTACCATGGAAAGATGACTCTACCTACAATCTGCTTCAACATGCAGAAGAAATCAAGCAAGAGAAAAGATTGAAGAAATCTAGCGAGAGAAAAGAAAATACCTGTGCGTGGCGTGAAGTGGTACCAGGAAGTAACGCGTTGTTGTGTTTTTGTAGAGACAAAAAGCAGATTGTAACAGTCGTGATTGAATCACCACCGTTAAACGCTTAATGGAGTCCACCGGAATGTTTATTTTCCATCCAACCTGTTGATAAGGTCACAAAGACCTATATGAAGAGACCAAATAAATATCATCTTAATCCAAAGCTTTTGTGGCCCACAAGAAGTTTTTAATTGTCAATTACTACTGTTTCCCATACCATGGTCCATCCGACATTTTGAATCTGCTTTATTTTTAGTTCATGCCCTAAAAATGAGTTTTCAATATAGATGGACGGTATGGATGTAGTCACATACATTAAGGTGGGCCCCACAGGCAGGGGTCCCACGCACCTTGGTGAATCCGGGGAACCACCGAAGCCGCGCCCGCAGCAAAATCGCAAGGATGTGTCGCATCGATGGTGAATAGTCGGGTAATCTGCGCCGTCCATTTTGTCCGTACTATCATAAATAAGCCATGGTCAGCTAATCACGCTTAAGAGATGATCTGGACCTTCGATTTATGAAGATTCATGTGAACCATTGAAAACCTTCCTTTTAATGTTTTAAATTAATCCGCACACCAATATGGTCAGAATCATCCGTTCGGTCGTAAGTTTGTTCCTGGTTACAACCATCGAACCATCTCGGCATGTTGGCCCAATCGTGCGACACGTGCTTAGAATACTAGCGTCCATTAGTATTTGATGTCCCACTTGGGATTCAAAATATCTGGGGCAATCTTGACCATTCCTTGAGAAATACTACACCTGCACACGTCAGATGAAAAGGTCCGGAAATTGGTAGCCGGCGGCAGGACCATGCGCGAGCGGATGAGCTGTTATCCACGTAACACCTCAGTGGCTGTTACCCTTACCGTGTGGAGCTAACCTTGATGAATATATCGTATATCCACACCGTTCATCCGTTTTTTCAGATCATTTTAAGACGTTGTACCAAAATTTAATCAGATCCAAATCTCCAGTGGACCACACCACTGGAGAAAGTGATGTATGATAATTTAAAACTTTTTGTAGGCTACAAAAGTTTTCGATTAATCTGATCTTTCTATTTTCCATTTTTCTAGATCTGGTTAACCTTATCAGCAATTAGATGGCAAACAAACATGACAGATCCGCTTATAGTGGGCTTGGGAAAGTTTTTAACGGTGGGCAAATAACCACTGTTTCTGTGGTATGGTCTACCTCAGATTTGGATATGCTTATTTTTTTGGGACCACCCACTAAAATGATCTGAAAAAATGGATGGACAGCGTAGATATATAACACACCATCAAGGTGGGCCCATGGAAACGGTAACACCCACTAAAGTTTGACCCAGGTAACACCTAATCCCGTCCTCAAACATGTACCCACTTGTCAGAATTGAAAGAATATTTGTGCCTTACATTTAAAGAGAATTGTAAACACCCCCTTGATATTTTGGATTATTACATACATCCCCTTTAATTTAAAGATTCATCCATTTTCCCGCAAATAATAATAATAATAATAATACCTTCATCTTAGTTGTGCATTTCACCCATTATACAACTTTTTTTAAGGTATGGATTTACCATAGTACCAGCATGCTATTCAAACTAGTAACATGGTCACTCCACCATGAAAATAAGAAATCTTAAAAATTAAGCTTATTCAAACATCATGTGGACTACCACTTAAATTTGAAGGTTTTTGGGTGGTTGTCTATTGCAATATAAGGTATGTTCGGCTTGATAATTAGATTAGCTAGATATTTTGGAATTTCTTATGGTTTAGCAATCTTTGTGAATGGGTTGGATGCCATTCATACATAATGATGGCCCTTACATGCAAGCAAGAACAACTTAAATAAGGGTATTTTTATCATTTTATAAAGGTTCCTCTAACACCTCTAACAAATAAAAGGTGCATGTAATGATCTAAAATAGAGGAGTGGTGTTTACAATTGTTGTAAGGCAAAGGGGAGGTTTTGACAATTATCTCCTGCTAAAAACCTATCAATATTATTTCCTTTTTTGGCCACTAAAAATTATTGTCGTAAAAACATGAGGGAGGTGTTTACAATTATCCCTAACTAAAAATCTATAAATACCGTTACATGTTGTGTTCGTTAAGGTGAGAATGGCTTTCAACGGTCACAAAACAGAGTGGATATGTTTACAGTTATTCCTAATTGAAGACATTTATACATCATTTTCTTTTGGCCGCCGAAAAGTGAAAAGCTTACAAATGTCATGAAACAATCGGAGGCATAACATAAAAATACATTTCCTCTTTTGGTTCCCGAAAAGTGAAAAGCTTACAAGTAAGTCGTAAAATAAAGGTGGCCGTTGACGATTTTCTCTAACTGAAAACCAGTGAATACCATTTACTTTTTGGGTTGCTAAAAAGAGAATGGCTTACATTTGTCATAATATAGAGAGAAAATTAACACTTCCAATTATCCCTAACCCTAAACCTATAAATAATCTTTTCTCTTTTGGTTGCTTAAAAGAGAATAATTTCTAGTTATCAAACAATGAAAGGGAGGCATTTATGATTCTATAGGCTGAGCTTCTAGCTGCATTTTGAACTATTTGGGTGGGTTTTTATGTTGAGCATATCTAAAATTTTGCATTTGTTAGGCCCAAACTCAATTTATTGACATTCTTACAAATATCCTTTAGGGCTTGTTTGTTTTAGTGACTACAATAGTAATGCGCTATAATGTTCAGTGAATTGGTAATAATTATCGCTACGACAATAGCTCAAAGTAAGGTTCTATGTAATACCATTCTCCAGCTTTAATTTTGACATTGGAAATGCATGTAATACTCACCATGATTAGATACATGTGGATATAACTTGTCCAACATGCATTATATCTACACTGTTCATCCATTTTACAATATCATTTTAGAACATGATCCCAAAAATGATAAAGATGTAAATCTCAGGTGGACTACATCATGACAAGGAGCAATGAGACAATGATGCCTACCGTCAAAACTTTCTTATGGCCTACCATGACGTTAATTTACCATCCAACCGGGTTTATGAGGTCAAACATACGTAGATGAAGGGAAAACACAAATATAAGCTTCATCCAATACTTTCGTGGATCATTGGAAGTTTTCAATGGCAGGCGTTTAATCCCCAGTGCTTTACGTGATGTAGTCAATTTTCACTTTATATATGCCTCATTTTTTTTTCTCTTTCCATAAAATGATCTCACGAGACAGATTGATAGTATGAATATAACAGATACATCATGGTGGACCCCACAAAACTATGCCACATCGACGCACCTTCGACTATCTAATTTGTGGTAATTCCAAACAGGCCCTAATTGAAAACTTAGAAGCATTGTTTCATCTAAAATAGAATTAACTTCCAATTTTCATAAAACAGAGGGTACCAAGACCTCAGTGTTGAAACAAGGCATCTTTCACTCGGTCTACCACTTCTATGAATCCGGGTTTCTCCTCTTTTGATGCTAAAAGGAGAATGACTTTTAGTTCTCATAAGATAGAGACCAAGGCCAGATAGATCAGTTCTAATAAGATCTGATCTCGTGCCACCGTTGATTGGACGTGGACAAATACTCTCCTAGACTGAAAGATCCCATCCACCCATCATCTTAGCAGACTATCACTTGGTGATAAACACATATATGCCTATTTCAAATCAATGGTTGGACGTATCTGATTTACGAAATCAACAATGATTACATGCACACCGACCTCGGTCAAAAGCTAGCCCACCATAATATTTGTGAGAAATTCACCCTGTCTATTCATTTTTTTTCAGCTCATATTATTTTAACAATGAGCTCAAAAATGAAGCAAATCTAAAACGCAAGAGGATCATGTGACAGGAAACTATGGTAAAGAATTTTGGAATGATATGAACGGTTTGAATGGCATATAAATGTCACGGTGGACTAAGGAAAGGTTTCGACGTTAGGTATTTCCCTCCCTAAATTTTCTATAATGTGGCATACTTGAGTTTTGGATCTGCCTCACCTTTTAGCTCAGGTAATAGAATGAGCTGATGAAGGGGGGATTTAAGAAACATTATGATGGGCTCCACTATCTTCCAGTTAAGGGAGCATGCAATTCCTGAATGTGGATTCAATTGATTCTGGGAATCACCGATCATTGAATCCATAACTGTGGGGCCCACCATCTTGCATGAGTTTATATCCACTCTGCCCATCCATTTTTCCTACTCATTTTAAGGCATGAGCCCAAAAATGAAGATCCAAATCTCAGGTAGACCACATCATAGGAAACACTGTTGATTGAATGCCCACCATTAAAAACTTTCCAAGGCTTACTGTAATATTTATTTACCATCCAACCTGTTGATAAGGCCACTCAGACCTGGTTGAAAGGGAAAACATAATGTCAGCTTGATCCAAAACTTTTGCAGCTCCTAAGAAGTTTTTAATAGTAATAGGAAACAGTTTTGTTGTCCACCTTAGACTTGAATTTGCTTCATTTTTGGGCTCTTGCCCTAAAATGAGTTGAAAAAACGGATATAAAACAAATACACCACTGTGGGCCCACAGTCACGGATCCATCAAGCTCGGTGGTTCCCAGGATCCACCAAATCCAAGACCCAATACCCCCTATTTGCCCGAAGCGGATTGCGTGGAGACCCTACCGCGACAGACAGACTTGTGATGTGACCCGACATGGGGGGAGTTGTGTATCGGGATTTCTTGCTGCGTCCCCACTGATTCCTGTGGTGTGGTCCACTTTTGCCACAAAGACTAACATCCAAAGTTCAATGGTATGCATTCAATCCCCACTTTTTGGATCTGCCTCATTTTTGTGCTCATGCCCTAGAATGATCTAGCAAATGGATGGAAAGTGTGGATAAAAGGCGTACATCATGGTGAGGCCCATAGAGCTTGACACCAGCTAGCCGGCTGGTGTTGGGGTCACCAGCCAAACCGCATCCTTCCATCTGTATGTCTGGCCCCACTCTACTATATTTCAACGACTCTCCTCCCAACAGCTTGAAGTAGAAGAAAGGGAGGTGGGAGTTTCCAATGGGGAAGAGATTCCACGTATTTGAAAAGAAATACAGCAAAAGTAGATACACGGTGAGGATTGGTAAACACCAACTTCGGGGCGGCCATGAAGTGGGACCACCTTGATGTATGGGTCCTATATCTAGGACAGCTCACTTTAGGGGATGGACCCAATCATAAAGCCAATCCCCATATCTCAAGTTGACCACACCGCAAGGATGAGTGATGATTGAATGCCCACCGTTTTATATATATATATATAAAACCATGCACATCCCATATTAAAAGTTCTCACAAAGTTCCCATGAGAACGGGCTCCGGGAGAGCATTTTAGTACATGCGTGTGTGAACACAACTCTCCCTTAGCCAGTGGTTTTACTCAGACTCAAGTTTCCAACTCAACAGAGGAAAGCCTCTCCTCCTTTAACTGATGTTCACATACACTTAAGGTAGATCCATATATTAATTATGGCATTAATAACATGTCCATACATAAACCATGATCATATATACAAACATATATATATATATATATATATATATATATATATATATATATATATATATATATATAAAACCATGCACATCCCATATTAAAAGTTCTCACAAAGTTCCCATGAGAACGGGCTCCGGGAGAGCATTTTAGTTCATGTGTGTTTGTGTGTGTGTGTGTGTGTGTGTATATATATATCTATATATATATATATATATATATATATATATATATATATATATATATATATATATATATATATATATAAAATCATGCACATCCCATATTAAAAGTTCTCACAAAGTTCCCATGAGAACGGGCTCCGGGAGAGCATTTTAGTACATGCGTGTGTGAACACAACTCTCCCTTAGCCAGTGGTTTTACTCAGACTCAAGTTTCCAACTCAACAGAGGAAAGCCTCTCCTCCTTTAACTGATTTTCACATACACTTAAGGTAGATCCATATATTAAATATGGCATTAATAACATGTCCATACATAAACCATGATCATCATGATCTACAAACAAAATCATTAACTCAATGGTCAAGATCATCACAATGGCTTTTGAATGGACATAACACTAACAAAGGGCACACCAGGGATAATTGTGAAATGGTCCTTCCCATGCCTCAACTCTCTCATACTGAACTTGTTGCAAAAAATATTAATTTTATAAATATATATTTTAAAATAAAAATAATATAATATATAAAAAGTATTTGAAAAACACTTTTTTGTGGGTTTTGGGAATAGTCTCATATTAGAAAAAGAAGAGAAGAAAAAATAGTTTATATGAGAATGGTGGAGTATTATAATACTTACCCACATAATCCAAAGGAGAATGAAACTTGCATGTCCACCCGCTCGAGCACGGGCTCGGTGCAAGGGCGTGGGCATGTGAGGCAGTGTGATTGTAGAGGCGCTAGTGACACACTTTGCACTTCGCACATTCTCCTTCGCAACCTTGAGCGAACCGGAACGAGACGTGTGTAAGTCACGGTGCGACTAAGTGGCTAAGAAGGATGAATAACTAAACGAAAACTAGAGGACTAAATGAGAGTCCCTCTGAATATATAGAGAGCTGAAAAAAGAGCTGTTACAGCAGATCTGTAACAGCTGTGCAATTAGTGCAGGGTTCAGCTGTAATTGTTGCATGACTAGCCTAACAATTAGAAAACGGCTAGCTACTATCTCACAACAGTCAACATACAGCAGCTTAAAAGCCCATGCACAACAGTCAGAAAACAATTATGGGACACTACAAAAAATAGGCATTACCGGCGGCGAAAACCCGCCCCTAAAAGTCCAAAAAAAACACCGATATAAGAATTACCGGCGGTCGGGCGGCTGTCGCAAAAAGGGGGCGTCGCTAAAAGTTGGCCTTTACCGGTGCTTATTATCATTTACTAGCGACTCTGCAGACTATCGGTAAAAATTATAAAAGCGCCGAAAAAACTGTACGAAACGCCCGTAAAAACTTTAAAAATGCCAGTAAAAAGCTGTAACAATGCTAATAAGAGATTAAAAACGCTGCTAAAATCTATTTAAAACGCCAGTAAATCATTTACATTGTAAAAGAAAAAATAATAGAAATGATTAAAAATTCTGCTAAGTTGAATCTTCTAAATCAAAAGACCTTTACAAGATTAAATTAGCATTCAAACACAACCTATAAATCATTTACAACCAGCATCATTTATAGGGGCCTGAGAATGAAAGGTTACATAATGGACAAAAAATTTACAGATTGAGACACAAGGAAAAGCAGAAGGGAAAAAAAAAATCAACGGACTTCAACAACGCCCGAGACGAGACTTCTTAAATGCACCCCAAGAACCAGAACTCATGTCATATAGAGGACCTTTGTCAGCAACACCCTGCCATGTATAGAGGTCGAGTAATATAACAATATATACACTCATAATCTAAGTTACACTATCTAAAATTAAATTTTCAGTCATAAATATTTCCTGCAAAAACAACTATACCGAATAAAGTCCATATCCATCCCCATATGAAGCAGCAAAGCCCCCCTCTGTTACCAATGCTCCACCTGCTCCACCTTCAGTTACCAATGCAAAGACAAAAGTTTACAAAACAAAATAAAAAAATAACCAAAAAACAAATAAAATAAAAGGAACCAATAAATACCTGTAACTAGCAGATGGAGGGGAATAGCTATGGAATTTTTTTTTTATAACTATGTGGACAAATTTTTCTTCCCTTTTTCTTCAAGGATAAAACTGCATCATAAGCATCATAGCATGCAACTCAATATGAGCCTTTTTACAGAAGCATTAACTAGCATGCAAGAAGGACAATTTTCTGAAACCCAATAAAGGAAAATTCAAGAAAAACGTCCAAAAGAAGAACGAAAAGTTCAAAGGCCCATGTCATGTCTGTGGAAAAATTAGGCACTATGCTCGAGTTTGCCGATATCGCAAATCTAAAAAAGAGACAAGTAAGGTAGAAAAAGGGGATATTGTGACTATGATCACTGAGGTGAATATCATCCAAGGCAAAGTTCCAGATTGGTGGTATGATACTGCCGCTACAGTACATGTGTGTTACGACAAATTAACCTTCAAAACCTATGAGGAATTGACCGATGGTCAAGAAGTCCAAATGGGTAATGAAGTCCGATCGAAGGTCGTCGGCAAAGGAACTGTCGAACTAATATTCACCTCTAAGAAGAAAGTGATTCTGACTAATGTACTACACGTCCCAGACATGAGGCAAAACTTAGTTTCTGGGGATCTTCTGGGTAAACCAGGCATAAAGGTGGTGTACGAGTCAGGTAAACTGATTCTGTCAAAGAATGAGAATTTTGTCTGAAAAGGATATGCTTATAACAGGATGGTTAAGTTTTCTCTGAATAAAAGTAGCACTTCTGCATATATGGTTGAATCCGCTGGACTGTGGCATGATAGACTTGCCCATATAGGGTATAATACCTTGAAGTTCTTGGCTAAGAATGGTTTAATCTCATACACAGATAAATGTGAAGTGTGCATACGATCTAAAATGACGAAGAAACTTTTTCCAAGTGTTGAAAGATCGTCTCAAGTATTGGATCTTATGCACAGTGATATATGTGAGTTAAACGGCATTCTTACTCATTGAGGTAAACGGTACTTCATAACCTTTATAGATGATTGCTCTAGATATGTGTATGTTTATCTATTAAAGAGCAAAGATGAAGCATTGAACATATTTAAAATATATAAAGCAAAAGTAGAGAATCAACTAAATAAGAAGATAAAAATTCTCCGTAGTGATAGAGGAGGAGAATACTTCTCAAATGAATTCGATAACTTTTATAAAGAACATGGACTAATACATCAATGTACTGCGCCATACACACCTCAACAAAATGGAATAGCTGAAAGAAAGAATACAACATTAGTAGAGATAGTCAACTCAATACTGATAAAAACAAAGTTACCACTAAGTCTATGGGGTGAGGCATTACTTGCAGCGTGTCATATATTAAATATAATTCCGTCTAAAAAATATAAAAAATCTTCATATGAAACATGGAGAGGTAGAAAACCTAACCTAAGATATCTAAAAGCGTGGGGGTGTCTTGCATATTGCAGAACCCCTGATCCAAAAAGAATTAAGTTATGACCAAGAGCTATTAAGTGCGCGTTCGTAAGGTATACACAAAATAGTAAAGCTTATAGACTTCTAAACATAGAGTCTAATACAATAATAGAATCAAGAGACGTTTAGTTCTTTGAGAACTCACTATCCTTGGAGTCAAATGATAATGAAGTCCAAACTCCTGATAAAGAACTAGATAGCACAGAACCACAGATAGTAAAAACTCCTGTTGAACCTTGTAGGAGTTAAAGGACAAGAATAGAAAAGAGTCTAAAAGATAACTATATAGACTCACAACACATCATTTTCTATCAGAATGAGATAGAAAAAATGTTATAAAAACAATACCTATACTGATGACTATAAAAGATGATCCTAAAACATATAAAGAGATTGTATCTTTTAGAGACTCAGCTTTCTGGAAAGAAGCCATAAATGATGAAATGGAATCCATATTATTAAATCAAACATGAGAACTAGTAAACTTACCTCCAGGTTCTAAACCCATAGATTGTAAGTGGGTATTTAGGAATAAATATCACACTGATGGGACTATCCAAACCTTTAAAGCTCGACTAGTAGCTAAGGGTTTTATACAAAAAGAATGGATAGATTACTTTGACACATACTCTCCTGTAGCTAAGATAACATCCATTAGGATATTATTTGCGCTAGCTTCCATACACATCTTCACATCCATCAAATGGATGTAAAGACCGCATTCCTTAATGGTGACCTAAATAAGGAGGTATACATGGAACAACCTGAAAGTTTCGTTCTACTAGGAAATGAAAACAAAGTATGTAGATTAGTCAATTCTTTGTATGGATTAAAACAAACACTAAAATAATGGCATGAGAAGTTTGATTCCAAAATACTATCTCATGGTTTCTTGCATAATGTAGCTGACAAATGCATATATTCTAAAGTATATGGTAGTTGTATCGTTATTATTTGTCTGTATGTTAATCATATATTAATAATAAGTAATAAAATAGAAGGTGTGACTGAAACAAAGATGTTTTTATCTTCCGTATTCAAAATGAAGGATCTTGGACAAGTTGATACCATCTTAGGTATCAAAGTTAAAAAACATTGTGGGGGTTATGCTTTATGTCAATCTCATTATATTGAGAAGATGCTAAACAAGTTTAACCATCTAAATATAAAGGAAGTAAAAACCTCATTTAATCCAAGTATGAAGCTAAAAGAAAATACCAGAAGAATAGTTGCACAATTAAAATATGCGAGTGCTATAGGGAGCCTTATGTATGCTATGCAATGCACTAGACCTGATATCACATATGATGTAAGTAAACTCAGTAGGTTTACTAGTAACCCCAATACTAAACACTGAAATGCAATCAATAGAGTCTTTAGTTACTTAAAAACAACCAAACACTTAGGACTATTTTATTCAGAATTTCTTGTCGTATTGGAAGGATATACTGATGTGAACTGGATATCGAGTGCAGGGGACAACAAGTCTACTACAGGGTGTGTATTCACCCTAGGAGGTGCAGCTGTATCTTGCGGATCCAAGAAACAAACTTGCATAATGCACTCGACTATAAAGTCTAAATTTATAGCCTTGGCTGCAACAGGCAAAGAAGCTGAGTAATTAAGGGATCTTCTATTATAAATCTCTTTCTGTGTAAAGCCTATATCGGCTGTGTCACTACATTATGATAGTGAAGCCACATTAGCTAAAGCATATAGCGGCACATATAATGGTAAGTCTAGAGATATCAGTATTCGACATAATTATGTTAGACAATTAATTCGAGATGGAATCATTGCTATTTTTTATGTGAAATCAAGCAATAACCTGGCAAATCCTTTCACTAAACCTCTACCGAGAGAGGTAGTAAAGGTTACATTTAGAAGGATGGGGTTAAAACTCTTCAACCAAAGTTCCACCAGTGATGGTAACCCAACCTAAAATCAGAAAATCTCTAATTTTGGGTTTAATGGGTAAGATCAAGTCACCGATATGTGGAAAGTTTCAGTACTAAATTATAAGCCTCATCCATAATAAATAAGTGTTGAGCGTTACGAGAGAGAGTTGAGTCTTAGAACTCTTAATGAATTTCAGTCTAAAGGACAAGTGTCTTATAGTAATGAAGACACTGGAAGGATTTCACCTATATGAATGTAGAGATGGTGCCGTCTCTCATGAGAGTTAAGAGTTTTCTCTCGGAATCGTTTATGAATTAGGATAAGCACATGTCCATTAATTGTGCTGAGCAAGATTGTAGGAACTCTAACAAACACATAGCAAATATGTGTGTGGTTTCTTCGCCTCTGTTATCTAGGAATAACCGGTTCAACGCTACAGCTACCAGTCATTTCGATAGAGTTTTAAGATACTTACACTAAGGGAAGATTAAAATCGAAAAATATCTTTTTTTATGCATATAAGTTAATTATTCTAGTATAAATGTTTTATCGAGAAAATATATTTTTTAAAAATCAAGTGGCGGATTGTTGCAAAAAATATTGATTTTATAAATATATATTTTAAAATAAAATTAATATAATATATAAAAAGTGTTTGAAAAACACCTTTTTGTGGGTTTTGGGAATATTCCCACATTGGAAAAAGGAGAGAAGAAAAAGTGGTTTATATGAAAATGGTGGAGTATTATAATACTTACCCACATGATCCAAAGGAGAATGGAACTTGCGTGCCGTGTGCACACGCTCGAGCTTGGGCTCGGGCTCGGTCTTGGTCTCGGTCTCGGTCTAGGTCACGGTCACAGGCTCGGTGTGAGGGCATGTGCATGTGAGGCAGTGTGGTTGTAAAGGCGCTAGTGCGCACCTCCTTCACAACCTTGAGCGAACTAGAGTGAGACGTGTGCGAGTCGCGGTGCGACTAAGTGGCTAAGGAGGATGGATGGCTGGATGAAAACTAGAGGACTGAATGAGAGTCCCTCTGAATATATAGAAAGCTGAAAAAAGAGTTGTTCCAGCAGATCTGCAACAGTTGTGCAATTAGTGCAGGGTCCAGCTGTAACTGCTCCACGGCTAGCCTAACAGCTAGAAAACGGCTAGCTACTGTCTTACAACAGTCAGCATGCAGCAGCTTAATGGCCTATGCGCAACAGTCAGAAAACGGCCATAAAACGACTAGTTTTCTCTAGCAGCTAGAAAACAGTTATGGGATTTATTTCCCTGGATCATAACCCCCAACCACTACAGCCTATATAAACAATGTCTAGGTGGGTTTCCAAACCATCTCACCACACTCCAGCAATACCAATACGAATCAAAGCATCTCCTCTCCTACAGACCAAAATATCAGCAATATAGCAAGGATTAATCAGAACCATTGCTTAAAGAAAAGACCAATGGTGTGGTCTAGAATGGTTCAACTGAACCAGTGGCTGAAGAACTGACCAGTGCAGTGGTCTAAATCACTAATTCTCTTCTCTTCTCTTTTCTCTTTTGAGATTTTTCTTTTATTGTAATTCTGTCAGATAGTGTGTACAAGAGTTCCATTTGGTGGGCCTTCGTGTTTGCTGAATGCAGACCCACACCAGGCTCGTCGTATCTTAGAAGTAGTTTGCCTGTAACCTATCAGCATACTCAATTCACTTGAGTAGGGGCAAATAACGCTTTAAGGACAGCGTTTTAGACGTGCTTCAGCCTGTCCTTAGTTCAGACCATCTTTGATTTTTCGGTTTCCATATTTTACATAAATATTTTATTATGTATAATTTCCAACAGAACTTTATAGATCAGATCAAGATGCAAAATACATCGCGGGTTTCCCAATGTCTTTACACTTGCACGAAGCTCTCAATTTCGCCAAGGCCACAGCATTATTTTTTGGGTCTCTCCTAGACACAAGCTCTGCATGTAAAATCTAGGACTAAGTGTGACTCCTAATTGCAATTGCAGGAACCGATCCAAACGCCACTACACACTGTAGTGCATCTCCTGAAATTACAAAATGATGTGCTCCTCACATCTTCTGTGAAGACAACCTGCAGCTGATGCTTTGGCCAAATATGATATTTCCCCTTTTGGCATGCATGGAAAGTATAGATTATCTAGCTATGTGACCTTCTGCTTAGCATTAAAAATAATAATAATAAGAAGAAGAAGAAGAAGAATAATTCCAAGATTAGAAGTGCAATGAATTCAAAATAAGAAATCAGTTTTATCATCAACCGACATTCCTACAACTATAGCAAGCTACAAAATTTGGCTTGCCTGCAGCCAAGGATAGAATGACAGGAGTTGTACACGAGCCGAGTCAAGATTGGCCCAGCTCGAACGCAGCTTGGCTTGGTGCTCAAGCTTGACTGGACAGCTTGGCTTGGCTCAGACCAGCTCGAGCCAAGTTCAAGTTCAAGCCTACGAGTTGAGTTCGAGTTTAGATTTTAAGATTTTTAATGTATATAATATATAATATAGATATTTTTTATATAATTTATTTAAACATAAATATTTACAAATATTTATATTAAGTGAACCCTATCCGAGTCAAATTGATTGGAACCGAATCAAGTTCGAGTCAAGTTCCGATTCGAGTCGAGTCAAGCTTGGTCTAGCTCGGACTTGGCTTGAAATTTTTTTGAGCTCAAAAAATCAGCTCAACTCGACTTAAACTCAGTTTCGAGCCGAGTGGAATCGAGCTTTTCTGATTCAAGTCGAGCGAGTTAACCGAGCTAACTCGGTTCATGTACAGCTCTAATAATAACCAAACGGCCACACAAGGATTACGTTGCTGGAACATTTTCACTTCTCTACTTATTGATGAATAAAGGTAATGATAGTAGTTCTCTAACCTTGCATTTGATTGCTTATGATTTTGCATCAAGTATGATACAGCATGCTGTCAATGCAAACACTGTAAAAATGAGGCACATGAAATCTCCAACACTTAAAACTGCGACCCACAAGCTCTGACTGCCTCTAACATAATTTAGTGCCAACTCAGATTGATGTAGTGGGTACAGGTAGCTGCTTGTATTGTACATCCTCACAACAATATCAGAGAGAGCAAAGGTACAGCTAATCTAGTTCCCCTGGATTTTTAAAAAAATAAACCAACAACAACAACCAAACAAAAAACAAAGGCTCCGAAAAGAATCTGCAATGAAAAATCAGCACCTGAACAATGCACCAAAACCACACAGGACATGATTCAGATGAAGTAAAACCATGACTAGCATTCAGCCATTTAACATCCACATATACGGTGTGAGAAACGCAGTAGATGTTTGCAACAGAGGATGTTTTTTTCTTGATTGCAGCACTCAGAAAGAGTTCAGATGTTCTGCATTCATGGTCAGAGCAAGCGATCTGGGATTTCTTCTTTCAGCTGTTCAGAATTCAGTGGTTAGCAGGAAGATTGATCTTTTGATGCCATTACAGGCTGGACTGCTGGTCCAATTTCAGAAAGGGTAAGCTTTGTCTGGAAACTGATCCCAAATGCTGTGTTATGGGGTATTTGGAGAGAGAAATTCTACAATCTTTGAAGGCAGTCTCCTCTTATACCTCCCTCAGTTGGAAAATGCTTCATTGGTTTTTTAATGGATTTTAGGGCTGCCCGACTTTATTGGGTTCTTGGTTTCTTCAATTCAGAGAGGCTGGGAAGCTCTTGCCTTCGGGTGATTTCCTGGTGGGGTAGCCAGATGGGGTTGCCTGGCTTGTATTTGGCTGTCTTTTGGCTTTTTGTGTGGCACTTGATGTAGCTGCCTGTGCAAGGCAAGGTGATGAGATGGTCACCTCTAGCTTTCGTGGTTGGAGTCATCATTTTCTTTCCCCCTCTTTTGTTCACAAATGAAACAATCATCAACAGGGGGGCGGGGCGCACCACATATGACAACAGAATCAGGTGTCAAAGCTTAAGAGGCTTCTACAAAATCCTATGAATGAATATTATAATACAAACTGAATACAACCTATCCACCATGGCTCTTCGTTGTTCTTGCGTGTTTGTCTGTGAGAAATAGCTTCTTCTTCTTCTTCTTTTAATAAATGGGTCATTTTATTATTTAAAAACAGAAAACATGAAGTACAACAAGGGTGCATCCCTAATACATCACACAACGCATCTCATTGCTTGATTGCATTTCCTGAAGTCGCAGGGATAATCCCCACCTAGCAACTAAATTTGATAATGCTAGTTGCCTCTCTTCTGAAACCTCCCTTTAGCCAATCTATCCGCTCTCTCGTTGCATCGCATTGAATGTGCGAACACACCACCTGCGCAAAAGTCCCTCACCTCTTCCATCAGATCCTCAACCTCACATGGGCGCCCACTGACGGCCATGCAAGAGCAACCCTAGAATCAACTTTGATGACTCCCTTGTTCCGCAGGAAGTTTAGAAAGCAAATTGGCATAACAGAGAAATTGATAATGTCCCATGCAAGAATTAATCCCGCTAAGATGTACTGGTTCTGCCCCTACTAGATGTGAGAACCAGGCTTGAGTCTTGCTGATGCACTGGTTTCTGTCCTGCATGAACACACTGTAATCCAGACTACAGGGGAAAAAAAGAAAGAAAAGAAAAAAAGAACTACACTTGCGATGGTAGCTTAGCTGATTATTTAAAAGAAATTCATGTCTAAAAAAATAAATAAATAAATGAACAAGTTGGTTGCACATGTAAAAATTGGCTTTTTGAAGAGTCATAGCAATCAGTATTGATGGGTATTAACACATCAACAGTGTAGATATCATGAGATCAAAGAGAATCGGGAGCTGAAACCTCAACAGTTCATCATTATAGTTAGCTGACAGAGTTTCAACACCCGGTCAAGGGTTCGAGTATTCATAGGTGGTGAAAGCCCACTACGGCGTGAGTGTGTGGGCGTGTGTGTGCGTGTGTAAAAAATAAAAATAAATAAAATAAAATAAAATAAACCATGCACATGCTTTCCACAGTTAAAACTATAACAGTAGGATATTCAAGCAAAAAAGCAGTTCCAACCAGTGATATTGCAGGTTTCTTGACATGAAACCAACTACAGAGACTAAAAACAGTCCCATACCATACGTTTATAAACTTAAAAAATTAGGGAAAATGATAACAAACCCATGGATGCAAATGAAGAGGTTCGCTGGCAAAACGGGTGGTACAGATGCCAATCTGGCAGGTGTGGGTAGGGATGCTACTCAGGCATGTCGGGGGTTGGCGTGAGGGTAAACCCGAGCCCAAGCCAACCTCAAGAGGACAGGCTGAGGTCCAACCCATCCCAAGCTACCCAATCTGAGGCAACCCTAACATAATTTGGGTTGGGGAGGGTTGACACCAGCAACTAGTACTCTGACAAATAAAATCAAACATCTGGAAATCAATTAATGTGTCAGCCATCCAGGCCATTCATCAGCTAGCTAGTGCACAATATGAACATGCAATTAACCAAAAGTAATGTTGGTTTGCTAATTAGGCAAGTTAAACTTGCATGAAAAAAAATGGCCATTTAGAAAGAAAAGTTAATGTTCAAATTTCATCTGAAGATGGTGATGGTCAAAATCATCCGTTCAGCATAATTTTGTTACTGTGGGCAACATGGCATAAAGTCCTCAACATGGATGATTCCGATCATTTGACCACTCAGCATGCAGGCCCTAGTTAATTCCTATGATTATTCCAATCATTCTAAGAATGAATTTGGAAGATGAAGAAATGGAAGATTTCCATGCCCTCCAGTTCATGCGTTGCTCAGCAAGGTTCACCTATCACCATTGTTAGTAGACACTAGATCTTGGAAATGGGATCTTCCGGCAGGTTCATAGCTAGATAATCCCTTCGAAACTTATCAAGTGACAAGAAAGTACACTGCACCAAACTGTTAACCCCACGCGTGCACAAGAAGTGCAGCATTTATGGGGTTAGCAGTTCGACAAAAGTTAGTAGTCAAAAAACTGCAATGCCCTGGTATGCTCCTCCCGACCAGATGTATTATGTGCAAAGGAAGCGAAGAAAGAAGTCATCGTCTGTTCCTTCACTTTGGAGGAGCAGCTCTTCAGTTGGAGTCCAGTCCTCTTATTGGCAGGGGCAAGACTCGTTGGTGCATGGTGCCTTTTGCTATCTGCTGGGAGATTTGGAAAATAAATGAACTCCAGAATATTCAAAGATATTCAGATCCCCACTACTGCTAGGGTTGCCAACAGGCCAGGTTCGGGACAGAATGAGGTCTGTCCAAGCCCATCCTGCAAAGTAAAACCCAGGCCCAAATCCAGCCAAGGCCCTTGATGGGCCAAGACAAACAGGCGAACCTGGCCCACGATGATTGTGCATGGGCCAGGCCCAGACCCCAGTCCAGCTCAAGCCTAAGGCTGGCCACCCTCTTTCGTGCATGATCTAGGATGTTCATTTGGCGTACCCAATCATGCATGGTATTGACAAATTGCCATTGAAACCTAAAATGGGTTGAGCCAGGCCAAGCTGATGGCTCTTAAATGCAGTCTACGCCCAGCCTGATTAGTAAATGGGCTTACATTTTAGGCTCCAGTCTGGCCCTCAGGCCTGGTATTTCAAAACCAGCCTGGCCCGAAGTAGGCCAAGCCTGCTCAGCCCATTGACTGTCCTAACTGCTGCCCTGCTGGATAAAATGGAAAGGGCGATTTCCGATTGGGCCACATTATCTCTTAAGTTTGCAGGGTTGTCGACTTCACAGATTGGGTGAGATTGGTTAGCTTTGTGGTTTAATGAATCGACTTGGTTAAACACTTCGTTTAACTCGGTTATCTTGCCCCTTCAATTTTCTGTTGATTTTCTTTGTTTAATCCATAACATGGACAGTTCCAATCATGATCCTTATTTTCCATGCAGGCCATGATTTTATTTCTATATCATGTATATAAGTCATAACTTATATCTATATGTAATGCATGTAAAGTTGGTTTGGATTGGGTGGAGTTGCACGAGGCCTCAACCCAAGCCCAACTAAACCTGGGGTTGAGTCAAGGATTTTCAGCCCCCAAGCCAACCTCTGACCCAAAGTTTTGAGTTGGGCCAGTCAGGTTCAGGTTGAACCCAACCCTAGGTTTGAGACGTCTAACAGGTGAGTGAGGTGGGTATTGCAGCGAAGATGACCATGCACACAATCCAAGTTGCAACCCTAGGCTGGCCCGCTGGATGACTAGACTGGACTGGCCTGGCCTGATTCTTCTGCCAGGTTCATTTCCACTGTGAGACCCACCTTATGAATTGCCCGGATGTCCACTGCAGTTGCCAGTTTGGCAATGTGCCGCATGCTAAGGTGTGTGTGGTGAAGGTGCAAGTGGGGCTAGCAAACCTTTACAAAGAATCATGGACAAAGAAAGCACCAGACTGTAAGAAGTTTCCCTCTCCACGATCAATGAATCATGAACTGTATTCAATCAATGCTGAAAGAGAACTGGAGTAATCATGTAAAGATTAATATACAAGTCTGGGATTACCTGTTTTCTAGCTGATCACCACGAGCTGTGATATTCAAACAGTGAAAGGTTGTAAAAAGCATGACAATGATCATCCTCAGAATCATATGTTGATTTCCATGTTATTGTATATCTCAATTGTGCACCAAGTTGGGTAAAATCCATTATGGTACATTTCTTTCATCCATCTCTCAGCATCCTTTCGTCTACCATGTTTGCAGAAACCATGTACAATAATGTCATAAGTCCATCGGTTAGGCTCATAACCTTTCTTCCGAATCCTATTAAATAACTCGCAGGCATAGTCCATTCTCCCCTCCATTGTTAGTGCTCTCACTATCATATTGTAAGTATAAATATCAACTGGAAAGAACTGTTCGACCACTTCTTCCAAGTTGTCAAGATGTTCCTTCATTCTGATACCACCAGAGAATGCACCCACAAGCTGCCCAAGCATCAAATTTCTCGACTGAGCCGCTGCCCCATCTATGTCTCCTGACTGAACCCAAGCTCTGTTAAGCTCTCGATTCTTCAAAGTGTGCAACAAAAGAACATTGCAAATGAAAGAAGAGACTTGACGACCAGTTTCCTCAAAGTCCTTAAGGACCTTCACAACCATATCATAATTCCCAGCTGTGCATAACACATGTACAAGCTCCTCATAGCAATGGAGGCTTGGGATTATTCCTTTTTCCCTCACCTCCTCCCACAGCATTAGTGCCAGCTCTGGTCTGCCTGCCTGGCAAAGACCCACGATCATAATATTGTAGAGCCTGTTGCTGGGCTCTTGTTTCTTGCACAAGTCGTTAAAGAAATTCAGAGCGTCGGCAATCCGTTTGCTTTTCAAATAGCTCTGCAGCATGAGAATGTTGGTTTCTATATTGGGTTGGATGCCTCTATTCACCATCCTCTCCAACACTTCCCTTGCCAGCTCAGGTTTCCTGCCGTGCCCAGCCCCGCCGATGAAGTAGTTGTAAATGCGACGATCATGTTTGTGGCATGACAACTGTATGTCAAGCAAGTTCAGAACCTGATCCAAATTACCCAATTCGCAAAGGCAACCAATAACAGCTCGATACAAGCTCCGGGTTGGAACATGACCGCTCTCTTGCATTTCAAGCAGAAGCCTCAAAGCCATATCTCCCCTTCTTAAATTGCTAAAGCCACGTATGAGATTAACATAAGTATACCTATTCAGGACACTACCTGTTTGATTAAATTTCACAGGCACCATATAGCCCTCCTCTGCCCTTCCGGCCTTGCACAGGGCAGATATATACTGGACACAAACAGCATTGCTTGGCTTGATATTCCTCTGCAGAGCAATGTCAACCAGCTTGTTCATCTTATCCAACTTCCCTTCCCTGCACAGCGCGTCTGCAAGAATATTGAACGTCCGTTTTCCAGGGAAGTACCCTTGCTTCAAAGAATCCTCTAACACATGGCAGGCCTCATCGGTGCTCCCATCCCCGACAAGTGCATTGATCAGACAGTTAAACGCCAAGCTATTTGGTGTAAGCCCAATCTCCAGCCTTGAAGTATACAATTCAATTGCCACATCAACCATCCCAGCTTTACAGAAGAAACATAGAGCCGCATTCATGGTCAGCTTATCTGGCGATATCCGCCCCTCCCTCATTTCAACAAACAGATCATACACTTCATCAAGCCTATTCTCGATCAATAGCCCACAAATCAGCATATTATAGCAGAAAACCTCAGGAACATAACCTTCCATCTTACTCTTACTATGAAAGAAATCCATTGCAGTATCGACCTGCCGGGCATGGATCAGCTCCTGTATCCAAACTCTGTAAGCGGGTCCCATCCGAACCTTACCAGACTTCCCGAATTCCTCAATCAGGCCACACGCTTTCTCAAATTTCTTCTGCTTACAGTGGGCTTCAACGAGCACGCTGAGGATGTGTTCATTGATAAAGTCATGGTTTGTCTCCAACTCACGCAGATACAATTCAGCCTCGTCAAGCCTGTTCTGCTTGCAGAGATTCTTCATTCGGATACAACACGTGACATCATTTTCGAGGCCCCTCATCGTAATCTGCCTCGAGACAACGTCAACGACATCGAAGCTTTTCTCCTCAACGAGTGCATTCAAAAGGACATGGTATGTGAAGATATCAAGGTCGAGGCCCTGGAAGCGCATTCTGCCGAACAGCTGGAGTGCAACCTCGAGCTTGCCAGCAACAGCATAGCCCATGACGAGCGTGTCGAAGAAGCGGACCCGAGAGCGCTGAGTCTGGTGAGCGAAGGCCCTGAGCCAGTCGAGCATGACGGACATGAGGCGAGCCTGGGAGAGAATCTTGAAGATGGCATGGTAGGTCGCCCGGGTGTGGCGGAACCCGGGCTGGCGACCCGCCCAGTCAAAGAATTTGAGGCAGGGGAGGACGTCGGACCGTCCGTGTCTGAGGACTCGGATGACGAACGGCTCTGAGAGGTAGAGGCCGAGGCGGGAGAGCGCGGGGCCCGCCGCAGAATCGTCGTGGGTGGTGAGGATCTTGAAGATGAGATCGAAGAGGGAATCGTCCTCGTCGCGGGATCGGAACCATTCCTTGAAGGAGGAGGCGATGTCTTTGGGATCGAGGTCGAGGTGATGGTTGTCGGGGGCGACGGACGGTGCGATGGATGGGAGGAAGGGCAGATGGAAGGAAGAGGAGAAGGTGGAGATGAGGAGTAGCCTGTGGCTGACGATAGGGGAGAGCAAACAGCGCACTGCGGCGTATTTTAGCATTAGCGGCTCTCTGTTTTAGGGGAGCCCTATTAGCATTTGGGTTGGAGGGCTGAGCGGAGGTTAAGTTTCAGGGTGTCGTTAAAAGGGGAGGAGGAGAGAGTGGCGGCATACCTTAGAGGGACTGCACATGCCCTATGTGAACCGTTGAATGAAGAGAAATCTGTGGGCCCCACCTTTTATCCAGCGGTTTTTATGAGGCAATGCAAACTTAACTTGCGAACTTAGACCTGCTCGTACGGTCATCTAATATGAGGACGAAAATACCCCTCCCTCCCTTTCGAAGGCGAGCGCTAACGCTCCTCCAACGGAGAGTTGTACGAACGGCTCAAAAGAGATCAAAGTTACATGGCCCCACAACTATGTATTTATTATATCCACAACGTTCATCCATATTTCGAGATCATTTCCGAGCATTATCAAAAAAAAAAAAAAAAAAATCATATCCAAAGATCAACTGGACCACACCACGGAGCAGCAGGAAAATTGATTTTCACTGTTAAAAATTTTGTAGGGCCCACCATAACATTTAGTTTCCATCCAATCTATTCATAAGGTCACAAAGGCCTGGATGAAGAGTAAAAAAAAAATTTCATAATGATCCAAAACTTATGTAACCCCTAAAAGGGTTTCAATGGTAGACGTTCAATTCCCCACTGCCTTTTACAGCGTAGTCCACTTGATACTTAGATTTGTCTTATTTTTTGTATCAAGCCTTAATATGATCTCGTCAAATAGATAGACGGTTTGGATATAACACAGACCTCATGATGGGACCCACAAAACCAACACAGAAGGGGAAAAAAAAAGGCTGATTTTTTATTTTTTTTTTCAAGGAGAACTTTTTACCCCCCTTACATTTTTCTCTAATATATAATTATGTAAATATGTATATATAAGTATATAAAAATATTTTTCTATTTTTTAACTCATTTCTTTATCTATTTATTCAACAGACATATCTCCTGAACTAGAATGATTTACTTAATGTACCACATATGATTTTAAGGTAAGAGAAGCTAATTTAGCCAACCAACCTACTTATTTTTCAAGATTCCATCGGGTTGATAGTCGAAAATCCATTTCATTCACTTCGTAGTCAATTTCAATCACTTTGTGGTCAAACTGAAAATTCAGCGGGACAATAGTGAAATTGAGCGGAGCAAACTAGAAATTGAGCAGGGCAAACATGAAATTCAATGGGGCAAACATTATATTCAGTGGGGCAAACTAGAATTTCAGCGGGGCAAACTAGAAATTGAGTGGGGCAAGTATGAAATTGAGGGGGCAAACATGAAATTTAGTGGGACAAACTATAAATTCAGCGGGGCAAACATGATTTCAGTGGGGCAAACTAGAAATTGAGCGGGGCAAATATGAAATTGAGTGGGGCAAACTAGAAATTGAGCAGGGCAAACATGAAATCGAGCGAGACAAACTAAAAATTCAGCGGGGCAAACCGAAAATTGAGCGGGGCAAACATGAAGGTTAAAGGTTATCAAAGAATTTAAATTTTTGATAAAAAAATGTAGACAATTTTTGGAGTTGTCGACATATCGAAAACTTTAGTTAACACGTCGACCCGATTGATCAAAGCATTTTGACCAGTTGACTCGATGGATAGATAAGTTACACAGTTTTGATTGTTTTTATACAATTTGTTTCTATTTCTAGTTTTGATTATATATACTGGTGTAATCGATATTAGGGTTACTGCTAGACATGCTTAAGGGTTTGAAAGGATTACACCCTGGACCATATCTCAAGTAGTAGACTAAGTGAAGATGCCTCGTTTCAACGTTGAAGTCTTGGTATCGATTCCCTAGTGGGGGTGGCTAATAGTGGAGTGTGCACTGACATTGGATTGTAGTAACAAGCTAACCCCCCAAAAAAAAAGAGGAGGGTTTGAAAGGATTTTTAAAAAAGAAAAAGATAGGATTTTTCTCATGGGTTTTCAAATCGATAATGCAGTGTAAATGAGCATACACTAAGGTTCTTTTAAAGAAAGATGATCTGTCATCGTTAAATATTGTTTGTAAACCCTATCTGATAATTGTATCGTAGGATGCTCATGTTCAGTGCGAGTACAAATATTAAGTTGGCATATGCATTTCAGTAAATTAAGATTTAACTGCTGATTCAAGTTTCAATTTTTGTTTATTAAGATATACTCATTATGCATGTATAAGGTGAAATGAATAGTTATGAATGGCTATGATTGAAACTAAGACATCTTTTGATAGAGATAATTAGACCACTTAAAAGTGTGCATGCCAGTTACACCTAGCATGAGATTTTCATGTTTTACACTAATGTTTTCAGTATTTATGTCGTTGGAAATGTTAACATTGTGATCACGCCTAGTCCCAATTTGATAAATGAGGTGATGATTACTGTGGTCTACTGTCGATAGTTCCAATCGACCAAATAATTCAAGATACTTTATGGGATCCATTAAAATATCTAATAGAATCTCGATCATTAATGAATTACCATATAATACATTGTACATTGAAGAATATCATGATTATCCCAAGTTAGAGGATGTTGGAATCATCGGCCATGTATGGCATGTTTTCACCTGGTAATGCAATAATTGGTTTAAATTAATCACATTATGTATATACGATTTTATAAGCATGAAGTACTATAGACAACTCAAGATAGAATTGTATTGAAGAATGACTTCTCTCCTTGTACATGAGAGATTGGGAAGACGTAAGTGAAAGAGTTCTACAATGGGTGAACTCTCTTCCATAGCCACTCCCTTATATAAAATGCATTTGATCCCTAACACAGACCTCATGTTTGCCCCACTAAATTTCTAGTTTGTCCCGCTTAATTTCTAGTTTGCCCCGCTCATTTTTATGTTTGCCCCACTCAATTTCTAGTTTGCCTCACTCAATTTCATGTTTGCCCCACTCAATTTCCAGTTTGCCCCGTTGAATTTCATGTTTGCCCCGCTGAATTTCTAGTTTGCTCCGCTCAATTTTATGTTTGTCTCACTCAATTTCATGTTTTCCCCGCTCAATTTTTAGTTTTTCTCGCTAAATTTCTAGTTTGCCCTGCTCAATTTCATATTTGCCCTGCTGAAATTCATGTTTGCCCCGCTCAATTTCTAGTTTTTCTCGCTAAATTTCTAGTTTGCCTTGCTCAATTTCATATTTGCCCTGCTGAAATTCATGTTTGCCCCGCTCAATTTCTAGTTTGCCTCGCTCAATTTCATGTTTCCCCTGCTAAATTTCTAGTTTACCTTGCTCAATTTCATGTTTGCCCCACTCAATTTCATGTTTGCCCCGCTCAATTTCTAGTTTGCCCCACTTAATTTCTAGTTTGCCCTGCTCAATTTCATTTTTGCCCCGCTGAATTTCTAGTTTGACCGCGAAGTGATTGAAATTGACTACGAAGTGAATAAAATGGATTTTCAACCATCGACCTGATGGAATCTTGGAAAATAACTAGGCTTGGTTAGCTAACTTAGCTTCTCCTACCCCAAAATCATATGTGGTACGTTAAGTACATTCTAGTTCAGGAGATATGCTTGTTGAATAAATAGACAAAGAAATGAATTAAAAGATGAAAAAATATTTTTATATACTTATATATACATATTTACATAATTATGTATTAGAGAAAAATGTAAGGGGCAAAAAGTTCTCCTTAAAAAAAAAAAAAAAAACTGCCAGACTACTGCAACACTGCCATCGTCTGTGTTTTTTTTTTTTTCCTTTTGTATTACTTTTGTAGGTCCCATCATGAGATATGTGTTATATCCAAACCGTCCATCTATTTGGCGAGCTCATATTAAAGCTTGAGACGAAAAATAAGATAGATATAACTATCAAGTGGACCACTGTCAAAGGCAGTGGGGAATTGAACGTCTACCATTAAAACCCTTTTAGGGGTTACAGAAGTTTCGGATCATCATGAAATTTGTTTTTCCTCTTCATCCAGGTCTTTGTGACCCTATGAATGAACTTAGGTGGGGAGGATTTCTCACAATCATCATAGTGGGCCCCCAAAAAGTTTTTAATGGTCGACGCTCATTCAACACTGTTTCCTGTAATGTGGTACACTTGAGATTTGGATATACGTCATTTTTGGTCTCATACCATAAAATGATGTGGAAAAATATATGGACGGCATGGATGAAAAGCATACATCATGATGGGGCCCATAGACCACCGACCATCCGTCATTGGCTCGTGACAGGCGGAGTACCTAGTCCGTTTCCATGAAAGGAGGGGTATTTTCATCCTCAAATTCATTGTCCGTATGGGAAGGTCTAAGTTCTCTAGTTAAGTTTGTATTGCTTCAAAAAAATCACTGGATAAAAGGTGGGGTCCACGGTCGCAAATTTCTCTTGAATGAAAGAAGGGCGCTACCAGATTAGATGCGGCTCCGGTCTACCCAAGACGCACGTGGGCCCACCTTGATGTAAGAATGCTATATCCACGCCGTCCATCGATTTTGCCAGTACATTTTAGCGTATGGGCCCAAAGATGAAGTAGATCTAATTCTCAAATGGATCATTCGATACGAAACAACTGTGATTGACCATTAATGGGCCATGAAAGTTTTGGATCAAGCTAATCGACTATAGCAAACAGGTTGGATGGGAAATAAACACTACTGAAACATTACAGTAGGCCCTGGGAAGTTTTTAATGTAAGGCCTTCAATCCCCACTTTTTCCTATTGTATGGTCTACTTGAGATTTGTTTCTTCTTCATTTTCGGGTGGGCCCTACGGTAAGAACCGAACCATCTTGGGTGGGATGCGGATTAACTACTGACAGGTTGAGTAGAGACTGGCTAATGAAGTGACGTTACTGAGTTATAGGGGTCCCACTGTCACGCCCTAAAATTCGGGTACCCGAATAGGGTGTCCAGGACCCGAATTCCAGACACGTGACCTATAAAAAAAAATATAAATATAAATATAAAGTATGATAGTTATATATGTATTTCATTTTCTCCCATCATAGCCCACAATTTTAAAATCCAAACACATGCTAAGATAACTAATTAAATAATCTGTTACTACATCGATGCATAATTATTTAACTTAACTTGAAGTAAGAAAATCAAGTCAAATATTACTACATTCAGAGTTCTAAAATAAAATAAAATAGATTTTATGTAGAATGACATGCCACGTGCATCCAACCATATTCAATACTCCACTACTAATAGTAGTATCCTACATCTTCAAAATATTCATAACCTGAAATGGTTAAAACATAATGAGTTGACAACTCAATAGGATCACATCAATCTCGAGTTGAAAGCCTCACAAATATTACCAAATTTAACCTCGACATATTAATCAAAATAAGGCGAGCATTGGATTTAAAATCATAATTAATAATTTGACATACATGAATATAAAACGAATAAATTGTTTAACATAGCTTTTCTAAAAATACTATGATTTGGAGTGGGCAAAACACTCATGTATGCTAATCCTTTTAGGGGATGACCCACGGCAAAGCACCGGTGTTGATCCTTTCAGGTTATGACCATCGGCAGAGCACCGGTATAACCTTTTAGGGACAAAAGCCCAGGGCAGTGCACCCGTGTGTACTGGTCCTTCACCCATGCAGATCCTTTTGGGAATGACCCTGGGCAGAGCACCTGTGTCGTGCTGATCATTTCGGGAATGACCCCGGGTAGAACACCCGTAAGAATCATTGCATAAAAAAATAGCTCACAAAAAATGCATCTAACTTACAAGGAAATATGATAGATATAGTGACTATGTTCAAAGAATGAATATTCATTATCACCACTAGATAATATTAAATGGAAAAAAATAATATCTATATTAGTTCTGTCAAATAAAGAATATCTCAATGTCCAGATTATATAAGGTAATTACTTATGAATTTTTCAATAGAGAATGATCACCCACCTATTATAAAAAAAAATAGTATGATGGGATAAAAATAATCTGAAGTGATGCTGATTTCTACGTGTACTAACTTGGATTGACCAACTCTAAACTCGACCCGAATTGGGAAGTAGAACTTCATATAAATGCATCCATCTCCATAAAAATCAAATGTTTTAGAAGGATCTTCAGGTTAGCCCGTACTCAGCGAGCTGAGTTACACTCGGTAGATTCAGTTAACTTGGTGGAACGACTCGATATACGCTACCTCCACTCAGGATCTCTCTCTCTCTAGAATAGTTGCAAGGGATGCTGGAAAAACTGACAACGCATCATTGAGGATTGAGTCAGTGAGTCATGAACTCGATGTTGAACCTTCACGGATACTCTCCCTTCTCTAAATCTCTTTTTTTCTTCTCATAATATTTCTTTTATGATTTTCTCTATAATTTTTTATAGATAGCATGAAAAATAGGATATAAAAATAATGTCAAGTGAGTTGGTGGTTTAGATTGAGGAGTGGGTCCCACTATGATGATGGCATGTATGATGGATGGGTTCACATCTGCAACCATACCGTGGAGAAGTGGGAAAGAGAGAGAGTCGTGGAGGATAACTCGTTTTCATGGGGTGACGCACATCACTTTGTGATTTGATTTTTATTTTTTTTGTTTAAGAGAATGGGCCCCACAGTAATCTCGTGATAAATCCACACCGTTCATTAGTTTTGCCAATCAAAGTTATGTCATGTGCCTAAACATGAGGGCCATCCACAGCTCATGTGGGTCACACCATAGGCAACAGTGGAACCCACTATTTTTTTTTTTATTTTTTTTTAAACGGAGTATTACACCCACCACCATGTTTGTGTTGTATCCACACCATCCATCCATTTGGAGAGATCATTTTAGGGCACGAACCAAAGAATGGGGCAGATCCAAATCTGCAGTGGACCCAGCTATAGAAAACAGTGGAGAGAGTGATGTCCACTGTTGAAACCTGCGTAATGTACACCATGATGTTTATTTGAGATTCAACCAGTTCATAAGTTAAAAAAGACATTCAAAAAGGGAAAACACAAATTTCAACGTGATCAAAAACTTTTGTGGCATTAGAAGGTTTTAACAGTGGGCGGTACTTCCTCGACTGTTTTCTGTGGTGGGGTACATATGAGCTTTGGATCTTACTCATTATTTGGCTCACGTCCTAAGATGATCCCTCAACTCGGTTACGTTACTTCAGTAGTGAGTCTGACTCCTCAACCTGTAAGTAGCTAATCCGCGTCTTCTTGGGTGAGGCCCAGGCCGCACCTAATCCGTTCCCTTCCTGGCCAAGTTGGACATGGGCCACCTGGGGAAGCCAGATTGGACACGATGGACGGTTCACAGCACAAAGATGCATCAATGGGATAGTCTTGACCGTCTAACTAATCAGCTCTGGCTCGTTTAAGTGAGCTCCATCTAAAATCATTCCTCTACAAGGATATATCTCAACTAGCTCCACCATCGAGCTGGATGCCATGAATGTGTAGAGACGCAGATTGGGTACTACCCTGCCCGTATCTAGCTAGGAATGGACAGACCTTTGAGAGGCCACCGTGATGTGTGGATTTTATCCACACCGTTTATCTATTTTGCCATATCATTTTAGAAAATTGAGGCAGATCCAATTCTCAAGTGGACCACACCACAGAGAGAGCAGTGTGACACCCACTGTTGAAACCTTCTTAGGGCTTACTGTGATGGTTAATTGCCATCCAACCTGTTCATAATGTTACATAGACCATTTGATCAGTGTCATTAAAAATGGACAGTTAAGATGGTTTACACAAAACACTAATTCGATCCATCTATTCGTTATGGATTGTTTATGTTTCTAAAGAATTACTTGTTTTTATGGATTCATCACCCAATCAGTGTGATTTTTGCATGGCGGCAGATGGAACATTTTCTCAACTTAATGTACAGCTCAGATTGATCGATTGGACAATTTAATTGAAATGCCTTTTGCTGGAATGCGTTGATGCTGGGCCTGCCAAAATACGGTCCCAAATCTCCCATAATACGGTCCTCCCTGATATTTCGATTTCTTCATTTTTGGGCTGATGCCGTAAAATGATATGCCAAAACCGATGGATGGCGTGGATACCGAATACATACATCAAGGTGGCCGTAAGGGCCGCACCTAATCCTCTCCCGAACACCATTCGCGTTCTGATGCATCAGGTCCCGAAATCACTGGGCCGGTTTAATATTGTTTCGGCTACAAAATCTTCATGGCGAGTCATTTGATATTCCTGCAGGGTATGATGGTTGATACGCGGTTACTCACAAACTGTAAAAGAAGACAACAGCCATGATGCTGAGAGCCAGAGGACCGTCTTACGAACAATGGGGATCCATCACACGTGCCAACTTGGCACGTACGAGAGGGCGATTTCAAGGGGTGCGACCTAGCTGGAGAGGGCCGGTCATGTCAGGGGCTCTGTGGGGCCCAAATTGATCTATATTATTTTATCCACGCCGTCCATCTATTTTGAAAGATCATTTTATGGCATCAGCCCGAAAAATAGGTAGATCGAAAGGTCAAGTTGACAACATAAATGAAGCAGTATCGATTTAAAGCCTACCGTTGAAAACTTCTTGGGCCACAGAAGTTTTGGATGAAGGTAATATTATGATTTCTCTTCGTACAGATCTATGTGACCTTATGAACAGGTTGGATGGAAGATAAACATCACGGTGGGCCTTCGAAGTTTTCAATGGTAAGATTTCAATCCCCACTGCTGCGTGTGGTGTGATCCACTTGAGCCATCGATCTGCCTCTTTTTTATAACATACCCTAGATTGATCTGTCAAAATAGATGGACGGCGTGGATAAAACATATAGATCACGGTGCCCCCCGGAACCCCTGACACGACCGCTCGTCTCTAGGTCCTGGTTGGGGGCAGTGCCTAATACGCGGAGAGCGGATTGCCTGTGACCCCGGGCAAGCTGTGGGGCCAACATCTATGTTCGTGATTAATCCACTCCGTCCATCTGTTTTAAAAGACTAGAATGGGTTGGTATCCTAAAAATCAGACTGAAACAAAACTCAGGTGGGCCATACCACACGAAATAACGGAAACATAACCGTCCACCATTGAAACCTTCCTGGATCTGATAATGACGTTTATATGCCATCCAAACCGTTCATTGGGTTATTACCACTCAGATAAACTTTAATCAAAATTATCATCCTGATACAAGACTTCTGTCATCCCAAACGTTCAATGCCTATTTTTTCGTATGGTATGGCCCACCTGAGTTTTGTATCCGCCTGATTTTTATATTTCATTATATTTTAAAACAGATGGACGGAGTGGATTTGGCATGAACATCTACGTGGACTCCACATATCCCCGGGCAGGGGCACACCTAATTCGCTCCCGTTTTTAAGTGCGTCGCTTTACTCGCTTGAGAGAGAGAGAGAAAAAAAAAAACCGCCAACACCAGCACACTCTCAAACTTCGTAACTGCCATCTCTACCTCTCTCTCAGAAATACTGAAATAGCATCTTCTTCTTCTTTTTTCCCCTAGGGTTTGAATCTTCGTGAAGACTACTGCAATCTCTTCAAATCTCACATCTCTCCCATTTTCTCTACGAATTTGGAGAATGACGCGGCCAAGAAGGCAAACGCTCCTGATTTTCTTCTTTGTCCTCTGCTACCTCGCTCCCAAATCTGCTGTATCCGTTGAGATCCTTTCGAAATCAAAGATCGAGAAATGCCAGAAGCTTTCGGGTTCCGACAGATTGGATTGTAGTAAGAAGATCGTTGTAAACATGGCAGTTCCGAGCGAATCGGTGAGTGTACATTCAGCCACTGGAAATATTTAAATTGCAGTTGAAATGATTTATAATTACACTATTCATCATTATCGTGAGTCTCCGGGGATAAAACGAAATGCCTGACCTGATCAGTGTTTTAGGATGCAATAGGTTCTGTATGCAGGGTTCACTTTTCAGTGATCCAAACCGTTCATTTGTTGATTTTTCACTATTTTCCTTTCGTTTTAGGTGAAATATCTGTTCATCGTGTAATGCTGCTCACCATGTTCTCTGATGAGAACAGTACCTCTGGAACTACAGTTGTCGATCTAGACTGTTTGTGTGATGGGACCCACTGTGAATGGACCATTGCTAAAAAATCTAACCAGTTGGACATTCTCAATTGTGCAAACGCTATGGGTACATGATGCAAGAAAATTGAATATAGAGAATATATATATTTGGATACATACCTTTTACCTGAATATCAATCTATTAAATTTCTTCATGGACGCAACAGAATGATAAAAATATGGGTCTTGGATTAATATCCAACAACCAACAACTTACTAGCCACTATGCCAATAATTGCAATTAGAGGTGGGCATCGAGTTGAGTCAGACCGGATTAGGTCCAACTCGACTCGATCTGGTTTTTGCAAGTACCTAACCCAAACTCAAGCCGATTTGGGACGGAGTCCAGCAAGGCTAACTCGATCCGAACCGATTCCTTGTTGGCCTGACCCGAACTGAGTCCGACTCGGTCAGGGAAACCGAGTCGGATCGAGTTGAGTCTGTTCGGTCAATTCGGACTGGGTTGAGTCAAGCTGAGCCGGAGACTTTGGTGCTAGGAAGGAAACAGAAGGGAAATCAGGAGAGGAAGAGGGAGAAAAAGGAGGAGAGTAAGAAGGAGAGGAGAGAAAAAGGGAGAAAGGAGGGAAGGAGAGGAAGTCGGCTCGGGCTGCAGTGCCGCGTAGGTTCATCTGTAGGCTCATGTAGGGTTAGGGTTCGGGTAGAAGAAGGGTAAAGGTAAAAAAATTTCAAAAAAAAAAAAGAAAGTAAAATCTGACTTTATACTACCCGATTCCGGTCTGGATCGGATCGGATCGGATCGACCGGATCCGACCAGATCGAATCAGATCGAGTTACTACATGACTCAAACTCGACTCGGCTTGGCGTCGGATCCGAGTGGGTCGACTCGATCCGACACGACCTTGGCTTTCGGTTCGGGTCGGATCGGATCCGACCGGTTCGGTCGAGTCGGATCCTGCCCACCTCTAATTGCAATCAACCCCACTCTTCTTCTACCGCAAGCAACACATGCCAATGCCCAAGAAAAATGTATCTCCCTTTTTTTAATTCCATCGTCATTCCTTAGAAAAGAGTCTTTAGATGTGTGTGTAAAATCTTTCTTAAAAGCAAAAGAAAACCTTAATATAATCTTAGTTATTACTTCTAATTCTAACTATCTATTTTACTAAAATATTAAAAATGACTAAAATACCCTTGAATCCCATCACAACCATAGTCTCAATGTAAATTGACCATAACTCAAACAATAATGGAATCACAAGATCTTGGGCTTGTTAGAAAGATAACTCAAATTACTTTCAAATGGACCAATGTCATACATCATTTGATACTCAAAAAGTAGCCCACCAAATATGTTGATGAAATAATAAAGGAAAACTAGTACAACCAAATTTTAACAACTAAGTAGATTACTACTAATGTGGTCCATAGCACAAATTAGGCCACCAGTCTTTCATCAAATCAGTCTGGACCATCAAAGTTGTTCAATCTTCAATCTAGGCGGTTAGATTGTCTATATCTTCTTTAATCATGACCCTTGGATGGGTCCTATCTTTGATCGGCCAGCTTATGTGGCTTGAATGTATCATTCCCCCTGGCTTCGAAAAAACTTGTCCTTGAGTTAAAGTAGGCAGACTTAATTGCAATTACCCAGCTTATAACGTGTCTTCTTCAACTTCAGTGATAGTTGATGGTGAAGGCCTTTGAACTGAATCAGAATGTTGTTCATGTAGTAGTGTCATATACTACACCATTCCTTCATTTGCTTGTTTGATGTCCTCCATGTCTTGGGCGTCGACTTCCACTTTTTCTGCAAGAGTGGATTTGTAGACCTGGTTGGAATGTCAATCACGGTTTCATTTGTTGTTTGGCTTCTGGTCGTCTCAGTAACATCTTTGTCACTGCTTGCCTTTGACCTGTGTCCTTCAATCATCATTGAGGAAGGACTAAAGCATCCATCGCAACTTTGATATGCACCCTAGAATTTGCTAATACAATCATTGAGCAATTCATCCTTTTGGTCACCTAGGTGCTTGAGTCTTCTACCGTTTTATCCTTTGATTCCAATCCATTGGCTCTTTATTTGTTAGCTCTTTTATTTCAGTTTATCCTTCATCTGATTCTGTTGTTCATCCATCAGTAAGGCTATTCGTGGATTCATTGATCAATTCAATGGTTGATTCCTCATGAGAATAACCTTGGATCGGGACATCACGAGCAAACTCTTCCTTTGAATTGCACCGCTTCCTTAGATTTCATTCACTTGGTTCACTTCCTTTTGTTCTAGCTCTAGTTCTTTCTTTCCTCTCCTAAAGATGTGGAAGATGACTAGAGCTCTTTAGACATCGGGTTTATCATGAATTTTGTTCCATCCCTAACAAATTTATATGTATTTCTTTTCTCATCATGGATGGCCTTTTGATGTCTTAGCCATGGTTTTCCAAGTATTAGGTGACAATGGTCCTTGGGAGTAACTCTGCACCATTCATCTTTAGAATACTTCTCTTGGAAGGAATAGGTTAAAAAATATCGTCAAAGAGTGTGTTCTTCATACTTGGGAAAATATCCCAACCACAACAATTTCTGGTTGCTCTCTCCGCTACAAAGCTTTCATGACTATTCCCATCGATTATCATCTGAACAACGTTTCCATCCACTGCTACTTTCGTTTTAAATACTTCATTGAGCAGGGAATTAGTAGGCACCCGACCCATCACGACATCCAACTCTTCTATCATCTGTTGGAGCGTCTTCATCATGTCACCTGAGTTTCTAAAATTGGTTTGGTTGATGATAAAGGACTAATTTGGATTTAGGGTTGAAATTGGGTTCTAATTTGGGGAAAATCTAGAGAAAATGTTATTTTTGGTCAGGGAATTTGGAGATTTTGAAAAATAGGATGTTTGGGTTGAGAGAAATTTTGGAATTTTGAAAATTTGGGTTTTGGAAATTTTGGGTATTTTGGCACAATTGTGATGTCAGATTAGGAAATTTGGGGAGATTAAGAAATTTAGGGTTTGGGAATGGGGAAATTTGGGGTTTTGTTAAATGATGGTTTTAGGTGAAGGAAATTGGGAAACTTGTAAACAGGGAATTGGAAATTAGAAAAATTTTAGGGTTTGGAGATGTGGAAGAATTGGGTATTAGAAAAGGAAAACAGATGAAAAGAAATCGTAAGGAATGGAAGTTGCTCTAATACGGAAAAAGACGCAAACAAATTGAATAAAGATAATATCGATTTGGATATGTGCCTTTATCTTGAATATCAAGCCATTAAATTTCTTCACGGGCACAAGAAAAAGATAAAAATAAGGGTTTTGGATTAATATCTAACAACGTACTAGTTATGTCTGTAATTGCAATCAAGCCCCACTCTTCTTCTATTGTAGGCAATGCATGCTAAAGAGAAAGCACCACATGCTATAGAACAAGAGAAATATCTCTTTTTTAATTCCATCATCACTCCTTAGAAAAGAGTCTTTACATGTATATAGAATCTTTCCTAAAGCAAGAGAATTCCTAATATAATCCTAACCATCTATTACTTCTAATCCTAACAATATATTTCACTAAAATATTAAAAATGACTAAAATACCATTGAATCCCATCATACCACTATAGGCTCTATGTAAATTAGTCATAACTCACTCAAATAGTATCAAAATCACAAGATCTTGGGCTCGTTTGAAAGCTAACCCAATAGGCTTTCAAATTGAGCAATTTCATATCATTTGGACATAGTTTGATACTTGGAAAGTGGCCCACCAAAATATGACGAAATAATAGAGGAAAACTAGTATAATCAAACTCAACAACTAAGGACAACTACTAATGTGGTCCATAACACATTAGCGGTCTTCCATCAGATTAATCTAGACCATCAAAGTTGTTTAAATCTTCAATCTATATGGTGTGGCTTGAATGCATCAGTAAGAGTCTGATTCATGTGATTTTTGGACCGTGGCCTACAACTGCTGGGGCCAACCACATGAACTTTCTGGTCCACCTGACTGCTTTGCCATGTGTTCGATTTTTGTGGGAGTACATGATATGTATGATGGTGCATTGCGCACATGATGGATGGCATTTTTTCCCTAGATAGCTCAAATGTGCCTGTTTTTTCTTTCTTCTTTCAAAATGTTAATTTACTGCAACTTTTACTTCAAAACTCTATAAGTTGTTTACACACCGCTCAGTTCTTTGGTTTTAGAATAGTAAAATTTTGTACGAATATAATACCGAAACTAGAAAGTAAAGGTGTAAATAAAAATAAAATAAAAAACCACAGGGTGCATATAATATTTCCCCTTATTTGCTTACTTTAAAGTATGTAAAGATATGACACATTTCCTATTTTCAGAGTGGCAGAGAGGCCTCTATTGTTGCAGAACTAGTGGAGGCAGAGGAGGAGCACACCACTCGCAGGATGAAAACCATACGAACACCACCAGTCATAACAGTCAACAAATCCGCCGCATATGCCCTGTATGAGATAACATATATACGCGTACGGTAATCTTACGAATAACTAACTAGTTGGTAGCCTATCAATCTATGTGTGCCTTGTAACTTTCATCAAGTAACCATTTGCTTTTAAGCACCTTTTAATTCATTTTCTTGACATTTGAGTGTGGATGATATGCTAGAGCATGTGAAATAGTTTTGGATGCTTTCTTTGACATTGACAAGAATTTTTAAAATCTTGCATAGCAAGATGGCTTTGAGACATGGCCAGAAGAATTAAAACTAAGCGGCAGTTCCATTGAGTTATGTAGGTTTTTTTTTTCATTGTCACCTTTTAATTTCACTTTCATAAGAAAACATGACTGTGCATATACAGCTTACTGAGGCATTATACACCACTCATGCTGAAAATTTGTACAGCATGTTTTGTTTTTCAGTTTGTTCAAGTGGAATCCATGTTTCAGTGAGTCAAAGATTTCAAACCAATAAATCATTTAAATTATGGGCTCCATTGTGGATGGCCCATGCACCAAGAATCTCCCAAATGGGAAATTATAAGTCTTCAATCGGTGGCCAGCAGGACAATTAAGAAAGAAAATACATCAATGGTCCACATTCTTCCAAGAAAGGACAAATATTTGATGCCTTAGATCTTCCAGTCAAGGGGATTTTTGGTGCATGGACCATCCAGGTGAGCCTCATCATATCAGCAGTTTGGATCACTCTCTGGCATTAATTGCTTTTCCTTGTGCATAATCATTTACTCTCGACAATTGGCAATCACTGATTATATGTTTAGTGCTATGTACTGTTGGACCTTGCCATGTCGCTTATTGCTCTATCTGTTTGCTTTTGTATGTAGTTGACTGTTTTAAATGATTGCATTGCATAATTGCATTTATATATGAGTAAACTAGTTACATCCTTCAGCACATTTCACAGATTTTTAGTGGCTTGATTTGCAATAGGTGCACGTTTACACATTCAGCTAAATCAATCATTCATTTATTCATGTTTCAAGCTATGGTCTTGATGCTTTCCTTCAGTGTTTTGCTTTTTATCATTCTTTATCTGCACAAGGGAATTGATTAGGTGATAGGACACAATTCATTGTTATAGTTGTCAACAATTTGTCAATTGTGTTAGTATTTATCGAGTCCTACTTTGTACATCATAATTCAGTTTCCATTGACCCTTTCTTTTCAAGTCACCTGTGAAGTTGCTTAGTCCATCCAGTTTAATATATTCTTCCAGGATGTTTCTTATAAGCCGGTGGAGCATTTTGTCAAGACACGCAAATGTGAGCCAGATGCTGGCGCTAATGTTGTTAAAATATGCGAGAGGTGAGTAATTCTGTCTATTATGTTTTCTGATTTGCTTATGGTGTTGGATAATTAGCTTTTGAATTTAATTGTGTTGATATTGTGACCGACCTTTCTATTTTCATTATCCAGTTGGTTTGCCACAATTTTACATTCAAATTCTTGAAGGAAATCTACCTTCTCTAGAGGCTTAATTCGTGACAATGAGTTGATATCTTATAAAGAAGAAGTAATTTTTAGTTGTTTGACTAGCATGACTAGCATGGACTTGTTGGTACTAATTTAGTGGAGGGTTTTACTAAAATACCCTTAACTTTGAGTGGAGAACTCAAAATTTGGAGGTCTCTTTTGCCTTGTACCATCTTGCCTTAATGACAAGAGTCATTTTCAACTGGAGACTCTAGCTATTTGGTCTCCTACCCAATTTCAGAGTTCTTTGTTAATGCCACACTAAAAATGATCTCATCTTGGTTCTGAGTTGTGGGCGTAGTTTGCTTTTTTATCATATTTGAATGTATCATACTGTGTTGGATTCTATTGCGATAAATTCATTTGGAAATACCACAAAAATGATTGTATTTAAAAAATGAAAAAATTAAAAAAAAATTAAAAAATTAAAAAAAAAACAAATTGTTTTGAAAAGCATCCTTTAGATTGATTTGTATTGTTCATGTTGTGTTGTAAAGGCCATTATGGGGCTGTGAAGGCCATTACGTAAGGGGGCGTTTGGCGCATGGTATTAGATGTGATTAGGTAGGATGGAATTGCATTTGGTCCCGTGCAAATTCCATCGGGCGCTTGGGGAGGATGGGAAAGGTTGGGATGGAATTGCATTTGGTCCCATGTGGGATTTCCGTGGATTTTGAAATCTACTACACATGTGGGCCCCACATTGATGCATGTGTTTATCCATGCCGTCCATCCATATACACCCTTTACACTTGACATTCTGGTTTTATATGTGTACAAGTGACCGACATCAATTGTGAATTTGGTTTGTTGATTACAATTCCATGGTCCACCAAATAGGATTTTGCTTAATCCAATGTTTTTCCCATAGCAAGAATTTTATCCCAAACATGGGATTGGATGGCCAAAATAACCTGGTATTTCCAGACATGCAATCATTATGCAATAATGGTGTTAATCCCATCTAATACAATTCAATACCATTTAATCCCACGGACCAAACACACCCTAAAGGTAATGGTGGCAACCTTTAAACGTTATGGGGTCATAACAACCGTTATTGAAAAATAACCTGTAATTGTCATTAACGGCCCGTTATGCCCCCTATACATGCCGTAATAGCTCTGTAATGGTCTGTTATAGGGAAAATATAGGTTTTTTGGATTATTTTTTTCCAATGTTACAGGGCAGATACATGTTTTTTTGGGTTTTTTCTTTCAATAAAAAAGAGACTGTAACGGTTGTTACATGAGTCGTAACAGCCATTATGACCTATATCATAAAGGTAATGGTGGTGACTATTATGGCCACTTGATGAGGACATCTGACCATTTAGAGTGTACCAGAGGAGGAGGAGGTCGGTCTAGCCTTCACTTCAACTTGATGACTTGTACATGGGCCCGAGTGGGCCGCACTACGGCCTTGAAGACTCCACATGCATGATCGTGCATCTTCAAAGACCCTACACTAGGAAGATGCATGTGGGCTGCTTAGTTGAAAGGAGTCTTGACTATTAAATCGTGAGGACACGACGATTAGACTATTGGATCATGTGGATCCTTCGATCGGACGGTTGGATCCATTGTGATCCTTGATCACTTTGATCATGAGTGCTTGGATTAGCATATTTTATGTTTTTATTGATTATTCATAGCTTAGGATTAGCATATTTATGTTTTATGGCGTCATAGGACATGTGAGACATTTTTATTTAAGTGAGGGGCATTATTGTAAAAAATGCATTATTTATAAAGGGTCCAACCCTAACCCTTAGATTTTGGAATGAAAAAAAAAAAAAAAAAACTATCTTTTACTTAGAAAAAGCATCCTCTCTCATGTGAAAAGTGAGAATCTCTTGTGAAAAGAGGCTATTTTAGTGTGAATCCAAGGGTGTGAAGCCCATTATCTTATTCTTCTTTCTCATTCTCGACAATTGAGGTATTTTCTTGTACTTTCTCCTTCTCCATCTCTCTCAATCCCTCTTTATTTCTCTCCACCTCTTCATTTTCTTTTTATTCTCAACCAAAACTCATCCTGATCACATCCAAAACCATCTAAACCCAGCCCATTCAAGTTGTACGACCATACGGACCAAACCCTGGACCGTACATCCGAACAAGTGTGACCGTACGACCAGTCTCTCTCTCTCTCTCTCTCTCTCTCTCTCTCTCTCTCTCTCCCTCCCTCCCTCTTAATCCTTGCTCCCTAAGCCTAAAACCCTAACCCAATACCCTAGTTCTCAAAACCCTATTTCTCTACAAACCCTAATTCTCCCTGGTCCTAATTCCCAAATCCCCAAATTTCCAAACCTAGAATTGCGCCAAATCTGCCCCTTGAATTAGAACCATGCCTATGCTAATGTGAAAGTTCCAATCTCTCATTGGGCCTTAGGTTTTCATGCTTACATGATTCATTCTTGTGTGGGATTGTGAATTTAATATAAATCTGAATTTTATTACCTCTTTTGTATTCTTTTAATCATAGTAGGATAGCATGTTATCATATTTGATTTACTTTGATTAATCTGTTAATAATCTCCCGCATCCAAATAGTTAGATCACGCATCCTGCATCACCATTGTTACTGTTATGGAATATTGCTGAAACAAGAGCACAATATTGGAATGGCATTGTTAATACATCCCTAAGGTAGTTTTAATGGGATTTAATACTACTATACCAAGGTTGATAATATCAGAAGGTATTGTATCCGTAATATATCATGATAAATACATACACTATAGGATACTCTCAAGATATTTTGAACCCTGGGGTATATAATTTGGTTTTCTAGTGCAATCCAATATTTACTTTATTTACAACAATAGCACACAGCTTTATACTATTTCTTTAATAATTTATAGCATGGGGCAAGGCTATGATGACAATGGTGATTTTATATCATGATTTTGTTTTAGACTTGCATGTTAGTTTTCCACAACTTAAAAAAAATGAGTGGAGACTTCAACCATATACATGGAATAGTTGTATGGCAATCCAGACAGTCTAAATCGCTGAACTGCAGATGGTGCATAGACTAAAATTGCATTGGTGATGATATGAAATATCTGATTTTTTTCTTAGAATTTGGACGACTCACTGTTTTACTCTTAACCATCCATTTGAGAACCAGTAATTGGATGATTAGGAACATAGGATTGATTGATCAGTGTGATCTTAGGGATATGCTCCATCCAGAAACTTAGGATTGTGAGGAGGATGAGTCACCACAAATTTTTAGATTGTGCAAAAACAAGATAGAAGTCTTTCCCTATTTATAATTACAGTTTAGCTGATCACAAATCACTGGGAGAAAATTATCACGATGATAATTACATTCAGTTTATTATCATAAGTGAAGTTCCTTTGGCTTCCCAATACAAAGAAAATTTGGTAATGGTCTGAACCATATTTATCTAACTATGATTTGTTTTGGGTCAATGTTTCTTTGAGCAGTCCGCATGATCTTTGTTGAAGAATGACTTTTTAGTGCAATAATTTCTAATGCCATCTCTTCTATTGATCTTGGTCTGAGAAAATGGTTTTTATCTACACTTCTGTAGGCTGAGAGATGCAAATGGTCACTTCATTGAGCATACTAAGGTGAGACATGCACTATTTTGCAGCCTTTTTCTGCAGTTGATTTTGTTCAATGGTTGTTATTGGTTATGTTTGCTTGTTCATATTTGATATTCCTCATTGTGGGATTATGGACATTTTCAAATGTTCACAAAGTAATACCCAATATAAATTTCTACCCTGTAATGCAGGCTTCACTAAAGCTAGGATTGAGTCCAACCTAATATTGGTCAAAATTGGGCCGCATTTTGAGGTCGATTAATAAATAGTTTCGGACCACTTGCAAAATTTCTATGAAGGCCCAGCCTCAACCCAAGAACATGCATCATGGCTTCAATGGGCAGGCTTGAGCCTGAAATTTTAGGACCAGTTGAAGGTCTGGTCCTGGACCAATCTTTAGGCCCAGCTATAATCAGGCCATTTAAAGCTCAGCACATTGCCTTTTATATCTCTCATAACTATCTCAATCCTAACTTCTTCTTACTTTCATTTCCCTCTTCCATGCCTCTCTATTTCCAAACCATAACTCCAACTTCTACTTATCTGGCGAACAGGTTATGCTAATTAGTTCTATGATACTTTAATTTTACTATCCTCATCTAAGAGTTGTTTAGTCCTACCATTCTTAAGATTCTGCTCATATCAATCAGAAAAAAAAAAAAACCTTATGCTCATAACTTCTAATGAATTGAAACTCCACCATATCCTTGAAACCATCTATCTACTCATCTAAATCAAAGGTTGATGCAACACACATGCATGTGGATAAACGGTGAAGTGAGATCAATCAGCAAATTAAATTAAATAATCAAAATCACAAATCACGCCAAAATCATTAAATATATCAAGAATCTAACATGTGAACAGTGTAGGCTACAATCAAGAAACTACTCCATGCATAATTATTGAATTCTAGAAATTAGGATCTAATGGTTGTAAGGACACCCAATTAGCATAGGAATAAGTCTATTTCAAAAGGGAAGGACTATTACTACCTAGGGTTTGCTCGATTAGAACGTAGGCTAACCCAGACTTTTAAGGAATTTGGGGGAAATTTAATTGGCTAAGGGATTTTGGGGCATGGGTATTATTTGAGGGGAATTAGGGATTTAAGTAGTTGGAGGTTAGGAGTTTTAGGTTAATCAGGGAAATTGGGATTCTAGAGTTTGGTGATTTTGGAATTAGGATTTTTAGAACTTGGGGAAAATAGGAAATTGGGGATTTAGGGTTTAGGGTTTAGGTAGGTTAAGGATGGGGAATCAAAGGGAAATGAAGGGATTGAGGGGTTGTTCATACGGTCAGCCTAGAGGCTCGCACGTGTGGCTGTATGGTCACACGTGTGGGTCGTTGGCTGGGGTTTTGTGGTCCTCAATGATTCGGTCTAGTTGGGGTTGAAGTTGGATGATTAAAAGTTGAAGAAAAAGATGATTTATATGGTTTTGGATAGGAAGCGAAGAAGAAAGTTGAAGTTTTGATAAAATACATCTTTTGAATTGAAAGGAAGAGAGAAGGAAAATGATAGATGGGAAGTCATATACATCCGTTGAATGGGGAATGGAAAGAGACTTTTACAAAAGAAAAAAAAAAAAAAAAAAACACCTCCAAGGAAAGAATTCTCATAGAAAAATCATACCTCAAGTAAAACATAAAATAAATCCAAAAATAATAAAATAATGACAAAACTTACTCAAAACAAATAAATCTAAACGATCCTAAACTATTCGTGGCCAATGAGGTGCTTCATGATTAAGATGGGCCATGATTAAGAGTGGTCGAAACGCCCACCGTACACAATCCAACGGTCTGATCGATGCGTGCACTCAATCCAACGGTCCAGACTCCTCAAGAATGCAGCCCACATGCATCTTCCTAGTGTAGGGTCTTCGAAGATACATGAAATGCACATGGGGTCTTCAAAACGATCCACTCGGACCCTCGTAGTGGTCACCCATCCAGAGGGAAATTGATGATGATCTCCTCCTCCCCTAGTAAACCCTGAATGGTGCTTTGATGTCCTCTTTAATGTTACTTGGACTAATATATTTGGCATTATACTTCTTATTCTGAATGAGGTATTTATGTTTTCGTTTTTATTTGTTTGTTAATAGCCAATTTGTTGTCCTTGCGGGCAATGGCGGCGTGCGCCTTCCTCATGTGGAAACTTTCGTAAGTGTTTTATTGTCAATGTTCACCTTTTGCACTATGAAAATTTTCTCTGTTAGCATTTATCTGCATGCGCATTGCTTTCTCATGACTTTTGTTGCTTTTGAGTAGTTTCTAAACTGTTGAAGGGGAAGGCTAACACTGCACATTGTCTTCGATTTCCAGGTGATTGGTACGACTATTAACATCTTATTTGTGTGATATTGTTTTGCTGATTAACTGCATCAGTTGTCTATGGATAAATCTTAATTTCTTGTAACATAAAAGACCCACAAACTAGGCTAAAGAAAACATTGGTAATTCCCATAGTAGGTGAAGGAATGATTGATGTGCATGGAATGAATAACTATGTTGATGTTGATCTTAAGCATGTTTAAGTAGAGTGATGCAGGACGGTCTAAACTACAATGCATGTGTGAGCACAAAAATTATCCAGCGAAATAAACTAAGCAAATCAATTGAAATATTCACATTCCACATCATAGTAAAGATAATAATAAAGGGAACATGCAATAGTTGCAGACCATCATCACAATCTTGCGGTACTGTATTCAAATAATGCATGGATTGGATCCGGCGAGAGATGGGGTCTCCCGATCTTGCATGGTTTCAATCTAACAATCAATGCAGCTTCTCTAGTCTAGGAAATAAGAGGATTTCTGGAATAGGGACGGCTGGAAAATCTGAGAGAGGGTTGGGATCAATTCTTAGATTTTCAGGGTCAATAACAATAAAGAAAAAGACTAGGGATAGACAGAGAAGAAGAATGTTAGAGGGCTAGAAATAGAAGTTAAAAGAAGAGAAGATATTAGGGGAAGAGAAGAACTTACCACAAAGAAAGAGGGGAAGGAGGCACTAAGCTTTCATTAAAAAATATTATTAGGTTTAGGGTAGAAAGCATCCTATTTATAAAATTCGAATTTTAAAAAAAATGACTAAACTACCCCTATAACAAAAGAAAAAAAAATGCGCAAAACAAAGCTTTCTAAAAATAAAAAATAAAAATCCCGCATAACATATCAGTCCTCTAACTCATCCTACACGTGTGTCCTCCTAATATGAGGCCTTCAATTAATCCAAGGACACGTGTAAGGTTTTCAAAATCATCCTTAGGTGTGCCATTAACTAGGTCTTCAAAATCACCTTGGTTGTGCCATGAACCATTATCAAGCCATAAAGATGTATTCGTTGGCCGCCTTCATCTTTGATAAACTTTGAAGTGTCTGGTGTCCTCATTATAGAGGATAGGGGAAAACTGGTTAGAAAAGCAATGCGATGCATGGGTGCACACCAAGGAGACACCCCACACATGTTCGAGGTATGAGTTGTTCATTAGGTGGGCCTTGCTTTGTACTTGTGGTGACCCAAAAAGCAATCCTTCCAGTATTGGTATATATTCTCTTCAATATTAAATTGTAAAGCTTTTTCTTTTTAAGATTTCTTACTTCTTAATTAGTCAAAACACCAAATTGATGGATGACTTATCTGGAATGTTTTTATAGATGGTTACAATCAGTGTTCGATGTGTTGGTATCGCTACAAGTTTCATTGGCCAGGGATGCGGAAAAAATACGATATCGCCAAAAACCAGAAATGCAAGGAAACATTGCCGAAATATGGGGATAACAATAGAATTTTTTACTAAAACTTCAGGAGATGCTAAAATACACATATTTGCTGATGTAGGATACATGTGTGGATGTCATGTTTCACAGGAGATTATTCAAAGGGCAACTCAAAGCATACAGGTTATGGGCCAAGCCCACTAAATAATAATTTCAGCAGAACAGTTCACCAAACAGTAATTTCAGCAAGCAAAAAATGCATGTCATTTCATTAAAAATCATCCCCACATGCACACGTTCATATAAAGATTTAATCGCAGGATATCAAGGTTGTTAGAACAACCCCTTAGCACAGAATATCAACAAAATACTCATGGGCAGATTCATACACACATAGAATTTGCCATACTCATTCACCACATAAACTATGTTTAGAGGAGATGAAGATCACGTGGGATATGGGGTGGGATAAATTTGTAATTTGGGAATTGAGGGTCGTGGGAGGAAATTGGGAGAGGGTCTAGGGTAGGTTTTATGTGGGAGGCAGGGACATAGGGTGTCGAGGTTTTAGGCGCAATGGATTGAAGGATTTAGGCTAGATAGGATCAAAGAGGTGTTTTTAAAGGAGTAGAAGGAGAAAGAAAGACTATACCTTGCAGAAGATAAATACGTGAGCGAGTCGCACGTCTACAAAAAGATGAAATCTCACCACCTTGCTCCTAGTCTCATGGACGGTTCTTCCAAGTCACATGGAAGAAAGAAAGGCTTCTCTTTAGGAAACAAACGTGTACTCTTTATTACCCCTAGGGTTAGACGTCCCCCACCCCCCCCCTTAAATAGAGTTTTTACATTTAAGAGTAAAATGACCAACATGCCCCTTTTTAAAATCTAACAAAGTAGGGGCCCACTAAGAAATCCAAACCAACCAAAATGTGCAGAAAAATAACAAAACACAAATGGACACTAACAACTGAAAAAGGACTTGCTCATATGGTGGGCCACCATGTGATCGGACGCGATCCAACGGTCAGATCTCAACAAAACTCTCAAAAACTATCCTGACACTCCAAATAATGCAGCCCATGTGCATCCTCCTAGTTTGGGGCCTTCATGATGCTCATCCTATGCACATGGGGTCTTCAAAGTAGCCCACGGGCCAAGCCCAAGTAGTCATCACCCAAATAAAGTGTGGGTTGGGTTTGGCCAGGGCTTGGGGCTCTCCTACGGCGACACTGGTACACTCTGATGTCCGCATCATTTGCATATTGAGGAATTAAAAAATTTGCAAAAAGAATGCATACATAATAACTTTCCATTTGTTGGGGGGCCTAAAAGCATGTGTTGTTGTAAGAAACTAGTCCAACCATCTCATCCATCCCATCTATCCATCCAACCATCCATCACAACCATCCAACCTTCCATCCAAACATTCATTGATATTTCAGAATACTGACTACACGATATATTGCCAACAAATCATTAACAATTAGAAAGGAAATGAAAGACTTTGGTCTCGATATCGCCCATGTTGCGATAACAATAATATCGTGATATGATCGACAGCCTCCGTAGAACCCCATTCTCGGCTCCCGGCACCCATTTACCAGGTTCCGATCCTAGGATCCTATAAGGAGGATTTCTAATATCAATTTAATTCGTAATGAGCATAACCAAAAGCATAACCCATGAACAATAACCACAAAAACACCATCACAAAATCCACTATGATCAAAACTTTTGAGTATAATGCGTATGAAATGGAAATGCAATATAACGAAAGTAACAAAACCCCAGAAGCTCAGCTGCACACTCCAACTGCGGCGAGACTATGGCTGCAACTGCATCTTGGCGTCACCTGCACGCATCGATCGTACATAAGCTTATAAAAAGCTTAGAGAGTAGTGTAAGTGTTGCGCAATATAAGCGTGCTTAGAATACAAGGTCAGAGTAATGCGGAATCATGGTGATGAGTACATGAATGCAATCAGCCGTACCAAGGCTATGCGGTGCAAGATATGAATGCTATCGGCCATGTCAAGACCATGCGATGCGAGATGCAATTCAAGCATGCCAATCCTCATCATATATCAGTACACTTCTTATTCTAGATAATCACCGGGGTTTAGTACACTCCAAATGATATTGCTGCTCTCCTAGCCGCACAGTCTAAGTGAGCGTAAGAAACCTCACTATCCACCTGGTCAATAGTCTGCCAATACCTATCCGACACGTCGATAGCGGACACATTCACGAGCTGGTCAAACTCAGCCTAATATTGCCTCCTACTCTCGGGCGAGTAAGGCCACACCCCTTTCCAACCGACCATAATATAGTGAGAGACGTGGCCTCCTAGTATTCGGCGCTCGTGCGCTCATATATCCACTCGGTCTCGACGTTAGAGTCATCCTCTGTACCATCGGGTTTAGGAATTTTCACTCAGGGACATCTATGGCGCTCGTATGCTAGAACCAAACATTTTCGGTATCCAATCTAGCCACCCATGATATGTCTGTGGAGGCTATGGCCCGATGTCACTAGGGCATACAATGAGCACAATCACACGAATGCAAGTGCATGAATCATACCATCAGACATGCAATAATCCTGCGCATACCGCGCACTCATGTAGGGTAACTCCGCCTATCAGGGAGTCCATAAACCATCTAACCGAAGGCATGTGTAATGATCAATTAATCCTCACATCAGGCATACATATGATGCGTATAATCATGAATCATGAATCTATACTAAGCATGTTACGTGGTGATGGGTTCTGATCAAAACGAATATGGGCCTAGACGGACTATATGCTACAGGTATGGGCCTATTAATGGGCCCTAGGGAAAGAGTGACAATGCGGACATTTAACCAACATCATCCTTACAATGTGGACATCAAACCATCATTGCTCCCAAGGCACGGCCTGCCATAAGGGTCAACACATATACCATAGTGGAATCATACTACAATGGGCCTTATGTACGTCCTATAGGGCCTTGACCCATGGGCCCAAATACATCAAATGGGCCTCAAACCGTGGGCCCAAATACATCAAGTTGGGCCTAATCACATGAGCCTTGCATACGTCACAATGGGCCTTATAATATGGGCCTTATACAATTTAAGGTGACCCTCAACAATGGGCCTTAAATTATCTCCAAAATGGTTGGATGGTTTGGATGAAACACATGCATCAAGATGGAGCCCACACTAATGGAGGGTGTGGATTACAATACATACACAAGTGGGTCCCATGTGGGGCCTACCATAATGTTTATTTTCCATCCATCCCATTAACAAGGTCACTCAGACTTGGGGCCCACAGTAATGTTTATTTTCCCCCCAACCTGGACCCATTGTAATGTTTATTTTCCATACAACCTGTACATAAGGTCACGTGGACCAGGGCCCACCATAACGTTTATTTACATCCAATCTGTTCACAAGGCCACGTGGACCTGGGTGGGATTGGGGCCCATCGTAACGTTTATTTGCCATACAACCTGTTGACAGGGTCAGACGGTCAGGGAGCTCACCGTGATATGTTTTTATTATATATATATATATTTTTATCATGTGGATAGGGAGCCCACCGTGATGTGGTTCACAAATCCAGCCCACTCATTAGGTGCGTCCCACTTGGCTGAGGGTTCAGACAAAGTTTCAGCCGCATCCAAATTTCAGGTAGGCCCCACCAAGTGATTTTATATATTTTAGGCATGTCTTCACATGATTTTAGATGGTGTGGCCCACCTAAGTTCCATATACGGCTGATTTTTGAGATGGCCTCCTGGTCCGAGGTGACCCATCAAATGCATGGTGTCGATGTTCGAAACGCATCACGGTGGGGCCCACAACTGGGGCCGTGAGGGCCAGCCTAACCATCCGCCGGAGCAGGTAGCGCCTGCGTGCAGCGCTGCTGCTGCTTGTTTTTATTGTTTTGTTTTTTTTTGAAAATATGAAATTCTATAGTGTTTCCCCTGCAGGGCCCACATCAGATGAATTCACTCCAACCATTGGATTCCACGGTCCAAGACCGACCAAATGAGTCCAATATGCGGCCCGTTTTTGGTGAATGGAAGGATCAAGGTGGGTTTTAACGGTATTATTGCCATTCTTTATGGTATGACCCGCTTGATTATTGGATTGACTCCATTTTTCGGCTCAACGCTTAAAATAGGCTGAGCAACGAGATAGACGGTGTGGATTGTATACATAAATCAAGGTGGAGCCTGCATGAGTGGCCCACCATTACCTTCATTTTTTTTTGTTTTTATTAGCTTGTAAGTACACACCCCTGTTAGTATACACACTCCATGGATAAACACATGCATGGTGGTGGGTCCCACATGGACGTGGCCCACCAACTATATATATATATATATATTCATATATTAGCATAACATTAGCATAATATAAATATAATATATTGTATATATTTATATATCTATATATATATCTGCATGTGGGACTTCCCACCGGATGGTGGATTTGCCTAAAATGTGGTGGGCCACACCATTGATGAATGGAGTGGATTTAACATGATTTGGTGGGGCCCACTTCATTCTAGGGAGAGGAAAGAAAGAGAGAGAGAGAGAGAGATACGATGATAGAGAGGAGGGACCCTGCCACTATGGGCTCTCCATTGATACAACACATACATCAAGTGGGTCCCACAACAAGTGGCCTTTAAAATTGAAAACAACCGTAGATACTCAAAGATCACCCACCTCTAGGCCTCCTCCTTGCTCCCTTAGCCTTCTATGCTCCTTGCCTTCACTTTTGATGGTGGTAGATGATGGATCAACGGTTGAGATGGGAGATGAGAGAGTAGGGAAAGTGGGCCACACTTGGCATTTGGGAGGGAGAGAGCTTGGACGTATGGAGTTTGGGTTGCTTGGGAGATTGAGAAATGAGAGAGAGAGTGAGGTGATGGGAATGATAAGAGGTGATGGAGTGATGGGTTGAGTGATGGATGAAGTGATGTGAGGGTTGACTTTAGGTAGCTTGTGTAAGAGAGAGGTAGGGATAGGGTATGGGTTGCTTGTACTTGACTTGATGTGTGATGTGTACTTGATTGATGGGATTAATTGATTGATTGATGGGATAGGTTGTAGAGTTTCTCTCAAAATTCGTATGCGCGGCATTTTTTTAATTGAACATGGGCCTACATCTTCTACCCTGTGTATCGGTTCAGTGCGAGAGTCACAGCGTTGGAATCGCGGTGATGGCGCAGTTGCCAAGGTACAGGTTTCTATTTGAGCCGACTTCGGTATGCAAGTCTCGGCTTAGGATTGCTCGCAAACGTCGAATGACTACACGATATATTGCCAACAAATCATTAACAATTAGAAAGGAAATGAAAGACTTTGGTCTCGATATCGCCCATGTTGCGATAACAATAATATCGTGATATGATCAATATTATCGTCAACAATGTAAACACGGCATATAGCCATGTGCCCATAAAAAATTGAAATGGAAATTCTTTTAATAAACAAAAATTTGGCAATATTGATATACTAGCGATATTATCAAAATAGTGTCACTACACTGGTGATACAAGTGACATATGGAATTTGCACAATTGAAAATATTGGCGATATCATACATTGGCGACACAAGTAACACTTTGAATTTACACAGTCGAAAATATTGGCAATAAATTGACGATATTGATATTTGGGCGATACTTGGCGATACATCACCGATACCTAGAATTTCTAAGACTACCAGTATTATTGGTATCGCTTCCAGCGTTATCGGTATAGCCAAGTTGGAGATACGGATAATATTGAGGATATTTCGATAGTAACAGGGATACTTTAAACATTGGTTACAATCATGTTGACTTATATGTATTGTGGAATGATGGTTAGAAATCAGAATATCTTTTTCATTGGTCTACAAAATCAAACGCCTCTTTTCCAATGTGATTCTACATTCAAGAAAGGTAACAAGGACATATATCATTGAATGATCCTTGTATGTATTTTAAGGAAATTTTCTTAAAAAACCAGAAAAAAAGAAGAGGGAAAGATAAGAATCACTTAATACTATCATGACATGGTATTACTTGGTGCATATTGATGGAAAAAAGGATGGTTGCTCAGTTTTTTTTTTTTCTTATTTATTTATATTTTTCATATTTTTAATAAAATCGTAAAAAAAATCTTATGATTTATGATATGATTTGCGATTCAATATAACGATTTTGACAACATTGCACACAATGTTTTAAATATCGTTATCGCGTTATGTATTGCACCCTTGGGATATGGAAACATGGGAACATTAGGAAACTGGTCGAATGTTTCAATGAAACTTCAGGGATTGTTATAAAAGACATCAATACACACTTAGAAATAAAAACATTGCAAAAAAAGTACACATAATATGGGTTTCCTTTGTATGGGGTCCTAATATATGTGCTTTCCAACTGAACTGATACAAGTATATTCAAAGTCTATTCATATAATTTATAAACATAAGAAGACATGTATGGAAACACAAGTAATGCATTCAAAAGCAAAAGAAGAATCACTAGATCAGGTTACATACATGTTTAATTTTGTGTTTAGGTACAAAGATTGCAATTGATTTGTGAGAAATTGATAATAAAAAAAATTCTCAATTTTCTACAACCAATGTTTTAAGTGTCGACAATATCGGCCGATATATCCCACAATATATCTTGTATCCCACCTGTGTGATACGAAATGCACAGGTAGTGCGATATATCCCACATGTTCGATTTTTGATCTTTTTTTCTGCAAATCATGTTAAATCAGTGTCAAATTGCATAAAAATCATGGATTTAGAGCTTTAATTTCGATATTTGGAGGAGATGGGACGAATTGCGGAAAATTGGAAAAACTCAAAATTTCCCAATTTCTCACAAATTGGGTGTAATCTTTGTATCAAACATGTATGTAACCTAATACAGTAATTCTTTTTTTCTTTTGAATGTTTTGCATGTGTTTCCATATGTCTTCTTACATTTATAAATTATATGAATATACTTGCATCAATTCAATTAGACAATGCATAGATTAGGACCCCATACAAAGAAAACTTATTATGTGCACTTATTTTTTGTAATGGTTTGATTTAGAAGTGTGTATTGATGTCTTTTTTAACAATAACTAAAGTTTCATTGTAAATTTTGACCAATTTCCCCATGTTTCGAACAACAATGATACATTACGTGATACAACTGATATATCACTTGCGATAACCGATACGTATCTGTATCCCAAGGGTGGAATATGTAACGTGATACCAATATTTCGAACATTGTGCACAACTTGACCCATTTCCCCTAAATCTCGAAATTGAAGTTCCAAATCTATAATTTTCATGGAAAACATGAAGAATCATAGATTTGTAACCATTTGACATTGGTTTAACGTGATTTACAACAAAAACATGTATCGAAAATTGAAAATGCTCACTGGATCGAATAGGTGGGATATATCAGCACTGCCTATGCATTTCGTATCGCACAGGTGGGATACAAGATATATCGTGGGATATATCGGCTAATATCGTTGATATTTAAAACACCGATTGCACGCAACACGTATTAAATGCTGGAAAATGGATGGTGGAACATGAAAATTTGGCACATGTGAGGTGCAAGCAAAGATGGATGGTGGCCCGTGAGGGGAACAAGTGAATGTAGGTTGAGGGAAATAAAGTTAGCCTCATGGGAAAGGAAAGTGCACTAGGGGGATGGTGTACATGGTTTCTTCCCACCCTTCCAATGGATCCCAACAACCCATTACTTGTCCTTTACACCTGGTATGAGAGGTTGACTACGGCATTCACACTTTTCAGTCTCTTTTTCTTCGGGTATTGTGAACTGATCCCATTGATTCTCTCTCTCTCTCTCTCTCTCTCTCTCTCTCTCTCTCTCTCAAGGTACCATGTTTTTGGTATTGGAAGGCGATCACTAGGCTTCAGTGTACGAATTGAAGTGAAGACAGGATCAAAGAAATCAGTACGTTGAGTCTCAACAATCTTGAATTTTTCTACTACAATCTGTATGTATTGAGTTTTTATTTTTTGTTGTCATGTTCTTTTTCAATTTTGTACAATTGTATCTTTTGTAGTAATTGCATTTACATGCTTTAAATCTATTTCCTCTATTTTTTTTCCCATTTATATGATATAAATTTCTTAATATAAGATAAACACAATTGTTATTTGATTTAATATAAAAATTGCATATTAATGTAAATTAAATTGATGACAAAAAATGGTAGGTATAGTGAGAGTGTTCCCATTATTTAAATACTAAGTTGGCACCAACCTTTATTGCACCATCATATGGATATTAATGATTATAATCAGAGACATTTTTGTACCCACGACTATCTTTGCATCTCTGTCGATTAGTGACAAATGTCTACCAAGTTTGTGAGGTCAATTTTGGAGTCACCACTAGCTAATTTCTTTTGTATGGTTCAAGGATGGCTGGAACCCTACTATTTGCACCCCAAGGGTAGAAGCAAAAAAAAATTTGAATAGAGAAGGAGAAGGAAAGAAGAGGGAGGCTTATATTAATGATTATCATTAGAGACATTTTCGTACCCACGACTATCTTTGCATCTCTGTCGATTAGTGACAAATGTCTACCAAGTTTGTGAGGTCAATTTTGGAGTCACCACTAGCTAATTTCTTTTGTATGGTTCAAGGATGGCTAAAACCCTACTATTTGCACCCCAAGGGTAGAAGGAAAAAAGAAAAAGAAAAAAGAATTTGAATAGAGAAGGAGAAGGAAAGAAGAGGGAGGCTTGGGAATGTGGCAGGTTGATGGCTTGCTTGTCTTCTCCTGGCTTGGATGAGGGGCCAAGAGGCTTTGATCTTCAGAATTCTTGTGCTTGAGGCTTGAATTTGTACTCCTTGGATTGAAGTTTCACTTCTTGATGAAGGAAGGTCTTGCCATGTATGTTCTTATAAGAGAAGTAGGGTAAAGCATAGGTGAATTCCTTTGCCTCTCAAGGTTGTTGAAGCCTTGTCACCACTCCTAAGAGTAGAACTGTACTCCATGGCCTTGGGGTTGATGGAATTCCCAAGCTCTTAGCCCCTTGCTCATATTCTTCTGTCTCTCCATGGAATTTGCAGAATTTCTCTAAGTATTGGGATTGGGCTCCAAAAAATAGGCTATTGGGGCTTAGGAATTTCGAGGCAAAGACTCCTCTCTTGTATCAAGAGGCCTCTATTTATAGAGGAGAGGGTGGCAATTTAAAATTGAAGGAAGGTTGAGAATTGAGAGTGCTCTAAGGGTAGGCCAGTTATGGATGATTGACAAGTGGCAAGATTTTAAAGGCTAATTTGGTAGTTCAGGTGTAAATTGTAGAGAATTGAAGGGAAATTGGGTTTAAGGAAGATTCTAGTAGTTTTCTAGAGGCTAGCAAATGAATAGTTGGGATTAAGACACTTGGGAGAATCTCATGGTTTGAAAGAGGGGCAGTTTTGGGTTTTCACTTAGAGGCGTAGTTTTGTAAAAAGGTGATAGGTTAGGGTCGACCTAAGGCTTTTAGGTGTGTTTTGGTAAAAAGGTAGTCAAATGGTCAATGGAAAATGAAAATTGGGTTTTGGATTTTCATGGAACGACAAAATGGTAATTTTCATATTTTTTCTTATATACATCCAACACGCTCACCTTTTGGCTTTCAGTTTTCTGATTGTAACTTGGGGTCCGCATGGAAAAATTCTGAGGGTTTAGGGACATGTGGAATCCATAACTAAGGTCCAATTCAGGTTCTGCAACTGTCAATGATCATGTGCACTGTTTGGTATTTTGACCTTAACTTCATTGCCGAAGATTGGGTTGAGCTTAAATTTGGCTCATCAGAAAGGAAATTTGATGGTCTTTAAGATGGATCTATGGATCATAGGGTTTGGACATCAAAAACTTAAGAAATTAAGACTTGACGTTGGCTCAAAAATTGGCCTTGGGCGCGGAAAAGCTTTCCTATGTTCAAGGCCACATATTTTGTGGTTGTAGCCCTTAGACACACACACACACACACACACACACACACACACACACACCCAAAAAGGCTTTTTCCACATCCTAGGATGTTTTCCGAAAAAAAAAATGGTGTTGGGCCCACCTTTGGGTTAGTATGGGTCCAGCATATCTCCTCTGAGGGGATAGATGATTATAGTTATATTCTAGGTTTGGTCAAGTGCATAAATATCTTTCTGATTTATGAATTGTATCTTCTATTTTTTTAAGAGACGCAGGAAAAGTTTTACTAAATGAGAGAGCAAGGAAAAGATGGGGTAATCCTCTGCACGTACGTACGTAGAAGGAGGACCCCACCATCAATCTGGCTCGATGACGACGTCCAGTGAGGGCCTCCTAACTAGAAGTCAAATTTTGGTTTAGAAAAGTGGCCCGATAGTCAAGAAAAGCCCACCATGGGATCTCATGATCATGACCCACTCGTCGGATTGATTTTATATTTTAGGTTTTGTTTATTGTTATTATTTAGAATATCGTGAACGCTTTAGATTTCCTTGTTTGGTTTTTATTTTAGTTTACTTCATCACCAAGTAATAGGCGCCGCACATGGTGCGAGTTTTGGGATATAGGGTTTTCTTATAAATAGGCACCCTTTGTAGCTTTTTTCATTCATTGAAGATTAATAAAAATTCTGCGTTTTCCTACTCTCTGAGTTGTGAAGCCTAATTGGGTGCGAAGCCCTCCCTTCATCGAAGGGTTAACTACCGTGGTGCGAAGCCACATCTATCCCAATTCGCCCCCAACCATCGCCATCTCTACTACCCATCTTCTACCATCCCTTCTTCTCATCTCACCCCATCATCTACACTTCGAATCAATCATCTATTGCAGCAATTCTCCTCCCCACATCAGAATTTCAGAATCTGGCCCTACAGGAGGGCTGAAACTTCGACGGAGCACCACGCACAAACCGTACATCGGATCGAGCTGAGATTTGAGAGTTTTGGAGTCCATCCCTAGCCGACCAGGGCCAAGGTGGCCTTTTTCTGAATAGTGGGCCCCACACACGTGCGGCCGTGATCACACGCACGTGCGTCTGGGCCATTGTTGTTGTCCACGCGTGCGATACTTCTCTGGTTCGTCTCTCTCCTCTCTTTCACTCTGTTTTCACCCAAAATCCCTAAACCTAACCCTAAATTACTCAAATCCCTAATTTTATGCCCCTTTTCTTACCCTAGGGTTCCTTGATTTGAAATTGGTGAATCACTTGGATTAGGGACTGATTACTATGCATGTGTGGATGATTATTTCTTATCTTTGAGTATCGTTTGGTTCATAATTTTTATTGATCCAGCCCTATCATGTGTAGGCCTGGACCCGCATAGATTCCCCTTAATTGAATGTTTGGACTTTCATGTGGGATATGGAATTTGTGTAATTGTTTCTGAACTAACATAATCTGATTTATGAATTGTATCTTCTATTTTTTGAAGAGACGCAGGAAAAGTTTTACTAAATGAGAGAGCAAGGAAAAGATGGGGTAATCCTCTGCCTTAAAACCACTACAAGACTGATTTGGAACAGCCAGGATGTTATCAGAGAGACAAAACAGCTAGCTAACCATCTAGAATGCAGATAGCTTCTTATGGATAATCATGGCAAAGGATTTCTAGGAAAAGAGAATAGCCTAGATGTCATTATGACTTTTAAGTGTTTAGAGTCCTTACGAAACCAATAAACTTGAGGTGAGACCTCCCAAACATGAGACCATACATGGGGATGCCTCAAACATTGTAATTTCCACTTGTTGGTGTTACGTGTGCCCTCTCAAGCCAATTTCATTATTTTGTTGATTAGAACTTGGTCATGAGTGACCTCCTTTTGATGAATGGAATGGGTCATTAGTAACCCACCTTTTCTACGTGCTTTATTAATTAGTTGTGATTGGAAACTTGGGCGATTTAATGGGTTACATGATTTCTTTGGAGATCTCTTTTATGCCTTGGGGAAGAATGAAATGGACATAACGGGTGAAATGGGTCATTGGAGAGTTGATGTTCCATATTCTTGAATTCCCAAAATTTTGTATGACCATCTTAATGGATTTTTGTGACTTGATTATGGTCATCCTATGTGATACAAACTAATGACGAATCGGAATGGGTTAATCTCCACCATTGGGCATGAAGTTGACATGCCATTCGCTCATGGGAGCATAGATGTTCATCTAGCCATCGGGATATAGTTCTAGGATCAATTAAATGTTTGGATTGGATGGATTGGTATCAGGTCTCCTAACCAAGAGTAGAAATTATGTTTCGATTCAATAGATTTGATCACTCGCCAGCTTGGACTTGTCCTGTGAACTGAGGTTGCAAAAGGACTTCAGGGATCTTGATCTAGGGCTTTGATGCACCTTTTTTATGCTATATTAGTGGCTGACATATAGGTGTTATTGGGCTTCTATGTTAAGATTCAGTTGAGGCCTGATGTACTTCAAAAAGAATCCACTCGTCGCCCGGGGCATGGTAAAGTAGCTAGACTTTGCCTCTTGGATGCTCCATCAAGCTTAAAAAAGGTGAACAACACCATCACATTTTTTCAAATGGTTTTTGGATGAATTTCAGCCATTGGATCGCTTCAATTTCAGTAGTCAAATCTTTAGATGTCCAATTTAAAAATCTTGCATTGGATTTTAAAGGCCTGGATTTGTGGCTACAGTTAAGCGGAAGGACATAGGTCTATTTGGGTGTGTGGATTAGGCAGGATGATGGGCTTTTGAAGTCATATACCAAAACAGGTGCTCCACCGAAACCCTAGAGCAGCTCCTCCTTATAAATAAATCCTATTACCAAGGGGAATAAGTAGGACCCAAATGTAGTTGTCCCCCTCTCCCTCTCTAGTGATGCCTGTATAGAGAGAGAGAGAGAGAGAGAGAGAGAGAGAGAGAGAGAGAGAGAGAGAGAGAGAGTCATCCTTTCATTTTCTTGGCCCATCAGATTGATGGCCTATCTTCTCCATCCAATTTCTACGGCTCTATAGATAAAAGAATTGGAGAGTTTGGTGCTATTCATTTATTGGAAATTGATCTAGGAGAGACCTCAATTCGAGAAGGGATGGCATTGATCTATGACATCCAAATCACATGGCCATAAGGTATAATCTAAACTGTTCCTATATTCTGTGGATATTTGTTACCTTTGTGGGATCGATCCTATTAAAATTAAAATCCCAACACCCCCTATGGGCCTTGATGTTTGCATATAGCTATATACACTGTGTAAGGGCATGGTACCATCATACACCCTCCAAAGATCAGATAAATGCTCGGAGCATATATCCATTATCGAGCAAGGACAAGAACAACATTGTTGGATCCTATCATAACGTGGGTTTTCTCCACAATTACCATCAAAACTTAGCATAATAAAGATTGATATTTAGGACATCACACTCAAGGAGGATGATCAGTTGCTTGAAACACCATGCAAAAACATGTAATATCAACAGATAGCATAGATAGAGAGACACCCAAATGTGTTGTACCTCCCCTCTCCAATTATTCAAAAGCATGGGTCTCCAATTATTCAAAAGTAGAGCTCCTCCAAAATTTCAAAAGTGAAGCACTATAAAAATAAATAAAAAATAATTAGTACAGATTTCTAAGAACCATTCATAAAAAGTACAGATTTCTAAGAATAATTTGTTGATGAAGACTTGTGTAAAGGATTGAAATGCTTAATGTGTAGATGCATTAATCTATCAGTATAGAGTTCTTTCTTTGAGAATTGGTCAATATTTGAATCATTGATTTCCATTTCCATTGCCATGTTTTTTCCTTAAACATGCACGAATTCTATTCTAGATAGATGGAGAAGATGAAATTCACTGATTACTTTGTAACTGTCGGCTTTGAACACTAGCTGAAATTTTGTTGATGCACATGTAACTTTGTGATCAGTTTGATATCTGTGTGAAACTGCATTCCTTGGCTGTAAAAGAAGATTGATGCATTTTTTTATCGATACCAAAGAAATTTATCAACAAAAAATAGGCAACAAATATATAACAAGAACAGTTGATCTGTAAGATTTCTTCATTCCCTCTGTTGGCTTATGTGGATTTGGTTTTTTAAAAGAAGTCCATATAACATGGTTTAGCTTTTATCTGCTAACATTTTCATAGGTATCAGGCTATCAGCATTAAGTATGCCTTTTTATTGATGTTCTAAGTTTGTTACTGATCAAATGGATCTATAATTATTTCCGATATTCTGAGTTTGTTACTGATCTATTGATGTTCTCCATCTTGGAAAATGCATTGCCTGCAGGAGGTGGTTGTCGGTCCTGAAAATAGAACGGTGTTATCAACTGATAATTTTTTAAGAGTTAACCTTATCGGAGATTTTGTTGGCTATACAAGTCTTCCATCATTTGAAGAATTTTATCTAGTAATTCCAAGACAGGTATGTTGTCATTGTCGATATAACAATGTTGTAAGCAATTTTTCATGATATAAGACTGTTGTAAGTGCACTGCTAATTAAACTATTGATGTAGGACAATTAACCACTTGCTTTAAAAGCTCGAACTGATAGAGCATGATGAATCAATCCATTTATCTCATAGCCCAGGCCCCACATCCCATGGGTTAGGACCTCGGCCAAACCCCCCTCGTGGGCTCCACTTCACATGGCTTCCGCTTCACATGAGTCACCCGCCTCACACAGGTGGGACTCACCTCACACGAGCCACCTGCCTCACACAGGCCGCCCACCCCAGGTGTGCTCTTGCATCCCACAGTCCACCCCACTTGAGCCCGGTGTGAAAATGCCCCTGCATTAATCACCCCCGGTGAGGAGTCTCGAACACGAGACCTCCTGCTCTGATACCACTCTGATGCAGGACAATTAACCACTTGCTCTAAAAGCTCGAACTGATAGAGCACGGCGAATCAATCCCTTTATCTCATAGCCCAAGCCCCACATCCCATGGGTTAGGATCTTGGCCAAACCCTCCACATGGGCTCCACTTCACATGGGTTTTGCTTCACACGAGCCACCCGCCTCACACGGGTGGGGCTCACCTCACACGGGCCGCCCACCCCGAGTGTGCCCCTGCATCCCACAGGCCACCCCACTTGAGCCCGGTGTGAAAATGCTCATGCATTAACTACTCTCTTTAACTTTTCAGTTTGTTTACGAGTTAAAATTTCTTCACCAATTTTTACCGGTACTAGATATTTGTGATGGCAAGTATAGCATTAGATTTAGTTTTGCAATCTAAAAAGAGCTTTGAAAGTTTATCTCCCTACCTAATAACACAATATTTGCAGAAAAAACACAGCCTTGCATAATGATATTTTATTGATAAAGAAGTTGGAGGTTTTGTCATAGTTGTTTCTAATTTCCAAATGTTTGTCTATATAGATTTGGATGGATGTTAGGTGATGACATTTCTTTTCATCTCATTGTTGACTCGTTTATTTTCATATGATATTTCTTTCCTTCTCACCTAGCATGGAGGAGGCATTGGTCAAAAAGGAAGTTGCATAAGCTCTTTTTGCTTACTGGTCTATGGGCAATTTGGGCAGAGAACAAGAGATGTTAGTGGGGGAGCTCAGGCCCCTCCATCAACATCCCCAACATAGCATTGACAAACCAAGATATTAAGATTTGGACTGATAGAAAACAAACCCGAAAGGATTCAACCAAGGAAGGGTAACCACATCAAACATCCAACCAAAATTTAATAGTCCTGCCATTTTCTAGGGAAAAATGAATTTTGTCCCAAAGAAACAGAGCTACCCTCGCGATTCCTTTCGAAAGGAAAGAAGCTCTATAAAGAGAAGAATTTTTTGTCCACCATCCTTCATTAGAAACCCTGCATTTGGCAGCCATGACTTTGTGCCACAAACTATCATTCTCTACTCCAAATCTCCACACCCACTTACCCAAAAGAGCTTCATGACCACCTCCAAATGTTTAATATCCGCACCCCCTTTAGAATAGGGAGTACAAACCTCGTTCCATTTTAGAAGAGGAAATTTTCTGGCAGACATTCCTCCTTTCCACAAAAAATCTCTATGCAAATTGTCAATTTTCAGGATAACAGACTTAGGACATTGGAATAGAGAAAGTAAATAGGCAAATTAGATAAAGAAGCCTTGATAGGGTTCAATCTGCCACCAAAGGACAACACATTAAGCTTCCAAGTAGAAAGATTCTACTCCATTCTTTCAATGATTTTATCCCACAACAATAGGGGAGGTTCCCAATGCACAGGGGTAAGCCTAAGTAAAGGGTTGGAAGAATACCTACCTTACATCCAAAGGAAGCAGCTAAAGAAAGACTAACCCCAAGTTCATGTTAATACCAAATAATTCACTCTTAGAGAGGTACACTTTCAAAGTTGAAATAACTTCAAACCAACATATAGTCATGCTAAAAAAAATCTGCCATCTTCTCATCCGCCTCACAGGACGAGATTATCATCTACAAATTGAAGATGGCAAATAGCAGAAGGAAGATTTTCAATATTAAAACCCCTGTAGATACGATTTATATTACTTAATTTCTGTTGCTGAGAGTCTATGTTTGTTAAAGGGCGGGCCGGGTCAACCACAAAATCTTGGGAGGAATTTTTCTAAGTGGATGCTGTTGGAGAGAGTACGATTTACCTTAGATGGCTTTGAATGCAACAAAATTGGTGTCAGCTATGAGGCTTTTAATGCACAGCCAAACTTTTGCTCTTCACCATTGGAGAGTTGCTTGCAAAATCAACTATGGAAGTTTTGGGATGTAAGTATGCCAACCATTAATTAATTAGGTTTTTGCTATATTGGAATTCATGTTTTTATTACATGTTGTTATCTAGTCATGTCCTCTTTTCTTTTCTTTTTCTTTTTTTTCTTTTTGTATTTCTTCCATATATGTTGTTTCTGAAGATTGAGGAGTCATTATGATTTTATTTTTTCCTTCCACAGTAAATTAAATAATTCCATATCAAAATCCTTTGCACTAAAGTTCATAACTCATTACATTTATTATTGTTTAGATATCTATAGAAAAATAAAACTAGTAATCTTCTTTTTTTTTTTTTTTTTTTCTGACAGTCTGACCAAAACCGCATCAGTAAGAAGCAAATGCCCCAATATGTCATAGAAGGAAGGTTTGAAAGAATCAACCAACATCCAGTACATTCCTACTATCTTTTGTTTCTTCGCATTGCTCTATATCTTTTGAACTTCAAAACATTATCTTTGTTGAACCTTTGCAACTATGTATAGGATGCAGGAACACATTCATTCTCCATAGGAATCACTGAAGTTCTTAATACAAATCTCTTGATAGAACTCAGTGCTGATGACATAGAATATGTCTATCAAAGGTAGTTGATACTTTTATGTCATTTTCAGATGACATTTCTACAAAATACCTTACTATTACTTAGGGGCTGACTATGCAGGAACTTTTGGTAATCCTTTTGCAATTTCCATATGAATATAATATGTTGGGAAAATGCATTTTATTCCAATGCAGGAATTTCTAATTTTAATTTATATCTGAATCACATGGATATATATCATTAAAAACCAGGTATAGAGTGGAAAATCCTGATATAAAAGAAAAGATTTGTGAACTTTATGTATGATATTCTTTGTAACTGGCTAGTTCTTTCACAACTGGTTGCCATTTTATCCAAGCGTTCAAGCATTTAATATTGCTCATTCACATTGAACTTTTGGTTCACTACTTGGTCAACAACCTAAACCACTTAAAGTAACATGGAGATCAGTCACACTAACTGGCTATAATGATTTCAGAATTAGATAAGTTTGTACAAATAAAAAATTTATCTGTAAATTACAAATTGACCAGAATGTTATAATAACATTATGATCTAGTTATAAGATATAAGGAGTTCGAAAAAGATGAAGTTTACGAAGAATTTAACAATCAAGTCAAGAAAACATAAACAAACGATATTTGGTTAATATTGATAGATTTAATTCATTTTAAAAAATTAATTAAAAGGCAAGCGAATGTGATTAAGGAGCATCATTAATGTAACACTAAGACATGCATCAAATTCAAAAGCCAGAAAAGTCAGAAAAATAATGATCATAACTCTTCCAACATAATGAGCTTCTAGGCAATACCAGTCATGAACCAAGAAGGTTGAGGTCACAGAAGGGGTTGCTGATATTGATCCAAATGTTGTAGAAACTATGTTTTCAAGTTGATCTTCTAGAGTGCAATAAACCTTGGGATTTTTGGAACTTGATGTTGGCTTTGATGCCATGATAGCGTGTGAAGTCCGAGGAGAAAAACAAGTGGAGATTAAGCGATTGAATTTCATCAAGGAACCCATTTGAGCTAATACACAATTACAAATAAAGGGGAATAACTGTTTACTTCTTAACATAGGAAATAAGTTGCTAATACACACATGATTAGATACATATGTTCAATTTTTGTACATAAATGCATGAAAACAATGCTACACTTATACTATGTTTTATAATATAAATTTCTTTTAAAACACCTAGTTATCTGATTAATGGTTTATGCTGCCCAATAAGGAACTGATATGTTTTCTTTCTAAACGTGAGTATAATATTATTGTGTTTGCATTGTAACATTATAAAAGTGTCTATTTCTTTCTTTCTTTTTCTTTAGGAGTCCTGGGAAAATCATAAGTGTTACCACCCCAACATTTGAAGCCCTGACACAGTTTGGGACTGCCACAATCACGACTAAGAACACTGGTCAATTGGAAGCATCATACAGCTTAACGGTAATGCCAATGTCCATTAACGTCCATCCCTTTTTGTGTCTTTAACTTGCTTTTCTCTTCAATTACAAATTTGTTACTGATAAAAAGAGGAACATTCATCCCCTACGACATCATAAAACCTAAGTATACTTTTGTTACTGTTTTTATTTTCTCATGTATTTGAATGATAAAATCAAATATGGCTCACATATAGAACTATGAAGTTTCTATAAATGCTTGATAATAAATGTATGGCTGGTGGTAAATATGCAACCTGAGTTTTACTTAAATGGGAAATAAAGAATCAGTCCAAAAGAAAGGGTGTAGGAAGTAAGGTAACCCGCATTTGAGAGCCATTGCCAAAATTGTGACCAAAACATTTCAAATATACTCATCTAAAATCATGGCCCATTTGAGAGGGTACAAGACCAGATTTAAAACTTACATGTCAGATTGATAATTCAAGCACTTTAAAGCGAGCAACTGGTAACAAAGTGTCCATGCCCTATGTTTGTGCGGTTTCTCATACAGGGTGAGTCAAGGTGATTAAGTGTAAGGGTGTTTTGTGCTTAGGTGTTGGCATTCATTGTTTGGGTTTTCAGTCAAACAGCTGGAAAAAGCTACCAGGAGTGAAAACATGAATACATTGAGTGAAAAAACCTTGTTTAATGAGACTTGTAAATACCCTGGCAATGACAAGTTTTATACAGATGTTCAGGCCTATTATTTTTGCTCCCCAAGGAAAGATCTTCGACCGCAAAGGTAGAGGCTTGCTTCAGCCTTTAGTACAAGGTCAAGAGAAAATACAACCAGTTGAACATTGACTGACTGAGACTCACTGAACTCCCACGAAAGGTAGTCAATGAGAAAATTATAAAGCCTGAAGGAGGGAAAAAGTGAGGGCAGGGAAGACGCTTGAACAACCAATCTAGCTATTAAGATCTACATGATTTCCATCGGTAGTAATGGCTAGCAAGTTGAAGCAGTGAACATGGCTCTTATTTTGTAGGTGGAAGGCGATTGTCGGTCAACCTTGTGTGGTTCAAAGGTCCAATTGAAACATGCCACATGTTGCTCCACTCCATAACCTCCTAAAGGCACTAATTGGAGATCATGTTGTTCTAAGCCAAATCATAAATAATTGTTGCACCATCATCCAATTGTATCTCTTGGATCACATCAATGACATCTTCCAAGGTTCCAAGTTCAAGGTTGTCTGAGGTCAACACGTACGGTTGCCAGTGTCTCATTATCGTTGAATCTTCCATATTGTGATGGTACTGGCCAGCTGAGGAAGCAAGGGTGGTCTTCAGCCAAGCATCAATAGTATCTTGTTCGTAAGACTCACCCACTAGGGCTCCATATTGTGCAACACCAAGGACCTGATCACCTGATCTGCACAGAGGGTTGTTGAGCCACTTAATATTGTCACAATATGGAAGGTTTGACAATCATGAGGGACTGGTGACAGAGGGGGTTGACCCCAAGCAGCCTTGAAACTCGGATATGAGCTTATGTCATCGACGCAATTGCAAGATTTGATCATACATCAATTCAATGGTTATTTATGATTGTGCTCAGTTGGGCTTTGACTTCCAATTAGTGATTATTTGAGAGGTTACAGAGTAGAGCAACAGGTGGCATGTTTCAGTTGGCTTGGCACCCAATGTTTGGGTGATTAGTCAAACAACCAAAATGGGGGAAGGGAAAAGCTACTTGGAGTGAAAGCACTAATACATTGAGTAAACACTTTGGATAATCAAACTTGCAAAACACCATGTTGTGGACATGTCATACAGTTGGTGGGTCCTGCCTTTTTGTGATGCCCAAGCTTAGCCTTTTGGATGCAATGGCAGAGGCTTGCTTGGGCCTCGAGTACAAGGACAAAAGAGAACAGTGCAACTGGTCATACACAGGCCAACAGGATGTATAAAGAGGCACCCTAAAGGAGCCAGGGCAAGGCCCCTTGGGCCAATGTGCATTGAAGGGAGGACGTTTGAACAATTCTCTAAGCTTCAAGGACCTCCGAGTGTGCTTTGAGCAGCAATGGCTTAAAGAGGAGTGGTTAAGGTAGTGAATGCACCTCTTATTTATATGTGTTATGTGCCTGTCAATCAACTTCATATAAATTCAAAGTTTCTACTGAAACATGCCACATGTCACTCCATTTTGTAACCTCTTAATGAACCATTAATTGGAAGTTAATGCTATTCTTAGCCAAACCTTAAAAATGATTCTCTATAGCACAGTCGAATCCCATGGATCACGTCCATGACATCATCTTAGAATCCAAGTTTTAAAGGCTGCTCAGGGTCGATCCCCCATGGTTGCCAATCCCTCAGCCATTAAATCTTCTATATTGTGACATTCCTAGGTGGCATCGAGACCCTCTGTGAGGATCAGGTGATTGGGGTCCTTCATTCTGTATAATGTGGAGCCCTTGTGGGTGATGTTAAGGATGAGATATGTATGTACAGAATACAGATATGCATGAATTTACCCTAATCTTCCTAAATCTACATAGTTATCATTCTAAGATATACATATATATCCTATGATTCCTATCCTTAATGATAAACCAGAGAACTGACATGCTAAGTCTAGAATCTGCAAATCAGAGTAATTTTTAAAATTTCAGAAAACGCTGGAACAGGAACACAATGCTGATTTCCATAAACCACAGAAAGATAAGAACCACACAAAACTTTGGAACTGAAATCTTGATTTGGCATGAAGCAAATGTTCCCAATGCATGCCAAAGCTATATATTTGACCAAATGGTGAATGTATATATATTCATGGGTGCATACCACTGGTTAACCATTTACGAAATAACAGCTTCCTGACATATCCTAACTTCAGTCCCTAATCAATTTTTCATCCTGCAGTTCGAATGCTCCAAGGGTGTCAATCGCATGGAGGTATCTCTCATCTTCAATGTCACTTTTATTTACTTCTTTCCACAGTTTTGAGCACTTGTCTTGCATTACACGTTTCTTCCTTCCTCTTGAACAGGTGATTTCAAAATGTGATTGTGGAATTGGATTGATAAACTGTGTGCTCCATGCAGTCCTCTGTCCTTTTACAAACAAACACCTGTTAGACTTAGATTGGAGATATCTTATGGAATCTTATAATAATCCTCAACTTGCAATATCTGAGTGATGAGCAACCATTCACTTTTGTAGATTTGCAAACTTATGGCAACAATGAAGGTCTTTCAGGGATTGCCACTACATATAGTTCTTATTATCGTCAGAACAAGTGTTCAGACCAGCAGTTCTCAAGCAAAAGTTCAATGCCCGGCTGCCTACCTGAAATAAACCCTCCTTTACCCTAGGCTGGGGATCAGCTGGAGATCGCTGCCATGAAGGGTTCAGTGGCTGAGTTTTATCTGATTGTTTCTTTTGGAAAAAAAAAAAAAAACAAGGGCATTTTCCTTGCTAGTTCATTTGCTCCAAAGGGGAATGTCAAGAGCAATTTAATTAGTAAGTGCACAAAATTTATATGTTTCTATTTTGGCATGAATATGATGAGATCAGCTAATTAATGCTAGTTAAACAAAGTAAATGATGAGAAAACATAAGAGATTTGTATTAGGAGAGGTATCAGGGCAGTCTTACTTAATCGGTGCTCCAAATTCAGAAGGTGCTTCATTGCTTACACTCTCTAGTCCACTCTAGACTTGATGACTTGAACCCCTTTATATGCATACAAGTTACACCCACTTTTCCACAAGTATCGGATGTGAGACCAAAAACTCAAGACAACAAACATAAGACACCACACAATAAAAGAGTGAGTCTGTATTCTCAACAATGTTTTTTTTTTTCTTTTTTTCTTTTTTTTAGAGCATCGATAGAAATCAAGCCAGCTTTCCAGAAATTGAATAATGAGTTTAGAAGCTCTTGCCCACTCCATTACATTTTATTTAGCCCTACTGAATAATTCCATCACTTGCCTGTCTACAATTGTTCTAGTAAAAAGCTGATAAAATGTGTTTCTAGCAACAGTATAACAGCTCTGAAATCGCCAAGAGCATTGCCCATATTCACAAGTCAAAGGTTTAACTTGGCCTGAATGTTTACGCCTTACTTGGTTTTGAGTGGGCTGATAAGCTCAGTCTCTTGTTCCAATCAAAAAGTCCAAGAACTGCTCCTCAGCCATGCAACAGTACCCTGTAATATTACTCTGATGGAAAGGATACTATCTATAAAATGCAATGTCACATGTCTGCAGGAACAATTCTTTATACTGAAACCAGGAGAGGTTACTACTCGAACATTTAAAGTCTATTCAACAACAGACCAAGTTGCTAAATATCTGTGTGCAGGTAAGTTAACTGCTGGAAGGAAAAGCAATGGATTTTATGGTTCCTTGGTTTTGTTCATTACATGGCATATGTTGCTCACCTCCTTTGTACTTGAGTGCAGCTATAATGAAGGACTCTGATTTTAATGAAATTGATAGAGCAGAATGCCAATTCACTACTACAGCTACTATCTTTGACAACGGGACTCAGGTTTGGGACACAGTACAAAAGTTATCTAGAATCCTGATTCCTTGTTGTTTTTCCATCGTTAAATTGTTTCCTTAGATTATCAAATGTGCAATATTGTAAAATTTGTGAAACTAAAAATCACGTCAGGTCTTGTAAGTGGTCAAATTTCAGCCAGAATAGATATAGAAGAGAAAAATGTTCTACAAGAAACAAGACAGGAAGTTTTATGGAACAAAGAAACAGATGGGATGTTCAATGCAATTTGAATATCATGGTTGAAATTGGTATTCGGGATCCAATACATGGTTTGGGATGAGTGACTGGAGGGAAGGAAAAAGATTATGCCCGTAATAGGATATCTGACTGTGAATCCCAACTCAGAATCTCACACAACAAATAGATCAACTACATAGTGAAAAAGAATCACCAAAGCAATCGCGATTTTGATTGTTAAGTTTCTGTTAGCAAAACTGATTTTCTCCCACCATCCATGTTATATTTAAACTCTATATAGAGAAGGATTGAGCCATTTTTTTACATTTCCTCTTTAAACACGTCCTATGTGGCTGGTCTACATGGAAGGACCACAGCAACAGGACATTTTCTAACAAAGCAGAACTGCGGGATGTATGTTTCCAAAGGGTGAGGGTTAGAGTTGTTAATTGGTGGCGGGTCTCAAAGTCTTCACCATTTGTAGCCAATAGTAGATAGAAGAGAATTAATTCTGTATCATTTATTAACATGTGCTTGTAACATCACATCAGTTTATGAAATTTCTGCATTTATGATTTTTTTCTATCAGTTTTAACTCTTTAAAATGTTACAGATTACTCCTAGTTCATCATCAACAAAGACCGGCATAAATGGCTTCTTTGAATCCATTGAAAGCCTATGGAATAACATGTGGAAAGGTTTGATAGATTTTTTTACTGGAAAAACATGCAGGTATGGGATGTTCCGTATAAGTTCTTTTTGATGTTCTCTGAGTTAGATAAATGAGGAGCTGTATGATACTTGATCCTAGGACATGTTCTCCTTGGGTGTTTAGTCTGTACAAGTTGTCTCTATGATATGGTGAACCATACTATTGCATCTGATGGGCCCCACCATGGATACATCATGCCACATATTCTCTAAGATTAGAAGATTCTAGCCATCCAATCCTCAGCCTTTCCTCTTTTAATCAGCATTCCACCCCACCCATTCTAGATAATTGGACCATTGGGTCCCACTATGCTGAGGACACATCATATCCTCTGGTTGACTATGGTATAGTTCTTCTATATAAAGTATTGTGGCAGCACTCCTCATTTGTCATTGGCTGATGGTCTACTGATCAGGCATCTTTTATGTGCAGAAGCAAATGCTCAGGTTTCTTCGACTTCAGTTGCCACATACAATACATATGTTTGAGTTGGATTGCATTGTTCGGTTTGCTTCTGGCAATTTTCCCAACGGGTAAGTTTCTATAGTTGGCAATGCATGAGTTCATCGTCTTTAATTAATTTTTATTTATTTTTAAATGCAAAGAAGGATGATATTTTACATCTGGAATTTCAGCGGCCGTGCTCCTGTGGCTGTTACATCAGAAAGGATTCTTCGATCCTATTCATGATTGGTGGGAGGATCGATTTGAAGGAAGCACACAAAGAAGCAGAGTTGATCCTAAGCATGGAAAAGAAACCAGGCAACCTCACATGCATCACCATCATAATCAGGAATGTAGGCATCATCACTACGATGCAAAGAACAGACGAAGAACCAGTCACCGTAAGCATGATCATCATCATCATCACCATCATCACCATCATCATGCTCACAAGGATAGATTCAAGCATGGACATACGGATGGTCTGATTGATGAAAAGCTTGAGCCCCACATGAACAAAATTGAGAAGCTGGCCATAAGAGGACAGCCAAAAAAGATGAGATACAAGTAAAGAAAAGCAAGACAAACACAGCTAATCAAGCACAAATGGGAGCGGGACCTGCCACATTCGAAGCTGCATGGTAGAAATATTTAAAGAGAACAAGCATTTCATTGTTTCAATTGTGTTGTTCATTCAACTGGGGAACTCTTTTGTCAGTGTCTGCTGTTGTTTATTAAAACTTTGAGACACATCAAAAACTAAAAAACTCTTCGGTCAATGTCTAGCCGGGTCAGGTCAACTTGAATGGACATGAAATATCCAAAATAAAAACAAGCAGTTGTCATTGGTGTGGTGGTAGCAATGCTGTCATTCCTCAGTGAAGATACTGTTTGAATCATCATGAACGCACATCATTTTTTTTATCAGTTGTTCAATGATAGGTGCCAAAAATAAGTTTTCTCAAATGGCCCCTACTTCCATGCATGCGCTTGTGTGAAGCCAACTATACATGGGCTGTCAATGAGCCAGGCTGGCCTGTTGAGCTTCTGAGCTTGGACTGCTTTGGGCCTGGCTTGGTTTGGCATTTGAGGGCTGATGGCCTGCTGTGTGCTTAAAATTCAGGCCTATATATTTTTCGCCCGAGCTCAGGTTGTGTCAAATGGCCCATCAGCCTGGCCTGGTCCGGGCTGTCAGCCCCCCCTGGTCCCACACAACTCGGACATGTTGTAATTATCATACTTTAGAATGCATGTGATAATTCTGGACTTCTAGTAGAGACTGTTCAAGCACACAGCCAAAGTGTGGTTAGGGAAGGAATCGAATAGGGTCCTGCACTTGTGTTGTATGGGTTTTATCCATGCCTTCCATCCATTTTTCCAGATCATTTTAGTGTATGAGCCCAAAAATGAGGCAGATCCAAGGCTCAAGTGGTCCACACCACAGGAAGCAGTGGTAATAATAATGCCCACCATAATGTTTATTTTCCATCCAACCTTTTCATAAAGATCACATAGACGTGGATCAAGGGAAAACGCATATATCATCTTGATCCAAATCTTTTGTGGCCCCCAAGAAGTTTTTAATGGTGAGCATTGAATCCCTGCTTTTTTCCAGTGGTGGGGAGGCACTTGAGCTTTGCATCTAATGAGCTGGAAAAAAAGATGGATGGTGTAGATAAAACACATACATAATGGTGGACCCCACAAAGCTTGGGGCACATGGTGCTGCAGGGATATTCCTGGTGACAAGCGCAGAAAGCAATCTAATCCCAAGGGAAAGGAGAATACAAAGAGAAGAGAAGAGGAAGAAGGAGAGATGCGCACAGTTACTGATCCCAAATTCTTGTTCATTGGAATCATAACTACAATGGACTTTTTAGTAAAATCAGCTTATTATTCCTCAAATAATAACCCACCCAACCCTCCACTGGGACATCGAAATTTGGATAAGATATTTTCATGGCAAATCAAATCAGAATTGATATGATCACAACTCTTCTTGATTTGGATGGCAACAAGTCCGTTAGATTTCCGGGAAAGGAAGTTAGGAGATCTCCTAAACAGTGAAAAAAGAAATTGTAATTGTTACATAAGTGAATACTTTAACCATAGAACTCTTCTATACAAACAAGCTGCTAGTTTAGATAAAGAAATTTCTTGGTAAATCAAATCATATGTCATATGATTACAATTCTCCTACATCTAATTGCAATGATGAGTTCTTGCTACTATTGTTTGTTTTACTGAGAAATCACCATAGAAATGGTAGTTTTATAATGAGAAGATGTAATTATTACAATTTCCTTCTTATTTATTCCAGGAATGTCTGAAATTCTCCTTTCAAATATGCTTAGTTTTAGGGATATTTATCCTGGAGTGAAAGATGCATCAGCCTGCTGATCAAGAGATCATACCAGTTGAAGAAAATGGGCTGTTAAGAAAAAACTCCCAAGGGCCCAAATTCAATGAAGATATCTAGCTCACTTGATGTTTACTCTATAATGCGGATTCATTGGATCCATGAGTGTGGGCCACTGTGATGAAAAAATCCAAGTATTCCGAAGAAAAATGAAGTTTCTAAGCCCTACAAGCACTCTTCATGGCACGCAGCAGAAGGGGTTAGTGAGATAACTCAAGCACTTCATAAGATTGGAAAATGCATGACTATGTCCATCAATAGAAATGGGACACCTCATAAAACTGTCCTATTGTTGACTTGTCTGTCATGTTAGCAGTGAGGAAAGAAAACCTGACAATAAAGATGAGGGTCTAAACTCATGTTTCTAAAACAGTGGTGTACGACCATATTCATCATCTAAATTGCCACTCCCAGTGTTAATGGCTTATATCTCTAAAATCATACTGATTAAAAAATTCAAACAATCATCTTAATGACTATCAAGTTTACACTGGGTAATCCTTCAACCCTTCCAAGTAAAACACACGTTCTGACTCACACGTGCACAGCCACACATTTCATGCATTCTGCTGACGTGGCTTCACATGTGTGAACAGGCTACTTAGTACTGTTATATCAAACATAATCTGGATTAAGTTGAGAAGCCCATTGAGAACTTTGAGAATTACCTTATTGGAACAGCTTTCTCAATCATTTTTACTGAAGTTGTTAGATTTGTAGCCAATCACTGAAAATTTCCTTGCATTTCTAGACTAGCAGTGCTACAGTGATTCGCTGAAAACCGATTCCCTGTAATACAGCCAGCGCAGTCAACATAAATCCCCATGGGGTTCACAATGATGTATGTGTGGCATCCAATCTGTCCATCACGTAGGAAGCCCATCATGGGAGGCAAGCCTGAAAACCAAAAATCGTGCTGATCCAAAATTGAAGTGGGCCACACTACTTACAAATATTGGAATACAGATCTACAGTTGAAATCTTCCAGAGGCCCACTTTGATGTTTGCATGACATCCAACCCATTCATAAGGTGAGTGCAGGGAAACCAAATGGCGGGTCCTAGGAAGATCTCAATGGTGTGGGTCCTATCCCACTGTTCCCCGTTGGGTAGCCCACATGAGTTTTGGATGGCCCTCATTTCTGGAATCGAGTCATACAATGATCTGTAGCAAATGACGAACCAATTGGAGTGAATTTCATTCAAACATCACGATGGGCCCCATAGGTATTCATGTCATACCTGCTGCCTTGATTGATATAACAGGGCGAGGTGAATCACCCCGAGCGACTCACCATAGCATTACTCCTGCTAGATACCATAAAATTAGCATTTCTGCAGCTCGATATCATAACATTCTCAGACTGGAGCTAAGTACAAAGATCTCCACGATTTCTTTAAAAATAATAAATAAAAAATAAAATGATGTGATTCCTCAGTTTCTTAATGCCTGAAATAAGCCAGACTTGTTTGCAAAATCATTGTGACATGCATTTGTACTGTGACTTTCATGGAGAATGTGGAAAACCACTCCTGAATTGAACTTGCATCACAATGCTGATGAAGGATTGCATGTTTTCTTCTGTTATTTGTTGAAATTGAAGGAGAATTTGGTCATTTCGTGAGCTCCACCTGATTATTGGATCAGCAAGATTTCTGGGGCGCCCCACTTTCCTGGTGAGGCAAACCTGCTGTATGGTTCGGATGCCATACACACCACTTGGTCCCACATGCAGCTAGTTGCTTGATATTATCATCCACATTTTTGGAAGGTGAAACAGGGGAGCGTTGGATCGTGCAATAATTCCCCCACCTATGCTGTTGTCTCATCCACTGTGCTAAAGTCCAGATCCCGCACATGGTTTGACACCATTGTTGAGGATTGTCTGATCACCGTGACTTTTGATCCATGACCATTCTGTGGACGTCCCCCTAAAAAAATGAATGGTCCAGATCATTGTAGACATGCCCTTGTGTATTGCATAGGAGGCGGGAGGACTGAACCAGGCAGATGGGATCTGCTCCCATATGCACTCAAACAACCTTTCAATTATTTTCATTGGAGGCCAAGAAAAGAATGCACAATTTACTTGAATAGTAATACATGGGGATCATCGCATAAATTAAGAAAAGCTTGGCTACTTAAACACCGATAGCATCTTGCTCTGAACTGCATACCTCCACTCCCTACCAAAATTTCAGAGGCTAAGATTCACCGGTAATCGTGCTTAGGCTTTGTGGGAAAATTTCCTTCGCTTCTTGATTCTCTTGGCTTTGCCTTCATTGTCCCTCTGCTTCCTTTTCTTCTTGGCTTTGCTGTCATCGTCCCTTTGCTTCCTTTTCTTCTTGGCTTTGCTGTCATCATCCCACTTCTTCCTTCTCTTGCCTGTGTCATTCATGCAGCTTCCCTTTCCGTCCATCTCTTTCGAGTGCCAAGGCGAAACTTCAGTTGAGACTTCGGTTCTGCATGCAACCGAAGTGTCTTTCTTGTTTGCAAGATAGTATTCCGATACAAGCTTGTGCGCCAACTTTGCCAGGCAGGAGCCAGATATAGAATTGGGAACAGGCCTGTGCATGCACCAGATGAGATTATGAGAACACGTCACCAATCTATACGGCCCAATTAGACGAGAGGGGAAAGGAAGTAAATAAGAGTTATATGATACTCAGGTCACATATGATGCTTGGTACACAGGCATTCAGAAATTGTACAGGTGGTATGTATTAACTCAAACAAAGCTGACTAGATTGTGCAGTCCACTGTCACCAAGTCACAATCCCAAGATCAGATTGGTTGAACAATTGTAGCCTCTGATCCGTGGACACTTATTTGTGGAAATAGGACCATTAGATTTTATTTTTTTCATTTTTAGCTGTCCCATAAATGTCTACCAATCAGATAATCAGATAATCAAATAACCTCTATTTTTGGTTCATGATACATCTACACTGGATGTCATAATTTGGAATGCTTAATTTGACAGCTTGTATGCCATGTGTGCAATATTTAAGTAATTTCTAAGTGCATGGGTATCATCCATCACATAGCCCAAGTATCAAAGTTTTTCTCACTAAATAAACAGGTTTGTATGGGAGATGATCACCTTTCAGAAAATACACGTCCCAGAACAGCTGTTTTCTCATGCCATAACAAAGGTATTGGTAACACGTCCCTCTTGGAAACCGACTGAGTTCAAAAAAAAAAAAAACAAGAACAAATAGACCATAAGCAAGGTGGATGAATCATTGGAAATCCTGGCTACAATGAGAAGAAAGAAAGAAGACACTGATTGTCTACCTTCCCAGTCTTGATGACCCCTTTTGGTGGCCTGGGGATGTGGGGATGGATAGGAGGGTGCTTGTAAAACACAGTTCTGCAAGAACCCGAAAGATAACGATCAAACATGTGATATATTTCAAGTTTAATGGCATGTAACGGGAAACAAAAAGCAAACTCACATGATTTGGTTCTTTGAAATCTTCTCCGTGTCTCTAATTGGGGAACAAATTTCCAGAGGGCAAGCAGATTTATCAGAAATATACATGTAGCCATTCATTCCTCCACTGCAAGTAAACCCTCAATGACATCAATTTGTGAGGGAAGAAACTCATAGCAAGAAAATAGATTAATCATTTTCATACTTCTTGAACCAACCATGTTCCTGTTGGTATTTTTATTTAACTGGCCAATTCTCATGCAGAGCAATCTTGATTAATAAAAATTGGTTACCATTTTTATTTCATGGATTTTAGGGTTTTGATTGCTACACCCTCATACATGTATTGTGAAAATAAGTTTTAAATGCAATTACATCAACATCATGATCATCATCTGAAATGTCTAACTTACGATAGTGTTTGAAATTATTAACTCCTCCATAGATGATATGCACCCAAATGTGCTCCGTCAAGAGGCTTTTATTGATCTAGGAAACGAAAAACATTCCAAGCTACACATGCCTTTGATTATAATCTCTAAGGAAAAACAATCTGCTACATGGTACATAATAGCAAATGTAAATGATGCATATCAGTCCTAATCTATGGTCTTCTGTCTTCAAAGTGTCCTTGTATAACCAACTGGGCATCGGGATTGATTCTGTCCCAATCAGTTGGATCGTAGGTGCGATGATTTACTTCACGGGCGAGGTCTCTGGTTCAAGTCCAGGATGGCCCAGCTGCGCCAGGGAAAAGAATCGAGGAAGCATCTGACTCCTTCATGCATGCTCCACTTGGCTCGGGGGGATATAGCTCAGTTGGTAGAGCTCCGCTCTTGCAATTGGGTCGTTGCGATTACGGGTTGGATGTCTAATTGTCCAGGCGGTAATGATAGCATCTTGTACCTGAACTGGTGGCTCACTTTTTCTAAGTAATGGGGAAGAGGACCGGAGGCATTTCCTCTACCCCTTCTTACCCTGCCCTGAAAAAGCAAGGTCACCTTGCGTCCTTGAACCGATAACCATCTTTTGGCCTCTGGAAAATGGAATCCGGTAAATCTTTTCCTCTGGGGGGGGAGTCCTATCCCTAGGAAGTCTATTGCCTGGTGCTTAGGCTTCTCCTGGGAGGTCTACACCTCGTGCAAAGCCTTCCCAGCAGGAATGGGAATGTTCAGATTAGTAAGGTTCACCTCCATTGGGAGATGAACGCCAGTGTCTGAAGTCTCGACAGCCAAAAGTCGGAGAATAGCCCCACAAATGATGCGCTAAGGGTATTTATAGTCCATGGGGTCTTTCACTCCAAAAGTTTTTTTACATGGTTATGAACATATATCAGCCTCCCGTTAGATGAGAGGAGCTTAATTCCGTGGAATCTTGGGAACCAGGCAAACTAACACCTGTTGTAGAAGAAACTAAGCGCCTGTGCCTTGGCAAACTGATGCAGGGAGCTTTGTGCCTAGCACAGAAGCTTGCAAAAGAGTTCTGGTGTTGTCCTAGACAGGCACTAGGGCTCCACCGGATGCGTATGGACTATGGACTCATTTCATTAGTTTGCAAAATTGCATGTCAGAGTTTCACACCAACTGCCAACCTCACACAATTCTCCTCCTCTATCCAGGCTTTGGACCGGGAATAAGAGTGCAAATCTCTCACAAGCATTATTTTTAAATGAAATTACATAATTATAATCAATTAAGGCTGCATGGTTGTTTCATGTACCAACAGCAATAGCTAAGCAAGTGTTGGATTTGAATGTGGTTAACATGCCCAGTGTGGTGATGGTTTTAATTACAAACCTGATAGTCGGATTGATTTTTCTTTTGATTTTGGCCTTGAGCAATTTCGGGTGATCCTTTTTACGCCTATAGGATGACATGATCTTTGTTGATAAAGGATGTGACATGTGAACAAAGAGTACATCAAAACCCAAACTATTTCTCTGCTTTTCTTCATCCTAGAAGCAAGAAACTTGGTCAGGTAGAAGAGATTGCCCACTTCAGAAGAATGCAAAGAGATTAACTAGAAGAATCAGGTATGAACAGCCACCCACAAAAGAAAGTATTACCGTTAAGGTGTCTTCCAACTTTGTGATTTCTGCAAGAAGGCGGGACTCCTTGATAAATGGTAGTTTACAAACAGCCTGCCCATCCAGAGAAAAAGATATAATCATGTACCTATTTAGTTAAGCATCCACACTTTAATCAAAGAGGGCCCTGTGGGGTAGATCTTGACATCTCCAGCCAACATATGCATGCACATACAGTCACATTTGCACCAACAGGCATGCAAGCATGCACATGAGCTGGGCACCAATGCTTTTCAAGGCATGTGTATACAAGGCTATAGGATGTACCAACCTAGGTTAATATCATGAAACTAGAGTTCAACCCCATTGGCTTTTCAGGAAATCACCATTACCTGCCATGCGTAACGTTTTCCATTCATGTCAAGCTCAAAATCTGTCCCAAGTCAGGGAACAATGTAAGAGCTACGAAAGAATAATCACTAACATTTAAGGACAGTTATAAACGTTCCAGCACACTCCCACCTTTAGGATAAAAATCAGCAATAGGCGATGATGAATCCGTCATCAACTTCCTGTAAAACAAAGGAAGTGCATGTGCACTGCAGATGCACCATTTGAATCACACACTGAGTTGATAACTAAAAAAATAAGTAAAAGAAAACAATGGTTTGCTCCTTGTAACAAGATGAACTAAACTGCCAACCTTGCAGCAGGCAAAACACCCATCAACTGATCAAATGGCTTGAAAGGAACCCCAAGTGTGAAGCGGATGTCCAACTGATCCAGGCCATAAAAGTCTGAAGCAAATGGAGCATAATGATAAGGATAAAACCTGTGAATGGAGATTTACATAATAAGTGAGGGGATTAAATCAGATTTTTTTTATTTAAAAAAAAAAAAAAAAGAGCAAACACCAAATATTATTTTAAATGGAAGCATCCATTAATCAGCCCAAAAAAATAATTAAAAAAAGGCATGGTCGAGGTGAAACAGATTTTTCAAGAATATAACAAACAGAATACCATCTTCAAGTCACCAAAACTATCAGCCAATGAAAAAAAATCACAACTTGCCAAGAAAAGGAGGAGAGAAACGGAGGTATGCAATAGAACCATAAAGCCTACAAAACAGGATTCAGCTCACACCATTGCCAGGAGCAGACTCCTTGGTAGTAATAGTGCATGACCCAGCAAATCCCTTCAGTATACTTCAGGACCTACAAATAATGCAAGTAATCACATAAGCAGCCTATAATTGTCCAAGTTCTTGGAGGACTAAAACAAAGTCACAAGCTTCACTTAACTAGAAAACTTTGGAAAACACATTTGAAGCAGCCACTCTAATTAACAGCGGTTATGTGACCAAAATAGAACTGCATGCAAGGAAACTCACCAACACTAGGAAGTAATAGGCAACTAGCAGGTGGAATCTTCATTGTATAATTAGAGACTGAAAGTAGAAAACACACACACACACACACACAAAAGACAACTTCCTTCCATCCTACCATTCATCATCATCATCATCAGCCCTGTCCCAACTATTGGGGTCTTCGCATATCCTATTTTGCCAAAAATTCCTATTTATCCAATCTTCAGTGAGTGAAAGCCATCACATCCCTTCTCATGACCTCTACCAAAAGCCATAGTTCCCCTTTATTACCAGACCATTTCCAGTTTTCTTAGCAGATGGCCGAACCATCTCAAGTGGCTCGCTATAATTTCATCTCCAGTTGGAACTGTTCCCAGGTGGCTATGAGAGACCTTCAATTCTATCATTGGGCTGAGATTTTAATATCAATTTACGCTCCTGATCTTTCTTTACAAATTCCCTTGACCACTAGGAATGAAGGCTATACCTTTTCTACCTTTGTTTAACTCTGCCCATGCTTTGTGAGTTCCAATGCTGAGAATGAAATATATAGGAATGCACATGCGTGGGCATCTGCATGGACCTACACTACAAGGCCATGCACATGCCTCGAACAATTACTGTGGATTTGCATGTCAACCTCTACATCGATGTACGATTACAAACAAATGTGAGGTTGAAGATGCTTGCTAGATAAAGATCCATGTGTGGACGGGAGTCGCTTGTGCAGAAATACCCCATGCACACCCCTTCGATTCTGCACATGTACTTAGAATTGCATATGCACACAAAAATTATTTTTAAAAGAAAAAAGTTGTGAACTCTCACTGCATGCAATAAATGTAAGTCCTCTCTGGAAATAAATGAACATCATACACGTGCTGCCATGCACTTCCATTTGCATGTGTACACTTGCACTATAAAGGAAAGTATGTCATGCATGTGGGTGACATTCATGCATACAGATACACTATCATGTGTGCACAAAATCATGGTATGTGAATGCTCAAGATCAAGTGTACAGCATTTGAAAACATATCAAGTGTACCCAGTAGTGTGACTATCTGTGTCCATGAGATACATGTATGCCTGCATATATGCATGTAGATGCACAAATTGTCATGCAACTCACTTAGACAGAAGCACACACACTCTTTTATTTCATCTATATGGGCTGGCTTCTTTCACTCCTTCAACATCTCTTGGTGCTTGCCTGAGAAGGCTGACTTTCTGCTCCAAGCATGGCACAGGGTGCAAATCGGAAAACAAAAAACAAAACTCTGGAGGACGGCTGTTCTCGCGGTCTGGTGGTTTGTTTGGGAAGAACGGAATAACCGCTGTTTTCATGACTCAGCTAACTCTGCAGACTGTGTTTTGTCCAAGGCTAAAAGAGCCTTAATCAAATGGGCCTCTCATGTTGAAGCTCTTAATGATAGAGATTTTCTCTTCTTAGGTTTTTAGCCTTGATCTGCTATCTCAGCGGATCTCTTTGTTTCTGTTTTGCTGTTTTTTCTCTTTAATACAATCGTCACTTCTCAAAAAAAAAAAAAAAAAGACAGAAGCACACACGCAGAAACTCACATGCATCATTTTGATTGATATACTCTATATTTGTTTTCTTCTTTTTTCTTTTCTTTCTTTTTTCTTTTTTCTTTTTTTTTTTTTTGAAAGGTAACATTACCAGGGATTGAGGATTGAACCCTGGATCACTCACACACACTACATCTCTTCCAGCTCATCTAATGAGCCAGAGACTGTTTGTAGTCTATATTTGTTAAAGAGAAAAGAAAGAAAAAATATGATAAATCTGCAGATGAAAAATCCTTGTACAAAAGAAATGGTCCAACTACAAATCAAATGTTGGTAAACCAAAGGCCTATTTAACATGCATTCAACATGAGCAAGCCTAACTAAAAACACTTGATAAAAATGAATACAACAGTAGCCATCAGAGTTGAGCCTTGTGGCAAGGCAGTCGGGACAGAAAGGTAGCAAAATTGAAGTCGAGTAACAAAAAATCTCAATCAACCAATGCAGTACAGATTATTATTTTTTAATAGCAACTCAAATTTTATTACAACCAATCAAAAAGAAAGAGCAATACAGAGGAGAGATGATGAGAAACCTTCTGAAACAAAGGGCCCCTGCCCTCAAGAAGCTAAGAGGAACCCAAACATAACCAAAGAGCGAAGAAGATGACTAGGGACCTCTCCTCACCATACCCCCAATTGCACTCAAAGATGGGTAAGGAAACTCCTTTGAATTCAGGGTTGTACAATGCAGTACAAAATCAATGGATGATAAAATGTGACTATCATCAAATTAGCGTACCGCATGTCTTCTGAGAATCTTATAATCATCTTCACTGATAACGTGAAACTTCTCAGCATAGTACCTTTCTTTCCACCCTTCTTCTCCCAGCTTTATCTGTTAAATTTAAGCTTGAATGAGCACATAATTATGAACACCAGGAATTGGGTATCATGATCTTAAATGACATGACAAACCTTGTCAACTATCGCCTCGCTGGATTCTGAACCATTTGAAATCACATGATGAAATCCATTCACTGAGCTCCGCAACTCCTTCGCCTCAGGCTGTAGCTTCAACGAAATGCCATGAGCATGAAGAATACTGAATACGTGTTCACCGCCCACAATTTCTTTTGATGGATCACAAATAAGAGCCTGTAATTTAATATTGAATACTTACATTTTGTGAGGCCTGAGCAATTGGTGTTCCTGTGTGCTTAAGAGATGACCAGAAATCCTTCGATGCCTTCCTCTGCTCAACACATTGCTGTGATGAAGAGCCACCATTGCTGCCAAGCCTGGTATTTGAAGAATTCTGAAAGTGGATCTCTTTTTCCTTCTGTAATTGAAAAAAATAAATCAAATCATTGCCAAACTTAGTAACCAACCAGGTGATTAAACAGCTACAGGAAAAGGATACCTATCAACAATAAAACAAAATAGAAATATGCATTCTCCTTCGTGTTTGCCAAAAAAAACAGAATAAGCAACTTCAATTAGCAGCATATGCACAAAGCATACCAATGAGATGAGTTTCTTAACAATAAGCTTCTAGGCGAAAATTACAAGTCCAATTTGACATTATCCTCCCTCCTGATTTAAGACCTTGTAAGGACTGATCAGTTTCCAAATGTAGTATGGGATTTACATAGAGAATTACAGCCGCTGCATTATTTTTTTCCTTACGTTCCTCTAAGAAATTCTACCAATTAAAGAAATTGCAATAGTAAATGCATATGTTAGCAGGAAGCAATGTTGATTTCTATTTTAAAGTGGCACACAGTGTTTGAAAGTCTCAAGAATAGGGAGTAGCAAGCGGCAGAACCTGGCTACGTCTCCTAAAGATGGCATTTTCATAAGAGCCAACTACTTGTATGAAGTGCTCCACACGCTCCAAATCCACCTGTAGAATATGAACAACCAAAAATGAATATCACAAAATGTTTGAATAAGGCATAACATTTTTAGAGCACTTCAATTAATGCAACACTTCTTTGCAAGCATAGAACAATTCTATCAAATGTGACACATATAACTCGCCGAGTCCCCGAGCTCCAGTAAGAAATTTTACTATAAGTTTAATAAGTCATGGGTTTGTTAACTTGTGTGTATATGCTTGTATCTATAAACTAGATACAAAATACAAATTTAGGAACAGAGAGAGAAGGCAAGGTACACTACTAAATAATCTCAGATTAATGCAGGACCAAAAACAGAGCAATGCCTCATATTATAGGAATCCTTTATCAAAAGGAGGGAGCTACTGGTCCATAATTTTCCTATTATCAATATCACAAAAAAGAAGCAGCAAAGTGAGGGGGCTAGGCCTGACCTTAAAAAATAAAAGCATCAAAACAACCTAAAGAAAGAGACAATGTATCAGCTTGAACCATCATTTATTTCTAAATGAAGGAATACCCAATTTTTATTTTTATTTTTAAAGCAACGGGATTAAATTAAAAACGAAAGAAGAGAACAACGGGGGCTGCTGAGATAGCAGAACCGAAGCCAAAAAAGAAAAAACACTACAAGCCTAAAAAGAGAAAGTTAAAATCTCTAAGAAAAGACACATTAGAAGCCCATTCTATAAGAAGTTTTTTTGCTCTCGATCCCACAACTTGAGCCGAAGCTTGTGCATTGTTGAAACATCTATCGTTTCTTTCCTTCCAAACCGCCTACCAAATAGCCATAACTGCCATTTTCCAAACCTTAGATCTGATTTTACCCAACTTAAAGCCGTGCCAGTAACCGAGCAAAGAGGAGGCAGAAGCTGGCACATAACCGCTAACGTTGAAGCTTGAAAGAAAGTCCTACCGGATCTGAGAGATGAAAGGGCAGTGCACGAGGAGGTGATCAACCGATTCATCACAGCCCATGCAACATAGACAGATGTTGGCAAGTTGCATACCTTTCTTCATGAGATTGTCTAAGGTAAGAATCCGATTCCTAGAGGTCAGCCAAGCAAAATAGATATATTTTGAGGGGACGGGATATTTCCAGATAAATGGAGAAGCCAACGTTGCAAGGGGAGAAGAGTAGCGTAGAGGGACTTCATCGAGAAATGGGTGGATTTTTCTTTGGTCTATATAATTTTATCCGGTTCGGACTGGGTCGGGCTAACCCTGGATAAACAATTAAGAAGCTCAGCATAATGAACTACCTCCCAGTCATAAAGATTTCTACAGCAGCTGATATCCCAAACTAAACCAGACTCCATTTGAGAGAAAAAGCTGTCAACAGACCTATCCTTCTTGACAACGAGGCGATAAATAGATGGGAAGCTATCCCTCAAACTCCTTTCCCCTAACTAGTGCTCCTCCCAAAACCGAATCACCGACCCGTTCCCCAAATGAAAAGCAATATTCTCAATTACCGAATTTTTGGAACGAAGGATTCCTTTCCAAATGCGAGAAGCTCTGTAGGCTGAAGAATCCCTGGTCCACCAATCTCCCGACGATGACCCATATTTCCCTTTGATGACACTATTCCATAAAGCTTCCTACTCCGATCCGAGTCTCCAGGTCCACTTGTACAGGAGACCCTTGTTCATCACCTTCAGGTTTTTGACGCTTGCACCTCCGTCTTGGAAGTGTCCGCAGACCTCTTGCTAGTTCAGGAGATGGAATTTCTTCTGATTTTCCTTGCTGCTCCACAAAAAATCTCTTCTCAGCTTGTCGATCCAGCGCAGAACAGCTGACAGACAGATAAAGAAGGACATGAAAATTGAAATATATGGGAATATTCGACAATGCAGCTTTAATAAGCGTGAGCCTGCCCCCCATAGACAAGTACCTACATTTCCATCTGGCCAACGTCTTTTGGAATTTCTCCACCACCTTGTCCCACATAGATAATGGAGGGGTACCAATGACAAGCGGCAGGCCCACGAAGAACGTCGGGAGCGGGGTAGTCAAGCAACCCAAAATCCGAGCAAAAGAATTTGGATCTAGCTCGGATACATTGATCCCAAAGACTTTGGATTTGGCCATGTTAATGTGCAGCCTAGACACAGCCTCAAAACATCTAATAGACATGTGGAGATTTATGATGGCTTCAGAATCCGCTTCAAATGTGATCAGCGTATCGTCAGCGAATTGAATATGAGATATCGGCGTGTCTACCCAATTTATCCCAAAAGACAGTTCTCTGAACCCAAGATGGAAGGATTGTACTTGAAATAAAAGCTAGCTTCTGACATATCACAGGCTAGATTCAAAACGGAATCATCTACGTGATTACTCTCTCTATATATATGATTCAACTACACCTGCATCTTCTTACTAATTTCTGCTATTTCCTATTTGGGCCCACAAATCCCACAGAATTGATTGCAACCAAATTATTAATTTTCTTTCTTAAACAGTTACAGCCTAACTATTAGCATGCAAAATTTTAGTAATATGCATGCACACAGTTTACCCTTTTGCAATGCAACCACGGAGATGCATTCATATTAAGATTGAAGCTCACATATGTGCATTTAAATACACTCATTATAAAAGGCATTTCCTCACTGTATGCTGCTGTACTAACATAATATTAATGACACTAAGTTCCAAGCAGGCTCAGACACAAAAAAACCATGGATGCCTCAAACAACAATGAGGCAGAAATGGATTCAAAAATCAAAAGGCAATAAATAGATGGGGGAAGAGGGGCATAATTCCATGCCATTAGACAAGGTAGGACTAACAAAAGTTAGGCAAGCATTGCAACAATTATGAAAACCCAAAATGTTGAATTATTTGAAGGCAATGCAAAGGCTCAAAGGACCTCAAAAGAATTAGTCAGGTAACCGCCCATTCGAACAAACTCCTTCTTGTACACAGTCATTAGTAGGTCAATCGCACCCTATCACAAAATCAGCAACAATAAATATTTAGTCATAATTTGCACAAAAATTGATGTCATGCTTAAATATGTAAAATATTTCAGAGATGCACACAAATTTAGAAACCCAGCAGAATGTCTTCAAGTGCAGCAGCAATACACACCTCAGAAATTTCCAGTGAAGGCATGTGGGGAAGAAAATCGTTACCCACAAATAAGCACATGAAAACAAAATCATCAACCAATCGTTCCAGATCTACTTTCACCATTGAATCTGGTATTCTCAAGTCATGCTCTAAATAGTCCCTGAGAACCCAAGTGTTGAGAAACTGTAACAGAAAATGGTGATCACCAGTTAGATGTAGGAAAATAAAGGTTTAACACTGCAATATTGGCATATTTGATCTCAACAAACAGGATTGAGCCCAAAATATAGGTGTGGCAAGCCTAGGACCCTAGGCAAGCCACATTATAGGCCAAGCCAAAGACACAATGGCTGGACCAACCCTTCGACGATGAGTTGAGTGCATGCCTCAAGAGTACTAGTGCCGGATACATACGAAAACAAGAACTCCACTGGCAGTTAATTGGCTTACTGACTATTACTTCCAATTTTTTTGGCTTGTAATTTTCCTTTTCCTGCATGTATCATAGTCCCTCTAAAGTCTAAAGTACTTCTAGTCTTTCTTCATAAATTCTCTGTTATTCATTAAGAGAGAAGAAGAAGAGCTGTAGCAACTCAACACTGGTTAACATTGCAATGATGTTGAAGACCTCTTTGCCTTTGAGCGACATCTCTGGATGATTGGAGTCCTTTCCTTTTTGTAAGAAAAACAATACCAACCTGAAAATTCTGCCTTGGACCATCATCATTAACATCTGTGCCTGCAGCTTCCTTTTGCTTTACCTCCTGCTTCCCATGCTGATGAGCTATCGGAGGGGCATTCTTACCAAATTTTTGGCTCTTATCATTTTGACGGAATGTACGTACATCCTACACAAGAAACTCAAATCGGAATCGACCGACCAAAATTTAATGAGCAAAGCTTCTAACATACCAACCTCTCTAAGAATTGCAAAATGCACTTCATGTGTAGCCAGTGCAAGCATGATCAAGTCAGCATCCTGAAATGACAAATTCAGAAAGTCATGTCAAGAAGCCAAGAAAATCGACATAAAAGCTTCCAGTCGGCTAGATATCTAAGACAAAAGGTGGAGACATTTACCAACCCATACAGGCAATGTTGTGTATTCGGGTCAAACCCTGGTAGATTTCTTTGCAAGCGAATGTACGACATTATCTTGTGCTCCCCCTCACCCGGCACATTGGCATCAGAAAGAATAACCTTTGAAATTCTCATGCAGTCAGAGTTGCATAAAGATTCCAAAGCCAAAGAAGAAATAGGAGAGAATAAATCAATGGTAACAGATAGATTGTTGTGTGTACCTTGATGCCACGCCACCCTGGATCCATGTTCAATCTCAGGTGTATGTAATAATGAAGAGCTGATGATAATGTAGCCATGAACTCGGTTCCAGGCGTAATAACGTTAGAGTCTAACATTTTAGTTTGTTCCAAATGAGCTAACTTTTCCCCTTCCAATTCAAATGTGCTTCTTAGCTTCTCTGCCTCAGCTGCCTGAAATTAATCCATCATGAAATGAAACCCATAATTCCAAATAATAAGACATCAAGGATAATGATGGTGGTGGTGGATGGTGAACACACCGCATCTGCTGCATCTTTGGCAGCCCTGAATCGTCTTGCACGCTGCTGGTTCATCTTAGCTCGAGGTGCAACACCATCTATGTGTAATTCAACACAAACATAACCAAATTAGAGAAAGCAGATTACACATATGCACTCGCACACATGTATCAGCATAGTTTGAAACATCAACCTATATGACTCAGTATCATCCGAGTCCTATCTGTTTCAGTCTGAAATGAGATGATCACCAGACCAATACAAGACCAAAATGGGACCGACAAGTTGGACCAGTTTCGGTCCCCAGCTGAGTCACACTCTGAGACCGTTGCTCAAATCCATGCATATAATAATAACTATCTGCCACAAGTCATTTGCACCATGAGACATATTATTGGATAAATGGACCACTATCATTGATCTAGACCATCCATATGGAAACCCTGACCATGGGTTGTCGCTAACTAAAAAATAATCATGATTATACAATTCCAACCATCCAGATGGTAGGATCGAATTGTAACTAAAAAGGTAGTCTTTATCAACCATCAAATGGGAGAACAAGCTATGCAAATGATTAGGATTTGTTCATTTGATGTGATATTTCTACAGTGGTAATTCAATGGCAGGTCAACGGTCAGACAGCCCAAATTGACAATTGGATCATCCAGGCGTCTGGTACAGCAAACGAGTATCGAAAGTTCTTTCACTAGCAGAGAAAGGATGATTGGAGACATGTTTGACTTACCAATAGCCATGTAAAGGAGCTTTCGAGGCCGAATCATCGAGAAAATGCGATCTATGTACTTGAACACAGCCTTGAAAACCTCTTCATAGTTCTTTGGGGCAGGCTGAACCAAATACAAAAAATTGATGAGATACACAAGAACACATCAAATCAACTCCAAGTGATAAAAGAAAAGAGGGAGACTCCAGGCACATGAATAGTTGGTGCGCACTGGTGCTTTTAGCCACTTGGATATTCAAATCATCAATGGGGACCATCCATTGGGTTCAAGCCACTTTTCATGGGCCACCATGAAAAATTCACACGGATCAGAGGAACTTCTCGACCCAAACACTACCATATGAAGTTTATGTTCTCAATCAAAAAGGTCAAATAATGTTTTATCAAATACAAGTTCAACGATCAATGTGAATGCTCCATCCGATATAGTCGACTTTGGACAAAACCATTTCAATCCGATGACCATAACCATCCCGCCGATAGCTTGGCAAACAGATCTTTTGAAGGTTAGAATCATCCAATCACCATGAGCCTCCAGATTCAATTGCCAGTGTCCACATGAGCTTCTCTCAATGAAATATGACAAGAATTCAAGATGGTGGCAGAAACAATACCTGGCCTTCGGGATGGAAACAGGGGTGGATGATCCCGTTCATGTCGAGATAGAGATTGTCGAATTCGATACCGTTGGGGTTCGGTTTGCTGGTGTCAACGGGGACCGGTACGCCATTGGCGAAGATCGGGACTTCCTCGAGCACGTCCACGACAGACAGGGGGTATTTCTCCACCAGCCATCGGTAGAAGGCAGGAATTCCCATTGTCAGCCCCTCTCTCTCCAATGGATTGTGAGGAGTTGGAGTTGAAGTTGAAGAGCAGATGAAATGACGAGGGTTTTGGACTGGTTTTGTGATTCTAGGGTTAGGGTTAGGCTTCGAAGTAGAGCTGGAGCTGAAGCTGGCCCGGTGGGCGTTATTAGGGCTGAAGCAGAGCCCCGCCGGAAAGAGGGAGTGAACGGGAAGCCGTGCGCAGGTTAAATGCAGCACGCTTTGCCACGTGCGCGGGAGAATGATCCAAGACCGTTAAAGCTTCCTAGTGTTGGCACTCACTTCTGCCATGGAACACACGTGTGGGACGAGACCGGAACGGGATTGCAGCCTGCCCCGTCTGGCGGAGGCAGCGGATCAGGTGTTAATCGAGTAACACGTTAGCAGGTGCTGCCCTCACCGTCGGGCCCACCTTGATGTGGGTTGTATATGGACACCATCCATCAGTTTTGTCAGCCCATTTGATTTAATGCCCTCAAAAATAAAGCAGATCCAAATCTTAATTGGACCACACCTGGAGAAATAATGGTCATTGAACCCTCATCACTTGAAACTTCCATAGCCGACTATAATATTTATTAGCCATCCACTTGTTAGTAGAGTTGTATGTGAGTTGGACTGAGGCAAGCTTGGCACAGCTCAACTCGGCTCAGCTACTAGCTGACATGAGCTTGAACACGGATCAACTTGATTCCGTCAGTAACTTAGGCTAGTTCAAGCTTTTGCAGCATTTTTTCTAACACAAAGTACACATTTAATTTCTCACGGTATGAAAAACAAGAACGATAATTTACATGTATTTCATCAAACACTCAATAGGCAGCATCAAATTTAATATACAAGAATAGTTTTATAATATAATGCTTTTTTATTTGATAGTGATTTGTTTCATATCTATACCTTCTCTTTTCTTTTCTTTTTTCTTTTTTTTTTTTCAAAATTTTTACACACATGCACACACCCGACACACTCACGTTGCAGTGGGATTTTATCACCTATGGATGCTCGAACCCGTGACTGGGTGTTGAAACTCCCGAGAGTCTACCAACCAAGCAAGAGTAAAGATTCTATTCATACCTTCCTTGCAACAACTGATCTTACAGGAAATGTATGCACCCGAAACAATATTACGCTGAGTTGTTTTATAAAATACTTGGTAAACAACATCAATATCAAAATAATTGAGTTACCGAATTGGTTTGATTTGAATTGAGGTTCGATCCAAGTCGATTCGAGCTCCGATGAACTCAAACTCAACTGGAAATTTCTTCAAGCTCCAAAAATTAGCTTGAGTCACCTCAAACTGAATTTTGAACTGAGTCAAATTAAGCTTTTTCAAGTCGAGTCAAATAAGTTAACCGTGCCAACTCAGTTCGTGTACATCTTCACTTGTTTCCACGGTCATATTACATGGCTCAAGGAAAACGCTTATAATTGAAATTTAGATATGTTTTAACATGTGCTCGAAAGAGCTGAAAAAAACTGCTACACTGCATGGATATACATCATATACATCAGTGTACCTTCAGGTCACGTGTGACCAAGGGGGCACCATCCATTTTGCCCGATCTAAGGTTCCAATGGACCACAGTAGGAATTGAACACTCACCATTGAAAGCTTTTTTGGGAGCTCAAGAAAGTGATATTTGTGTTTTCTCTTCGTGTGAACCTGTGGACAGGTTGGATGGCAAATCATCATCCCCGTGTGCCCTAGGAAGGTCTGCCTCCTGTGGTGTGGTCTACTTGAAGCTTAAATTTGCTTAATTTTGAGCTCATATGTTAAAATGATTTAAAAGATAGATCCACACCCGTGCAGTACAGTGGGCCCTATAGAGCCCCTGCTTAGAACCAATCCGTAGAGGCCAGGGCAAGCCTCTATGGCTCCCATGGATCGTGATGCGGGACTCACTCTCTTGAGCCCGACCGTGCATGCCGAATATGAGACTGGAGTACTCGGACGCGGATTGCTTTACCCGCCCGTCTTTAGCCACAACCGGACAGTTTTGTCGAAAGTCCTGCCGTAATGTATCTATTTATCTATGCCGTCCATCCCTTGTCTCAGATAATTTTAAAGTATGAATAGAAAAAATGAGGTAAATCCAAGCTCAAGTGAACCACGCACATCAACCGATGAATCTTACATTTAATGCAACTTCATTTAATGCCATGGGCATTTAAGGTAACACAACTTATTAGTTGGACTTAAGCTTCGAATCTGCCTCAAGTTTGCATACCTTCAAATGATACTATAGAAAAGGGACGAATGACATAGATAAACAGATACATGATAGTCAAGACTGCCTGCTCGTGGCTAGAGACTGGCCGGATAGGACGCAGTCCGCGTCTGGAATACTCAGTCGTAACACACCCAAACTCTATTTGGAAGTCAGGCAATCAAATTAGAACTCTTACTTTAGTTTATGCGTTGTGTCCTGAATGAGTTTTGTATCATGCTGATTTTAATATTCTTACTTAATATTGATGATTTATAGCTGATTAACGGATTTGATGAAAGATACCGACTATGGTGGCCTCAAACAAACAAATGGTTGGCATTCTATCCCCATTTTTACCTCTGGTGTGGCCCACAAGAACTGTGGATCTCGCTGATCGTTTGCCCCGTGGCCTAGAATCAAGGACGGGGACCTGGTGGACGAAGTGGATTTTATATATTCAATATGGCGAGCCCCACAGCGAATCGGTGTTTTACGCGTGGCGTGAAATAGGTGTTGTACTTGCCTGGGCCTGGAGACTGGATTGCACATGCCATAACCAAGCCCAGACCAGCCCCATTTCCCACACTAACCTACTCCAAGTACCCCACCGGCGCACGTTACCCGCCACCTCAAACAACAGCACTATAATAAACTCCCAGTGCACCATTTAAAAGCCCTTCTATCCCCTGCTTCCTCACCTCCTCTCACAGGCCTCATCAATGGAGTTCATAGACGAAGAGACGAGGCCCAGATTCCTTCTCCAAACCCGCATCTCTTCGACTCCAATCCCCAAACCAGACGAAATCCAGAAAACCAGCAAAACCCTAACCCTAATCTGCATCTCCGTCTCCTCTCTCCTCATCTTCCTCGCTTTCTTCTCCTCATTCTCTCAATCCCAAACCCTCCAATTCCTCCTCATCTGGTTTTCGATCTCTCTCGCACTCGGGCCCTTCGCCCCAACCTCATTCACGGGCGGCGACATCCGCGTCGGCATCGGTGAGCCTCTCCAGCCGTCAGATCCCGATCCGACGCCCCTCGAAGAATCCAGGAAGAAAATCCCCAATCGCAGGCCGAAAACCCAACGATCCGACAATCCCTATCTAAATTCTCCATCTCAGGTACCCACGGAAAGGCCGGAGGAGCCGAAGATCGAGAATCCGGCCCGCAACGGCGAGACAGGGCCGAGGATCGAAGAGGAGAGGGAATGGGACGATGAGGATTTCGATCTCCTGAAGAAGCAGATCGCGAAGCATCCGGTCGGGGCGCCGCGGCGGTGGGAATCGATCGCGGAGGCATTCCATGGGCGGCACGGGCTGGAGAGCGTGATCAAGACGGCGAAATCGATGGCGGAGAAGAGATCGGGTGGCGGTGATCCGTTCGCGCAGTTTTTGAAGCAGAGGAAGCCGTTGAGCAAGCAGTTGGAGAGCGTTAATGGAGATCCGTCGCCATCCGTCGAAATGGACGAAGGAGATTCGAAGAAAGAGAGTTCAGATTGGAGCTCTGGAGAAGACATTGCATTGCTGAATGCATTGAAAGCATTTCCGAAGGATGCGAGTATGAGGTGGGAGAAGATTGCAGCTGCAGTTCCTGGAAAATCCAAGGCCTGCTGTGTGAAGAGGGTTGCTGAGCTGAAAAGGGATTTTCGCAGCTCCAAAACGTAGGAGAGTTCGAGAAATCTGCTGCATTTTCCATATTTTTTCGACGGCTGCGATGAGGTAATTCCTGCATCTTGTATTCTATTTTACTGTGAAATCGATCTTATACTTGGTGAACGATTTAAGGCGATTTTGGGAAATGGGATTTATGCGTTTGGATTCTAAAAAATGTAGTTTGTTTTGTTGGTTATGAGACGGAGGAAACTAATTTCTAGTCTGATCTCAGCAAGAATGAAAGCTTCCTACTGTAATTTGTTATGAGAATTGTTGTAATGCATTGGGAAATGGTTACATACAACGTACGGTAATTGCTGTACTTTCGAGCTGTGTGGGGCCCACCATGACGTGTCCCCTCGGCTAGATCATCCCTCCTGATCTGTTACTCAGGTGGGCCGCACGAAAAGGAACAATGGGGGACACTGGGGATTGAGGGAAGCGGATTGCCTACTGAGTAGAGCTAGGCATCAAGTCCAGTCGGACCTAGTTAGGGCTCGATCCGGACCCGGTCTTGAAATAGACATTACCCGAACTCGACCCGACTCAGTACCGAGTCCAGCATGCCTGACCAGATCCGAGTCCTGGTTTGGCCTGGACTAATCCGGACCGAGTCCGACCCGGTCAGAAGCGCCGAGTCGGGCTGGGTGCACTTGCCAGAATCACAGCCTCTCCATCAGCCACATGGCATCATATCTGAGTTTTTAAAAAGGAATTATATATACGTATGAGTTGACTTTCGAATCCAGTCTAGTAAGTACTGAGTTTGATTTCGGGTTGGGTCGAGTTACTGGGTGACCCGAATTTGACTCGGTTTGAGTTCGGATTGCATTGGACGACGTCGACTCGGTTTGGACCGAGTCGGGTCTGAATGAGTTTGCCGAGTCGAGTTGTCCCATGCCCAGCTCTACTACTGAGTAACTCAGTAGGTTATAACGTACTGAGTAAATTCTGTTGGGCCCACCATGGATGTATGTCTTATCCCACCCTGTCCACCCATATTTTCATATCTTTTTAGGGCATGAGCCAAAATTGAAGCATAATCAAAGCCAAAGTGGACCACACCACACCACATGAAATCGTGGGGATAATGACTATTAATACAAGTTCAATGGAGAATGGTTGAATGGAGATACAGAATCTTATCCATACAAGGAGATTTTTAGTGCATGGAACCCAGATAGAGGGGCCCAAAAAGTGTGTGGTTTGGATCACTGAAAAATGGACCCCATTGTAGAAAGTGAAATTAGCGCAGCTCATTGCACCTGTGCACAAGCCGCTTAGCCTAGCTCAGCTCGGCCAGCAGGCTAGCTCGAACTCAGCTCGGCTTGGTCCTCAAGCCTAACTAGCGAGCTCAACTCAACTCGATCAGTAGCTCAGGCCAGCTCGAGCCGAACTCGAGCTCATTCTTTCAAGCCAAGTTCAAATTTAAGCCTGCAAGCCGAGTTAAGTCAAGCTCAGTTTTGTTCGCATTCGGCACAAACTTTTTTCAAGCTAAAAAAATCACCTCAACTCAGCTTGAACTCAGTTTTGTGCGAGTTGAGTTTAGCTTTTCCATGTCCAACCGAGCAGCTAACTTGGTTTGTGGACAGCTCCATTTGCACTTGGCACACATGCACAGCTATCCACACCATCCAAATTGTGGAGCACATCATAAGGAACATCGATCCAAAAGTACATTGACTAGGAGCAATCCTAACCCCACTTTTGGTTATGGTGACTATCAAATGAATCTCAAGTGAAAGAGGGAATGATCGAAATTCAATATGCAACGTGATTCTCGGGTCATGGTCTACATAACGGTGTAGGCAACTGTGCAACTATGCCATGTGTTCATGTGAGACAGGCAAGTCAAGGCCATTTTTTAAATGGCGTTGAATTGTCACGGGAGGGTAGTCCGTCGTGATTAGCTTTGCACGCCACGCGGATTGCGACTCAGTCCAGGCAGGGGCCCTGGTTGCCTACTGGGATTTTGGATTTTATCCTCGCTGTCCGACCATGTTGACAGCTCGTATGAGCCCAAAAATGAGGCAGATCCAAGTAAGGCTCAAATGGTCCACACACTGGGGATTGAACGCCCACCGTTAAAAACTTCTTTTGATAAGCTGATATGTGTGTTTTAACTTCATCCGGTCTACCTGACCTTATAAACAGGTTGGATAGCTAATAAACATCACAAGGGGGCCCTAGGAAGATTTCAACTGTGGGTGTTATTATCACCGTGGTCCACTTTGGGCACGTGCCCTAAAATAATCCATTGATACGGATGAACTGCATGCATAAAACCCATACATCACGGTGGGTCCACAGAGCCCCTGCTTCGACGGACTTCGTTCTAGGCAGAGGTTGCACTAGCATTGTCAATGGGACGAGATTTTTAATCCCCTGTTGTTTGGCACCATGGATTTGGGGGGATTTCTAATTCATTAGTTGTTTGGTACCATAAAGTAAACGGGGTTTCAAATCTAGGGGGTTGAAATCCACCCTGAGAGCTTGGATTACATTTAAAATCCTTGCAATAGTTGGATATGTGATAGGTGTATCACTAGACAATAAACCATTGAGTACATGCCCTACTAATGATATCCCAAGACAACTAGATTATCAATTGCATCACTATAATTATTTTAATATTCAGCACCGTGCAAACATTGTCCATTTAAATCAATGTTTAAAAATGGTTGGTTAGTCACTCAGACATCATCTTGTGCTTGTGGCCCATCTGAGACTTGGAATTTCATCATTTTCGAACAAAGTATATATTTCAGCGGATTTATTACAACCAACCTGTCAAACATTATATATGTTCACCAATTAGAGATTAAAGTTGATTTAGTAATTAAACTCAAACACCTGCAAATATACCATACATAAAGTTGATTCCCAATCCAGGGTGCCATACACAACAGGAGGATTTTAAATCCAAAGGATTCTGAATCGAGGGGGTTCCAAATCCACACTCCCAAATGGGCCAATTTTTTTTACAAATGTAAGGTTTATTGCTTGTGCAAACCAATCCACAAAAGTACAATACGCATAACAACAATTCTTAAATCTAAAGTAAGAAAATAGAGAAAGAAAAATATGCATATTGATTTTACATGGAAAACCTTCTTAACCCAATGAGCAAAAAAAACCTATGGGCTTAACTTAAAAATCTTTTTTCCATGTATAAAAACTCCTTTCTAGTCTCTCTTCTTTTTGCTTTTTTTCTTTTTCTTTTTTATTATTATTATTATTTTTTATGCAAGAGGAAAAAAAAAACCACTTTAACATTATTTTTTCCTCTCACACACACAAATTGAGACGTACATGTGATGTAGGTGGGTGTGTGAGTGTGTGGGGTGTGGGAGTGTGTAAAAAAAAAAAAAACATGAAAAGACACACACATGTGAAAAGCATAAGCCATGTGACTAAGTACACCACTTATTTGAAGGTAAGTAGCCACGTATGAGGATAGACGACACTCGACCCACCTCAGGCTGAATCTAAACTGGAGTTTCATGCTTGAGCGCTGGGCTCATGCTTAAAATTTAAGCCCATTTTTCAAACGAGTTGGGTTTAAATTGTGTACAATAGGGTTAGCCCAACCCATTAGGATTTGAGAGGGCAATTTTGTAATATACAAAACCCCTACATTTTACATTATACAAGCCCGGTCACTATTTTCATAGACCTAAATTAATAGTCACTTGCAATCCACTTGACCTTGGAGTGTCCCATTTTCATGGTAGGACAATCTTGTTGGATGGGTGAGATGTCATATAAACGTCATGGTGAGCCCTACACACCAACTAATTAGATTTACTAGTTGTTTTTATTTCTTTTGGATATAATATAACACTAATGATTAAGGCTTATAACAATAATATTCATCAACTCATATAATTGTTTACACGCAACTTATCGTGTCTAGAAGACGCCATGTGACAATCATGCCACACATCATGTCAATGAATTTCAAATGGAAGAGTTAAAGACGTGTATATGTTGGAGTAAAATGTTAAAGTTTTGTCAAAAGTAACTCTCGGGTGAAGCAAGAGTCTTATCAAAATAAGTTTCAAATAAAAGACCATCTACAAACATTAAATGCTAAGAGCTTCATCAATGCAACTCTATGCAAAACTTCTTATATGAGAATCAAGGCTCCAATAAAGCTTCCTATACAAGAGTCATTTGACATCAAGACTCCAAGTTTTCTAATGCACGTTGCAATATTGGGAAGGCCAGAGGAGGCATGATTTCTTCTATACACGTGGCTTAATAATACAAGTTACACTTATAAGAAACTAAAGAGAATTTCTATGGCTAGCTAGTTTGATCTCTTATGTTGTCGTACTCTACGCAAGGCCACTGTCTTTCTGAGTTTATAAAAAACAGCGAATGAAGAAGAGTTGCCTTTCCAAGCTTATAAAAGCAGTATGCGAAGAAGTGCTTTGGGCCTCAGCCCCAACATTCAAGCTACACCTTCAACTATGCTAAATACTGGCCACGCCTACGATCATGCCAAATAATCTATGGCTAAGCTAATATGACCATTGCCACAATCAATCAATTTCTCTACAATGCAATATTATATATCCTTTTGGTTTAGCTTCTTAACTTTAGTCACTCTACTTTTGTCCAGTCATATTGCAACAAGTCCAGGACCATTATAATAATTTAGATTCGCCACTATCTAACATCATTGCTACAGTACGCTCTACAAGTAGGTTAAATATCCATGACCACCGTCGTCGGATCCCTGATTATCAAGTATACTTGATATATCTCGTACATAAATGATGCAAAAATGTATGGATTGATGTGTTGAATGTAAAGCTTAGGACAAGCTTAAATTCTGGTTGGATAATCAACCCTAATTACTCGCCAAAGCAATAAACCAGTCAATATAATTTTCTGATGGGGCAAGATCCGAGTAAGTAAGCAAGCCACATTAAATATGTTTATACTGGCTGGGTGCAAGGTGCAATGTTTTAATTGCAAAATGCTAATGTTGGGATTTAGATGAAGCAGATTCAAAATTGAATTGCTAGATGGACAATTATGTTTTAAGGATCGAATTGAGTGTCTTTGATTGAAATCTTGGTGGCTCAGGTGGCTTTTGGATTGGGCTGGGCTATGCTTGATCTAAGTTGACTCTTTTCTATTGCTCTCTTTTTTCATTGGTGGAGGGATGAAATGGCTAGACCGAGGCTTAAGAGGAGTAAACGAGAAGACTTGGATTTTCTAGAATTCAAGCTTCTAGGGTCTTGGCTTGGATTAGGATTTGGACTTGGGTTAGGATTTGGACTCTGGTTTAGGGTTTGGATTATGGTTTAGGATTTAGGTTTTGTTAAATCCCAATCAACTTATCGACTTGGAGTGGGGTGTCTACAACATGCCGGGGAAGTTTAAGGATAAAGGAGGACTTCTAAAAAATATAAGGTGTGAGCCAATAAAGACTTATTAAAAAAGAAAGGCATGTTAACTTTTCAGTAAGGAGCGTACCATTGAAGGAGAAAGTGTGCGAGGCCAAGAAACACTTACAAAAAAGAAGAAAAGAGCATGAGGCCAAGAAACACTTAAAGAAAAAGAAAAAAAAGAAAAAAGAGCATGAGACCAATCCTTCTTGAAAGAAGGAAAACTTATAAAACAAGAAAGGCCATGAGGCAAAAAATACTTATAAAAAATAAAAAAGAAAGGGCTTGTTAACCTTCCGGTAAGGAGAAAGACTTGAGAGAGAAGGGGAAGAAGAAGGGACACGGATTGCGTCCTACCCCCGCCTAGATGGTAATCCGTCCGGGCAGGGCTCTGTGGGGCCCACCATGATGTAAGTGTTTTATCCAAGTTGTTAATCACTTTTCTCATATCATTTAAAGGTATGAACCACACTGAGCAAGGTACAGGGTTTTAAGTGGACCACAAAGTGGGGATTTAAGGAAGTTTCGGATCAAGCTAATATTTGTTTTTTCACTTCATCCACGTCTACATGACCTTATTAATAGGTTGGATGATTTAAAAAAAACATCACGGTGGCCCTTAGAAAGGTTTCAACGGTCGGTGTCATTATCACTGCAGCTTCTTCCGGTGTGGTCCACTGGAGTTGTGGACCAGCTTCAATTTTATATGCATACCTTAAAATGATTTGAGAAAAGCGATTAACAGCGTGGATAAAACACTTACATCACAGTGGGCCTCACAGAGCCCTACCCGGATGGATTACCGTCCGGACGAGGGTAGGACGCAATCCGCGTCCAAGAAGAAGAAGGCGCAGGCAGCAATGTCCACCATCCATCCATTTTAGGTGTTAAAGTAGGCATCTTATCAATTTTCATTCTTTTTCAAATTAATAAACTGAATCATACATACATCAAGTGGACCCCACCACTAGGAATTGATAACCGGGACAAGTAGACCCCAACCATCAATCAAGGGATCACTCATGTGGACCCCACCCCTTGTGGGCCTCCACACGCTGTCCACATTGGACAGACATGTGGATCCCACACGCTTCCCACTTTGGGTAGTTATGTGGGCCCCACCCCTCTTTTTCTTTATGTGCTATATGGGCCAATCATATTTTTCTTCCTACATATATGGACCCCACTGGCTGTATGTAATGGAGAACCCTTTATTTTGATCATATAGCGTTTTTACAAGTATAAGATAAACATAATTTTGGAGAGTTGATAACATCCATTCATCTTAAGATGTAATGGTGGGTCCCACAAAAATTTGAAAAGGTTCCATAGGTGGCCCCACCACATAATATTGTTGAATGGATGAATCACAATTAGTGACAGATATATGTGTATGGAGACCATGATTTGATTTGGACCACCTCATCTTAAGATGTAGTGGGGGCCCACAAAGAGTTGATACATTCCATAGATAGGCCCCACCACCAATCTTATTGTTTAGTGTGGACCAATTTATAGTAAATCTATGTATTCTAAGATTAGTTATAGATGGTGTCAGAATGCCACATGATCATGTTGTGGACCACACATGTTTAGAAAACCCTTTGAAGTAGGCCTCACCACAAGAAAGTATGATTTTTAGAGAAATCAATGAATTTAGATTGACTTCATCTTGAGAGGCAGTGGTAAGCCTCACAAGGATTCAACACATTTCATAGATGGGTCCACTACCAAACTTCATGTATGAAGTGAATCAATTATAAAGGTAGATTTATATGAATTCCTAGATGTATTTGACGATTATCCACACAATCATGTGGTGGGCTACATGACTTAAAGAATACCCTTTAAAATGAGCCTCATCCCACAATCATGATCGAATATATAGATTTCAAAGCCTTGATCTTTAGATCATTAGGTTAGATTGCTTAGATTGTATATATACATGTCTAATATTGAATCATCATCCTTAGTGGGCCTCACATAGAAATTGTGTTTAAAAGGTGGGTCCCACCATATCAATGTTTTCCTTGTGACCTTAACTATTGATAACTAAATCTTGGCACTCAAGATCAACTTAATCCGAACGGATGATAAACCAAAAAGTAGATCTTAACCGTTAAATCTTAATACGGTAGATCTAACCATTAATCGATGACCGAATCAATCGATTAAGTAGACTGATTAGGGGAACTTAAGATCTACCCAATCTAGATCTAGATCGAATCCCTTACTTTAAGGCCGATTAGGATCGTCAAAACTGGATAATTAGAAACATGAAGAAATGGATGGTTGGATTAGATGGATCTTAACATCCAATGAACCTAAACCTAAATTTTCCTCGACTTGGGGAGCTACGCTATAATAGGACTCTCAATCGATGGTTAGGACTGATCTCAACTTAGATTACATTATGAATAGTGATCTACGACCTGATTTAGGGATATAGCATTATAATTTGGCTAGTATGAAATCTAATTAATAGAAAACTCAAAAGAGCCATTTTTGGCAAGATTTTCAAATAGGGAAAGTTTTACTGATTCCTAATTTAAAAAGTTCTAATTATAGAAAAATTTGAATTTTAGCAATGGATACCAGTCGTGAATATTCTAAGGTGATTAAATTAGAAAACTGATGTAGAACGTATCACAGATACGTCCCAGCATGGTTGAGCCAAAAGACGATGGATCGTGAATTGACCATAACTTTTGATTCGGGTATCGTTTTGGGGCGTACTACCTATCAATCTTTATTGAAACGAGCCATCCGAGGTGAACCGACCCACATAATGGGTCGCATCTGTTCGTTTCGTCAGAAAACGTGCACTTTCAGCTCAAAAACAAATTTTTAGAAAATTTTTATTATTTTTAGTAATTCTGATTTTTTTTTTTAATTTTTAGAGTTTTAGATTTTCTTTCCTTTTAGAAATAACTTTTAGTTATACTAGGACTCTTCTAGAGAAAGTTTATTTGCAATTTTTATTTTTAGAAATTAAGCCTTAGAAGAGTTTTATTAGAATTAGAATTTTTATTAGAGTTAAAATTTTGCTATTTTTGGTAATTACCAATTTTAGTTTTTTTTCTATATTAATGGTGTAAGGAGACACATTAGACAATTATCAATGATTAATTAATCAATTTTGTATTTATTTGAATTTATTTCTATTTTCTGCTTTCTTTCCTCGTGGATTCGAGAAGTCTCTGAGGAGTCCAGAGAAGTTCCGTGGATTCGGAGTAGTTATCCTCTTGAGGAAGACGATGCTCAACCTCACGTCCTCCCCTGCGTCAATTGGTATCAAAGTCAGGTTCCCCTCGGGCCGATGACAAATAATGAAGGTCTGAATCAAAATTCTGTGGACGGTGATCCCATGATTCATTATCTTTTGGAAAGAATGGAAGCTTTCCACCGGGAGAGTCAGTTGACCATGCAAGGGCTACAGGCAACCCTCAACCGTATTGCGGATGCGCTAATTCCGCCCCGAGCTCAAACTGATGCTCAACCGCTTGTGACCGATGTACGACACAACCCTAATTTCTACAAAGCACCATCAGATGATGGTAAATCACAGGCCACCACTTCGATTATGAGGAAGTCGTTATACATGCCAAAGGTAAAAATAGAATTACAGCGAGATAACATCTTTCGAACAAGGTGCATTGCATACAAAAAAGTTTGCAATGTGACCATCGATGTCAGGAGTGATGAGAATTTCGTGTCGAAAATAATGGTGGAAAAGTTACAACTGAAAACAGAAAGATACCCATCTCCATATATAATTGGATAGATCAAGGAGGTCAACAAAACAGAGGTAACTGAATGATGTTGTATATCTTTTTCCATTGGTAAATATTATAAGGATGAAATAATGTGTGTCGTGGTCGACATGGAAGCTTGCCACATGTTACTTGGTCAACCCTGGCAAAATAATATTAATGTTACACATAGGGATCAGGATAACCTATTTATCTTTATTAAAGATGGTAAAAAGATTATCCTCGGCCCTATGGGAAGGGAAAACTAACCCAAGACTTCTAAAGTTGAGGAACAGTCTCTCACAACTAAACAGGCTTTTGTCAAACAATCTGAGGAAATAAAACATATATATCCATTAGTTGAAAAAAAATAATATATGGAACCTGTGAATATCCCATAAAATTTGAAGCCAATTTTGTAGGAGTTCAAGGAGATTGTGCTCGATGAACCCCTCGATAAATTGCCTCCCATACGAGATATACAAAATCACGTTGATCCTGTCTTAGGGGCAAGTCTGCCTTATTGCCCACGTTATCAGAAAAAATATGAGATCTTGAAGGCAGATGTGAAGGAACTGATCGATATTAGTCAAGTTATGGAAAGCATGAGTACATGTATTGTGTCAACTCAAGAGCTTAATGCCAAGTACCAAAAAAAAGCTAATGAACATCAGCATTAGAAGTTATCTCAAACTCATGTGCCAAGTCTCTTGCGTAACTCGAGGACGAGTTTTTTTTCAAGTGGAGGGGTCCGATGTAGAACGTGTAATGGATACGTTCCCAGCATGGTTGAGCCAAAAGAAGATGGACTGTGAATTGACCATAACTTTTGATCCGGGTATCGTTATGGGGCGTACAACCTATCAATATTTATTGAAACAAGCCATCCGAGGTTAACCGACCCACAAAGTGGGTCGCATCTATCCGTTTCGTCAGAAAACGTGCACTTTCAGCTTAAAAACGAATTTTTAGAAAATTTTTACTATTTTTAGTAATTCCGATTTTTTTAAATATTTTTAGAGTTTTAGATTTTCTTTCCTTTTAGAAATAACTTTTAGTTATACTAGGACTCTTCTAGAGAAAGTTTATTTGCAATTTTTATTTTTAGAAATTAGGCCTTAGAAGAGTTTTATTAGAATTATGATTTTTATTAGAGTTAGAATTTTGCTATTTTTGATAATTACGAATTTTAGTTTATTTATTTATTTATATTAATGGTGTAAGGAGACACATTAAACAATTATCAATGATCAATTAATCAATTTTGAATTTATTAGAATTTATTTCTATTTTCTACTTTTTTTCCTCGTGGGTTCGAGAAGTCTCTGTGAGGAGTCCAGAGAAGCTCCGTGGATTCGGAGTAGTTATCCTCTTGAGGAAGACGATGCTCGACCTCACGTCCTCCCCTGCATCAAAAACCTGAGGAGGGTTAGGGATAAGAATCGAGTCAAGGAAGTGTTATTTGTATGTAACTTTATGCAATGTTATATTTTTGGATATAGCATGTAAGTCATACTTGGACATTCTCATTACATATTATTATTTGGAACTATGTGTTTCTTGGAATGCTAGATACATTTAGTGAGTATATTATGTGATTGATTAAAGAAACATTCAACATAATATCGTTGTGAGTACTAGACAACCCAAGGACTTGAGGATCCCTTAAATTTGAGAGGCAAGAAGAGGCATAGCAGTGTGCAAATCCTCACCCCTAGATGATATCATTAGGGCCTCTATGTTAGGACGTAGGTCGAGCGAAGGAGTCTAACCAGTTCAAAAAGGGGCTATCCGTGAATTTGCGCTGGGTGATTTTCACACAAATTGAGAATAGGTCACAATGCGAGGCTTATATACCCGACATGTTGACTACCACACATGTCAGTGATTAGCCTATGCAAGCCAGGTGAGTGTTGGTAGGCCGAGGTTGAAGAGATTGAGCTATGGTGGTTCAATATATTAACTATACTGAAAAAAATGAAATACCACAATACATTCGTACATTTCTGATTACTTGGGATTGATACTTGTGAATGAATATTCCATATATAATATGCACGGATGATTACTTGTTGGGCTTTACAGCTCACACTATTTGGATTTGACATTCCAGGGCGAGGATAGCATCAAGTATAACTATGGACTGGTAATGTGAGCAGATATATATATATATATAAACCAATCTTTAATTACTGATTTTATTTTCAATAAAGTGAACAACGTACTGGGACAAATTTATTAAATAAATGATTGTTGATGCCATTTTTATTTATTTAAGGTTCATTATGATTATTGTTTCTGTGAACGGTTAACTCTTGCTTGAATCACACCCACAAGTTAGCGGCCACGTGGATGTGGTAGTAAGCCCCACGTGGTGGATGACCCACGTAAAGGTGGGACCATGTGATGGATAATAACATTGATGGTGAATCCCAAGTGATAGACAAGGTATACCAAGGTGGGCTCCATGTGAGTACAATTCACATTAAAGGTTGGCACATGATGGTGAATGACCTGGGCCATACTTGTGGACAACCCACTTCAAAGTTGGGCATTGCATGATGGATGATTCACCATAAAGATGGGGCCACTGTGGGACTAAATCTATATGCGGAATAGGCCCACGGATCTGTCTGTGCATGGGACATGGCGATCAGGGGTTCAGATAGCTTACCTAGCTGAGACGCCGCCATGGAAGCCGGATAAGAACACCAGAATACTAGAATTCCTTTAGAGCTTAGGATCTTCCTCTCCTTCACACCCTTTCTGCAAATCAGTAGATGAGACTCGAATTTCTGCTGTGGTGTAGGATTGGGGACCCAACTCTCTTTTATAGAATCTGTAGAGAGAGAGTTTGAAACCCATCACAACTCTCTCTCCCACGCTCCACATTGTAGCATCCTAGTACAACTCAAATTGCTGTCTGCGTAAGACAGTTATAGCATTCCAGCCCTAGTACGCAAAGCTGCGCAGATAGGCTGCGCAACACATCACCTGAAGTGGGGCCCACTGTTCTACTCAATCATCCAGTCCAACTGAATGACAATCCAAACTGTTGATCAGTAAGGCCCACTAAACAGAGTTCTTACATTCTCCTACTTGGGCCTTATTGAGTAACGTCAATGATGGTCATATAGAATAATTTTGAAAACAAGTTTTGATTATTTAAGAAAATATCTAAATGGTTAACCAATGAAACAGTTGGACAGTATGAGTAATGCTATTCAATCTGGTCCATTAAGACAGTCAGTATCGAAACGCGGTAGTCATCACAACATTTAATTTAGGCGAAGTGAGTCTAAGCGCGATCACAAATACTTTCAATCTTAACGACATAGATCACGAACTAGGAAATGTGGTATGAGGATTACACACTTTAGTGTGTTAATATGTGCCTATCCTTAAGAGGTCCTGAAGCTTTTTCATGTCTCCAACGAGACATAACTGTAGTTCCACTTATTCAAAATTTGCGCATATATATAAATAAGCAGAAATAAATCTTTATATCAAAATCATCCAAACAAACTGTATAAAACGAGATCTCTAAGTGTCTGTGAAAATCAAAGTACGCTCAACTCCCACTAACTGAAAACATCTGTGGGATCAATGACTCTCATGGATGTTACATGCTCCTGAAATGGTGTGATAGAGAGCCCTTTAGTGAGCGGATCTGCAATCATCTGCTTAGTGTCGATGAATTCCACGGACACTTGATGATTCTGAACCCTTTCCTTTACAACAAGATACTTGATGTCGATATGCCTTGACCTCGATGAATACTTGTTGTTACTAGAGGAGGAAATAGCAGCCGAATTATCGCAAAATATTCTCAATGGTTTCGGGATATGCTCCAGTACCCGTAAACCTGAAAAGAAACTCTGTAACCATAGTGCCTGATTATATGCCTCATGGCGGGCAATAAATTCATCTTCCATAGTAGATGAGGCTGTGGTAGATTATTTCACGCTTTTCCACGACACGGCTCCTCCCACCCTCATGAAGATGTATCCTGAAGTAGACTTCTTAGTATCGACGCAGCCTACGAAGTCTGCATCTGAATATCCGATCAACTCCAACTGATCAGACCTTCTGTATGTGAGTCCGAAGTCTTTTGTTCTCTGAAGATACCGTAATACTTTCTTTGCAGCTATCCAATGTTGCATTCCTAGATTAGATAGATATCTTCCCAACATTCTAGTGACAAAGGCAATGTCCGGTCGCGTATAGACTTGAGCATACATGATGCTCCCTATTACTGATGCGTACGAAAATTCTTTCATTCGATTCTTTTTTAAATCATTCTTTGGACACTGAAATAAACCAAATTTGTTGCCCTTCACAATAAGGGACTTTCCTAAAGCATAATTTTGCATGCCATACCTTTCGAGTACCCTAGCAATATAGGCCCTCTGTGACAAGCTGAGCAGTCCAAGTGTTCTGTCACGGCGAATTTAAATGCCGATGACGTAAGAAGCTTCACCAAGGTCTTTCATTTCAAACTTTTGAGATAAAAATTTCTTGGTGTCGCTCAACATCCTGGTATCACTGCTAGCTAACAGAATGTCATCAACATACAAAATCATCATAACGAACTTACTCCCACTGGTTTTAATATAGATGCATTCATCTGCAGTGTTTTCTACAAAGCCATATGAAGAAATTACTTCATGAAACTTAAGGTACCACTGCCGCGATGCCTGTTTCAACCCATAAATGGACTTCTTAAGTTTGCAAACCAAATGTTCTGCGCCAGTAGCTACAAAACCTTCGGGCTGCAACATGTACACATTCTCATTTAGATCTCCATTGAGAAATGCAGTCTTTACATCCATCTGATGTAACTCTAAATCCATATGAGCTACAAGAGCCATTATGATCCTGAATGAGTTTTTCTTGGATACTGGTTAGAAAGTCTCTTTAAAGTCAATGCCCTCACGTTGGTTAAAACCCTTGGCAACAAGTCTGGCTTTATATCGTTTAACATTACCTTTGGAGTCCCGTTTGGTTTTAAATATCCATTTACAACCAATCGACCTTATTCCAGTGGGTAACTCTACAAGATCCCATACTTTATTGTCCTGCATGGATTTCAACTCATCTTTCATGACATTAAACCAACGAGAAGGATCAGCACTTTGTTTGACTTGTGTAAAGGATTCAGGATTCTTTTCCACTCCTATGTCAAAGTCGTGTTCCTGTAAGTATATGATGTAATCGTCTCGATTTACAGGCATTCTCTCTCTTTCAGATCTTCTTAATGGTTCAGTTTGTTGGGTTTGATCTTGATTTTTCTCATCAGTGATTTGTATATGAGGTTCTACGTGGTGCTCTGCAGTGACTGCAGAATCGACTGTATCATTAATATCCACGTGATCTGGATTGACTATGACAGGAGTCACAGTCCTTTGTTCTTCAAATACAAAATTTCTTATGTTCGTGCTCCCACTGTTTTCGGTGTCCTCAATGAATCTGGCATTCCCAGTCTCAACAATCTTGATGGAGTGGGAAGGACAGTAGAATCGATAGCCTTTTGATCTTTCTGGGTATCCAATGAAGAAACAACTTATGGTTCTAGGATCAAGCTTCTTTTCATGCGGGTTATAAATTTTGGCCTCAGCAGAACAACCCAAAACATGTAGATATCAGAGACTTGGTTTTCTCCCATTCCACAACTCAAAAGGAGTTTTGCTTACTGCTTTGCTAGGAACCCTGTTTAATATATGAACTGCGGTTTTGATCGCATCACCCCACAGAGATTCTGGTAATGTTGAATTGCTGACCATACTTCGCACCATATCCATAAGGGTGCGATTACATCTCTCAGCAACTCCATTCTGCTCTGGAGTACCAGGCATAGTGTACTGAGCAACAATGTCACAATCCTGCAGGTATTTAGCGAATGACCCTGGATTGCGTCCTGATTCGTCATATCTGCCATAGTATTCACCACCACGGTCAAATCTGACAACTTTAATTCTCTTATCGAGTTGATTTTCAACCTCGGCTTTAAAGATTTTAAAAGCATCCAGGGCATCTGATTTCTCACTGATAAGGTATAGGTACTCAAAGCGAGAGTAGTCATCTATAAAGGTAATGAAATATTTGTGGCCACTCCATGAGGCTGTAGGAAATAGTCCACAGATATCTGTATGTATAACCTCTAATAGATCTACACTCCTAGTTGCACCTTTCTTTCTCGTTCTAGTCTGTTTCCCTTTTATACAATCAATGCATACTTTATAGTCAGAGAAGTCTAGAGAATGCAAAATTCCTTCTCGCACAAGTCTGTCTAATCTCTCACGAGATATATGACACAGCCGCCTGTGCCACAACATGGAGGAATTCTCATAGTCTAGTCTTCGCTTGGATCCCACTACATTTCCATGCAAGGTATTAATATTATAAACTTGAGAGGCAATCAAGTCTAACTAGTATAAGTTGTTTACTAAAGAGCCGGTTCCAACTTTAATCGAATTAAAGTAAATACTAAAACTTTTATTTCCAAAGTGGAACGAATATCCCAACTTATCCAAACAGAAAATTGAAACTAAATTGCGCCTTATAGACGGCACACAGAATGTATTTACTAAATTCAAAAAATGACCAGTCTTCAACTTAAGCCTATAGACTCCTATTGCCTCCACGTCAACTTTGACACCATTACCTACGTATACTAAGCGCTCCGCATCAGTTGGTAGCCTGGCCTGTAGTAATTCTTGCATAGAAGTGCATATGTGAATAGTAGTTCCTGAATCTATCCACCAGGAATCCACTGACACATCGGTCAGATTAGATTCAAAATAGACAAGAACAGAATGATTACCTTTCTTTATGAGCCAATCCTTAAAACCTTCGCAGTCTTTCTTTAGATGACCTGTCTTTTTACAAAAGAAGCACGGTTTGTCTTTAACCCGTTTGCGTCTAGATCCATTTCCAGATTGATTCTCATGGTTTCCATATGGAAGACCAGAGAATCCATTATTAGAACCTTGTTTCCTCTTCCTTTTACCTTTATTCTCTTGTCCATGCCCTTGTCCTGAAGTCACCATATTAACATTTTGAACTTTTATCATCTGTCTGATCCTGTCTTCTTCTTGGACGCATTGAGTGATGAGTTCATCCAATGTCCACATGTCCTTTAGAGTGTTATAGTTTATCAGGAACGTGCCGAATTGGGGAGGTAGGTTGTTCATGATCAAATGAACTAGTTGATCATCAGTGAGTACAAGCCCTAGAGCACGGATCTTAGAAACAACTTCGATCTGCTCTACAATGTATTCACGGATGTTGCCTTTTCCATCGTAGGACGAGCGAGTCAATTTATTCAGAAGAATGCCTACTTCAGATTTATCAGATTTCTTGAATCGTTTTCCCATTTCAGTCAGGAAAACTTTGGCCTTATCTGTTTCAGGCATGACACCCTTCATCGATTCAGAAATTGAATACTTAATGACTTTCAGGCATGTATCATTTGATCTAAACCATGTAACCCATCTATTATATTCAGCTTCAGTGGCATTATCAAATGGCTTTGACGGTTCTGGTGTTATCAGGGCAAGATCTAATTGAAGACAGCCTAGTACAACTTCATTGGCGTTCTTCCATTGAGTATAATTATACCCATTTAAGGCAGGGACTTGATGTGTATTAGTTGGAATTGAGACTGAAATATAAGAGATACACATATACTCACATTAGTTCATTGTTTCACAAAGCAATTTAGTGAATGTAGACAAAATTATCAGGCAAAGTTAATCAATTCAGTTGCTAGGGGAGGCATCAACTGAATCATCTAAGATGAAAATGGGTCTAACCATCACATCCTGGTGAGAATCTGTTACATCATCATTATTCCTCCTATGGGAGGTAATAACAACATGTTAGTGATCCTCCTGAACATGAAGCTGAGTGATGTAAGTCATGTAAATTTGAGACACTCAACACCTATGGGTGAGATGAGTCTTTCAGTTTTACATTACCAGCACCATTTACTTCACCCGTTCACTTGACTGCCAAACGGTAATCGTCTGTGTTTTCGTTACCGTACGCATGAAAACGTGAACGCAACTGTATGCAATCTTTCTGATCCCAATGTTACAAGTCTGTACTTGTAAAGTTTTCATCGATTGAGGTCACTATGGTGGCTAACACAACCAAATCCAAAACTACAAATATAGACTTTAAGATTACTATTATAATCCTGCCTCTCTATGGATTATATCTTAATTATTCTGATGCGGCCCACTAGATAGTTAGTTTTGATCAATGGAAAATAGATGATCTAAAGAGAAAAACTGTCAGATATGTTTCGCTTTCTATGATCCAATGGTCTGTAATAATATTAAGGATGGGTAATGGGCCTAAATAGGGGCTTCATCAAAATTTAATCTGTATGATCTATACATCATCCTTAAGGCACTCATAATTAGAATAGAATTATCACAAGATGGGTGGTAATAATCAATAATATGTTTAGTTCAATTATAGTGTATACACACCCTTGATCCCCACTTAGTGAATATTCTACATGAGATGCCTACGGGATACATAATGGATGATTTAGATCTATTAATCAATGTCCACAATGTAAACACAATGTTTACAATGTCAATCATATACGACCTTGGCCCATCAATAGTTATGAAAAATCAGGCCCATGGATGTCAATCATATACGACCGGGCTTACAAATCATGTCAGGCCCGGTTCAAAGATCCATATAGTGGATCCGATTTAACTGAAATCGGGTTTAGAGAACGGATCCGATTAAACAAAATCGGGTCGGAGGACCCGTCCTCTTATATGGTCGTTTTTTCGACCTAATTCCAGTCGCAGCGATGGGAAGAAAAAGAAAAAAAAAACAGGCCGTTTTCGACCGGACGTCTGCGGCGAGGAAGGAGCCGGTAGTTCTCGTCCCGCTGTATGCAGTCTCGAAAAAAAGGAAGAAGAAAGAGAGATGAATCTCATCTGTTCTCCTCTGTCCGTTCAATCAGATGAAGAGAAGATTGACGATGGCATCTCCCTCGATTCTATATGAGACGCAAATTCCTCCAAATACGTTGGATGTGGTCGTGGTTGAACGACGTGGCTAGTTCAAAGCTTCAACAGCCATGAATGGAGGTGGATCTAGAGAAATCGAAGTTTCTCAGACAGCTCGAGTGGAAGAACCAATCGTTCATGGCGGTCTTCACCAATTCATAGGTATGGGTATACAAATCCCTAATTAATGGGATTTAGGGTTTCGAATATGAAATTCCCAATATCTGGATTTGGGATTAAAATCCCTAATTCCGAATTTGGGATTCGAAATCCCTAATTGGATGACTGGATTCCAAAATCCCGATTTGGGGTTTTGAATCCAAAATCCCTAATTCTCAGAATTTGGGAATCTGGATTCCGAAATCCTTAATCAGATATCTGTATTTAGGAGTTCGAATCCAAAATCCCTAATTTAACTGGATTTGGGGATTTCGAAATTGAAAACCCTAATTATCTGTTGAATACAGGGATTCTAAATCCCTAATCTTAGCTGGATTTTTGGGGTTTATGAGACTGAAATCCCAATATTGGATTTGGGATTAAAATCCCTAAACATTAACACAGCTTCGAATTTGGGAAAAATTAAACCCTGATTATCTATATGGGTTTTGAATCTGAAATCCCTAATACGAACCTGAATTTGAAAATTAGATGAATCTGATCATCATACCTTTGCACAGATGGCTCTGATACCAACTGTGGGACTTAATCTATATGTGGAATAGGCCCACGGATCTGTCTGTGCATGGGACATGGCGATCAGGGGTTCAGATAGCTTACCTAGCTGAGACGCCGCTATGGAAGTCGGATAAGAACACCAGAATACCAGAATTCCTTTAGAGCTTAGGATCTTTCTCTCCTTCACACCCTTTCTGCAAATCAGTAGATGAGACTCGAATTTCTGCTGTGGTGTAGGATTGGGGACCCAGCTCTCTTTTATAGAATCTGTAGAGAGAGAGTTTGAAACCCATCACAACTCTCTCTCCCACGCTTCACATTGTAGTATCCTAGTACAACTCAAATTGTTGTCTGCGTAAGACAGTTATAGCATTCCAGCCCTAGTACGCAAAGTCTGAAGTGGGGCCTACTGTTCTACTCAATCATCCAGTCCAACTGAATGACAATCCAAACCGTTGATCAGCAAGGCCCCACTAAACAGAGTTCTTACAGTCACATGATGTATGACCCACATCTAACACAGGCCCTGCATGATAGATAACCCACCTCGAATGCAGACCTTGTAAGATGAAGGGTCCTCATTGGAGGTAGGCCCCATGCAATGAGGGTTCACATTGAAGACAGGGCCAAGGTTAGTCCAACATACTACATGGTTCACATCAAAAGTTGGGTCTAAATGATTTAGTAACTTACGGTCCAAACGACCCCTAACTTATTGTAAAAAAGCTTAGGATTGCTTGGACAATCTCAACCTCTCATCGGTGGACCGTTTGTTTCTTAGCATGAGACCATACGAATTCTTTCAATTTTAACTGTCCCATAAGTGTCCACCAATCTAAATAGGTAGATAGCTAAATACCCTTACGTTTGTTTGAGGAATCGGATTGCTTACCGAGTTACTTAGTAGGCTCTTAGGGCACTGAGTAAACTTTGTTGGGCCTTCGTGAATGCATTTAATTTATCCACGCCCTCCATCCGTTTTTCCAGATCATTTTAAGGGTTGAGACCAAAATTTTAATATATTAAAAGCTCAAGTTGACTATACCAAAGGAAACAGTGAAAGTATTGATTTCCACCATTGAAACATTCCTAAGGCCTACAGTTGTGTTTGTTTGTCATCCAACTAGTTCATAAGATCATATAGACATGATGAAGGGAAAAAACAAATATAAGGTTGATCTAAAACTTTTGTGGCCCCCAAGAACTTTTCAAGGGTGGATGTTGAATTCACATTGTTTCATGTGGTGTGTTCCGCTTGAGTTTTTGATACCTCCATTTTTGGACTGAACCCCTAAAATTATCTGGTAAAATGGATGGACGGAACGGATGAAATGCATGAATGACCGTAGGCCCCACAGGGTTTACTCAGTACGCAATCCGACCATAGTATATTTAAAATGTTAAATATTATGTGGAACAGTTTAATATGAAATTTATAAAATTTAAGTAAACTGTGAGTGTTTGCTTATCATCCATCACGGAACACACCGTCGGAGAATCAAAGTTCTTCCAAGTACGGTAAGGAGAAGCTCCGACGGTGTGCGCAGTATAAGGAGAAGCTCTCTTCAGCGCTCTCTCTCTCTCTCTCTCTCTCTCTCTCTGTCTGTGTCTGAGAAATTCGGTTTATAGGCATGTCTTCCATCACAAGAAAACGCTCAAAACCAAAGCAGAAAAGCTCACCTCCTTCAATCCCATTCCTACTAAAAGAGCCTCCTCCCTCTCTCTTCCCTTCCAAAGAAGATCTTCTCAAGCTCTTCACTGTTGTTGCCATCGCTTCCTCCGTCGTCATCGCCTGCAATTACGTTTTCACCATCTTCAATCGCCATCCCAAGCCATTCTGCGACAGCGACAACATGACCGGATTCTTCCACGATCATTCGATTTCTGGTAAATTTCCCAGTTTCAAAATTCAAGATGTAGAAATTTCTCGTGCTATTGGTTACATACTTTCATTTTCAAATTCGGGATTTTTGTACTGTTTGAATCCCCAAAATGGAAAATGGGTGTACGGTAATTAATCTGGGTGGTTGTTGATATCAATTCCCTATCTTTATCTTGGCCATGATGCAGTAATCCAGACCGTCTTTCAGTTGTGTCCCACCATCCACAATCTTCGGGGCCTTTTTTTTTCCTGATTGGAAGATCCTAGCCACCAATCTTGGGGGCCTTTTTTTTTTCCTCCGGTTGAATGTGGACCGTTGTTGTATTTCCCTGGTTAGCTGTCTATTTGTAGGCAATGAGTCAAAAGGTTATGATTCTCCTCTTGAGGTGATTTTTTTGGTACCGGTCCATCCACGGTGGGAGACAACGTACCAATGATCTGTGCTACTCAAGCAGGACTTGTACTTGGAAGAATTGAAAACCTGCAGATACTATGGATAGCCTGGGGTTGTGTATTCTGTAATGGCCCCTTCACTTGTTTCTTGAATTCGTTTGCCGTTCTAATCACCACGTGGTGGAGCCTATGAAGGTAAATACGTATTGTGAATTCTTGTACTGGACCTATACTAAAAATCAGTGTGCTAGTTGCAAGATTCTTCTAACTAGGTGCCACTCCTGCTTCGAATCACACTTCAGATTTGTGCTTCCACTCCCATTTTCTAACCTTTTATACTTGATAACTTTTTGAAAGGACATTTCCCCACTTCCACACCCAAATATGTTGCTGCTTGCTTCATGTCTTGTGCAAATATAAGTAGACAGAGTGGGGATGTTTGGAAAGCTGGAAATGGTTGGAAATGAAATCGATTTCCGTGGATATAACTGTGGAAATCGATCGTCATTATTATGCTTTACCTCTGAAATGAGTGAATTGATGTCTTCCAGAAAAGCTAATCCATGTGCATTCCTCTCTTTAGTGGGGACACCAATCGACTGTTGAGGGTTCTTTTGATTTTCCGCAATAAAAAGCTTCTATCCAAACAACAGCAAAGGAAAAAGAAATCAGTTCCATGGAAAATTTAGTTGCAAAACAAAACCGTTGACCATGGATTCTTTTCCATTGTTTTCTGCGCTTTTTAGTTTTTCATATCCACATTTTATATTCTTCCTATCTGGAACAGGCCTGGGGGTGGATGATCAGTTGGACTGAATTGCAATACCTGGATTAGACATAGAAGGAATGGCCAAAATTGAGGTGGGGTCATTTTGATACTCAAAAGGTGAGTTGCCGACCAAACCTTGATTGCAATTCCATGTGTTCCCAGTTGGAGTTGAAACAATCTGAATTCCTACTTGGGGGTGGACCTCTCATTATGAATCGAGTTGGACTTGTCCCACTCGGTTGTATCCACTTTATTGAATTGAAGTATTGCACTTCAATTCAGCTGAGCATCATGAACATGTAGATATTAGTAGATCCTTGAGGGTCTAGATTAGTTTGTATTCTGAGGCTGGATCCTACCTGTGTGCCATTAGCAAATGTACCATGTACCAATGCTGAAATCAATGAGATTCATAAATGTGTGAAGGGTTTTTGTATTGACACCGAATTCATAACTGCCAAATTCAAGAAGTACGCTGCCGAGACATTCAGACAATGCATTTTACCAGAATTGTGAATTAGGCAAGTGGCAGAAGGAGCCTAATTGATGAAGTCACCATTAAATAATAGAAATGCAATTCCCAAATTTATGAAATCACCAATTCCTTATTGTTAGTTCATCAGATCGAAGTGATTCTTCAGAAGCCATGGGCAATAGAATGTGGGGTCCTTGTGATGGCTGGTGCAAATCAGTGATTGGGCCCTTCATAATCAAGGCATACTATTAGTTCTTTTGCCATTAATCAAATAAGAGATACAAGAATCCTAGGTGGGAAAAATGATTGATGGTCTGCACTTCTTCTTCTTCCTAACATTAATCAGGGTTTGGGTTGGCAATGGGCTGGGCCGGGGTTGGCCCTAGCCTGACTCTAGTCCTCTACTAAGTCTTGACCCGGCCCTGGTCTTATCGGGCTAAAAAGGCCCTGGCTCCATTAGGAAAAGAGTGAAATGATCAAAGGTTTGGAAGTCCAATCTAAGAGTTTTTTGGGGTTATCCCCTCCATCCACCGTGAGTTTGATCTTGGTTTTGATCATTGAAACATGAGTATGGATCTAAGATCACATTTAAACTCTCATTTACATTGAATGGGCATTTCTCACAAGTTTCTTTAAATTGTTCATTCTTTTTGTGTAATGGTGACCCACTTGATGATTGGACTGGGTCGCTCATCACTAGCCCACTCCCAGCCTGGCTCCAGTGCAGATGCCTAGCCAAGGTTTCAAGCTTGGGCCTGGTCCTATGCCAAGTTTAGGGTGTGGCCTTGGCCCTAGGGTTGGCCCAGGACACACAGACCATTGCCACCCCTAATCAGTTCCATCCGTTTAGTTGGCCACCAATCAGATGATTAATATCATCACATCCAACTGATTCTTGAGATACATGGGCAATTGAAGGTGTCCCAGAAAACAATCCATATCAGCAATTATACTTTTTTATAATCAATTTGGAATGCTGATTGAATGATTAGGATCGTTTGATCATGGTAATTCTTTAGAAACATAAGCAATCCAAGGCAGAGCTCGCATGGATCGGTGCATGTTAGTCATTGGAGCCTTCTTCTACTATCAGTTTGAACATTTCATGTTATTGGTAATCAATTAGATGGTTAGAATAATCAAATCGAAGTAATTCCTAAGAGAAGTTGCATGATCCTTCTAACCAGGTATTGCTTCCGCTCTAATAACACTCTTTGAACCTGAGCACTTGCTCCCGCATTCGAGCTGTTTAAACTTGCTGACATTTTGAAACAAATGCTTCCTCACTCTCACACACCCAAATCTGTTGCTGCTTCACTTCACACTTCATGCAAGTATGCAATATCCATATAACGGTTGATCTAGGTTGATCATTTGAGTTTTGTTACCATGATTGGGCCATTCATTTTACTTATAATAGATCATAGGGTTAGGATTATTAGCTCAAAGTGATCCTTGAGATATATGCACATTCGAAGGCAGGGTTCACATTATGGATGGTCCAAATGTGTTATTGGACCATTTTCACTATATGATCTGGGCCATCAATTTTAATTTTACATCAATCGGTTGTTTGGATTGTCCAATCAAAGTGATTCTTGTGTGATATTGGCAATCTGAGGTGGGTGAATGTGATGCATGGTCCAGATCGAGTTGGACCATTGCTATGATTGATTTGCTTGTCCATTTTACTAACAGTGGATCATATGGTAACAAATTTTTGATCAAAATGATTATTGATAGATGTGGACAATCCAATGTGGGACCCTCATGATGATTGTTCCATGAGTTATTTAACTTATTATTGTTATGTTCGATGTGGAACATACATTTTGGCGATCATTGATATGATGGTTATAGCCATCCAATCAAGGTGGTCACTAAGAGGCATGCACAATCAAAGTTGGGTTGTAGATGATGGATGGTTTAGATCCACAATAGGACATTTCTGTATTATGATTGATTTAGGCCTTCAGTTGCAATTGCCATTCTTAAATGGTCTTGCCCATCCAATTGAAGTGGTTTTTGAAGGGCTTTAGAAATTGACGTGGACCATTATCTGAAAATGTAAGTTTGATAGGACCAGCCAACAACACCAACTGTTAAATCATGAACTTCACAGGAAAAAGCTGTTAAATCATAAATTTCTAGGTTCATGAAGGGATCAATTAATAGATTGACTAATTTAGGAAGTGACTAATTGTATATCTCCAAAGAGCCCCTCAATTAATTGGATGAACCAATTGACAGGCCACCACATGGATGAGCTGATGGTAAAAAGTTACCACAATTGGCTTTTGCTAACCATTTGGTCTATAGAATCTCTTCTAGACCTTTTTTTTTTTTGAACAATGATGAATTTGTTGCTAAAAGGCCGGAGCCAAAGAATACAAGAAAAGCAGAAAAAAGAAAGGGAAAAACAGAAAAAAAACAAATTACAGATCAGCCCAACTTTCAGATAAATGAGATATCCCGATGCCTGCAGATTCGATGGTCCATTCCTTTACAAGGTCTTTTGCTAGAATACAGACCACCTCGATGTCTCTGAGCCGATTTCTGAAGCAGCCATTGTTCCTTTCCAACCATATATACCAAATCCCAGCTAGCAAGCATAAATGCCAGACCTTTTTCCCGACCTTCCCTTAACCCCTGCCTTGCCATGACAAGAGGGGAGAATCAATAGAGCCTGGCAAAACTCACTTAATGCCAAACAAGATTAGTAAGCTTTCCCATAATTTCCTTACAAAAGGACAATGAATGAAAAGATGATTTACCAACTCCTCGTCCTGATAGCAGAGAAGACACATGTTCGGTAACATCATTTCTCTTGCAAAGATTTGTCAACCGTGAGCACTTTGTTTCTTCCCACTAACCACGCTAGCGCTGCCACCTTTGGAGGAGCCCCGTAACTCCAAATGTATGCCATTATCCCTAGACGCACCATTGATCATGTTGTAAAAAGATTTTACTGAAAACTTGCCAGACTTGTCATGTAACCATCTCAAGGAATCCCTTTCGAAGACTAGGGGGCGGGCCTTACCAAGCAATTGTAGCAAGTTCATAAGCTCCTCAACCTCAAACTCAACCAGATTCCTCCTACAAGGGGGTGCCCAAATGACTGCATCCCCTTGAAAAGAAAAGCATCTTGCCACCTTCAAATTATCTTCAGGCGAAATCCCCGCCAAATGGGGGAAGATCTCCTTCAGTCTTTGGTCCCCTAACCAAATATCCTCCCAAGATCTTGTCTTCACCATTCCCCAAAGAGAAAGCCATCCATCCCTTCCCAAACTTGTTTTTTTAGCGAGGCCACCGCTTTCCATATGGATGATGCCCTATACAGAGAAGAGTCTTTTGTCCACCATGAGCCCTCATGAACCCCATATTACCTTACTACTACTTCCCTCCACAAACAACCCTCTCCTATCCCAAATCTCCAAACCCACTTGCCCAATAATGCTAAATTCATCTCACCCAAGAGTTGATTGTCTAATTGGTGGTCTGGATCCATCACCAAAGCGCTCCAACCATGGATTTTATTGGGTTGTTGCCATTTATGAAATGGAACTGGACACGCACTGGATCCAAAACCTTTGCTCATTACTGTTATTGCCTGGATCTAAAACAATTTTTTTTTTCATAAAAAATGTTTGTGCCTGTTTAGCCATAGGGGAGTTATTTGATACTCCGGCTGTGTATGACGCTTGATACACAAGCACTTCAAAATGGAACATGTGTCATGCATTAACTAATATTTAACTGGCTAAATCGTGGAACTCACTGTCGCCAAGTTCCAGTAAAAAAATTAGATTGGTTGCACAATCCTAGCCTCTGTTTTGTGGACGCTTATTTATTGAAATAAATCCACTGGATATTTTCATTTTTACCTGTCCAGTAGTTGTCCACAAATCTGATAGTAAGACAATAAAATAATTGTAATTTTTAGTTTATGATACATCTAAACTTGTATACATAGATTGGACTGTTTAATTTGAATTAAGTGTATGCCACAAATGATATTTCTAAGTAATTTATAAGTGCCTGTGTTATCATCCATCAGACTCTGCCACAGTATCAAGGTTTTTCTCATAGCCCATATCATTTTTACCATGGCATATTATTACAGATTTTTGTGAGCCTTGTCCAAACAATGGAGAGTGTTCTAAAGGTAAGTTGGAGTGTCTTCCTGGGTATAAGAAGCATCGGAGGTTATGCGTAGAAGATGGAGAAATCAATCAAACAGCTAAGAAACTTGTATGCCCTCAACAATCTCATTCCCTTCTGACCTATTGAATTTGTGGTTCAAGACTGTAAAATACTGTGGTTACCTTCCCTTTTTCATATCTTTTGTTGATTGTAATGAATAATATGTTATGCTGATGCAGTCAGAATGGGTAGAATATCATGTCTGTGAAGCATATGCTCGATATTTGTGCGATGGCTCCGGGACAATTTGGGTCGGTTACCATGGCCATCCTTTGACTTTCGTACAGCTTATGTGTAAGAATTTTCTATATGAAGATCATAAAATATACCTGTATTGGTTTGTTGCTGTCATGCTCAAGTAACTGCTATTGAACTTCCATGCTAGGATGCTGCAATATCTTTATTTTTAAGAAGACTTTTTTATTTGCCAGTTTCAGAAGGCGGATATATTGAAGGAACTCGATGAATACAAGTCGAAGAACCTTGGCTGGAAAAATGACACTTTTTTTTACTCAAAACAAAAGGCAATGGAAACCATGGAAAGCTACTTGGAAACAAGGACAGTTTCTGATGGGTATATCCGTATATGCAGTATTTTATCTTCACTTGGGAAAATTGCAGGTCTAGACACTTGTGCCTAACTATGTCTCCGGTTCGTTGTACTCCATGTAGGATCAAAGAACTCAAGTGTCCAGATTGGTTGGCAGAACATTATAAACCACTTCTCTGCTGTATCCGTCAATGGATCTACAGGCATGCTGTACTTGTACTGCCAATTTGTGCCTTGGTAAGTTGCTGCAAAATGAAAGTTCCCATTTGCTTCATACCGTCAAGGTGTCAAATTCACTGACATCGCTTTGAACTTTTAAAGTTTCTATTGTTCATGACGTTTCTCCGGAGGGTTCGTCGCAGTCATTATCTATCAACTAGAGCTGAACAGCTTTATGAACAGGTATACCCATTGGACTGAGCATGGGGCCTCTCTAGCTTGCTTTGAATAGAAGCTCCTATCAATTATTCGGGCTTTGGCTGTGAGCAGTTGGCAATTTTTGTTTTCTTTCCTGATCAATAGCTATTGAAAATCATGTCTCTGTATTTTATATTGCTCTATTCTTGTTTATTTTTATTTCTTTATATCTTTTTCAGTTTTTGCCTTTCCCTTTCCAATTGACAATCTGAGGATTTTATTAGAGTAGAACGAGAACCTTCATACTCAAAGGATTAAAGTTCTAAGGGCATGGGTAAGCTTTCCAACGAACGTATCTTTTCTATCAGTACGAGGTCTGGCTGAAGTGTTAGGATCTGAATTGTCCTCTCAATTAATGTGAGAAATCGTGTTTACTAGAAAGTCATAAGTAAGAAAACTTGGCTAAAAAATGTGATGGATCCAAGTGTGAAGATCCAGGTCAGGTAGACTGCCGTTTAAGTGGGACCTAGTGATTAAATTAATCTTAACAATGCACCTTGGCTTGAACTATTTTTGGAAAATTTCAAGTTAAGGGTGCGTTTGGTTGCACCAAATATCATGAAATTTCATGATATTTTGCACAAATTAGACTGAATAATCATGAAATTTGATGATATTTAGTGTAACCAAGTGCACCCTAAAGTAAAATAAAATATCTAAATCTCACTTGTCATGAAAAGTGTCCTGATGCATCCAGTTGATACTTGTACAACTGGGGCTCCAGGTTAGGTGATCAGCAAACTGATGGACCCTGCCATGGATGGTGAAAACCACTAAAATATTCCAGATTCGAAGAATTTAGTTATCAAATGTGCCCTGTTTTCTGGACTGTTTTATTTGTTTTTTTTATTAACCATATACTCATAGGCGACTTATGTAGGGCACTGTCAGATAAACATTTTGTATCATGTAACTTGGACCCCATTCACTCAAACTGGCACATCAGAACACTATTCACATTCTGATGCGTCAGGGCTTTATTTCTCATTTAAGAAAAACCCTATATAGAACTTAGGAAGTGAACAGTAATCTGGGAGGAGCCATTACTTGACCAATTGATATAGTAAATTATGTTTCAGAAAATTAACACAACCAGATGCTACATTTGGATGCTTGCTCTAATTTTCTTTTGATAGTATCATGTGATAGATTATGCTTGAAATGTTGTATCATATGGCTTTACTTGGAAGCAGCATACTTCTGTGACCCATTCTAACAATACTTTGCATTTAATAACGCATTTGGAAAACCTAAATACCCTTGGCATATGCCTGGAATATGAAGAATGTCCACAATGTACACACTAGTATACGTGCTAGTGCCACAGTAGAATACATCCATGAATCCACATGGACACTCATGTGTACCCATACATATAATATACAACAGTCTTTCAACATTCCTTGTTTCTTTATTTGGATATGCTTACATAATTTACTGCAATTTGCAAATGATTGACATTCAAGATGCTTGTGCAATTCTGATAGGTTTGTGACATACTTGAAGAAAATGCCATGACGGCAAAGACAATAAAAGGTGAAAGTGAACCGTGGGTTGTTGCATCTTACTTACGCGATCATCTACTTTTGCCGAGGGAAAGGAAGGACACTATGTTGTGGAGAAAGGTATTCTCCTTGTTGATAGAAGCATGTTGTTATTCATTCCTAGAATTGTTTTCAGTCGATGATATTTGCTAGGGCTGTCAATGGGCTGGGCCGAGGTGTGTCGAAGCCTGGCCCACAAAGTAAAACCCATGCTCAAGTCTGGTTTGTGCCCTTGATGGGCCAAAACAAACAGGCCTGAGCTCAGCCCATACGGTTATGCATGGCCCAGCCACCCTCTTTTGTCCAAGATCTAGGCTGTTCATTAGGAGTGCCCAATCATGCATGATATTGAAAAAAATCTCCTTTGAAACTTTAAATGGACCATGCTAATGGGCTTTTAGACACACTGAGCCCAGCCCAATTAATAAACTGGCCTAACTTTTGGGCCTAGTATTTCAGCTCAAGCGCAGTGCGGCCCATTGACAGCCCTAATATTTGCTGATATTTTGATTAGATAATTCCATGCATTGGTTTCTAGGCTTATTCATATTTTGTCAGCCCAGTGGAGCTTGCATTTCCACAATGTTGTTTGCAAGTTGAGGTGTTCATGTGCATCTTCTCTCTCTAGGATTTAGTTCATTGTTCCATGAACTCGGACACAAATCAAATTCAACCTTTGCTAAGAAGCATTGCCATTAAGTTGCAACTGACTATATTATGTTATTGGGTGGGCCTGCACAATTTAGCTTACTGTGAGTGAGGTGAAATGGTTTCTCACCACTTTTACACTCTTAGCAATGAGTTAAAAAACCAGTGCCTAGCAACCTCCACAAGAAACAAGTCTTGTATTAGCCAATGTATTCCATAATAGTAATGGTGGCCGTAACGGCCACTGCCGTTACTGTTACGATATGGGCCGTAATGGGTGTTAGTTTTTTTTTTTAAAAACCTATTTTGGCCCATTATGGCCATTACAGGATCCTTATGGGGCCATTATGGATCAATTTTTCCTTACGTTCGTTATGACCCCATAACACTTAACAGTTACCACCATTTTTATTTTTTTTTAAAAGAAAAGAAAAAAAGAGGTCTTCACGGTTAACACCATTACGCAACCGTTTTGGAAAACCTTGGTATTAGCACTTACCAGGTTTAAGTTTAAACAACCTCCTCCTGTATTATTACACTGACAACTTTGCGAATGGTTTCTATACTTTCATGTATAGGATAAAAGGTATGAGAAAGGCTTATTGCGCGTGACTTGAATGTGCACTTCACACGATTTTCTGTGGGGACATGGGGCAGGCATGTAGAAGATTTGGGCTGCTCATCCAGAAGGCCCCACCATATATGACAATGGGCCATGGCCCAAAAAACTAAAGCCGGATGGGCGATCCTTATCACTTGATTTGAGGAAACAATGATCCCTGATATTTTGACGATCCTTATCACTTGATTTGGTCCCCATGGCAGTCAAGTGGTCAGGAATGTCTGATGGTGCCTGATATTTTGTTATGGCCAGCATATGGTGGTTCCTGCAGCCAGAGGAGCGGTCCTGATGTTGTACATGCCTGCGTTGTCCCCAAAGGAACTCATGCAGTAATGGTGTGTAGTGAGTAGTGTGCACTTGAACTATCCTCTTAAAGATGCTATTGTGGGGTTATTTAATGATATTGACCTCTCTAACATAGGTTGAAGAGTTGGTGCAAGAAGATTCCCGGTTAGATCAATACCCAAAGTTGGTCAAAGGTGAATCAAGAACCGTGTGGGAATGGCAAGGTATGCGATCCATTTCAGCACAGCATGATCTGTTTGATCTTTTCTTTAAACAACACAGCGCTCAATTTTCACTTTCTTTTCACCTTTTCTTGTGGTTGCCTTTCAGTATCATGACTTGCATGCTGGAAGGGTTTACTAAAATAACTAGTGATCCTTCACATGCAAATCACAGAAATCGTTTTTTAAAGAAATAGCGGGACAAAAGGGTAGACACACGAAACAGGAGTGTTGTGTTTCTGGGGTCTGTCACCAAGCATTTCAATTTAATGTTGGCAAATTTCTTTCTGAGAGAAATTATCCAGTGCTCCAAGTTGCATTGGGAGACTTGGACAGTCCAATTGATCCACCTCAACTTCTCATTAGGTGCAGCATATTTTTGTCGGGCTAACATGTAAAAATCACACCAATCAGACAGTTTGAAGCATCCAATCAATGGCCTATAAAATTGATGGTCAAGGTCACTTACAAGAAAGTCAGATCAATAGTTTGAACCATCCATTGGCGGTTTATTATGGATCACTTCTTGTGTAATGAATCACTTCTATCGGACCATTGTAAACATTCCGTCCATGGATTGGGAAATGGATGGCTACAGAAGACAAAGCAACTTACAGATGTATCTGATGATACGATTAGTGTAATTTTTTCTTGGCAGCCCATGAAATGTGTGCTCCACCCAATGGACAGTCCAGGTTGATTGAGTGGATTGTCCAAGCATCCCAATGCAACTACGAGCAAGATAACTTACAGTTATAGTGCTGTGGGAGCACTGGATTATTTCTCTATTTGTAACCTAGAGATAGGCACAATATTCAAGTCGTGGCTACCTAAACTTTACATGCTATCCACATCTCATATTCGAAGAAAGTTTAGGGGCTGTTTGGTAGACACATAAAAATGAGTTCGTCTCATTTTAGTTGACAGTGATTGGTGCATTGGAGATATTGATCTCTAATATCATAATGAGTTCATCTCATTTTGGGGGTGGCTATCAGTGAAGTGTGAACTGACAGTGGGTGTACTAACAAGCTAACGAAAGAAAAAAGAAAAAAGAGTTCATCTCATTTTAGTTAACAGTAGTTATGTATTGGAGATTTTGACTCTAATAAATAACTACTATCAACTAAAATGAGAACTCATTTTTATGCATATACCAAACAGGGCCCTAGGGTTTACAATGAGAGAGATCTTACGGGTTGCTGCATGTTGCATTTCTGTCTGATTCAAATGAAGGCGAGTTTTGATGGTTGTGGTTTCTGTTCTTTCTTCCTTGTTGTTCTATCATCCGTCCTTAGCCTTAAGAAATGTGGGTGCTGGTTTGTGTGGTGCCTGTGGTTCGGTGATCCGCACCATTGATGGAATGGGCCCCACTAGATGGAGAACTTCCCAAAATTATACAATCCTATTCATTTCACTGATGACCGAAAAAGAGATGATTGATAAGCAACTACACCAATGGTCGCCATTGTAATGGAGACAAGGCCAAAGATTGGATGCTAGGATCTTCTGATCTGGTGATTTTTTGGGCCTGCCAGATAACTAAACTGTGGGGGCCATGTCTGTGGGACGCTGCACTTCTGTGAATCATGAAGTTTTCTACTCGTGAACTTTCATCAAATTGAATGCAGAGTCATTATGTTTTGCTCCATTTTGGTATACACAGTTGAAGGATCTCTGAGCTTGAAGAGGGGAAAGAAGGTAGCTGCAAGCAAGATGCAATCTGTGGAGCATGTGCACACGCCTTCTACAGCACAACAAATGAAAACAGGCAAGCTTCTAAATTCTTGAATGGTAGTGTCTTTTATTTGACATTAATATGTATTTCAATCGAAGGCTTTTGTTTTTTTTTTGGTTTGCCTTTTTCTTCTTCTTCTTTTTTGAAAAGGGTTGATGTACTCTTTATGTATTTTTAGTTTACATTGCTGTGATGAAAGCATAGATGATCGATTATCAGCCTCAGTCCCTTTTTTTTTTTTTTTTTTTTTCAGTTCTTTCTTCCTTATTTACCATAGTCATCTTCATAGTCATGGAGGAAGAATAGGAGAACTCTTGTGGAGGCTGAGAGAATGAAATGGCAATGAGTAGGATTGTCCTTGGGCCGTCCTGCAAGGCTTATATACATCACCCCCTTATAGCATTCTGTAAATAAAAGATGGCCATGCCAGACCTGGGGCTGGGACCAAGTCCGGCTTGATTAAACCATACGTAAAGGGCCTGATGGGCCCCGGGGCCTGATCTCCATGATGGCAAGTCATGAAGCAAGCCAGATCCTTTTAAATGGTTCATTGCTTTCTTGACTGGCCTGATATTTTCACTAAGCCCATTCACAGTAGCACTGACTTTATAATGCTGGGGAATTTTCACACCGGGCTCGAGTGGGGTGTGGGGACACACTCGGGGTGGGCAGCCCGCGGAACCTATGGATTTGGGCCCATGTGAGGCGGGTGGCTCATGTGAGGCGGAACCCATGTGATTTGTCGACCACAAGGTGGCAGAACCCATGGATTTGGGGCCCACGAGGAGGGTTCGGCCGAGGACATATGGATGTGGGGATGTGGGGCCTGGGCAATGAGATAAAGGGATTACTTCGCCATGCTCTATCAGTTCGAGCTTTTAGAGCAAGTGGTTAATTGTCATGCATCACCTTATGCACGGGTTAGATGCTCTTCATGCACACACATGAAAACTGTGATTGGTTTCTTAAATAAGTGGCTCATCTAATGAGTTGATTGGCCTGATTTTTTCATGAGGCCATCTTCATGATGGCACCCACCTTATTAAGCATCCATCAGATGCTCCACACGCACTAAGAATGTATGTGCCAGCCTAGTGAATTTCAGAGATGCATGTTATTTCTTTTTCCTACATTATCGGATGCCAGAAGTGTGTTTGATAAATTGGAAAACATTAAGCATATTATGAAGAGCAATAATGGGATTGCATGTCTTATACATATAATTTCTCCTTCAACAATCTTATCAAAATCTTGTCATGTTTTTTTTTTTTTTTTTAAAGGTTTGTAAGAGTACATCCCATATTGCAATAGGGTACATGGGATCCTTAGCTGTTAGATCAGGGTCATTTTCAATGACCAAAACAGTTTATATGATCGGCCTCCCAGTAGATCAAGGATCACCAAAATATGAAAAATAAAATAAAATCTTGTGTTGAAATATATCAAGCCTTTAATTATTCAAAGGTTAAGGAAACTGTCCATATTCAAAAGAAAATAGTCAAATGATCTAAGGGTTAAAATTTTCCGATCTAAGAGTTCATTTTATTTATTTATTTGTTTATTTAATGTTCCCCATCCAAGGCAATGCCCATCAAATAACGGTTGAAAGATGACCCAAATCCATTGGCTAGTCCCCATAGATCCTACAACAGTACACGGTTCTGGCAAACCTTTTTGTTTTGCTATCTTAAGTTCTGAACATTAACGATTTAATTATGTTTTAGAGTCTTTCATGAGGACTGAATCCTTTTCAATCACCCAAACCTTTGATGGAATGTTTTATCGTAGATTGGAATGTTTTAGTAATCATTCAAACCTTTTATATGATGGGCCTCAGTGGACGGGGATTGCCCAAAAAAATAAAAAAAAATCAGAACCATCCATATTCAAAAGAAAAAAGAGTCAAATGATCGAAAGTTTAAAGCATTCCAATCTAAGAGTTGTTATGTTTCAGCTATACCCAGTCAAGGCAAGGTCCATCTGATAAACGGTTTGGATCATTAAAAGACAACCCCAGATTCAAAGGCTACACTGTATGCTAGCAAACTTCATCTTTCATTAGCAAGGGACTAACTCATCACATTTCATAAACAGAAATCCGAGGGAGATGAAATTTACATAAATTATTTGTAGTTGTTTGTTAGTTAATCTTTCAATGAGGTCTTTCTCATTATCAAAGCTTTTAGTGCAAGTCCTTTGTGCTTGCTAATTTTATTTTTTAAAAAATAAATTTGAAATTAAAATAAAAAATAAAAACCATGTTTCTTCATTGAGTTTTTTTTTTTTTTTTTTTCATCTTTGTTATTTGTCACGTGCATGAACCACCTGCACATGTTTAATCAAAACGGCATACACCTAACTCAATCAGTACTCTGATGCAACTACCTCCAAAAGGCGATATCCATCAACCATGGCACAACAAGGTTTTCACATAAGAATCGCTGGTGAGGTAAAACTCTAGCTTGTTTGGAATATGGGATTAGGTGGTATGAAATTGCATTTAATCTGTGCAAATTCCATCCTGCATTTGAAAATGACTAAAGAATTGGATTCATTCAGGTATTACATCAGCCAATACTGCAGGATTTATAGTGGATTTTGAAATCCACTACAATTGTGGGGCCCATGTTGATGCATGCATTTTATTGATGCCATTCATCCATATGTGCCCTTTAAATGTGATATTCAAGTTGCACATGCTCCAGGTGACCACCATCTGTGGTTAAATCTAGTCTGTGGATTATAATTCCATGGTCCACCACACAGTTTTCAATTAATACAGTGTTTTTCCTAAAAGAATAATTTGATCCCTAATGTAGGATATTTCCTGACATGTAATTATTGTGTAATAATGATGTTAATTTGTCTAATGCAATTCCATACCATTTAGGGCATGTTTGGCCAGGTGGATTGGAAGGGATTGAATGGTATTAGGGTGGATGGCATTGAATCCAAGGTAATGATGGTCTTGTCAGTGGATTGTCTTAAGATTCATGGGATTGCTATATCGAGTTTGTATGGCACGCCCGGCCAATCCTGGGATTAAACCTTCCCATCCCTTCCAATCTGATGTAGAACGGGTCGCGGACAATTTCATGGCCAAGATGGATTAGAAAAGGCCCGGTCGATGACAGAAGTGATCCGGACTGTCGAACCTTAGATCGGGCATATCTCGCAATCCGGAATGAGTTATTTGATGTAAAATATATGATTTTGGGGTAGAACGAGCTACTTTAGCCAACCAAACCCGCTACGCCGGGTTGTGCAGCCCAGAATTGCGAAAAACCCCTGGATCGACGGTCATTTCCCCGTTTTAATTTCGTTTTTACTATAAATAATAAGTTTTAGTTTGATTATAACTCTTCATCCGCCGGGCTTTAGGAGTTGCGCCCAACGTGCAAAGAGCTTAGAATAATTAGGAGAACGGTTTGGTGAAGCCAAATAGGACACTTACTATTTTTGGCCAAAAACCTTGCGCACTAGTAGACATCATGACCGTCTATAAATAGTAAGTTTACTATTTATAGTAAGTCGCGGATTCTAGGAGTTTGAGTTGTAGTTTGATTCTAATTTCTTTCCTATTGCTTAGTACCTCTATTTAAAGGGTTGTGAACTCGTTTTTATTCATCAATTAATCAATTTTGAATTTATTAGAATTTATTTTTATTTTCTGCTTTCTTTCCTCGTGAATTCGAGAAGTCTCTGTGAGGAGTTCAGAGAAGCTCCGTGGATTCGGAGTAGTTATCCTCATCACGTTCATCCCTGCGTCAATTGGTATCAGAGCGAAGATTCCCCTTGGGCCAATGGCAAACAATGAAGGTATGAATCAAAATCCTGTGGATGGTGATCCAGAGATTCGTTATCTTTTGGAAAGAATGAAAGCTTTCCACCGGGAGAGTCAGTTGACTATACAAAGGCTGCAGGCAACTCTCGACCGTCTTGCGGATGCGCTACTTCCGTCCCGAGCCCTAGGCAGTGCTCCACCACCTTTGGTTGCTCCCCCACCCATGGTGGCTCCACCACCCATGATTGCTGTACGACACAATCCCGATTTTCGTAGAGCACTACCAGTGGCAAACCGTAGGGCTACACCAGATGATTCAAGTTCTAGCGACGAGGAGCTTAATGAGGGTTTTGCCCAACGACCAATCCATGGAGGTGATCATTTAGATCGTGTTGAAAGAGACTATCGAGGTAAGGCTGAACTTTATAATTTTAACGGTTTATTACGTATAGAAGATTTTCTCGATTGGCTAACCGAAGTAGAGAGATATTTTGATTACATGGACGTGTCAGATCATAAAGGGGTAAAATTGGTAGCGTTTAAATTAAAATCTGGTGCTTTTGCATGGTGGGAACAATTACAACTCTCACGAGCCCGCTAGAATAAGGCGCTCATCTCAGCATGGCCACGGATGAGACGTCTTCTTCGATCACGATTTCTCCCTAGTGATTATGAGTAGATATTATTTCAGCAATATCAAAATTGCAGACAAGGAAATCGAACTATCACAGATTACACTGAAGAATTCCAGTGGTTGGCAACACAAAACAATCTATCAGAATCTGAGTCACAGAAGGTGGCACGATTTATAAGAGGGTTATAATCGACAAATCATAATCGAGTTTAGATGTACCCAGTCGGGACCGTGGATGAAACAGTTCAATTGGTGGGTAAGACAGAAACACAACTTGCAAGAGCTCCTGCTTGTCCATATCCTTCAACTCGACCTCCCATTGTGGGTCCCACGCAGGATCCAGTGCTGCCACGAGGAAAAGACTCAGTACCTTAACTTCTTACAATTGCAAACCGTGATACGGGGAGCAGCTCATCCAGACTTCAACGTGCAGCACCCACAACAGCGGGTTCGAGTAGGATTCCAAATCCTTATGCTCGGCCAAAGTCGAACAATTGTTACTGCTATGGCTAACCAGGCCACTTATCAAACACTTGTCCTCAACGTCCCGCAGCACACTTGACTATAAACGGAGGGGGCACTGAAGATGAGGCTGCAGAAGAAGACCATCGCTTTGATGAACATGAACAAACCACTGAAGAAATAACATGTGGCGATGAAGTGACGGGTGAGGATCGTGGCGAATTTCTAGTTGTGAGGCGATTACTGTATGCCCTATGAAAGGAATTACATCCACAACGACACAATATATTTCGTACTCGGTGCACTGTCAACGGAAAGGTCTGTGATATGATCATAGACAGTGGTAATAGCGAGAACATTATCTCGAGAGTGATGGTGGACAAGTTGCGGCTACCAACGATGAAACATCCTTCCCCGTACTCAACTGGCTGGATAAAAAAGGTGAATGAGACCAAGGTAACTGAACAATGCACTATCTCGTTTTCAATTGACAAAAATTATAAGGATCAAATACTTTGTGACGTGGACGATATGGAAGCTTGTTATATGTTACTCGGTTGACCCTGACAGTCGGACCGTGATGCGACCTATCGGGGACGAGATAATGTTTACGTATTCGTCAAGGATAGTCGAAAAATAATCCTTGCCCCTATGGCACCAAAGAACCATCCTGAAGCCTCTAAAGTGGAGGGGAGTTCCCTCTTGACCATTCGGGATTTCATGGAGGAATCCAAGGAAACCGGCGAGGTATACGCCATAGTAGTGAAGGGCGAGGAAGAGGAACCCTCAAACATCCCTCCAAGTTTAAGACTGTTGCTAAACGAATTCAAAGAAGTCTGGCCTGAGGATTTACCTAATGGATTGCCCCCCATGAGGGACATCAAACATCACATAGATCTCGTCCCTGGGGCTAGCCTGCCCAATCGCCCTCATTATCGGATGAGTCCAAAGGAGTGTGAGATACTTCAGGAGCAAGTGGAGGAATTGATTTGTAAGGGTCTCTTGAGAGAGAGCATGAGCCCATGTGTCATACCGGCATTATTAACGCCAAAAAAAGATGGAAGCTGGCGTATGTGTGTCGACAGTCGGGCAATCAACAAAATTACTATCAAATATCGGTTCCCAATACCACGGTTGGACGACATGCTCGATATGTTAGAAGGGGCCAAGGTGTTCTTTAAACTAGATTTAAGGAGCGGGTACCATCAGATTCGTATTCGACCCGGTGATAAGTGGAAACGGTATTCAAGACCAAGGAAGGGCTATATGAGTGGCTGGTCATGCCCTTCGGCCTATCGAATGCACCAAGTACTTTTATGCATTTGATGAATCAAGTTTCAAAACCGTTCACTGGCCAATTTGTGGTAGTATATTTTGATGATATATTGATATATAGCCAGAATGAGGCAGAGCACAGGAAACATCTCAGGCAGGTGCTACAGGTCCTACAAATTAACAAGTTGTACCTCAACTTGAAGAAGTGTAGTTTTTTAACTGATAGCTTGTTGTTTCTAGGATTTGTTGTAACGTCCACAGGCATTCGTGTGGACGATGAAAAGGTGCGAGCTATTAGGGAATGGTCGATCCCGACAAACATTCATGAGGTGAGGAGTTTTCATGGGTTGGTGATTTTCTATCATCGATTTGTGCGAGATTTTAGCACCATAGTCGTGCCTATAATAGATTGCATGAAAAAAGAACCGTTCCAGTGGACCAATAAAACTGACAAGAGCTTTCATGAGATCAAGCATCATTTGTCTACAACACCGGTCTTGGTGCTTCTTAATTTCAACAAATTGTTTGAAGTTGAGTGTGACGCTTCATACTGTTGAGGGTCAAATATTGCATATTAGACCCATTTATTGCATGGATTTACAAGCATGATACCGTTTAATAGTCTGATTTAATTGTATTTGTGATGCAGAGTGTATTTACAAGCATGAACTGAAAAAGGGTGCTTAAACCATGGATTTAACACTCTGATGACACCCAAGGCAAGGGACGGACTCCAGGGGACCAAGATCGATGGAATTACACACCAGGGATCCGAGGAAATCAGGTCATTCACGTTAAAGAGGCCCGAAATTGGTGAAGAATGCAAGATCACATAGTTCCCGCCATCTGATTGGCTCAAAACTTCATACATGGCCTGAGGGCCATAAATTAACCGTACATATCAAATTTCAGCCCTCGGATCACTATGGAAGTGCCCCAACTGACAGATCAGCCCATAAACCGTTGATTCTGGGCCCACCTGATATCTGGAACTATCCAAATTTGGTCTCGACGGTTTAAATAAGATGGGAAAATGAATGGATGGATCAGATTGTTGAAACACATCACAGTGGGGCCCGTATGTGATGTGTGTGTGCACAGCACACGCAGACCCGAGCCGCACCGAGCCAACAAACGCGGGTCAGCAGCGCTGACCCGCGTCTCCTTCCCAAACACGGCAACAGCCGTTTCACGACGTAAAACGAACGGACGCTGTCCGTTTTTACGGACGCTAGTGGGCCCCACAGAGCATACGTACGGACAATCCAAACCGTCCATCGTGTAGAGGGCCTTGACTAATACAAAACCTTGCTAAACTTTTGGACCCATGCAAGCACACGTGCGCGATACAGAGGCCACAAACAGGCGGTCCTGCGACGTTCAAAACAGTTTTTGAGGTGATTTCTTCTCTGGGCCGCGTCAATGGACGTTCAAAATCACCCATTCTTGACTGAAATTTCGTCCTGAATCTAATGGACGGGGTGGATTTCTCCGAAAATACCTCTGTGGGGCCCACCGAACACGTTAGCGCCTCTGCGTACGCCTTACGCGCGTTCGGGAAAACCGGAATTTGCGGGAGATAGTGGGCCACGGTCATCAATACTTTGAGTGATCAAGACCGTCCAAAGTGTCCACAGGGAGTCCAATACTCTAGCCAAGATTTCAGAATTGTCAGGTAGGTCGATATCACGCCGCAAAGACACTCCAAACGCAAGTCGTTTTGCGTTTTTACTGCGCATACGAACTCAGTTGCGGAAACAAAGTGCGAAAGCTCTCCTGGTGCGGAAGGGAAACTTCGACCGAAGTGTTCAGGAGGGTCTTCTATAAAACAGAGAAGAGAAAACATGGAAAGGGAGTCTCGGTTTGGAGGTTGGAGCGTGGAGGCTGAAAACGGACATAGAACGGGAGCGCTGAAGACGTTGGCTACTGGACGTCGGCTGCTGAACGTGGAGTTGCTCTTGGGCTGGCACGTGAGTGGAGGTTGACTGCTGGAGGACGTGGGTTAGAAGGAAAGAAAAGAGAGAGTTGCTGGCTTGTGTAAACGAGAAGACTGGACGGGGAAAGGGAAGTTTTCCCTTATTTTCTTCTTCTTTTTCTTATTTTTCTGGGCGGTTATTCTCTTCTTTCCTTATGAACTCTAAGGATTTTAGCCTAATCATGGTAGGCTAAACCTCTTAGCTAGGGCTAAGAGGTGAAGCTTATGTGAGATGGGAGACACTATTTCATGCGTTTAATTTGAATTTCATGAACTTGGTTTTAAGTTGATTATTAAAAGAATATTTTCCCAGTCTTTAATGGTCTGTTGTGACTGAAATTACAATGGGTTTGCAATGACTTTGAATATCTCTTTTTCTCTTTTTGATGTTTATGACGTCAGGAGGCCCTGTTGTTCACCATCGTCTCCTGGGCATGGTTGGATGATAGTACTCTTCCTGATCTTCATACATTATTGATTGGTTGGTAATTAGTTTAATCCTGTTGTTTGCTTTGTCTCCTAGGCATGGTTAGATGATGGAATCCATTCTAATTCATACACCTTTCACCTCTTGAAAACTATATCAAGTAAGTTCAGTTTGAATTCCATAATCCTTGATGCAGGCATAAGATCTCCCTGATCTCTACAAGTGGATCCTCTGAATCCCTAGTTTCCTTCCTCAGAATTCCTTAAAGTTTTAGATAATTATTCCACAATTATTTCCTAAATTCTCTTTGGTTTAAATCATATCTTAGTCTAGTTCTAGTTCTACTTGGTTTCAGATAACGTACAGGTGTCAATCCCTGTGGATTCGACCTCGGTCTTACCGAGTTTATTACTACATCACAACCCTGCACTTGGGGTGTGAACACATACGTCGGAATTGGAGGAGTATTATCACAGGAAGGCAGGCCGGTAGCCTTCTACAGCGAGAAGCTCAGTGAAGCCCGAAAGAAGTGGTCGACTTATGAGCTTGAGTTGTACGCAGTTGTTCAGGAGCTGTGACATTGGCGGCATTATCTGATTCAAAGAGAGTTTGTTTTGTACACTGACCATCAAGCATTAAAGTTTATTAATAGTCAGACTAACGTGAATCGTGTGCATGCTAGAAGGGTTGCATTTTTACAGGAATTTATGTTCGTTCTGAAGCACAAGTCAGGGCAGCAGAACAAGGTGGCTGATGCACTTAGCCTCGTGCGTCATACTTGTTACAATGAGCAACGAGGTGGTCGGCTTCGACTGTGTCAAGGAGCTGTATGCCGAGGATGAGAACTTCAAAGATTCTTGGATGAAGTACCACAGTGACCTTCATATACAGGACAATTTTCTCTTCAAAGGGAATCGATTGTGCATCCCCTAAAGTTCTCTAAGGGAGCAGATTATTCAGGAGCTACATGGAGGTGGCCTCGGTGGACACCTGGGGCGAGACAAGACACGATCTCTTGTGGAAGAGCGGTATTACTGGCCGCAATTAGTACGCGATGTGGAAAAATCCGTACAACATTGTCATGTTTGTTGGACCTCCAAAGGGCAATCTCAGAATACGGGCCTTTACACTCCGTTACCTGTGCCCGACGGTCCTTGAGAGGATTTATCAATGGACTTCGTGCTTGGTCTCCCATGAACACAACGTGGCATGGATTCGGTGTTCGTGGTGGTAGATCGTTTCTCCAAGATGACACACTTTATCCCATGCAAGAAGACCCTCGATGCAACACACGTGGCGAATCTATTTTTCAGGAAGGTCGTACTGCTACACGGGGTCCCCAAGACCATTACTTCCAATCATGACACGAAGTTCATTAGCCACTTTTGACGGACTTTATGGAATCGATTCGATACACGACTTCAATTCAGCAGTGCTTACCACACACAGACTGATGTGCAGACCGAAGTTGTGAATCGCACGTTGGGAAACCTCATTCGCTGTATTTCAGGAGAAAAATCAAAGCAATGAGATTTGGTCTTGTCTCAAGCAGAGTTTGCATTCAACAACATGGTGAACCGCTCGACAGGGAGATCACCGTTCCAGATTATCTACAGACGAGTGCCTCGCCATACACTTGACTTGGTCCCTTTACCCAAGCACTCAGGCACGAGCATTGCAGCAGAACATATGACAGACAAGATCATGGGCATCCATGCAGAAGTGCAGACCAAGCTACATGTCTCGAACGAGAAGTACAAAAAACAAGCGGACAAGCATCGGCGACAAAAAGTGTTCGAAGTGGGCGACCGCGTTATGGTCTATCTGCGCAAAGAGAGATTTCCAACCGGGATGTACAACAAGTTGAAAAATAAGAAGATTGGACCCGTCCCAATCATTCGAAAGATCAATGATAACGCTTATGTTGTTGATCTCCCAAATGACATAGCGATCTCATGGACTTTCAACGTCGTGGACTTGACCGAGTATCATGAACCAGAGCAGGATGAGAACTCGAGGACTAGTTCTTTTGAAGTGGAGGGGACTAATGTAGAGCGGGTCGCGGACAGTTTCATGGCCAAGATGGATCAGAAAAGGCCCAGTCGACGACAGAAGTGATCCGGACCGTCGAACCTTAGATCGGGCGTATCTCGCAAATCCGGAATGAGTTATCTGACGTAAAATATATGATTTTAGGGTAGAACGAGCTACTTTAGCCAACCAACCCTGCTATGCCGGGTTGCGCAGCCCAGAATTGCGAAAAACCCTTGGATCGACGGTCGTTTCTCTGTTTTAATTTCGTTTTTACTATAAATAGTAAGTTTTAGTTTGATTATAACTCTTCATCCGTCGGGCTTTAGGAGTTGCGCCCAACGTGAAAAGAGCTTAGAATAATTAGGAGAATGGTTTACTGAAGCCAAATAGGACACTTACTATTTTTGACCGAAAACCTTGCGCACTAGTAGACATCACGACCGTCTATAAATAGTAAGTTTACTATTTATAGTAAGTCGCGGATTCTAGGAGTTTGAGTTGTAGTTTGATTCTAATTTCTTTCCCATTGCTTGGTACCCCTATTTAAAGGGTTATGAACTCGTTTTTATTCATCAATTAATCAATTTCGAATTTATTAGAATTTATTTTTATTTTCTGCTTTCTTTTCTTGTGGATTCGAGAAGTCTCTGTAAGGAGTCCAGAGAAGCTCCGTGGATTCGGAGTAGTTATCCTCATCACGTTCATCCCTATGTCACAATCCCTTGACCCAAACACGTCCCAGGCGAATTTGAACGGATTAGGGTGGATTGGATGGGATTTACTATATCCCGGGATCAGATCACCCAGTCTGTTTGGCACGCGCGGCCAATCCCAGGATTTTACTTCCAATCCCTTCCAATACCATCCAATCCCTTCCAATCCGCCCGGCCAAACAGGCCCTTAATCTGGCATTCCAAACAGGCCTGTACATTTTCTGTTTTGGGGACACAAAACCACAAGGATTCATTAAAGGGTGGAAAATTACAAATTTTGGAGTGGAGTCCAATCAAAATCATACTCTGTAGAAAGTTTGGAGTAGACTTTCAACCACATCATCATGATCCCATCAAGGCAAGACCACCAGACAAAGTTACCAATGACAGGATGATTCACCACCACAACCAGGTTCAGTCCCCGTTTGCTGGACCCGGCCATGTGGTCCGTCTTAGATTCCCATCGTACGCCTGTCATTGACTGACCACCCTCTGATACAGACACTCCCAATGAACTAGCCTTATTGGACCTTTGCTTGCATGAACAAGAACCACTCCGGTTGGGAAGTTCCAAGTTCAAGCGTCTAACCCATTGTACCACGGAACAAATGGTTACACATCGATTCCTAGTGGGAGAGACGTGTATGGGTCTATAGGCAGAGTAGCATGTGGAGTACACTCAAATCAGTGATGTGAGCATCCAAAGTCAAAATATTTCTGGCCATCGTATATGTAAGGAGGGGGCAGTAGGACTTGTGGGGTCATTTTTTTTTTTTAGTGGAGGGTATGATGGGAATCCTTACTACTTGGGTCATTGGTTTTTTTTTTTTTTTCTTTTCTTTTCTTTTTTCTGTATTGATTGAATGGTTGGACAAATTGCCCTGTCTTGAATAAGGTGAGTTGGATGAAGGTGACAAATCTCAAAGTAGATGTCAAGGGACACTTTCATGTGACACTCCCACTAGAAAAGAGGAGATGATAAGGGATGACTTTAGCACCAAAGCTGCAAGAATTTTCTACTTTTTTTTATTTTGGTTTGGAGCGGTATTTATTCAAGGCGAGGATAAAAATGAACTTAAAAATAAATAAAAATAATAAAAAAAAAAACTTTGGGGGAATGGAAAATATTTTTGTTACCCATTTAAAATAAAAAAATATTTTTTTTTTGGTTTTTTAAAGTAAAAAAAGGGAAGGGATTTATTATAGTTTTCACAGCAGTTAAGTTAAAGATCTAAACAATGTAACCAACTTAGCAAAATTTCGCATAGTTATTAATACAGGAAAAAGATTGTGTTTGGTGACCATGGTAGGCCCCACAAATTTTATGAAATTTTTTTTTTTCTATTCCTTGGTTTTAGTGAAATTGTCATTGTCAAAACGGCCGTGTGGATGAATTTGTCGTGGTAAATAATTATTACCCTTTTACCAGAATTTTATAAACAATCTTAGCAAATTTTTGCATAGTTATTAATACAGTAAAAGGCTTGTGTTCAATGATCACGGTAGGCCCCACAAATTTTACCAAATTTGTTTTTCTCTTCATTGGTTTTAGTGAAATTGACAATGTCAAAACGGAAGCGTGGATGAATTTGTCCTGGTAAAAAATTGTTACCCATTTACCAGAATTAAATAAACAGTATAACCAACTTAGCAAATTTTTGCATAGTTATTAATACAGGAAAAAGATCGTGTTCGGTGATCATGATAGGCCCCACAAATTTTACTAATTTTGTTTTTCTCTTCCTTGGTTTTAGTGAAATTGTCAATTTCAAAACGGCAGCGTGGATGAATTTTTCATGATAAATAATTATTACCCATTGACCACAATTTACCATGGTAAATGGTAAAACAAATCATAGCACACGTTTCATAATGGGCTTTTGAAATATTAAATTTTGAAATGTTGCTACATTCTCAAAACCATTTATAGACACCCCATCTTAACGCTAGTCTGATAGTCGATCTATCGTATCTCTTAATAGGTTTTAGCGTATTTTTAGCATCGACCGGAAAAATCCCATTCTACACCATCTTTAAACGGTGGAAGTTAATGGTTGCATGACTCTTGGTGGGTCACTGTCTTTTGCAAGCATGCCCTTGCTACTATCGCAGTAAACATTTTTTGGACGGGGTAAAATTCCAATGCAAAATTTCTATTAAAGGGAATTTTGCCTTTTCATTATCATTGATAAAAAAAAAGAAAAAGATAACTCGGTAATAAAAGGATAAAGTGGGACCTCAAAAGGGAAAGGTCATGCGGATTGAATTGAAGTGATAGGACAAAATTAAAATCTTTCATGTATGTGACCTGGTCACATGCCTCTGCTCACCTTGCTTTGGCCTTACCACCTAACAAACATGTCCAAAGGACTTGAATTCAAAGGAATTACACTCATCATCTTGGCATCTATGGCCAGGGATTCTCCATTCGGACCTTTCAAACACTTCAAGGTTCAAAATTTTCAAACTTCAACTCCACTATTTAAAAAAGAAAAAAACGAAAAAACTTTGCAAATCTGTGCGCCATCCGACCCGCCTACTGTTTTCGGCAGTGGTACGAATTGATAAGTTCCTTTCCAAATCATGGATTAAATGTCCTTGTCGGATTAGGCATGTTTTGGCCTACTAAAAAATCCAGCACATGTCTATGTGAATCTTGACTAATTTAGTCCATTATTAATGATAATATCAAAATGTGTGGTGTCTTTATGATATTAAACTCATATACAAAAGATTAAAAAACAAAAAACAAAAAATAAAAAATAAAATTTGACATATGAGACCTTCCTTTTTGGCTCAAAGATAAATGACCTTTCTTCTGGCTCAAAAACAAATAATATCCTCATGCATTTTCGCATGGTTAACATTTGTTGTGACATAATCATATTAGAGCTACTATAATTTATTGTTGACCATTATCCCAAGAAAAAAGAGCTTATTTATTTATAGCACATGCTCATACCCCTATACCACACTGGCACTTGTACCAATGAACTCAATGTTAAAACTTAGAGAGTCTATCATTGAGCCATGAGTGGGGATCATGGAAAAAGAGATTTTTACCTTAAGGGTTGCTTGGTTTTCTAATTTCCTATTAAACCTAAAGCAATAGGTTATTATTATCATTTTAAGGTATTTATTTAAAAAAGAAATATAAAATTCATGGCTCATAAATTAAGAGTCAAATACACTTTTAAAAGAAATAAGTAAATGGTAATCATTACATTTTCAAATTATAAAGTTATTATTTTTAGAGTACTATTTTTGAGAAACAAATAAGGCAATAAAATCTTCATTTCACTAAAATGTAAGTAATATTGCAGCACGCATAAAAAGCAGATAATCATTATCCACTTCCAGCCATTTACTTTTGAAAAAAGTAAAATTATAATTTAACTTTAAAAAGAGAGAGGAAGGTCTAGGGTCATGGTTAAGCTTGGAGGATTCAAAGGATTTAAAGAAAGGTTGTAAAAAAATATTTTGCTAACCAAACTTCGATTAATTTTTCCATCCAAAATTTAACACGTGTGGTTTTTTTTTTTTTTTTTTTTTTTTTTTTTTTTTTTTTTTTTAACCATTAGGCAATTTAGACTCTTAATTTAGCAGGACGCGCCATGGATTGGTTAATCTCATAAATCTTTCAGATTAAAAGATCTGAGCCATCGAATCTTTAGCCTTTTTCTTAGGCCACTCAAAGAGTAAGGATCTCTTAACTTGAGAGATTTTTGGGGTTCCATCATCCATGGTGTGGCCCATCAGATCACTGGTATGGATCACTGAATCATGTTCGCCACATGCACCGGAAGTGCACAGTAGGAATAGCTGGGAGCCGACAGTGGATGGAGAGGTACAACCGTACAAGAGAATCATTAGGACCGTCAGTCACTGCTGCAAAGTCTCACAGGATAGAGTTATAGTGGGCCACAATCTCATGTCTTGTTTTATGATTCAATGAATTTCGATTAGGGAATCTGGGTCATCTTTCCATTATCCATGCCGTTGATATGATGGGGCTCACCTTGGATTGGATATGATGAAAATTCAAAAATATTAGATTGGGAATTTCATCTATTTGATCATTTAAATCTTTTGCTTTGAATACGTTTGGTCTCCTTAATCTAAGGGCTAAAATATTTCAATTTAAAAATTTTCTCGGTGAACCCCAATCTACGGTGTGGCCCATCATATAAACGATCTGGGTCGTTGAAAATAACTCCAAAGTCCAACCGAAGGCTATGAGGGAGCGGATTGCCTGTGACCTGTGCATGGGGATGTGTGGGATCCACATAGATGTCCTTGATAAATCCGCTCTGTCCATCCGTTTTTGAAAGACCACAGTAGGATAGCATTCTTAAAACCAGAAAGATAGAAAGCTCAGGTGGTCCACACCAACAAAAAATCTGGACCAACAACATCCACCGTTGAAACCTTCCTGGAGCTGACCATGATGTTTATATGCCATCCAAACCGTTACTAGAATTATTAACACTTAGATAAACTGTAGGAACAAATATCATTCTGGTGCAAAACTTCTATCACAGCCAGACTTTCGATCCCCACTGTTTAGTGTGTTATGGTCCACATGAGTTTTGGATCTGGCTGATTTTTAAAATCCTGTCCTATTGTGATCTTTCAAAACAGATGGACGGAGTGGATTTCCCAAGGACATCTCTATGGGCCCCACGCAGCCCAGGGGACAAAGATATCTCTATGTCCAGGATCACACGCAATTCGTCTCCCAGGCTATAAAGTCCCCACGTATCCAAAACATCTAGATGTACCCAAAGAGGTTTGCTAGCAAATGTTAGGCGTTGAGCCGTCGGATCAAGATTCTTTTGAAACGTCCAAACCGTTTATATGGTGGGCCTCACCCTAGATGGGGGATACACAAAAAAATATCATATTTAAAAAATTGAATCGTTTGATATTCAAATGTTTCCGAGACCGTCCATTTTCAAAGGAGAAGGGTAAAAGGATGAAAGGATCAGAACATTCCACTCTAAGAGTTATATTTTTGGTATATCCTCCATCCAAAGTGAAGCCTTCATATGAACGGCTTGGATCATTGGAATCAACCTATATCCGAAGATTATTGTCACGATGTATCGTACAGTGGGGGTGTATTCTAACATATCTCTTCCTGCACAAAGAATCAAAGATAGGAAAGCATGCTGCGCCTACACCTATGGAAGAAAGCGTCCGCAACCCCAATTTTACGCAGCTGCGTAAAACATTCAAACTCTGTAGGTCACATCATGTTGTATGTAAATCCACTCCGTCCACCAGGTTAGAAGCATTATTTCAACCGTGCGTAAAAAATATAAGGCAAATAAAATAAATCTAATGGGCCAAAACAAAGGGAAAATTCTATAACCTCTAACTTCGAACGGTGTGGCTCTAATAATATTTAGATCAGGCTGATTTTTGTATTTTCCCTTCATCCTGGTGATTTACACCTGATTAACGGGTTTGATGAAATATAAACACTATGGTGGCCACAGAAAAAAACGTACGGTTGGCATCGCATCCCCTGTGGTATGGCCCAATTAAATTTTGGATCTCTCTAATTATTTTTTCTTTCCAGTTCAATAATCGAGGATAGAACCTGATGGACGGAGTGGATTTTATATAGAATACATGACGGGTCCCACAAGCTCTGGGGTTTTACGAACAGGTGTTTGTTGGGTATTCCGGTACAGTCACGAGTCATGTCCACGAAGTTGGATAGCGTTCGAAGCTTTGGGGTTTTACGAACAGGTGTTTGAAGGCGTTTAATTCGTAGTTGGAAAGAAACTTTGATACTCCGGCAGAATGTGATGATCCATACACATGAACGCTGCAGTAGTACTCGTGGAATGCATGTACCTCAATTTAAAACGTCCAAGTACTGGGTCTTCCGTAACCTGATCAAAGGATCCTAACCTTTGGTGTACATCTAATGGCTGATGATCCAAACACAAAAATTAGATGTCCACTGAGCAGAGGTAAATATCATCTAACCGAAATGATTTTTAGGGGTTGGTCTATCTATAGTAGTTCCCATTATTTGGGCGGTTTGGATTTAATTAAACGTGTGAAATACGCAAGATAGGTGGGTCTATACACGGTGCCAGTACTTCGCCGGCGTATCAAAGAACTCTTCCCGACAATGTACCAGCTATTGGAAAGTGGCAATGCTTGATGATGACCATGAATGACAAGGACACATGAGAAACGTTTTAATTCAGCCGAAGTACTGGCTTCAGATCTACACCGTTGATCCGATGGGCTTCACGGTGGATGGGCAATGCCCGAGAAATCTCCCACCATGAAACTAAAAATCCTTTTGATCAAAGATGGTTAAGAAAATAATATATCAAGGTCCCACATTCAACATGATTGTGCCAAAGATCGAAGGGCCAGGATCATCCAATCTGGAAGATCAAGGGCATCCTCACAAACAGTAGCCGAGCTAGCTATCTGGGTGATCCAATCAGACCGAATGGTTTGCTACAGTACATCTTGATGTATTGCAATACGATACGTCGGTACTATTGACATTGCATCTGGGTCATGCTTTGTGATCTAAATCGTTGATAAGATGGGCCAAATCGTGGATGGAGGATTATAAATAATAAAAATATTTTACACTTTCATAATTTCATAATTTAACATTTTTTGATTAATTATGAACGGACGGTTACTTTGACCATTTCTTTGTGAAATCACATTTTGGTAATTTCCTACTTATCTAATCAAAATATTACAATCTAATACAATATTGCATCCAAACACACCATCCATTACTTTCAAGTTGGTGTAGTAAGAGAGATTAAGTGACACGCCACCTGCATTTTTTCAGATAGTGTGCACGGTTTCTGACTATGGTAAATGAAGCCCATGTTTCCATAAGTAGACCGGCGTGTTTGGTTGGACGGACTCTGCCCCAAAGGCTTTCAGATTGGGACACTTCAGGGACCACTTTTGGGATTTTATTATTATTATTATTATTATTATTTCAGTTGGATTTGGACATTTATTGCGATTTTTTTAAAACCACCTATTTATAGGCCAATAATTGAAAAGTTAAACGATTCAGCCTGATTTGTTACCTAAAAAGTTGTCGGCACCCGAACATTAAAATTTAAGAAAGGGCTGCTCAAAAGTGCAAAAACTTTTTATACTCTAGCCCAGTAGGAGAGATGATACGTAGGTACTTGAAAATTGAGTTTCTACCACATAACATGCAAAAGTAATATTATGTTGGTCATGCGCTGGTGGGGCTTACTTGTGATCAATCATCAGTGGGTGGTCCTATAAAAGGTTCTTACCTTTGATCATTTCTAATTTTTCACCGCAGTTTAACGTTGAATTGAAAATTTTAGATTTAAATTAAACTTCAAACTTAAAATTGTATAAGGTGAGATTGGATGAAATTGATAATTTTCAACAATATCTAAATTCATTGAGCTTTTTTATTAAAAAGGAAAGAAATTCTTTTATGAATATTATAAAAAAGTCAATAGCTATTGTTGCTGCAAAAATTTGCTTCACCCTTTTCGATCTCCGAGCACTCACTCCGAGCCCTATAAGCCTGCACAAGAGAAGGACAAAGGAGACACTGGCTAGAGCAGGGGACCTTCTGATGCCAAAGTTAGGCTAGAAATCTGCGTCTAAGTAGTGTGGGTAGGTTTCGGGTGAGAGATATTGCGTACCTTCCAATGTAGATGAGACTCTTATTTATAGTGAAAATAGGACAGTGTGGTCTATAATTTCAAGCACGGTTTCAACCATTACACGAGATGTCAGGGAGTAGTGGATACCGACAGTTATGCAAGAATCACGTCATGGGCGGTTACTCTTGTCGTGTGTTACTGGGAGAAAATCTCGTACCTAACTGATCTGCCCGAGTTAAGCTGACCGAGGCCTAGCCGAGCTAACCTACCGAGGCTGAGCTGACTTGTCGAGGCCGGGTAGACCTGTTGAGGCGGAGCTGAGCTGCCAAAGCTAAGCTGAGTTGGCGAGGCCGAGCAGAGGTACTAAGGCCGAGCTGGTTTTGGTCGACATCTCTACCTTAGCCATTGAGGAGCTCATTAGTCATGATTAGTGCTGGACAACCTCATGTCCCGTTGAGATGTCCAAGCCAACCTATTTTCTTAGGCAGTCCATTTTTATCCATAACAACTATCAAAGAACAAAAGAGAGAGATGGTGTATACCTAGGTTCCGTCCATTATGCCCATCTCTCATACGATCCAAGGCATTAATTGTAATCCGATGCCATCTTAACCCTAAAATCATAGGAGTAATTAGTCTTCTTTACTCCCATAAAGTATATCTTAACATTTGCGAAGGACCCAATATTATGAAGTTGTTGGATCTTGCAGGCCCACCTTTCCTGGCCGACCATCAAATTCAATACTCCAAATTATGGTTGCTAGTTTAAATATATTGTGAGCTAAAAAATTATTCTAGTTTGGTAATTTGACCATTAGATTGTGGGCATTTACTGGACAAATTTAAAAAAAAAACATCTAATATTTTATTTTGATAAACAAGTGTCCATGAATCAAAGGTTAGGATTATCCCACCAATTTAATTTTGAGAATGTGACTTGGTGACAATGGGTTACCCAATTTAAGTAACTCAGCCTTATTTACTTCTCAACTCTCACTCAACCATTAATAAAAAATTCGGCTATAATCCGTTAAACCTGCACAATATTTTCATTTTATTACATTCTTTATAAAATACTTAAAGGGTATTTGTTAAATTCTATTAAAGTCTTTATTACCTTCTTTATAAAATAATTAAAGGGTATTTATTAAATTCTATTAAAGTCTTTGATATATATTAATACATTGTTCTTTGACAACTTGAGTTTTAGAACAAATAGTTATTTCACATGGTATCGAGCCAAAGGTTTAAATATAACTTGTACAATACTCAGTCCACATGTTGTCGGTCAGCCAGGTGTCAGATGCAATCCTTTTTCATTTATATAGGTATTACGTGGATGGATGTGTTGAGAGACCATTAATACAATCTTATTTAGACGTACATCCATCCGATCATTGAAAGTGGCCCAATTACAGTGTAATCCTGTCCATTAATTCAGTTGCTGTATTGGTCTTCTGGATGGTTAACTTTCAGCACCAAAAGTGGAAACAAAAAAAAAGAAAAAGAAAGAAAAAAGAATCGTTCTATCCAGGTGACTTTTGGGTCCGATGGTGAAAAACAGACCAATGGTCCAGATCTCAGTACCATGCATGGACCCACTTGAGCGAACCAAAACCCAGAGCATGCTGTGAATACGTGGATCCTAAAATCCGATGAATAAGATGGTCTATTTGGTGTGATTTTCGGGATAAGGCTGTTTTGAGATTGGGCCCAGGATTTGGACGGTCTGGATTGACGAACATGTATGCATGCGCGGGCAAGTTGCTACACTTTCTGCTTATTGTGCCCAACGCGCAAGGTAGTCTCCTTGGCTCAATCTAATGAATGGGCGCTTTCGCTCGTGAAAGCTGCCACTTCGTCCTAACCTCATTCTCGTGACTGCCCCCGAGCAGCTCGTGAGTGGATAGAAGTAGAACACATATATCACGATGGGCCCCACGGAGCTTAGAGCTGCAGGTAACCGGCGTCCTCTTTCAATGGTCCACGTAGCAGTTACGTGGTTCGCGGCGGCGGCTTGACCAAACAGGGTGTGGCCTTGACCGTGGGGCCCACCTTGATGTATGTATTGTATATCCACACCGTCTTTTTATTTTTATTTTATCTCGTTTCAAGGCTCATGAAGCAAGTCAATATCTCAACTAGACCATACCATAGGAAATAATGTGATTGGCGAGTAAAAACTTCTCGTCGACTACAAAAGTTTTGGATGAATTTGATATTTGTTTTTAATTCGTCAAGGTCGTCGTGACCTTATCACCTTATCAACAAGCAAGTTGGATGGCTTAAAAACAGTACGGCGGGCATTATAGTTGGCCGCGTTAGTTTTCAGTAACAGGCCTTCAGTCACAATTTTTTCTTACGGTGTAGTTCACTTAGACTTGGATCTACTTCATTATTTGTTTAATTTCCTACAATGATCTACTTATATATATATATATATATATATATATATATATATATATATATATATATATATATATATATATACACACACGAGCGCGCGGGCGAAATGATTCTATTTGTACAAAAGTTGAGAGGGATTACCCATCATACGTGATGTGGATCCAAAATCTGAACCGTTCATGTGAATCAGCACCTCCTGAAACCCCCTGGGCCCAAGTTTTACTTTGATATGAAACTTTGGTGGGCCATGAAAAATAAAAACAGTTTCCTCCCTTGATTTGCATTTCTCTTTGCTATGGCCCACCAGAATATTAGATCAGGGTGAAAATTTTCCACATGGGGTTTTATGGGATTCCGCATCACACGGACCGTTCAGATTAGACACCTATGGCACGTGTGCAAAGGTGCGCACGTGCGTAGGTGCGCAGGGGAGCATGACTCTATATATATATATATGTGGGGAAAAGGTACTATGCGCTCCATCTCACTATAAGCTCCTGTGAGGTCGAGCTGTGTGGGCCCCACCGTGATGCGTGTTGACCATCAACACCGTGCATTTGATGGGTCCCCTTTAAATTATGGGATATCCCAAAAATCAGCCGTATACGGAATTCAAGTGGGCCATACCATCTAAAATCATGTGAAGACACCGTTAAAACATATAAAAGCACTTGGTGGGGCCCACCTGAAATTTGCATGCCTCTGAAACTTGGTCTGAACCCTCATCCAAGTGGGACACACATAATGGATGGGCTGGATTTGCAAACCACATCTCGGTGGGCCCAAAAAATGGTTATGAATGTTTTAATGGTGCACGACCCCTCTCCACTTCTGTATGTGGTGTGGCCCACACAAGTCACGGATTGACTTGATTTTTGAGACCTAGGCCCACGATGGAATGGTGCATCTGACTGATGGGGTAGATGTTCGAAATGCATCACGGTGGGGCCCACACAACTCGACCTCATGGGACGGACATGTGAGGTCGAGCCCATAGTACATTTTCCCATATATATATATATATATAGAGAGAGAGAGAGAGAGAGAGAGAGAGAGAGAGAGAGAGAGAGAGGAATGCTCGTATGTGTACGGGTGCTCACCTTTGCACACATGTGCTAGACACAAAATCTGAACGGTCCACATGATGTGGCACCCCTTGAAACTTTATAAGCTCAACTTTTAGCATGATACAAAACTCTGGTGCGCCATTGTAACACCCCGTACTTTACAATACTTGAGTGTTACCATATAAATTAATTTAATATAAAAGTATAAATAATGCAACCTAAATATATAAACTATGAAGTGTATGTACTTTGTAAAGATTGAAAATTTAATGCTAAAATGATATGTACGTATTTAATATATATAAAAATATCATAAAAATAATATTATATTAAATAAACATAAGGAATAATAATTTCGCAACATTATTAAATACAAATATAATTTTAATTAAAACATGATATCGTATAATCTTCAATTCATTCATATGTATAATTTATAATGTAATATTATGTATTAATAAATATGTGATTAATAGCATGTATGTAGGAGCATGTTAATATTAGGAATTTTATTTATATACATGTATAAAGTAGTATAGTAATATTAAAATCAAATTTATATGAGACTTTAAGCAATAGGCAATAGCAACAAAATTGGTTAGCAATGCATGATGTGAGCTTGCAAGTGGCCCATTTAGGTCTTTTAACCATCGACGCTCAATTTCGGAGTGATCTGACCGCTATATTGATGAGAATCCACCATTAGGTCGTGAAACCCAAAAGTATGGCCCACCTAAACCTTGGGTCCGCCCCATCTTTGGTCCAAGGTCCTAATTGGGCCTGTGAAACCAAATGAATGGAGTGGATTTCATCCAAACACAACTGTGGGCCCCTCCCTGTTGGTGCATGTGCACAATTGACGAGCACTCGCTGTGTACCGAGCACCCCAGACCAGTCAGCACGGGCTGACCCGTGTTTCGCCAGAAAAGGGAAGTTTTCCCTCTCTCTCTCTGTTTGAAAACAGCGGACGGCGTCCGTTTGCAACGCACTGCGCCCACCATATGGTCCCCACCTTGATGATCCAAACCGTCCATCAGATTCATAGCGTGTCCCTGACTAAAACAAAGAAAACTTCACACGTTTCAACATGTTTTCTTGCACACAATCCTTGGTGCAAACAGGCCATACAAACACACTATATCCAGAAATGGAAACTGCTTTCTTCCAGCTCAGCGATCCGCGTGAGGCCGAATCCGCCTATCCTGACCGTTCATTTCAAACCAATCCCGGCCATCCAATGGCTCCCCAAATGGGAGAGGATTCTCGCCCACAGAGAGACCAATACCGGGGCTGGTTTCGGCCTTACAAGCCGTACCCTGAAACGGCTTCAAGCCAGTGCAATCCGGGCCATCCAAATCACATCCAACGGTCCTAGAGAGCTAGGGATTTTCATAAATGAAGAAGGAGCTAGTAGATGCAATCGCTCTCCACCTCCTACAACGGTTTGAGAGAAAATCGGCTGAAACCTGCTCCAGTCGAACCCACCACCCAGATGTTCTCCAAGCTCCGGAAAAGCTTATCCGTAAGCTTCCTAGGACTGCTCATGACCCTCCAGAAGCTCCGTTTTGGAGAAATACCAGTCGGGTCCAGATCTGCCATTAATGGCGATCATCTTCCTCGGCAATCCATGATCATGGATCTGCTGCTGGCGGCGTTTGGGTGTAGCAGAAATGTAAAGAAGGAAAATGGAAGAAGAAGGGGAAATGAATGAGAGAAAGAGAACATGAAGAAAGGAAGAAGAAAGTCAGAGAGAGAGAGGGCGTTGCTGATCGAGTTCGGGCCAAGTTGAGGGGCCATTCTGGACGGGTCGGGTTGCTGTCCAGCTGGTCCATGGCTGCTGTTGTTGAGCTTGAGGAATTGCTGGAAGTTTCAGCAATAGGGATTGCAGGAAGAAGAGGAAGAAAAGAAAGAAAAAGAGAAGAAGAAGAAGGAAAAATCAGACAGAGGAAGAGAGAGAGAGTTGGTAGCTGAGTCAACTCACTGCTGGGTTCCGAGTCAGGCTCAGTTCAGCTGGGTCCATTGGTGCACACCTTCAGCGGAAATGGTAGGAAAGAAATGAGGAAGAGAGTGAGAAAAGAAAAGGAGAAGGAAGGAAAGAGAAGGAATGATGGAAGAGAGTGGTGGTGGCGTTGCACCACACGTCAAGTCGAACCGAGTCGACTCAGCTGACTTGCGAAGGTGCTGCGCTACTCTGTCTCAACTCGCTGATGGGTTGAGTTGAGCCTTAACTGAGTTAGAAAGAAAGGAAAGGAAGAAAGAAAGAGAAGGTGAGGCCGTGAGGGTTGAGCCGAGCCAACTCGGACGTCGAGCTGTGTTGATTCAAGTCGAATTATCTGTAGGTGCGTTTTCTCTAAAAACATTGTATTAGAATTTTAATTAGCATATTGGTAGGTTATTTATACTATAACTAGCTATTAAAAATCAAAAGGGTGTAATTGTCAAATCTTAGTAATCATTATCATCATTAGTGTGGCTATAATTATTGCGATTATTAAATACGGTTAACCATTAGTAAGTTAATTCTGCTAGTGTTAGTTATTATAAGCATTAGGTATTAACATTCATCATGTTACACCTATTTTTTTTCATTGTAGGTTATTAACAATAAGATTAACATTGATGGCGTTAATAGGTAATTTTTATCTACTTTTACTTCATTCTAAAATTAATGTGAATTAAAGGTATGAATTTGATTTCTAAACTCTTAAGCCAAGGTCTAAAGTTAGATTAGTGATTGAAACCCTGAGTTTAAATAACCCTAAACCATAAGTTATGATCCTAATCGTATAAATTGATAAGTTGTTCTCTAAGATATCACTATAGGTTTCTTTTACCATTGTTATTACTATCATGAGTCACTATTAGTATCCTTATTCGTGTGTTGTTAGATAACTTAATATAATATTAGCCATTGTAATATTCTCAAAATTTATAACTAAATTATTTATGAACTTTACTCATTCATTACTCTCGTTAACAATACCATTGATGGCCATACGAAATAGAACTCAAATTCCATAATCTAAACCTAGAACTAAATCCTAAGATGAAGCCCTAAACTCTACATTACAATCCTAAAATCCAAGTATGGGACTAGACTCTAGAATAAAACCCTAAAAATGAGTAATCCAAACCCTAGGATATGATCTTAAACCTAGGTGGTGCGTGGAACTTGGATCTAATGGTACAAATTCATGAATTGTATTAGGATTCAATTCTATAGGCGCAAGCACCTTGCGACACTAGTAGGCGATTCCAAGTATAAGGTGATGATTCTTCCCCTTGAGCTTTCCATCTTCTCATTAGCTTAAGTTATAGTTTTTATTAAAAATTAGAATTGATATCTCTCTCTTATAATCACATGTATTAGCTGGTGGAAATTGAATTGCTATATTGCCTGCTTAATGTTTATCTTGTATATTTGTTCATGCTTGTGAATTATTTGTGTATTGCTTATGGACTTTAAACTGGTACATTAGTGGGAAACCCCCACCTGTAAATGTACACCCATACTTGGGATGTAACCCGACTGGTTGTGATTAAAATGGACCTTCGACTTAGTGGTTATTGAGTAGTGGTCTAAATGGATCATTGATGTGGGCCTACCATCCAGGGTTACTGTGTCCAAATGGTTTTCAAGGATGGTCTTTTATCGCATGGTTTTGACACTCGCCCTATGAGGCCTATTTTGATAATTGCCCTATGTGGCTTGTTTGATATCGCCCTATGTGCTTTGTTTTGATATTTTCCCTATATGGGTTCGATGTTTTATACTGTGTAACCATACGATGGTAAGCCCCATATATTGTAATATGATTGGCCACTAGTCGACGGGTTTCCATTAAACATCCCAAGATGGTAGCCTCATGAGTCGGGGATGGTGGTAATGGGACACTATGCCGGAGCTGTCGGCCTACGCTGGGCCATATGCTCCCCGTAGTGACCTTTGAGCTTATCTAAATTGGCTGGTTGTAAATGGACTAATAATGACTTGGCTAATCATACATGTATGGCATACTACGACGGCTTGGATCATTATGCCCATGCGATTACGCTGCGAGTTGCGCTAATGACCAGCCGATCGATTTACGATGATGACTTGGATCACTCATGCCCATACGATTACGCTGCGTGTTGCGTTGGTGACCAGTCGCATCTTTGGGTGACGACCCCATTGCCTGTCTGGATGTTTTCCTGGGGCACCGACCGTCCGGATGATTTACCCGGGTCGATGATTGCATTCATGCATCCATGCACCTAATAAGATTGCATTTATTCCGTTTTGGTTGTCTGGATGTTTTATACTATTTCTTACCTAATGCGGCGGTGTGTAATCTTGAGGGGAATTCACACTGAGTTGGCCACTCATCCATCAAATATACAACCGTACAGGTAGTGCAGGTGGCCCCGTATATTGGTGAGGAGCAGGCTATGTGGTTGACAAGGGTGCATGATTCTATTTGCTAAGGGTTGCTAGATGATTTAACAGTTCAAGATTGTTGCAGTTTACCTTGTTTCCCATGTAATATTATGTCAATTTTGTATTTGTAAGAATGAGGACATTGGTTTGTATAAGTCATTATGGGCAACCACTTGTACATTCTAAATGAAAATTTAAACTTCCCTTTTAGCTTACTTGTCCATTCTACGCTCATCTGCTTACTCTGATAAGGAGAGAAAAAAATATAAGTGAATTTGACCATCCTTTAAAGTTAACACTCGAGTTTTTGGGAAATGCGTTATATACTCGGGTCCTGAAAACACGGGGTGTTACAGCCATGGCAAAAGAAAATAGTTCCCCCTCTTGATTTGTGTTTCTATTTGTTATGGCCCACTAGAATTTTAGATAAGGCTAGAAATTGGGCCCATAGAGTTTCAAGGTGTGCCACATCACATGGACACTATTCAAATTCCATGCTCATGACACGTATGCAAAGGTGCTCATGTAAGAAAGTATGCAGGTGAGCATTCTTCTCTCTCTCTCTCTCTCTCTCTCTCTCTCTCTCTCTCTATATATATATATATATGACAATGGTACTATGAGGTGACGTTTTGATTACGGTTGGGTTTACACGGATCAATTATGATCCGTCCCTCTTTACAAGGACTTCCTCCTATGGCATTGTTATCATGTTTGTTTATGTTGATGATTTATTTTTCATTGACTGTGATCCAGTTATAATTTTGAAACTTTAAAATGTTCTTCAGTCATCTTTTCGCATGAAAGATTTGGGTGATCTTATGTACTTTTTAGGTTTGGAAGTCTCTTGTACCGATCAACGTATATTCGTCAGCTAGCGAAAATATACCAAGGATCTCATTAATCTCGCCAATCTTTATAATCAAGGGATAGTTGAGACATCAATGAAATTAAATTTTCAGTATGTCAAACAAGATGATGATCTCTTGGAGACCCTATTCCGTCGCCTCGTTGGCAGTCTAGTTTACCTCACAATGATAAGACCTGACATTGCATATATTGTCCAGTTGGTTAGTCAGTTTATTGTCGAGCCTCATACTTTGCAGATGATTGTTGTCTTGCAAATATTTCAATATCTGTGAGGCATCATATATTGTTCACTGTTCTTTTCCTCAACATATCCTGTTGAGCTTGTCGCATATTCTGATGTTGACTGGATAAGTTGTGATCTCACCTGATGACCCACAACAGGTAATTGCATGTTTCTTGGTACATCACTTATCTCTTGAAAGTGCAAAAAAAAAAAAACAAACGTCTCTAAATCCAACACAAAAGCTTAGTATCGCGCTGTCTTCAGCCTGTAGTGAGATCATTTAGCTTCCTGAACTTCTTTCAAAATTTGAAAATTTTATTCCTACTTCAACTCATCTTCATGTCGACAATACCAATGCTATCTAGATTGCTTTTAATCATGTTTCTCATAAAAGTATAAGACATATTGAAGTGAATTGTCCCTTTATTCGTGAAAAGTTTCGGTCTGGCATTATCTCTCTTCCATGTGTTGTCTCTTAAGATCAAATTGTGGATATTCTTATGAAAAGTCTAATGATCACCCGACGTGCGTTTCTAGTTCATAAACTATTGTTAGTTAATCCACCATATCAGTTTGAGGAGGGGGTGATAGCGAATCATTATTTTGATTTCCCTTCCATATATATATATATATATATAAACTTTATTTCATTATAGATAGTATTTATTTCCATGTATATAGGATGCATATCTCTATAAAATCCAACTGGGGGCTAATCAATGCATAAGAAATTCAAAAGAATTCTCCACGTTACCTTGTATTATCAGTGGCTTGTGTATCAAGGCACTTGCACGTGTGTATGAGCTTCGGAAAAACTCTCGTGCAAGTTACCAACCATCTTTTGGTTTTTCTTTGAAATTGATAATAATAGTCGACAAATCATAGCAAAATATTATTGTTCAAATAAAACTTTTTGAATAACCAAACAACCCAAGATGGAAAATGAGCTCACATGAGCCAAAGCATGACCAAAGCTCAAGACATCTGCTAGGGAAATAGCTGATGTCAGACGAGGCTCATGATCCTAACATACTGAGCTTGGTGAAACAGTTAGATTTTAGCAAGATGCGAGCCCATGTCAAGAAGAAGTACATATAAAGCATGACACTTATACTTTGGCCCCACCCAATGATCTCGAGCTTAACCCAAACCTTTGGGCTAGCCTTTTTAATTCTACGCGCGTCTCTAACCATATACATGGTAATATGCATATGTCAAGGTGGGGAAAGTGTGGGAAATCCAAACAACCAATCATGTGGGCTACATTGTATATATAATCTTGCCAAAATACAGACCATGCCAATCCACTCATCAGGTGTGCAACTATGTGGAATAAATGGATGGGTGAAAAATAAATTATATAGTTATTTGCTAGTTTTATGCATTGTGGCCCACCAGGTAAGTTAAAAAAAGGAGATTTTCCTGCAAGAAAATTCATATAGTGTGGCACACTCAGCGGATAGCTTGGATGTTGCACATGCATGTGGCACATTAGCATGTGCATCAGGACTTGATTTGGGTACCGTCACTGCTTACACCAAGCTCGACAGAGGCATGAGGTGGCTGGATATTTAATTGGACAATAGGCTGCTATAAGAGATGATGTCCACACAAAGCATGTATGAAAGTTGTTCCACCAAGTGCTTGAGCTGGCCTTATCTCTAAAAGTAGCCTACCATCAATCAAATCTCATTAAGTAGCGGGGAAAATCATTGATATGCAGGCAAAGCGTCATATGCATGATTACTTAGAAATTGTACAGGTAGCATGCTAGTAGTTCAAATTAAAGTGTCCAAAGGTAAAGTTCTTAGTCTAGATGTACTATGAACCATAAATTACTCTTATATAGTTATCTTATCTAATACTATTAGATGAATCCAGATTCTTTGCTTTCCATAAGCAAAAAAATCTTGTTTTCCTTGCATTGTGATTGGTCCATGTCATTACTGACATTGTTAGTACTACCGCATTAAATGCAGTGTGTGATGATGCGGCCCAATTAGATTGCAAAAAAAAGAAGAAGGGATTTTGCAAGCAGAGGATCCAAATTCCTATAAGACTAATGAGTGTTTACTTAAAGGTTAAAAAATGAAAATATCCAATTATCCTTTTCAACAAAATAGCATCCACCAACGAGGAGTTACAATTGCATAACAAATCAAAATTTGGAATTATAAGAGTTTCCACCATACAATCAGTTCAGCGTGTGTTTACATATGGCGCACATAGGATTTTTGAGTGCATGTATATCAAACATCATTTCTTACCCAGAGGGTAAGTAGCTCTCCATGCTCTAATTACTGAGGTGGAACAGTCTTACGTTAGGTTGAAAGTTAACCCTAGTTGACCCAACCTCAAGAGGAGTCAGCCCAACGCCCAAGGCACAACCCAACTCAAGCTACTCAACCCAAGCCCTTTAACCCCCCAACAGGGAATAGAAATACCAAGAAGATGAAAGCATTCCTCCCAAGCGTTGTGCCTCACTCGACTTGTTAGCACTTTCAAGCCATGTAAGTTGGTGCAGAGGAGGGTCCGGCTCCACAGCTCAGCGGTAGATAGACTCTGTTTCAACACTGACACAGAGATCGAATGCCCATGTAAGTGAGAGTGGGTGTAGGAGTGTGTGGGGTATAGGTGTTAAAAAAAGAAAAAAAGAAAAAAAGGCTGCTGTAGAGCAGATTTGGTAACTTGTCATGAATGTGGAGGAGTGCGAGGGAGAAATCCTAAAGTGTATCACGCAGACAAATAAAAGCAGCTTAAACTACCTTATTTATGTAAACAACATGCAAAAGATAAGAAAGAGTAATAGGACACTTATTGCCTTATAAGAGTAGGAATTGATGGTAGATGAACAGTAGACTCAACCTATGGTATTGAATGCGCAACCTTAACTCAATTCGGGTTAGGCTAGGTTGGGGTTAGGTTTAATTAACATCTAAAGCTAATAAAACTACCTGTTAAAACATTCACCCATTGAATAACACCGTTAAAATAATACATGTAATTACAGAAATAATATGAGCAAAATAAAGTTTACAATTATCACTCATAAAATAATAAAATTAAAGAAATAAATGGAAAAAAAAATCACTAATGGTTCAACTTAAATATAAATGGATGGTTCACTTGACAAGTGTGCTATTTTAATTTTTGGTACGTGGCGTGTTAACGGTCACAATACTTGATATGGCTGGCACATTTTCTGTCCAAAATAATCCTTAGCACATGTTCCTTGGCATATGTTCCAACATAACCTCCACACCTAATAGCCCCTCTTCCCTATATAAGTTCATTTTGTCTCCATATGCACCTTAAGATCTAGTGATTTCGTGTGTCCCTCTACATGTTCCTTTATTTGAGCTATATCCATATAATCATTAGTTTGGATCACCAAATAATTTCATTATCATCAGTTATTAGTTAGTTTGGATTATCTAACCACCCAACATGTCATCCAAGTTCTTCTTTTTAATCATGAATGATATTTTCTATGCATGAAGAGTTTTTATTTCTTTATTTCTTTATTTTTTATCTTCATGGACTTTATATATCAAAGCCTATAGTATAAGCAGCTCCACATATCATAGTATAAAAACTTTATTTTTTAAATAAGTTTTAATTTTATATTTATATCATTTATGTTAGTCATTACTTTTATATCATCCGTTGCATGTTGGGGTTGAGTTTGAATGTAGGCTGAATTGCCATCTTAACTTGCAGATGGTTGTGTCGAGAATTATTTTCAAATCAAGCCCCGACCCAATCTCAACCCAACCTGGGTCCTGACCTAATGTTGGGTCAGGCGTATGAAGTCCTGGTGGCCGAATTGCATCCGCGCTCGAGTAGGATGCGGATTGTGTAGTGAGGAGCTCACCACGCAATTACGTGGCTTTGGTTCTCTATGGGGCCCACCTTGATGTATGTGTTTTATCCACGTGGTACATCCGTTTTCCAGATCATTTTAAGGCATGCGACCAAAATCGTAGCCCATCCCAAGCTCAAGTGGACCACAACGTAGGAAACAATGGCAGTTGAATGGCCACCGTTGAAAACTTCTTGTGGGCTACAGAAGTTTTGGATCAAGCTGATATTTGTGATTTCCCTTCATCCAGGTCTGTGTGACCTCATGAACAGGTTGGATGGAAAACTAACATCACTGTAGGCCCTAGGAAGGTATCAACACTGGAGATCATTATCCCACTGTTTTTCGTGGTGTGGTCCATTTGAGATTTGGATATACTTCAATTTTGGCCTAGTGCACTAATATGAACTGGAAAAACGGATGAATGGCGTGGATAAAATAAATAAATCACAATGGGCCTCACAGAAAATACACACCACGCTATACGGTGGTTAGCTCATGACTACACAAGCCGCGTCTACTTATATATATTTGCATGAAAGAATTAGCACTGTAGATGCTATTTTGGGGTAATTATTTTTCTAGCTGGCGAAAAAGTTTAGTGATAAAAGATGATTTTTATGTACGGACGGACGAAATTGCCCCCGTGTTAAGGTCGAAGCAGTGAAAAAGTTAGGGTTATTTTCGTCCAAAATGGGTTTATCCGTACATTAGGGGTCTACTTTGGTTATCAAATGGTGAGGTGGATAAAAGGCGGTGTCTATAGTAAAAAAAATACCCTTGCATGCATTGGTAGGAAGCCTGTTAGGTCTTTTGCATATTCTGTGGTCCACGGTACTCGACAGCAACCGTACGTGAAAACACCAGCAACCGCACTAAAGGGTCGTTTGGGAGTGCATTTGATATGCATTGGAATCCATACAGATTGGAATTTATGTGAATTGGAATAACTGCGTTTTGCTCTGTTCTCATAATTTTCATACCAAATACACTCACCCAAACTTACTGATTCACACCAATTAAATCTCTCTCTCTCTCTCTCTCTCTCTCTCTCCAAGTGAAGAAGCCGAAGCGAAAGACAAAGTAAGAAAGAGCTCTCTTTTTAATTTTCTCACCAATTCCAAAACGTATTATGAAAAGTCGTTTGCTCCTTTTCTTACTTGAATTTTCAGTACGTCTTTTTTATTTTAATTATTGAAAATCCATTGCATGTAGAATTTCTTCCATTGGTGGCTTTTTTTAATTTTTAATTTTATTTTATTTTTATTAATATCAATAGATTCTTTGTTTGTTTTGAGTAGTTGAATGGGATTTGAGTTGGGTTTTCTTTATTACATATAAATGTGAAAATTTTGAGGGTTGTTTGGAGATTCCAGTGGGTTTTTTGACATTTTATTTATTTTTAATAGCTTTTTCCATTTTTTTGAGTTTTGAAGTATTTTCATAATATATATATATATATATATATATATATATATATATATATATATATATATATATATATATGGGTTTTCCTTTTCTTTTTTTCTTTTTTTTTGGTTTCTAAATTTGAGTTTGGTTATGAGAAATTTGACGGTTTCTCTCTCTCTCTCTCTCTCTCTCTCTCTCTCTATATATATATATATATATGGTCTGTGCAGGATGAATAGGATGTTGGCACGCAGCGGCCGCAAATGCTCTCTCGCCGCCTGAGAAACGATGCGAAACCAGCTATGGTTTGCTCTGCTGATGATTTGCGGGAGTGGAAGGATTTTCCTAAAGGCCTCAGGGTCCTTCTACTCGATGAAGACAGTGTCTCCGCTTCTGAAATAAAATCAAAGCTCGAAGAAATGGACTATATCGGTAAAATAAAAAGAAAAAACATCTATTTCCTATCTCCCGCTTATCCCTGAATTTCAAAAGAGCTTGTTCTGGTGTGTCTTTCTAACATGATTTTTGTTTTCTTTTTGAAAGATTTTCTAACATGAATTTTGGGCTCATGGTCCCTTGTTTTGTCGTTGCATACGGACGTGTCTTGTAGCTTATGGTAACTTTGAATAATTTCAGTTTGATTATTTTCTAACAGATAGGCTTTTTGGATTTTACCCATTTGTGGATTACTCTTGAATACGATGTTTCCGTTGTTCTCCAATCGAGCAAGATTGGGGTGCCCGAAATCTAATTCTAGCATGGTAGAGGGAGATCGACAGTTGGGATTTAGATATATAGCCTCTTAAGAAAGATGCTGGGAAAAAAAAAAAAACCAAATATGGAATTGAATTTCTTCAAATGCCATTATCGACTTTCGGTTTTATCGTGGCAACACATGGTAGCTACAGAACATTCCTTGAATTCTATAGAAGGGTGGAAAAGTTTCTGAAATCAGTAAAATGGCAGGGCCCATTTCCTGTTCTGGGCTAGATTGTTTCTTATTTGAGCAGGATAGAATGCCTCTTTTTCTTTGTTAGTGGGGGAAATGTGTGTGTGTGTGTGTGTGTGTGTGTGTGTGTGTGTACTTTTAAATTACTGCTCCCATTTTAACAAATGATGCTTGGGATTTTCTTGAAAAATCTTGAAAATTCAATTCAATTTCTAATTTGAAGGGAGGATATCTTCTATCTCACGAGCGTCATCTTTAAACTGGTATTTGTTTGTATAATTCAACGTAGAAGAGGATTGCAAATATGTCCACGACGCACTTGTTTGATGAGATCTATTATTTATTCTGTTTTTTTGCCAAAAGACCCTCCATACAGTGTTATTGTTTCCTCAATGCATAATCCTCATTGTAACATTCTCTCTACTATTTGCAGTTTCAGTGTTTTGCAATGAGATTGAAGCATTGGAAGCTATTTCAAACAAAGGCGATAGCTTCCACGTTGCTATAGTAGAGGTAGTGCATTTCTGAAGTAGAAATTGAGGGCTATAATGTCTTGATTTTAGATATATTTTGTGTTATTGTTAAGGTATTAAAAAATGGTTACGTAACAGCCGTAATTGACATTTATGTATTGGTAACAGTGGGACCTATTACATGATACGGGGCTGTTACACCTGATCTGGAAAATATGGCCATTATGTGCCTATAATGGGCCGATGCAAATCCGTAACAGACCGATACGGGACCATAACTGGCTGATGTGGGGCTGATACATTTTTTCTCTTAAAAAAAATAACTGTTATAGGGCTGTACTGACCATTACAGGGGCTGTAATGGCCATTACAGCCCATATTATAATGGACTAATGGTCATATGGCCGGCCATTTCCGCCATTGAATACCTTGGTTATTATACTCTTATGTGGATATTTTTCTTCAATGAAATTTATGGTTGCAGGTTAGTACGGGAAACAGCCAAGGGTGTTTCAGGTTTCTCGAGACGGCTAGGGACTTGCCCACCATCAGTGAGTGCGGGCACTTCTCATAGACACTCCAAATTACTGATAATGAGAATTTCTTTTTACTGTAGCCATTCGGTTCCTTTCTCTAGATAATAATCCAACATCTCTTATTCTATAAAGACGTAGATATAGAAGTTATTTTTGATGTTTTAACTTTTAATTGTCTTTCATCATTTCATTCTTTGTTTTATGTTTTGTATACTTTGCTTGGTATTGCTTCCATTTTTATTTTTATTTTTTCCTTAAAAGGTATTTTTATTTCTTTCAAATAGAGTACTTGTAATTTTTTACACCCTTTGCTATAACTGTATTGAAAATGACCGTTGCAGTGATATCAAACATCCATTGCCTAAGCACCATGATGAAGTGCATTGCGGTGTGTTTTCTCATCTGCTTCCTGATATACATGTATACTTTTGTTTGTATGTGGTGGTTATTCTCATTGAAATTCCGAGTCTCATGATTTCTTTCTTTCATTATTAAATATATATATTTTTCAGTTGGGTGCAGCAGAGTTTCTTCAGAAACCTCTATCTGAAGACAAACTGAGAAACATATGGCAGCACGTGGTTCATAAGGTGGGCTTATTTTTTCGGGTGTGTCTCACATGAACTAAGAATAATAAGGACACGTTTAGATGCACACAATCTAATTGAATTGAAAGCCAATAAAGTTGAAATGACCAAATCACAATTCAAGTTAGGCATGGAAGGAATGCAACTGCAATGTGATCATTTCCTCTCTCTTGAACAAACAATTGCAATTCATTTCAATAGTGCAAAAAAACGCAACCTAGATGCTGCATTATGATTATTTTCAGTCATTTTGATTCCTTGAGAAACACAATTGTATTAGCATTAATTAAAAGTGGAAGGATTTCTGAACTCACTAGGCCCTGAACAGGCCTTCAATGCAGGAGGAACTGTTCCTAAATCATTGAAACCTGTCAAAGAAACCGTGGTATCCATGCTTCAGCTTAAATCAGAAACAGCTGTGGCCGAAAATCAAAACCTGTCAGAAGCAGAGAATTCAGCACTTGCCCATGAACACGGCCATGAGGAATCGCTGGTTACTGATAGGTATCCAGCACCTTCAACCCCGCAGTTGGAACGTGGAAGATCGTCGGATATCGGATGTTGCCAAGACCAACCCAATTGTTCAATGGAGAAGGAAAGTAAAGAGCATGATGGAGAGTCGATAGAGTTTAAAAAATTCAGCTGCTCGGAGTCAAAATCCGTCGAAAATACTTGCATCAATACAGCCGGTGCTGTTACTGTCAAGGCAGAATCCCTTTCTGGAGAGCCTATAATGGAAGAGGAGGTGGATTCTGCTGACGGTTCAAAAACCGGTGAATGCAATGCTACTAAGGAAAGCATCATGTCTTCACATTCGCGAAATGGAGACAACATCGAATCAGGCACCGAGGATGGTATCCAAAAGAAGGCATCCACTCTTCCTAATTTATGTGGCAACAGGGCTAATAGAAAGAAGATGAAGGTAATGTGGAAGAAGTTACCCTTCAGTTCCCCTCCCCCTCTTATTTTGGAGCATCTGTCCCTCTCAAAAATCATTTTATGTGATTTGTATGGATTGTTTGGCATTTTAGGTGGATTGGACGCAGGAATTGCACAGACGGTTTGTGCAGGCAGTCGAGCAATTGGGGATTGACCAAGCCATCCCTTCTAAAATTTTGGAGCTGATGAAGGTGGAAGGATTGACGAGGCACAACGTAGCGAGCCACCTTCAGGTTTGTGCTCTCAATGTTGCTTTTTCAATGTGGGTTTTTATTTTACTTTATTTATTGTTCGTTTTGTGGGTGAATTCGGAAAACCTCTTTATTGGCTAAATGACCATTGCAGATTGAAAACAAGTTCAAAGTGTTGCAAGTACCCTTCAAATTCAATCATCTATTCTTTTTGGAAAATAAAGTTCAAAATTTTATGTAATTTTCAAATTGCATTTGCTTCAAATTGGGGGTAGATGGGAGATGTAAATAATGTAGGCAGTAGCAAACCCATGTGCTCATTAATTGTTGCCAGAATAAAGCATGGAGTCTATTTCTTTTGTTTGTTTCTATATTGTACATATTGCATATGTATATGATGATCCAAGCCGATCTTTCATCAAGGATAACCATGAATGGTCATAGACTAGAAGTTATAATGGTCGGACAATCCTAACCATTTAGTTGTGATCATCTAATGATTGATAATTTTGGTCTATCTTGATGGAGCCTTATGCTGAATGAACATTTTGGATCATCATATACATTATACATATGCCATGTGTATGGTATTAGACATGGGAGGAGAAAATTTCATACTTGGGTAGACTAGGTCTCCTCCCAATAATTGTAATTTGGATTAAAAACACGGAAAAAGAAAGAAAGCAAAGAATCAACCCATGATCTCTGTGTTGAAAACTTGAAATGCAGGCTTGAACCCAACTTCCTACTTTATTCGATTTCTTATATTCTAGAAAGATTAATGTAAAATAAAGCTATGATTTTTTAATAAATCTATAATGTGAATGGCTCTTTCTAATTGTGTAGAAATACCGGATGCATAGAAGACACATCATGCCCAACGAGGATGAGAGGAAATGGCAACAACAGAGAGATCCAAATCAACGGAGTTATATGCATAAGCCGATTGTAGCCTTCCCTCCCTATAATTCAAACTGTGGTCTTCCCACAAATCAGATCTACCCAGTTTGGGGCCATCCGAGCTGTCCTCCACCTGCCATGCAAATGTGGGGCCACCCAAGCTTTCCGATGTGGCAAACTACAGAAAGTTGGCGTTGGAGAACTTATCATGGGGTAATGTATGGATTTAACAGCCAATTTATACATGCACACAAACACACGGATGCGATATTAACGCGAGAAATATACAGGTGGGTGTTTCAATTTCTAGATGCCTTGGCCTGAGAATCAGGTCTGTCTACTAATCAGGTGGGTCACAGCAAATGTACAGCTGAAATGAACTTGTTTGAAGTTTTCTAAGAGTCATCCGCCTGTTTGTTGCATTGCGACCCGCGTGATGAGTTCACTGGCCTAATTTTCAGATGAAAACATATTCAAGGTTGGACCCACCAATAATTCAGATTTAAACTATTTTCAAATTTCCATGTGAAAAAAAAAAAACAACATGAAGCTGTTTTTTCACTCAGAGAAAGTCGTCTTTCTGCCTCTGGTAGAAAGTTACAACCCACTTCATGTAAACTTCACATACAACCCATCTCCATGTTCCAAAGTGTCATGTGTGCGGGACACCGACATACGATCTGTGAATATGGGCCTGCAAAGATGATCTCACCTGATACTAAAGTCAAGCATGTCCATTCATTAAGGCGGGCCACATACCTAATTTAAACTGTCCATTGTTTTCATTCAAGACGGCCATATGAGGAGTGGAACGGCCTGGTTTTTGCAATAGGTGATTTCAATGGTAGGGCCCTTTTGATGCTTGGTTCACATGCAATGAGTTGTCGTTGACATGAACTTTTCATTCTCTGCTTTATGAGATCTTCAGTAAAATGATTTTTACCATATACTCAGGTTTTGAGTTTGGGGAGAAGCAATCCAGGCCAGTGCATGGAGTATGCCCCAAAATTCTCCTCAACAGTACAATCCTAATTCCCAACCTCCCTATTTGTGGCCCACAAATAAATGGTTAAAAAGAGAACTGCAAATCCAAATCCAACTGAAAAAAAAAAAAAAAAACAAAAGGTAGGTGGCCCACCTATGAGAGTTTGTGGGCATGGTCCATCCACAGTGAGATGCAACAGATAAATGGTCTGGATTACTGAACCATGGGCCACACGTGTCGAACTGAGAACTTGGGTGGAGGATCCTGTAATTATTTGTTTTTCTTTTTCTCATTAATTGCGGTAGTTTTATAGTTGATTTATTCATGATAAAAACTCCACTAATGATGTCATGGATCATTAGGACATGATGATAAGATCCCTGAAAAAACAAGGTGGCCCATCACATCTTCACGTCGGTGTCTTACAGATGCTCCATGATATGCACCCATGACTTGCTGATTGCAGACCATGAGTAAAACCAAAAGACATGAAACGCCACCTAAGTGAAATCGTGTCGGTTGTACTCCATGAAGTCCATGAATAGGCTACATGGGGTGCACACATGCATGCATACTTGTGTATTATGTAGTGTATATTTACCATATCTGATGGATGTGCATTGTCATGTTTCAGATGCATGGGGATGCATGGGGTTGCCCTGTTGTGCAACCACAAGGCTCTTTCTGGCCCAAGGTATGCAGTTTCGGAGATACATGTATACATGCATCATGTTTGTATTTGTGAGATATTCCAGTGGCCAGCTGCGTAGCACGTGGCATCCTTGCGCATGTGTGGGATCTGGGCCATCCATCAAGTGGTGTTCAACGAACATGATCAACCCAAAATAGGTTGTTCTTCCACTCGTTGGATGGGGCACACGTACGTGTGCGTTGAATAAGGACCGTTGGCACCTTTTCCAAATGTGTGTCCGGGGTGATGAAAGTCAGGCCTATCCGCTCATCGGTTGGACCACAAATGGATATTTAATGTGTAGGCAATTTATTTCTGAACCACCCATGACTTTTGTATCTGAGTGGATCACCTGGTGAGTTAAGTGGGCCTGATTTTGCATGTGGTTGTCTTAACCATGTGGGCCACCTTACGAACCGCTCTGATCTCCCACACACTTTCCAGGTTGGCATGTGTATTGGTTGTCAAGATGTGTGTGGGCTGGCATATCTCAGGTCCCTCTATCTCGTGCGATTGAGGTCCAATTAACCGTTTGTTGCTTGAACGGTGCAGAATACGGCAGGTTTTGAAGGTGGTCATGAGGCGTGCAGGAATTCGTTTGATCTCCTCCACCCGGTAAGCTACAAACTCTAATCATTTTCGGGAAATGCTACAGCCGTTTGAGGGATTGAAGAGATGGACCGTGGCCCATGTCAGAATCCAGGCTGGTATCACATCAGATGGGCTTCACAGGACAGTTGGTGAATTTACTTTCCAACCGTCCTTTTCCCTCATACAAATGTGGTCCATGTGGGGAGGATTTCTACCTGAATTATCGGCCATCTGCAGCATCTAATGAATGGTCCGGATGTCATGCACGTGACATGTTGGCACATGTATACATGATTCACTTTCCTGGCACGAGTGGCTGTAGCATGTTTGACCGACAGATGGATGTATGCATTAGAGCAGGCGCGCAGTGACTGGGCGCTGCCACGTTTACACTGCCCATGTGACATGCATGCTAACATGTGACGCGGACGTATCTTTTCTGCCAACATGCACCTTATTCTGGACATCCATACCACGGAAACTGTAAGGTCCATTATGAAGATCATGCATATCTGAAATCAGGTTGATCCACCAATTAGATGGGCCACACTTGTATGTTGAGTCAGACCGTTGGTTGTCATTGATTACACCTGAGCGGACTGGCTTGATGCCTTTAGGATGGGGGAGCTGTTTGTATGGTACAGATGTCCTGACCTCCATGACAAGTCAGCATGATTTTGCACGGGTGATAAGTGGAAACGAGTGCAACTAATGTAGGGCATCTGTACGATGAAAATGGTAGGCCCCACCCTTAAGATCACCTGGCACGGAAGTCAGGCCTTCAGCTCATCAGATAGGCCACACTGTTGGAATCAATTGATAACCGACGGTCTGAATCAACATACAGGTGTGTCCCACCCAGTGAGCGGATTTGCCTGATTTTAGAGAATGGTAATCCTCATGGTGGGGCCCACCGTTTTCATGGTGAAGATTTTATGTACAAATGGCACGTTCCTGTGTTCTCAATAAAAGGGGAAAGCGAGAGATATCAATTCCCATCTTCGCCCGTAGATATCATTTTCAGCCATCGAAGACAATTTAAATCAAAGAGATTTGGTAGAATGCGGACGCGGATTGCGTCCTACCCCTTCCCGGACGGTAAGGGCTTCGTGAGGCCCACCGTGATGTAAGTGTTTTATCCACGCCGTTAAACGATATTCTCAGATCAATTTAAAATATAAAACTAAAAATGACACAGGTACAAAGCTCAAGTGGACCACAAAGTGGGGATTGAACTTCCACCGTTAAAAACTTCTTGGGAGCTGGAGAAGTTCCGGATCAAGCTGATATTTGTGTTATCACTTCATCCACGTCTACATGACCTCATGAATATGTTCGATGGTAAAAAAAACATCACGTTGGCCCTTAGAAAGGTTTCAACGGTGGGCGTCATTATCAGTGCATCTTCCTTTGTTGTGGTCCACTGGAGCTGTGGACTTTCCTCATTTTTAGGATCGTACCTTAAAATGATCTTATAAAAGCGGTGAACGGCGTGGATAAAACACTTACATCAGGTGGTCCCCGCAGAGCCCTGCCCGGACGGATTACCGTCCATGCGGGGGTAGGACGCAATCCGCGTCCGTAGAATACATCCTTCGCATTGCCGCACGATACGTCAAGACTTCAGCAGTTGGCGTAGGCACTTCTTACCGATCCAAACCGTTCATGTCTCCGGCCTCACCGTGGATGGGCTGTACCAGAAAAATCCTCATAGTAAAAAACTTTATTCGTTTATCATTCAGAGATTAAGTGGACCGTTCATTTCATGTTAAAAGAGTCAAATGATCAAAAGGTTGGAAGAGTCCAATCTAAGACTTTTATTTTTTATTTTTTATTTTAATTTTAAAATCCACTGCCCAAGGTGAGGACCGTCATGTAAACGGTTTGGATCAATGAAAGATGACCCTATCGTACAGCAGTGCGACGGCATGTATTCCAGCAAACCTCTTAAATCCCCGCCGAACCACTCAGAACAGCTCTCACTTCCTTTTCTTGATTTTGGAGCTGTGGGGCCCACCGTTTTGAGTGCGACATCTACTCCGTGTCCACCTTTTCATGTTAACCGTCATTATCATCTTTCATCTCAGCCTTATCCCGTTTAAATGGCGTGGTCTAAAACTCAGGTGGGGCCCACACCACTGGAACAATGGAAAATCATGCTTAAGACCTCTGAGCATCTGCCCGGCCTGAGTTTTGGATCCAGCTCCTTTTCGGAGTCTCCCTTCGTCTCAGTAAAGGTCCACTTGATGATGGGGTTGGAAGGAATAACACCCACCACCATGGTGGGTGCTATACAAACCTAGGGTTGTTGTCCCACCCTCGTTTTTCCCCTGTGGTGTTTCCCACCTGAATAGTGGGCCGGATTGATTTTTGCCTCCGAAATTTACTATTGAGGGCCGCCCCTGATGGACGGAGTGGATGTCAGAGACACAACGCAATGGGCCCACGAAGCTCGGATGTGGTACCGCTACCTTATCAGCTGCTGCGGAGGATTGCTTTCCTTCTCTTATCTACTAGCCTTTTTCCTCCATTGAGAAAAGTCTACGTGCATTAAATTCCCCAACTGGTCAGATGTATGAAACATCCGATCCGTGAAAAGGATAGGAACCCCCAGCGGCACACGTGCCAACGTCTCACCCGTATGTTTTATACTGTCTTTTCATCAGTCAGGTCGCACGTTCTATTACAAAAGTCAGTCAGTCCGATGCGCGTGGATGAGCTCATTAGGTTTGCAACACACGAGCATTGAACATCAGTAGACACGTGTTCGCATCTGAGTGAGCGAGTAGACTTGTTTCCACACGCGGCGTGTGATAACCACGCGTGTGCCTGTGCAAGGTTGTTATGAATTGGAATGTGACCAAAATGCCCCTTTCCTTTTGTGAAACTGTTCAACTGCAGGCGGAGGAGGTTATAGACAAGGTGGTCAAAGAGGTAATTAGTCAGCCATGGCTGCCCCTCCCGTTGGGCTTGAAACCGCCTTCCACCGAAAGCGTTGTCACGGAACTCCACAGGCAAGGAATACGCAACATCCCTCCCAGCTCCTCTTAGGCTGACGTGGCAGCGGGTCTCGGGCTCGAGCGGGCCCGCCCCCTCTTCCAGCAACCGACAAGGACACGACATCAAAGTCACCCAGATTAGTAAGGACTGAGCGTATCTTTATCCGATCCTATCTCGGCGCATGATAGCATCACTGATATCCAGCAGAGAGGGCCACTGAAAGAGCGCTGTCTCGCGCTGTTGACGGCACAGGACTTGCCACGTTTCAGTCCAGGGCTGGAGAAAGAGCGTGTGGCTGTGAAGCTGCGAAGGCGGAAAAATCGAGCGGCTTTATGAGCTTGGAAAGAACAGATTACGTTGAATATCGCGCTTGGTTGGCTTTTGTGAGGGATGGGTAAGGGGTGCGCAGTGCGCCGTGAGGGAAAGCGGAAGGATGACACGGATTCGGGTCAGAAGTCCAATCGTGTCGTTGATGGATAGCTGGGCCTGTTTTCTCTGTATCCATCATTGATTGAATGGCTGTCCTTTTTACTCTCTTTTTTTGTTTTTTCACCTTTCTTTTACTCTATGATTGGATACATGTGCTTCTTTCATAATGGTCTGGCTATGATTGAGGATCCTGTGCGTGGTACTCGTGCGAGATCTTGACAGGTGGGTTTACGTAGGGCATAAAACACCCAAAGTTTGTGGGGACTACAATGTTGTGTATGTAAAATCTACTCCGTCTATTGGTTATTGGGTTGTATCCTTCGATTGTACGGTCCTGGGGCAAAAAAAAATCCACGGTTCATATGGGCCAAACCATAGGGGGTGTTTTGCGCATGGAATTAGATGACATTAAGGGGGATGGAATTGCATTTTTGCGATAAATGCACTTGGTGGATTGTATATTAATGTCACGGGAGTGAGTCCAATCACTTTGGTGTTTGGAGAAGTGCTGACTTAAATACGTGTTTGGATTCATGAAGGGTGTATTTGATTTATCACGCATGTGTAAATACCTGGTAATTATTATCATTTCACCCTTTTGAAATTTGAATATCCATTGGATACCGGTGTTCGAATATACATCATACTTGCTATATTGGAAATCAGTTCAAAAGAGTTGTTTTTTATATTTGTGGACCCTAAGGTGATGTATATAATATATTCACTCGTTGCAGCCGTTTTAATATAATATTTTAAGGCATGAGTCGAAAAATGAGGTACATCAAACACTCAAATGATCCACACCACAAGAAACAGTGGCCCTAAGAGGTGTTTAATAGTAAGTATTCGATTCCATTTTTCCCGTGGCGTGGTCCACTTGAGCTTTAGATATGCCTCATTTTCTGGCTCATGCCATAAATGCGTTAAGCATAATAGATGAACGGTGTGGATAAGCGATATATATCACGGTGGGACCCATAAATATGTTGTAGTGTTTTTGATTTTTCAGTAAAAAAAGCATGTGGCTAAATCAAACGTTTGAAAAAGTGACCTAAATACAGGAGAAATAATTATTAAATATTTATACAGTATTTTTCGGTGAATTAAAAAATCAAACACGCTCGTAACATGCCCACCGTGTTTGATTGTAGGTGTAAAACAACTTCTAATCTCGAAAACCATATTTGAAAACCATGGTGAGAAGTAAGCTGGGCCCACTTTGATGTTAGTGAGTAATCTAGGGTGTCCATCCATTTTGTGAGATCATTTCAAGACGTACTATCAAAAGTCAAGCAAATTCGAAACTTAAGTGAGCCATGTGAGAGGAAAGATTGGGGAAAGAATTTCTTACCATTGAAACCTTCTTGAGTTCTACCATGATGTTTATATGCCATCCCAACTGTTTATAAGTTCATTGCTGTCAGGATGAACATAACATAGAAAACTTTATCGTGATGCAAAACTTTTGCAGCCATATGAATGTTTCAATGGTGGTCGCTTAATTCCCGCTATTTTATCTTGTGTGGTCCACTTGAGTTTTAAATCGACCTCATTTTTTTGGCCGCTTACTCTAAAATGATCTTGTAAAGTAGATGGAGGGGTTGAATTCCTCACTAAGTATCAAGGTGGCCTATACTTCCCTTGGGTGAGAACTTCCTGACTCATGTTTTCAGGAGGAAATCCCATGAATTCTACAAATCCTGATTGGGTTGAGGAAAGCCCTTCCTAATCTAACCTACTCCACGTCCAAAATCCAATGTTGAAAACCCGCAATAAACCAAACAAAGATGATTTTTCAAACTAAGGGATTTAAAGTTTCATCCCACTTAATACCATCTAATCCATGCGCACAATGTCAATCCTTACCAGTGGTACAGCTTCCAAAGGATCTTAAAGATGGGAGCATAGAAACCTTTCAGTTTATATAACAAGTGGTGGGATCTTCCAACCTGGTGCTCTTTTACTTAATGGTCCATCCAGTACAAGAATCAACAAAAGCATGGTCTGGATTACTGGAGCATGGGGCCCACACCCCAGAACTGAAAATGTGCGTGTACAATGCAATGCCCTTTGCACCGGGTCATGTACCGATGTAAATGTATTGGGCTGGACCTGTAGTTGCATACTCCTAAAAAGGCCCAGACCAGACCATCATATCGAGGGTTAGCAATGGGCCGAGCGCCCTGGGTTTGTTGGCTGGGCTTGGGCCATAAACATCGCCTGGGCTTGAAATCAAAACCCAGGCCTATGATGAATGGTCTTGCCCGTCTGTTGTCCAAATCAAATCATTAAGCTAGACCGACCTTAGCCCATACGTTGCCACACCTATTCCCATCAACCATTGGGTGGGGTCAGTATTTGGATGGTCGGTCGACTTAGCCCAGACCGCTTTAGGTTGGGCGGTCCAGATTCATGTTGTGGGCTCATGGGTTGGGCTTGGACCATCTATCCCAACCCATTTTCGCATTATAGTAATTAGTAAAATTATTCAAGGAGGGATTATGGGATTCTCAGCCATGAGTTTGTATGATTATGGTGGATATCAGGATCATCTGGACCATTGATATGGTGGGCCCACATGGATGAAAGATTCTTGAAGTCACATTAACAGGACAATCCTAGACTTTTAGTTTGCAAATTAACAATTAGGATAGAAACTAAATCAACGATCTACACTGGACAAAGAAAGCAAAGATTAAATGGCTGCAATCATCCAACTTAAAAGTCCTTAAGGATTCCCCCATCTACTGTGGCCCATCATATCAATGGTCTAGATCTATGAAACTAGACCCCACTTGATCATACTCAAGGCTAGATTACATATGCTAATCTTGAGACTTAAGCTTCATATAATCAGGAGCCAACATTTCCAAGGGGTTGGTTGGCACCTTAGATTCTGTCCTTTTGGAATTGGAATCTAATTACAAGGCCAGTTTTCAAACTTGACCAAAATTCAATTCATACGAGAATTCAATTCCTAGTTTTAAGTCATGATTCTTTTTTAAAAGCTCGCTTGAAAGTTCTTGAAAATCTAAATCCAATTTTAGATTGCCAAACAGAACTCATACTACAAAACTCTCAATAAAAGAATTAGATTCCTAAGTAATTCTTAAATTCCTAATTACCAAACAACCCCATAAATTACCAGTCGAGAGCCATTCCTCTGCCAGTCATTGTAAAATAAGCTTATCCTACAATGGCTCTTTATGGGCCTGCTGTGGTGTTTGTAGTATCCTCCTGAAAGTTGGACGCTCCGAAAATTCAAGCCAATCTAACCATCATGTGGGCTATAATTTGAATTTGAAAATATTTAGATGGTTGTCCATTGTTTTATTTGGTGTGGCCCACCTTATAATTGAATGGGAGCTATTTTGGGAACTGGCTATCATCATGGTGTAGCTCACTTAATGCACGTAGGTGGGCCTCAAACAGGCAATAGTGAGTAAACAGGTGAACTAGCTTCACAAGGACTTGCAGAGGAATGACCCTGAAACTTATTAAAATTAAAAAAACCCACCTTGATAATCACAATTAGAAATTTCTAACACTAGAATACAATTACAAAATTATCCTCAACCAAATTTACAAATGACAGTCATGTCCCAAAAGTTGGTTTTTAGACATTTTTAGGCCTTATATAATACCATTTTTACATTTCCTTTTTTGAGCAATGAAGATGTGAGTCCTCTAAAAATGGGTAAGGCCATCCGTATCTTTGGCCATTTTTGCATTGGAAAAGGCTTTGATACTCTGGCAGGCTATGATGGCTCATGATCACGCCCTTGGAAGTTGCACATGTTGCATGTACACGTAATTAAAATGAACCATCCAAACCACATGCCCCACTTTAGATTGATCAAAGCCAAATAATTGAACCTAACTAATTTCCTAACTGGCTTATTGGTGGACATCTAGTTGACGGTTAAAATGAAAAACAGTCAAGGGTCCAAATTCAGCAAATGAAAGCTTGTTAATCTGAGGTCAGGATCGCTCAATTTATGTGATTTTAGGGCTATGACCTACTTACATGATCATCAGCATCATCCTATATATCATCTTCAGAACTTATCTAATCTTGATGTGGGCAATGTTATATAAAGAAAAGTGCTCATTTGCTATATGTTAAAATATAAGAGATTATATTTTGAAAATTATAACTTATTTATTTTATTTAAAATAATAGATATATATATATATATATATAGATATATATATATATATATATATATATATATATATATATATATATATATAAAGCTCTTAACATATACACATCTTAACTAAAAATGAAATATCGTAGTCTAGTGATATTACTTTGATAACCTGTTTGGATGGAGCTTGTATCACAATACTTCATAATAAAATTCTGCTCATTGTGTTTGGATTGTTTGCAGATTATTTCATCCTTTCAATTGAAAATTTGCAACTCTCAATTTAAAATTTCCCCATAAGTTACCAAAAGGCCTCACCTATCAGATTGTAAATTTGCTACTGTATTATCTCACGCACATCTATTAGATATTGGACATGTTTGGGATCAGAGATTTGATTTAGAACATTTGTTTATTGTTAATAGGCAAAAACAATGCTCATGAAATCCATGAATTTCTAACTTAATTATTGAATAGCAAACTTCAAGACTGCCAAATTCTAGGACTACTATTCTCTAGAGCTCACCCAAGACTTGGGTTATTACATTTGTAGAGGGGCCACTTTTTATAAAATGAATTTAATATAGACGAACAAACATCAAGATACACGGGAAGATGAAGATCTTTCCCCACGTATAAATCTCACTAAGTAAAAGTTACTATCCACATTCTCCTCTGGTTTAAATCTTAAAATAAGAATTGTCCTAAGAATAATATTTTATTATTATAATATATTTCTAAAAGATCTTCATGAGAATATTTTAACATTAAACGAGAGGGAAAGGAGTATTCTTCTAGTTGGTGATATTAATACGTGACAAAGGGTCTTCATGTGTATCATGATGTTTGTTCCTGTATAACATCAAGGCCCACCTGTTGAATGGACTTGCTATATGTTTGGGTTTGAACATTTACAATGTCAGACCTAGTGATGAACTGCCCGTAGTTTGCACCTGTCAGCTGTACGTGGTAACATGCATCAGTGATGGGGTGTACATGACTGCCTTTCGAAAAAATTAAAATTAAAATAAAGAGGTTCCAATTTATCTGGTTTATAGTCACAATTCAATTCAGTGGTGCATCTAAACATCAAATAGCGATTTCGACCATAGTTTATTAGCTAGCTATATAGGAAGTTTATTCCATCCATGACATAATCCTTTAAGTGGAAAAAACCATAATTTAAAAACCTGGAAATTTGAGTCGATCGTCCAGTTTGGTCAGGTGAGATAAACATTGGTTAAGAATAGGAGTGGCAATGGACGGGTTGACCCGTGGGCCAACTGGCCCAACCAGTTAATGGGTAGTGGGTCTGGCTCAGTCTAGAAATGTGACCCATTTATGTAAATGGGCTGGTTGAACCCTCCTAACCTGACCTGACCATAGAGGTTACCTATGGTAAGGCCGGACCACTTCATCCAACCTTAGGCAAAGCCCAAAACAAAAAAAAAGAAGAGAAGTATAGATGAATTGTTTTTACATGTATAAGTATGCCTTAGCTACCCGACCCCAATTAATTGGGAAAAGGCTTCGATGATGATGGCTAATGCCTTTTTTAGGTTGTGGATTGCATTAGTGTCATAATCCATTCTTAAATCTAAGTTGGATTGTGGTTGGTTGGGTTGAGCTTGATTAATTTTTAAGCTCGGGTCAGGTTAGAGGGTAATGGGTCATGGGTCAGGTTTGGGAAAGACTTCTTGACCCATTTATTAAATGAGCGGGGCTTGGGCTAACCAACCAGACCTATTACCAACATAGGTAAGAAAAACACAAACATACCAGATGGCCTGTTGGTAGACGCTGTTGTCTTTCTTGTGCAAACCCACTTTATGAGTTTTGCGGATTCTGATTCCCTTGCCTCTTAAGGCCTGTTTGGATACCACCAAATAAGTTACTTTTTTTTTTCTCACTTACACCAGTAGATAAGTAACTTATTTGAGGTAAGTAAGTTTGGTTTAAGATCAATTATAAATAACTTTTTTTACTTAAAGGTGCTTAATCACTTTAGCTTAATAAGTAAATTAAAATGAAGATAGGTGATCCAGGGACCGTGGCATTGAAAGGTTGAGCAGGGCAGTTCAGCACTAGTGCTCGTCTCCATCCATCGTTATTTGAATTAAAATTTCTAAAATATGGGCTTCAGTTACATGTATCATGAGCCAAAAATTATGCTTATTCTGGGAATGTGCTGAGTTCACCCATGCCTGTGTATCAAGCGTCATTTTCGGCCAGAGCATCAAACAACTCTTCTTTTCCAAAGGTGATCAAAATTCATTAGCTTGCAAATCATATGATTCTCTTTTTTGAGTTCTGATAAATTTTAACATAATTTCAATAATTTCATGTGTGAGTGGGAAGTTGATACGGTGGATCTGCAAGGACTTGAATACAGTAGAGCCATCTCTCTACAGTATACTTGGCAGCTTGGTTTATCAATCATGACGGTCCATCTCGTGGGCCCTACTATGGGTGGCAAATAACTAAAGATACACACGAATCAGATGATCCTAACCATCTCATCATTTGAGTGATGGAAAGTGTCGAAAAGTGAGAGCTAGGCTTGCTGGTGGGTGAGATTCTGGAATATCAACTGCCCATGCACGTACCCCACTAGTTTGGAGTACTATACTGATTTGCACGTCACCCTGCCACGTGTACTGTAGATAGGCTGAGATTGGTCTGCCATATTCGGGTTCTTCCGGCTCTACCATGTCCCATGTGAGTGACCCACATGCATATTGCCTTCATGCTGGATTCCCGTATAGATTACGTTATCTTAAGTTATTTTTAATGTTTTGATTACCTTCATGCACATGTTATTATATACATGTACGTACACATGCACAAATGCATGCATCTGATGGACTTGCATGCTTTCACAATCGGACCTGGGCAATAGGTTAGTGGGTGTTAACCAAACTGTCTGTATATCCATGTCATATATATATATATATATATAATTTTAGTGTGTGATCCCAAACCTTAAGAAGATCCAACTCTCAGGTAGACCATACCACTAAAAATAGTGATGAATGATCATTAAAAACTTTTCGTAGGCCACAAAAGTTTTGGATCAAGCTGATTTTTGTATTTTCCCTTCATCCGGATCTTCTTGACATTATCAAAAGGTTGGATTGGAAATAAACATTAGGAAAACCTTACAGGCTCTTTGGAATTTTTTATGGTGAGACCCTCAATTACCACCGTTTCCCCTAGGTGTGGTCCACTTGATATTGGGATCTGCATAATTTTTGAAACCCAGTCTAGAATGGGCTGGAAAAACGGATGTATGGCTTGGATATATGTACAAAAGATCATTAAGGTGGGCTCCACCGTAAGGGTAACACCCACTAAGGTGTTACCGGGGTAACACCTCATCTGCTCTCAACCACGTGGGCTTCAGACAAAAACCAACAACAGATGTTCTAAGAAAGAGGTGAGTCTGGTAGACCTAATCTGGTTTAATGCCAGCAACTTAAAGATGGATTTTTTTCTTTTTTCTTTTTTCTTTTTCCCTTACATGTCAGCCCAAGAAATATTTGATGCAACTAATATATGTACAGTCCCGATTGATCAATTGGACTGTCCAAGTGCAGCGATGCAACCGAGAGCATTAAAGCTTTCAGTGCTCTGGGAGAGTGCTGGATATTTCACTTTAATATAAGTTTAAAACTTCATGGTATAAACTGTTATTGGTTCCTGCGCCTTCTCTTTATATGATAATTTGCCTTTTGGCATGTGTTTATGATGTACTTTTGTTACCAAAACTGTCACTGAAATTGCTAGTCTATCTTTGTCCCTATTCCTAGTGACAAATATTATTGAGAGTTTCAAAATCTTATGAAATTTTGAAATATTCATCAAACAATATTATCCTATTTTCAAAACCTTATCTGCTTTGAGTTCATCACCTTTTAATCATGAATTTATCCTGATCTTAACATGACTTTTATAAGGTGGGTCTACATGATCAATAGCTTAGATTAATTAAAGAGGAAATCGAACACTTGATCTTCTACTCTAATACCATGTTAAAGAACCAATTGCTCTAAAAGCTCAAGGTGTATGTATGATATATTAATGTATATTCTCTTGCCTATTTATTGCTCCTGGGATTCAAACACTTGACCTTCTCACTCTAATACCATATCAAATAACCAATTTATCTAAAAGCTAGAGTCCTCATAGGATGGCATGAACATACTATACAAGAGTTATAATAGGCGGAACTACGTGCTCCAACCGTTTTCTTCTATTTGAATTGAATTTCCAAAGCCTTCTTTTGTTCCGTTATATTCTGACTTAATTAATATCCAACCATTTATACCTATATTTTTAAATCGTTATTAATTTGTAATAAACATTATTTAATATTTTATTTTCAAGGTATCTCGAGAAAAAACATCAAAATTTGAAATTCTAGTATTATTAACGTAGCCATACTATGATATCATACGGCATTTTAAAAATCGAAAAACTCTCTTATATTTACTTATGGATCACTGCACCTTTTAGCATGGCTGTTATCAACCCACATTACGTGTTTTCACACCTGTTGCCTACTCTCCTGTTTTTTGGTTAGCACGTTAGTACACTCACCCAACTGTTAGTACACAGCCCACATGTTGCCTATTCTCTTTAACTAGATAAGGTCAGAAATAATATTTAAAATTTTCTACCTGTCCATGACTATTTCTTTTTGTCATTTATATATGTCCAGCTAGCACAACACAAGTACTACATGAGGGTGTATTTTTCGTAGTTTTAAAATGCAGAAGCTTATTTAGGAATACTTTAAAAGGTAGCTAAGGCCAATTTGGGTATAGGCCAAAAGGGCCTTTTTATTTTTTATTTTTTTTAATAAAAGAAAGCTCAAATGTTACTTTAATATTTGAAACTGTGTATTTTGTTCTCCAAAGACCTAATAATCCCTCCACCAACCAGAGTGCTTGGGAAGAGCTCTTTGAGCAGTGAAATTATCTTAATGCCTATTGTAACAATTTCCTTTAGAAAGTGGTGAAGTAGAGAATTGAGGGGCCCACATGATAATTTTACAATATCCAACCCTTCCAATGATGTGATTTGCAATGATGTTACGAAGAAACGAAAATTTTCATCAATCTAAGTATAATGTGAGCCACACCAAAAACAATAATACGCATAGCCTAAAAACATTAAAATGTGCATGCAGCTCTTTTGATGATTCGATCGGAAAGATTTATGGTCAGTCTGTTTATTATTGTGGGTAAGATGTCGTGCAATATGTGTGGTCCCTACAATTTTCTAACTTTGTAACTAAAAAAAAAAAAAAAAAAAAACAAACAAAAACAAAAAAACAATATATAAGAGTATACTTTGGTAACGACCATTCTCAAAAAGTACTATGGAAGCATTTTGATATTTGGAAAGATTCTTTGGTAAATTTGTGATTTATGTTGAGGGTGAGCCCCCACCTAGATGATAATTCATCCAAGGTGAGGCACACCATGATGTATGGGTTTTATTTATGCCTGTCATTCATTTTTTCATCATTTTCGGATATAAACCCAAATATGAGGTAGATTCAATGCTCAAGTGGACCACAAAGTGGGAATTGAACTCCCTCCATTAAAAATTTCTTGTGAACCGTTGAAGTTTTGGTGGCCCCCACAAAGTCCTGCCACCATGGTGGCGATGGTCGGTAATCCGCAGCCGGATTTTCATGTCTACTCGCGTGGCGCGCCAACTGCACTTCTCTACGCTGATATATACTTGGGTTCTTCGAATGTCTCTCCCACTCTATCATCTAAATCATTCCTTAAAACTTATAGCTCTCCCATTTGCAGGAATCTCTTCCAAGCTTCCATATCTCATCTTCTTACAGTCTAAGATCTTAGACGGCCCATCAATCACGGAGTTCATTTTAAGCAGATATGTTTGATTTCTACACAGTATCAAGTAAGCTATCTTGCATGAATTTCAATTGCAGATTGCAGAGATTGTACATGAACATCACTAAGTTCATGTGTGACTCTATACACATCGCTGATAATCTAAAATCGTAATAAACCCATGTGAAATATTCATGATTTGAATATGTATCTGAGATTACATTCAAGTGTACTGCAACAGATAGAACAAATATCCAAGAGTAGGACTTACAGCTGGTTAAGGAAAGGTTGTCTTGTTTACATGTATATGAGGTGGGCACTTAGCAAAATCCAAAATCCTAGTTGGTCCAGATTGACGATGATCGTCGCTTTCGTGGCCCGGTAGTGGGTTCCGGTTGCCAGTACTGTATCTTACTGGAAAATTATTTTGTGGGGAAGTTGGATTAAGTTAGTTGCTAGTTTTCATTTGAGTCTAGTGTTTTGTATTTGCATGAAATGCAGTTAGAGCATGTTGAAATCTTTTACATAGTTATATCATAGCTGGAATGAGAAATGCTACACAGCTTCATAAGTTCTGTGAAGTATTGTCCCTGTCATGCATGTAGAAAATGTTGATGTGGTGGGCCTGATGGAACACAGCAATCAGCAGCCTTAAATCATGGATGACCTTCTATTTCTATTTTTGATAATCTCAACAGCTGTACATGTAATCCTGTAAAAAAGGAATCATTTGCCACTATGGAGTTGGGGGGATTTGAGGGCATTTCAAATTCCCCGGTTGTTTGGCAGCATAAAGTAACCAAGGGTTTCAAATTCACAGGGTTTCAAATCCATGGTGAGAGCTTGGATTACATCTAAAATCTTTTCAAGAGTTGCATGTGTGTCACGGACTATTATTCTATTGGGCACATGACGACCCACTAATGATATCCCAAAACAATTAGATTATCAACTGCATCACTATAATTACTTTAATATTATGATCAGCACCATCCAAACATTGTCTATGTAAATTAACGGTTAAAAATCGTTGGTTAGTCACGTGGAGATGACATTGTGCTTTTGGCCCATCCGAGACTTAGAATTTTGTCATTTTCGAGCAAACTATATATTTTAGTGGGCTTATTACAACCATTGTGTCAAACATTACATGCATCACTGATTAGAGATATTAAAGTTGATTTAGTAATTAATTTCAAACCCCCGTAAATATACCATACATAGCTACTTTTGGATTAAAGTTGATTCCTGAATCAATGGTGCCAAAGACAAAAGGAGGATTTCAAATCCAAGGGGTTCCAAATCCACGCTCCCAAATAGGCCTGATTGATCCAAAACCTCTGCGGCTCACAAGAAGTTTTTAATGGTGGGAGTTCAATCCCCACTGTGTGGTCCACTTGAGTCTTGGATCTGCCTTATTTTTTTGGTTCATATCCTAAAATTATCTGGAAAAATGTATGGACAGTGTAAATAAAACTCATACTCTACTTTGGCTAGTAAACAAACCTTTGAGGTATCAAACAATGCCATAATGATGTGAATCTATGTTTTTGCTACTGGAAAAATGCTTACTTCTTTTCCAATTTTCTTTGAATAATAGAAAATTTTGTTGCTATCTCCAGTTATAAGGGAATTGATATCTACACCCACACTCATTGATAGATGCACCCTTTCTCTTTTGCTTTTAGTAATACCATTGCAAAGTTGTACCACAGTCCACAGTATTACAAAAAGAAGAAAGATTTATCAAGGATCTTTCATGCCAATGGATTTAGTAAACCATGTTTAGGGGAAAAAAAAAAAAAAGTCCAGCTATTACGGCTGTCTACGGGCCGTGCTTGGGTGGGACCGAGGCCTGTCCAAGCCCAGCCCATGAAGTAAAACCTAGGCCCAGGCTTGTGACGGGTCAAAAGAAACACTCCTAGCCTTGCTAGAATAGTTACACAAGGCCTCTGCAGGAGGCCAACGTCCCACTTTTGTGCAAAAGATCTGGGCTGTTCATTAAGTGACCCACCACGCATGATATATGAAAAAAATGCCCTTCGAACCGTATATGGCCAAGCTGGGCTGGGTCAATAGGCTCTTGGGCATATAGTCCGAACCCAGACTATAATAAACAGTAAAATTTATGACTGGGCCTCGACTACGGCTTGTATTTCAGTCAAGCCCAACCCAATTGCACTAGGCCCAGAAGCCCGTAGGCCAGCCTGGCCTATTGACAACCCTAAGTACAATCACAAGGGAAACATTGACGTACTGAAAATGCTTGAAAGGAATTGTTGTTGAGTTGTGAACGGGCGAGGCTTGGTGAGGTGCCCAGCTCATTTATTTCTGTGAACCTTGGGCTCGGACTATGCCTGCGATCCATGGAAACATAGCCACGTCCCAATAGAAGATGCCCTTACATCTAGCCTTGTGTATGGTCCATTTGGGCCTACAATGGGCCCACATATTCCATTAGCCTAAATTCAAGCCAAGGTCCTGATTACAATGGACGTAGGTGAGAACCAGCCGGTCCCGCCCCACCTGTTTCTATTTTGGGCTAAACTACTATGAGCATTTTCCACCATTTCCTCAATGACAGTGACTCATTCACCGGACATGCAGATCACCGGTGGGCCATTGCATGAGCTCCATTGTTGAAGAAGCATATCCCAAGTGCCACACTGATTGGACTTTCTTCACCATTCATTAAGAAGAATTCAATCAGCAGTCCAAATCAGTAGCTTAAGATCATCAGATCAGTGCCATTTGGGCAGTCTACATCGACATACAGTGAGTCACCGCCTGCCACTCAAGAAATGGTGGAACATGTACATAGTAGCACAGTCCTTCATTGAATGTTTCTAGTCAGTAACAAGAGCCATGATCAATCACTTTCTTGTGTTTAAACAGTTTTCATTTTGATCAATCACATTCCAATATGTAATTCACCCATGACAGATTCGAATCAAATCAAACAGATATAACAAACCCAGAAATATTTATGAAAAAAAAAAAAAAAAAGAGGAAAAGAAAAGATCATGCTATTAAACGGTGATTCGTTGAGGAGCTTACAGCATTTTCATTTTTTGGCAGAATTCCAATCTCTTCGACATTGGCTAACATGGCCGCTGTTAAGCTCGCCCTGTTTCTGGAAAGAACTAGTTGTATTTCTCCAGCTCGCATTCCTTGGTAGCTCATTCATCCAATTCCTACAGAAAAGAATCAATGTACCCCGCAAACAGAGATCAGCATTCAAGGAAAATGAAGCACAGAATCATGCGGCCAAGAAGCATTCACTGTTCAGCTTGAATGTTAGTTTCACATACAAAGCCAGCATTGTCTGCTGTTCACTGCCATTGGCAATACACCTGCTGATACCACTGTTGCTGCTATTGGTAGGCAATGGTCAGCGCCGTTGCGGATCTTCACGATTAGTTCTTTCAGCAGAAATAGCACAAGCACTGTCGTGGTTGGTTACATTAGTTGAGGTTTTGAATTTTCAGAAAACAAGATCTGTTATGCTTCCTTGGATTATTCGAGTGTGGTAGGTCTGCAGCTTCTTCCAGTCAGTGATCCATGCAGCTATTGATTTCCATGCAATTCTCACACACCATGGATTCCCAGGCAAAACCGAATATGCTGATTTTCTCAGTATGCTTGCATGCACCTACCTATTGGGTATTTCTATCAGAGGAACAACAGGCATTAGCTTCTCTTCAAGCAGCATCACAGACCCGCTTCTGTATGCTTCTGCAGAAAAGCGAGCAGAAGGCAAAGTGCAATCCACATATGGAAGAGCGACTCTCCTACAACTCGTCACCTTCTCCTGGCTCAATCCACTGTTTGTCATTGGTAGAAAGAAGCCTCTTGAACAGGATGAGATACCAGATGTTGATATCAAAGACTACGCTGAATTCCTCTCCAACGCATTTGATGCTGAACTGAAAAGGACCAAAGAAGGAGACGGCCAACAGACTCCATCTATCTACAAAACCATCTACCTGTTTATTAGAAAGAAGGCGGCAATCAACGCAGCTTTTGCGGTGGTCCATGCAAGCGCCTCCTACGTCGGTCCTTACCTGATCAACGACTTTGTGAAGTTCCTAAGTGAGAAGAAGCAGCGCAGCTTACAAGGTGGTTACGTTCTGGCCCTTGCATTCCTAAGTGCCAAGATGGTCGAGACAGTCGCACAGAGGCAATGGATTTTTGGCGCCCGGCAGTTGGGTCTGTGCCTAAGAGCAGCTCTTATATCCCACATTTACAAGAAGGGCCTACATCTATTAAGCCGATCACGGCAAAGCCATACGAGCGGAGAGATCATCAACTACATGAGCGTCGACATCCAACAGGTCACTGACTTCATCTGGATGCTGCCGATAGAGATTTCACTCACAATCTATATTCCCCACATGAATTTGGGCCTCGGGTCTTTGGCGGGATTGGCGGCAACAGCGTTGGTCATGACCTGCAATGTGCCGATTACCAGGATACAGAAAAGACTGCAGTCGAAGATCATGGAAGCAAAAGACGAGCACATGAAAGCCACATCGGAGGTTCTCAGGAACATGAAGACTCTGAAACTTCAAGCCCGGGACACCCGATACCTCCACAAGCTCAAAAGCTTGAGGAAGATCGAGTCCCACTGGCTGTGGAAATCGTTGCGGCTGTCGGCAATCTCAGCGTTCATTTTCTGGGGGTCACCCGCGTTCATTTCAGTTGTGACATTTGGTGCTTGTATGCTGATGGGCATCCCACTTACGGCCGGGAGAGTGTTATCTGCACTGGCAACATTCAGAATGCTACAAGATCCAATTTTCAATCTCCCAGACTTACTGTCCGTTTTCGAATAGGCAAAAGTTTCAGTCGATCGAGATGCGGCGTATCTCCAAGAAGATGAAATCCAATCTGATGCAGTTGAGTTCGTACCAAGGAACGAAACAGAGTTTGAAGTCGAGATCGATAGTGGGGAATTCAGCTGGGACGTGGACTCAAGAAACCCGACGCTTAGCGGATTGCAGTTGAAGATCAAGAGGGGAATGAAGGTGGCAGTCTGTGGAACTGTTGGTTCAGGAAAATCCAGTCTGATTGCATGCATACTCAGAGAAATACCGAAACTTTCAGGGACCGTGAAAATCAGCGGCACCAAAGCTTATGTTCCTCAGTCCCCGTGGATACTGACAGGCAATGTTAGAGAAAATATCACCTTCGGAAACCCGTTCAACAGCGACAAGTACAATAAAACGATCCAGGCATGTGCCTTGACCAAGGATTTTGAGCTCTTCTCCTGTGGGGACCTGACGGAGATCGGAGAAAGGGGCATTAACATGAGTAGTGGCCAAAAACAGAGGATACAAATTGCACGGGCCATTTACCAAGATGCTGATATATACCTTCTCGATGACCCTTTCAGTGCTGTGGATGCTCGTACAGGCAGACAACTATTTGAGGTTGGTTTCTTCTTCTTTGAGACGATTCCAACATGGAAATGCTTTTCTTCTTCTTTGAGACGATTCCAACATGGAAATGCTCACAAGCAATAGAATTCAAAATAGAATCGAAGTTGAAAATTAAGGAGAGCTTGAGGTTCTAGCTTGATTCTACAAACCTCCTTGTAGACCAATGAGCTACTTGTAGCAACTCCCAAGAAGAGCCAAACAAGTTGATGTAGGACAGGTCATGGATGACACATGAAGCCTAGGATTGCATGAATTTGGGCCATAAGGGCCCTAGGCAAAAACAGCCTAAACGTGCACTATAGCTTATGGTGGTTGTAACTTTGCAGCCGATCATCAGATTAGAATGCATAGTTTTTGAAAAGCAATCGAGGAGCTCTACATCTTAGCCAATCAACCCAGGTTCATTGGCACCCGAATGGCTTCACAAAATTCAATCTTTTCAACTGTCAAATTTGAGTCTGAAGTTAAAAATTACTGTTTTTAGTTAGTTTGTTTTTGCACTTTTCAGGGTTTTAAGAGTCAAGTTCTAGTCCAAATTCTTTGTTTCATCCATATAAGAGTTTCTCATGAGAACCCAAATGATAAAATGAAATGGAAAATAAAAAATTTCCATCCATTTGGCATGAATCATTTCAATGAATGTAAGTTCTAAACTTTCAGAAGGTCTAGCGCTTGTCGACTTTCGTATAATTTCTATGTACTATGTATATAATGAAAATTTACAATTATGTAAAACCACATGATCATGGAGCCTACCACTATCCATCATTTTCTACATGGTTCTTCCTACTTGGCATACGGAAAAAAAATATATAAAAAAATCCACTTTCCACTTGATGTCTTTCCTAAACTTGGGTGAAATAAAAATTCCAACTGATCTTATGATAAATATACAGTTTGGCATTTTAAGTGAATGCAGCATCTCATCAAGATAGAGAATGTTGTGTGTACAATAAGGCATATATTTGTTATGCAGGACTGCCTGATGGGGATTCTAACGGACAAGACTCCACTGTATGTTACCCACCAAGTTGAGTTTCTTCCAGCAGCAGACCTCATTCTGGTATGTACGATCTCTTGTATTTAGCTTTGCACCTGTTTGATTGATTGCCGATCTCTTAGGATAACAGAATGATGTTCGATACTCCACAAGTAAAATGCATGACGTTATTGCAACCTATGTTTGTATGGCTCAAAGTTCTAATTATCACAGTCTAGAATCTAAGGTGGCAAAATCAAACAGTTAAGGGCTTGTTTGGTTGCTCAGCTGAACTGAATTGCAATTCCATGCATCAATCCCTTATTACGAGTTGGGTGGGGCTAGACCCAGTTGATTTTTCCCCCCGCTTATTGAATTGACTGATTGAAAATAAGCTCAATTGAGCATCCAAACACAGCCTTTCTAACTGAAGAGTACATAACTGATTAGGACAGAAGCTTTTCTTCAACAGGTAATGGAAAATGGAAGGATCCCACAGGCGGGTAAGTTCGAAGAGCTTCTACGACAGAATATAGGATTCGAGGTGTTAGTTGGTGCACACAGCCAAGTGCTAGAATCAATTATCACAACTGAAAATTCAAGTAGAACATTCCAAGAACCCAAAATAAAGACAACAGAATCCTCAAACGAAAATGAATCTGATGCGGAAGCTGCATTGGAGACCCAAATTGAGAACTAGAGATCATGGATGAATCGCGTAGAATAATGCAAGACGAAGAAAGAGAGAAAGGGAGCATAGGCAAGGAGGTTTACAGGGCTTATTTGACTGCGATGCGGGGTGGTGCTTTGGTTCCGATAATACTCATAGCACAGTCAATGTTCCAGATATTACAGATAGCAAGCAACTACTGGATGGCGTGGGCTTCTCCTACTACAACAGGGACGGCACCGACGATGAAGATGAGCATTGTTTTTCTTGTGCATATACTTCTCTCGGTTGGAAGTTCGCTGTGTGTACTCGTCCGATCAATGCTAGTAGCAATAACCAGCCTTCTTACTTCACAAAAGTTCTTCAGCAACATGCTTCATAGCATCCTCCGTGCACCGATGTCTTTCTTCGATTCTACACCAACTGGAAGGATCTTAAACAGGGTTAGCATATGTATAAATCCCCAAAAAAGACAAGTCACATATGAAAGTAAAATTACATTACAATACTATTCAAATACAATAATTATTATTTAAAATATTACTATGGACATGTTGAGGAATCTGACTTCTATGTATAAGGGTGTGTTTGGATTGAGGGTAAACGAAGGAAAACTAAGAAAACCATACAGTTTTCCTTTGATGTGATTCCTCTGTTTGAGAAACAAAAAGAGAGAATTAAATTGATTTCCATTCCACGCCAAGGGAGTAAAACCTTCTTTTTTCCTTCAAAAAGTAAAGTGGTGGGAGAAGAGGTTTCCTTCTAATGTGATGTTTTAATGAAAAAATTGGAGGGATAAATGTTTCCTTTGAAAAATTGCAACCCAAACACTAGAAATGCAAAGGAAAAGCATTTTCTAAGACTTTTTTTTTTGGTAAGAATACAAATGAATAATGTTTCCTTTCCCAAGCACTGATGTCAATTTATCATCCGCTTATGTAACACTCTTACTTTCCCTTTCCTTCCCCTAGTTTACCCCAATCTAAACGCACCCTACCATGTCTGGCACTCCACACCTGTGCCTAACATCGACGCATGTGTTCATGTCCAAATGACATAAATGTATGGCATGTATGCATGTGTCTGGAGAGAGAGACAGAGAGAGAGATACCGATAGAGAGAGAGAGAGAGAGAGAGAGAGAGAGAGAGAGAGAAGAAAGAATTAAGTTCAGATTATCTGTAGCCTTTTAACAGTCTTACTCACAGGCGTCTACAGACCAAAGCGTACTAGATTTGGAAATGGCGAACAGGTTGGGTTGGTGTGTTTTCTCGATAATACAGCTTCTGGGGATTATTGCAGTCATGTCGCAGGTAGCACGGCAAGTTTTTGCCATATTCTTTCCCGTGATGGCGATCTGCTTATGGTGCCAAGTAAGATACTGATGTTCTAGGATAGTGATCTTGTTTGGTGATTATTACAAAATATCTGCAATCTAAGATTTGATTATGGTCATTGCAGCGATACTATATACCAACTGCCAGAGAGTTGGCCCGCTTATCTGGAATTCAAAGGGTTCCTATCCTTCACCATTTCGCGGAATCACTTTCCGGAGCTGCAACCATCAAGGCATTTGGCCATGAAGAACGTTTCATCTATACAAACCTTGGCCTTATAGACAACCACTCAAGGCCATGGTTCCACAATGTTTTGGCAATGGAATGGCTTTCCTTTAGATTAAACCTGTTATCGAATTTCGTTTTTGCATTTTCGTTGGTTTTGCTCGTGAACCTCCCTGATGGAATCATTAACCCAAGTGAGTTTTGAATACAAGTTTTAGTCTGTGTTTGGATGCAATATTCAATTCAATTGCAGCTGTTAGTTCGACAAAGCAGAAATTGCCAAATTGTAGTTGCATTTCTCAGTACTAAAATTTCTGTGTCTGCACTCTAAATTGCAATTACATTACCTTCAAAATGGACTAGAAAGAAGTGTAACCGCAATTCAGGGCACACCCACAACACAGGTTCAAGGCAATGTCTTATTTCCTCCTGATTTAACTAAAAGTTCACAATTCAAATTTGGTTGTGCATCCAAACACACCCTTTAGAATCCCCCTAAGAAATTGTTCCTGATAATATATGAGAAAATCCCAGGATATCTGATCAGAAATCTTGTGGTATACAGGCATCGCAGGGTTGGCGGTGATGTACGGACTGACTCTGAACGTGCAGCAAGCCTATGTTATCTGGAATATATGCAACATGGAGAATAAAATTATTTCCGTCGAAAGGATCCTACAATATTCGAGAATTAAAAGCGAAGCTCCTTTAGTGATTGAAGAATGTAGACCACCAAACAACTGGCCTACAATTGGAACAATATGCTTCAGAAACTTACAGGTATGGCCTCTAAACACATCCATTTGTAGGAAATCTGAGCTGTATATCAGGTGGGCTCCACCTTGAACTGTCCCACAAACACTAACATGCGCTAAACCGAAATCATAAAATTGCATCATGTGACCATCCATGACGGATTCATGTTCTATATCATTTAACACGAGTTTGATTGTGCTACAGATCAAGTATGCTGAACAATTGCCGTCTGTTTTGAAAAATATTACATGCACATTTCCAGGAAAGAAAAAGGTGGGAGTTGTAGGACCGACTGGAAGCGGGAAATCTACTCTCATACAGGCTATATTCTGCATCATGGAACCTACGGAAGGGAGCATTGTGATCGATGATGTGGACATCTGCAAGATAGGCCTTCATGACCTGAGATCAAGACTCAGCATCATACCACAAGACCCAACAATGTTCGAGGGAACCGTGAGAGGAAACCTCAACCCATTAGGGGAATACTCTGACATTGAAGTATGGGAGGTAAGTCTTCTAGATTCACCGCAACAATTTCAAATAACTACTTCCTTACAAATATACATTGAGTAGAACTCATGACTTGGGATTGGCTCATTTGGATTCGAAAACTAACACAATTAATACATGCGAATATACATATATACAATGGCATTGGCATACAAAAGTACTGCAGAATGAGCAAAAACTGCACGAGGAAATGCCTAATTGGATATGAAGAAGTTGATAAGAGGAATTATACAGACACACAAGATTCCCCCTCATGTGGGTCCCATCCCATGGTTCGGAGGTCCAAACCATTGATCTGATGGGACTTAGAGTGGGATACAACCCTTTGATATTTTGCATTTTCTCCATTGAATGTGGACAGTTGCAGTATTTTCTTGTGTATGCTAATGGAAGGGTTGTCATCATTCGATCTTGGTGATTTACATGACATCCCTTATCCATGATGAGGGTTCACCACATAAGCGGTTCGGATCACTGGGCCATGGGACCCACATGCAGGGTATCCTGTGAGTCAGCAGGCTGTAAGTTTATGATGAAAATAATTACTCCATCCATAAAAGTTTTTTAAAAAATCTATCTATTTTGCTAATTTTTTAACAAGTACAAACAGTGATTTTCTAATAAAATCACCCAAATCTGACAGGCCTGCACAATATAATTTGAAATTCTGGGCACCCAAGAGCTTATTCTTTTAAGATCTTGATATGATACTGCCAAGAGCTTATTTGTTTAAGATCTTGGTATGAGACTAATTACATTGGTGGCTTGTTACAACTATTCAGGTGCTGGATAAATGTCAGCTTGGTGATTTGGTGCGCGAAAAGGAAAAGAAGCTGGATTCATCAGGTAGGGATAATACACCATACTCTAGTGTATAGAATGATGCAAGTTACTGAGTTCTCAAGCTATTTTTAAGTTCAAAGTTGCTGACAGATAGCTTACTTACAGTGGTCGAAAACGGACAAAATTGGAGTGTCGGCCAGCGGCAGCTGTTCTGTCTTGGAAGAGCCTTGCTGAAGAGAAGCAGCATTCTTAACCTTGATGAAGCAACTGCCTCTGTAGACTCTGCGACTGATGGTGTTATACAGCAGATCGTTCGTCCGGAGTTCAATGATCAGACGGTGGTAACCATAGCACATAGAATCCACACGGTTATAGACAGTGATCTTGTTCTCGTTCTCAGTGAAGGTATGGATCTTATAAGGCATTCTGCAATGGAAATTACCATGTATCTAGACTTTAGAAGTCTATGATCCAGTTCAAATTCTTTGAACCTTACTAATGTGGGGCCCACCCAAGTGATCCTACATTTGATCAGCAAAGAACATTGGATAAGAGGAATCCACCACAGATTGCTCATGAATTAAGGATAACTATGATTAGATAGTTACAGACATGCAATAAGGCCATGCAAAAGGATAGTAAGATCTTACAATCCATTTTGTAGGCTCTTGTTTGAATGGATTTGATCAGCCAATCGTGGTGAGATTGGGGCCATGCAACATCCACAGTGGACTCCTATCTAATGGCACCATGATAATAGTTGGGTCCATCTGGCCCTATAAGGTAGAAAGAATTTGCATTGGATCTATGACTCCCTACAAACCTATAGCCCATGGTTCGGTGATCCAGACCATTGACTTGATAGGCCCCACCGTGGATAGGGGATCCTCCAAAAACTCCCAGGTTGGATGAACATAAGCTTTCGACCTATCGCCTGCAAATAGACATTAGAGAGATAAAATACAGCAATAGCCCATGATCAATAGAACATAGACAAAGGACTGAAGGGTTTGTACCATCCAACCTGGAGATTTTCTCGAGCACCCATCGGATCAACAGCCTGCATAATTGAACCATGGGCCCTATAATTCACATATACAATGATTCTACATGATTTTGATTTAAAATCAATGTCATATGAGCAGGGCGGATTCTGGAATACGACACGCTGGTGAAACTGCTTGAACAAGAGGATTCATCCTTCTCAAAGCTTATAAGGGAGTACGCCTTAAGATCGCAGAACTTCAATAGCTTAGCGACTTCACAAAACACAACTAGCATACCTTAAAGCCTATATAAGAATTTCGGGACACCACGGCGAAGGCATTTGATAGCATCTGGCCCAGCAGTGGGGAACGCCATTTGGTATGATCCGTTCAATTCAATTTTGATGCCAGCTACCATGATCTCCCGGGTTGACTACTCAAGATCAACGTTGGCTTTGGGAGAAGAAGATCATATTTCATCGTATCTCTTCAGTTAGGAAATATCTTGACCGTTTTGAAAATGTAGCGTTTTGTCTATGAGACCAGAAGGACAATGAAATTCGAAATCATGCATGACCATGAAACTTGTTTCTTTTTTTAGTGCAGTAGATTGGCTCTAGTAATTCCAAACTAATAAATTGCGGGAATTCAATTCAGAGCACTCTCCATTACAGAAATGTTCTATTCGAAGACCGTATCTTATTTTCACAATAATCAGAGAATACGCGGCATTGATTACAATGCAAATTCTCCAATGTAAAAGGCGGTATCCTATCTTATTTTGAATTCTGTCGAAATCAGATTGCAATTGTATTGATATGCTTTTCTGTTCTGATTGCTACCACAAACTCCTAATACACTTCTACTCTATGAGGAAGCATAGAAAAAATTCCTACTGAAAAACTGCTAAAAACAGCAAAGATATGAACAATTTGAGGATTATTTCAAACTAGAATGAATCTCCTCAAACATTGAATTACCTTAAGCTCAGGGAAATAGAATTCTTGTGTTTGGATGCAGCATTGAAAGGAAATGTGTTTCTGTAGCAAGGAAGTGCCTCTTAAATTGTAGTTACATGCCTTTCCAGTTTCAAGTCCAACCTGAACATGTATTGAATACTCAACGACTCAAACTGACTCATTCTGTGCTGAGTTGAGCTGGGACACGGCCAAGTGGGGAGGGGGGTAACTCATCCAAGTCAGGCCGAGTTGGGCATCTTTCAATGGTGACTCATGGTGCCAACTGGATCGGTGTAACAAAAAGTCCGAGTCAACTCGAACAAATCATCAAGCCATGTTCCCTTCAAGTAACACAATTGCAATTTGGAGCCAACTCCCTCAATATGAATACTAAGGATGATAACTCCAATTGAGTTATTTTTCAATCGCAATTCAATTGAATAGTGCGTCCAAACGCAGCCTTAAACAAAAAGTTAAAACTGGATACAAGTAGAAGAAAGAAAGAAAAGAAAATCTGAAATTTCTACCTAAAACAAAATTCAGTATTGCTCAGGTTGGAGATATAGAAGAGCAATGACACAGTAGAAATTCTTCTCATCTAGTCTCTGCCCACATCCAATGTGGGCCACTGGTGGCCCTTCCTAAATCCATCATACATGCCCTTGATCAGATGGCATGTATTATAGTTTGTGGTGATTTGGGGCCATGTGCAATCCACGGAAGATACTTCCTATCCAACGGCTATTGGTGATCATAGTGGGCCACCTGACCCATTGAACAAGAGTCTGGATCCTCTATTTCTAGCAAACAGGGATTGTCGGTTCCCTGCATTTTGATTGGGCCATGTCATCCCTGATGACGTCTGTGCTGTAGCCTTTCAAAAAAAATACAGCTATTATCAAAAGAAAAAAGAAAAAAATAATAACAGAGAGAGAGAGAGAGAGAGAGAGAGAGAGAGAGCCGTTTCCCCTTCTCTCACCAACCCCTCTTCTCCCATTTTGATTTCCCATACCTCCTCTCCCAACTTCTCTCGCATCATTTTTCACATTTGTGAGTTGAGCTTCGGGTGCATTGACATTTCTTCCTCAGGTAAGGGTTTATTTAATGATTTGCATTGTTTTACTGTTAAATGGTTTCAAAGATGAGTGAGTAGTGATATTGGTTTGGAAGTGGCTCAATTTTTGTATGTCTGACTCGTATCATCCATTAGCCCTTCACGTGATTCTCCCTCCATGGATGTAAATACCCCCAACACTCCCATCCAATCTTCTCTTTTTCTTTTTCTTTCATATTCTCTCTATATGTTAGCCCTGCCCCACAAGCTCTCCCGCTACAGTCCCTCCCTTTTGAATATTTCATCCTCTGATGGACTGTCATGGTTGATAAACATGCACATACAAATCCTATGATCCACCACTCTTTAATTAAATAGGCCATAAGTATGGGATTTACTACTGTAGGACATTTGTTTGTCAAAATTTCACTGCTAACTATTCTCTATTTTGGGTTAGAGCATCATCTTAGTGTAATCATTTCATTTTAATTTTTTGTATGATCCACCTAATGTGGGATCTACTACTTGGACAGTTCAATTTGTTGCGTTTGCGCCCATGTTCATGTACAAACTTGTGTTTCCTGTTGGTGTTTGTAGTTCGTACTCACATGAGAAGTCGGTGTTTGTAGGCCATTGATGAAATGTTTAAGATCAATGAGATGTCTGAGATCTCCCCATTCCAAAGATTTTTTTTAATGCAGCCCCACGTGGATAACAGAACAGCCCAAAGATTCCTACCATTCCAATATTTAGGTGGGCCACAACAATCAATTTAGTGGGTTTAGGCATGATTTATATTGTTCCTAATGCTCTAACCAACCTGAGTTCCACATTTGTCTGAGTTTGTAGGGTCACGCATTATTATTTAAGACATGGCATTAGTACATGTGCTTCATGGAAGTTTAATGACATGTAGTCCGAGCTATCATGAACATGGCAAGTATGTCCACCAGACAGTTGACAATGACTTAGACAGGTAATAACAGGAAAACTGAAGTGTTTTGATGCTCTCAATCAGTGTTTTAAGTATCAACAATATCGGCCGATAAATCTTGTATCCCACCTGTGCAATACGAAACCCACAAGTAGTGGGATATATCCCACATGTTCAATTCGGTGAGCATTTTCGATTTTTGATCCCTTTTTCCTATAAATCACGTTAAATCAATGTCAAATTATTTCAAAACCATGATTTTTTCATGTTTTGCATGAAAAACCATGGATTGGGAGCTTCAATTTTAAGATGTGGAGGAGATGGGCCGAGTTGAGGAAAATTGAAAAAAAATCAAAATTTCCAATTTCTCGCAAATCGGTGCAATAATTGTGTCCAAACATGCATGTAACCTGATCTAGTGATTCTTCTTTTGAACGCATTACTTGTGTTTCCAGACGTATTCTTACATTTATAAATTATATGAATAGACTTTGAATATACGTGCATCAATTCAGTTAGACAACACATAGATTAGGACCCCATACAAAGAAAACCTATTATGTGCACTTGTTTTTTTGTAGTGTTTTGATTTATAAGTGTGTATTGATGTCTTTTTTAACAATCACTGAAGTTTCATTGAAAATTTCGACCAAATTCCTAATGTTTCCCCATGTTTCCAACAACAACGATACATTACGTGATACAACTGATATATCCCATGCGATAACCGATATGTATCTGTATCCCAAGGGTGCGATACGTAATGCGATACCGATATTTCGAACATCACTCTCAATCTTATTTATGAGCAATTGATAAGATATGTTTAAACAAATGTGAGTTCACATATGGTTGAGCCTTTATAGGGCCCGTTTAATGTGTGTATCAAATATGCCACCTCATGTTCAGGATGTGGCCTAAATGTTAGCAATTGGTTCATTGTACAGTAGGCATACACTCGTGCAAATCCAAATGGCCAAATTTAGATGCAAATCTAGATGGAGCACATCTTGTATCTAGTCAGCATCCAAATTTAATGGGTGAAGTCAAGATAGTTAGGATCTACCTACCAATGTTATTCTCAGCCTATGCTTCGTCCACTTTCGGTCCATTATTTGGATGATTTTGGTCAGTCTGCATGCATTGCTTGTGCATGGTGGGTGATTTGCCACGATTTAGTGAATTGGGGCAAATGCAAAACTTACATCTACTGATGTTTGCAATTCTCATTCTTCTTACGTAAAAATGTGCCTTGTACAAATAATAGAAGGGAGAAATCACTCGGTCATCTTACTTGGAATTTCATCAGCCTCTTTCTCACTAGAATTTCATAGGCTACCATGTACAACACCATGCCGATCTAAACAAATATAAGCCATTTGATCAATGGTCTTTGAGTATGATAATGAGATTTTTATTGAATTGTATTGCGCGTTACAATTTTGATGCTTTACCATATTCTCTTTTGTTGAATGGAATGTATGCATGTTAATGGAATTATATTTAGTATTTAACATGGTCTTCTTATTTGTTGCTTTTTACAAAAATTGGAGGGTCTGTAGTCTGCTCTAGAGGTTTGGATGGTGTTTGCATCCAATGCCATCGTTTACTCCATCTTACCTAGCAAGCAAGTGTTGGAGCCAAACGCCTAATCGAATGGTTGGCAGCTGCTGGAGGTGGTCTGCTATTATTAATGTTAAGGCGAACCATTGGTGATCATTGTTGGTTGTTGATGCATTGGCGCTATTTTTGTTTGTATTTATCAGAGTGGCTATGCACAAATGTAAAGACAAGGATCTAGCTAGCTAGGAGACGGGTCAGTTTCATTCCTTCTTTACTCAGTCTCTTGTGAGTCTGGATCTTATGTTCCTAGGAAATACATGTTCACAACAAAAAGGAAAGTAAACTAGTTTCTAAAAAAGAAAAAGGAAAGGAAATTAGTTTCTAAAAACAGATTAAGAAAGTTTCTAAAAACAAATTAGGAAAGTTTCTATCCTAGAATTAGAAAGTAAATTAGTTTCTAAAAACAGAAAAGGAAAGTTTCTAAACCTAGAAATAGAAAGCTAAGTTAATTTGTAAAATAATTCAGAAAAAACCCTTACCTAAAAATAGAAAGTAGAAAAACCCTAATCTTAAACTAATTCCAAAACTAGTTAATCTTAGAAAAACGCAACCGTTAGTCCCCGACAACGGAGCCAAAAACTTCTTCACAACCCCAAGTGTAGGGTCGCGATGTAGTAATAATCTCATTGAGACCAAGGTCGAATCCACAGGGACTAATCTCGTGTATATTCTGAAAGCAACTAGGAGTAGAACTAGAAGAAGATGTAAATCTAAATCTGGAATTAAAGGGAGTAATTGTAAAGTGTGTAATTAGAAACTTAAGAAATTCAAAGGTGGGAACTATGGTTTCCAAGGATCCACTTGTAGCAATCAGGGAAATCTATTACTTGATTCAAGGACACAACTGGAATCGAAGTCCTATCCTATCTAATTGGAAGATATCTCAATAAAACCAAACCTGAACTTCCCTTGACCTAATTCTCAATGGATGAGAGTCATGAGGATTGAAGTGATTCCATCACCTAGCCATGCCCTGGAGACAATGGCAAACAACAAAATATACCAATTCCCACAATCAATCATAAGAGAATTATGAAGATTAAAAGGGATTCCATCATCCCACCATGCCCAAGGGACGATGGTGAACAACAGGATTTCCTAATTTCACAATCTCAAAGCTTGAAAAGAAGATACTCAAAGCTATTACAGATCTATTGTAATTTGAGTCGCAACAAACCATTAAAAACTGAAAGTATTCCTTATAATCAAACTAGAATCAAAGAGAGTTCAACATAAACATGAATCAAAGCAATAGAAACATCTCATTATGCCACAAGCTTCACCTCTTAGCCCTAACTAAGAGGTTTAACCAACCGTAAACATGATTGGACTAAGGTCTCTTAAGAAAAACATGAAAACAACTAAGGAAAAAGAAGAAAAATTCTTGGCGACAACTTCTCCACCCTTTTGCTCCACTCTTTAAATCCTATAAGATACCTAGGAACATCCTAGGGAGTCCTATTTACAGTTGTGGAACTCCAACTTTAGCACCTAGTTGGAAAACTCTAGAAACTGCCTCAAATTTACACAATTTGCTAAAATAGACTTCACTCTGCGCAATTTTCCAAAATAGACTTCACTCTGCGCAATTTCACAAAATGAACTAGAGTTTCAGAATATGCTTTTTCACGACGATTTTAGGATTCCCTTTCTTCACTTCAAATCTTTGATTCTCTTCATTCCTCACTTGGTTTTCTTGGATCTTTGGCATGTAAATTCTTCAATCTTGGTCTCCTAAGATCCATCCCTTGCCTTGGTAATTCTTGAGCATCAAATCGATGCTTTTAGCACCATTTTCAATTCAAGCTCTTAAATTCACCTTGCAACACAAATATGAGTGATTCTCTTCATTCCTCACTTGGTTTTCTTGGATATTTGGCATGTAAATTCTTCAATCTTGGTCTCCTAAGATCCATCCCTTGCCTTGGTAATTCTTGAGCATCAAATCGATGCTTTTAGCACCATTTTCAATTCAAGCTCTTAAATTCACCTTGCAACACAAATATGAGTAAAATAGAACATTAAGCATTATCATGTTCATAAAACCAAGATATAAATGGGGGATAATATGCAACATTTGACCCTTAACAATACAAAACCCATGTTCCCCGGTTTCTTATTCAATTTCCAAAAAGAAAAAAGAAAAAGGGAAAAGAAATCTCTACTTCTCTCATTTCCCTCACTGCAAGGTTCGAGCATCTTCGACAACATCCACAACAAGGTTGTTTTCATTCTTCTTCCTTTTCCATCTCTTCCTTTATTTCTAGGAAACTATTAATAACCTGTTTTGAATGAGCACTCAAAAAAAAAAAAAAAAACCCACTCTCCTTCCATTTATATTTAATACCCACATCACAACCATTGCTTTTCAAGTCCCAAAAGATCATTTAAGATTCTCCTCTTTTGTGATTTCCTCTCTGTATTGCTCTACCTCTTCTTCTTCTTCTTCTTCTTCTTCAAGTTCTTTAAAAGAGGAATTCAAGGTCGCGTTCTCTTGTAGCGAGTGCTTGCAGTCAGGTGCTCCTCTCCCTTTCTCACTTGTTCTTGATTTTTGTTTTTTCTGCATCTAGGTATTGGTTGTCATGATGATATTTTGGTTTCTGCCATCTAGGTTTTATGAATTTTTTGTTCTTTTCGTCTAGGTTTTCTATAATTTGCATTTTTGTAAGGGAACTTTTTTCTTCCAGAAGTAATGATAATTTTAATGAAGAAAAAATGAAAATAGTATGAATAATCTAAGCCACAAAGGCCCCATCCAACCATACAATCATGGCTATCTATCAAGTGACTCAAATATCATATATAGAAAAATAAAAGAAAATGAAAAACAAATTAAACATGGACGGAAAATACATTTAGACGGATCCCTCTCTATCTATAGGTTTTTTTTTTTTCCAGGTTTCTGTGGATTGATATCTACACCACCATGATTAATCTACAAACCCACATTTTGTATTTTGGGTATTGAAAATGGTATGCATTTGTACAATTTCAGTACCAAAATGAGAAATTGATTGTACTAAAATCAATGTGGGATGGATGCAAATAGTTGCTCCATTTTCCTCTTTTATTGATTTGTGATGTTATGTGAGCGTATATATTAGTCTTTTTGTGCATGTATTATTATTTGATATTAAATAGACTTGGAGTGTATGTGATTTGTATAGGTTGAGTCAATTTTCTTAACTCTCGCATTTCTCTCACACATAAAATAGGGCTCGAGTCCCAGTCTCTATGGAATTGAATAACATAAAACAAAATTGAAGATTGTAGTGCTCTAGACCTGTTGCATCATAATTTCTCTCCCTCTCTCTCATCCATTCAAATGTGTGTATGATAGTCATACATTCAATAACCTTTCAAACCACCATTTTTCAAACACCACCAAATCACACTACCTTGAAACTAAATGAGAGAGAGAGAGAGAGAGAGAGAGAGAGAGAGAGAGAGAGAGAGAGAAGAGGGGCATCTTGAAGGGCCTTTGTTTTGTTTATTGACATTTTTGCCATTGGAGAGGGAACCCTACATATTGTTGGTGCGAGCATCGCATGATCTAGAAGCATGCTTCTCTTTTTCTTTCCTTTGCTTTCTACATGTCTAAAAATGGTTCTTTAGATCAGATGGATTGATGTTTTCTTGTTCTTCCACATTTTTATATCCTTTTGGTTTCCAATTATTTTATTAAAAAATATTATATGCATGGTGTATCGTAGAGGCCATTACGTAAAGGTAACAGTGGCAACCGTTACATGTTACAAGGTCGTAATGGCCGTAACAGCCATCATGGAAAAAAAAAATGACCTGTAACCATCGTTAATGGCTCGTTACACCCTCTGTAAAGGCTGTAACAAACCTGTAACGGTTTGTTATGGGGCAAATACAGGTTTTTCATATTTTCTTCAACTTTAAGGGGCAAATACAGGTCTTTCGGGTTTTTTCTTTTCAATAAAAAAGAGACCATAATGGCCGTTACAGGGGCCGTAACAGTCGTTATGACCCTTATCATAAAGGTAATAGTGACGGTCACTATGGCTACCATTACCATTACGAAATACCTTGATTATGTGATATTTTTTCCATGTGATATTTTTTCCCATAAATTTGGTAGTACCACCCTCACGAGAGTAATGTGGTTGTGATAGTGTTTGATTAATAGCCATAAGGCCTTCTTGATCCTAGTCATTTGCGGTGGAGATGCATTTTGTGATAGAAGCAAATTACAATGGCCAAATTATCCCTGTTGGGGTGGAGATATCGATTTAAGGGTTGAAGATGATAAACACTAAAAAATTTACGCATCTATTTTTTAAGCAATAAGAACAAAAATTTATTGAAAAAAGAGGGCGAAGCCAGAATATATAGACATGAAAACCTATACAAACACCCCAAGAACTTTTATAGCTCAACCCAAGTGGCCAAGAATTGATCAACGACCTTCGTGGCCACTGCCCATTCTCTTACTTGAGATTTCGCTACCCTAAACACCTCCTCTACTCATCCCAAGCGATTTCTGGATGTTCTATTGTTCTTTTCCAACCATAAGAACCATATACCCGCCAACACCACAAGCCGCCACACCTTTCGACCCACATTCCTGGTCACCCGTCATGCCACATAAAGAAGAATTGACTGATTGATTTAGGTGAGGCCCACATTATGCCAAAGAGGTTGTAGAACCAATGCCATGTCTAACTCGCAAAGGTGCAATGAATAAAAAGATGGTCCACCATTTCCTCATTCTGAAAGCACATAACACAGACATTTGAGAGAACCATATCTATTTTCCTGAGGTTATCAACCGTCAGAACCTTGCTGCACCCAACTAACCAAGCAAAAGCCGCCACCTTTGAAGGCATACCATAATGCCACACTTGGGCGGACAGGCTTATACCATTACTTGTATCCCCTCCCTCCAAGTACCTATAGAATGATCTTATTGAAATTTTCCCGGATCTATCTTTGCACCACACCAACGAGTCCGCTTCTAATAGCACCGGCCTTACCTTATTAAGCAAGGCCAGCAAAGCCACTAGCTCCTTAACCTATTCATCATATAAATTCCTTCTACAAGGTGGGGACAAAATGCAAACATCCCCTAGTATCGAGCAGCACTTCGCCACTAGCATCCCCTCCCCCAAAGCAACTAAAGCCAACGTCGGAAATACCTCCCCAATTTTTGCTCCCCCACCCAAACATCTTCCCAAAACTTGATTTTCAGCCCATCCCCCAAGGAGAAACCAACACCTTCCCACACCTTGTTCCTCAACTGGGCAAACCACTTTCCACACCAAGGAAGCCCTATACAAAGATGAGGACCAAGTCAACTAACCCCCTTCTTCCACCCCATACTTCCTTTCCACTACTTCTTTCCATAAGGAGTTCTCCTCTACCCCAAAATCTCCACACCCATTTTCCTATCGAAGCATCATTAATTGTAGCCAAATTTCTCAAACCTTCGCCACCTAGTTCCCATGGCTTACAAACCTCCTCCCACTTCATAAGCTGAAACTTGTGTTTTTCTTCCGCTTATGCATCAATGTTAACCTTTCTATCTACCTAATATGTCTAATTTTTGTTTTGAGGATTGAAATTAAGTACATAAATGTAATTACCTTCCCCACCATCCATGTTGAGGAACTCGGCTCCAATATATAGTAAGTATTACTTCAAAGTTGACCTAGAATGGAATCTAGCTTGGATTTGCTAGAATATGTGCCAATCTGCCTTATTACAATTTACAATAGCCAAAGACCTTAGCTTTTTATTAAGGGTTGCCTTTCAATGATTGAAACTATTTGTTTGATGTTTCTCACATTGTATGGAGGATGAAGAACAAATAAAAAAACTCTCTTTGGATTATTTTAACCCTTTGATGTTTTGGCTCTTTTGCTTTGAATATGGATGGTTTGGGGTGAAGTAATTCAAAATTTAGACATAACTCGAAGCATTTTTTTTCTTATGTTATCATTTATTTTTTCTCTCATCATTTATGTCTTATAAACATAAGTGTGCAGATAAGACTTAAGTATTTTCTCTATGTGGCAATTTGTATGATAAATAATTCTAACAAGAAGACTGTTTAAAAATGTGCATTGAACTGGAAACTTTGGAAAAACACACAAATCCTTTAAAAGGAGTATCTACTATTGCTTTAATATGTTCATCCTTCAAGTTTAGTTTCTTAATAAAATTATAAAACTTTGATGGAGCATATCTAGTAGTATAATTGACATTTTGTGATTGAACGATCTCTTCCTGCATTCAATGAGAAACAATCACAATGAGTTCATTCCATACTTTTTTACCCATTGCATCTTAGATCATTTTAAATTTGATCAACATTATCCGAGAGAAGGAGACATAACTCAACCATGTCATACTAAATATGGCTTCAATAAGATGTCATAATACGATAATATACTTTTGTATTCATCAATATTGTGTCTAGATATATAGTTATATTGATGTATTTATCTCTATCAGGTTATTAAAGATAAAAGCCCTACAAACAAGGATAGCCACCTACTACCTCCCACTATAAGTGCTTTATATCCTTCTTTTTTTTTTTAACCTATTATGTGATCAGTAACTGATTTCACACTTGATTATATAAGTCATTGTTGTAATTGGCATATAAGAGACATCAAATACAATCAAAGAGATACGTCGGTGGTTGGATAAATACATTAAATTGAATAGAGTAAAAGAACTTTAGATCTTCAACTTTCTTTCTTTTGAAAAATTCCAATAGATCTTTAGCATCAAATTTTTTGATAACAGTGCCTGAGTTTACCCCTGATTCAAGTTGTGAAGCCAACATATCTACCTCTGATGCCCCACACGTAAGTCTGTCACCGCATGCGCATCAGCAGGTTCTAACATGTGTCTCGAATTGGCAAGTGCTTCGCTTTCTAATGTCAAGGCGTCTTATACGCCAATTCTACGAAGTTCCTCACCCGTGCCTCCTGAAGAACACGTTTCACCCCTTTTGCTTAATAATCACATATCTTCTATCAGGTGGCCTTCCTTGCCTATTTCAAATCGTCAAGAGATAGGTCAAGCGTCTTCTTTCTCCTCTTCCCCCATCGCACCCTCAATCTCTAATGCCCTCCCGATAGTGGCTATCGATGACTCAACATGTCGTGGGGAGGGGGAGTCCCATGCTTCGGTCTCCTCTTCTGCAAAACAAATTTGCGTCAGATAGAATGGCATCGAGGTGGCATGGAATTTTTCGCGGATGCCCTTGACGTCTCCCCTCTTCAGGCGGCTGAAGATATTCCTCATCAAGACAAGACCTCTCCCATCCCCTTCTTTATCGATGAGGTCCCATCGATGTCCAAGGCGCTATTAGAGGCAAAGATCAATTGGTATAAAGACATGCTTAGCCGTGTGGGAAAATCTATCGACCTAACCTTTGGTGCTCAAGACGACAATGTTTGGACCTTTATGAAATTTGTAGAGGATAGAAGCAATCTCAAACAAGGGGAGGTGAGTAAAGATCAATCGAAACCAAAATTCCCAAAGGGGTGGAGAGAACTTCTCAGCCTAGAAAGCTCGGTGAATTATGATTATCCTAGAAGCAACGGCGAAGCCCAAAAGGGCAAGGGTCTCAGACAAGTTTGCCAATGAAGGTTCTATGTTGGAATATCAGGGGGTTGGGCTCCCCCGATAAACATCGACAGATCAAAGAAGTATACGACAAGTACAAAATTCAAATTTTGGCTTTGCAAGAGACCAAGTTAGACGCGTTCAATGATATCAAGTTGCGCTCTATCTGGGGGATTGAGAATGCAGGTTGGGCATCCTTAAATGCTAAAGGCATGGCGGGTGGAGTGTTGGTCGCATGAAACAAGGTCTTCTGGGAGGTTGAGAGACCATATTGGGTCATTTTCAGTCTCGGTTTGCTTCAGGGACAAGTCTACGCAATTCAGGAGGCTGAGAGACCAATCTTCTCATGTCAAACAGCGACATATTAACCTAAGGAAATATATTTTGTGCTCCTGCCATCCCTAAGGTATTTCTCGACTCTTAAAGACTTAATCACAAGAGCAATGAGCTTGGTAGGTCATGCCACACGCATTGATATGGTTTGGAAGCCGTGTACACCAGGGGAGCTCTTAGGCAATTTGGGGTTGGATGTTGATTGTCAACATGGACTTCAAAATGTTGGTTGGTTTAGCTGAGCTTCTCCTCATAAGATTTTTCAATTTGTTGTCCCATATACTCAATAGAGAAGAGCACAACAATCAAGAGAAGGTGACAGGAATAAAAAATAAAAAAATCAATCCATGGACAAATAAGGACTTGAATGATGCTTTTCCGTACTTGGAAAATCCTATGTCGACATGGATGTGGGACCATAAATTAGTGGGTCCATTTCATTCAGGGGAATTCAAACTAATCCCAAGGAACAACAAAGCAAAACCACCCAATTAAAGGCAAGGAGAAAGAAATCATTTTTCAATTGGCAATGAACAATCAGTTTAAAGAAGAGGCAATGATCTAACCATAATGATGCAGAGGCAGAAAAACTGAAAAAAATTAACCCGATGCCTTTAACCTTATTCTTAAGGGTTTACTGTTAAGAATAGCCTGATGCCAATCTGGAATATTGTCTGATGCCTGATCTCTACTTGGATGATATTTGGATGAAAATGACATCATCAATCAACCTTTTAGATGCCTACCGTTGAAACATTCATGAGCGGCCCATGAATCCGGAATGTCGTCTATTGTCTGTTTTATCGTCCATTAGATGATGTCCGCTAATCAGCCAGTTACCATCATCTTTTTAGCAGATTTTTTAGTTAAAGCACATGATAGGGCCCAAGATTTATGGCTTGGTTTAAGTTAATTTTCATATAGGTATCTGTTTTAACCCTTTTTTTACTAACTAACATTAATGTAAAATTCAATAATCATTTTTGCAGGTTCACAGATGTATGTAAGGCTCCAATACACTTTCCATGATGTAAAACTAGAAGTAATGTGAAGTCTTTTTTCCAAGAGAGTGTTGGTGTTATTGGGTTATTAATGCAGGGGCATTTTCACACCGAGCTCTAGTGGGTTGACCTGTGGGATGCAGGGGCACACTCGGGGTGGGTGGCTTGTGTGAGGTGGTACCCATGTGATGTGGGGCCCACGAGGAGGGTTCAGCCGAGGTCCTAACCCATGGGATGTGGGGCATGGGCTATGAGATAAAGGGATTGATTCGCCATGCTCTATCAGTTTGAGCTTTTAGAGCAAGTGGTTAGTTGTCCTGCATCAGTTATGTGGACGAATGTCTTCATAATTGTATTCACTCACTCTTCCCTTTCTTAGTTGTTTCTGTTTGAAGGCTTAGTCTAACATTAGCTAAGCTGTTCTTATTATAGTGTGTTTTTTGTAACTCATTAACATTAGCAAAATGAATTAATTCAATTCTCAAACTTTTTCTTTTAGGGCTTGTTTGTTTAGAATGAAACCAAAACGAGGAAATGGAAAACCCCAAATGGGTTCTTGAAACTTGGAAACTTGACATCAGGAATGGGGGAGGAAGAAGAAGAAGATTCCCTTATTGTTGTTTGTTTTACAAATCATGTTAAAAGGTTAATGGTCAAAAGGCAAGAGCTGTATCTCCTTGTTTTTTGAGGAAAAGCTAGGAAAAGGAAATTGAGTTCCCCATCTTTTCTTGTGAAACAGAGGCAACTGTTGCATGGGGGGAATTCGTATTCTTTTAACTGGTATTTCAGAGTTTTCTCTCAAAACAAATAGGCATTTATGGAATTCTGAATATTGGCAGCTTTTGTGATTCATCACCATAAGTAGACCTCACATGTTGAGAACTGGTTTCTTGATATATGCTGAAGTAAATAAGATTGCTGGATCAAGTTGAATGTTCTAAATAGAGATGATCTTATGTAGACTATTACCTGAAGAAGAAGAGGGATTGACGAGAGACGATCCGACTCAAAAACAAATTGCTTCCAGAGTAGAACCGTTGATTGGATTACCCGATTTTTTATTTTTTTTTTTTTATTTTGAACGGGCCGTACTGATCATGGGCTTTTGATCTTGTTCAAGGGCATTGTGGCTGTGTGGGGTTCACAGAGATGTCCTTGTCAAATCCACTCCGTCCATATGTCTGGAAAGGCCACAATAGGGTAGGATTCTAAAAATCAGTTAGAACCAAAACTCACGTAGGCCACACCAATACAACAGTGGGAACAGCAACGTTCACCGTTGAAACTTTCCTGGAGTTGAACATGATGTTTATATATGCCATCCAAACCGTTCATATAATTATTACCACTCAGATAAATCGTAGGAACAAATATCATTCTGATAGAGAACTTCTGTCACCACCGGGCGTTCAATCCCCACTGTTTTGTGTGGTATGGCCCATATGAGTTTTCAGAATCCTGTCCTATTGAGGTCTTTCAAAACAGATGGACGGAGTGGATTTTTCATGGACATCTCTATGGGCCCCACACAGCTCCGGGTACAGATATATCTCTGTGGTAACTGGCAATGAAAGCGGATTGCGTACTGAGTAAATTCTGTGGGGTCCACCGTGATTTATTTATTTTATCCACTCCGTCCATCCATTTTAAAAGATAGTTTTAGGGCTTGAACCTAAAAGAGAAATATATCCAAATCTCAAGTGGAACACACCATAGGAAACAGTGTGAATTGAACATCTACCGTTGAAAATTTCTTGGGGGCCATAGAAGTTTTGGATAAAGCTTCTATTTGTGTTTTCCCTTCATCCATGTCTTTGTGATCTTATGAACAGGTTGGATGAGAAATAAACATCACTGTGGGCCCTAGAAAGGTTTCAACGGTGGAAGTCATTATTCCAACTGTTTCCAATGGTATGGTCCACTTGATCTTTGCGTATGCTTTCATTTTGATCTCAACCCCTAAAATAAGATGGAAAAACGGATGGACGGCGTGGATGTACCAGATACATTCACTGTCGGCCCAACAGAGTTTACTCAGTACGATAAGAGCGTACTGGGTAACTCAGTACGCAATCCGATTTCACTGGCAATCCGCTCCCCCGTGGTGGACATAAATGGACGGTTTAAACGAAACGCTTGCGCGACTACGCGCAGGCACGTGGGTGTGACTATTCGGTGACGTGGATTAAGGACTTCATGTGTATGAGATCTACCCCGTCCATCAGGTGTGCCACCTTGTGTTTAGACCGGGCCCCTAAAATCAGGCCGATTCAAAAGTCAGGTGGACTACACCAAAGGCAACAGTTGAGATGGGAAATCCTACCGTTAAAATCATCCACAGTGTGTGGGGTCGACAGCGGTGTGCATATGCCATCCAATCCATCCATCTGACCCACCACACCAGTATGAATGGATTCCCCCAAAATGAACACATTCCAAGACTCGTGTGGTCCACACCACGTGCATATAGAGTTCTTAAGCATGACTTTACATTGTTCCATATAGTATGGCCCACCTAAGTCTTCGCCTCTTGGACTTATTTTTGAGATCTATGGTGAAATGTCGCAGTGCACCTGGTCAAATAAGAATTATTTTAATAAGTTTTTTAAAGATCTATTTTAATGATTTTTTTTATTCTAAAAATTATATTTTCAAAATAAATAAATAAATACTTTTACTTGAAATAAGTATATTTAGTAAAACCTTCTAATAAGTTTTTATAGGTAGTTGATGTCACAACCTGACCCATAACTCAAGTGGCATGTTGAGTGAAAATATCTTGTTTTAACGGTTGAGGTCTTGGTATCGATTAAAAGGTAGTTAATGTCATTATTAAAAATTATAATGACTTCATTATAAAACTTAAAAGCAACCCAAATAATTATTTTAGTGGATCTTACCATAGATAAACATGGTATCGATTAAAAGGTAGTTAATGTCATTATTAAAAATTATAATAACTTCATTATAAAACTTAAAAGCAACCCAAATAATTATTTTAGTAGATCTTACCATAGATAAACATGCTGATGGTTACAATCTTCATGTTGTAAAACATTTGGGCCACCCATTATGATCATACATTAGATGTGGTCCTGTGAATTATATATTGTATGGAGCCCACCTTAGATGTGGTCCTTTGAATTATATATTGTATGGAGCCTTTGAAGCAGACCATTCATCATTAATGGCAAACCTTTCATGTGGACCTCCGTTATGTGGGGCCCACATTGATGTAAGTTGTCCATCAAGTGAGGCCAGCATCAATGCTAATTGCCCTTTATATGAGGCTACTCAATGTCTACTATCCATCACTCATTACACTGAGTTCACGTTTGATGTGTTCATAGAATAGGCCTTACCTTTATAGCCACCATATGGGGCCCACTTTTTATAGTCACCATTTATTGTGTGGGACACACCTTTTATGTGAATCATCCATCATATTGGGCAACTTTAGATATAAGTTGTCCATCATGCGAGACCTTGGATGTAAATCCTTCATTAGGTAAGGTCCACTTGATGTGGATTAACAATCACGAGGGGTCACACTTTGATGCAGTAATCCATGTCCATTATGTGAGCCCACCTTATTAATTTGATAACCTGTTTGGATGGAGCTTGTATCACAATATTTCAAAATAAGATTCTGCTCAATGTGTTTGGATCATGAGAAGATTATTTCATTCCTTCAGTTGAAAATTTGCAACTCCCAATTAAAGATTTCCCCTTGAGTTAACAAAATGGCCTCAACCATCAGATTTCAAATTTGCAACTGTATTATCTCAACCATTCATGGCCACATCTATTAGATATTGGACTTATTTGGGATCAGAGATTCGATTTAGAACGTTTGTTGATTGGTAATGGTCAGCAACAAATGCTTGCAAAATCCAGGGATTTCTTAGTTATTGAATAGCAAAACTTCAGGAATTCCAGCTGCCCAGTCCAAAATTTCTCCAGTATGAATTTACAAACTCTATATTTCCATTTCTCTAAACCCAAACAAGCATTGGCAGTTTTGCAACTATAGTATCTATGTATGCCTTCACTAAACCCACACGCATGTACAGAGCAGGTCACATGCATGCCACACATGTACTAGCATGGCCCATTGATGCTAGATCCAAACCATTCATCAAAGGGATACCACTATTTAGATTTCACCCAAGAATTAGTTTGGTCCACTATTTAACAAAATGAATTAAGGCTGAAAATCCATGGCCAAAATTTTCTTACCCGTCGAATTGTTTCTAACATTCATAGAAGAACAAACAACAAGATACCTGTGAAGATACTCTTGCAGGAGTCAAATCTCACAAAGTAGAAAATTACTCTTTACCTTTTCCTCTTGTTTAAATCTAAAAATAGGAACCGCACTAAGAATTATATTTTATTATTACAATATATTTCGAAAAGGATAATCTTCTACTCGGTGACATTGACATTGACATTATTACAATATTGGAAAAGAATAACCTCCACATGTATCTTGACGTTTCTTCCTCTATAACAACATGGCCCACCTGCTTAATGGACTAGCTATATGTTTGGGCTTGAACATTTACAATGCCGGACCTAGTAATGGACCACCTGTAATTTGCACCTGTCAGCCGTGGAAGCACATGTGATGGGACGTACATGACTGCTTTCGATAAAAAAAAAAATTAATAATAATAATAATAAAGAGGTTCCAATTCATCAGGCTAATAGTCATAATTCAATTCAATTCACCATGCTAATAATCATAATTCAATTCATTAGTGCATCTATGCATTATATAGAAATTTGGACCATAGTTTATTAGCTATATATGACTTGGTCTATCCATAACATGATTCATCATCAACCTTCTCATCATAATAGGCGCTTCGAGTGAAAAAGACTATAATTTAAAAACCCGGAACTTGACTCAGACATCCAGTTTGGTCAGGTGGACTCAGTGACTCAATTCAACTTGACTCCATGTGTTTAATAATTAGACTAAAAATAATATTTAACTAGAAATGGATATTTAGAATAGTACAAGTATAAACATTGGTTAAGGATAAGGTTGGCAATGGGTTGGGTCGACCTGTGGGTCAACCGGCTCAAATCACTTTTGAGGTGGGTTCAGACCAAGCTAAATGAGTAGTGGGTCAAGCTCAGGCAAAAGTGTGACCCATTTCAGTAAATAGGCCGGTTGAACCCCACCCAACCCGGCCTGACCATAGAGATTCTGACCCAAAATCCAAAACAAAATAAAGAAGAAAAGTATAGATGAATTGTTTTTACATATATAAGTATGCCGCTACCTGACCTGAATTAGTTGGGAAAAGCCTTAGATGATGACGGCGAATGCCTTAGCTAGGTTGTGCATAGCCCTAGTGTCATAATCTATTCTTAAATCTAAGTTGGATTGTGGTTGGTTTGGTTGGGATGGGCTTGATGAATTTTTAAGCTCAGGTCGGGCCAGAGGCTTGTGGATCATGGATCCTGGGTTGGGCCCATTTAGTAAATGGGTCGGGCTTTGGCAAACCCAACCTGATTCAACCTCAGCCATTGCCAACCCTAGGTAAGAAAAACACACCCATACCAGATGGCCTATTTGATAGATGATGCTGTCTGTCTGGGTTAGATCACTAAGTTCTAGAACTATGTAGAGTGGCAGATAGTGTAATCAGCCATATGCACGCAAACAAGTACTTTCAGTTTTCACATGGTATACATGTATTGATGGACAACAGTACAAACCATTCCCAACTAAGTATTAAAATTGGCCGTACATGATTGATTTAGCAAACCATGCACCCATGATCCGAACCGTCCAAAACTTCGGCCATGCTGCACTTTTGTGTACATACCCAGTATCAGATTGAACGGGGACGAACAGAACCTCTAACTGACAAATACGACTCAATGCCAACTCAGCAGTTAACAGTTAAGCATGGAAGCAAAGTAGGCCCAGTAAAAATGTTTAGGAATTTTCATTTTGCTTATTTATACTGCATTAGATTAATAATCGCAATCTGATTTGATTGTGCATCCAAACACGTCCTGAATGTTATATAAAATCGCTGCCAACATGGGTTCTCTAGATTTACAAAAGAGAATTTGCTAGCAGCCCCTCATGCACTTTCATACATAGCACAAGTGTAGGTGATAGGTTCTGATGGTTTAACCCATAGAATTAGATGACATCTACACGGCGAAGAACAGAAGGATGACTTTCGGACACAATCAATGATTTAGATCATTTATACGCGACCTGACCTAATTAATAATAAATATCAATTAATTATTTTTTTCTTAGATTCTCTTACATGGGTTGCATTAGGAGGGAATGCCCATCTTTTTACAATGCCAAGGATGAAGAGATTTAAGTAGAGGTTGAACAAAAACATTTGATTTCTCATCTTACCCCAATCTTCTTTAATTTGAATTTGAATTTTAAGAAAAAAGGAGGTGGAAAATGAAATATCCAATTGAGAATATTCTGAGGTTTAATCCCGTGAGACTTATCCATTGCTGTTGCCCATAAGTGGGCTGCAGAGGCCATTCCAACACCAGGTTGGAAAGCATATGGAAGATCTAATTGTAGTGGACAAGGTGGGCCCCACCATGAAGATGACCACCTGAAAAAGGTTGGTCCCATTAAGAAGAATAGTTTAAATACATTTATTTGTGCCGTCATTGTGGGGGCCACTTTAGGATGGCATCTGTGATGCGCACAAAGGCTCACATGGGGCAAACAAACCTTTATTGATAATGTGTGCAAGATATACATAGGTGCTGACTGTGGGGCCCACCGTGATGTATGGTCCTTACATTCACGCCGTCCATCTATTTTGCCAGCTCATTTTAGGGCATTATCCCAAAATTTGAAGCAGATCCAAATTTCAAGTGGACCACACCACAGGAAAAATAGTGATGATTAACTATTAAAAACTTCTTGTGGGCCACGGAAGCTTTGGACAAAGCTGATATTTGTGTGGTCCCTTCAACCCACCCAATCTTTGTGGCCCCAAGAAGTTTTTAATGGTTTCAATCACCAATGCTCCTTGTGCTGTGACCCACCTAAGAATTGGATCTACTTACATTTTTTGGATCATGCCTTAAATGAGCTGTCAAAATGGATGGAACGCATAGTTGTAAAGCGCATACATCATGGTGGGCCCCACCGACCACAGTGGATCCGGAAATCCAACGAAAGCCTCACCCGATCTAATTTTGGACCAAAGGTCCATACATGTCTTAGGATATCTCAGTCAATAGTGCCAAAAAGAAAGCTTTCACTCTCATGTAGGAATCTACAGCATGTTCCAAGTTCTGTAGCCCTCTTTAGTTGGAAAGGAATTTCCAACAACATGAGAGATGAAAGTCAAATCAATACGGCCCATTTCACCAGCACCACTACATGGCCTGATTCTATCCCTTTCAAAATCCACTGGCCACCAATACCTACATGGGTTAAATGCACGCTACCAAAATCTTATTTACATTGTCCTTTTCTTTTTAGGGCCGGTTTGTTTTCTAATTTACCACGTAAATTAAGTATAAATAGGTAATTATTATTTACCTTTGTATTTACGGTCAACAGCCGTCTTTTGATGTTAACTTGATGGTGACAAAAAGCAAAGCTTGTTGGGAAAAAGCTTCTGTGTTTGAGTGGAGCTAATAGGAATTTTTTCCACTGTTACGTGTGTGTTTAATCCACCCCCACTCAACCATTTTTCCCACTCATTATAAAGCCTGAGTCCAAAATGGAGGCATATCCAAAGCTCAGGTGGACCACACTATGAGAAACAATGAGAATTGAATGCTTACTGTTCAATTCTTCTTCGGGGCACGACTTTTGGATCGAGCTAATATTTATTTTTTCCCTTATCGGTGTGACATTATGGACAAGTTAGATGACAATTACACATTTTTATGGACCCTGCACTCATTTTAACATTTAATAATAGGCGTTTAATTCCCTGTCTCCTGCACTGGGGTCTACTTGAGTTTTGCATTTAACCTTCTTTTTTTTTTTTTTTTTGCTCATATGCTAAAATTCGCACATGTAACAAATGGACGGCGTGAATCAGATATGCATAATGGTGGGGCCCACAAGTTTTACGGCCACAATTTCAGTCCGGTTTCAACATTTTTTACCCACTATTCTTTAATTAAAGTATAAATCCTTACTTTTCAAATGGGTGTAAACAAGAGCTTTAATACTCTGACAGAATTTGACGGATGACATACAGCCAGCTAGAAATTGCTTTGAAATTGCTTATGTGGCATAGTTATCTGAATTAAATTGTCTAAATTATAGGCCCCACTTAAATGTATCACGAGCCGAAAATTATGTTTATTCTAGGAAAGTGCTGAGTCCACGCAAGCCACATGTACAACTTCTGAATGCTTCTGCATTGTAGAGGTGACAATTTTCTTTAATGTGAGTGTGTGAATGGGGGTACTCTCTACTCATGCATGGTGGTAAACTCACAATAGTTTCAACAGGGGTACTCTTTACTCATGCATGTGAGTGTGTCTTAAAAAAATTAATAATAATAATAATAAATATATAAATAAATAAACCAGATATGATTTTTTTTTTTTTTTTTTTTTTTTTTTGAGTTTTAATAAGTTTAAACTTGGAGTGGGGAGTTGATACGGTAGAGCCGGGAGGACCGAAATACGGTAGAGCCATCTCTCTACAGTATGCTTGGCAGGTTGGTTTATCAATCATGATGTTCCATCCTGTGGGCCCTCCTATGTATGGTGAATAACTAAAGATACACATGAATCAGATAATCCTGGCCGTCTGATCGTTGGACTCCAGAGCAACGACCGAAGAGACTAATGGTCAACATTGGAGTGATGGAAAGTGAGGACTAGGGTTGTTGGTGGGTGAGATTATCGAAATATCAACCACCCATGATTGCACCCACTAGTTTGGACTGTACTGATTGGCACGTCACCCTGCCACGTGTACTGTAGATCGACTGAGATTGGTCTGCCATATTGCGGTTCTTCCGGCTCTACCATGTCCTATGTGAGTGAGCCACATGCATGTTGCCTTCATGCTGGATTCCTATATATATTACGTTATCTTAAATTATTTTAATGTTTTGGTTGCCTTCATGTACGTATTATTATACACGCACGTACCATACGTACAAATGCATGCATGATGTGTCATGGACTCACATGCTTTCACAATCATGTGAATTTTCGATAAATTTCTGTAATTAGATGTTTTTTGAGACGGGGGCGAGTCTGGTGCAACTTGTCTGAGTCCACTCCGACTCGACTCAGTCAGACCTGATCTGGTTTAATGACATTAATTACCCTGGTCCCATGGTGGACGAGCTATGTGGGACTACCTTGAAGCGAAATTCATATCTTTTTCAAATGATTTAAATATACGATGGGATATTATAAGTTTCTAAATGAATTTTCTAACTATCTAATTCATTACTTGAAAAACCAATGGTTAAAAAAGACCAACTCAAATGGATGGTTTTTTTTTCCTTACATGTCAGCACATGAAATGTTTGATGAAGCAACTAATGTATGGTCCAGATTGATCAACTGAACTGTACAAATGCAGCGATGCAATTAAGAGCATTGAAATATATAGTGCTCTGAGAGAGCACTGGGTTATTTCTCTTTATTATTAAGTTTACAACTTCATAAAATAAACTTTATCATTGAAATTACTAAAGTCTATTAGTGATTATGTATAGGGTGTCAGTGGAAGAGGTGAGGGGCATCTTCTATCTTTCCACTCAGGCCCTTATGACAAATATTACTGTGAATCTTGCATAAAATTCATCTAATGATGTTATTGTAGTATTTTCAAAACCTTGCCTATTTAGTTGCAGTAGTTTCAAAACCTTGGCTGCTTAGAACTCATTGTATTTCAATCGTGACTCCATCGAGATAAGATAAGCTACTCATGTAAGACTTCTATTAATAAGGCACATCGAAAGCTTTACCTCAACATTGTAGGCTATGAGCCCCACCATGATGTATGTGACATATCCACACCACTCATCTGTTTTAACAAAACATTTTAGGTATGAGCTCTAAAATAAGGTAGATCCAAAGCTTAAGTGGCCCGCACCACAAAAAACAAAGGTCGCCTATCATTGAAAGGTTTTTACTTCATATGGTTCACAAAATTGTTTATTTGTTATCTAACATTTTCATAAGGTCTCACACACATGGATAATGGAAAAACACAAATATCAGCTTGATCTAAATTTTCGTAGCGCCTTAACCTAAAAAAAAAAGGTGTGAGGAGAAATATCACTATATATCTCAAGCATGCAAAACCTTTAATAAGAAAAGTTATTTTTGAATTCACCATATAAAAAAGAAAAATTCAAAATTTTATTTTTTTTCAATAATGCTCGGAGTTACCCAATTACATCATTTATAAATAAAAATAAAAAATCCCAATTAAGAGTTTTACTTCAACTAAATTAAAATTTATTTGAAATAATAAAATTTATTAAAATAAAAAATCTAAATTTAATTATGTCACATAATTCCTAGCATGATTAAAAGCAATTCTTAAGAAGATTGTATATACTAATACTAAAACTCAAAAACAAATGAGATGTGTCGATATTAAAACTTATTAAAAATATTAAGTTTTTCCTAAAACAACAATTGTGAATTGGATGAAAGTAGTTTCCCACAAAATGGATTGACGCAACCCGCTATAAGGTTAGTTGACCTCGAATAGACTATTACAATGTGTGTGTGTGTGTGTGTGTGTGTGTGTGTAATATAATATCATAGATCATGCGTCCCATAATGACATCTGGATTAAAAGTTATGGTCGATAAACAATTCACACCCTAAATGGTAATTTATCCTTATTCAAAATGAATTTCTTCAATCTAAACATACTTGGGCTTAAATCTAACAGACTATGTTTGTTTACATTAGGACTTTTTTCGGTCCAGTTATGCCAAGCATATTTATGTGGCCCACTCTACATCAGCCCCAAGAAGTTTTTAACCGTCGATGTTCAATTCCCACAGCTCCTTGTGGTGTAGGCCAATTAAGCTTTGGATCTGTCTCATTTTTTTACCAATATCCTAAAATCAACTGGTAGAATAGACGTACTATACGTGAATAAGCCATATACATCGCAATGGGCCTCATATAAAATTTCACACCCCTTAATATTTACATTAAAAAAGCAAAGCATAAACATTTGCCCTAAAAATGGTGATGTAATTATAGTGGTAAATAATTATTACCTGTTTATATGTATTTACAATGGTGAATTAGAAAACCAACAGCTTGAGAATTTTAGTGCAATGTAGATAATAAGGATAAGGAATTGTAAAAACTCCTAGAATGTGTTTAATTTTCCAAATCAAAAGGTAACTATCTTGTAAATGGGTAATTGATTATTTACCTAAGTAATTAGGGCATCACTCCTTATGCAAACGTTGACATCCAACCTTATAAACACTAAAATTGAGGGTGGCTACCAAATGAATATAGGGCCCACTATGATGTATGTGGCTTACCCACACCATTTATCCGTTATGTAAGCTGAATTTAGGGCATGAGTTCAAAAATAAGCCATATTGAAAGTTCAAGTGGACTTGGGAAATTGTGATTAATCAAATACATACCATTAAATACTTCTTAAGACCCAAAGGTTTTGGATCAAGCTGATATTTGTGTTTCCCCTCATCTGTATCTGTGCAACCTTATGAACAGCTTAGATGACAAATAGACATCAACAAGAAATCTATTAAAGAAACAACTTTCAATGGTGAACCTTTTATAGATTTGGTTTCCTTTGATGTATGCCATTTGAGCATTAGGTATACCTCTTTTTTTTCAGCTCATGGCCCAAAATGTCATGCTAAAACAAATGAACAGCATGGGTATGTCAAATACATCATAGTGCGGCTCACAAATTTAAATCAATTCTTTGAACCGATTTTCAAAATGAAAATAAAGTTGTATTATCAGACATGCTAAAAAAGTAGTCATTATCTATGGCTCCATGGGGATATTATTAACTAGTGTGAAATTTGAGACTATAGCATGTGGCGTCTTTGGCTCCATATATTAAACTGGATCTGTAGAAGCCCTCTTGCGTCCTACAGTTTTTACCATAGAGCCCCAGTTTTGCATCAGGACCATGTGAATCCCGCTTAGCTCGTTCCTGTTCCTGTACTTGGTATCTAAGGGCCCGTTTGGCCGGGTGGATTGGAAGGGATTGAATGGTAATAGGGTGGATGGCATGGATTTCTAGGTAATTATGGCGTTGTCAGTGAATTGTCTGGAGATCCATGGGATTGCTATATCCCTGGATTGCTGAATCCGGTCTGTTTGGCATGCCCGGCTAATCCCGGGATTAAACCTTCTCATCCCTTCCAATCCCTCAAACCAAACACGTCCGGGGCAAATTTGAACGGTTTAGGGTGGATTGGATGGGATTTAAAGGTAATGATGGTATTGTCAGTGGATTGTCTTAAGATCCATGGGATTGGGATCACAACACCGACTCTGTTTGGCACGCCCGGCCAATCCCGGGATTTAACTTCCAATCCCTTCCAAAACCATCCAATCCCTTCCAATCCGACCGGCCAAACGGGCCCTTATCTGCGTTTTGGTTCAAGGGTTGGAAGGGATGGGAAGGTTTTACCCCAAGATTGGCCAAGTGTGCCAAAGAGACCGGATATAGCAATCCAGGGATAGAGCATAGATCTCAAGACAATTCGCTGAGAATGCCATCATTACCTAGAAATCCATGCCATCCACCCTAATACCATTCGATTCCTTCCAATCCATCCGGCCAAGCTGGCCCGAATTGAATGATACTAGGGTGGATGGCATGGATTTCTAAGTAATGATGGTGTTGTCAATGGATTGTCTTGAGATCCATGGGATTGCTATATCTAGTCTTTTTAGAAAGCCCGGCCAATCCCAGGATTAAACCTTCTCATCCCTTCCAATCTCACAAACCAAACACGTCCCAGGTAAATTTGAATGGATTAGGGTAGATTGGATGGGATTTAAAGGTAATGATGGTGTTGTCAATGGATTGTCTTAAGATGCATTGGGATTGGGTTTTGTACGGATTAGGGTGGATCGCCAACTCTGTTTGGTATGCCCGGCCAATCCCGGGATTTAACTTCCAATCCCTTCCAATACTATCCAGTCCCTTCCAATTCGACCGGCCAAACGGGCCCTAAGGCGATCGTATCGGGATCTGCGCCCTGTCGACTGACGTGTCATGTCTACCATCGGACATGCGACCGTACGAGTTCGTTTTGCATCTGTCGCGCCCGAGGTTCAATTGTGTGTCGTTTCCCATTAGGGCTAACATACTAAGTTCTCTTATGATCAGAACCGTCCATGTGATTTTATGATATAGAGATCCTAGGAATCTTACTTTTGTATCATTTTTATCATGTTAATCTTTCGATGAATTTAGCATTATAAAATAAAATTTTCAATGGCTTACATTCAACTGTACAAATTAAAGGCTAGAAATATCCCAAAGAGTGATTGCAGTCCAGTATCTTACCTTATTTATGGTAGTAAAGATAATATGGAAAGTTCAACTCATTGGATCATCTCAGCATGTGGGCTAATGGATGGCGACACACCTGAATAACGACTGGGGCAGAACAAACATGCTATACAGCTTTTCATTATGCACCACCGAAAAGTAACTAAAAAACAAGGCGTGCCTGTATACCAGTAACGATGGGGTCTAACGAATGCCGTGTCAATGGAGCGAGATATATATATATATACACACACACACATATATATCCTCAATTGTGTTAATTTGGGCTGCATTCAACTCCTACATTGATCTACTAACATATATTTTTTGCATGCAAGTTAATTCTAAACTAATGATAAATAGATGCTCAAGGTTATATAATTAAAGTTTAAAGGAGTTCAAGATAAAGACAACGAAAATTTAGAGCTTAAAATAAAAGATTTGACATGTCAAAGATCTTAAACTGTTTGGTCTGATCGAGTATTAAAGACGGAGAAAAGACTTAAAAATTAAGTGCTAAAATAACAAAATTAATAACCTGTTTGGTCTGATCGAAGTCAGGTTTACTCTGACCAAAAATGTCAAAAACGGTTCAATAATAAAACAATGAGTTTCAAGGATAATTCGGTTCAACTAAAGGCGTCTTTGGTGTAACCAAATGAGGTTTGATTCTATTGGAAAAGGACACAATCTGGACAGCAACCTCAAGATGTAATTCACCTACAATCAAAGTGAAATTTGGCTGCAACCGAAAGTAATGTCCAATCCAATTGAAGATCAATTAATTAGTCAAATTCATGATAGGAATCCTCCCAAACAGTTAATTTACACATTTCTATTTGTGGCGAAGTTTGATATTTTGGGTACTTTTCATTGTGTGTAAAATTTATCATTTCAGGTAATTTCTATTCTTTTGGAATTAATACTCCTAATAAGGTTTATGGATTTTCAATATGTCAATTAGTGAATAAACAGACCCTTTTAAGTTAAATTTATTTAATTTACCATTTTTAGTAGTTTTTATTTTTTGTGTCTACTCATTTTTTAGAGTTGTAGAACTTCATTCTTTTTAAAATTTACTAGAAATCAAGATAGGAATAATCTGGAACAGTTAATTTACACATTTTTATTTTTGGTTAAAATTTACTATTTTAGATTAAAAAATTATTTTCTTTTTTTTGTTAGCTTGTTAGTGTACCCACAGTAGTTCACACTTCACTATTAGCCACCTCCTCTAGAAAATCGATACCAAGACCTCAGTGTTGAACACGAGGTATCTTTCACTCAATCTACGACTTTGAATCGATAATTTTTTTCTTATAGCTTGTTAGTACACCCACTGTATTTTAGATAATTTTCTATTTATGGTAAAATTGCTATAATAGAGGCTATAGAACCCAAATATGGCATAGGCAACTATGCACCGTACAAGTGGAGGGTAAGGAATCAATCAGGGTACTTTCTTATAGAAATACAAAACTATCTGATTATCCTACTGATATAAAAAGTGGCTTTGAACGTGACGGTGTAAGACGAAAATAGTAATGGCCAGACGGTGTAAGATAAAAATATTAATGGTCAAAGACTCATCATTGCAAAATTGGAAAATTTTGACTGATAGTTTTGGGTTTGATATGTTGACAGGATGCCTAAGTGGCGGCAGCCATACGGTGCATCTTCATGACAAAAATCATTTGAGAGGTGAAGATTAAATAATCACTCGGAAAGTGTAATTTACAAAAGAAGGCTCTTTTATTTTTTTCCATGATGAGGAACCGTAGATCCTGAGCACTACGAGCTTGAATAGTCCCGCCGCAACTTCGTGCGCGCAGGACCAATAGTTCTGTAATCCACCACTGATTTGAAGCAAACCACAAGGATCTTCTATATCAACGGTTGTTACCCTTTGGATCAGCGTCTGACAAACAAACCGTCTTGGAAAAAAAAACATAACAACGGTCCAAAATTTATAGTCGTAAATGAATGGTTATGATCATCTAATCACAATTTTCTTTGGGTGAATACTCCATCAGAGATGGATCATACCACATCAAACCGTCGGGATGCGAAAAACAGCAGCCCCACCAATTTTGCATCAGGACTATGTGAATCCTGCATAGTTCGTTACTGCTCCTGTACTTGGTATCTAAGCCGATCGGATCGGGATCTGCGCCCTGTGGACTGACGTGTCATGTCTACCAGCGGACATGCGACCGTACGAGATCGTTTTGCATCTGTCGCGGCACATGTTCAATCGTGTGTCGTTTCCCATTAGGGCGCACATACTAAGTTCTCTAATGATCAGAACGTCCATGTCATTCTATGATATAGAAGTCGTATGGGAATATTACTTTCGTATCATTTTTATCATGATGATCTTTAGATGAATTTAGCATTTTAAAATAAAATTTACAATGGCTCACATTCAACTGTAAATATTAAAGGCTAGAAACATCCTGAAGAGTGATTGCAGTCCAATATCTTATCTTATTTATGGCAGTAAAAATAATATGGAAGGTTTAACCCATTGGATCATCTCAGCATGCGGGTTCAATGGGTGGCGACGCACCTGAAAAACTACCGAGGCAAAACGAACTCCTGCGGTTATGCTTTTTACCATGCCCAACCGAAAGTAGCAAGAAAACAAGGCGATCCCGTGTACCTGTGACGATGGACGTCTGACGATTGTGGTGTCAACGGACCTGAAACGGTTCAAAATCCACATTACATGTTTAATCTAGTTTAAGGGCAGGATCAAGTGGTATATATATATATATATATTTCTATTTTTGTTGTATTAATACTCTTAATGAAGTTTGTTAATGCAAAAATCTAATTCACCTTCTTTAGACCTTTGAGTATTTGTACAAGAAGAAGACAAAGGAGACCCTTACTAGATCAGGGGACCCTCCAATGCCAAAGTCAGGGTAAAAATCTGGGTCTTACGGTATTGAGGTTTAGGAGAAAGAATTTTTGCGTACCTTTCACCTTTGAAGTATCTCTCATTTATATGAGAGGGAGGATCCTGCTGTATGGATATTCTCTTTCTGATTTTTAGGAGATTTGATTTAACTATAAGTTTATGAATTTTTAATATATCAATTAGTAAATAAGTAAACCCTTCTAGGTTAAATTTATTTAATTTACTATTTTTAATAGTTTTATTTTTTGTGTCTACTCATTTTTTAGAGTAGTAGGACTTCACTCTTTTTAAATTTTACTAGAAATCAGTATAGGAATAATCCGGTACAATTAATTTACACATTTTTATTTTTGGTTAAAATTTACTATTTTAGATCATTTTCTATTTATGGTAAAATCGGTATAATAGAAGCTATGCACCGTACAATTGGAGGGTAATGAATCAATCAGGGTACTTTCTTGTAGTTTTCCGTACTTTTGATCGAGAGTGTGTAGAAATAAAAAAAAATATCTGATTATCCTACTCATATAAAAAGTGGCTTTGAACGTGACGGTGTAACATGAAAATAGTAATGGCCAGACGGTGTAAGATGAAAATATTAATGGTCAAACACTCATCATGGAAAATTGGAAATTTTTGACGGACAGATTTGTCTGGTTGGTTTGATTTTTGAAACTTGATCTATCCATGATAGAGTTCACTATATGGATGGCCCAGATCGATGCATCTCCCTTCAACGTGTACTGTGCAGAGATGGCTCTACCATTTATCCAAGGAAAATTGATCTATTGGGCTGTTTGCACGTAGCTGGTTGGGGCCCACTGAGATGTTTTTGACAAATCTACCCCGTCCATCCGTTTTTCTATCTCATTTTAGGACTTTAGACGATAAATTAAGTGTATACAACACTCAAGTGGGCCACATGAGAGGAAAGAGTTGGCATTCAGTGAGCACCATTGAAGCATTCTTATAGTCATAAAAGTTTTGTATAAGGTTATCTTTTTGGTATTTTTACTTCATCCCATTGGGAATGCCCTTTATTTTTCCTGGTTAGCTTGTTAGTGCACTCACTGTCAGTTCACCTTCACTGTTAGCTACCCCCACTAGGGTATTGGTACCAATACCACATGTGAAACGAGCTATCTTTCACTCCATGTACTACTAGTTTTTTTTTTTTTTTTTTTTTTTGTTAGCTAGCTTGTTAATACACCCATTGTCAGTTCACACTTTCACTGTTAGCCACCCCGTCTAGGGAATTGATGCCATGACCTCAGTCCTCCAACTAAGTATCTTTCACTCAGTCTACCACTTGATTTATGGATTAGGGTGTAAAAATAAAATTAAAATGAAGCTCAAATACGCTTGCATCGACCTTATAAAGGATTCGGCTGGTATATAAACATCAAGGTGGAGCGCGGAAGGTTTCGACTGTATCAATTTCTTTCCCCAATGTTCCCTCTCGTATGACCCACTTGAGTTTTGTATATACTTCATTTTTGGTCACACATCCTAAATTGATCTCTCAAAACGGATGGACATAATGGATTTCTCACATACATTTCAGTGGACCCCACCCATCATCCTTGCGATTTGTGCTTGTTGGCATTCACAAGAGTCATCTGAACCGTCCATTCTTCTTCGGCTGTAGTACTATCATGATATCTGGCAGATTGCATTATTTCTCAAAGTATTGAAAATGTAACTTGGTGAGACCAAACACACCATTCTTTGTTAGTATAGTGTTGATCCATGTGACCTTCTTATTGGTTTTTTTTTTTTTTTTTATAATTTTTTACTTTCATGTGTATTGTATTTGGTAGTCTGTGAAATATGCTTCTATTAATCTAATAAACTTAGGGTTAGAGAACATATTATTCTGTAATCACAAATTTTCCCCCACAACTGTTCGATAAAATGAATTTCCTTCCCCAATAGTGGGGATTGAGAAATTTCTTGAATTATTCCGGGTTGTAGGGAATATTTGCAAATTCGCATCGCTACATATAGATGATTCCTTAAGGAAAAAGTTAAAAGAGAAAAGTGTCAGAGTCATGTTGAGAACCAGCATTAAGAAAAGAAGTTTTCTTGTGGGGTTGAACGCATCGTGGCTTAGTGGTTAGGACGTTAGTGTCACAACATCCACATCGAATTATTCTAACAATCAAAACCATGGATTGAAGACTCAACGATTCAGGCCAACTCGTCTAATTTGGAGTTGAGTTGGGACTTGACTGAGTGAGAGGTGACTCTCAAGGTGTTCCATAACTATAACGGGTCGTAACAACCAAAATCGTTACTATTATGATATGGGCCATAACATCTATTACGATTCCTGAAACAACCGTTATGGCATTTTTCTTTACTTGTTAATTTTATTTTTTTTTAAGAAAAAAAAAAAACCTAGGCCATAGGAGCTGTTACAGACAATTTTTCTCGTAACGTCTGTTACAGCCGTAAAACATAACAGTTATGGCCGTTACCATAACATAACAACTACGTAACTATTTTCTATTTTTGTATACCTTAGTGACTCTCCCATTCAGCCTAAACTGAGCATATTTTTTATTTTCTCTCCTAGAGCTAAACTGAATTGGACTTGGATGAGTCTAAGCCAATTCAAACAAGTCATCGGTGGAATAATTATGAATCTTAAGCTACTTTATCTAGTGGAACCAAAGATAAATTATTAAAAGGATACAGTAGCTAATTGAAGGTGTGTGGTCAATTGAGCATATTCTCGATTTTAACTCCAGTGCCAAATTAGTTGGAGCTTAGATGAGTCTGAGTTGACTTAGACAATTCGCATTCATTATCAAAACTTAAGGAAATAATTTCGTTCCTATACTACTTTTCCTAGTATCTAATGTGTTGGCCAACCGTTTCTATAGTATACATAATCCAACCAAAATAAATTAATATTAAAAGGATACAGTAACTAATCAAAGGTGTGTCGTCAATTGAGCATATTTTCAATTTTGACTCTTAGTGTGGTTGTGGTTCGATTTTAAATTTGATCACGTGAATAACGCAGGCGTGTCATAATTGAATGTGTGGCTCAATTTAAATCGAACAACCACAACCCCAACCGCTAAAATAGGCATATATGTCGAAAATCGACTGTATATGACCTAATTCTAATAAGATCGATCGTCTATTTAGCCACTTGCACAATGTTGCATAAGATCATTAAGTAATAATCAGAGGGTGGAATTCTTCTTCTGAAAATGGGTCACACATCTACCTTTCGTACGAAAGAATTTTTTCTCTTCAATACAGCTAAAATAAAAAAGAAATTCTTATAGTCGGCTGTAAAGAACAATTGCAAAACGTCTCTCTAGTTTGAGAACTTTACTTGATACTCGAATTAAATTCATCGTATGAACGTAAATTCGAATTACAACAAAGCTAACAGCTATTTAATTACCGCTACGGATTACACTAAGGGCGTGTTTGGATGCCAGGCCCATGATGTAATGTACCGTATATGTCAATAAAATACATCATTCAAATCGACGCTATCCAAACATTGCCACGTGATACGCTGGCGACTCGAGTACGTCGCCAGTCCAGTTTCTCGAAACAACACGTCTCGTAAATCACTGCTACCACGCAAGCGTGTGTGCAGTGCTTTCATTGCACTGCACCGCCATAGTAGACAACAGTTTTTTTTTTTTAAAAAAAAAAAAATCTCCTCCTTTAATGGTAGCCTCGACCAAAGGTCCACCTTCCAAACTACAGATATATCTCCTCCTTACACCAGATTCCAATCCAAACCCAATTTCAAAGACGGCTCCTTCTCTTCACATATCCGTCCTGATATTGCTACAACCGTCGCAAAACCACCCCTCAAACCTGCCATTGGAAATCGAGCTGACGACACCAAAATCAACATATTCGACGCAAAGTAGTATTTCGATGAAAACCCAGATCAGAAACAGATCAAGACATCTCAGCCACTCGATCGAATTGCAGAAAGATGCGATCTTTCTACCGCTCCACGCCTGTCCTCTGTTTCTTCTGTAGATGGGTTTGGGAGAATTTGCAAAAGCGGATCTTTCCATGCAACCCTGACAGCTTCTTCAGAAGCTAGTTAGAATAGTCAGTCAGGCCTTCTTTCAAATCTGCCTGGTTCGATTTCAATCTCCATGAAAAATCTCCCTTTAAATAGGCAGACAAGAGGGTCATCTTCTTCTAGAAAATAGCTCTTTGGAAGAAAATGCCTCTATTCTGGAAAGAAATCCGTCGATGTCGAAGAGAAAATCCCAGAACCCAAACACCCAATTCATTTGAATTCAAATCCCAACGGTTCTGTATATCTTAAGAAACAGAGTTTCAAACCAGGGGAATCTTTTCCATGGAGAAAGGGGGTAAAGAGAGCGAGAAAGGAATTGGAATTAAGAAACAGGTGTACGGAATTGATGTTACTTATGTTATCATGGTGGGGCCCACATTGACTTTGGTATATCATCTAAGGGCCAGATGTCTATATACAATTTCCTTTTCACGACGAATTACCGTTAATTCCATACATAGTTCATGCTTGGGAAGCAGTGCGGCTGATGAACACTCCATTCTCAAACACTGATTTTGGAAACCATGGTCTCTTGTGATTACAAGTGCACTCTTATCCAAACATTGTGAGTGGTTTGCAATTTACAGACGCATTACCGCTACAGGACCACTAATACCTTGATGGGACAGTTTTACTTCCCTCTAAAATACTATACGCGAATCCAAACACGCCCTAAGGAATGTAAATAATAGATAAAAATATGGATTACACAAAGGAAAGTAAATAATCGATAATTGAAAAATAGATTTGATTTGGTTGGTATGAGTTAATTTTTTCTATTAACTTTCTTTACTATATATATCCTTAACCTGGTCATCTACATACTTTTCATATTCCGACGATTGCTATAGCCATTTCAACATTATTAACATTCATGTTCTGACCGTTGTTGTAACCATTTCAATCATATATGACCTTATAGAGACTTCCTTGTCACGTCCTAATAACCGCTCCTGGCCTCCTTGTTGACTCAACCGCATTCCACTCTGTCACTCGGTCAACCTCCTAGATGACTCTCGGCCACTTGGTTTGCATTTAAATTCATTTCAATTGCTTCATGTCTTACTATTATGTTAGTTGTGATTTTATAAAAAACACTTCAAGTATCCTTTACGATCTTTAACATATTATATATTTCCCTTGTTATAACACATATCATTTCTAATTGGATTTCCCAATAACAATAAAAAAATAAAGTATAACAAGTGTCAAAGTTTATAAGACTAGATGAGTCTGAGCTATTCGGCTCATAGAAGTCACATCCATGATCAAAACATAAACCATCGGTGGAATAATTACAATCTTAAGCTACTTTATCTAGTGTCAAGCATGTTGACCAACAGATGCCACCATATGCATGATCCAACCAAATATAAATTGCTGAAAAGATACGGTAGCCAATTAGAGGTTTGTCGTCAATATAGCAAGATGGACATTTTCAATACAAGCCTCATTTAACGAAATAAATCAGCAAGCAACAAAGATGGGTAATTTCAGAGAGGTACATCTTTACCAAGTGATCTACCCATGTGTTAGCATATGCGAAAAGATATCGACAATGATATATGATATCCTCTATGGGGAAAAAAAGAAAATATACTTATGTTGGTATAACAATACTTAGATTTATTGTGGTTTATTTGTGGTTTTGAACATGGTTTCCAAAAAATCTTTTTTCAAAAATCCATATTCTATTTTGACATGGTTTCCACAAAGTCTTTTAACATATAAACCCTACCTTTGCTTACGCCCAAATACTTTCTACCTTCTTAGTATTCATAAATAAACTCCTATCTTTTTAATCATTACTAAGAGAAAACCCTATCATCCATGAATCATAAGTATGATTATCATATGTAAAAATTTCAAAAGGTGGGCCTAATTGATCAACAGTCTGGATCTCTCTAAAGGTTGGATAATGTGATCGGACATACTGGTGGACCACACTCAAGTTGTGATTAATCACTAACAATATTTTGGTTGGAGTAGGAATACTAAATTTATGTAGAGCCTAAGGAAGATGATTTTTGATGGTTTCAAATTCCTCACCATCAATAATTACTTATACACAGCTGGGTCCCAGACCTACACACATCTGGAAATTTATTTTTCATCCCAACACTTCTCTAAAGGTGTAAGTTGTGGAAGACTACATTTGGTCCATGGAGATGGCATCTCAATCATATATGGATTTCAGTTTAGATTAATCGATCCTCATTTTTGATGCAATGTTCGATCTTTTTTAAATATCGCAAGTTATAGTTTACACCATAACCATACGTATAAATACCTTACTTTTATAATCCAAAAATTGTATTATAGTTATTTATTGGTCATTACACCTTTTACCATAGTTGTTACCAACTGCCATTACACGTTTTCACACGTGTTGCCTACTCCCTATCGTTCAATAAGGTTAGAAAAAATATTTAAAATTTTATGCCTGTCGTTAACTATTTCTTTTTGTCATCTCTGACACAAGTCCTACAGAGGGGTGTATTTTTCTTTAGTTTTAAGATATAAAAGTTTATTTAGGAATACTTAAAAAGGTAAGGGAAATTTGGGTATATGCCAAAAGGTCGTTTTATTTATTTATTACTCAAATATTGCTTTAATATTTGATACTCTGTATTTTGAAAGATGTGCAGAAAAAAAAGCTTGTTTTTGGATCAACTGAACTATAAACTCATTAATTTCATTGTTTTAATAATAAAATATCTCCGAAAATCAGATGATCCCTCTTCCAATCAAAGTGCCAGAGAAGTGCTTTTTGAGGAGTGAAATTACCATAATGCCCATTGTAATTTTTTCCTTTGGAAAGTTGTGAAGTGGAGAATTGTGGGTCCCTATGATAGTTTTATGATATCCAGCCCATCCAATGATGTAATCTGTAGTGATGGTGGGAAGAAAAAAAAATGGTCAATCTAAATATAAGATGAGCCCCACCATAAACAATAATACACACCACTTAAAAGCATCAAAATGCATGTGTAGCCCATTTGATGATTTGATCATAAAGATTTTTGAATAGTGTGCTTATCATCGTTGGATGCATATGTTTGACAGGTTAGATGTCATGCACATGCATGTGGGCCTTAAAATTTTCTAGAATGTTTGACAGGTTAGATGTCATGCACATGCATGTTGGGAAGATTCTACGGTAAATTGTAAACTTTTGAAGAACTTTCCTATGAAAAAATCCCCTTTTCTTCAATGGCAGAGGTAAAAAAGAATAAAGATAACAAACATGAATATTTGCCTAAAGACATTTGAGGGTGATTTAAAGGTCGGATTGGTCAGACTGATGAAGGGTTATCTGGGGAGGAAGGATTTGAGGAGAGAGAGAGAGGTGATATTCCGTTTTTGTTTGATATTTATATGGACAGAATTTTATACTGTAATGAAATTTTATAGTTTGATCTATATATATATATATATATATATATATATATAGAGAGAGAGAGAGAGAGAGAGAGAGAGAGAGAGAGAGAGAGAGAGTCATGCTCACATGCGCACTTATGCACGCGTGCACTTTTGTACAAGTGTCATGGGCGTCTAATCTCAACGGTCCATGTGATGCGGAATCCTATGAAATCCCAAGGAACAAATTTTCGTCCTAATCGCCCTAATCTAAAATTCTGGTAGGCCTTGGCAAATAGAAATGCACATCAAGGGAGGAAAATGTTTTCATTTTTCATGGCTCACCAAAGTTTTGAATCAAAGTAAAAAAAAAGTTAGGCCTGGGGAGTTTCATGAGGTGCTGCTTCATGTGAACCGTTCAAATTTTAGAGTCACGTCACGTATGATGAGTTCTCAAAAAGTTTACACGAGTTCCATGCGACCAGGGAGCAGCTGAGCATTATATATATACACACATCAGGTGGACATACCCATGACCAAACTTCTCTCCACTTTTCTTGCTTGAAATGCAAGTTTCCTCTTTCCATTTTTGTTACATTTTTATTTTTTTTTCCAATTTTTAAACTATTTTCTTAAGGTATTTTAAAGCAAAATTCTTCACGGAATTGTATTTTAACAAATAGTGTCCATGTAACTAATATTCCTGACCAGTGCTTTTAAGAGAATAAATTACATTATTATCCTCTTTTTTTTTTTCTTTACAATAAATTGATAAAGCAAAAGTTATGAAGCTCATATAGCATGTATCTCAAATTCAACCTGTCCAACATATGAACAACAAAATGAACTAATAATACAGTAGATCTAATTGTAAGGTTGGCCAATCCATAAAAAATAAAAAATATATACACTATTTAAAATACTATAATTCCCATTTGTTAATCCAATTGACCCAATGTTTTGTTCTTGTTATTATCATGGTGCGGTACATATGTTTAACAGGTTGGATATTATACACACACCGCATCGCCCTCGTGATTCTTGAATTTTACTATTTTAAGGAAAACTTTAAGTACACATTTGTATAATTTCTCAAAAAGCACAAGCACATCATTTCTAACATTAAAGTAAAAACAACCTTTTCTTTTATATATATATATATATATATATATATATATATATATATATATATATATATATATATATATATATATATATATATATATATAGTGGAACGCCCACTAGTGAGGACTACCTACCAACTATTTTGAGAACTCATCATATCTAATGATTCTCGAAAATCTGAATGGTCCACATGAAGCAGAACCTCATGAAACCCCCTGGTACTAATTTTTACTTTGAACCAAAACTTTGGTGGGCTATAAAAATGCAAACAGTTTCTTCCCTTGATTTGAATTTTTCTTTACCATGGCCCACCAGAATCTTAGATCAGGGTGAAAATTCACCCAGTAAGGTTTCATGGGATTCCGCATCTTATGGACTGTTCGGATTCGACACCCATGACACGTGTGGAAAGGTGCACACATGCATAGGTGCGTCGAAGAGCATGCCTCTATATATATATATATATGGAAAAGGTTCTATATGGTCGAGCTCATGAGAACTCCCCATTAGGTCGAGCCGTGTGGGCCCCACCATGATGTATGTTGAACATCAACACCCTGCATTTGATGGGTCCCCTTTAAATTATGGGAAAAATCATCCGTATGCGGAACTCAGGTGGGCCATACCATCTAAAATCATGTAAAGACATGCCTACAATATATAAAATCACTTGGTGGGGCCTACCTGAAATTTGTATGTGTCTGAAACTTGGTCTGACCCCTCATCCAAGTGGGACACACATAATGGATGAGCTTGATTTGTAAACCACATCTCGGTGGGCCCAAAAAAAGATTATGAATGTTTTAATGGAGGGTAACCCCTCTCAACTTTTGAATGTGGTGTGGCCCACACAAGTCACGGATTGACTTGATTTTTAAGCCCCAGACCCACTATGGAATGGTGCATCTTACTGATGGTGTTGATGTTCAACATACATCATGGTGGGGCCCACACAACTCGACCTCATGGAGAGTTCCCATGAGTTATATATATATATAACTCCCAGACTACAAATTGATCCATATCTTAAATGGTACAAAAACAAAGTCCTGTTAAGAAAATAGGAGGCCATCTTGGAAGGCGCTGGATACGTTAAAGCATCCAGTTCGTCAATTTGTATTCAACGTATCTGACAAGAATATTATAAATAATAGATAATAAAAATAATTTAAAAAATGATTAAAAAAAGAAAATCCCATCCTATTAAAAAAAACCATAGACAAAACAAAAAGATCCATGTCACAGCTTCTTTTTTTTTATGAACACGCAAATCATAGAGTGATCAAGACCCCAAAATTCTCTTCCATTAGAGAAACCACTCCTTTCCATCTCTATCATGCATGCATTGGGATTGAGAAGCCAATAAGGCATCTTCCATGCTCTCGATGTGCACTCTACCAAAACAATACCCGTCCCTCCTTTGTATGTATTCGCACAGCCCACCTTAGTGGGTGTTACTCCAACCGTCTGGGGGCCACCTTTATGTATCTTTTTCATATCCGCTCCGTTCATAGGTTTTTATATCTCATTTTAGGATGTGATAATAAGACTTGAGAAGATCCAAATCTCAGATGGATAATATCACTAGAAACAGTGATGAATGACCATTAAAACTTTTAAGGTGCCACAAACATTTTGGATCAAGCTGATCTTTGTATTTTAACTTCATCTAGGTATTATTAACATTATCAATAGGTTGGATGAGAAATAAACCTTACGATGGGTCCTTTGGAATTTTTAATGGTGAGGCACTCAATCAACATTGTTTTCTGTTGTGTGGTCCACATGAGACATGGATCTGCTTAATTTTTGGTACCAAGTACTAAAATGATCTGGAGAAACGAATGGACGGCGTGGATATACAACACATCATCAAAGTGGGCCCCACGCTAAGGGAAACACCCACTTAAGGTGTTACCCGATAACACCTAATCCGCTTCCCTTGACACAAAACGACAGCAACATCAGTTCAGACAATCTGCCAAACTCCTTTCTGCCGTCCTCACAATCCTATCACGTGATGATTCCACCTTTGCTATGGCCCAAAACCCACTACCAAACAAAACCGTACATGAACACTCGCGGGAGTAGCCTTCCCTATTGTACTCTCTCGCCCCAACACGTGCCGCACGTGAGCTAGATCCTGTCCGTTTATTAGGTGGGCCCCACTGCAAATATGTGTATGTCGCATGTACTGAAACCCGGGCCGATCCGATAATCAGGTGGGGCACACTTGCACGTTGAATGTGGAGAGTTGGTAAGTTTTCTTACTAACCGTTCGTTTTCTTCTTTATGCAGGTATGTCCCAGGAAACCATGATCTTTGAGCCACAGCACATATAGGGTCCGCTTCATTGCCAGATGAACGGTCCGGATCTCACGTGCCATGTTGGAACACGAAGGTAGGGTAGGATTTTGAGGACGCGGATTGCGGGATGACACTACCACCACGGAATCCTTGTGGCAGGACTATATGGGACCCACCGTATTGTATGTATTTTATCCACGCCGTCCATTCGTTTTTCCTGGTCATTTGAGGCATGATCCCATAATTAAATCACATAATCAATGCTCAAGTGGACCACACCACAGAAAACAGTGGAAGATAATGACGTACACCGTTGAAACCTTCTTCGGCCCACAGAAGTTTTGGATCAAGATGATATTCGTGCTTTCCCTTCAACCAGGTCTGTGTGACCTTATGAACACGATGGATGGCAAATAAACATCACTGTGGGCCCTAGAAGGGTTTCAACGGTGGACGTTATTATTTCCACTGTTTCCTTTGGTGTGGTCAATTTCACCTTTGGATGTACTACAATTTTAGGCTCACAGCCTAAGATGATCTTTAAAAACGGATGGACGGCGTGGATAAAACATACACATCAAGGTGGAGCCCACAGAGTCCCGCCACCGTAGTGGCGTGGTCACCACGGTAATCCGCGTCCGAATTTTCAAGGCAAACGAGCACCAATTGCACTTCTCTACCCTGATATATTCTCGGGATTTCAGAATCTCTCTCCCTCTATCGTCTCCATCCTTCCTGAAAACTGATAACTCTCCCATTTGCAGGAATCTCTTCCAAGCTTCCATATCTCATCTTCTTACAGTCTAAGATCTTAGACGGCCCATCAATCGACGGAGCTCATTTTAAGCAGACATGTTTGATTTCTACACAGTATCAAGTAAGCTAATTTGCATGGATTTTCTTGGTAGATTGCAGAGATTGTACATGAACATCACTAAGTTCAAGTGGAACTCGATAGACATCGCCGATAATCTAAAATAATAATAAACCCATGTGAAATATTCATTATTTGAATCTGTATCTGAGATTACACTCAGGTGTACTGCAACAGATAGAATAAATATGCAAGAGTAGGACTTATATCAGGAAAGGTTGCCTTGTATACATTTGTATGAGGTGGGCACTTAGTAAAATCCAACAACCTAGTTGGCCCAGTGGCGCGATCGATGATGATCGTTGCTTTCGTGGGCCGGTGGTGGATTCTGGTCTCCGGTACTGTCTTACTGGAAAATTATTATGTGGGGAAGTTGGATTAAGTTAGATGGTAGTTTTGATTTGATTCTTTAGTGTTTTGCATATATTTGTATGAAATGCAGTTAGAGCATGTTGAAATCTTTTACATAGTTATATCATAGCTGGAATTAGAAATGCTACACAGCTTCGTAAGTTCTGTGAAGTGTTGTCCCAGCCATGCATGTGGAAAATGTTGATCTGGTGGGCCTGATGGACCACAGCAAAAAGAAGAAAAGAAAAGAAAGAAAGGGGAAAAAAAGTGACCGAAAGATCCTAACCATTCTCTCCTTGTAAATTCTGGTTGTTGAATGTGCACCATCACAGGTTTTATTTCCATCCATTCGCCGGCTGCGAATCTGATCCCTACCACAACAGGATTAGGCTGATTTTGGGCTATGGTCCATTTATACAATGGTTGATGCTAATTCTCCAGTGTTGATTTTCATATGATGATCATGATAGAATGGATGACATACCTACTCATTTCTCTAATTCAAATTCAAATCAGCCCAATCTTCAGGCATACAATTAGTAGTCTTCTCATGGATATTATCCTTCCGAAAATCAGCAGCTTTAAATCATGAATATTCTCCTTTTATTTCTAATTTTTATAATCTCAACAGCTGTATGTAATCCTGTAAAACTATACATAGTACACATGCGAAGGAGTTTAACCTTAAGCCATTAACACTCATCTGTTCAACCCCGGAAGTGATCGTGTGAAGAGTAGGCCCACCATGGGTCTCAAACGAGGGTCCTCTGGTTGAATCATTTTAAGTCATGATAATTGTTTGGGGAGAGATTTTTTTCCCTAATTTTTAATTATTTAGATAGAGTTTTAAGTTTTTTAGTATTTTTGTTACTCTTTTCATCGAGGTAATTAAACAAACTTTTGAGATATCAAAGGATGCTAAAATAATGAAATTGATCCTATTTAAAAGCCTATTAAGTTAGCAGTCAACAAGCACAAGATCATGTAATTCTAACGTTGTAGGAGAAAATTATGGTTGGTAGCATATGTAGGGTTGTAATGGGATCAAATGATTTTTTTAATTTTTTTTTCCATTTTTAATATTCTATAGAAATGTTTGTATTAGAAGTTGGGATGTCAAATGAAAGATCTAGATTAATTAAGGTTAGGAGCCGGTATAAATAAACTCATTATATTATAATCTGATAGTTTACTTATTTATAAATAAATTAAATATGTAAAATTAAATGTTATAAATTTTAAGAAATTTTGTTTTTCCTATGTGAGAGGAGAAAAAGCTCTATATCCCTTGAGTTTTAAGTTTTGCATTCTTGGCACTGAGCTGCTTGTCGTATGACCATATCACCTCAACCAACATGATTTTATTACTGAGTTGCTCACCAAATCATGGCATGGTTTATCAATTGGCAATCATTGCCGTCGACCTTTGCTATTATCACAGACAGCTGCACATGTCGTTTTGGACCATACCAACAGTCATTATCAATGGCCCACTAAATCATTGGTGTTGGTCATGGCACATAATTCTCATAGTAGATTTCCTCTAACAAGTAGAGTTTTTCTCGAGTCATGGTGAAATCTGGTCAAGTTGAGTCGAGTCGACTCAGGCAAGTAGAGTTTTTTTTTTTTTTTTTTTTTTTTTTCTGGTTTTACAACTATGCAAAAGACTACCCTCATAATCATGCAACAATCACCATTCAACTGGTTGCTCTCAAATGGATCGTTAAAAGTAAAACTGTGTGATCCAAATTCAAGGGAAGAAATCCAATCAATGATTTGGAGGGTCTGGATTGCTTTATGCTGGTTTGAGTAAATACCATAAAAATTTCAGCTGCTAATATCACATGAATCTATGCCTTTACCACAGGATAAATCCTTCTTTTCCATTTTCCTTTGAATAATATAAAACTTTGTTGAAGAATTGGTTTTATGCTATCTCCAGTTTTTAGGGAATTGATATCAACACCCACACTCATTGATAGAAGCACCCTCTCTCTTTTGCTTTTAGTAATACTACTACAAAGTTGTCCCACTGTATCACAAAAATAGAAAGATTTATCAAGGATTTTTCATGCCAATAGATCAGTAAACCATGTTTAGGAAAATAGTCCAGCTATTAGGGCTGTCTATAGGCGGGGCTCGGGTGGAGCCAAGGCCTGTTCAAGCCCAGACCATGTAGTAAAACGTAGGCCTGGGCATGTTACAGGTCAAAATAAACGGTCCTGAGCCTGAGCCAGAACAGTTACACAAGGCCCGAGTGCGAGGCGGGCCACCTACTTTTGCGTGCTAGGTCTGGGCTGGGCCAATAGGCTCTTGGGCACATAGCCCGAACCCAACCTAATAAAAAACAGTACAATTTAGGCCCTGGCCCCTGCCCCGACCACAGGCGTAATATTTCATCCACGTCCGGCCCAACGTGCACTAGAAACAGAAGCCCACGGGCCAGCCTGGCCAATTAAAACCCTAGCTATAGTCACAACTCAAAAGGGAAACATTTCCAAAAGGGGGCCTCAACTGAACATGTTCAAAGGTATTATTGTTGACTTGTGAGCGGGCCGCGCTTGGGCCATGGTGAGGCGAGCCAACCCAGCTCGTTTATTTCCGCAAACCTCAGCTCGAACTATGCCTGCAATCCATGGAAACATAGTTGGATCCCAATAGAAGATGCCTTTATATCTAGCCTTATGTGTGACCCATTTCGGACCTAACAATTGGCCCACATATTCCATTGGCCTAAGCCGAAGTCCGGATTATATTGGACAGGACCTGAGAGGGAGATGGGAAAACCAGGTCTACCAACAGCCCTACGTTCAGCGGACAATGGTATGGACCTAGGTGAGAACTAGCCCCACATGTTTCTATTTTGATTTGAAATTCAGGGTAGGCCTGGGCCACATACCTCGATTCAGGGATAAGCCCAAACCATGACATATGTAACTGGGCTTAGACCTGGATCTGGTCAGTCTTGAAAAGTTTTCAAACTTAAACCTAAGTCAGCCTGTTAATCTATTCGGCCTAGTATTTAGACCCAGATGCCTAAAGGACAACCCAAGCTTGGACCATGATGGGCCAAGTCCAACAGGCATTCAGGATTACTGGGCCTAGCCCATTAACATCCATACGCTCTTGGAGTCTGTCCAACTTAATTTTGATGCAACACCTATGGAATTCCTGGGGTTCAGAACTTTAAAATTAATAATAACAATAATAATAATAAATAAATAAATAAATAATGGGTTCCATGTAATAACATAATTGTAGTTTAAAATCATGAAACTCGATGACTTGAAAACCCGAGCAAGTTTCTTGAAAGCTCATACAAGTTTTCTGTGTTTTTTTCAGTATTATGTAATGTTAGAAAGTATAAATAATATATACATGATGTCGAGTAGTACCGAGTCATATAGAGTTTTATTGAGTTTTGTGATGAATCGAGTTTTGACTGAGTTATGACCAGATGAAGTTTTTCTCGAGTCTGAGGGAAATCTAGCCGTGTCGAGTCAACTCGGGTGAGTCAATTTAAGTTTTTTCAAGTTTGTAAACTATGAATAGAATTAGCATCCTTCTCAAGTACGCCTGAAATCAAAATATTCTGCAATTCTATTTTTGGGTTTTTACACCAAACCCAGCATTATATGATGCACTTCATCAATTAAATTTATATTTATATATAATCAGATGAATGTATGTGCACTTACAAACTGGTCTGCCCCTTCATATGGTGGTAAGAGTAGCTTCCCTGAGTTATAATCCTTTGATTTGAGATTTGCCTGCATCCATATTCCAGACTGAAATTTACTTCCCATTGCATGATGAGTAGCAATGCAATATCTGCATAAACACACACAAGTAGTATTCTGCTATAAAAGATCGCATAGTGCAGAAATAAAGGGGAACAACATATGCATTTGAATCTATGGTAATTACCATCAGTTCAAGCTGTGGGTCTACCCATGATGTGTATGTGGAATACAAACTGTGAAACTTCCGAATGGAATGTCAGCTCCATGGCATTGGGTATATGTCATCCAATCCATTCATCAGGTGAACCCCATAAGGACGAACGACCCAAATGAAACTCAAGCCATTAGGCAGGCCGCAACAGGTGAACATATAGGTTTTAGGCGAAACTGCCCATTGCACATTGTGGGGTGTCCACCTGAGTTTTTTATAGGGATGGTTCTTGGAATGTACAGTTGCCCATGAGGAGGCTTGCCCAATGCACGGTTTGGATTGCACATACACATCACAGGTGGGAGCCACACAGCTCAAATGTATGATTACCTGGCAGCAATCCCACATGCATCCGGTAATATTTAGGTGGGGCCACATATTTTAATTCTGGGAATGTACCATTCTACACAGTAGAATGTATGTGATCATTTCCAGAAAGAAACGGTGGTAGCTTGGCATTTTTATCAAAGGGCTAGACTACTCTGAGCAATTTCCACCATTCATTCACCGGACATGCAGATCACTGGTGGGCCATTGCATGGGCTCCATTTCTAAAGAAGCATATTCCAAATAACATACCGATTGGACTTTCTTAACCATCCACTTGGCTGAAATCAAATGGACCGTGATCATCGGTCTAAATCAGTAGCTTAACATCATCAGATCAGTGTGATTTGGGCAGTCTGGATCAACGTATAGTGGGTCGCCGCCACTCAAGAAATGGGCGAACATGTACATAGTCGCACAGCCCTTCATTGAATGTTTCTAGTCTGTTACAAGAGCCTTGATCAATCACTTTCTTATGTTATAACAGTTTTCATTTTGATCAATCACACTCCAATATGTAATTGACCCATGATAGATTCGAATCGAATTGAATGGATATCATATAACAAACCAATTAATATTTATGAAAAAAAAAAGATCATGCTATTAACGGTAATTAGTCGAGGAGCTTACAGCATTTTCATTTTTTGGCAGAATTCCAATCTCTTCGACTTTGGCAAATATGGCCGCTGTTAAGCTCGCCCTGTATCTGGGAAGAACTAGTCATTTTTCTCCAGCTCGCATTCCTCGGCAGCTCATTCATCCAATTCCTACAGAAAAGAATTCATGTACCATGCAAACAGAGATCAGCATTCAAGGAAAATGGAGCACAGAATCACGTGGCAGAGAAGCTTCCACTGTTCAGCTTGAATGTTAGTTTCTCATACAGAGCCAGCATTGTCTGCTCTTCATTGCCATTGGCAGCTCACCTGCTGATACTACTGCTGCTGCTATTGGAAGGCAATGGACAGCGCCATTGCGGATCTTCCAGATTGGTTCTTTCAGCAGAAATAGTGCAAGCGGTGTCATGGTTGGTTACATTGGTTGTGGTTTTGAATTTTTGGAAAACAAGGTCTGTTAAGCTTCCTTGGATTATTCGAGTGTGGTGGGTCTGCAGCTTCTTCCAGTTGGCGATCCACACAGCTATTGATTTCCATGCAATCCTCACACACCATGGATTCCCAGGCATAACCGAATATGCGAATTTTCTCAGTATGCTTGCGTGCGCCTACCTGTCGGGTATTTCTATCAGAGGAACAACAGGCATCAGCTTCTCTTCAAGCAGCATCACAGACCCGCTTCTGTATGCTTCTGTAGAAAAGCGAGCAGAAGGCAAAGTGCCATCTGCATATGGAAGAGCGACTCTCCTACAACTTGTCACCTTCTCTTGGCTCAATCCACTGTTCGTCGTTGGAATCAAGAAGCCTATCGAACAGAATGAGATACCAGATGTTGATATCAAAGACTCTGCCGAATTCCTCTCCCACGCATTTGATGATGATCTGAAGAGGACCAAAGAAGGAGATGGCCCACAGACCCCATCTATCTACAAAACCATCTACCTGTTTATTCGAAGGAAGGCGGCAATCAACGCAGCTTTTGCAGTGGTCCATGCAAGCGCCTCCTACGTCGGTCCTTACCTGATTGACGACTTTGTGAAGTTCCTAAGCGAGAAGAAGCAGAACAGCTTACAAGGCGGTTACGTTCTGGCCCTTGCATTCCTAAGTGCCAAGATGGTCGAGACGGTTGCACAGAGGCAATGGGTTTTCGGTGCCCGGCAGTTGGGTCTGCGCCTAAGAGCAGCTCTTATATCCCACATATACAAGAAGGGCATACATCTATCTAGCCAATCGCGGCAAAGCCATACGAGCGGAGAGATCATCAACTACATGAGCGTCGACATCCAACGGGTCACTGACTTCATCTGGTACTTGAACATAATCTGGATGCTGCCGATACAGATTTCACTCGCAATCTATATTCTCAACATGAATTTAGGCATCGGGTCTCTGGCGGGATTGGCAGCAACAGTGTTGGTCATGACCTGCAATGTGCCGATTACCAAGATACAGAGAAGACTGCAGTCGAAGATCATGGAAGCAAAAGATGAGCGCATGAAAGCCACATCGGAGGTTCTCAGGAACATGAAGACTCTGAAACTTCAAGCCTGGGACACCCGATACCTCAGCAAGCTCGGAAGCTTGAGGAAGATTGAGTCTGACTGGCTGTGGAAATCGCTGCGGCTGTCGGCAATCTCAGCGTTCATTTTCTGGGGGTCACCCACGTTCATTTCAGTGGTGACATTCGGTGCTTGTATGCTGATGGGCATCCCACTTACAGCTGGGAGAGTGTTATCTGCACTGGCAACATTCAGAATGCTACAAGATCCGATCTTCAATCTCCCAGACTTACTGTCCGTGCTCGCACAGGCAAAAGTTTCAGTCGATCGAGTCGCGGCGTATCTCCAAGAAGATGAAATCCAATCAGATGCAGTTGAGTTTGTGCCAAGGAACGAAACGGAGTTTGAAGTTGAGATCAATAGTGGAGAATTCAGCTGGGACCCAGATTCTAGAAACCCCACGCTTAGCGGATTGCAGTTGAAGATCAGGAGGGGAATGAAAGTGGCAGTATGTGGAACCGTTGGTTCGGGAAAATCCAGTCTGATCGCATGCATACTCGGAGAAATACCGAAACTTTCAGGAACCGTGAAGATCAGTGGCACCAAAGCTTATGTTCCTCAGTCCCCGTGGATACTGACAGGCAATGTTCGAGAAAATATCACCTTTGGAAACCTGTTCGACAGAGACAAGTACAATGAAACGATCCAGGCATGTGCCTTGACTAAGGATTTCGAGCTCTTCTCCAGCGGGGACCTGACGGAGATCGGAGAAAGAGGCATTAACATGAGTGGTGGCCAAAAACAGAGGATACAAATTGCACGGGCCGTTTACCAAGATGCTGATATATACCTTCTCGACGACCCTTTCAGTGCTGTGGATGCTCATACAGGCAGACAACTATTTGAGGTTGGTTTCTTCTTCTTCTTTGAGACAATTCCAACATGGAAATGCTCTGTAACAAGTAATAGAATTCGAAATAGAATCGAAGTTGAAAATTAAGGAGAGCTTGAGATTCTAGCTTGATTCTACAAACCTCATTGTAGATCAATGAGCTACTTGTAGCAACTCCCAAGAAGAGCCAAACAAGTTGATGTAGGACAGGTCATGGATGACTCGTGGAGCCTTGGATTGCATGAATTCGGGCCAAAAAGGCCCTAGGCAAAAACAGCATAAACGTGCACTATAGCTTATGGTGGCCATAACTTTGCAACCGGTTATCAGATTAGAATGCATAGTTGTTGAAAAGCTATCGACGAGCTTTACATCCTAGCCAAACAACCCAGGTTCATTGGCACCCGAACAGCTTCACAAAATTCAATCTTTTCAGGGGTCAAATTTGAGTTTGAAGATAAAAATTACTATTTTCAGTAAGTTTGTTTTTGTTCGTTTCAGGGTTTTAAGAGTCAAGTTCCAGTCCAAATTCTTTGTTAAATCCATATAAGAGTTTCTCATGAGGACCCAAATGATAAAATGAAATGGAAAATAACCAATTTCCATCCATTTGGCATGAATTGTTTTGATGAATGTAAGTTCTAAACTTTCAGAAGTTCAAGCACTTGTCTGGTGTCTGACACACATTGGCACAGTTAAACCCCTCAATTTCTCTCTTTTCTTGTCGACTTCCATATAATTTCTACATACTATGTATAGAACGAAAATTTACAATTATGTAAAACCACATGATCGTGGAGCCTACAACTATCCATCATTTTCTACATGGTTCTTCTTACTTGGCAAACCAAAAAAAATATATATATATATCCACTTTCCACTTGATGTTTCTCCTAAACTTAGGTGAAATAAAAATTCCAACTGATCTTACAATAAATCTACAGTTTGGCATTTTAAATAAGCACGGCATCTCATCAGTATAGAGAATGTTGTGTGTACACTAAGGTGGATATTTGTTATGCAGGACTGCCTGATGGGGATTCTAAAGGACAAGACTATTCTGTATGTTACCCACCAAGTCGAGTTTCTTCCAGCAGCAGACCTCATTCTGGTATGTACGATCTCTTGTATTTAGCTTTGCACCTGTTTGATTGATCACCGATCTCTTAGGATAACAGAATGATGTTCAATACTCGAAGTAAAATGTGGGACGCTATTGCAACCTACATTTGTATGGCTCAAAGTTCTAATTATCGCAGTTTAGAATCTAAGGTGGAAAAATCAAACAGTTAAGAGCTTGTTTGGATGCTCCGTTGGACTGAATTGCAATTCCATGCGTCGATCCCTTATTATGAGTTGGGTGGGGCTAGACCCACTGGAACTTCTTTCCCCCACTCGTTGAATTGACTGATTGAAAATAAGCTCAATTGAGCATCCAAACACAGCCTTTCTAACTGAAGAGTACAAAACTGATTAGGACAAGCTTTTCTTCAACAGGTAATGGAAAATGGAAGGATCGCACAGGCGGGTAAGTTCGAAGAGCTTCTACGACAGAATATAGGATTCGAGGTGTTAGTTGGTGCACACAGCCAAGCTCTAGAGTCGATTGTGACAGCTGAAAATTCAAGCAGAACATTCGACGAATCCAAAAGAAAGACAACAGAATCCTCTAATGGAAATGAATCTGATGCGGAAGCTACTTTGGAAACTGAAGTTGAGAATTGCACCAGGCACGAGTCTGATCTAGAGATCACAGATAAATCAGGTAGAATAATGCAGGACGAAGAAAGAGAGAAAGGGAGCATAGGCAAGGACGTTTACTGGGCTTACTTGACTGCAGTGCGGGGTGGCGCTTTGGCACCAATCATAATCATAGCGCAGTCACTCTTCCAGATATTACAGATAGCAAGCAACTACTGGATGGCTTGGGCTACTCCTCCTACAACAGGGACGGCGCCAACGGTGTCGATGAGCATTGTTTTTCTTGTATATATACTTCTCGCAGTTGGAAGTTCACTGTGCGTGCTGGTCCGAGCAACGCTAATAGCAATAACCGGCCTTCGTACTTCACAGAAGTTCTTCACCAACATGCTTCATAGTATCTTCCGTGCACCGATGTCTTTCTTTGATTCTACACCGACTGGAAGGATCTTAAACAGGGTTAGTATATGTATAAATACCCAAAAAGACATATTACATCTGAAAGTAAAATTACAGTATAATAGAATTCAAATACACTATTTAATATTTAAAATATTACCATGGACATGTCAAAGAATCTGACTTCTATGCAAAGGAAAAGCATTTTCCAAGACTTTTTTTTTTTTTTTTTTGTTAAGAAAGCAAACAAGTGCATAGGGTTTCCTTCCCCAAGCACTTTTACTTTCCCTTTCCTTCCCTTAGTTTCCCTCAATCTAAACACGCCCTACCATGTCTAGCACTCCACATCCATGCCTACCAAACACGGAAACGTGTGTGTCCAAATGGCATAAATGTATGGCATGTATGCATGAGGGTGTGTGTGTGGAGAGAGAGAGAGAGAGAGAGAGAGAGAGAGAGAGAGAGAGAGAGAGAGAGAACTAACTTCAAATTATGTAGCCTTTTAACCATCTTACTTGCAGGCATCTACAGACCAAAGTGTACTAGATTTGGAAATGGCGAACAAGTTGGGTTGGTGTGCTTTCTCGATAATACAGCTTCTGGGGACTGTTGCAGTCATGTCACAGGTAGCATGGCAAGTTTTTGCCATATTCTTTCCCGTGACGGCGATCTGCATATGGTACCAAGTAAGATACTGATGTTCTAGGATAGTTATCTTGTTTGGAGATTATTACAAAATAACTGCAATCTGAGATTTGATTATGGTCATTGCAGCGATACTACATACCAACCGCCAGAGAGCTGGCCCGCTTATCGGGAATTCAAAGGGCTCCAATCCTTCACCATTTCGCGGAATCACTTTCCGGAGCTGCAACAATCAGGGCGTTTGGCCACGAAGAACGTTTCATCTATGCAAACCTTGGCCGTATAGACAACCACTCGAGGCCATGGTTCCACAATGTTTCGGCAATGGAATGGCTTTCCTTTAGACTAAACCTGTTATCAAATTTCGTTTTTGCATTTTCGTTGGTTTTGCTCGTGAGCCTCCCTGATGGAATCATTAACCCAAGTGAGTTTCAAATACAAGTTTTAGTTTGTGTTTGGATGCAATATTCAATTCAATTGCAATTGTTAGTTCGACGAAGCAGAAACCGCCAAATTGTACTTGCATTTCTCAGTATTAAAATTTCCGTGTCTGTACTCTAAATTGCAATTACATTACCTTCCAATTGGACTAGAAAGAAGTGTAACAGCAATTCAGGGCACACCCACAACACAGGTTCAAGGAAACGTCTTATTTCCTCCCGATTTAACTAAAAGTTCACAATTCAAATTCGGTTGTGCATCCGAACACACCCTTGAGAATCCCCCTGAGAAATTGTTCCTGATAATATGCAAGAAAATCCCAGCACATCTGATCAGAAATCTTGTGGCATATAGGCATCGCGGGGTTAGCGGTGACGTACGGACTGAATCTGAACGTGCAGCAAGCCTCTGTCATCTGGAATATATGCAACGCGGAGAATAAAATGATTTCTGTTGAAAGGATCCTACAATATACAAGAATTAAAAGCGAAGCTCCTTTAGTGATTGATGAATGTAGACCACCAAACAACTGGCCTACAATTGGATCAATATGCTTCAGAAACTTGCAGGTATGGCCTTTAAACACATCCAGTTGTGGGAATCTGAACCATATATCAGGTGGGCTCCACCTTGAACTGTCCCACAAACACTAACATGCACTAAACCAAACTCGTAAAATTACATCATGTGACCTTCCATGAAGGATTCATGCTCTCTATCATTTAACACGAGTTTGATCATGCTACAGATCAAGTATGCTAAACAATTGCCGTCCGTCTTGAAAAATATTACATGCACATTTCCGGGAAAGAAGAAGGTGGGAGTTGTAGGACGGACCGGAAGCGGGAAATCTACTCTCATACAGGCTTTATTCCGCATCGTGGAACCTACAGAAGGAAGCATCATGATTGATGATGTGGACATCTGCAAGATAGGCCTTCATGATCTGAGATCAAGACTCAGCATCATACCACAAGACCCGACAATGTTTGATGGAACTGTGAGAGGAAACCTCGACCCGTTAGGGGAATACTCCGACATTGAAGTATGGGAGGTAAGTCTACAAGATTCACCACAACAATTTCAAATCACTGCTTCCCTACAAATATATATCAAATAAAACTCGTTACTCAGGATTGGCTCATTTGGATTTGAAAACTAATACAGTTAATACATGCATATATACGTATGTACAATGGCATTGGCCTACAAAAGTATTGCAGAGTGAGCAAAAACTGCACAAGTAAATGCCTAATTGGATACGAAGAAGTTGATAAGAGGAATTATAGGGAAACGCAAGATTCCCCGTCGTGTGGGTCCCACCCCATGGTTCAGAGGTCCAAACCATTGATCTGATGGGGCTCAGAGTGGGATACAACCCTTTGATATTTTGCATTTTCTCCATTGAATGTGGACAGCTGCAATATTTTCTTGCGTAAGCTAATGGAAGGGTTGTCATTGTTCGATCTTGGTGATTTACATGACATCCCTTGTCCGCGATGAGGGTTCACTAGATAAGCAGTTCTGATCACTGGACCATGGGACCCACATACAGGGGATCCTATGAGTCAGCAGACTGTAAGTTTACTGATGAGAATAATTAATCCATCCATAAAAGTTACTTAAAACAAAAAAACAAACAAACAAACGAACAAACAAACAACTTATCTATCAATTTCGCTAATTTTCAAACAAGAACAAACTATAATTTTCTAATTAAATCACCCAAATCTGACTTACCTGCATAATAGAATTTGAAATTTTGGGCACCCAAGAGCTTATTCTTTTAAGATCTTGATATGAGACTGCTTACATTGGTGGCTTGTTACAACAATTCAGGCACTGGATAAATGTCAGCTCAGCGATTTGGTGCGCAAAAAGGAAAAGAAGCTGGATTCATCGGGTACGGATAACACACGGGATAGATTAAGCCAAAACGCAGATATGATTCGGGGTAAGTGAATAAAGCAAGCGGAAGACTTATAGTAAAATATGTGTACAAGTGTAAGTCACTGAATTACATATACAACCGGATCGTGTAAAAGTGTTATTTATCAAAATTTATAAGTACAAGTTACATCATTTCGGTTCCCAAAAATAGTAATCCCATAGATCCGCGCAATGACCGAGGCTCGCTAGAACCCGTCAGAAAACAGAGAAGGCAGCCTCGTCGTCATCCGGCTCCGCTCTACCTCGGGCGTCACATCCACATCTCGCAACATCGGGGCCTAAGCAGTCCGGTGGGTGTGAAACACCGCCAAAGCGTGGGAGTGAGTGATCAACTCGGTGGAACAATAAGGCACTGGTTAATATGTTATCGTTCAATCAAACAGTAATGATAAAGCCGGACAATTAAATAAATCCTAAGTACTCTTGTTAATGCAAGTATGAATGCAATATGATGCGTGCCCTCACGCGTACACCCTCGGCGTCTTCATCTTACGTTACGCATGACATCGCCTCAAAGTGCGCCACATCTACAAAGCACATGCAAATGCGGTGCATGGATATGATTACCAAGTTGTTATTAGTCCATTTCCACACAGCAGGATTGGGAAGCTAAGATACCTTCCTCATATCATCATCAAAACAGTGATCCATACTAGGGTCGTCAATCCTAGACATCTCATTCGATCATATGTTTGAGGTCGTAGCAAAGGGCTCATCACCAATCAATGCACGCCTTTCATGCCTTTACTACCACAGTTAGGCTCATCACCTCCTTGTGGTATCCAGGTATGCTCGAGGTCACTACAAAGGGCTCGTCACCAATCAATGTAGGCCGACACGAATATAGTGTCCCATACCACCATAATCGGCTCACATGTCTGGTGTGCTCCCTGGTCACTATGGGGAGGCTCGTCACCACAGCTCGACCACGGTGTCCCATACCACCATGTCTGGCTCATGAGTCTTAGCGGATCAGGGTACCATGGTTATTAGGATTTCACTGGTAAGTTCGGTACCCTAGATTCAGGTAGTAGCGGCCATACATGGTGAACATACATCGAACAATCGGGTTACTTGACGAACTCGACTAGCACGAGCACACATTGAATTGAATGACATAGAGTGCGCAAACACTCCGCATGGCCAAATCACTGCCGACAACTCTAATACGACTCGGGTTCGTCTAATACATCCTATGTGGTGAAAGCAATCTCAACCACGACAAAAGGGTCAATTACCGATTTCCTGGACTAAGGCATAGTCTCAAACATCCTACACTACGACAGATATTCATATGGAATGTAAAACAGTAATGGAACAATAACTCAAATCATGTTACATACACATCTGAATAATATCAACTTAACATAAATGTAAGCATAGGAATGCTTGAATTTAAATAACTTGGAATGTAAATGCATAAGGAAATCATGCGCATCCATAGGAGTATTGAGAATCACTTCTCAACGCCCACACTTAGTGTAATCAGTTACACTTAGGTCATTCATGCATTTCTACAAACACTTAGCATACAAGGAATAACATACATGACGTATGTTGGAATACATGCACTTAGACAATTCCCTTTACCAAGGAGTTGTCATACATGCATCTAGCATACATACATGACCAATAATCATGGCAAGCACAAGTGCGTATTTTATACGTATACGGTACTTTATAAATACACTTAGAATACACAAATCTCAATATAGCACATGCATATCGGAAAGCAATGCAAACATAACATTTGACATGTGAAATCTCATCCATAACAAGAATAAATCACTAAGGGATTGAAAGCCTAGAAAACCATAACCTATACACTTAAAGACAGCACCTTAAACAAAGAAAGAACCGCCGAACAGATTTAGACGAGATGTCTTCGTCAAAGGCGCAAGAATACCCAAAAAAAAGGATAGAACTGAGAAACAACAACACCAAGTCTAATCTAAGCTCTAACACGGGTTAGGGTTAGGTTAACTTACCCCAAAAGAACTCAGAATCGTCAGAAGAACGATTCAAAGTGAAGGTTCAAAGGTGAAGAAGAACAAGGAAGAATCAAGATGATTCACCAACCAATCTCTCTCACTAACTCTCTATTTTCCTCTCTCTCTCCTAGCTAGGTTTAGAGAAAATTCGTATGGAAATGAGAGCTAGGTTTTAAGGACTTTATTTAGGCCTTAAAATGATTGTAATAACCCAGTGGTCAAGGTATACTTAGGTAATAACCAAAGTACGCCTTTCTCGATCCAACGAAGCACTTGGTGGGCCTATAACCACGAAAGGTCGGACTTAAGCTCACCGACCATGGATCTAGGTCGGCTGATTTGTACTGACCGGCTCTTCAGATCAGCGTGGCGGACCACACTCAATTCAACGGTCACGAAACTCGATCAGTCCACAAGCACTAGGATATGCCTGGGCCAACCATCCCGATCGGAGGGTGAAATTGGGTCAGAGAATCCAACGGTGAGATAGCTTAAAATCGTCGCATAAGCCACGACTCAATTTCATAAAAGCTTATTAAATTCCAACCGTTCTCACACTCTTTACTCCGAACTCAACCAAATCGACCCGGAACATCGGATCGACTTGATTTTCGAGGTGAAGACCAAGCCCAACTCGGTGACAAACAGGCTAAGATCATCGCCATCGGACTTTCGAGCGCGGTCTAGGTCCGATCCAAGATCTTCCAAAAATTCCCCAGAACAGCTGGATTTAGCGATGGATCCCGATTTCGGAGTAACGTAGCGCTCACTAATCTACACGTTTAGAGCCATGCGAGATACAATTTAAAGTGATTGATGCGAATTTCACAAGCAATCAAGTAGCGCTAATTACCCCAAAACAACTACTTAAGGAAAGATTAGCACAAAAATTCCAAGGTCGTTACAATCTACCCCCTTAAAGAAAATTTCGTCCTCGAAATTCATACCTTCATATAATCCTCGAGGATCGGAGGGTAGGTCTTCCTGACCTCGGCAGATTCCCAAGTAGCCTCTCCTACGCCATGATGCGTCCATAACACCTTCACGAGAGGGATAACCTTGATACGCGATGCACTGCTCCTTTCTATCCGAGAATACGTGTCGGTTGCGATACATAAGTGGCATCCTCACTTAAGTGCACCTGCTCCCAACGATAATATGCGAAGGATCGAGAACGTACTTCTTCAGCATAGAAACGTGAAATACGTTATGCACGCCCGCAAGAGGTGTGGGCAAAGCAAGGCGGTAGCTACCGCTCCCACTCGATCCGAACTTGAAATGGACCAATAAATCTCGGCGTCGGCTTCCTTCTTACCGAACCGCAAAACTCCTTCATAGGAGAGACCTTGAGAAAAACATGGTCTCCCACTACGAACTCAAGCGGTCGACGCCTCGTATCGACATAACTCTTCTGTGCTCTGGGCTGTCAGAAGTCGGCGTCGAATGATGTCAACCTTCTCTGAAGTCACTGCACCAATTCGGGCCAAGCAAACTACGCTCACCAATTTAGGCCAACAATGTGGTGCTCTGCACGGCGACCATACAACGCCTCGAAGGGAGCCATGCCGATACTCGCTGAAACTATTATTATACGCGAACTCTGCATACGGAAGACAATCATCCCAACTGTCTTTGAAATCCAAAACACAAGCTCGCAACATATCCTCCAAGACTTGATTCACGCGCTCCGTCTGCCCATCTGTTTGCGGATGAAACATGGTGCTGAACTTCAGTTTCACACCCATCGCTTCCTAGATACGAGTCCAGAAGATAGATGTAAAACGCGTGTCTCTATCAGAAACAATCTCCAGGGGAACTCCATGCAGATGCACTATCTCCTTGATATACAACCTAGCCAACTCGTCTGCAGAATAAGTGACTCTGATCGGTAAGAAATGCGCCGACTTCGTTAATCGATCGACGATCACCCAAATAGAATCAAATCCCTTTCTCGTCCTTGGCAACCCGAAATAAAATCCATAGAGATGAAATCCCACTTCCATTCGGCTATGGGCATGGGCGTCATGACCCAGGAGGTCGGCGATGCTCGCTTGACCTGCGGCACGTGAGACAACGAGAAACAAATTGACAATCTGGACCTTCATATTGTCCCACCAATAAGACCTCTTCATATCCCTGATACATCTTCGTGCTACCTGGATGCATCGCAAGCTTAGAACTATGGGCTAACTCGAGAACCTCACGTCTCAAGTCGGGGATGTCAGGAACACATAACCGCCCACGAAACCCCCATCAGAACTAACACTCCGGTCGGAGTTCCCATCTGTACCAACCCCGCCTCATCTTCACCAAAAGCTCATCATCTGCATGAGCCGCAACGATCCTCTCGTCGATGACGGGGTAATCGAATGTGTGCGATAACCTCATACGGCTCAACCACCGTAAGCTTCGCTCAAAATCGCGCACGAACTCCAACATCTCCCACTCTGCTATCATCGGCGGAGCCGCAAACTCCAAAGCCTTCTTGCGACTCAACGCATCTGCCACAAGGTTCGCCTTACCAGGATGGTAAGAAACATCGAACTTGAAGTCCTTCAATGTTTCCATCCATCTGCTCTGCCTCATATTCAAATCACGCTGCGTGAAAATATACTTAAGGCTCTTGTGGTCGCAAAAGAGCTCGAACTCCTCACCATAAAGGTAATGTCTCCAAAGCTTTAATGCGAAGATGCCGCCAATTCCAGGTCGTGCGTAGGGTAATTCTCTTCGTGTTTCCTTAACGGCGCGAAGCATAAGCAATCACCTGTCCTTGCATAAGGACACAACCCCGGACCAACGCGAGAGGCGTAAATATAATATACTTAACCCCTTGCTCTGGCAATACTAGCACGGGGCAGACGTCAACTTGTCCTTACCCCTGAAAAGCTAACTCCGCCCGCTCACTCCAAGCAAACTTCAAATCCTTCCTGTCAGCGACAACGGTCCGGCAATCTTCGAGAAGTCCTGAATAAAGCGTCGATAATACCTGCAAGGCCAAGAAAACTCCTCACCTCGAAAATCGAACCAGGCTGCTTCCAGTCTGCACTGCAGCTGACGGCTATCCTTTCCTTGGACACCACATGTCCCGGGAACTTGACTTCCTCTTTCCGAAATCACACTTCTTGAACTGTGCGAAAAGCCGATGCTCCCTAAGAGTACCCAAAACCGCTCTTAAGTGCTCCTCGTGCTCGTCCGGTCGCCGAATAAATCAAGATGTCATCAATAAATACAATGACGAATCAAAACCAGGAAAGGCCGAAATACCCTGTTCATCGGATCCATGAACACGGCCGGTGCGTTTAGACAACGACATCACAAGGAACTCATAATGGACCGGCCGGTCCTGAAGCGGTCTTCGCACGCCCCCATCCTTGGCGCGCCGATGATACCCAATTCGGATCAACCTTAAAAGTACCCTGCCCCCTTTGATCAAACAGATCATCAATCCCGGGCAAGGGGTACTTATTCTTCACGATTACCAGAAGTTCAACTGCGATAATCAATACACAATCGCAAGGAACCATCCTTCTTCTTCACAAAGCGAACAGGTGCTCCCCAAGGAGACACCTGGGCCGAATAAAACCCAATTCTAGCAAACCATCTATCTGCTTCCTCAACTCCTCCATTTCACTCGGAGGCATCCGATAGGTGGGTAAAGAAATGGGCGCCGCACCATGCATAAGATCGATAGCAAAATCAATCTCACGCCGAGGAGGTAATACAGGAATCGACTCAAAAACATATACAAACTCCTGAACTACAGGAGTACTAACCAACGCAAACTCGGACGAACTAACCAAAAGAGAAAAAAAAAAATCAATAAGAATAGGGTAACTCACCTGAACCGTGAAAGTAACAATCTCGTCCTGATCGTCACTGATCTAGCTTCACAATCAATCTCAGCCCGCATCCTCGTGAGCCAATCCATACCCATAATAATATAGTAGTGATAAAGCGATGAGACTATCAAATCAAAAAGGATAGATCCACTACCATGATCTATCACAGAACAACTCCAAAAACAAACAACATGCATTCCATTAACCAAAATCGTAGCAATACAAGTAGTGCAGCAATAGATGAATCACGACTAGGAAAGCATGAAATAAACAACATCTAACTCTTCAAACAACCACAACTTCTACAACCACTAACAGCTACCACACTACAAATACTCCAACTACAAGCCAACAACGGCTACACACAGGAAAGAAAAACACAAACAAAGCAAAGACGGCCACGACGATGCTACTCGTCGGAGTCAGGAGACGGAGGCGGAGCACCCTTATCCCGCAAGCAACACAGGATAGACTTCAAAGTCCGGGACATCTTCTTGAACTTGTGCTTAACCAAGCCTCGAAGATCAACCATCTCCTGGCGTAAAGCGGCTTGCCCTTCTTCAAGCCGTTTAAGACGGGCATCTCTGGCAACCTGCGCTGCCCGGCACCACAGGAGGAGAGCGATCACTCGAATCCGTGCCCCACTCTCTTCCTCGTCTTGCTCTGCTTCTTCTCAGACTCCGCACCACCTTCAGAATAACTCTCATCATCACCACTCTCAGACCCGGCCTCACCCTCGGAGGCAAGACCAGAACCAACCTCCATCGGCTTAAGGGTCCTCAAGTTGATATAGCGAACAGCCGGCTTCTCTCCTCCAAGCCTATAGCCAAACTCATGTGCGATCTTGCAAATGAGGCGGCCAAAGGGAAGAGACTCGGTCCGTCTACTCGAACGAGTGATGAGAATAATCTGACGCAGGACGTACGTCGGCACACACAACTTCGCATCCTGCCCCACCTGATATAGAAAATCTACCATCAGGCGCGTACACTCGCTGCGGTTGCTCCACCTGGGATACACATTGAACGTAAAGATGTGGTGAAGCAAACGGAAGTCGTCCGTCATGTGAGAAGCCAAAAGACTCCTATTCGGCTGCCATTCGACCAGACGACCACACAAGGATCGGGTGCGACGTCCCTCTCGCGCACACTGTCCACATTCTTCTCGCTGGCATGCACTTCTCCAAGTGGCACCTTCAAGAGTCGAGATATCAAAGCAACATTGACAATTCCAACTCGACCGCTACCACAGGGAATCTTGAACTGCAGAGGATCCAGCGAAGGCTCCAGAATGTTGGCATAGAAGGCCCGAACAGTGCTAGCATTCGCGCGATACTCGCCTTCGAACAAGGGACTCCAACCAGACCCTTCTAGGCGCTCCAACAAGAAGAACTCACCAAAGAGCCGCGGATCAACATGAGCCTCAAAAAGGACTTTACGCCCCTCATAGACTCCATGCGGGAGCTCGAGGATCAAGGTCCCACTAACAGGAGCTCGAGGATCAAGGTCCAGCTCCATCTGGAACTCACGAGTGGCTGACGTGCTTGCGGCGGCACCTCTCGGCCTCCGCGCACGGGTTGGGCGGCTCGGCCCGGCTTCATCCACGGGCGCTCTCTTCTTCCCCATCAAGGAAAGAAGGGAAGAAATGGAAAAGATGGCCGTCACAATCTCAAAGAGGGCCATGAGAAATGAGAGAAAGAGAGAAATAGGAAGATGGTGAAGCTTCCACACAACTATGAGCCAAAAAGGGAATGAAATGGCTCAAATGAGAGGGAAAGATGGAGAAATCAGCGATGGAATGGAAGATTTGAGAATGGGGTGATGGGTTTGCACGAAAATGGAAGGAAGATGAAGATTTGGGAGAGATTTGAGAGAGTTTGGAGAGGTTGTTAAGAAAAGGAGAGCTTGGAAGAGGGTGTTGTGAAGGAAATAGATGAAAGGAAGGGTTTTAAAATGAAAACCGTGGAGGGGTGGGCCACACAAGCCTCATGGACGATCGGCCCGACCGGCCCGCCTGGCCCGCCGACCGCCGGCGATGGCATCGCCGGTCTCTGGACATATCGGCGATGCCTCGCCGATTTGGCGAGGTCCTCCTGGTCCTCCTTGGTCCAAATGATGTGGTTCCCCCACTGGGTCCCACAGAAAATGCCCCGATTGGCCCCTTGTGTAATTTGAAGCTTATCGGGTCATTTTGACAGAAATCTGATACAAACAGCTCTGGAAGGTTTAAAAATGAATAATGGGAGGGTAGACCATCTACACTCATTAATAGAGGGTCTAGAACAGGTTTCGGGTCGCTGTGTGTGATCAGGTAAGGGACAGACTCGATCTCGGCAACAGTTTTCAAGAAACTTTCGCCGATAGAAACTATAGAGCACAAACACAAAGCGATGATAGACCCGCACCCAATTACACTATAGTGGTGACAACGTGCGGTGTGTGACCATAACCCAGGTCCGGTTTAATCCAAATCATGCTCTGATACCAACTTGTAACGCCCGGAAATTCGGAGGTTGAGCATAACTCAGCTCCCGAGTTCCAAATCATCACTTATGCAACATAATTAATGAATGATGTATGTTGGCTGTATTAGCACATAAACATGGGATAGATTAAGCCAAAACGCAGATATGATTCAAGGGTAAGTGAATAAAGCAAGCGGAAGACTTATAGTAAAATATGTGTACAAGTGTAAGTCCCCGAATTACATATACAACCGGATCGTGTAAAAGTGTTATTTATCAAAATTTATAAGTACAAGTTACATCATTTCTTCCCAAAAATAGTAATCCCATAGATCCCGCGCAATCAGTCCGAGGCTCGCTAGAACCCGTTCAAAACGCATATAGGAGAAGGGCGGCCTGCGTCATCCGGCTCGCTCTACCTCGGGCGTCACATCCACATCTCAACATCGGGGCCTAAGACAGTCCGGTGGGTGTGAAACACCGCCTAAACGTGGGAGTGAGTGATCAACTCGGTGGAACAATAAGGCACTGGTTAACATGCTATCAGTTCAATCAAACAGTAATGATAAAGCAGGACAATTAAATAAATCCTAAGTACTCTTGTTAATGCAAGTATGAATGCAATATGATGCGTGCCCTCACGCGACACCACTCACAGTCTTCATCTTACGGTACGCCTGACCTCGCATCAAAGTGCGCCACATCTACAAAGCCCATGCAAGTGCGGTGCATGGATAGGATTACCAAGGTGTAAGTAGTCCATTTCACAGCAAGATTGGGAAGCTAAGATACCTTCCTCATATCATCATCCAAACAGTGATCCATACTAGGGTCGTCAATCCTGACATCTCATACGATCATATAGTTGAGGTCGTAGCAAAGGGCTCGCCCCAATCAATGCACGCCTTTCATGCCCTTTCTACCACAGATCGGCTCGCCACCTCCTTGCGGTATCCGGTATGCTCGAGGTCACTACAAAGGGCTCGCCACCAATCAATGTAGGCCGACAAAGACGAATATAGTGTCCCATACCACCATAATCGGCTCACGAGTTTAGTTGCTCACTGGTCACTACGGGGAGGCTCGTCACCCCAGCGTAGGCCGACAGCTCGACCACGGTGTCCCATACCACCATGTCCGGCTCATGAGTCTTAGCGGATCAGGTACCATGGTTATTAGGATTTCACTGGTAAGTTCGGTACCCTAGATTCAAGCAGTAGCGTCCATACATGGTTAACATACATCGGACAATCGGGTTACTTGACGAACTCGACTAGGACGAGCGCACGTTGAATTGAACGACATAGAGTGAGCAAACACTCCGCGTGGCCAAACCACTGTCGCCAACTCTAATACGACTCGGGTTCGTCTAATGCGTCTCACGTGGCGAAAGCAATCTCAACCACGACAAAAGGGTCAATTACCGATTTCCTGGACTAAGGCATAGTCTCAAACATCCTACACTACGACAGATATTCATATGGAATGTAAAACAGTAATGGAACAATAACTCAAATCATGTTACATACACATCTGAATAATATCAACTTAACATAAATGTAAGCATAGGAATGCTTGAATTTAAATAACTTGGAATGTAAATGCATAAGGGAAATCATGCGCATCCATGGGAGTATTGAGAATCACTTCTCAACGCCCACACTTAGTGTAATCAGTTACACTTAGGTCATTCATGCATTTCTACAAACACTTAGCATACAAGGAATAACATACATGACGTATGTTGGAATACATGCACTTAGACAATTCCCTTTACCAAGGAGTTGTCATACATGCATCTAGCATACATACATGACCAATAATCATGGCAAGCACAAGTGCGTATTTTATACGTATACGGTACTTTATAAATACACTTAGAATACACAAATCTCAATATAGCACATGCATATCAGGAAAGCAATGCAAACATAACATTTGACATGTGAAATCTCATCCATAACAAGAATAAATCACTAACTGGGATTGAAAGCCTTGAAAACCATAACCTATACACTTAAAGTCCGCACCTTAAGCAAAGAAAGAACCGCCGAACTGATTTAGACGAGTTGTCTTCGTCAACGGCGCAAGAATACCCTAAAATAAGGATAGAAATGAGATACAACAACACCAAGTCTAATCTAAGCTCTAACACAGGTTAGGGTTAGGTTAACTTACCCCAAAGGAACTCAGAATCGTCAGAGGAACGATTCAAAGTGAAGATTCAAAGGTGAAGAAGAACAAGGAAGAATCAAGATGATTCACCAACCAATCTCTCTCACTAACTCTCTCTTTTCCACTCTCTCCAAGCTAGGGTTAGAGAAAATTCGTATGGAAATGAGAGCTAGGGTTTAAGGACTATATATAGGCCTTAAAATGATGGAAATAACCCCTGTGGTCAAGGTATACTTAGGTAATAACCAAAGTACGCCTTTCTCGATCCAACGAAGCACTTCGGTGGGCCTATAACCACGAAAGGTCGGACTTAAGCTCACCGACCATGGATCTAGGTCAGCCTGAGTTTTGTACCGATGGCTCTTCAGATCGCCGTGGCGGACCACACTCAATTCAACGGTCACTAAATCTCGATCATGTCCACAAGCACTAGGATATGCCGGGGCCAACCATCCTGATCGGAGGGTGAAATTGGGTCGAATCCAACGGTCGATAGCTTAAAATCATCGCGCAAGCGACACGACTCGATTTCATAAAAAGCTTATTAAATTCCAACCGTTCTCACACTCTTTACTCCGAACTCAACCAAATCGACCAAGTCCGATCGACTTGATTTTCGAGGTGAAGACCAAGCCCAACTCGGTGACACAAATGCCTAAGATCATCGCCATCGGACTTTCGACGCGGTCTAGGTCCGATCCAGATCTTCAAAAAATTCCCAGAACACCTGGATTTAGCGATGGATCCCGGATTTCAGAGAACGTAGCGCCCACTAATCTACACGTTTAGAGCCATGCAGATACAATTTAAAGTGATTGATGCGAATTTCACAAGCAATCAAGTAGAGCGCTAATTACCCCAAAAACAACTACTTAAGGAAAGATTAGAACAAAAATTCCAACATTGGTGGCTTGTTACAACAATTCAGGCACTGGATAAATGTCAGCTCAGCGATTTGGTGCGCGAAAAGGAAAAGAAGCTGGATTCATCGGGTACAGATAACACACCATACTCTAGTGTATAGAAAGACAACAGTTATCGAGTTCTCTAGCTATTTTTAAGTTCAAAGTTGCTGATAGATAGCTATCTTACTTACAGTGGTTGAAAACGGAGAGAATTGGAGTGTTGGCCAGAGGCAGCTGTTCTGTCTTGGAAGAGCCTTGCTGAAGAGAAGCAGCATTCTCATCCTTGATGAAGCAACTGCATCAGTAGACACGGCAACCGACGGTGTTATACAGCAGATCATTCGTCAGGAGTTCAAGGATCGGACGGTGGTAACCATAGCACACAGAATCCACACGGTTATAGATAGTGATCTTGTTCTTGTTCTCAGTGAAGGTATGTATCTTAAAAGCCATTCTGCAATGAAAATTACAATGTATTTAGACTTTAGAGGTCTATGATCCAGTTCGAATTCTTTGAACCTTACTAATATGGGGCCCACCCAAGTGATCCCACCTTTGATCAACAAAGAACATTGGATAAGAGGAGTCTGCCATAGATTGCTCATGAATTAAGGATAACTATGATTAGATAGTTACAGCCATGCAATAAGGCCATGCAAAATGGATACTAAGATTTTGAGATCCATTTTGAAGGCCCTTGTTTGAATGGACTTGATCGCCCAAATCGTGGTGAGATTGGGTCCATGCGACATCCACAGTGGACCCCTCCTATCTAATGTTCCACCATGGCACGATTATAATAGTTACAAAGAATTTGCATTGCATCTGTGACTCCCTACAAACCTATAGCCCGTGGTTTTGTGATCCAGATCATTGGCTTGATAGGCCCCACTGTGGACGGGATTCTCCAAAAACTCCCAGGTTGGATGAACCTAACCTTTCAACCTATCACCTGCAAACAGACATTCGAGAGATAAAATACAGCAATAGCCCACAATCAATAGAACATAGATGAAGGGCTGAAGGGTTTGGACCATCCAACCTGGAGATTTTCTCGAGCACCCATCGGATCAACAGCCTGCATAATCAAACCATGGGCCCTATAATTCACATATACAATGATTCGACATTATTTTGATTTAAAATCAATGCCATGTGAGCAGGGCGGATTCTGGAATACGACATGCCGGTGAAACTACTTGAACAAGAGGATTCATCCTTCTCAAAGCTTATAAGGGAGTACGCCTTAAGATCGCAGAACTTCAATAGCTTAGCGACTTCACAAAACACAACTAGCATACCTTAAAGCCTATATAAGAATTTCAGGACACCACGTAGAAGGCATTGGATAGCATCTGGTCCAGCAGTGGGGAACACCATTTGGTATGATCCTTCAATTCAATTTTGATGCCAGCTTCCATGATCTCCCGGGTTGACTACATGAGATGGGTGTCGGCTTTGGGTGGAGAAGATCATATCTCACTGTATCTCTTAGTAGAGCATTTAGTATCATTGAAAATGTAGCCTTTTTTTTCTATGAGACCAGAAAAACGACGAAATTGGAAATCATGCATGACTATGAAACTCGTTTCTTTCAGTGCATTGGCTCTAGCCATTCAAAACTAATAAAATGTGGGAATTCAATTCAGAGCAATCTCCATTACAGAAAACATTCTATTTGAAGACCTATCTTATTTCGAATTCTGTGGAAATCAGATTGCAATTGTATTGATATGCTTTTCTGTTCTAATTACCACCACAAAGTGCTAATACACGTCTACTCTATGAGGAACAATAGCAAACATTCCTACTGAGAAACTGCTAAAAACATCAAAGATATGAACAATTTGAGGATTATTTCAAACTGGAATGAATCTATTCAAACACTGAATTACCTTAAGCTCAGGGAAATAGAATTCCTGCGTTTGGACGCAGCGTTGAAAGAAAACAGGTTTCTTTAATAAGGAAGTACTTCTCATATTGTAGTAACATTCCTTTCCAGTTTCAAGTCCAACCCGAACATGGATTGAAGACTCACCAACTCGAACTGACTCGATCTAGACCAAGTTCGAGTCGACTCGGACGAGTCATCAATCCATGTTCCCTTCAAATAACACAATTGTAATTTGGAGCTAACTCCCTCCAATTGGGTTATTTTTAAGTCGTAATTCGATTGAATAGCGCATCCAAACGCAGCCTCAAACAAAAGATAAAATTGGATACAAGTAGGAAAAACAAATATAAAAATAAATAATAAATAAATAAAACTGAAATTTCTGTCTAATCAAAATTCGTAAATGCTCAGGTTGGAGATACAAAAGAGCAATGACACAGTGGGAATTCTTCTTACCTAATCTCTGCCGACATCCAATGTGGGCCATTCGTGGGCCTACCTAATTCTATCATGCATGCCCTTCATCAGATGGCAATGATTATCGATTTGTGGTGATTTGGGGCCACGTGCAATCCACGGTAGATCCTTCCTGTCTAACGTCTATTGGTTCTTGGTCAACGGCATGGCGGGATCCATCTGATGAATGGCTTGGATCTCTCGTGCCGAGCATACTCGGGGACGCGGATTAGCTACTAACAGGTTGAGTAGCGAGAGGCAAGTTATGTGGGCCCGATCATGACGTAGGTTTTATAACCACACCGTCCATCCATTTGGAGAGATTATATTAGGATACTAGGGTATGATCCAAAGAATAAATCAGATCCAAAGCTCGAGTATACCCCACCACAGAAAACAGTGGGGAGGGTAAAGGCCACAAAAGTTTTTGATCAAGCTGATATTTATGTTTTCCCTTCTTTCATGTCTTCTTTAACACCTGAATAGGTTGGATCTCAAATAAATATTATGGTGGTCCTTCGGAAGGTGTCAACGGTGGGCGTCACTCTCCCCTACTTTTTTCTGCGGTGGGTCCACTTCAGCCTTAGATCCGTCTCATTCTTTGGATCACGCCCTAAAATGATTTCTCTAAATTTATGGACGGTGTGGATACAAAACATATATCATCGTAGGGCCCACGTAACTTGGTGACGTCACTTCAGTAACGAGTCTCGCTACTCAGCCTGTAAGTAGCTAATCCGCGTCCCGTACGGAGGCATATGCGGTCTTCCAGATCATGGGCCCTGTGTGTTCCAACAAGAGCGTATAAACCATCCAATGACGGATGCACATAAACGGACGGTTTAAAGGTAACGCTTGCGCGACTACGCGTAGTCAGGTGGGCCGTGGGCATCGCCCACCTAACTATTGAATCATTCAATCAATTTATTTTTAAGGTCCCACAATATTAACAACCTAAAATAGAGATGCGTGTAAATAGCAAATGGTATTAATGGATGAGTTGTTTCATTCCACTTTCATCTAGCCATATGCCATGTGTACAAAATAAAATATGAAAACATCTTTAAGATAGTCTAAGTATCCCAATTATATAAGGGATTCAACCACTCTGCCTTTGGGATTCAATTAAGCTATGCTTTATCTAATTTTTCAGTGAAAACATAATATTTAACCTTTGCTTTAAATGTCCAAAATGAGATTTTTAAAAAGTGAAAAACAAAGTAATTCAAGTACATATTTTCATTCAAAATTTCTTATAAAAAGGAAGTTAAGTATATAATTAATAAAATACGTGGTTCCAATACGGCTATCCTTACTACACTGTTAATAAAATCGAAAGTAATAGTCATGTAAAGATAATCCTTTATATAAGGATAACCATATGTAAATGTTAGACTTTGTAAAACAAGTTTTCAAAACAAAGCTTATATATAGAAATTTTAAAAACTAAGTCAAAACAGTATCTCCACACGACACTTGACGGGGTATTTTATAGATTCCACCAAAATGAATGTCTTGCATTTTAAAATTAAAACCCCTAAGAAAATTCTATCCATTTACATTTTCTATAATTTGTCCTGCTGCATATTTGAGGATTAACTGTAATAACCATGGTTAAGATGAATCTTTTTTTTTTTTTCATACATAGGCCATCAATGCAGAGGCATGAACTGACCTGATTTGTACATTGCCCTGCATGTAGTCTGTGGAGAGATGGCTCGACCATGTCACATCTCTCAGGACTCCACTATGTCATCTCCAGCTATTTGACTGGAAGTGGCTGATTGTTCTAGGCCTGAGTATATAGGGTGTCCCACCTAATGAAAAGCTCTAATTTCTCAATTAGCACTGTCCACTTGTATATACTCATCTCAATCCAAACCACTAAAACAACAGAGCCAGTGCTACATAAAACAAAAGGTATGGTTCTAAATGTCTGATTGATGGTAATTGAAATCAATCATCAAGTAAGTTTTAAATTTTGATTTTATAGTCATGCAATGCAATTGATCTTATTCTGCTATGTTTTGTTAAAAAATGGGTCCTCGGTCCAATCTGATTTTTGAATATTATAATTCAAAAATCTTAATAAATAAAATTTGCAGAGAAGTGATCATTAGAATATACAAAACTTCCCTCTTGACCATTGTTATTGCCCGGAACATCTTCCATCATAGCATCTACGTTGACCATTTGATCAACATTCATCTCCCATTACATAATCATGACTAACAATCCTCAAAACCATCATCGATAGGTGATTAACCAGGCCAAACCACCCATTGAAACCACTTCAAGCCACAACTCAGATAAATTTGTACGTATAGCTCAATCTGGGTCTAGGCATATTTTAAAAATGTTTAAGGCTTTTTAAACCTCGCAGCAATGTTCTTAAGCGCAAAACACAAAGTGCACCAAAAGCACCCAAGTAACCCTACCATACTTCATGTGCATGCAAACAAACTAAGCCATCCTTTTCAGATTTGAACCTTACCTTTTGATAGCAACCAATTTTTTATTGGTAACTTTAGGCGGTAAATACTTATTAAATTTATATAAAGAATCTCTATGAGGTTGATTTTACAAACCAAAAGTTATGCCCCTTCATTTGATAAATAACCCTCAAAATATTTGAAATCTATTTTTTTTCTTTAGTTTTTACCTTTCAAAATGTCACATGTGAGAGAAGTAGAAAGTTTTTCTTCTTTTTGTCAAGATGGTAAAATGTACTTATTTGTTTTACTAAAATAAAAGTCTTAGATAATTATTTCTCATTGCATCTTTTATCATTTGAAATGCAATTTTAGAGGTAGATCCAAATATCAAGTGAATTACATAAGAAACAGTAGAAATTGAACATTTACATTCAAGGCTACAAAAGTTTTGGATCTAGCTGACATTTATGTTTTTCCTTCATCCATATTGATATGACCTACTCAGCAGTTAGATGGCAAATAAATATTACAGTAGCCCCTAAAAAGGTTTTAATGTTGGAAGTTCAATCACCACTATTTCTTATGTTGGGTTCACCTGAGATTTGGATCAACGTTATTTACAGGCCAGTGCCCAAAAATGATTTGTAAAAATGGATAGGGCCCGGTATAAAACATATACATCGTGGTAGAGCCCACCGAGCTTTATTCCAGTATCCGCGAATACCAAGCTTCGTGAGAGGGGTCAGTACATATGTCAATTATATTTAAATAGCATATGGCTTATGGACTTTAACGCATGGGCGACAAAACTTCACGTCGTCGATCTATTTTTGTATTTGCTTTTTAGAACTTATAAAAATCTTTTTAAGTGGCACCACTCTCATAATTCAATCCACTTTCAAGAATTCATCTGGAATGCATGGAAACCAAAAAGTCCTCCACCATTATTTGCTAGATGGCGTCCATGTGCAACCATCATAACATCATTGGAGTAGTCATTTGAACACAATCATTTTGATTGAATGATCCCAGCCATCAACCCGTTAAATTCACACGAATGCTTGAAGACAAAAACAATCAACGGCACACCTCCAACGGGAATAAGTCCGCTGATTGGTTATAAAGACTTTTATATACGCATCATTTTAGAAAATGGTCCATCCACGGCATTGCTCTAGCAGATGGACGGTTCGGATCCACGAACAGTGGCTGCACATGCATCTGCATATGACCTGCATCGCGACGCATGCAAAAGGAAAACGATTAAAAGTGACTCGTATGGCTGCAATTAATGCCACTAAATTATATCTGGCAAACTGGTAATGCATCGCGACGTATTGTAATTAATACGTCACGACTTTAGCCTTTTAAATGTGGATCATCTTCGAATGATCCAAACCGTTTATACAACGAGTCTTAGTTTGGAATGTTGGAAAGTTAACAGATAAAGCTCTCGATTGGATTATTTCAATCCTTCGGTAATTTGGCTTCTTCTTTTTTTCATTTGAACATGAACGATCACCAAAATTTCGGATGAGATCCAAGCCATCCATTGGAGTGATCCAAACGATGATTTCTCTTGAGAAAACAGATCGGTCCATTGATTTGGGAATACTGCGGTTCATGAAACAAGAGGATTGACCGCCCCATTTGTTTCTATTTCCTGATCTGATCGTTGGGCAAGGTATCCACATCATGGATTCATATGATGTATGGCTTCGTGGGATTCATCTGATGAACGGCTTGGATTTTACACCAGCGTCACGTTTGGCGTCTAGATGAGCTCTCTAATACGCGTGTGCAAACAAAAGCACGTGCATACCCCTTAAATTCGGTGGAAATATTTTAAGTACATACGGTGGCAAAGATAGACATTCAAAAGCATACGCTCAGTAATCGTACGGTTGGCATAATGTTATCAGGCCGTCCAAATAATGGCTTTAGATGGATCCTAAGCACACATTTGACTGAATTGGGACCCATCACTATTTTTTCATCTGAAGAGTCCACGGATTTCCATCGGGCTAGTTACGACGTTAGTTGGGCGAGGGGCCCACTATTTGGACGGTTTAGTTTGCCTTGGATGCACTCCATGTCGACAGTTTCAAAGTGCGTCCCCCATCACCAAAAAAAAAAAAAAAAATCCCTTTCCGATAAGAATAAAATGGGAAAGAAATGCTAGCCCACTCAAGCGTCACGTGACAAGGTGGTATGCCGCAGGTGTTCATGAGATCCCAGCCGTTTACCAAATGATTCACGGCTTGAACATGACCTAACCCAGAGATCAGACCAATCCACTCGTCACATAAGCCACACATGTGCTTTGAATATAGATTGTACATTTTCTAAGGAGAGTGGGACCGCCGGTTTGGCCGAACTGATCAAAGTATCACAACAGATGGTACCCTACCAGACATCAGTACCATGAAATGCTGGCCCCAATGTGAGATCGCTTGGCACAAAAATAAATCCCTCTCACTTATCAGGTGGGCCACACTGTTGGAATCAATCGTCTGGGTCGACATACAGGTATGGCCCACTTAGTGAGTTCTTCCTAGGGATGCCCTGCATTTTCACGGTACTGATTTCCTACACAAATGTATGTGTTTGTGTTACCTTGCCTGTAGGTGATCAGTTCTATTTTGGTCCAGGCCATGTTCAAGTTGGTCCCACTAAAATCAATGGTCTAGATCTGGATCACGCACTTTACATTGACAGTTGTTACTGACTCTTCTATCTCTCTACGCGAGAATCGCCCCGGCGCTTCGAGACGTGGATTAGATCGGATTGTTCGTTGCGTTTGTATATAAATGGAACAATACAATAATTGCGGTCGCGGACGGGACTCGAACCATCCCCTTCTCTCTTTTAGAAATGCCGAGGCCATTCGCGGGAAGAGAGATGGAAGAAACGATTCTGAGCGCATGCGCCCCTCTGACACACGTGCAAGAGATCAATGTCACTCATCAGGCGTCCTCCATCGTGAAATATATAAAAAAAATCCATCTTGGCTGTGCATCAACAGGACCACACATATACCTTGAATATCGAGTATTTTAGTGCCATTTGGCTGCGACCCCATAACCAGCGACGTGGGTGAGACCCTGACGTACGGCCCACCTCGATCAATGAAATATATATCCACGCCGTCCATCTGTTTTTTCAGATTATTTTATGGCCTGTTTGGCCGGGCAGATCCTATGGTATTAGGAGGGATGGGATCAATTTTAAGGTAATGATGATGGTGTCAGTGGATTGTCTTAAGATCCATGGGATTGCTTATATTCCGGGACAAGTTCACTGGGTCTGTTTGGCACGCCATGCATATCTCGGGATTTTACCTTCCGATCCATCCAACCAAGGGATAGGATCAATTTTAAGGTAATGGTGGTGATGTCAGTGGATTGTCTTAAGATCCATGGGATTGCTCGTATCCCGGGACAAGTTCACCCGATCTGTTTGGCTCGTCATGTCTATCCCAGGATATTGCCGATCCCATCCCTCCTAATACCGTGGGATCTGCCTGGCCAAACAGGCCCTTATGACATGGTCCCAAAAATGAAGCAGCTTCAAATTCTAGGTGGACCGCGTCGGATGGGGTTGATCTTTTAATCTTTCATCGCGCGGGTCGCCTTGCCGCGTCCGATTTCATTTTCCCTTTTGGAAATTTGAAAGGTAGCTGATGTTTTTGAACGTTAGGTGCTGTAGTCGGGTCCCAGATGCTGTTGCCTAAAGACTAAAAGTGCGAGCCTTCCTTTCCAGCAAAGCAAGACTCCCGCCAATTGCATTGTCAGGCCCACAGATCGACATGCACCTTAATCATTGAACCCACGTTGCGCTAGCAGAGAGACGGGACGCGGAACCTACCGACGCTGTCAATAACCAGTAGCTATTAGACGGTGCTCTTTGAGATCCACCGTTATGTATGTGTTTTATCTCCATTTTCTCATATAATTTTAAAGCATGAGTTCAAAAATAGGTAGATCTAAGTCTCATGTGGACTGCACCACAGGAAACAGTGGTGATTGAATGCTCACCATTAAAATCTTCATGGGAGCACAAAAGTTTTGGATGCAGCGGATGTTTGTGTTTTCCTTCGTTTAAATTTGTGTGACCTAATCAACTCGTTGGAAGGAAAATATATAGGGCTGTCAATGGCCGGGCCTGGGGTAAGTCTCAGTCCGGATTTTGAACTGTTTCAAGCTGAGCCATCAGCTGACCCTATTTATATTTATGTTTTTTCAGGCCTGAGCCCAACTCATCGATGCCCCTACAAACAGACATTTAAAGAGTGTTTGGTGAATGGATTTAACCAGAATTAGGTGGGATAGAGTTACTTTAGTGCAATGATTTCCCAAGGTTAGAAATTGTCTTGAAAATCCCTGGTTTGAAACGACATTGCATTCCATTGTACGTTATGTTTACATTGAGACATGAATGCAATGAAAATTCATCATCCCAGTAACTACTTTGTTGGGAGAAATTATGCGTCACCAGCTTTTCTTATGTTGTTACGAGGTTAACAATTGTTATGAACCTGTCGTAATGTATATCTTACGTATGCACTATCGATTCATTTCGCGATGTTGTTTTATAGCATGGGCCCAAAAATGAGGCAGATCCAAGGCTCACATGGACCACACCGTGGAAAGCAATAGGGACAATGACACTCACTATTGAAACCTTCCAGGAGCACATTGTGGTGTTTATTTTCCTTCCAACCTGTTCATAAGGTCAAACCTGGATAGAAGTAAAACGCAAATATTGGCTTGATCTAAAACTTTTGTAGCCATCAATAAGTTTTCAGTACTTGCCGTTCAATCCCCATTAGTTTTTATAATGTGGTTCACTTGAGCATTGGATTTACCTTTTTTTGGTTTAATATCCTAAAAAGATTTTGAAAAATGGATGGATGGTATGGATATAGCCCATACATTATAGTGGGACCCATAAATCTTGTTGACAGCCACGCCACTTTTTACTAAATTTCAAATGTATTAGGAATATCTTTTATTAGTGGTTTACAAAAATACCATGAAAATCCCACATGGATTAAATGCAATGCTATCCCAGCTAATCCTAAGCTTTCCCAACCCTCAAAACGTGAAATGGAATTTGCACGGGACCAAATGCAATTCCATCCCACCTAATTTCATCTAATACCATGCGCCAAATGCCTCCTTAAGATGAGATTGTGAAGTTTTTACAGCGTGCCACATGTGCCGACCCAAGTTGTTGTGCCCCTCACGGTAAAAACCTACAAGGGGTTCACTTAGGGCGTGTTTGGACGGGCACGTTGCATTGGAGTAGCTTGTATTAGGCTGGATAGGGTACTCCAATCCTATGCCGTCAGAGCAGCCGCTTGATTGGACGGGCGGTGGATTCGAGCTTGGAGAGAAAATCCGCTGGATTGGGGCAGTTTTCATCACTGGATTCGAAGGGTTATCGCCCGTACGGCACAATCCCGCGGGATTCGACGCTGGATTTCTCTATTTTGTGGGTCGGTGCTCTTTGAAAACCATAATGTATGTGTTTCAATACTTGTGGGTCGGTGCTCTTTGGAAACCATGATGTATGTGTTTCATCCTTTCCGTTCATACATTTTTACCAATCATTTTATGGCTTGATCCCAGAAATGAGAGGTATATACATTTCTGGTGGACCACACCACATGAAAAATATAATGATTGGACATGCATCATTAAAGTCCTTGGAAGGCCCACTGTACTGTTTATTTGACGTCCAATAAGTTGATTAGGTCCTATAATCCCAGATGAATGGGAAAAAAAAAATGAGCTTGATCAAAAATTATCTACACGGTTGATGCTCTCTCAAAACTGCTTCCTGTAATCTGGTCCATTTAAAATCGAGATATAGGAATATTTGACTTCACACCATCTTAAAATGATCTGTTAACTGATGGACGGCATGGATGGGATATGTACATCATGGTGAGTCCCACAGAGCAACGACCACCAGCCAAAGGCTGCTGTTAGGTGGAGTACCCAATCCGTAAACTCGGTGCATTAGGGCGTGTTTGGCGGGAGACAGTTTTATAACCATCCTTTGCACCTGACTTATCAAGTGTTATAGTTGAATCCAATCGGTGGCTTACAATTCCACTCCTGTCCAAACACGCACGCACTCGACCCAATCCCATCCAAGCCGCCCGTCCAAACAGGCCATGGGTTGGACGCTGGATACAGCAATCCTGTGGGATTGCATGTAATTCACTAACACTGTATTGGAAGGCGTACAATCCACCCTAATACAACCCAATCCCATCTAGCGTGCCCGGCCAAACACGCCCTTAGATGTCCGTGAGAAATTCACCCCATGCTTCGGTTTCCTCCAGCTATATATTCAAATATGAGTCATATCTGAAGCTTAAAGTCAACCCGCTATGAGAAACTCTGAGGATGGAAATGCTCACCATTGTAACCGTTTGAGGTCCACCATCATATTTATATGTTATCCAAACCATTAATAACGTCATTTTAACTGATATGTATTGCAAACAAAAATATTAACCTAATCCAAAGCTTTTGTGTCCCCACTAAAGGTTTTGATATTGTGTTTCATTCCCACTGTTTTTAGTGTGGTCCACTTAAGCTTTAGATTTCGCTCATTTTTTAAATCACGTCTTAACATGAGATAGAAAAACTAATGGATAGATGAATTTCTTACAGACATCTCGATGGGTCCCACTATCTTCTGTCTATGTTGCTTCCTACAGTAGGTGAATTGTGTCCAAATTCATGTTCGACGACAGGTAGACATGTGACCCGACAAGTGGTAGGTGGATTGCATACAACTTGTGTCCTATATTTACATTGTGTTGCTTAGGGCCAATATGATCGTGTCATCCATGTTTGATATACCAACGTCTACTATTAGATACTTTTAAAATAGATAATAATTAGAGAGTATATTTTAAAGACATGAAATTTTGTTATTTTATTTTTCCACTAAAATTTTAAATATTAAAAAAAAATTACTTCTATGATTTATATGATACATTTTCTTAAGAAAGATTTATATGATATAGTTGAGATGGCAGTTAGGTAAGGTGATGGCCAAGGGCGTTGACTGATTTTAGCCGACCATTGTAATTAAATTATAATAATCTTTTGGTTTAAATTTAATATATATATATATATATATATAGAAGTGTCTCCTGTCAATAGACATATGACTCTCCAAGTCACCATCGCAAGTACTCCTGATGTCCACTAGAAATCAACGTATAAAGGTTGCTAGAAAACCATTCCACATAGAAAAATAATCTCTGTTCATTGTGGACCTCACCTAAAAATGACTCAGATCTAGCACGCCTATATTAATGACATGCATTATACCCATAGATAATGGAAAAGTTATCGGCAGTTGGCCAATCTTCTGGGGTCAAAACATGCAAGATGTGCCAGCTTGATAAACATGTGGAATTTAAGGGCATGTTTGTTTTTCAAAATACACCATAAATTAACTGTAAATGAGTAATTATTACTTTTTATAGATTATTGGAAAAGAGGATTTGAAGATGTAATTTGACCTCAAAGACCGTGGGACAAAGAACTTCTTGAGTAAAAATTTTGGTGGTAGATTTTGTGGGAGCCATTCTTATGCATGTGTATGAGATCTACTGTTTGTATGTTTTGAGTGCTCATTTTAGGGCGTGAGCCAAAAAAATGAGTCAAATGCAAGGCTTCAGTGGACCACACCACAAGAAATGGGAGGAATTAAATGCTTACTATTGAAAGTTAAAATGAGCCTTCAGCCATAGGGATGTGTACCTGCCATCCAACCTATTCATAATGTCACACAGACATATTTGAAGGGAAAACACAAAAATAAACTTGATCTAAAGCTTTTGTGGTCCCAAAGAAGAAATGAACAGTAAATGTTCAATTTCCCCTGTTTTATATGGTGTGGTCCACTTGAGTTTTGGATCTGCTCATGCCCTAAAATGAGAGGAAATAACAAATGGATGGCATGAATCAACCACATGCATAATAGTAGGCCCCATGGATTTTAGAGGAAAAAATCCTCATTGTCTTAGTTTTAGCACACTATTAACGTCAATTCAATGTCAAGGGATTACTGTCTAATGTAAATATAAGGGTTAATAATAATTACCCATTTACACCTTATTTACCCTATGAATTAAAAAATAAATAACCCCTAGAGTTTCACAAAACAATATCCAGAGTACATGATCTCTGCCCTAAAAATCAAGGTGGTCAATCATCAAGCACACAACATAAGTAAATTGAATGTAGACCCTTATCATTGTTGAAGCATCAATTTCTACATTCATATGTCACCATCATTATCTAAGCCTTATCTTAACTAATTTAAGCCTTATTCTAACTAATTAGGTTCAGCAACACAAATCCTTCTCCACCATTCCACTTTATCAGGGTCATAACTTTAATTAAACCATATATGTTAATGGCATAGTTCTTAGTCTTGTTGCACATGACTAGACCATCCAAGTCTAGTTTCCCTTGTCTTGTTGACTATCAGTGCTACTCCACACACACAACTCACACAAGCACACACACCCCACAGTCTCATGCACGCACACCCCAAGGAATGCTTAAACATGTGACCTCATGTTGAAACTCTAAAGAGTCCACTGATAAGGCACGGCAACAAGTGTGTCCTTATTGCAATCTCATCTTATGGACATGTTGTTCCTTAATTAGCCAATATTCTATCTCACAAGGCATAGCTAGTCTTATAGCCATCTAAAAAATATACATATATATATCACTTTCAATTTGATGGGTACACGGCAATCATATGAAACTCTTAAGGAGCATCTCCATTTCTTCTACTCCTCTTGAATTTTGTAGGCAGTATCCTTCTCAATCTCTCCACTCTCGTGAATTATCAATCCATGGCATTGAAATTACTAATTTTAAGAAATTTTTGAATAAGTTGTTATTAATTCTTTGTTCTCACTCTTATTGCTATTAAAATTGACTTTATATATTCCATTTTAGTTCTAACTAATTTTAAGTTCTTTAAATCATAATATCCTTTTCCACAAACCTAGCTTTGCATTTATGCCCTTATTCACCTTGTCGATTAAAACCATGTCATCTACCAAAAAAATGCCATGGGAGCTATTTTTGCAAATGCCTCATTTGCTTGTCCATGAATAACACGAAAAACTAGAGGCTAAATACCCACCCCTGGTGCAAGCTTAGGATTTGACCATACAGGTCTGTCATTGCATGGCCTGCCCTGTTTTTGCCCTAGGCTTGAAAATGAGCGTATGTACAACACAACCGCAATAGGAAGGAAGCCTTCGATAATAAACGCACAGGAAAATGGAGGTAAATATAATTTTATTTTTAAGACGGAGTTGTGAGTACTTTAAAATTCACAAGTAGCACAGTGTAAAAACTGTTAAATAAGTTTGCTGGAATACATCCCGATGTATTGCTCAAATGATACGTTAGAATAATAGTTGCCGGATCTAGTATCAATTCAGTAATCGAAACAGATGATCCGACGAAATAAAAGGATAAAGGTAGCTGCCACAGAAAATTTCAAGATTAGAAAATCCTAGACTTCGGAATCAATGGACAAAAAACCAACGGTCAAGAAAACTGTCATAGAAAAAAAAAAGTAGGGAACATTGTAATCTACAACTTCACGATTATACATCCACCATCGACAATGAGGCCCATCTTCTAAACGGTTTGGATCACTGAAAACGATCAAACATTCAACTGCTACATAGTCCAGACGAGTTGTATAGCAACACGTGGAATGTATTCTAGCAAACCTGTAGGCTGCATACAATCAAACCGTCCTGGGATTTTTTAAATGGCGATAATGAGGTACCAAAATGACTTCAATACCCTCGGATAATGCGCACATTTGGAGCTTTCTCAAAGAGGACGCAACTTTCTTCTCCCCCTCACGTGGGCCACAGTACTTTGAAAGTACCCACCGTTGAAACCTTCCCCCGTACTCACCATGATTTTTATATGCCATCCAAACCGTTAATAAGGTTATTCCTAATAAATATTATCCTGATGTAGAAATTCCGTGACACCATGGAGGTTTCAACGGTGGTTGTTCAATCTCCACTGCTTCTTATGTTGTGTCTCACTTGATTTTTGGATACACCTCATTTTAAATGAGCTGTAAAAACTGATGTACGGATTGGATTTTACATGGACATCACGTTGGGGCCCACATAGCTTCTGCTTACAAGAACTTCCTGTACGTCACAATTCATGCGCTTGAAACGAGGAGATTTATGTAATTTAACAGGGAATTGGAATGTCCCTCTCTGCTCACGGTAGCCGTGGGCCGACCATGTTTATCTACAAGAGGCCCTTCCCCTCCTGGAACGGAATCCTCTGCAACACTGGTTTTATGCAGCGCGTACAACACCCAAGCACGTGGGATCCATCATGTATGTATTTGAAATCCATTCCGTTCATCAGGTTTTTTACTTGATTCTAGGAGCTGAGTAGAAAATTCAGCAGGATCCAAAACTCACATGGGATACACCAAAGGAAAAAAAGGAATCCAACCGTAGGTTTCTGTGTGGGTCTGTTATGATGTATCTCTTTAATCAAACCCTCTAATCAGGCGTACTCAAGGGGATAAAGTGAAAATTCAAAATTCAGTCTGAAAAAATATCAGGTGGGCCACAGCATGTGAACTTAGAAGTAATAGGACCTATTTTATATTGTTCCCTTGGTGTGTCTCATGAGAGTTTCTAATCATTCGGATCGTTTGTCTGTGCGGTTAGAATAATGTTTCTCACCTTATGGACGGAGTGGATTTACACACAAAAAAAAAACGGTGATCCCCAGATGTTTTACAGAGCTGCGTAAAACAGGTGCGGTGGACGATTCTGGTACTTTCTTTCCCACCGTCCTCCATCCATTTTCTTCGATATCAGCCGTCCATCTCCACTTACCCTCTCATCTCTGCCACGTGTCGAATACATCTGGCTTTCCACTTCCTTTCCAGCAAAAGGCAGAAGCCTCTCTGTCTCTTGTTCTTAGCTGCTTTTGCAGGCCTCCGAATTTCAGATCGTCAAAACCTCCGGTAATTTCTTCGAATTTTCTGAATTTTCTATTTAAATTTCTATTTTCTGAAAAAAAAAAAATCGCGATTTGTCTCTTTTTATGCGATGATATGAAACGAATATCTGGAGAAAAAAGGAAAAAAAATCGTGCAATTTTCGTCTGTCGATTTCTCGATTCGTTCAAAACCCTATAAATCACAAAATCCTGAAATATCTGTCGCATTTTCTTCTCTATTTGGACTATCCTTACGAATAGGAAGTAGGATTTTATTTCAATTTCATCAGATTCCGTGTTCCATACCAAAACCCGAATTCTCATTTTTTCTAGGGTATCTGCATATGCAGATTTCGTCCAGCGGTCTGTAAGGTTATTGAAATTGGGAGGAACTCAAATTCTGCGCCTGCGGTTTTAGTGGATTTCGGAATTCGAAAGGATGGCGTGCAGAGGGTGCTTGGAATGCCTCTTGAAGCTTCTGAATTTCCTGCTTGCAGTCAGCGGATTGGCAATGGTGGGTTACGGGATCTATTTGTTGGTCGAATGGAAGAAGTATTCTGATGTCGATCCAGTCTCGCCCGTGGGTGCAGAGGATCTTGAATTTATAACTCTCGGTCGGCCGATGCTGCTGGTCGCATCTCTATCGACGAGTATTCTCGACAAGCTTCCGAGAGCTTGGTATGGCTATTTCTTCCGTCACTTGTAGATGAATCTTTGAGATGATGTGGTTACTGTCTTTCGTAGATGAAATTTGAATGATGTTAGTTCTGATTTTGTTACGTTCGGTTAGGGGCTATCAAGGTTTAAAGTATATTCTTCGAAACCACTACGTATCACCTGATACATACCGGTATCGCTCATGACCAATATGGCTGTATCTGCCTGTAACAGCCCGAAACAGCCTGATACAGGGGCAACACAGAGCTTTACCCGTGGTGAACGATATGATACCCGATTCACCGATTTAAAACCTTGAACACCATTAGATCGAATGCAGATTAGCTTAATGCATCGAATCTGAGGTTCTGAGCTGATTGATAATATTTTTTTTTAAAAGGCAACCGCGAAATATATTAAAGAAGAAAGGAGAGAATACAAAAAACAGAAAGAAAAACAAGTCTGCTGAGGAGGCAGACAACAGCTAAAAGCCTAGGAAACTAAGATCACCATCTCTCTAACCCTTTGAGATTACAGCCCATTCGATCAGGGGCCTTTTGGCCCTGGAACCGACCGTGATAACAGGGGACAATTTATCGTTAAAACATCTTTTGTTTCTCTCTTCCCAAACACACCACCAGATTGCTAAGATTGCCATTCTCCAAATAATGGTTCTGATTTTTCCAAGATTGAATCCTTGCCAAGATGATAGCATTTTGAGGGCTGAATCTGGGATGCACCAACTGATCCTGAATCGCTGGCTGACGTCAGCCCAAATTTGAGAGATGAAAGGGCATTGCACCAGGAGGTGGTTTACCGTCTCTGCCTCTTGCATACAGCACAAGCATATATTCACTATCTGCCTTCCCATTCATCTGGAATATGAACTTTTTATACAGGGACAGGCAGAATCCTTTGATGCATGTTTTTCATTTCAGATGAAATTTGGATTGAAGTTCAGTTTGTTTCAGCAGCAAAACCCTATCGAAATGAAGAGGAATCATATGATGCGGCCTACATTTTTGCACTGTATGCATGGGTTTTCAGTTCTGATAAGTTGGGTGCATGGTGTCGTTAATCTAGACCATTGGTCTTTCGAGTCCCACCTTGTATGGAGCATCTGTCGATGCTTTTCCAGATGGAAGATCCTAGTAACCACTGCTAGAATCTTTTTCAGTTGAATGTAGACCGTTGTTTTATCTCATCTAAATTGTCTATCAGGCTACAAATCGAAAGGTTGAGGTTGTCTTGTTAGGAGATTTTTGAGGTATAGTCCATTCGCTGTAGGACACAACAGGCCAGGGGTCTCGACTACTAAACCTCGGGTGCCACTTTTCAGACTTGAGAACCCGCATACACTGCACAAAGATGGGGCCATCATTATTATAAAATTCCTTCCGAAACAAATACGGGGTTTTTTTCATGCAATAAATACTTTGGCCTAACTAAACTGAAGACCTGAACTTCTGTCCTTGGTACTTTGGTAATCTTGGCAGAAATTGTTACTCGCATTGAAAAACCAAAATTTCTATAGAGATTTGTGGCACTTTCAGTTGAAACTTCAGTGATTTTGATCCAAAATTGTGTTTGGTGGATTGGTCAAATTATTTTTACTGATAGAAGCTATGTTAAAGCTGAATTTTAGTCATTTCAGTTTATTTTAATTAAAAAAGAAAAAGAAAGAAAGAAAATGCAAAAGATACATTTGACATAAACTGAAATTTCAGTTGTTTCAGTTTCGGTCGCTGTCAATTAACTAAGAGAACCAAATTTAAGAGCTTGCTTTGTAGAAAACTTAAGTATGTGGTTATATTGTAAACAACAGAGTGATCTTGATATACGATATTATGATTGGATTGTATTCATAATAAAAGAATTTTTTTGAAAAAAATCATAATTTTCTTTTTGAAGGGTAAATAAGAAAGGGAAAAAAGAAAAATCATAGTTAGATAGAGAAATGTTAATAATTGGAGTTTTCCGTTTGGAGGATATTATGGAGAAGGCCCCATACCTTCATATAGTAATTCTTCATCTTTGTTCTTCTGTCTCTTCACCTTTTTGTTATACCTTGTTGTTGGGTCAGTTTCTGGGTTGTTCTGACTGGAAATGGTGTTGTGAATAAAATGTGAACCAGACATGATTGGTTGTGGAAGGTGGTCCGAGCATTGATGAATATATAATTGAGAAAAGCTGATGTTTTCCTTTACTTTTAATTTCTCGACTTTCACACATTTTGTTGCGAGGGTGTGCCCATGGAGCTAGTAAATTTATATCACAATACAATGATGTTTTGCAGGTTCATTTACTTATTTATCGGCGTTGGAGTTATTCTCTTTGTCATATCTTGTTTTGGTTGTATTGGAGCAGTAACTAGGAATGGATGCTGCCTGACCTGTGTATCCTGATTTACAAGACATTTTTCTTTTTGAATTTGTTCAATAATATGGGTGACCCTTAATTCCTGGTAGAAATTTGAAATGACTCTTGACTTCTAGGATCAATTTTGTAACTTGATTTCTCTCCTGATAATTTATCCACTTGATTTTCCATGGCAACTGAAATACTTCTGAGTTGTTCATCAGTGTCAAACAGAGTTAGATTTTCTGAAGCTGGGTCTTTTGCCGTAGTAAACCACAGACTAGAAAGAATATCAGTTTAAGAATTAATCAATGATACTCTTTTGTCATTATAAAGAACAAGATTTCCTGCTTGTAAAGTTCCTGTTCTACATGAACCTATAGAAAAGTTCCAGTTTTTAAGTTAAAGAGCCGTTAGTTTGTATCAGATTTTGCACACTGTTAAATATTGAATTTGTTTAATTTATTCAGACTATTCTAAAACTTTTGAGAGTTGTGTGGTCCTTTTTGAGCAAAACCATGTTAACAATGACATGTAGGAATTATGGAAAACAGATCTGGCACCCCCAAAGCACAAAATTGTGTATGATGATCCGAACCATTCGTTCATCAGGTGCAACCATGAATGACTCATGAACCAAAAATTACAATAATTGGCCAATCCTCACCATTTAAAAATAGGCTAAAAATCATTAAAATGTGGTCAATGATTTATGCCGCATGTGTGGGATTAAAAGTGAAGGCATGTAAATTTGTGCTTCTGTGAGCATTGTATACCATCCCATCGAACATAAAAGGAGTAATTTTGTTATATGAATTTTGTTATTTAACTTCATAATCTAAAGGCATATTTTACCATTCAAAAAAATATCTAAGAGCATTTTCCTATTTAGTATTATTTCTTGGTTGTGCCAACACATCTTGAGTTGCATGCATTCCTTAAACCAACCACAGTATTCTGTACTGGTGATCTTGTTGATCTTAGCAGAGCTAGGATGTGCAGCTTTCATATTCTTTGACCACAGCTGGAAAGAGGTGGGTGTTATTTTGTCAGGTGGCAGATTATCCCTCTTTTTTCCCCTTTTAAGAACATTTGTCTAATGAAGTAGTTAATTCCCCTTGCAGACAATTCCAATTGACAAAACTGGAGATTTTGACATGATCTACAGTTTCTTGGAGAAGAACTGGAAAATAGCCAAATGGGTCGCTCTAGGAGCTGTTGTTTTGGAGGTACTCCTGACATAGATATCCACTTCCTCATCACAATTCATGATCACCTTCTTTTTTTAATCACAACTCTAAACTAGATTATCAATGTAGCAGACCAATGCCTAAAGGCCCTAAACTGTAGTTTTAGTTTATTGTTTTTCCTGAATGTGATCACTTGCAATGACAAACTGATGATTTAACATCTCCATAAAGAAAAATAATGATTGAACACCTACAAATGCATGCTTCTTGCAAGTTTTCTTACAAATGGCTCAATAAATGATGCCACGACATGCTTGTACTTGTAACATGAAGTCATGTGCATGCATTAGATTGTTTCATGGATGCACAATATCATTTCCTGCTGCTAATGATTTGTATCACTTTTTCATTGCATGCAGGCGTTAACATTCTTGTTAGCTCTTATTGTAAGGGCAGCCAACAGGCCAGCAGACTATGACAGTGATGATGAGTACAGTGCCCCTAGGCCCAACATCCGTCAGCCATTGATAAACAGGCAAGGTGCTCCAACAACTGGGGTGCCGGTAGCTGGGGGCCTAGATCAGCGTCCAAGCAGGAACGACGCGTGGAGTACACGGATGAGGGAAAAGGTGCAATTGGCTTGTCCTCTCTCCACTTGAAATTGTTGGGTTCTTGCATATTTCAATCCTTATCATTATTCTTGTTCTGATTTGGATTCCCTTGCCTCAAAACAGTACGGGCTCGATACCTCCGAATTCACATACAACCCCACGGAGTCAAACAGGTATCAACAGGGAGCCGCACCACCGGCAGAAGAAAAGAGGCGATGCATCATAATGTGAAATAGTGGCACTGAAATTCTTGAGAGTGGATTTTACTGACGTTGGTGTGCATTCTGATCTTCTCCTGAATTCTTATCTTTTCCCACTCTTTGGGTTGTGTAGAATTAGACAATTTTAAGAAGCTTCCACCTTTAATTTCATGGAATTGACATCATTTTCTCCTTCAGGCAGCCGCCATTCTATAGATAACATGTCTGAGAAAATCAGGCCTGTCTGATCACCGGGTGGCCCACATGTGAATAAAATTTGGACGGTCAATTCAGTCTCGGCTGTTCATTTTGTACACTGGTGGATCTGTTATCTACCCGATGATGATGATATCCGCCTGGTTCTACAGACAGGGTATCTTATCAGTGGACAGCTGGATGAGCAATTCCGTGCGTGTCACGTTTTTCTGTTTGAGCTGGGAAAGTAACCTTGATTGAACTGTTTTGCATAGTGAGGATTCATGATATGATTTTCGACCCATCGTTTGGTGGCTCTTCGATATTGTTGAAATATCTCCAATATTATACATATCTCTAGCTCAGCAATACTGATAACACTAGTAGCGCTGGTGATAACACTGGTAGATACCAATTACACTAGTAGTATCAAACATTTTAGGGATCACCAAGCATCACCAATGTATCACCAATATTTTCAGTGGTGTAAATTTCAGTTGTTGCTTGTATTTCCAATGTATCGATATCGTCAATATTTTCAACTGTCTAAAGTCTAGGTGTCACTTGTATTGCTAGTGTATTAGTGAGATTTCAATAATATTGTCAATATATTAATACCGCTTAAATTTTGTTTATTACAAAAAAAAAAAAAAAATCATTTCAGGTTGTTTTTGGGCGCATGGTTGTAACTAATTTGTAGTGTTTAAATTGACGACAATAATATCTATAATATCATGATATTGTTGTTACTGCAACTTGTGCAATATCAAGGCCATTGTCTTTCAGTTTTTTTTTTCTAATCATCAACGATATCGGTGAATGTTTGGATGGAATGTTGGATGGATGGATAGTTGAATTGATTAATGGGATTTGTGGGATGGTTGAACTAATTTCTTGCAATAACACTCTTTTAGGCCCTTTTGTATGCATATTTTTGTAATTTTTTATTCTTAAATATGCAAACGTGTGTATTTTTGTGTTTCTTGAGATTTCATCGAAAAATTCCATTATTTTCCACATGTTTCCCCACATTTCCAGCTATTGGCCATGTTGATATTGTTTCCATATCCTCGGACTATGAAACTTGTAGCGACGCCAATACTTGGAACACTGCTTGGACCCAAGTGTCTGCAAAGTACACTTAGTTTTCAGCTTGAAGTTTGTACATGTCATCCCGTGTCATGCCCATGGATCAGTCATCCAGCATGGTGTTAGGATCTACTCGTCTGATTTGACTCAAGTCTCAGTCAGACCTGACCTGGTTCAATACCGCAAGGCACCCCTGACTCAGGTGAGTCAGGCTGATTCAGATCTGGCTCGGGCGAGTTGCAACTCGATGAAGGGCGGAAGGAGTTGGGTTGAGTCACCTAGTCTTTTAAATGATGATCCAGACCTTCCGGCTATATCAGAAGGAGATGTACCGCAAGTAATGGTTTGGGGGGGAGGGCAGGCCTGATAACTGCCACGAGGAGGGGGTACGTAAGTGGCCAAGCTGGCCTGATAACTACCACAAGCACTGGACGTAAGTTAGGCTGCGATGGCCTAACTACCAGCATTACAATTTACATCCTGACCTGACGCTATTGGACCTTGTATCAGGTTGACAATAGGTGCTCATCTAGTGGGGCAATGTATACTTGAGCGTGTCTTTTTAGCTTATATGCGTCAGACCAACCCAGCCGGATCCTTTTGGATCCCTAACAGATGGTCTGCATTCAATCTTGTGGGAAAGATGTTCCAACTTGGCAGATTTTGTGGATCAGTCCATACATGGTGGGTTCCTTGGACCCACCCATTCCTTTGGAAGGGGTGCCATCGACCATCCTAATTCAACTCTTAACTAGTGAGGCCCATGGTTCAGTAATCCAGATTCTGACCATTGTTCTGCTGCATCTCATCCTGGATGGACAAGCTCCAAAATCATTCTTGACACGATGACCTTAACCTTTCGATTTGTGCTATAGATGGACGTTTAGGAAGAGAGGCAACAATGGTTCCATCACCAGGCGAGTCCCTCATTTTGAGATGCCGCTTAGAACAGCTGGTCCACTCAGATATGTGGGTCCATGTGCACCTTGAGTGTAGACAGCATTTTGTATATTGTGGCTAGAGCTGACCAGCATGACTTAAACTGGTTTTACTATTCAAGCAACATAATAACCTGTTAGGGGTGCAGGTGGGCCCATGGTTCAGTGATCGAGATGATTATTCTAATGTGTCCCATCGTAGGTCCCATCGCAGATGGACCGTGCCCATAAAATATCTCAGATTGGAAGACCCTAACCACCAATCTTGGGCCCTTTTCAGCTGAATGTAGTCTGCTGCTTCCTCTTTCGAACAGCCTATTTTACAGTCCTTCAATGGATGGGATTGGCCAAAGGAGATTTTCAGAGAATCGCACATCTATGACAGGCCAATGATCGATATCACTTAACCATGGAATAAAGACCAAACAGTGGATGGTAAGGGTACAAATATGAAAATAAATGTAGAACCCCACGCTAGGTAAAGTCATCAAATCTCTTCATTTCAAAATCAGGCTGGTTCGATCATCAGGTGGACCACACATCAGTAGAGAATTGATACATGCCATGGGGCCCGGTGACAGTACAAACATAGAGTAGCCCATAGTTCAATGATCCAACCGTCAACTTGTTGGGTCCCACTTTTAACAGCCCATGCCCCCCAAAAAAAATGTCCTCACCGGGACAATCCTAACCTTTCAGTTTGTGGTCTGCAAAGAGACAGACAAGCCCAGTAATATAACCAATATGGTCATATCAGAAGAACGGCCCAGATGAACTACTGCTGGGACCATTTGTCCCAACTGAAACCCTGGGTAGATCATGCACGCCCTTGCACCACAGACTGAATATTAAAGTGCCCATACTTTGCCCCACTAGACCTCTAACGGCCAACTGCCAACTGCCTCCCACGGATATGAACCTTAGGAAATCTATTGGCTGGGACATAGCCCAAGTACCTCAGTTTTCGTTGTTCAACATTGCAAGAAGGTAGGAAGCAGTACTATTCGCCATTCACAAGCTGATGGTAAGATCATCAAACGGGTACAGCTTTTGCCCATCCGGGGGTCTCCCATCAATCAAGTGGACGTCTCTGATTGATTAATCCACACTGATCGGACAACAAATAGAATGAGCTTGATAAACTATAAAAACATTATTCAATGGTGAGGCAACATTTGGTTTCAGCCCTAGGAAAATCAGGGCATTATGGCACTTTTGCCAAGCAATCATGAAAGCGACCTTGGAAAGAAAAGATATGGCAATGATAATGATAATTGTATAAGAAATCCATTGCCAAGCATATGCTACCATAAAGCATAATTCTAAAACTTGGTGACTTGACTTAAAACCCAACTGAGTCATCTTGACTAAGCCAGAAATCAAATCATTATGAAACAAACAACTCGGTTCAGTCTCAGCATGATTCATCAAGTTTTCTTGCCTGCTTGGTCCACTTGAAATTACTCAAACTGAGTCGCTGAGTTGATGGTCCACAGGACATGAATCAAACTGAGTCACTCGCTGAGTTGATGTGTCTTTAAAAAAAAGGTGCTTAGCAGTTGGGATTTGAACTCATGACTCCAAGCACTAAAGAAACAGTCTGTCAGCAGGCTAAGCACTGCTCTGGTGACTATATTTGCCTATTTTGAACTCATACTATAACCAGCTATTATTAAGTAAAAATCTTATTTGTACTGAGTTGAGTCAAATCAAGTCTTCGAGTCAAGTCCAAGTTTTGGAGTCTTTTACTATACTATAAAGAGCTGCCCATGAACCCCCGACTACAGTCGAACATCATCCTCATCTTCAAAGCATTCTAAAAGTAACTGTACAAGCAATCCACTTATTGTGTGCAAAGAAACGAAACACCAGCCGCTCACAATTTACTCTTTTAACAACAAAAGCCCTAAAGCATTCGATATTGAGCATGCAATTGACATTATATAGACAAATGGGACAAATGAAATTTACAAAGGATTACATGTGCAATTACCAAAGATGATTTTATGTCTCCAATGGTATCAGCATGTAGCAACATTGAATGGCAGTGATTGTTCTGCATATTCCTCGGGCTCCCATCTCCCTCAACCCAACTTGAAGACTTGGGTTGCCCCATTTCAGGCTTTCTTCAGCAAGGCGGCTCTGAGTTGTCATTTGTAAGCTCAGATTCCTGAATGTGCATAAATGATAATGAGACAGTCATCAAAACATTTCAATCAAGGAATGTAGATTTTGAGAACAATATGACTAATAGTAAAGATAACAATATAGCAAAACAGATGAGGGAGTTTCTAAAGTAACAATATCTATACTATATACAACATTGTAAGCTCAGATTCCTGAATGAGCATAAATGATAATGAGACAGTCATCAAAACATTTCAATCAAGGAATGCAGATTTTGAGAACAATATGACTAATAGTAAAGATAACAATATAGCAAAACAGATGAGGGAGTTTCTAAAATAACAATATCTATACTATATACAACATTGTGTAGCTTTTGGACATTTTTTGCCCTGTAATTAGTCGGGGGAAGGGAAAATTCCTTTGGTTTTTTGTTCATGTAGCCCTTCATCTCGAGGGCATTTTTGTCCTTTCAACTCTTTCCTAGAGTACCTTGCACCCACTTCCTCTTTTTTTAGTGTAGCCCATACAAAAGACACAAACGCTAGTGCAAAAAAGGGCTCTGTGGGGCCCATTGTGGTGAAACCATAACATCCACACTGTACATCTGTTGTGCCGGATCATGCCTGTATGTCGGCGCAAAAGCGAAGCCGATATAAAGGTAGAGTCCCTCCCTCTCCGTGCCATACATGATACACCTAGTATATATAAATAAAATATAGCTGAGGGATTTTTTCAGAAGACAATGTGTGGGAGATCCGTTGTTGGCCTGGCTTTCTCCTAGACTCAAAACTCTTTCAGAAGAGAACATCCTTGTGAAGGGATGCTTGGAGTTCTGGGGAGCAAATTGGTCTGGGGTTTTGCTTTACGGCCTGCTAGGGAAGCAGGAAACTACTTTGTAGAAAAAAGATTTTCCATATGAAACTACATTTCCAGAGTTTGCAAGTGTAGAAAACATATTTCCATTAAATGGTGAAAAACCACAATTTTCCATGGAAAACCCCCTAAAAGTTTTCCTCGCCGGGATCATCAGAAATTAGATTTCCAAATCACAGGGCAAAGTCACAAAGGTGAGCTTCCCCCTTCTCCATTTCTCTCTCTCTCTCTCTCATATCTAAAAGTTGGCAATCAAAGATGGGCCCCACATCATGGACCAAGTAAGTGATCGGACCATCTCCATTACAATAAATATGGCTCTTTATCCTATCCCCTCAACAAATGGTTAGAACACCTAATCAAAGTGATTTTTTTGAGTATTGACAATCAAAGATTGGCCAGACATGATGGATGATCTAAAGTCTAGACCACTGATTGGACCTTTGTTTGCAGTTATAGACCATCAATTTTCCAAGCCGTTGATTAGATGGTTAGCATCATCTGATCAAAGTAATTTTAAGAGGAACATGCAATCAATGTTGTGCCCCACAATGTGGACAATCCACATAAATGAATGGACCTCTCGTATAATCAATATGGACCATCCATTTTCCTTTCCATTGATTGGATGGTTAGGATCACCCAATTGAAGTGATTTTCTGGGAGGGATCTATAATCTGAGATGGCTCAACGTGATGGACTGTCTAGATCACTGTCAAAAAAAATTATTGTAATAAACATGGACCATTCATTTTCCTAGACATTGATCCTATGATTGGGATCATCCAATCAAAGTGATTTTTAGGATGGATTAGTATGTAGAGGTCGGCCACAGATGATAGACGGTCCAAATCAAAGGTGTAGTGGTGGTTTTAGTGGTGGTAGATTAGGACAAACAGATCCCGATGGAAAACATCGTTACAAAAACAAACAGAGGAAAACAGTTTTCACTTCCACGCGTTTCCACCGAAAACATGTTTCCATTTCCATAAGTTCCAACATTTTCTTTTCCTGGTTCCCAAATAGGTTTTTCTTAGAGATAACGAAATTTATTAATCACTAAGCTCAAAAAACAGCAAGAAAGAAAGAGTGGCAAGGACACTGAAACAGAAACCCAGCTAAACAGCTAAGAAATCCAAATTACAGCTCTTGAATTTGGGGGCGGACACATCCCATTCACAAATCAGCAATCTGGCTCTAAGGGAAATGTTATCCGCTGACTTTTTGGTGTTGCTGAAACACCTAGCATTCATTTCCTCCCAAACCGCCCACCAAATAGCGAGTAAAGACATTCTCCAAAGAATCTTCTTGTGATTTGGAAGACGCATGCGATGCCAAGCAAGCAATGATCCACTGAATTTGGCGTGTTCCACCAAATTTGGAAATGGCCCAAGATATCCACCTATACCGGCTTCAAAAGGGGGCAATGCAAAAATAAGTGATCCACAAACTCCCAATCTTGCATACATATGCAACAAACATTCGGGATAACCATAGCCCTTTTTCCCAAGTTATCAATTAGTAAGAACTTTGCTCCTGCCTACTAGCCACCCAAATGCAACTATCTTCGGGGGAACATAATAGGACCATACAAATCTAGCGCAGCCCTCCTCAACAGGATGCACAGACCTGCCCAGAAGGGAAAAGAAGGATTTCACCGAGAAACGACCAGAACTATCAACTTTCCACACGCATTTGTCCACTTTGGCTTCGTTAGGGACGCATAAGTGGATATGCTCCAAGAGGGCAACATAGTCTTCTACTTCCACAAGAAGCGCCTACAAGGGGGTTCCCAAACTACCGCCCCTCTAATACGAGAGAAGCAATTTACCACGAAAATAGAAGGATCCGGTGCCAAGTTGAAGATGGAGGGAAACTCATTTTTTAATGCCTAGGAGCCCACCCACTCATCCTCTCAAAATCTGATTTTTTTTTTACACCATTTCCTAAAGAGAACCCAACTCCTTGAAAGAAAGCCTCTTTGACTGACGAAACATCTTTCCACAATACAGAAGCCCTATAAAGCGATGATTCTCTTGTCCCCCATCCCCCCCTCAAGAGACCGTATTTACAAATGAGAACCTCTTTCCAAAGGGCAGCGTCCTCCTCCCCAAACCTTCAAAGTCATTTCCAGAGTAGCGCAGTATTCATGGACCTGAGGTCCTTAATTCTGGCCCCTCCTGCCACATGTCTTGCAAACCTCGTCCCAGGTAAGAGGTGAAACTTCTTCTTATCCTCCACACCTTGCCAAAAAAAGTAAGGCCTAAGCTTCTCAAGTCTTGAAATCACTAACGCTGTCATTTGAAGAGCAACATGAAGTAAACAGGAAGATTTGACAAAGCCACTTAAAAGAAACTGTGGGATTTTGAACTAGAAAGCATGGAAAATCTCCCCAAAGCTCTTGACAAGGCTCATCTCCCCAGTGATAGGACCCACGTATCTGGGCTGGTGTCAAGCAGAAGATTCTCGACTAAGGAATTTCTGTAATTCTTTCCTCAGGTGATTGTGCTAAGGTTTGCTGGTCATGCGCCCCTCCACATATGCAAGTTCTCTGTTGGACTGCTGTAGTAATCATGATCCTCGAGTTGGATCACTCTGCAAAGAAGAAAATCTTCCCTTCCAGACGCATGTTTGATGTGTTGGGAAGATGTGGAATCAATGGATCACATATTTCTTCATTGTGAACAGCTTGGAAATTTGGTGTTTTGTTTTCTTTCATTTATTCAAAATATATTTTGGGTGCTTGTTCTATGTGGGATCTTGTGGTGGGTTGTAAAAGTAGTTCATTTAGGTCAAGAGGTAGAGTGTTGTGGAGATCTCTTTCTTTGGCCATTTTTGGGGCATTTGAAAAGCAAGAAACAGAACCTTTTGTGTGTGTGTGTGTGTGTGTGTGTGTGTGTGTGTGTGTGTGTGAGAGAGAGAGAGAGAGAGAGAGAGACTGGGCTATCTTGTCTAAAGAGCTTAAAGGATCTTAAAAGAAATTGGACTGAGTTATTCAGGGAGCTGATGTTACTGGAAGGAAATCGTTGTCTTGGACTCTTGGTGGAAGTTGGATGGCAGAAGAATCATTTTTGGATATCCTAGATTATCCAACATACGTTGAGCAATCTGCAACCACTAACAGGTAATACAGCTATCTTTCTTGGGCCTACAGCTTTTGTGACATTCACGATGCAGAACTGATGGCGATTAAAGTGGGTGTATCTCTTTTCTCTGAAAGATTTGTGGGCCTTCATTTTAAATGATATTATAAAAAGATGTTCTTCTTTGAAAGTTGTGTCTAATCATATGCCAAGGGGAGTCAAGTCCGGACAATGGTTTACTAATACAGACCATTAGCATGTTGGGCCCCCACCATGGATGGACCATGCCCCAAGATTCTCACAGATAGGAACAACCTAACCATGAATCTCCAGCCTTTCTTCACTTGAACACGGACAGTTCCCATGTTTCTCTTCTTAAGTATCCATTTGCAGGCATCAAAAGCAAAAGGTTGGGATTGTCCAATTGATGAGATTTTCAGGGAATGGTTGTTCCATTGTCATTCACAATAGACCGATGGTCTGGATCAGTGAACCAAGGACCCCAAATCTTAGAGATTTTATTTTTATTTTTTAATACCTGAGAGAAATTAGCCAGCATAAAGAAAGAACTCGCAGAATAGGATATGGATCCAATGGCTACCTCAGGAGGTCGATGTGCTTGAGAAGCAGAGTTGAGCTGGCAGCTTTCCATGTTAGAAAGCAACTGGATTACAGTCTTTAGATGAGGAACACTGAAAGAACCAAAACTTGCATTAGCCAAGCAAAAGAACTCAGAGACCAGAACCCATTTACTTTTTAACAGGCATTATACTACCATCAAGCTGGGTACATGCATCGTATTATTAGGTTTTCAGTTTTTACAATTGCAACCCATGGTTCAAAGGTTCAGGCTGTTGATGTGAGGACCCTAGCCCTACATGGACCATGCCCCAAAAATGTTCTCGATGGGAAGATCCTACCCCAGCCATCCATTCTTTAGTATTTTTTAAGTTGAATATGGAATGTTGCTGTATTTCTTTTCTGAACTGCCCATTTGCAGTCCACATGTGGAAGGGTTGGAACTTGTCCCACCCAGGAGATTTGTGGGCATGGTCACCATCCACTAGCATCCATTGGATCAACAATCTGGCCACCTAACCATGCAACTTGTACAAACTAAGGACCTGGGGATCATAGCATATCTATCCATAACCTCAGATGATCATGTAATTCCACTCATTTCAAATTAAACAGATACCCAACAGCTCATCGATGAGGAAATAGGTGCTTGGTATGTGCCATATGCTAGTGTTGGATAGGAAAGTGGAAAGAACATCTCATTAGTAAATCTAGGAAAGATTCAAAAGCCCAAACAATTCATAGCCTGTGTAACCTAGGCATTGGCAGGTGGTTTGGAACAAAAACATGATGATGAAAGAAGGCCAATGATCCGGCACATCAATAAAGTCATAGTAGTAATATAAGGATAGGTTCTTAGACAGACATTTAGTCCACAAAAGCATGGGATGTAGAAAGATCTACAACAACATAAATAGAATTATATAAATTATATTTACATAGGGATGATTATATGAGATTAGTCACACTAATAAAATGAGAATAGTCAGATTCTTGCATTCCCAGGAGGATATTTTATATTCCAAAACATACATACAAAAAGGAAAATGTCATTGTTACATACGTAATGGCAGATGCCAAAGTGCATAATAATCACACATATTCAGTTATGGATTTATTTATTTTTTATTGGAATAGAACCAAATTGGCATTTGGCATTAAGTGCAATAATCCAGTCACCCAAAGAACATTCTACTATCATACATTTCTTGATACAGACAGAGGAGAAAGCAGAGTCCGTGGCCCTTCTTCATCACATTTCAAACTGCAAGCTGGATCTTCTATCTGAAGATAAGATTAGCTGGAAGGCAGACAAATCGGGCATTTTTTCTGTCAAGTCTTTTTACAAATCCATAGACATCAGCCCCACTCAAGTGGTTGAAACAATGACTAATCACATCTACCAGTATTCGGCTCCTCCTAAGATAGTCTTCTTCGGATGGCTGGTTGGAAAGAACTTACGGTTGATAATCTAAAGAGGAGAGGGATGAATCGGATGATCCTCCCTAAGGTTTGCCTTTGTTGCTTGACTGAAGAAGAAACAAACAATCACTTGTTTGTGCACTGCCCATATCAACCAGATTTGGCCTCATATCTTATCTGCTTTTGGCATTTCCTTGTGTTTTCTGAACTCTTCTGGTACACTCTTGAAGGCGTGGGATGGTGTTTGTCTTGGTAACCAAAGATCCCCTATCTAGATAATAGCCTTTCTGGCTGTTTGGTGGACTGTTTGGGAAGAGAGAAACGGCAGATGTTTTAGAGATAATTCTAATTCAGCAGCGTCCCTAGTGCACAGAGTTAAGCAGCTTATTATAGAATGGGCTGCTAACGTAGACAAGCTTAAGGGTTGTAATCTCCTTTTCCTTGGAGTGTAGTCGGTCCGCTATCTCAGCGGCCCACTCCCTTGTTTTGTTTTGTATCTTGTTTTCTTTCCTTTTAATATAATTTTCGTGACTCTTCAAAAAAAGAACCAAGCTGTTTTTCATTTGTAAATTAGAGGAGCTTTTCGCAATCTAAGCGTACCCGGGTCATCTCGGCAACCAAGAGTGTGGCTGATTGCCAAACGGAACTAGAAAACCCACCTTTGCAAGCCGCTTTCCATGTATGCATCCACTGAAGAAATTACGCGAGGCATTTCATCTATCGCCTGATTCAAAGGCCACCGAGATGACAGGATCAGGAAAGAGAGGTATTATATCAGAATTCCTTATGCTCACTATTGAATAGTTAGCCAGATATATACCTGTCCTGTGTTCTTGATAGTTGAGGCTTTGTCCAAAAGGGTCTTTGGAAGCTTTATAAGGAGGGCCTGCAAATAAAATAAAAATGGCAGTGAGCACTCACATACAAAATGTAGGGTGGCTGCATCAAACTAGTGTGACAAATATTGTGGAGATTTTGAAATTCTCGTGATAATATCAGTGATTTTGAAATTCTCATGATAATATCGCAAACATACAATAAACAATACCATTGCAAGATTTACAAAATATCGGCAAATTTTACAATCTTGAAACATTAACTCAAATAAAACCTTAAGGAATTTGTGTTATATATATATATATATATATATATATATATATATATATATATATATATATATATATATATATATATATATATATATATATATATATCAATTTTAAATTTATTAATTTTCAATAAATTTTATCGAAAGGTGCAATTTTATTAAAGGCCCAAGGCCAACTAAAAACATGGAAAAAGAAAAGCAAAACAAAAACGGAAACTAACCTAAGAACAACAAAGCAACAAAAAAGAAGAAAAGTACAACAAAAAACAACAACAGGGAAACTAACCTAAGAACAAAAGATCAAAACAACAAAAAAGAAGAAAAATACAATACAAGAACAGCCGAGAAAAGATCTCAAATTTTGAAAATTTCCTGAGAAATTTCCTGGCCAAGGAACTGCCGAGAACAAGATTTGTCACTGTGCATCAAAATAGGCTGATGCATGCACATTTCGTCATTTACTTGAAACTCAAGGATGTGTATCCTTCTCTGGAATGCATATGTTGGGCATTTCCATTTCTTCGTGTCTCAAAACGAAAGCAGAGCACGGAAGTACCAGAAATTGACTTTTGGTTGAATATGTTGGTGCAACAACTTCATTTTGAACCAACTGCACGTCTGGCACAATGCAGGAAAAAACTAATGGTAAGTTGTTGTTTCTCTATTTTGCACACCCAAAATAACAGTCCATTTCAAATGGTATTTGAGACAAACCAAATACTTTCGGTGGAGATGCAACACACCCACTCCACCCATGGTATCTCAAAACATACCCTAAAGCAAAAAAGGACAGGATGAAGGGCACTTGGGAAGAAGTTTTCCTTTTTGAAGTTGTGGGCTGAGTCTCAGTCCCAGAATCAGATTGGTTAAGTAAAGAGGTTACCTAACCTCTGGTTCATGGACACTTGTTTGTTGAAATAGGACCATTGGATGTTTTCAATTTAACCATCCAATAAATGTCCACCAATCCAATGCTAGGATAATCAAATAAGCCTTTTTTTCCCTAATGGCAGCATAACTTTTACTGAAGAAAAGAACAAAAGGAGCTGAAATGGCTCTACATGCTAGATAAAGGTGGATGATGACAGATAATCCAAAGAGGAGGGCTGAATCAGGTCCCACGAAGTAACAAATGAAGAGCGATTACAACCAGAGAAAACTTTCAAAACCAACACCCAGGAAATACCCCAGTTCCAGTATCTAATCTCTATCAAAATGTCCAGCCACGAACTGAAAGTGATGACAGATCATCCAAAGAGGAGGGCTGAATCAGGTCCCACGAAGTAACAAATGAAGAGCGATTACAACCAGAGAAAACTTTCAAAACCAACACCCAGGAAATACCCCAGTTCCAGTATCTAATCTCTATCAAAATGTCCAGCCACGAACTGAAAGTGTTGAAGGACCTCGTCATTCCCATCTTTCTAAATGGCCTATAGGCTAGCCAAAAAAAAAAAATGCTCCAAAGAGACCCCTTTCTCTTTCCTTGCCAGACCTCCCTACAAGCCAAGACAAAACTAGCTATGTTTCCAAGTATCACCAATTGAATCTCAAAGCAAATCATGATGCATAAACAAGTGACGGACGGACTCACTGTCACATAAGCAAAGGATACAAATGTTGGAGATTATCCAATTCATACTCCTCAAGTGATCAAGCACTCTAGCTCTCCAAACGACAACAAGCCAATCAAAAGTAGTCAACCCCAAAGGGGTAGGGATGCTCCAAATGAAAGCTAAAGAAAGCTGCAAATTGGCATTGTGGGGACCACCTAAGCTTGTGTAGAAAGATTTAACAGAAAAATTCCCACAGCTATTTAAAGTCCGCAATTTCCTCTCTTGAAAGATCCCTACAGAACCAAGGAGACCAGGCTCCTTGGCAATGCACCAAAGGCCTGGGAAACCGAGTAGCCCTTGTCAGCTACTGACTAGCAACAAGGGAACACTGACTCAAGCTAAACAAACACAACCCATCAGATTTGTGAAGTCTGCAATTTCCTCTTTTGAAAGATCCCTACAGAACCAAGAAGAACAGGCTCCTTCGCAATCCACCGAAGGCCTGGGAAACTGAGTAGGCCTTGTCTGCTACCAACTAACGACAAGGGAACACTGACTCAAGATCTCAGTCAAGCACCATCACACAAAATGCTTGCCACCCCCTAGCAAACTCTTCACTCCCATGATTTGTCTCCATAGTATCTGCAGCACTCTGCAAAGAGATGAGCTCCTAGCATATGACCTGCCTTCCTCCATCCCATACTTGCACATAACGATCCCCGCTACACGATCCTTCATCTTCCCTTCCAAATCACCATAGTCATTTGCTAAACAACGCTGAATTCATTAGCTTTAATAATGTAACACCCTCTGCACCCATACTTTTCGGTTAGCACACTTCCAACCATTCCAACAAGTGATACATGTGATTATGAACATGTTGATTGTAATCAACTTATGTAATAGTCAATTGCATTGCGCTCTTGGGAGTTTAGTGCTCTCATTGAAAGTCCCAAGACCAGATAAAAGAGGATTGTGTCAGATTAGCAGCCGGCATCAAACTTATGCCATAACTTCCATCGTTTAAAGTTATGGCCCTTGATAGAGTGGTGGCAGAATAGGATTCATGTAGCTGACCCCAATTAATTAGTATGAGGCTTAGATGATGATGATGATTGAAGAGGGAGAAACCAAAATGTGGAAGAAAAAAAAAACGAAAAAACAAAACAGAAGCCTCAATTCTGGGAAATGACAGCAGCATTGTGGGATATCACAATGTATGTTTCACACCGCCATTTGCATTGACAAATCAAAATGGAAAAATCTAAAAAAAGATAAATAAATGCCCTTCCGCTTCCAACAGTCAAATAAATTCCCCACCGGCCGTGGAAATCTGATATAACAGGTTTTTTAGAAATGGTAGTACTCAATTATTTGAGACAATCAGAGGAAAACGAAATCAATTTCTCTACCTCTCTGAGTTTCTCAATCAGAGGAAAATATAAAATCAGTGGAAATCATTTTATTTTCCATGGCATTCCACCCCTAAGTAATATCTAAGTGCCAGCATATCATCCATCACACTCTCCCACAGTATCGAAGTTCTTCTCTAAATCAAGCGAGCTGATTTGCAACCATGTAAATTCACCGCCACTTGGACGATGTCAGTGACTTGTCCTTCCCACATGTGGCATTCAAATATACCCATCCGAACCACCCAAATTGCGGGACACATGGTGGACGGAGCATATCTCTAAGATCACATTGATTATGAAATCATAACCATTGATATGAACGGTTAGGAGCCTAGATTGGGCGTATCAGCTCGATGGGCATCGGTTTCAGTGGTGACCGATATGATATATCGAAACCGATATTTAATGTGTATACAAGTGAATTGAAAGTGAGAAATGAAAAACAAAGGGCGCGTTTCGATTCAACGTATTGAAATAGAAAACGAGAGAGAGAGAGAGAGAGAGAACCTGAGAAGGAGAGGATCGTTGCATGAGTTGGAGAAGATTGGAAGTGGATTGAACAGCTTGTGATATCTGATCGGAAACCGTTGCTTTCGCTGTTCCTTCTCTGCTTCCTCCGCCCGCTCCTGTCGCCATTCTCTCTCTCTCTCTCTCTCACTCTCGGTATCCAGTCCGCGTCCGCGGAAACAGATTGGCTAATCCCCTGCCACCGGCCAATGTCTGATGGTCCGGGATATGTGGGCCCACCATATGTATGTGTTTCATCCATGCCGTCCATCTATCTTTTTAGATCATTTTATGGTACGAGACCAAAAATGAAGTATATCCCAATCTCAAGTGGACCACATTGCAGGAAAACATTGTTAAATGAACGTCGACCATTAAAAACTTTTTGGGTGCCATAAAAGTTTTGGATCAAGATGATCTTTGTTTTTTCCATTCATCTAGGTCTGTATGACCTAATCAACAAATTGGATGTCAAATAAACAGTACATTGGGCCTTAGTAGAATTTTAACGGTGGATATCCAATCACTACTGTTTTCCTGTGGTGTGGTCCACCTGAGATTTATATTCCTCTCATTTTTTGTACCAAACCCTAGAATGATCTTTAAAAATGGATAAATGGAATGGATGAACACATACATAAGAAAAAATATAACCATAGTAACTTTAAAGGGGGTAATTTGGAAAGCAAGAAATTTTGTTTAATGAAAAATTCACCGACTGCATTTCGCATTCACCGGACTCCTATTATAAAAAGAATTCGATGGAAAACTATTCAGTGCTTTCCTGCTTCCTCATTTTCCCAATTCCGGATTAAGCGCAAAACTTCAGCCTTAACAAACAGCCCAGAGTCTCAGTACGCTAAAATGTGGGACCCACCGTCATGTATGTGTCTTACCTTATCCATGCCTTCCATCCGGTTTATCATCTCATTTTATGGCATGCCCCAAAATTGAAGCATATATCAAAGCTCAAGTGGACCACACCACAAAAAACAGCGAGGATAGTGACGTCCACCGTTGAAACCTTCCTCGGACCTACAAGGATGTTTATTTGTTCATAAGGGCACACAGGCATGGATGAAGCGAAAACACAGACATCAGCTTCATCCAAAACTTATGTAAGCCCAAGTTTTCAACGGTAGGCTTTCGATTTACCACTGTCACCGTGGTCACTCGAGGTTTGGACATGCTTTAATTTTGGGCTCATGCCCTAGATTGAGCTGGAAAATAGCGGATGGATGTGGATAAGACACGTACAGTAGGGTGGGCCCCACAGTTTACTCAGTAATCTATAGCGTACTGAGTTACTCAGTACGCAATCCACGTTGGATTGCAAGTGCAACACGAAAAGTCCAATCTGGTCCTTAAATAGACGGCTAAAATTAACTGGTCACATATACAAGTTCAATCGGAAAAAATGGATGGTGAGCATCATCACATCTGCAGTGGTTTCTGGCCTATGCTCTTTCCACAACAGAGTCGTGACTTGGACGGCCTAGATTGCCTTAGACACATCCCACACGTACGGTTAATGAGTCATCAGGAAATTTCATGCTGTTAAACACGGGAGCGGCTTAGCTGTTTAGTCTGTTACCGGTAACAACTTAGTGGGTATTATCCTAACCTATGGGGCCCACCTTGATGTATTTTTTGTATATCCACGCCGTCCATCTGTTTTAAAATCTTATTTTAGTACTAGATCCAAAATATTAAGAATATCCAAATCTCAAGTGGTCCATAGCACTAGAAAGAGTAACGAATGACCATTAAAAACTGATGAGCAGAGGGCAGAAAAGAAAAACGACGAAAGAATAACAGTTCAGATTCATGATTCAACAACAATGCACAGATCGGATGGTTAGGACTTACGATCACCTATCAAAGTGACTTTACGCATTCCTAAAACTCAACAATCACAACTTACGCCCTAAGCCCTATGTTATTTCCGGAAACTGATCTAGCAGAATCATCCCAAAGCCTACAAATTTTCCAAATCTTTAGCTGGAAAAGCTCTCTGCTACACACTTCTTTGGAGTAAACCTTTAGGCCTTGTTTGGTTGCCACTTAAAATTGAGATAATGCTATTTTAATTGACAGTAACTATGTATTAAATATCATGGTTTAGCCTGCATTTGGTTGGATCAAATTTCATGAAATATCATGATATTTGGCACCCAATTAGATTGATTAATCATGAAATATCACGAAATTTGGTACAACCAAACACACACTTATATACATTATGGGTTATCAAGATTATTTTTTAATTTTACCAAAATTCTATACAAAATTACTATTAACTAAAATTAGACGAACTCATTTTTAAGTGGCAACCAAATAGGACCTTAAATTTTGATTCCAACCATTCATCAAAAACATATTGCAAATGTTACATGTTTGAATGCAGATGTCCAGAAATTGTTAACCAGATAAGCTGCAATTCACATGTGCAAAACCTAATAAAGTGTGCATTTGCTTGCACCGAATATTGTCAAATTTCATGATCAATCGGGCTAATTTGGTGCATGACGAAATTTCATGATGTGGTACAATCAAACGCACCCTATGTTACAAAAATTATTCCAAAATCAGCACCTGAGAGAGAGAGAGAGAGAGAGAGAGAGAGAGAGAGGAGAATGGGGAAAAAAAACATGTTCCTTTCATCAGGTATGAACCCAAGAGGAAGAAGCGCTCGTAGATCCTATGCTGTAAATACCATGCATCTGCTTCTTGTGTTCTTGGCCAACACCGCTAAAAGGGTTATGGATAGCTTTCCTGGAGATATAAAAATAAAACAAAATAAAATGCAGTTAGCAAATGAGCTTATTGAACTGCAAAGATAACCTTGAATAATGAGGCAGTGTCTACCAGGTGGGCCCAGATGACGATTCACGAAGAAACTCCATATGGGAGCATAGCAGCTGCTACCATTCTTCCTTCCTCATTCAATATGTTGAAAGTTGATGCAGCATTCCTCTGTGAATGAACACAAAATTAAAAATCGAAAACAGTAGAATATGCAGCAGTACCAGTAGTGCAACAGCAACAGACTGTGGTAGGAAAGCTAAGAATTGCAATGTAATCAATACCGAGTCAAGGACTTCTAATTTCATGCCGGTGGACCGAATGAAGCGTCGGAGTTCAGGATCTACTTGCTCTATGTACCGTCCGCAGCCAAGTATCAGAATCTCTGAATAACAACATTAAAAAGCATATGTCTTGATAAAAAAAAAAGAATTGCACAAAAGAAGTTAACTGATGAGACAGTTCGTTAATGGCAAATGTAAATATAGAGTCATTGAGGGAAAAACAAAACCGTTAAAAGTACAGAAACAATTAAGGGGGGAAAGGAAAGAGAGGACTTTTAGAGTAGTCATGTTGGGGAGAGAATTTCATTAGTGGATGTCCACATCCAGTTTGGTCATCTTCGATGGCATTAGAAGGGTGAGCTCTAAAGCTGGTAACTCTCCAGGAAGAACAACAAAATATTACTAAAAACGAGATAAGCATGCATATACAGATGAATGTATGAAGGTGGAAAAAGAGAAGCTCTTTAGTCTGGGTGGCAGTACAAATGCTTGAACAAGTCCCTTTTTTCTTCTTCCCTTTTTACAGAAAATGCTACTTGTAGCTGAATAGATTGTTCCAAAACAATGGTTCCACTTTCTGAAAGTTTAAATGCGAGCAAAAGCAATACTTTGATGTCTCATACATATTCTTTTCAAATTTTGGGTAAATTTATCTGCCAAAGGAAATGAAAACCACAGCACTCCCTTCCTAGTCAATAAACATAAATCTAAGAGGGTGCATGTTAACAATCTTTGATGCACCAGCCCATTAACAGTTTTTACAGGTGCCACCATGAATTAAGCCACGAACAGCTTATTCTCTTACTCTGATTTTTATTCATACAGCAAGAAGGTAGAAATGACATCATTATTAATTTTTTTAATCCGCAATAATATAGCTGATGGATTAGCAGAAGCTTGAAACGTAACTGGACTGAAAAATACATGTGACTGGGAGCACAGATCTTGTATCATTCTAGCAAGAGCAATCTGAAAATTTTAGTTACCAAAGCACTGGTGAGTTCTGGGAAAACAGTCTGAAAAGAAAATCCAGGTGAGATACTCACCAGGTGCAGGCCGCAGAAGTTGGAACATGGATAAACTGCACAAAGAAATTTCCAAATGTCAATTATGGTAACTATGCATATGCGTGCCTTCTCTCTTTGAGTCTTTAAGGAAATAAAATGTTTCCATCATGGAAGTGAATACTAAATGCGGTAACAAATCCTTAGGAGTTCTTTCTGACCTTGGCCTACAAAATCCCATTAAATACCAACCCATCCTACGGAAACACAGATGCCTACAGTCCAAATGTGGTGATCCTCATATCTCAGCCAATGGAAGACTTTGTCAGTGACTGACGAGTTCAGCTTACCCAAGAAGGAAACTAGAGATATTGTGCAGAAATAGATGCAAGGTTTTCCAGAAAGGAAAGAATAAATCCACTCAGAGCTAGTTCTTTATTACAGAAAGGAAAAAATAAATCCACTCAGAGTTAGTTCTCTTGTGACATATCATCCGTTACGGGAGTAAACCATGTCTAAACCAGTCATGACTTTTTGGGTTTTGAGTCGAAACCCTAAAAGTCATGAGGAATTTAGTGTCAAAACTTTTGACACTGAATTCCTCTTGAAGATTAATTTCCTCTCTAGCCCTTAAGGTGGTCCTTGCTCCTACCATAAGCTTCTCTTGCCAATAGGCATCCTCAAGCAGATCTGGGAGAAAATAGTTTGCAAGGCTACACAAATTCTAATAATAACCACCTTAGAACTTAAATCATGCAAATACTGAAAAAAAAAAAAAATTTAGAGAGAGAGAGAGAGAGAGTAAATGAGCAATGCAACAAACACCGATCAAGAAGCCTCCGCTGAGAACTACCATCCACCTGGTTCTGTATTGACATAAGGTGGATAGGGTTTGTGGGAGTTAAAAAGACACACTAGCCTCTGTTGACATGAGGTGGATAGGGTTTCCAAGCCATATGTCATCTTCCATAACAAGTATTAATTTAAAGAAAACCTAACCTAAACTTAATTTCCACCAGTAATCTATACTAAATCTCAACTTTTGATTATCTCTAAAGAAAACAAAAACTACAGTAGCATGCTGTGGTGGCCCCAATTCACCTCTATAGATAGGCCTGATTCAGACCACATATGCACAATTCTCATCCACCCAGCCTCTATTGAAACAAATATTGATCCATCCTTCTCATGTGGCCCCAATCCTTCTCTAATGATGTGGTCATGGGTTCCCATCAAACCAAGTGAACCTTGATGCAATGATCACCATTACTCCCACCTTAGGTGTGACCCAACTCCTAATAATGACTCATCATTGCATTCTAAAGACCTGCAGAGGTCTATTGAAGAAAAACAAGTAAACCAAGAAATAGGCGAATGGGGGAGGATGAGCTTCCTCATGACCACATCAGGATTTTCAGAAGGTGTGATGAGTAGTTCTTTTTCCTTTCTTTTTCTTTTTTACATTTCAGGTTCCCAGTCGACGATTATTTCAAATTTCTTTTTACCTGGGCGTCTTCTATTCAAATTGGAGTAGCTTTCCTCCAAAAACTTTACTATCATTACATTTTTGACACATCACAGTTCCTAACTTTTTTACCAAATATCAGTCACTAAGAATGCCTACATGGGTCAACCATTTGATCCAGATGGGATTAGAGCATGCAGTTTTTTGTTGTAACTAGATCTCACAATAGAAAGCCTATGATAAATGCCAATTCCAAACACATCTTCTCTTCAATTTTCGCCCTCTCCCGAATTAATTGAAAGAAGAAAGGCCCACCACTTGTTGGAAAAAAATGAGTATAGATTAGCAAACATGGTGCAGATGGGTCCCACTGATAGACGGCTTGCCTTCATAGGCAATCACCTATGGAGTGCATTAACATAAAGAAACAGTCTGAATATACACCTATCTGGGGCAACCTCTGAAAATCTTTTGGGACTCCATGACAAGAGCAATTTGTCAATGATAAGCAAGCTGCCTTCATAGTCAACGCCATTTACCGTAAATCCCGTGTCCAAGTACCTGGAAAAAAAAAAATGAGTAAAGCGAGTGAAAGTGGCAAAGGTCCAAAAAATTATATTTGTGCACCAAAGTAGACTTAAGGAGGATCTTAGCAAAACCCAGAATTTCTGACTAATATATGTCAAAGTAACATTTCAGAATCATTCAAAGAAGAAGAAAAGGCAGAATGCAGAAATGAGGAACCCTGCCTGTAAGATGTAGCATCACTTATGAAAAGATAATTCATAAGTATCCAAACTGAAAATTAGATTAGAGATGAGCAGAAAAGAAATTCTAGACTAGAAAATTAGGTGAATCAGCAGCATGAAACTGGCTTGGAATATATTCAACCACAGAAGGTTTGTCTCATTCATGCCAACGCAAACACGTGAGGGGCTGCATATTATGTTTCTTTGAGCCTCTTCTATTGATGGAGAAGGTGAAGGATAGGCCACTGGTTCTCAATCCTCTTCCATTCATGCATGTCCCATGGTTTGGTGATCCACACAACTGATCTGATGACCTCCACCATGGATGGGGAATACCCCAAAATCTCCCACATCGTGAGATCCTAACCTTTCAATCAATGGCGTACAAATACAACATTAAGAAAAATACAGTAATGGTCCACATTCAATGGCGTGGCACATCCGATCAACAATCTGGATCCCCGAACTACAGGAACTGCATGAACATAATCCTGAGCCTAAGCATTAGACAAGTACCCATATGTTGAGGTACTGGAGTTAAAATTCGTTTTTTTGTAACTTCTAACCATGCTGACCTCGGAACTAATGCAACTTCTGACTAATTCTTCCATTATGACGAGAAAACTCATAACAAAAGTAAACTAAAAAAAGCAATGCTCTGATCGACTGAGGCTGTTTGGATGCACAAAGGAATTGAATTGTGAATAATTCAGTTTAATCAAGATGGTATGTTTTCTTGCATTCATAATGAAGGAGCAACCCTTACATTGCAGTTGCTTGCACTCCTTTCAATTCAATACTGCATCCAAACACACCACTATGAAATTGAAGCGGGGGGAGAGAGAGAGGATTGAATCAATGGGCATGTTTGGCTGCAATGTACTGAATTACAACTATTAATCTAATGCATCCAAAATGACCGAATTGCAATTTCCTTCAGTAACATTCAAAATTGAATATCTAGGCTCCAGAATTGCTATTACATTACTTACAAGCTGAACTCGAACGAACATAACCGCAATTTGAGGTCTACTTGCTACTAATGCAACAAAAAATAATATATTTTCAAAATTTCCTCTTGTTTAAACCGAGGATCTGCTTGTACATCCAAACGCAGTGAAAGAGTATACGAGCGAGCGGATTCAATGCAGCGATTTAAAAGAAACGAAGGAAGCCGAGAAAAATACCCTTGGAATCGGAGTTGGTCTTCGGGAACGCTGTCGATGAGATTGATCTGATCGTAGAGAGAAAAGGCGCGCCTGCCCTCATAACATGGAAAGGGAGAGTTTTAAAATAAATAAATTAATTTTTTTAAAAAAAAACGAAAAAAAAAAAAAATTAATATATATCGGCTAAAAAGGGTTTTTTTTTTTTTTTTTTTTTTAACTAATTTAAGAAGCCAAAGAAAAATTACAGAATATATATAAAAAAAAATTTACAGAATATATATATATATATATATAAAGAACCTGAGGGATGGGAGTGGTCGATTGAGGGGCTTGGCGTTTTCTTTCTGGAGGTTTCTTATCAGGTAATGCAGCGTCGTCGCTGCCTTTTGCCGCGCTGCTGCCATCCTCTCCTCTCTCTCTCTCTCTCTCTCTCTCCGGAGGGAGACGAGAACAACTATCGTGTGCTGGGGGAACCAGAGAGGTTTTTGCTAATGTGCGCCTAATGGCATATACCGCGCGTAACGGTGGAAATGGGCGGTGTAGCCGGCCCGACCGAGCCTTGGGCCTGGCTTGGACCTAATAGCTGTTGGTAACCGGGAGCGGATTGCCTGTGACCCCGAGCAAGAGATATACTTGGAATCACCTACGAATTAGATTGACGGATTAAGGGGCCCAGTCAATACAATCTTAATGAAAATACCCGTGTCTTTTAACCAGTCGAGATGCACACCACGCTATATAAAAATACTCCTAATCAAAACAGATGGCCCAAAAACCATCTAGATGTACACCATCAGAAGAGTTTTCCCGTTACATGTCTCCAATCTAGCCACATTTCTTAAACTCCAGCGGTAGGGAAATCCGAGCCAATCAAGTCAAAATGGCCCCGGGCGCCTCTCAGAGACAATCGGATCCGATCAACCCGTGCTAAATCCAGTGAATAGCTAATCGAGGCCGTGCATCTTGGCTCCTCAAACCCCTGAAAATCCCAACAACAAGCCACCAGACAGTTTATAAGAGGTAAAAGGAGGCTACGAGGGAGAGAAGACAAGTTAGAAAGTGTTTTTTTGGTTATTATTTTGGGGTGTGCAGGGTGCATATGTAACACCTACCCTATGTTCCAAAGCATTCAGAGATTTCTCACCACGTCAAGGTTCTGCCCAACTCAAAAGGCGCTGCTAGGAGCCAATAGTTGGGTTGTAGTTAAGGATATAAGGCTATCCCTTCTGCAAAGAATATGTGTCTGGTTTCTCATTTTTATTTCAAATAAATCTTTTTTATATTTCACACATTCAAATAAAAAAAGCAACACACTCATTTCTATTTCATTTATGCCATCCTCATCCCTGCCTATATTCTTATTTTATTTTATTTGCCTACCTGAGATCTTAAGGTCTATGAAGTAATGCTAGACATAATATATTTTAAGTTCTATTGAATCCCTACAAAATTATTAAATCTTATAAAATAAAGATCACATGTAGTGTGGGTGGAAAATGGTGTCTAATCATTTCCTTTTATGACATTGAGGCCCTTACTCGGAATTTATGGTCACATACCAACCGTGGGAGTCACATGAGTTAGGGAATTACGACTCTCCGACCCTTAAACAATTATATGGTTTTTAGTCGGCCATTGTTTCTAAGATTATTTTGATTGGTGGTGGCTTCAATTCAAATGCATTATTATAACTAGGTCTATTCACCCTAACATAAATGAGCCAGAACAACACTAATTCATACCAAACAAAGGCAAGAAAGTGGGTCCCACATGCATCACGGAACATTTGCACCCATACTATTGTTCTAATCATACTCAATCGATCACCATTAATTCCATACGTCCAAAGCATATATCTCAATGTTTTGATTATGATGCACACTTGCCTACTTTTTAAGATCAAATGGCTTTTAGCTTTGTAAGCTCAATTAATCAAATAGATTGGAAGAAGTGTTATGGACAGATGCCTTAAACCTATCTGTTGGTTTGTCGATGACATCGACGGGGTCTTGATGACATCGATGACAGTCGTCGATGACATCAAAGGTTGCTTGATGCCATCGACAATTCATGAAATTTTTCACCCCTGGTCGCTGGACATTTTTCGATGACATCGATGGACCTTCGATGAAATCGAAGATGTTACGCAGATTTTCTGCAGAAACGCAGATTTTGCGATTTTTGTTTCCTATTTCAAATCTATTTCTTTTTAAACTTATATAAAAGGTGTATGCGGGATTGGGAGGTATTCTAAGGCTTTTTAAAGAAGTTCCAAGGGTTCATAAAAGGATTTTAGGGTTTCTAAAGAGTGTAGTAAGGGTGAGATTCGAGGTGGTTCGAATCGGATAAGTCCTCTCTCTTTGTAATTTCTATTTTCATAGTGGAGATCTGTCGCTTTGTGCCATGATTTTTTCCCGCAAGAATTTTTTATGTTAAATCTATGTTCTCTTATGTGTGTTTGGTGTCATTGGATTACTATCCTAGATCTAGATCTGTGTGATTTTGCAGTACAAAATCCCAACAAGTGGTATCAGAGCAATCGTTGGGGCACAGATCTGAATCTGAGGGACTAGTAATAATGGCGAGCACCAGGTATGATATTGAGAAGTACTTAGGAAAAAATAAATTTGAGTTATGGAATATCAAGATGATGAGTTCCTTAATCAAGAAAGGCGAAGATGGTGCTCTTGAGGAGCGAAAGTCTACTATGACTGATGATGAATGGAATACTCTTGATGAGAAAGCATTATCATCGATCCGTTTATGTCTCAAGAATGAGGTTCTCTACAACGTCATGAGGGAGAAAACTGCGGCTAAGTTATGGGCGAAGTTAGGGGATATCTATGCGAAAAAATTCTCTGAAAATTGCCTACACTTGAAGTGGCAGTGGTATAACTTTAAGATAGCAGAGGGGGGAGATCTAGAAGCTTACATCAGTAACTTTAATAAATTAGTTTGCAATTTGCTGGATATAGAGGAAGTGATGAAAGATGAAGAACAAGCATGTATGTTGCTGAATTCTCTTCCGGCGTCGTATGAGTCATTCAGGGACACTATGTGTAACACGAATAAAACCCTGAGTGTTGACACCGTTATCTCAGCCTTTCAAGGGAAGGCTATGAGAAAGCTAAACGGTGATATGGGGACATCTTCTGAGGCATTGTTTACAAGGGTAGGAATTCTGAGCAAGGTACAGGTTCTTCGGGTTATAGATCTAAATTCAAAGGCAACGGCAAAGGAAAAATAAAGTGTTGGAATTGTGGGAAGGAAGGACATGTGAAGAAGGATATGTGAAAATCTTAAATCGAAGAGAGAAGATTCTGAGGCTTCGTACGGGGAGGCCAATGCTGCCACGTCAGCTAGATCGAGTGGATGTGATGGTAATATTTTGTCTGTGTTTACTATCAGGCAGTCATCCGATGATCGTAAGGACGAGTGAATGCTAGACACAGGAGCATCTTTTCACATGACTCCTTATCAGAGTTGGTTCACCAGCTACAGGGAGTGCGATGGTAGATGGGTGTTTATGGGCAATGGCTTTGCCTGTAATATTGTGGTTGTTGGTATAGTGCGCATCAGGATGTTTGATGGGTTGGAGCATACATTGATTGATGTCAGGCACGTTCCTGATTTGAAGCAGAATCTGATTTCTTTTGGTGTACTTGAGGCAAAAGGATGCAAATACACAGGTATTGATGGTGCTCTTAAGGTATCTAAGGGGGCATAGATAATCATGAAAGCACAATGACTCGGGAACATGTACAGGTTGATCGGGAATACTTTAAAAGGTGGAGCTGCAGTGGATGTAGCGGAATCCACCTCTGCACATGTGTGGTATGCTGGGCATGTCTACATGAGCGGGCAGGGCAGGAAGGCTGAGACGTGCGGACAGGGATACAGAGCAGGTGGAGCAGCCACCTGTGAGAAGAATCACATGGAATGATCACAGGATATCGGTGAGGTACATGGACGACTCCAATATCGCAGGGGATTCATCCTCTATTCAGATGGCTCTAGGTGAATCTAGTGCCCATAAGTGAAAGGTGACTATGGGCGATGTGATGGATTCGTTTTACTAGACCAACATATGGGAGCGGGTGGAGCTTCCAGTGGGCCAGAGAGCAGTTGGATGCAGGTGGATCTTTAGGATGATACAACATAGATACAAGGCGAGGTTGGTAGCGAAGAGTTATGATCAAAGAGAATGGAACGGCTTCTTAGAGATATTCATGCCAACGGTATAGCAGGTGTCTATTAGATTTGTGATTGGCGTTAGTTAGCTAATGTGATCTTGAGTTGGAAGAATGGATGTGAAGTCTGCACTTCTGCAAGGGAAAGTGAAGAGCAGATCTACATGAAGCAACCAAAGCGGTTTAAAGTTAAAGGGGTTGAGAAAATACTTTGCAGGAGGTCGTAGTTCGACTTGTTGCCTAGGCAGTAATTTGATTCCTTCATGGTGAGTCAGGAATTGAAGACATGTAGATCGTCAATTATGACATGTCTGAAATCAATGTACTGAAGACTCGGTTAAGTGAGACATTAAGGATGAAGGATCGAGGGGCTACAAAGATGGTTCTCGGCATTAAGACTGAAGGAGGAGTAGGCTTTGGTAATCACAAGAGGAATACCTTGTCTGTAGGTATTGATCAAGGATGTGATGGGCCAGGTAAGGCCGGAGAGCGTTCCCTACGCGTCTCTCCTCAAGTTTTCCTCAGGACATGTCCAAAAACAGATGAAGAAAAGCAGGATATCTCATGAGCATTATTTGAATGCGGTTGGCAATGTATGTCATAGTCTGAATTAGACCGGTTATTTCACAAGCTATCAATGTTATGAGCAAGTACCCCGGCAAGCAATATTGGGTAGCAGTGAGATGGTAAAAAGACTACATCTTTCCTTTTGAGAAGACATGAGCAAAGGTGGTTGAGCATGTGGATTTTGATCCGGCAGACATGCTCACCTGGATTGTTCCTACAGAGAAGTTCAAGTTATATGCAACTTCTCTGGGCTCGACGATGGCGTAAAAGAATGACAAAATGTGCAAAAGAAGCTATGATGTGATGTAGAGATAAAAGAAGATAACAATAAGTTACACGAATGAAGATTGAAGACACGGTGGAGATTATTATGGACAGATGTCTTAAATCTGTCTGTTGGTCTATCGATGACAGTCGTCGATGACATCAATGGTTGCTTGATGTCATCGATAATTCATGGAATTTTTCACCCGTGGTCGCTGGACAGTTTTCGATGACATCGATGGATCTTCGATGACATCGAAGATGTTACGCAGATTTTGCGATTTTTATTTCCTATTCCGATTCTACTTCTTTCTAAACTTATATAAATGGGTGTATACGGGATTGGGAGGTATTTTAAGGCTTTCTAAATGAGTTCCAAGGGTTCCTAAAAGGATTTTAATGTTTCTAAAGGGTATAGTAAGGGTGAGATTCGAGGCGCTTCGAATCGGGTAAGTCCTCTCTATTTGTAATTTATATTTTCAAAGTGGATATCTGTCGCTTTGTGCCGTGGTTTTTTCCTGCAAGGGTTTTCCACGTTAAATATGTGTTCTCGTGTGTGCTTGTTGTCATTGGATTACTGTCCTATATCTAGATATGTGTGATTCCGCAGTACAAAATCCCAGCAAGAAGTATTCACATAATAATACATAAATATATTTTTAAATAATTTGCAACAAAACTTCGACCGTCCATTCAATCCAACATATTAGATAAGTTTCATGTACATTATCATAATCATATGATAATCTACAATCTTCCTATAGTTGTACACGAACCAAGTTAACTCGGTTAACTTGCTCGATTAGACTCGAAAAAGCTCGATTCGACTCGATTCAAAATTGATTTCAAGCTGAGTCGAGTTGAATTTTGGAGCTCGGGAAAATTTCGAGCCGAGTTCGAGTTTGTCCGAGCTCAAATCGACTCAGATCAAACCTTAACTCGAATCAAACCAGTTCAGTAACTCAATTATTTTGATATTGATGTTGCTCACAAGTGTTTGATGAAATGACTCAGCAAAGTATTATTTTGAGAACATGCACTGTCACGCCTCGAAATCCAGGTACAGAGTGTGCATCCTCAAACCTGAGTTTTAGTTCGTAACTCGTATACAAAGTGTATTAATTTAATTCCTTAATCAGTTTTATCAGAGATGATAATTATATTCAGTCTAAGTTCCACCATAATCTCTATCACGCATATATAACATTTAGCACCAATCAACTGGGCATATATAAATCTTAACAACACTTAAAATAAAACTTAAAAATCATTCATTTATTATATCATCGTATTATAATTAAGTTTATTCCATACTAACATTGTTTCAATAAAATGAATCTAAATAATTCATTAAAATCTAAAAATCAATACTAATATGCATTATACGTTAATCAAACTATGCTAACAAATAAATCACATAATCAGAAATTGTCTAATGCCGCCACCTCATCTTCAAATAAGTATGACCGCATTTCACATGAATCATGTTCAAGTACGGTAGATCCTTCCGGTTCTTGCGCCACATCATCTACTAATGGCTCCCATGTACGATTTTTTCATCAATAAAAAAGGTAAGGTGGTTAGGCTTAGTGAAATAACTCAGCATGATTCATAATCATAGCAATTCAAATAATATAAAATGGATGTACAATTATATTGATGCAAAAAATGTATGAATGCTTCAGATAGAGTGATCATCCATCTGCTTAGGTTGTAGGTTGTCAACCCGCATCCACCCGTTGGGTGGGCTTCGACCTTTCGATAGGCTTGGGCATAGCCCGCATCTGGTAACGCTCTACCAGGATTGACATTTCTTTCAAGGAAAGCCCCTAGGATCGACCATGCATTATGCAATGCAATGAATGATGGATGATATGTAAATGCATATTTTTCATATTTGGCATAGTTGTTTTGATTAGAATATTCACATATAAATTTAGCATACAATTATCATGATAAGATTCTCAAACCAATATATCAAGCAATCAAACAATCACAAATGATTTATTTTAATTTTAATGAATTATGAGACAAGTTGGGTTGCTCACCTGAGTTTGATAGTGTAGAATCCACAAGGTAAATGGGTTAGTTTGAATTCAGAGATCCTATTAGGTATATCAACAATGTTATTATTCATCTAGTTATTTTATTTGGTGGGGCCTACCTTTGATATATATCCTAGGTGACCAAATCTTAAATAATCAAATAATTAAAATTATATATTTATTAAATTTAATTATCAAAATTTAGTTTTTTTTTTTTAAGATCATAAAATTGAATGTCAAATAATTAATCGAAGTGGCCCACCGGATGATTAAATCATCCAAATTCTTGAGGTCTTGTCATGTTTTACCTCAACATATTGGATAAATGGTGTGGATCTAACCACACGTACACCAATGGCCCATTTCGACCTTCTACGCCAAGTAATATCATCACTTGCGAAAAAATCTAAGATTCCCTTATTAAACACTTATAGATCTGACTAATGTGGCCCGTTTGATGGTTAGATTGATTTGAAAATTAGGTCCCTTATATATTTTGGCCTTAGGAAGCATATGATCCGTACAGATCTAGTATAATTCGATCAGATTGCACTCATTAAATTTATTCATAGAATAATACTGAACATATCTAAAATCATAAAACATCATTTTGTTAAAATTGTCTCTGCATATCCATACAATGATCATGTGGATGATCCACACCATCCATTGTATAGATCAAGAATAAATTAAAACATAATAAAAAATTAAAAAAATTCGAGGGTTGAAACTTACCTGATCAAGTTCTCTTATAATTTCCTCTTCATTTTATTTTAGGCTTCCTAACTCCTTTTTTTTTTTGTCCTTCCGCATCCCTTTTTAAATAAAATTCTGATAGGATGAGCACATCCTCCCTTATCCTGAATTTGAATTTTTTTCTGACATTTGATAAAAAATTATTATTACTATTTCAAGAATTAATCCCTAAACCTCTCTTAACTAAGAATATCTCTACCAACTCAATTATTAACTTATTCTTATTTTTTATTTAAAAATAAATCTTTAAATATTTAATTTAGTTTTTTTATAATGTACCAAAATTTAGGGTTATTACATACACTCTCCGTGGAATCAGCTAGTGATAAGGAAGGTATGGATATGAAACAAATCACTGCAAATAATAATAATAATAATAATAATAATAATTATTATTATTATTAAATAAATTACATGATAAAACTACCCATGTGTCTTGATTTTAATGCTGCCTACTGAGTGTTTGATGAATACCTGTAAACCGTTGTCGTTGTTTTGCATACTGTGAGAAATTGAAGGTGCACTCCATGTCTTTGAGAAAATGCCGCACATACTGCAAATGTATAATAGAAATGGATGCTTGTAAAAAAAAAAAAAGTACAAACACATTCTGCCTAACAATAAGTTCGACCCAGTTTCGGTTGATGGCACGGTCGAGGTGGGCCCCCCCAGCGAATACCTTGGATCACATACGATGGGCCTCGCATGAACACGGCTCAGGTTTCGTTTGCTTGATTCCTCGATTTTCGGACACAACATCTCTCGGTTGTATTTCAGTCTTATGTCTTTTCCCGCTATATACAAATCTTGTACATCTCTCTCCCCTATAAGCGGATTGCGCAGTGTGTCACACACCACACCACCGACCATGTGGTTTGTTGAGGTAACCAAAGTTTGGTGGGTCCCACCATAATGTATGTATTATATGCACACTGTTCATCCATTTTTTAACATTAGTATAGCTAATAAGGCAAAAAACGAGGTAGATTTACAGCTCAAATGGACCACACCACCAAATGCAATGGGATTTGATTATCTACCATTGAAAACTTCTTGGGGCTGTGGAAGATTTCAATTAATTTAATATTTCGTCACCGTGTGAACTTATGAACTGGTTGAATGGCTAATAAGTATCACGGGGGCTAAGAAGGTTTCAACTATAAGAATCATTGTCTCGCTGCTTTTTGGTGTGGCCCACTTGAGCATGTATGTGACTTATTTTTTATTCTCATGTTAAATTATGTTTTTTAAAAAAAAGGCATGAACAAATTGGATATAACATATGTATCATGGCGGGTGTCACACCACGTAATCCGCTTCGTACTCTAATTGCGCTCACGGCCTGTTTGATTTTCCAAGTTCCGTGCAAATGCCTTGAAAATAGCCGATTATTACAATTTTACCAGTTTGAATTTACGATGGTATTTTTGCTTCCAAAAACGGTCCAAAATGACTAACATAAATTTGTGAGCCCCATCATCATGTATACGACATATCCGCGTCGTCCATCCATTTCACCGAAACATTTTAACATATGAGCCGAAGAATGAGGCAAATCTAACATTCAAGTGGCCCACAAGAAAGTAAATAGTGGGCCCAAAAAGTTTTTAATGATGAGTGTTCGAATCCATTTTTACTATGATGTGGTCCACTTGAACTTTGAATCTACCTCATTTTTGGCCCATGCCCTAAATTCATTAGTCATGATGGATGAACGGTGTGAATAATTTACATACATCATGGTGGGCCCCACATATATTTGGCAGCATCTTCGGGTTTAGCGTTGGAAAAAGTAAGAGTCAAATCAACCATAGGAAAGGGCGCAGTAACGGTAATTATATGAGGAAATAATTATTGCCAATTTCCCATGCATTTACTTTTACTCTAAAAAATCAACCATGTCCTTGTGTCATGTGAGCTCTTTGACTGGAAAGCAGATTGGCCGGTGACGTCACTAAGTTTTGTGGGTCCCATCATGAGGTATGTGCTATATCCAAAATATCCGTCTATTTGGCAAGCTCTTTGTATTGTTGCTCTAGAGATTAAGTAGACCAAGGCAAAAAGAAATAAGGGATTAAACATTTATTATTGAAACCCTTTTTGGTTCACAAAAGTTTTGGATCAATATGATATTTGTTTTTCTTATTAATCCACATTTATGGGGCCATATGAATAGATTGGATGAAAAATAAGCGTTACGGTGGACCCTACAAATATTTTAATGATAAGAATCATTGTCCCACTTCTATTTGTAGTGTGGTCCACTTAAGTGTTGGGTATGACTCATTTTTGGACTCATGCTCTAAAATGATTTTGCCAAATGGATGAACCGTGTGGATATGATAAATACATTATTGTAAGTGCATGTAACTTTGTTTTCTTTGTTGGAATAGTGACAATACTCACCTTGGCACTACATGGTACATACATCAGGTAAGTAGTGTGTGATACACCAGCTAGTCTGCATCCCTTAAAAAGAGATCAAAGCTAAATAGGCTTCACAATCATGTATTTATTATATCTATGCTGCTTATCTCTTGCAATATCATTTTAAAGCATTAACCAAAAAATGAATCATAACAAAGCTCAATTAAACCTAACCACAAATAGCAATATCACAAATATTCTCATTATTATAATATTTATATGGTCTACCATAAATTTTATTTTCCATCCAACATTTTTTTAAGCTCACACAAATTTGGATAAAGAGGAAAAACAAATATCATATTGATCCAAAACTTTTATTACCCAAAAGAATTTCCCCGGTGGACAGTCAATCTCCCACTTCTTTTTATAGTATGGTACACTTGACCTTTGGATCTGTCTTATTTTTCGGATCAAGCCTCGTGACAAATGGACATATGGCTTTGATATAACACACATCTCATGACAGGACCCACAAAATTTGGTGACGTCAACACACTGGCTAGGTCAGTGGTGTGTGGTACACCAGCCAATCCGCTTCCCCGGCGAGGCTGATTCCCGTGCTCACGTCACACGGGTGTGAGATCTTATCGATGGCACACGTGTCATATCTGTAAACAGTGTGACCCGCATGATAGAAAGCTCTAATCCTTCGCACGCGCGCCATATTGGCACGCAAGTTTGTATGTGGATGTGCGGACTCTACGCGCGTGGACTGAGCAGCTCTACCAAAGAAAGAGGACTTTGATACTCTGGTGCAGTGTAATGAATGATTGGATGGCACTTAGAATTGCATACATGGCACGCACGTAATTCAAATTACACCGTTCAGATTATAGGTCCTACTTTAGATGCATCTTGGACAAAAGATCAAGATGACTTGATTATCTAAATATTGGATTGGAGGGCATTTATTGGACGTTTGAAAATGAAAAATATCAAATGGTCCAATTTCAACAAGCAAGTGGCCACTAATCAGAGACAGGATTGTTCGACCAGTATGATTTTGGATCAAGTTTTGATGGCAGTGGGATAAACAGGTTCTGCGGTGGCGAGAGGGCCTGTGCATCAAGCATCATACAGAGTATCAAATAACTCGTCCCCAGGAAAATGACCAGGCTCCGCGGGAAAGAAAGAGAAGGAGCGGAAAAGGGCAGATTAAAAACGGACACAGAAAGAGAAGAAACGGGGAGCGAGAGCTGATCAGATGGACGAGCAGCATGACCATGAATCCTACGGTGGAGATGTTCCGGAAGAAGAAGGCGAGATGGATGGCGATGTCGAAATGTCGAGGGCTGACGACGACGATCCCAATTCCAAGGAGGTCCAACCCTAACCCTAACCCTAACCCTAACCCTAATCTCTCTCTGTGTGCGTTTCATTGGAGGATTGGAATCTCAAGCTTGTCTTTGGCGTATTGGTTAGAATCTCGAGGAGATGAAGAAGAGGCTGAAGGAGATCGAAGATGAAGCTGGCGCCCTTCGTGAGATGCAGGCAAAGGTCGAGAAGGAGATGGGCGCCGTTCAAGGTATGAAATTTTAGGGTTTCTTGTTGGATCTTTGATTTCCCAACCTTTCTCTTGATTGAAATTCCGCGTTATAGTAGATAACTACTTCTAGGGCTTTGCATTGGTAATTGAAGCCGGTGTAATTGGATCCCAAATGTATGGGTTCTTTGTGTATACCACTTAAAAAGGAGAAAAACAAGCTGAAATAGCTGTTAGAAAAAATGCAAATAGATCCAGAAATCTGCTGAGTTTATATGGTATTTTCATCCGGGGAGTTGTGAAACATTGCAATTTGCAAGGGTTTATTGTGTTAATTGTCGAAGAAATGGCATATGAAGTTGCCGAATGTCTTTCAGAAAGCTATTGGCAATGTCTTTCATGAAGCTGTTGTCAATGATAGATCCTAGCTTTGGCGTGAGCCAAGAGTAATTTTAGCTGTAATTTATATGGGCAACATTCTTCCTTGCTTTGTCTGTAAAACTAATATTTTTTGCATGCAGGGATGCTATTTCATATGTTGTATCTTTACTTGGATGTAGTTTCGGTCTTGAAGGCTCACATTCACATTTTTCTTGACACTAGCCTACCTCAATCACCTGAAGCAATGGCCTTGAACTTCTATTTTTTAGACACAGTTCTTGTATAAGCAAATAAATTGTCTCAAATCAGAAGTTGGTTCTTGTTAGTAACAGTTGTCTGAAATCTGAAGTTGGTCCTTTAGCTGCTTGCAGCACATTTTATAACTGTCCCTTAGCTGCTTGCAGCACATTTTATAACTATTGCTGCCTGCTTTTAGTGAGGAATTGCAATCTGCAACCCAAGGGTATGTATGGTAGGCTTAGCCCCTGATTGCCTACAAATGCAGTCAATGGTTAAGTGATTCAGCTCTGTGTTTATCTGATGGGATGATACCCTATACCCCAAAAATGTCCAGATTGGAAGATCCCTGCAATCTAACTTTGGCTTTTTTTTTCCATTGAATTTGGATGCTGCTGCTGCTATTTTCAGGCTACTGATTTGGGCTGTCAATGGGCTGGGCCTTGGGCCGGAATTTGATCTGTTTGGGCTGTGTCTATTCATTTTTTTTGGCATTTGCTAGGCCCAAGCCCGGACCATTGACAGCCCTACCACTGATCGGAGGATGAGGACTGAAACGTTGGCCCTACTAGTTGTAGAAAGTTGGGGCCAGCCTACTGTACATGTCCTCTGGCTGACAATCATATAATCCTTGTCTTTCAAACTATCATGTGATGTTCATCTTTTGTTTGAAAAGTCTTGAATTTAGATGCCAATGTATGCATTTCTTCTGATTTCTCGACCTTCTACTTTTGTATTTATTTGCTGACAAAGATGCTCTTGTTTTTTGGTGTCTGCATCATGTACGGAGATCCTTCTGGTACTGCTGCAACCCAAGCTGAAAAGGAGGAGGTGGATTCCCGCTCAATCTATGTTGGTAATGTGAGGTTCTTCAATCCTTTCATCTTGGGCCAATGCCATTCCTTATGAGGTTTTAATTCCACATATCAATATTTTGTGACAACATTGGTTGCTAGATGATCTTTCATGGGTATGGATTTTATTTTATTTTTCTTGTTTTTTGTCAATATGACAATGAAGAGTCTCCTGTCAGTTCTAGTTGTATTCCATTTTTGCACACGTGGTTCCACAAGGAAGCGAATTTTATCAATAGAGTTTGAATGGATTGATCCAATTCTGTTGGTTGGGGCAATTGCTGCATTTCATGTGCTAGTGGGGATTTTGGATGTGACTTCTTAAAATTTGGTTTTGGATACAAACCATCATGGTTTAAAATTTCGTCTAGTATGACTTGGTTTTTTTTGAGTTGTATTGGTTCTGGTCTGCAACGAAATGTGTCTGCAGATCAAAATGGGATCAGGGTGTATTGACATTTTTTCTTTTCTTTTCCATTTTTGGGCTAAAACATGTGGAAAAGAGAGGAATGTGGAAACACCATGTCACTTTTTCATTCATTGTAGATATTCAATACTAATGTCGGGTAGATTATTTTGTGTGGGATGGCTTTGGTTATGCATAAGTCGGTAGGACTGTTTTATAAGCATGAAATAGTAATGCAGGGGCAGTTTCACACCGAGCTCGAGTGAGGTGGCCCGTGGGATGCAGGGGTACACTCGGGGTGGGTGGCTCGTGAAACCCATAGATTTGGGGCCCATGTGAGGCAAACCCATGGATTTTTGGGCCCACGAGGGGGTGGAACCCATGGATTTGGGGCCCAGGAGGAGGGTTCGACCGATGACCTAACCCATGGATTTGGAGCCTAGGCTATGGGATAAAGTGATTAATTTGCCATGTTCTATTACTTCGAGCTTTTAGAGCAAGTGATTAATTGTCCTGCATCAAATTGGTATCAGAGCAGGAGGTCTCGTGTTCGAAACTTTTCAGTGGGGGTGATTGATGAGGGGGCATTTTCACACCGGGCTCGAGTGAGGTGGCCTGTGGGATGCAGGGGCACACTCGGGGTGGGCAGTCGGGCCTGGGCTATGAGATAAATGGATTAATTTGCCATGCTCTATCAGTTCGAGCTTTTAGATCAAATGGTTAATTGTCCTGCATCAAATAGGGGCCATTAAAGTAAAAGGGGTAAGATGCTAGGGAGACTGCCCTTGCTAGTAGGGCCAAGGTGTCCCATATTAGTTACGTATCGGCTGTAACTGCCGATACGTAATGGTAACGGTGGGGTCCGTTACGCGATATGGGGTCAAAACGGGCACCCCTCTAATTTTGTGACCGTAACGGTAGTTACGGGGCCGTTACGCCTGTTACGGGCCATAATGCCCGTTACGGACCCGTAACGGCTGTTACGGGTCAAAAAAAAAAAAAAGAAAAAAAGAGAAAAAGGAAAAAAAAAGCATACCTTTTTTTTGAAAATTCTTTTCTTCTCCTCTTCCTTCTTCTTCTTCCTCTTCTTCTTCTTCTCGCCCTGCTGCGGCTACGGCTGCGGGCCTCCTCTTCCTTCTTCTTCTTCTTCTTCTCTCTCTCTCTCTCTCTCTCTCTCTCTCTCTTCTTTCCCTCTTTAGATTTTCGGTTTCCCTCTCTCTGCCGTCTTTTTCGTTTGAAATCGGAAGCCCTCTCTCCCGTCTTTTTCGTCTGAAATCGGAAGCCGATTGACTGGTGTACCACACACCAGCTATAGCTATTTAGCTACTGTAGGTATGTGTCATGCTAAAACGAGCACTGACACTCCTCGAGCTCTGAGTTGTACGAACGGTTCAAAGGAGATCAAAGTTACGTGGGCTCTACAGTGATGTATTTGTTATATCTACACTGTTCATCTATTTTTAGATATTATTTTAGAGCATTACCCAAAAAATGAATCATATCCAAAGATCTTCTGGACCACACCAAAAATAGCAGCGGAGATAATGATTTTCACCGTTAAACAATTCGTAGGCCCACCATAACATTTATTTTCCATCCAATCTGTTCATAAGGTCAAATGTTCATAAGGTCAAAAAGACCTAAATGAAGAGGAAAAACAAATTTCATATTGATCCAAAACTTCTGTGATCCCAAAATGGGTTTCAATGGTAGACGTTCAATCCCCACTGCTTTTTGCAGTGTGGTCCACTTGATAATTAGATCTATATTATTTTTAGTGTCAAGCCTTATGACGAGCTCGTCAAATGAATGGACGGTTTAGATATAATACATACGTCATGATCAGACCCACAAGACTTACTGACGTTAATACAGGTATGTCATTGAGGAACACAGCATAATCCGCTTTCAAAGAAATGTGCGTGGTAGGCTTTTGTACACGTGTTGCGTGGCCCCACCATGATGTATATATTTTATCCATGCCGTCCATCCATTTTGCCACATCATTTTAGGTCATGATCCAAAAAATTAGTAAGATCCAAAGCTCAGGTGGACCACAACATAGGAAACAGTGGTTATAGAATGCTCACCATTAAAAATTTCTTAGGGTCTAATGTAATGTTTACTTTTCATCTAACCTGTTAATTGGGTCACATTGACGTGGATGAAGGGAAAACACACATGTCGGCTTGATTTAAAACTTTTGTAGCCCCCAATAAATTTTTAATGGCGGACGTTTAATTATTGTTGTTTCTTATAATGCAGTCCACCTGAGCTTTGGATCTGCCTCATTTTTGGGCTCATGCCCTAAAATTATTTGGCAAAATGGATGGACGGTGTGGATATAACACATTCATCATGGGTGGGGTCCAAAAAACTTTGACACTCGTGTGCTACACTTCACCATTCGGGTCCCGCCTAATTCGGGCCCTTAAAAAATTGTACATGAGACATGTATTAACTTAAAATTTACCAATTAAATTATGGACTGTAATTGCTAATTCACCATGCCAAAATCAAATTGTTTGAATAGTTTTAATTGTTAATTTGTAGACGCTTATTTTTTTAAATAGGGCCTTTTGATTTTTTTCATGATTCACTATCCAATAAATGTCCACCAATTCATAAGTGGGATAATGCCAATAAATTGCATGAATTTGAGACTGATTTGGGGTATGGATTGGTCCTCCAAGTCAGCCACAAATTGGCAACGCCATCTACCTGAATTTAATTTCATTTTTTTAAAGAACTGTTGGGAAAAATGATATCAAATTGTTAAGTATATAAATTAGATATTTATAAATTAAATATATGAATTTTATAGTTAAATTCAAGTTACCTGGTTCATAAATTTATCAGACAGTTCGATTCAACTTCTCACCAAAGAGTGGACCGTTACACCACCATAAACATGTTCCAATTTATAAATGAATGCATATTTGGAATGCTTAGAATATTCCGGATTTAATCCATATTTTTTCATATTCTTTTGGCAAAAAAAAAATTGCACTGTTACGGGCCGTTACGCCCCCGTATCGCCGTTACACCCCCGTATCCGTATCGGTATCGGAGAGCACCGTTACGCCAACCGATACCGATACGGGATACCTTGAGCAGGGCTGGGTGCCATTTGGAAAGGATAAAATAACATAACTTTTAACAACAAGGTATAATCCTTAGTGCTAAAGGAGATTTTCCCCCCCCTGATGAAGTGATAATCTTATTAAAGAGACCAAAAAAGGAAAAGAAAAAAGATAAAAAAAACAAAGCATGCGACTTAAAGTACAAGGGGATGCGACTCTCAATGCCTCGCACAAGCCACCATAATGACCGCCCATCTATATGCAACAATACAACTGGTCTCACAAACCATCTTCATATGATTATGCTAATTGCTTCTCTTCCAACCCACTCTTTAACCAGCCTATCCACAGCTTCATTGGTGGAGTGAGGCACATGCAGTGCACTACAACTAGCTTTGCACAAATCCCTTGCCTCTTCTATCATCTTCGCAACCTCCCATGGACATTCTCCTGATGGAACTGTTATCCAAAAACTTTTGGGGTGTGTTGTCAAGTTGAGATTGAGGAAGGTTGGGGGGAGAGGATCTTAAGACAGAGAAGGATTATTTCTTAACCATCCTTCTCTACCTCCTTTTCTTGTATCATTTGTTTTAGTTGTAAATAATTGTTATCCATAAAAGAACAATAATATTTTTGATTGCTAACTAACAATAGTGTTAAAAGCAAGAGGGAAATGGTGGTAATTTGCATTGCATAGTAATGTAGCCTGTTTCCATGTTTCAAGCCTCTATTGTCTATTCGGTGTTTATAGATGTAAGAAAATGAATTTTCAATTACTCAAAAAATATAAAATAAAAAACCAATGGGTCAATCTCTGCGATCTTCACATTGAATCTTCCATGCCTTGAAAGATTATGCATGTTGTCACCAATCATTATATCCGATGGACATTCAAAATAAACATTTATTGGATTTAGCAAACTTCTTAAAATTATATTTTCTCTCCTTTTTAGAAGCTAGATGACTGAACTTGCTTGTTCTTCCCCATTAGAAAGGAAGAACAAGGTTATTCCTATGTAACATTTGCATAAGAAACTAAGTTTATTTGTTCAAATTCCAAAAAAAAAAAATGTATTCTTTTTCTTGTCAAATTACTTGCAATGAAGACAACTAATCAATTACTCATGGATTTAGACACAACTCTACATTGGTTCTCATTTTATTAAAAAAGGAGTATTTTTGACATATTACACCCCCGGGCCCATTTATATATAAACCTCTCCCTTATTGGTATTCTTAAATATTCCCGTTCCTTTTTTTATCGATCTGAACCATCAGAGGTCATTTCAATGATTCAAACCGTCCCAGACCAATTTTAGCGATTCAAACCTTTCTTTTAGCGATTCAAACCTTTCTTTCTTCTTCTTTTTTCTCTCTCTCCTTTTTTTTTTTTTTTTGCAAGTGGGTGCTGGTTATTGACCCAATCCACACATTTCAACATGTGGACTAATGATTGGTGATTGGATCCATCTATGGTTTTACATGTGGGGCTCAGCTTGATTACTGATCCAATCCATCTAATGTTGGCATGTGATCCCTGCTCTTATTTTAGAGAGCTTAAATATGGCGCAAGGGCCTTAATCATGGAGTCAATCTGTCTAATGCTGGCATGTGGCACTTTGATAGTTACAACATTCACAAAATCGGTCCCATCGTGGATGGGCGGCTGCAACATGGAACTCATCTGATTGCTGGGCAGTTAGGTTGGTCTTTGTTTCCTTCGTCCATTTGTATGCCATTGTAATGCAAGCATGAATAGTTGCAAGAAGATGTGGGCCCCGAAAACCCAATTTGTGTCCCGCAACTCGTCTAGTGGACCTCACACATTTATGTTTAGAGATTTTTAAGAGATGAGTATCCTTAGTGTGGGTCTAGCTTGATTTTCGAGGGCTCTATTTATTAAAATTTTTAAAGGATCTTTAAATGGATAATTTGTTTTCTATTTAAGGAGATTTGAGTCTTAGAAGATTTTTGATAGGATATTTTGATATCTTGCAGGATCGTTGATAACATATATTAATATCTTGGTAGACTTTTGAGAAAAAAAATATCTTGGGAGATCTTAAGAAGATTAGTTAGAGATAGTAAGCATAAGAAAATAAAAGGAAGGGAGAGATGTATGTTCATATATGCATGGTATTTTTAGATTCCTTAATTTAGAATAATTGAGTGAGTGTGTGTGTGTGTGTGTGTGTGTGTGTGTGTGTGTGTGTGTATCCTTGTAGATCTCAGAGAATTGCAATAAAAAATTTTAAGTTTTGGGAGAAAGCATTCTCTTGCAGAGGGAGAAAACTCTATAAAAAGAATCAAACCTTTGAATTGTGTATATTTATCACATATTTCTTCTTTCTCATCCATCTTGCATCACACTAATCAGGATGGTGAGAATCATATGTTCAGTGAGATTCTTGTGCCTTGCTCCATAGTGGGACTAGGTAGATGAGTGATTAGGATGATGGTCCTGCATTGCAAGAGAGAGAGAGAGAGAGAGAGAGAGAGATCTATATCTATTTTGTATTATTTTGGCGCCATGGCTGGTGAGTGGTAAGGTGGGGGACTGCAAATCCCTTTCTCCCCAGTTCAAAGAAGGGTGTCGCTTGATCAACAAAAGACTCAAAATCCCTTATCCTGCTAATAGAACTTGCTAATTATTGCCCAAAAGAAGTAGATGTCAAAGACTCGGGCTATCGATACTTGGTTTTTAAGAATCCAATGGAGGGGTTCTATAAAAGACTTCCAAATTCCAATGGTTTCTTCAAAAATCTGGGTGTGGCCGAGAGTCCAACTAGATGCGGCTTGCTCTAAAGTGCTTGCTACAGTGCTATTGCAATAATAGATGAGGGAGAGATATCAGGCATAGCTGGGTGGAAGAGGTTTTTTTTTTTTTTTTTTTTTGGTCTGGGGGGTTATTTGACCAATGATTGAAAAGGGAGGGATTTACTTGGGAAGTCATTAGGGGGCGGAGTTTCTATGGAAATTGGCTTGGGCCTAGACATAAATGCATTAATGATACAAATTATAGGGATTTGGTGATCCTACTCATCCAATTGCACTCTTTCACAGTTCAATGCTTAAATGGATGAATCAACCCCTAATTGAGAACAATCACACAAGTGGCATTCTTGTGCCTTGTAATTAGTGACCATACACATGATAAAGGCTCACTTTTTTTTTTTGGGAAAGTTGATACTTTTATTGAAAGAAAAGAAGGAAACAAAAACAAGGAAACCGAAACAAAGAAAGAAAAGAAAAGATGTAACAGGGGAGATACAAAGGAAAAGAAAAGAATAGAAAAAAAAATTTGCTCCCGAGCTGCCAAAACCCAAGGAACTAAACCCAGAAAAAAACTATGGTGCCCAATCTCTAAAGAGGACTAGCACTCTTGAAAACACCCCACAGTTGAAACTAAACTATTCCTGAAGCAATGATTGTTGCATTATGCCCAAATAGCCCAAATAATTGCCGGGAGGATAGTCCTCCACTTTCTTTTTCCTAGAGCACCTCCTAATTCTGCATGCCACCCGCTATAATGTAAAGGGCATCTATTGCACTTGTCATAACCCAGGAGACCCCTATAAGCTTGAAGACACTCCTCCAGATATTAGACGAGAAGGGACAATGTAACATGAGATGATCCACCGTCTCTTATGCTTTGAGACACAGGAGGGACATGTTCAGAATCTGCATGCCATGCTTCCCTAGGTTGTTAATAGTCAGAATTCTTTTCCTTCCAACCATATCCAAAGGCAACAACCTTGGGTGGCACTCCGTATAACCAGACTGAACTGATATGACATGGGGAGGAGAATGAAGAGGCAGAGAAAGACTTGTAGAAGGACCGCACCGAAAATAGACCTGAGGGCGACATTGACCAATAGATAGAGTCTTTCGGCATAGAGGGGAGTGGCGGAGAAGCATCTTGCAAGAAGAAGTTAAGTTTAGTAAATTCCTCTAGCTCAAAATTTGAGAGATTCCTACAGAGCTTGGGGATCCAAGTCCCACCACTTCCTTCAGGACAAAAACAGTCCTTAACCAGAGCATTAGGGTCAGCCGAGATAGCGAACAAGGCAGGGGTATGATTCGGCTAGAGAACGATTGCCAAACTGTATATCGAGTCAAAATCTAATCTTGGAACATTTTCCCAAGGGAAAAAGAGATGTTGTCAAATATTGGCGGAGCAGATCTGGCGATTCCTTTCCACAGAAAGGAGGCATGATAAAGGGAGGAATACTTGGTCCACCATCTTGTAATAGACACACCGTATTTTACAACTACGATCTGACGCCACAGACAGTCTTCCTCGCACCCAAATATCCATGCCCATTTACCCAACAGAGCTTCATTAAACAAAATAAGGTCCTCGATGTTTGTCTCCCCATTCTCATTAGAACAACAAACCTCTTTCTAATTCAAGAGTGGGAATTTACCACCGCTTGAACCACCTTGCCATAGAAAGTTTCTTCTGAGCTTATCTACCTTAACAATCGCTGATTTCAGACATTTGAATAACGAAAGGAAGTAGACTGACTGGTTAGATAGGGGAAGCCTTTGCGAGATTTAACCTCCCTCCTAACGACAAAAGATTAAGCTTCATAGAAGAGAGTTTCCACTCTATTCTTTCAATAATCTTGTCCCATAGGGCATGGGGAGGCTTTCCTATATAAGGGGGCAAACTCAAATAGATAGTGAGGAGCAAGCATACATTAAATTTGAAAGATTCAGCCAGGATCAAGGTTGGTGCCAAAGAATTCAGTCTTGGATAGATTGATTTTCATACTTGAAACAACCTGAAACCAGGAATTAGTCATACTCAAGAGAGCCACTTGAGTTTCGTTCGCTTCGCAAAAGAGCAAGGTGTCATTGGCAAATTGCAGATGAGTGATCGGAATATTGAAATTTCCCTACAAAATCCTCTGCAGAGGTCGATCTCTTGCCCGCGGGACATCGTGCCACTGAGAGCCTCCGTGACCAAAACAAAGGGAAATGGGGATAGGGGATCTCCTTGGTGGAGGCCCTTGGAAGCCCTGAAATACCCAAATGGAGAGCCATTAATGAGGACAAAACTTTAGGCGATGTAATGTATGATTTAATCCAGGTTCTCCATTTGAACCCGAAGCCCACAAAATCAAGAATTTTGTCCAAAAAGGCCCAATCAACATGATCATATGCCTTTTCCAAGTCCAGTTTACACATGATATCATGCCTTTTGGACTTGACTTGAGAATGCAGGCATTCATTCGCTATAAGAATAGAATCCAGGATTTGTCTCCCTTCCACAAATGCAAATTGGAAAGGGTAAACAATCTTGGAGATGACAGTCCTCAACCTTTGACTCAAAATTTTAGATAAGATTTTGTAAGGGCTTCCGATGAGGCTAATCGGACGAAAGTCCTTCACTTTTTGAGCTCCTTCCAACTTTGGGATAAGCGCAATGAAAGTGCTTCCCAATTCGGAAGCCAACCTGTTATGATCAAAGGAGTTTGTTATAAAAGTCATCAAGTCAGGATCAATCAATTCCCAAAAGGCCTGATAGAAAGCTAATGGAAATCCATTAGGACTCGGAGCTTTATCCCTCCCAGACCCCACACGGCTTCTTTAACCTCATCGATCAGGAAAGGGTACTCTAGGGAGGCTACATCCTCCTCCGATAAACGCTTGAAAGGGAGATTATCTAATGATGGTCTGTGGTTAGTGTTAGAAGAAAGCAATTTAGAGAGGAAATTAACAAGAGGAGGTAATACAGTTCTTATATGACAAGATCACGTCTTCAATAAGGATGGAAGAAATGGAATTGGAATGCCTTCTGGTGTTGGCCATGGAATGAAAGAATATTGTGTTACGGTCACCTTCTTTGAGCCAAGTGGCCCTGGACCGTTGACACCATTTAATTTCCTCCTCATTCAACCTTGCACAATACTCAGAGGAGAGGAGATTTGGATTCCTTCTCTGCCTTAGACAATTGTTCGACTTCCTCAAGTAGGTCCATATCTTGAATAGATGCCAAAATGGAGGCCATTTCAGACTCCATCTTGTTGAAAATCTCTCGGTGCCAAGATTTGAGTGTCTCTTTTAGCATTTGAAGTTTTTTGTGCAAAGCAAAATCGTAAGTTTCCTCAATTTGGAAAGAAGACCACCATTTAGCCACCAGGTCCCTGAAACCTTCCATTTCCAGCCATGCCAACTCGAACCTAAAAGGTTTATGGGCCCAGTTAATTTCCTCAGTTTTCAGCAGGATTGGGCAATGATCAGAAATAGGTTTTGGCAACCCATTTTTGATAGGCGAAGACAAACTAATGGAGCCAATTTGGCAAAATTAGGAACCAATCGAGGAGAGATATCGACGGGGGCGAGTTGTTGTTTGACCAAGTGAACTTCATTGTCCCCATCGGAAGATCTAGCAATATGTGCGTGGCCACCCAATCAGCAAACACTCTCGTAGAGGATGAAATGCCTGTCCCATTCAATTTCTCGTACGAGAATCGCACAACATTAAAATCGCCACCCACAACCCAAGGGAGACTTCACTTTCCTTGAACATTGGACAATTCCGCCCAGAACAGAGACCAGTTGGTTGGAGTGGAGGGCTCATACATCGCAGAGAACAAACATCGAAAACCAGAATATTCACGGAACACCACATTCATAGAGAACTGCCCAATCCAATTGTCTTCCATAGATCTAAGAGAATGATCCCAAAGAATAATAATTCCTCCTACATAGCCAATGGTATCCAGGGCAATCCATTCAATTCCTTTTCTTCTCCAGATGGAACGGACAATGTTCATAGACTGGAGCTTCGTTTCTTATAGAACAATTACATTAGCTTTTGATCTAGAACACATCTCTTTTACCTTAGACCACTTGTAAGGACAACCTAAACCTTTCACACCCATGAAATGATCTTCATTGGGGAACCAATCTGAATCCCTCGTCCTTTCCTTTTCTCCCGAGGAGGAATCTCTGTCAGTCCCGAGTCTGCTACACCAAGCCCAACCAGTTCCCTATTGGGATGGGAAGACCTAGGGGTTGTAACAAGAGGAACCTCTTCCATCGTAACTTTCAAACCTCTTTCTGCCACCAGCTTGAACAGTGCTATGTAGTCGTTGTCTGAATCTCCGAACACAACCCCCAAGAGTCTTTCGACGCGCCCTATGAAATCCTTGATCCAACGTTTTCTTTTGATTGCCTGCACCAACCCTTTCATAACTTCAACCGAGATGATAGACGGAGACAACTCCCCCAAATGACAGAAGGAGACGGCTTCCTTTGACGTAATCCGGACCTGATGCTCACTTCCTCCACCTTGGATAATAGAATCTAGCTGGAGATTGACCAAGGCAAGAGGCCCGACTGGGGACGAGGTCAAACTTGCATCCACTGAAGAAAGAGACGAGGGAACATGCATAGAAGAAGGAGAGGAGGGAGGGGTAACAAAAACATCTACCAATAATGTAGGCACAATCCAGCAACCATGATCAGGGGCCTTCAATACTTCAAACGAGATCAAGGCAGAGGGATTAGGGGAAACTTCTTTCATACTCTCATTATCTGAAGTAGTGGCCGAAACACTTTCATCGACATCTTCGTCCCTATAGTCGGATTCATCTTCTGGCATCGATTTGAGGATAAGAGCCTCTTCTTTTGGGAAATCTGGAGGAGGAGCTTCGATTAGAGGCACGTGAGATAACTCCCCCGTGTCATTCATCTGGCATACATGGCCAACTAATAACGTCTCGTCGTATGGTTGGGGACACGTTTGTTTAGATGGCAACCAAAATTGAAACGCGTATGACTTTGGGGGCGATATCATGATCGTAGCTATCTTCTGAGGTCGTGTATGTAACACAAGGCTCGAGGCGTTCTCAGGAAGGAAGGAAATATCTTTTGAGATTTTGGGAGGTGATGTTGTATTGACAAGATGATATTGATCATCCGATATTTTGGGAAAAGGGCACTCAATAGGTCCCGCTTTGTGAGCAATACTGATGTGGAATTCGTTCATGCTGATTTGAATATGCAACTATAAACTATAATCATGACCCATGAAAACTAACATTAATTAGCATTACATAAAAAACAACATTTAATTTTCAACGTCCCATGAAACAACAATAGTTACGTCGGGAACAATAGATCACCACCATCATCTAGGCGGCTAGGCCTTTTCCCAACTAATTGGGGTCGGCTACGTGAATTCTTTCTTGCCATTCCAACCTGTTTATGCTTTAAAAAAAAAAAGAAGATACTCAAGTTCAATAAAATTGAATATGATTAACACATTATATAGGAACTTACCTAGTTTTGAATGAGCGGTTCCTTGCAAGTATTGCTGTTGTGCTTCAATCCCTTGTAACTGGTGCATCTGGATGACTGGGACGAGCTAGGCCACAATTCATCGAAGCCCCTCATAACTATTCCCAAATAACCTCCTTTTGGCCCATTTCCATAGAAATCCCTCGTGACTATTCCTAGATAACCCCCTTCCTTTTTTACCGTCAATGGGAAACCCTTGCTATCGATTTCCTTTACAAAATGATGAAATTTCCTATACCCTTACTATAACCTAACCATTTACAAAGTCCTTTTACCCACAACCCATTTCCTAACCCTTCACCCATTTACTAACCTAACAATTTACCAACCCCTTTACTCACATAAACTCTTTACTAACCCCTAACTGTCAATTTCATATACAAACTGTAATTGCATTTAAAAATTACGAAATTGCCCGTACCTTTACTCTGACCTAACCATTTACCAACCCCTTTACCTGCATAACTCATTTGCTAGCCCTTAACTTCAGCCATTTACTAACCTAACCATTCTATAGCCCCTTTACTTGCATAACCCATTTAATAACCCTTAAACCCTCCCCCTCATTTGTAGTTTAGTCTCTCTCTCTCTCTCACACACACACACACACACGCACACACACACACACACACCACCCCTGTTCTGCCACCAGTCTCTAGTGCTCTTTTGTTGAGCTCACACAAAAATTAGGACGCAACACAGAGGTCCGTGATTGTAACACTCATCCAGCTAGTGCCAGTGTGGAACAAGCCACAAAAATCTCACTGAACGGATGATCCTCACCATCCTTATCCATGACATACAAATGGATAGAGAAAAAGCAACATAATGGTGCTGCAATCATATGGGTTCTGTGTTATGATTACCTATCCACAATTGGATCTATATGATGAATATCCTGAAGACGGATCAATGTGCCACATGCCAGCATTAGACGAATTGAATCAATGATTAATTGAACTCTAAAATGAGAGCAGTGCTCCACATGCCTACATTAGAAGGATTGGATTAGTGATCGGGACCCCATATGCAGAATTATAGATGGATTGGATTACCATTTGTCCACATGCCAAAACAATGTGTGGACGGTTTGGATGAATACATGGCACCACGTGCAACCCAAGATGGTTTGGTTCACTAAAAATGCCCCTCGTCTGCTGTAAAATTATATGGGCACTTTGGATCAGTGGACAAGGTCTAATGTGCCAACACTTGACGGATTGGATCTATGGTCAGGGCTTCATGTGCAAAACTATAAATGGATTGAATCACTGATCTTGTAACCCCTATGCCAAGACAACGTTTGGACGATTTGGATCAATGCACGGCACCATGTGCAAACAAAATTACAGATGGTTTGGATCACTAAAATACAGTCAGTTTGGATCGTTGAACATGGGTAGCACATTTGGAACAGATGTGTGACCCACCTTGATCATTCCACATGCGCAACTTGACACTGATTCCTACTTAGACAGTCACATGTCACCTGCCCCTTGGTGTATAATCTCTCTCTCTCTCTCTCTCTCTCTCTCTTGCTTGGGATGAATGGGCAAGATTTTATTAGGCAAAAAAAATGTATAAACAAAGGAAAATACAACAGTGCGCAAACTAGGGCTGTCTCAGGCCAGGCAAAATCAAAATTTTGAGTAAGTCCAGCCCAAACAGTTTGAAATCAGGGCCAAAACCAACTCCGGGCCCGGTCTGTTGACAGCCCTAGTGCACATGCACAAAAAACGCAACGAAAACCATACCAATTGGCAATTACAAGCTACAGACCCCTGAACACAGAAACACCAATAAAAAACAATCAGCAACCGCAGCAGCTAAGAAAGCGCATCTGAGATCCACAATGCATTCTACAAGAGCGTTCAACATGAGTGTAAGACACCTCAATTGAGGTGCAACAGTTGTTGACCTCCTTAAGGATATGGGTCAATCTCCAAGGAAAAATGCCCAGCTCAACCACAAAAATTGTGCAGAAGGAAGAAAGTCTTTTCATGGCTCTTTATAAAGACAAGGCGGCATTTTGTATGGCGAAGGTGTGATGCTATGGAACCCCCCCAAGATAGCGGCATTTGGGTGGCTAGTTGGAAGAGGAAGAGTCCTCACCATTGATAATCTTCAAAAAAGGTCGATGGTGTTACCTAATGTATGTGCGATGTGTATGGTAGACGCAGAGACGAGTGATCACCTATGCATCCAATGCTCTTATTCTAGACACGTATGGAATAACTTCTTCAGAGTTTTTGACATGTCTTGCGTCATGCCCATAGTAGTGGGGGACATGTTCTTGATTTGGCATGGTGTGAGGTTAGGAGGGACAGCTCTAGTATTATGGAGACTGACTCTTCTAGCTTCCCTATGGGCTATTTGGGGAGAAAGAAATGAGAGATGCTTCCGAAATGAAGCTTCCAAGGTGGAGGTCTTTTTCAAGGCTTATCTTTTTGTGTTAGAAAGGGTTTCTTTTATTAAATCTGTGGATGATTGTAATATAATTTTTTTTTCCTTCACTTGTAATCTTTGCGCAATCACAGTGCTTTTTGAATAAAATGTTGTGTTATCCTTTAAAAAAAGCAACATTTGGTATGCCCCGATGTCAAAAGTTGACAGTGCCTTTTGCTTTTGGTCATGTTTCACTTTTTTTTTTTTTTTGGGGGGCAACAAAAAAAAGAAGAAAAGTTTCTCACATCTCGTGTATTGGTGGGAAACTTGTACAAAGAATTAGGGCCCGTTTGTTTCCCTGACTTTCGTGGTAAGGTACCATAAATGGGGGGCAACAAAAAAAAGAAGAAAAGTTTCTCACATCTCGTGTATTGGTGGGAAACTTGTACAAAGAATTAGGGCCCGTTTGTTTCCCTGACTTTCGTGGTAAAGTACCATAAATGGGCTATCATTACTGTTTGGAACGTTTATTTAAACATGTATAAAGGCACACATTTCGAGGGTCCAATGTAGATGTACTAGGAGATAGGTAAAGAAATTTGTAATCATTACAAATTTACATTGTATTGCAGTGGAAACTCCAATCCAAACACCAACATCAGTTTATTTTGGTGTTGATTTAACATTGAACTAATGTAAAATTGCCATCATTGCATTTTTACCTTGATAAACCTAACAATGTAATCGGTGCCATTATTGTGGTCAAATGCAACCGATGTTACCCGAAAAGTAATCTGTAGTCGTTGGCCATTTCCTTTACTGTTGTAATTGGTCAGACAAACAGGCCCTTGAGAGAAATGGTTAATGAGTGATATGAACTTGCTTTTTTATCCCATCCGTGGATTGATCCATCATCATGAGTGTGGTCTTCTTTTTTTTCTTTTTTTTTGTTTTCTGATTGCAATGAAGTTCTCTCTGTTCTTGCTGGTTCCTGTGTATGAAGTGAGCTCGAAACAATGTATCAGATTTTCTGTCTTGCCGAAGAGCTCTAATCCAATACAAACTGAACATTGGTTTGTATTAGATGAGGTGCCCATTGTTTGTTTAATACAAACAGATGAAACCATCCCTAAACTTTCTATGCTAATTACCTGAAATATCAATGACAAAATATGGAAAAAAAAAAAAAAAAAACTAATCTATAATCCTCTTGTACAATCAAATTGAGATAATGTTAAGAAAACAACAGCTTCATCAAATATTGAGTAGCTCATCTATGGGTCATTATTCATAATTTGGACAGCAAACATGTGAAGCTCTAAGGACCAGATCATTGTTTGTATGTAGTTGACAAGGAATAAAACAAATGCTGTAATATTGTTCCTCTTGGTTACTGATTGTACACTTTTGAGATTCCATAGTCATAATATCACGCAAAATGGGAGGATTGATCATCTGGAATACTTAACTTGTCAGAGGTGAATGAGTGCAAGCTATAGCTGAAGATCCTCTCAGGAGAGACGGTACGGTGTGGCTAGTCTTAGAGCCTAACAAAAGGGTCCCATGCCTAGGGGCGGTGTAGGAGTGGGGGTTTTCTCGCACTCCTGCCATAGGATTTCTTCTTTTGCAAACTTTCTTAGATGAGATGGTTGGCATGTTTGCATTGCAGAGAAAAGAGTTTGCAAGTTGCAAGTGCCCTAAATACATGCAGATGTGAAACAAATAAACAGTTTCTTAGATAACTTATGGATGTTAAGCGGGCATTGCATGCAAATAATATCTTTCACACCATTATTTGTATTAGAGATGGCATGAAACTCTACTTGGTAGCAACATGTTGTCCGAATCAGCTAATCCTGGGCCCTAATGAGGGAGGAAGGTTGATTTCAGTTGGGCAGGCAGTCGCCAAATGTTTTGGCAATCAACCATGAGAGTTCCTTCCATCCAGTGTATGCCAGATTATTGAAGAAATTGAGTCTGCCTTGGCAAATTACAGGAAAGGGTGCAGATTTGCATCCCGCATCCTGGCCCTAGACATGTCATCAAGTGGCATTGGAAATTTAGATAAAACTGGAGCATTCTCAGTCAAGTCCCTCAGTCGAGCAATCAAAAGAACCTGGAGACAAGGCACTAGTCTGGTGGCACACATTTTGAGCCTACCAATTTGCGATCATCCACACACATAACTAGTCTGCTAAGGAGATAGTTCTCATCATGAATCAGCTTCAGAAAAGAAAAATGACACTTATACATGCATGTATTTTATGTTTGATGGAAAATGATTCGTTAGTCAATAATCATGTACTTATTTAAAACAGTTTCTCCTTAGTAATTTGGAGAATAATGCTAGGAACTCTTCACCATGCAATGGGTAATGCTGGACTCAGTTAGACCCACTGTTTCAAGCTTGGAGGGGGCAATGTCTGGAGAGGGGAGTGGCTTTTGGCATTTCGCCATAATATTAATCATATGATCTCTATGGAGGGAAGACAATAACAAAAATGGTAGGTCAGAATTTTCTGATATGGTGTTTCACATGGTTAGAGGGAGAATTCTTTACTGGGCATCAAGAGTTCCTTTTTTCTTTTTTAAAATTTTTTAAATGGTTGTAAGATGGAAGAATTGCAGTAATGTTTGGAAGGTAGGTTTTCTCTACAAAAGGGGAATGTGGTGGGATGATTTTTGTTTCTACACTCTCCCTTGCTTGTCCATATATATGATGTAATTTTGTGATTAATCTCTTTCTAAAAAATTGCTTCATCGTTAAAAACCAAAAAAACAAAAACTTCATTTTGAGGTTGATGATGATGGTGTGTGGATAGACCTGCCACTCTGCTCGGAGATCATTAGAAGGCTAGGAGGCAAGGTAAACAAAAATGGTTACGTAACGGTAACGGCATGGGTCATTACACAATAGGGGCTGTAACGGTCCATGTCAAAAATTTCAGACTGTAACGGGTTTGTAATGGTCTGTTGGGTCGTTACTCGTATTGAGTCTCCTTTTGGGGCTGTTTTTCAGTGTCTCCAAAATTTCTTCTCTTTTTGACATTTTTATTTCTCGAGACTATTTTTAACCCTTTTCGACTAGATTTGTACTATTGCTAAAGTTTAGAATACAAGATTTAAGCCATTTTTGAAGAATCAAAGATCCGGGGCCAAATTTGGAGAAAATTGAAAAAAAAAATGTGAATCTTTTTTTTTTTTTTTGGTTCTTTTTTAATGCAATTGTATTGATTCACTGTTAGATTACGAAATCGACCAAATCTTGCCAGATTTGCAATCAATTTGGCCATGTTTGTATAAATTTTCAATCTTTTTGTATTTTATGGTTTTTGTATAATTTTCAGCAATTTTCATTTTTTAAAAAATATTTGGAGTGTAGATTGTTCAAAAACATGTATGAAGTTAAAAATACACACGTATCCACTAAATTAGTGTTTTTCTTCTCTTTTTCTATTTTTTGGGTATTGTTGGTACTTTTGGGTTGAATAGTGACAATTAAAAAAAAAAAAAATCCTCAAATTTCTCTAGGGGAATGACATAAAATGCCTAGGGATGTGCATTAGTGGCACGAATCTTACGAATTGCATGAATTTCAGCCCGTTTGGGGCATTATAGTGGTCCCAAATCAGCTTGATATTATTCATCCATGTTTATTTTTCTTCAAATTTCTTGAGGGACATGGTGTCAAATTGTTTGAGATATGCATTAGCTGGATGAGTTCCATAGATTGCATGAATTGTGGGCCATTGTTTTGAGCATTGGGTTACCCGAATCAGCCCGACACTACTCAACCAAATTTATTTTTTAGTTTTTTTCCTCAAATTTCTTGAGGTAAATGGTGTCAAATGGTTATGATAAGCATTAGTGGGATGAATTCCGCGAATTACATGAATTTAGGCTCGTTTTAGAGGCATTCGAGTGGTTCCAAATCAGTCTGACACTATTCATCTTTTTTTTTTTTTTTTTTTTTGATTTTGGTTTTCTCATATTTCTTGAGGAAACTTGTGTTAAATGGTTAGGGATATGCATTAGTGGGATGAATCCCACATATTGCATGAATTTCGGTATGTTTTGGGGCACTCAAGTGGTCCCAAATCAGTCTGACATGGATGATGATGATGCACATTGACCTACTTTTGGTGTCGCTTGCTGGGGGGTTACAATTGTCCACATAGCGAGAGACCAATGAACATTGACGGAACAAAGAAGGCTAGACTTGTGAGTGTATCGATTCACAATACTAGTAGCTAGGTGAGGAGATGGGGAGACCGACATCAATGGCACTAGAGGAGATGGGACAGTAGTAGGACATTAGAGGCACTAGAGGAGATGGGGCATTAGTAGGACGTCAGATAAAGTGTGGATATGGACGACTATGGCCAGTTTAGAGAGGCTCCTGAAGAACTTTCTTGGTGGACTAGTTCTGGATATGTTATACATGGAGTAGGACATGGGGGATATAGATATCCAGATCTAGATATGAATCTTTCGTCACAGCACCAATTGGCTACAACTATCACTATGAGTCTATCTCTGGCACTAGTTATTCTTATTCGAGTCTGACACAACAGATGCTTAGTGGCAATGGTGATAATGATTAGTCATCCTCGACTTTTGTTGACATGGTTTTACTCTCTGGTTATTATGGATATGTGACACCCCCTTTCATAGCTGGATGACAACAACATTGAGGCAGGCAGCATGGTTTTCTTTCTAGTTTTTGTATTCATGTTTGACATCACTTTATCACTTGGGAATTCACTTCTAGTTCATATATGAACATTTTATGGACCGATACTATGATTCTCTACGGTGGTTATATAAATATAAATATCTAATTGTCTCATCATTAGATTAATGCTCATATAATCTTATTTATATTGAATAATTATTAGATATTTAGAATATTAAATATAGGATATTTGAAATCAGTGTAAGCCTCTCATTAGGCAGCCCGAGACAATGCTCTTACCAAAGAATGGCCCATTACACTATCGTAAACATGTTTTGAATTTTCTAGTAAAATTTTCACTTTTTTTTTTTCTTTTTTTTTTTCTTTTTAAAAAAATTGGCTACCACGGGGGTCGTAATGTTATGGTCCAACGGCCAGCTGTCGCTGCTATTGAATACCTTGTTAGGAGGCGCAACTGACAATTTTTTGAGACGTCAACGACGGTTAGAAAATCTACTATCTAAACGTTGCAAAAGCTGATTCAAAGTTTGTTAAAAGTGACTCCATTGAGGTCCAAAAGAGATTCCAGCTAGGCACACTTCCCCGCCCGCGCAAATACAATCTTGGAAGTGAAATTCCTTGAATGGAATTTCTGCAAAATGGGATTGTACGGAGGTTTGAATCTCAAAGAAAAATATGGATTCAGGAGAAGAAAAGGAGCAGTTGTAGGATGCGGGGGATTGCCTGTGCAGTACTTCAACTTTGGCGGTCTTCAATCTCCGTTTGAGGGTCTTGCTTGATGATGGGTACTTCAACTTTGGCGGTCTTTAATCTCCATTGGAGGGTCTTGCTTGATGATGATCTCCTTGAATTGATATAGGAGTAGGATAAAAGAAGAGATCAAGAGATTCCTTCCTCCCAAGGGTTACCAAAGACAATGCTCACAAGTCACAACCCGTAGGCTGAGCCATACTTCTTAGACTCTAGGACTGAGAAATTATTAGGTTTTCTGATTTTAGAGCCATCATCACTGGCCATGTTTTCTAATTTTGGGCATCATAGGGGTGATCCCAACCAAGGTGTCCCGTATCGGTATCGGTTGGCGTAACGGTGACCTCCAAAACCGATACGGATACGGGGTCGTAACGGCGATACGGGGGCGTAACGGCCCGTAACGGCGTAAATTTTTTTTTTTTGCCAAAAAAATATAAAAAAATATGTATTAAATCCGGAATATTCTAAGCATTCCAAAGATGCATTCATTTATAAATTGGAACATGTTTATAGTGGTGTAACGGTCCACTCTTTGGTGAGAAGCTGTATCGGACTGTCTGATTAATTTTTAAACCAAGTAACCTGAATTTTGACTACAAAATGTATATATTTAATTTTCTAAATATCTAATTTATATACTTACCAATTTAATATCTTTCTCCTAGTAGTTCTTTAAAAAAATGAAATTAAATTTAGGTAGATGGCGTTGCCAATTTCGGTCTGACTTGGAGGACCAATCAATGCCCCAAATTAGCCTCAAATTCATGCAATTTATTGTCATTATCCCACTTATGTATTAGTGGACATTTATTGGATAGTGAATCATGAAAAAAACCAAAAGGCCCTATTTTAAAAAATAAGAGTACACCGAATAACAATTAAAAACTATTCAAATAATTTGATTTTGGCATTGTGAGTTAGCAATTGCAGTTTATAATTTAATTAGTAAATTTTAAGTTAATATGTCTTTGGTACAATTTTTTATGGCCTCAAATTAGGTGAGACTTGGATGGTGAAGTGTAGCACACATGTCAAATTTTTTTGGGCCCCATGCATGATGAATGTGTTATATCTAAACCGTCCATTCATTTGACGAGATTGTCTTAAGACTTGACATGAAAAATAATACAGATCTAATTATCAAGTGGACCACACTGCAAAAAGCAATGGGGGATTGAACGACTACCATTGAAAACTTTTTTGGGCTCACATGACTTTTAGATCAATATAAAATTTGTTTTTCCTCTTCACTCGGGTCTTTTTGACCTTATGAGCAGATTGGATGGAAAATAAATGTTACGGTGGGCCTACAAATTGTTTAACGGTGAAAATCATCACCTCCGCTGCTATTTTTGGTGTGGTCCGGACGATCTTTGGATACGATTCATTTTTTAAATAATGCTATAAAATAATATTTAAAAATAGATGAACGGTGTGGATATAATAAATACATTACGGTGGAGCCTATAAAACTTTGATCTCCTTTGGACCGTTCGTACAACTCGGAGCTCGAGGAGTGTCGGCGCTCGTCTTCAGCGTGACACGTAACGACAGCAGCCTTCGCCCAAAAAAAAAAAAAAAAAAAAGAGGGAAGGAGAGGGAAACCGAAAAGAAAAAAGAGGGAAAGAAGAGAAGAAAAAAGAGGGAAAGAGGGAAAGAACAGAGATGGAGAGAGGAAGGAGGAAGAAGAGGAGGAGGAGGCAGCTACGGTGAGCCGAGCAGAAGAGGAAGAAGAAGAAGAAGAAGAAGAAGAAAAGAAAGGAAAAGGTTAGGGTTTATTTATTTATTTATTTATTTATTTTTTCAACCTTGTGATATGTGACCCCGTATCGCGTAACGGGTACCACCGTTACCGTTACGTATCGGCCGTAACGGCCGATACGTAACCGTTTTGGGACACCCTGATCCCAACATTGGTATAAAATGATGTAGAGCAATTTGAGAAGTGTGAAGGAAGATCACAAAGGATATAAATTAAGAATGAGGCTGTTCAAAGCCAGCTTAGGAGTAGCCCTAAAGAGGGATATAATGTTGCAAAACAATTTGGGATGGTTCTGTCTATAGTTGTATAGAGTGTGAAGGAAAGCAACCACTGATTAAGGTGTGGGAGTGGGAGGGAGGTGTGATTCGAAATGCTAGCAAGTATAAACAACCAGGAAGCGAGAGCATGAGCATCAGATTGAAGTTAGAACGGTACCTGGTAGAGGGTTCATGCAAGGAAAAGGTTCAGTTGCATCTATGGGAAATTGCCCTAGGAAGGCGAAGAGCTTTGATTAGCGTCGAGGGGCTTTAAAAAGAGGATGAGTGGAAGAACTAAGGGATTTGGGTAGTGGTGGAGAGAAGGGATATGGAAACTTGCTCGCTTGATTAGGATAGGGCATTGGAAGTGAATGATTGGTGGAGCAAGATTCATAAATGTGATTTTAAATAGTTGGGACAATGCTGTGATGATTTATGGTCATTAATAGAAATGTTTGGGAGTTGGCCAGTGTGTGATTGGTCTAGCAGAGGTAAAGAAATCCAGATAGATACACCAGGCTTTACTTTGGAATTTGACTGTACACTGGGCCTTGTTCCTATTGCGCAGCACGCCAACAACGCACTTAACCGAGATCCAATCTTCGGTCTCACCCACAAACGATAAACAAGAAGAAATATAAATTAGAAACAGATCAAAGCTATCCAGACAAACCACAAGACAAGATATACGTGGAAAAATTCCAAACTAGGGTAAAAAACCACGGATGCAAACTTTCACTATGAAGAAAAACGAAGATTACAAGGCAATATACTAACCTCTCCCTTGGAAGTACAGAGAAAATCCCTTGCTCACACCTTAGAAATATTTTTCAATATTCACCTTAACCTTAGAATAGCCCTAGGGACCCCAATTTATAGTTTTGGCAACTTCCCTTTCGCACCCTTGCGAAAGGCGACTCAAATTTCCGCAGTCCGCATCAAATCCAGAAACAAATCTGCGTAACCTCGTGGCCCACGACCGGTCAAGCACCTCGGACCCAAAAATTTGATGCTCGCTGGACTTTGAGTCGAGCCGGTCCACGACTGGTTGAGTACGGTCCACGACCGGTCGTGCCGCCCCCCAGATGTAGCTCCACATCTCAACAGTTCCTTATCTGCTTTTTCCTCGCCTGGGTAATGATATTTCCTTGGTTTTGGTTTGACAAGTCAAGGGTATTACATTGTTTTGAAAAAAATTTACTGTAGTAGTTTTTGGTTGATGTATATAATAGAAAGTGATGAATTCATCAGATCCATCTTTTGGTTCTCTTATATTTCTTGACACACACCCATCCTAAAACTAAAAGGGTACTTCTCATTTATTGTGGGGATTCAAATTAATAGTGTTTGATGATGTAAAGCAACGAAGAGGATAAAAAGGAATTATTTTGGATGGAGTAGATGGACTGGGTTCGACAGTTAGGATGTACTTGTGATGTGAATGGGGATGGAATTTGGAGAAGGGGGTTTATGTTTGTGCTTAGGTCGAAATGTCTTTAGTACCCTCCTTTGGTTTTTCCAGGTGTCTATCAAAATTCTTATAGGAGCTCCTGTCAAAATCCTACGTGACTGGTGCCATCCACTTGACATTATGGACCTTCTAGTCGGCCCACCACGGAAGCCCACGGAAGCCATAGCCTAAAGTTATTGATTAGATAATCCTAACCATCCAATTGGAAGACTTCCATATGTTGAGCGTGGACCATTTCTCTACTTCTTGAGACGCCTTGGATCAAGGTATTCCATAACGGTAACGGTGGCTATAACTGCTACCACCGTTACCTTTACGATACAGGGTTTAACGGCTGTTACGGTTTCTCTCTCTCTCTCTCTCTCTCTCTCTCTCTCTCTCTCTCTCTCTCTCTCTTAATGGAAAATTAAATCCCGAAAAACCTATATTGGACCTGTAATGGATTGTTTCAGCCTTTACAGGGGGCATAACGGGTCGTTACGGGGGCTGTAACAGCCTTTACTGGTCATTTTTTTCCGTAACGGCCGCTACGACCTTGTAACGTGTAACGGTTGCCACCGTTATCTTTACGTAACGGCCTTTACGGCACACCATGCCTTGGATTGAATCGTGCATAAGCGGATTCAAAAGGCAAAAGAAGCTTTACATTCAAGTGGTGGGTGTGCAATACCAATTTGGACACCTCCTGATGGTAGATGCCTGTGTGCCATTCCCCACTAGGGTAAAAAGGAATCATATGCATATGAAGCCAGAGAATATGCATTACGCAGTGTCATAGGATTTTGATTTGGAACATGCCACAAATCTACATGATTGGGCAAGGATTATCCTTCAATCAATTGCTTGCAAATAGGAAGCTTAAAGAGAAAAGAAATAGGAAAAAAGTAACTGTCCATATCCATTGGGAAAGAAAATCCAACGATTGCTGCATGGCTTAGGATATTTTGCCCTGGGAGAGATTTTTGGAGCATGGCCCATCCATGCATAGACTCATTCATATATGAATTTGAATCCCCATTATATATGGTAAGGACGAGAAAACTATCATTTTAGGGGTAGCTTTGTCATTTCCTCTCAAAATCCCATTTGGCTTCCAATCAAAGGTTACTTGAGTAAAAAACCTTAGAAATGTTGGGACAAATGGCTAGTTATCAGATCTATCGGTTATTTCAGTAAATTGCTCTAAAAATAGCATCATGTCACAATTTTCCCTTTTCTAATCGTATGCGCAAAGAAACTTATCACCAATGCCTTGTCATGCAATGTCAACAATTCAGCTTCTCAGGCCTGACCTCCATTTCACATCTATTTTTGGAAAGATGGCACTGAATATCTATTCAGTTATATTATTCTGCAGATATTCCTTGAAGTTGTGTTTCAAAGGATAAACAAAACCCTAAGGCATGTTTATTTGAACTCTTTGAGCTTGGGTGCTGGCACTGAGTGTACCCTAAGTCCCTAATATAGTCATGCCTGCATGGGTGTGTTTGGTTCATCACCATTACTAAGGGTCAGTCCTGCTTAACACAATACAAATATTTTGTGCATGTACTGCAATCTGTGTTTTAGGTGAGGAATTGGTAGCCATTTCTTTGTTTTTGGACTTTGGAATCTGGTTTCATGCATGTATTGCAGCGTTTCAAGCTGTGATCTTAATGAGGAATTGATAACTGTTTCTTTGCTTTTTGGACTTGGAACGGTTTCTTGCCTTATTGGTGCAGTACTGTTTATGGTAGTGCTATAAAATCAATTTTTCAATTCATTTCAACGTGAATTTGCAAAATGGTGAAAAGTAGAAACCAGCTTTCTTGGATCCTGATCTACTTTTCTCTGAGATGTGGCAAATCGTTTGTCTCGAATAGGTTTTGAGTATTCTGGCTGGTGTTGTTATCCTTCTTTTTGAAGGATGACTGTTGTTATATGTACCTGCTTGATGAATAATTTCTTGGGGTGTTATACTCTAAATATTTGGAGATCTGTTCATTTGCAGTTGCCTACGTACATAGATTTTTTGGACATCATATCCATCTAGTCTCTTCTTCTTCTTCTTCCCCTCTTTTTTTTTTGGTTTCTTTTTCCATCTGTCTAGCTTTTAGGACAGTATATCCTTCTAGTATCTTCTTTTTCCACTGCTGGAGCCAAGCATATTGAGGCTTGGCATATTATGTGGGAAAAAAAAACTATAGCTAAGAATATCATTGCAAGCCATTATTCCAGTTAGTTTGTATGAGAGGATTTCTCTTTATCGAACATCTACAAATATAGCTAGTCATATCATTGCCAAACCTCTCTCAAGAGGTCAAGCTGCAGACATTATCACTGGGCTCCTTTGTCCTTCCAGCATCAATGACTCAATAAGCTCAGTGTTGTCAAAATCCTACGATTTATGATATACAATTTGAGTTGAATCTTAAGCAAAACGATTTGAATCTCACCTTTGAATCCCTTTTTATGTGAATCCTACGATTTTATGATTTGAATCTTATGATTTACGATTCAAATTATACTTGTTTTCTTCTATTTTAAGCCTTGCTTGGCTTTCATTTTATGTTTTTAAATTAGCGGGGGCTTTAAGAATCATTTAGGAAATTCCTTTCAAAAAAAGAAAAAGAAAAAAGACTTGTTTAGAAGAAGGTAAATTATTTTATTTTGTTCTTTATAAAAGATTAAATTATACATATTCTCTTCAACATTAAATTGTAGAGTGTTTTTCTAATGATTACTTCCTAATTGGTCGAAACACGAAATTGTTGTATGACTCATCTGGAATGTTTTATGGATGGTTACAATCATGCTGACTTATGTTTTGTGGAATGATGGTTAGAAATCAAAGTATATTATTTTGTCGGTCTACAGAATCAAATGCCGCTTTTCTATAGCCAATCTCTGCAATAGGAATTTTTGTCTCCCAAGTATTTGTTCACTCTGCTTCCAAAACACAGAATCTGTGGATCATCTATTCATACATTGGTCTTTCACAAGAGCAGTTTTGTACGAGTTCTTTCTACTGTTTGGAGTGGAGTGGGTGCTTCCAGGTTCTATAGAGGTGTTTTTGCTCTCATGGCACGGAGGGAGTGGAACAAGGGGGTAAAAAATCTGGAGATTGGCTACGCTTGCAGGTTTATGGGGCATTTGGAGAGAGGAACGATGGATGTTTTAGAAATCGTCAAGGGAGAGTGTTGGATGTGTTTTGGTGGGCTAAAGGGCAGGTTGAGGAATGGGCTGTGGCTATAAATCTCTGTATTCAATGTCCTATTTCTTGGCAGTTGTAATCTTTTGTTTTGTTTTTTGTTTCCTGGCTTTGGCCCTTTCAATGAGATTATCATTGTTCAAAAAAGAAAAAAAAAAAGCTGGCTGCTTTTCCAAATGTGATTCTGCATTCTAGAAAAGTAATAAGAACATCAATTATTAAAGGATCTTCGTATGTTTTTGAGGAAAATTTCTTGAAAGATTAAAATGAAGGAAAGATAAGAATCCTTTATCACTATCATGACATAGTATTATTACTTGGTGCATCTTGATGGCAAAAGGATGATTGCTAAGTTTTAAATTTTTTTCTGATTTATTTATATTTTTCATATTTTTAAGAAATCATAAAAAAATCTTACGATTTATGATTCGATTCAATCTCTATTACAATTTGTGATATGATATCGATTTTAGCAACATTGAATAAGCTTTGCATTTACAGAGTGCCCTCTCATATTTCTGGAGTGTTGAACACTGCAAGTTCTACATCTCTGATTGTATTACCTTTTCAATAAAAGGTAGTTCACTTACTTTTCCACACAACTCCATCAGCGGACCACTATTCCATCTCAAATTTCAAATCTCTGATGCTGGAAGATGCAAATATTCATATCTTATTCTCTTCTGAACATGTAAACATGACCTTTAGGCCGGAAATAAGCAATCATGTTGAAGAAATAGGTGAGGCACATACCTGTATTGGTGAATGGGGTTCTCTTGTATTTCATTCCACTGCAATGAGCATATCTCAATCAGTGACTAGTATGCTCTCCTTTTGTTGTGATCTGTAGTACATATGCATATTGGCATGCCACTTCACAAAGATGTTGGACCCCACATTTTTTTTCCTCTACATCTCTGCGTTATTTTTATTTTGGCTCATAATCTCAGGTAGACTATGCATGCACTCCTGAGGAAGTCCAGCAGCACTTCCAATCATGTGGGACAGTGAACAGAGTGACGATTTTGACCGACAAGTTTGGTCAACCCAAGGGGTTTGCTTATGTGGAGTTTGTTGAAATAGATGCCGTTCAGAATGCTCTCCTGTTGAATGAGTCTGAGTTGCATGGTCGTCAATTGAAGGTCCTTACATTTTAATTCGATAAAACTCGTGCTTTTACCTTTGTTTCTACTTCTTTTCACAGGTGGGTACTCTTGTTATGCAGGTCTCAGCTAAACGAACCAACATTCCAGGAATGAAGCAGTACCGAGGAAGGCGCCCCAACCCATACCTTGGTTCTCGATTCCGAAGACCATTCATGCCAGCCCCCTTCTATTCTCCTTATGGATATGGGTGAGTTTATAGGTTCTACATTTCATTTTAGGTTTTCCCTGGCCTTCCATTCTGCTTTAAAGCACTGTGGAATTATCTTTGAGAATGATGTCAGTGAACCCCTTGCATTCTCTATAGAGTTCTACTTTCAAGTCCTCCTTAGATTATTATTTTCTTGTTACAATCATGTTGAGCAGCCATTTCCTTTGTATCTCTGTGCAGAAAGGCTCCAAGGTTTCGGCGGCCCATGCGATACAGGCCATACTACTGATGGGGTTCTCGTCAGCGGGCCGCAGAACCAAAATATTGCAAAACATTTGTACGAGTGGCCATTGCATGGTATGTTTAGATGTCAGTTCCTTGTTTGTTGGAGTACTGAAATCCTTCTCCCTAACAGCTTGTATTATCTATAAGTTGAGGGCCAACTTGATTGCCCAAATTTGCAATCCTCTCGTGGGGTTCTCCAATCCCCGTCTTGGTAAATGTTGGGCGCATTTGATTGATGGGAGCTTGAAAAGGATGGAATTGTTCTAGTGTTGTGGAAATATGCAGATTTCTGTCATGTTAATGATTCTTATGAGAAATTTTAGGATAGAGAACTTGGCAACCTATTTGAAGTTACTGGTTCCAATCAATGATTCAAAGAGCGCCCTGAACTCCAGTATGATGTCAGGTTCTCGCACAGGGATCTGAGATGTAGTGACCATGTTGTGTGCTTTTTATCCAGTTTGTTTTAGTGGTTAAAGCCTTGCTTTTTTATTTTCAGGGTTTTCAATAACTTAAGAACTGCATGATTTTTTGGACAAATGAAATATTTTTTTGACTGTTAATCATGATTTGGAACTGTGTTAAACCTTAGAGATTTAAGGTATGCCCATATTTACCCTGTTTTGATTATACAGTTAATTATTAAGTGGCTGGTTGGCTGGTACATAGTGGATCCTATTTTGTTACTACTGTTTGGAAGATTAAGTGCAACAAGTGGTGCTCATCATTTAAAAAAAATGAGGTGGTCAAAAGATACTTCTGATTTTATCGCTTGAAAATATCTGGAAACCTATCCAGACTTGGAATTGCAGAATCACGATATTCAGTTGCTGTGGTGAATTTTAGCATTCGGTATTTTATACCTAAAGTTCCAGCCTCTCATACCGATAGGGCCTGACGTGAGACATCCATTTATTCATCTTTTCTTTATCCAAATGCTTTGGGACTGTGGCCCACGGAATGTTTTGGGGGTTGAGCCTTCGGCTCAGTTGGACAGTGCTGTCTTCTCTTGCCTGAGATTGTAAGCTTGATTCAGCCCTTGCTGGTCTTGATGAAAGGGTCATAACTCACAACGATTGAGATAAACTCCACCTGATAGGATTGTAATTGTAGCTAAACCTCAGGAAATTGAAAACGATTCAAGTGGATTCAAAATCAGAGAGAGAGGGAGACAAGGAAGTTAGGTCAATGCTAAAATAAATAAATTAAAAAAAATAAAAATTAAAGAAAGTTAGGTCTGCTTGCTGAAGCTAAGTGTTGCACGGTGCCCGCCCATGCACAATCTGCTTCATGGGCATGCATGCATCATGTAGATGGTGCAATGCCAATTGCTTATATTATATGATATAAGATGACATGGTTTAACAACTGCCTGTGTGGCATCTCTCTGCCCACAGGATGCGGGTTGTATGAGAAGCCCGAGTGGAAGGAGCACCACCGACTTCCACTCAATTTCACCAATGCATCAATTTTCATTATTTGTTTGGATGCCTCCACAGAGTGACATTGTTCCATTCCATTGAATCAGTCTAGAATGGGAATATTATGATAAGCACTATCCACTTTCCACAAAGCTATCATTAGTGTCATTAAGATGATGGAATTCCCCGGAAAGAGCTCTCCTTTTAAAGGAAATATTCTGCCCACCTATATGATTCTACTTGAGAATATAGTTTTAAGGATGGGATATCTTTTATCACATCTTCAACCACGTGAACAAAACTTTAAGAAATCATTCCATTTGCTTTTTTGCAAGAAATACCCTATCATTCTTCTCCCTCAGTTTATATTTCGATCCCCCACAAACATTCCTAGTATCTGCTAAAACATTTATTACTCATTAATTCTTCCTTCTATTCCTTCTATTCCATCATCAATATAAATTAGTGCATTGTATTTCCATTTATGGATGGTTGAGAAGAAAATAGAGGAATTTGAAGTCCAAGAAGGGGAGGGTAGTTATAACACTTGCAAAGTGTATGCTTACTTCTCCCCACAACGATTTAAAAAAGATCATTTTTTTCAGGGGCGGGAGCCTGTTCCCCACCAATGGTCACGACCCTTGTCTGGTGAAGTGGTTTGATACTAAATTAGCAACTTGAAGAAGATGATAACGATGAACTCTTTTTTTTTTTTTCTTTCTTATTTTTTTGGGTTTATGATAGCCCTTACTAAGATTATTTGGCAACTTGCTTGTAATACAATTTTCTTTTGTCATTGCTTCTAGCATAATAAGTATGTGGAAAATAAGCTATGAAAGAATTCAAATGCTTTGAACATTTTTATTGGCAAAAAATGTGCCCAATCCTTTGTACTTTTATTGCTCTAAAGTAGGAGCTGATAATGAAATTAATAGAAATGTCTCACAGGAACCTGATAAACATTGCTATTGCGCAGTTATTCAATCCACCCCATGATTATGTGACTATTGATCATCATTTAAAGAAAAAAAAAAAAAACACTTGACCAGAATATATTTCATGTTTAAGTAGGCTCGACTATGACTCACCTAAACTGTTCAAACTCAGCAAATGGCCTGAATACAATCCTTGTTGCATATGTTACCCTCTAGGAGAATTAATAATTGCAGAGATTGGCAACAAGAGGAGGATAAATCACCTCATCAGAGCATTAAGTATGCCATGATTTGTGCAGAAAATGGCTTATAGGGCCTGCTAGGTCCGATTCTTTCTAAATGGTTAATAAAATAAAGCTCGATCATGATGGTAAAAATGGAAGTATGGAACATTGAAGAAATCCACTTCTAACCATTAGGTTTTACATGGAATCAAGGGGTGGGATTTAGAGAACATTTATCCAATAGGTAAAGTGAGTTATGTGATAATCGTAATCTCTTCGATAGCCAATAAAGGTAAGGAAATTCCAAAACACCTTTCTCAGTGGGAGAACTTGACTGGTGGACCTCTTAGGTTGCATCTAATCTTTTTCCCTGCTCTAGATTAGAATTCAAGTGACCTACCAACTAGTCCACATCTCTTTGGATGATTACCAGGACAAAATAGGAAGGTCTAAAAAGGTTAACGAGTATTAGGTCTAATTGATGCATGCGCTAATCATCACCCCTAGCTTTTTTATGTTAACAACTATTCGGCTTGCAAAACAAAAAAAATCGATGGCCTGCATTCGTGATGATATGCATGTACCTTTAGTAGTGTGAACCATGGCTCTACTACTTTATCAGTGTGCTTTGGGTTTGTTAGCAGCCATAATTCAATTTCTTTCTATGATGGCAGACCACCTTTAGAATAATAATAATACTTTTTTCAAAATCAGCACCTTTCAGTGAATCAATAAGCAATTCATGAAGAGAAAAGTTTTGAAGCTCTAGTCTATTTGGGAGTGTACTTTTTGTCTTGTGTGATCATTGGGTCTTGAATGTGTCAAGAAACTATTGCATATGTCACTTCTCTTGGATTTCACATGTTAAATGGCATTACCATAGCTTCTAACCCATTGGTCATCTTTTTTCTTATTTGTGGTATATGCACTTTAGTTTGTCATTGGCCAGATTGATTCTACTTTCCTTTTCACTTGGCTAAAATTAGCTTTTGGTCATGTCAATTTCTAAAATGCTTACAAGAAAAGATCATGGCCTTCTCCATCACATGAATCATTCATTTCAACTAACAAAAGGTGAGTCATTGTAAGTATTGTTTGGGTGGCCTTTCACTTTTCATTCATTTCTCTCCCACCCATCGTGGCTTTTTGCTTAAAATATTTGAATATTTGTCATTGAGCTTTTAATCATTCCTGTAAAATGCAATCCTCCTATCATTTTATATTCTGCTTTGGAGTGTCATGTGAGGGGTTTCTTATCATCTCATCCACACCTGATGCTGGCAGCTATGATGGGTTTGATTTGAATGCATGTGGATCCTAGCTAGATTTCCATGTATTGTTGTTGGAAAGGGGGGACTTTTATCCCCCATAAACGGCTAAGGAAAAGGCTTTCTCTATATAAATGCTGTGGTAAAATGATTTTATAGGACAAGGAAATGGTGGAGAAAAGGTTGTGGTGTCGGATAGCTATAATGCATCCATGTCAATCACTTAGTAAGTGGGGTTTTGCATGGATTGTCTACACAATCGGGGCTTTTAATAAACAAGAAAGTTAAGCGGGTTTTTTTTTTTTTTGTCTCTCTCTCTCTCTCTCTCTTCATTTGACAAGTACTATCTACGGATCTAGAGGCAATTTTGTAGTGGAGAGTATTGCAGATTTGCATATACATTCCTCAATGTGGGCATAGTTCAGCTGACCTACGATGACTTCATAATCACCCACAGGCACACTATTGAAATCCTTCTCCTTGCATGAAAAATGGGCTTGATATGGAAAAGTACCAAACGTTAGATGGAAAAGATCACCTAACCAGTCTGATTTTTGCTCCATGGCATATGAAGAGCAGGCAGGACTAGAGGTGTACACGAGTCGAGTTGAGCCGAGCTTTGCCCAACTCGTGCTTGACTTGGACAGCTTGAGTCTCAGCTTGTGCTCGGCTCGGCTTGGCCTTCGAGCTTGGAACAACAGCTTGTGCTCGGCTCGGCCAGCAGCTCAGTCCAGTTCGAGCCGAGTTCGAGTTGAGTTTTTGAGTTGAGTTCCGCTACTCAGACAGACGCTACTCGCTGGGGAAAAATGGAGAGAGGGGAGGGGAGGACTACTTTGGGAGAGGAGATCGTTCGGACAAACGTTGGAAGGAGGAATTTCGCCGGGCGGTGGAGAACGGTGAGAGTATTGGGTGAACGGACGGCCGATTTGGACGAAAGAGAGGGAGAAATAGGTTAGGGTGGGACGATTTGGACGATTTGGGTGAAAGGGAGGGAGAAATGGATTAAGGTTGCTGGGTTGGGCGAAATGGGTAGGGTCGGACGAATGAGGGTTTTTTTTTTTAAAAAACCCTTATATATATGCACTTAAAACTCGAGCCGAGTCGAGCTGCGTCCAGCTTGGACTCGACTCGAAATGTTCCGAGCTCCCAAAAAATGGCTCGACTTGGTTTGAACAAAGTTTTGATCTGAGTCGAGTTGAGCTTTTTTGAGCTGAGTCGAGCGAGTTACCGAGCTAACTCTGCTCGTGTACAGCTCTAGGCAGGACCTACTAGGTGGCCTAGATCGGCCAGTTGGGTTGTTGTGTCTCAAACGACCTGTAACACTAGTATTGTCATGAGGGCACTGTTTCATTTCAAACATACACATGGGACTTTGCACAGAGAGGCCAAATACATGAACAGAGAACATATAAGTACATAAAACAAATGACCGGTTGTACGTCTGTCAGCATTACTCGGAAAACTATCCATTTTGTTCCCCCGTAGCCAATGCTTCCAAGGTATGACATGGACATGCCACCGACTTAAAAGAGGGGTCGAACATGAGCGCCGCCCATTTCTAAGTGCATAGCTAGTGTGGTCTATGTTTGTAGCACTCAACTGCAATTCAAGCTTTTCATCATTGTAACACAGCTTCACCTTCAAGTTGGAAAAAAGAAAAGAAAAAAGATAGTATACATACATTAACATAATGTTACTTTGGCAAATTCAGATAAAAATTAGAACATCTTTCTGTGCTTACATGGAATGTCCTCTTATTGATTCACCAAAAGAAAAGGCTTTTTGTTTCTACATGTATGACTTTCTTCATGTTATTCTTCCTCCTTTACCTTTCTAATAGTAGACTCTCCCTTTCTAGGGAAGAAAAGAAGATTTATTCAGTAACTTGTGACATGACACTAAGAGGGGCCTACAATGGTTTATGGTGCTAGCATTTCTATCTACCACTTTGCCATTAAGAAAAAAAAATAAAAAAATCTGATTTTTGAGACACTCTTAACTATTCTAACTACCCTCAATCTTGAGGAGAGAGAAGGAATAAGGACGGGAATTGAATGGCCCCCACCTATGATAATGAATTCAAAAGAGTCCCAAGTGCCACTTAACTACCAATCATATAAAAAGCATCTAGATTCCACTCTTCCATGCTTTTTCCCATTTTAATTAAGATGGATATGCTCAACAATACTAATATATTTCTTAATCTATCTTAATGGCACGAAAACCGCTCCCTACTCATCGGCTTCATCTGTACCTAATGTGTCGTATATGTGGCTCTTGTGCTTTAGTTTAAAGCCAAGGATCTTCTTTAGAACTTTGGATTTTATTTTTTAAAAAAAAAAGAATTTAGAGGATTACATATGCTTTTTAAGATGGCCTTAGGTTTGAAAACAAGCCACATCAGTGGTGCCCAAGATCCGTCCGTCATTGATAGTTGAAAGTGCATTGTACCAGTAATCAGTTAGCACTAATTACACATTTAGTACCGGTAATCAGTTAGCACTAATTACCGAGGCGTGACTAGGTCACTCGGCTTGAAACTAAATCTGCCCTCCTTGAACCGCGTCCTAAGTGCAACAGGAATTTTAGACAGTTGGCCTCCAAGATATAATGACTCTAACCCAGTCCCAACAATGAACTCGCTATATATGGGCTCAAACCAGCGTGCAATACTTTGCCGAAGTGAGTTGACTTCGTAGCAAACTCAGTTGGCAAAACATTATTGAACTAAAGGCGAATTTTGAAGAAACAAAAAAAGAAATTGGTGGTTTGAATTATTATTATTATTATTATTTTTTCCTGAAAAGGAGTAAGTCTTTATATAGACCATAAGACCATTTCTAATGAATTAGGTCTGGGTTTGAACTCAACTGGTGCAACTGCTCGAGCATAAGCAGCCGTGGTTTGAAATTCGTACAAAATTGACAAGTGCGAGTATACTCGCGGAGTGTGGAACAAAACTGTTAGCGTGACCGTACTCTCAGTCCCGACATAGTCCCAGACAGATCAAGCTTTATACAAATCATATCTCTTTATACACGAGAGATTTCTTTATTTTTTTTCGAGATCGGACAAAAGAGTCCCACTAAAAAAACACTTCAAAAAAAAAAAAAAAAAAAAGAAACACGAAGGGAAAACTTTGAATTTTGAAACAATTGTTTTAAAAAATCTTTTTAAAATGCAGCAGTTTTTACTATAATCCTTGCCCGGGTAAGGGCCTGTTTGGATGTACACCAGAATGCAAACCATGACGGGAGTTTTCAGTGTTGTATCTGCATTTTGTCGACGTGGTTCTGTTTGTCAAATCATCCAGAATGAGGATTGCGTGATGCTCAGAAGTGGTGTTTGGATGTCCAATTGTGCCCATTTGAAATAATTCAATTCGATAAAGAGCAGAGCGGCTTGGGCGACTCCCAATGATTTAGAGAAAACTCAGTTGCAAATACCTTCGATTCAGATCCAAATTGGGATCGAGAGGATTGCAGATAGCAGTTTTGATTATCATATGCTTTAAATGGGGTTATCTCCGCTTTGAATTATTTTATTTTGTGAATTGATTTACATATCCAAACACGGCTTATGAAGATGATTGATTGATTTGTTAAACCTTGGATTGGGGGATGGTGGAAAACTAAATGGGATACGGAAAAGCAACCACTTAGTCCTCAGTAAATGGAAAATCATGAATTCCCATTGCCATTGTTTGTTTTGGATTCAAGTTTTCTGCCGACCCGGGGGAGATGGGAAATCATGGATCTTCCCAAATTTCCATTGTTTACTTGGGTTCTACTTTCACATCAATATCAGGAAGGCTCATCATCTTGATTGGTCATCTTGCATCGCCTTTTTGCCTTGTATTTTTATTTAATGTTTTTTTTTTTTTTTTTAGTGGGGCGTAATGAATTTCTACAATTTTTTAAAGGAAAAGTCGGGAAATGAAAATTGGTTTTTGTTTTCTACTGAAAATGATTTAATTTCAGAGTTTTCGGTGACTCTTATCGTTTTCACCTCAGATCTTTTCTCCTCTTTATTTGGATTTGACAAAAGAGGTCGGCACGCCTTATGATTAGATTCTTGAAACCATGATTAGCATCTAATTACCAACTACTTGCCCATGGCCCGTGCGCTCCCGATAGAGGATTTTGTGAGCCATGGGCCAAGAGAAACGATGCCGGCGGCCGTGCTCCCCAAGCAACATGTGGAGGCCTTAGAGCATGACACGTTGGAGAACATGGACCACCCATATTCCCCTCACACCATACAAATAGAAAACAGATAGAAAATTGATAAGATGGTGACTGTACTAAATAGTAACAAGTTGAGTGCGTGTAATGGTAAGGATGACGCTATGCTTTTGAGAGGATTACACAATCAATCAATACTCTTTCATTCTTCTTCTCCTAAATTAAAATTTTGGATTTGATTCGCACCCAAAGGAGAGAGAGAGAGAGAGAGAGAGAGAGAGCCTTTTGACTTGAATGAAAAGCAGGAGATAAGCTCGCATGGATTCCCCATAATCCCCACTTGCACGTTTGTTTATATAATGCAAGTGGACATACCTCTTCTTCTAACCGCTAACCGTAAAAACCGATTCCCCACCCAAACTAAATGGTACAGCAGCTGTATCATTAGTTACTATACAAGTAGTTTTTTTTTTTCCACACCAACGTGTCAGTCATATGTTTAGAGCATCGCATCTGAACAAACGGTGAACCACACAATGATCTTCACTTTCTAGGAAAATCAAGCTCATCCGCTCATTAGGTGGACCACACCAGTGCACCGTTTCATAACATCCACTGTCCACTGATATTAGAGTTGTTTCAATCTCTCTGTGGATTGGCCTGATTTTCATTCCAAGTGACTGTCTGCACGTGACACGTTGCCAGTGCATCATAGCTTATGATACAGCCCTTGTATCTGATATATAATCTCTTTTTAATGTATAATCATAAGTTTCATTGAAGAAACTAACCCTTTTTTAACTTTTCAAAATGACAAGAATCTCTTTCTATCAAGGATGGACCACTCGCCCGACCCAGATGCGACTCATCTAACTCGACCATGACTCAGCTGAGTTCAATCTGGTTCATCAAACTGCAAGTTGGGATTGAGAATAGAGAACGACTCGGCCTGAGGCTGTCCGAGTCATCGAGTCGAAAAACCATGCATTCGAGACTTGGGTTTCATGGGAGTGTTTGGGTATGCCGCAAATCACAAAGTGCAATGATATTTTGGAAGAATAGATGGTTCATAATCATATCATTTTACGAGTTTGGGGTGCCTAATGGTATGGTCCACGTGAGATTTGAATCTGTTTCATTTTTTGGCTCATGCACTAAACGGATGGACAGACGTGGATATAGAATAAATACAACAAGGTGGGCCCCACAGTAAGGACCACACTGTCTTAGGCGAAGCGGGGCTGCATCTAATCTTTGCAAGCTATTATTAGACCATTTAGAGCCTGATTGAAGGATTTCTACTGTTTGGCAGACCTGAAGTGGTTTCGAAAAATCATGGGAGTGGTGAAGTTGTGGGAAGTAACTCAGATGAGTGTGCTGGTTTATGCTCAGTCATTCCAAATTAATTCTACACGTCCCATACATTCACTTAATGATCAAGCTAGCCAAAGTCATGTGACGCACTTTAGAGAGATCATCATCGAAAATCCAGATCGATTTAACCATCCTAACCTATTGTTAATAAGTATTTGTATGATGAATATTTTGGACCATTTACGGTTTTTTGTTTCGCCCATCCTAATTTACAGTATATTTCTTGTAAATTTCAGTTTGGTAGTCATTTAAAATTGGGCAAACAGTTTGTAGTTTTAGGTCGAATTCATTTTATGCTTTCTTGTCATAAAAAGTGGGAAGGCGTGCAGCATATGGCCAGTTTCTTGAAAATTACACAAATGTCCTCACTATTGAAAGCATTTCCCATTTTCTTTGATAATGCAAAGTTCAAGTAGGCCCACATCCCACTGTCTGCTGATCTTGGACCGTTTGTTGCAAAATTTGGAGTCTAATTGTCAAAAAGAAAGATTGCATTTGTCATTTGTGGAAGATAGGGAGACTATTGAAGATGTGATTGAATTTTTTTAAGACAATCACTAGATTTTTTTTCCCTATTTTAGGCAACTTCATTGGTGGATTTTTTTTTTTTAATTATATATCTTAAATAAATTATAGACTGATTTGAAATCAATTAAGATTGATTTTTAAATCAATTTATTGATTGAAAATTTTCATTAAAGATTCATAAAGATTGTAGTGGGCCCACTGGTGAGCAATCACTAGTGGGTACGTCCCATCCTTTTTCTGGCCTCTTCTTTTCATTTCAATTTCAAATTTAAATATGAATTTGATTTTTGATGGGAAATAGGGATGTGATCGGATGATATGGTCTCATCCAATCTCATCCAAACTCTCATTCCTTTCTATATAAAGGATGAGACTCTCTCTCTTGTAAAAAATCATAAGAAATACCAAGAGTATACAAAGAGAGATATATTGTGCACAGTAGTCTGTCCATTTTAGCTTGTCCTTAGGACGATCTAATCCATAAATCGCAATTCGGGGCCACTTATACTGTAAGATCAGAGGTGTGAATAGATCCATCTGCTCCAGTAGTAGATAGGCGAGCCATTGGAGCATCAATCTTCTGCTTTGTGAGGGTTCCAAAACTCGTGTAGACTGTCAGATCTTGAGGGCTCACCTTCCGCGCTTCCCAACAGTGGTATCAAAGCATTCAACGGTGGATCTCTGACTATTTTCATCTAAAAAGAGATGGCCACCAAAGTGTTAATCGTTGAACAACTGAAAGGACAACATTTCGACGATAACAACTACGAAGACTGGTCCCGCGCGGTGCGATGCCTTCTGGACGAGGACGACATATCGCATACACTCGATGAAGTTCAACAAGAACTCATATTGGTTGAAAACAAAAATTTACAAAAACATAGAGTTGCGATGACTCGCTACAATAAGTGGCGAAAACAGAATCGTCAAGCTCATAATGTCCTTCTTAATACTATGCATAAAGAACTCATACCTACGTATGAAGTGTATGAAACCGCTAAGGGAATCTGCGAAGCACTGACAAATGCCTATGCGCGGAAGTCAGATGCGAGAGTTTGGGCAATGGAATTAGAATTCCAGGAGTATAGGATGCCAGTCGGCTGCCCTATCAAAGATCATATCTGTAAGATGGAGCAAATGATAGGCGCCTTTAAGAATGTTGGGTGTAAATTGACTGAAAATCAAAAGATTATAGTCATGCACCGTTCCTTTTCTGAATCTTAGGCCCAAATCAAAAGAATTCTGAACCATACTGATTCTATCACTACGTTCAGAGACTTTTGTGACCACTTAGTATGTAAGATTGAAATGAATGCAATTCAGTCAGGTTCGGCCAAGGCCTTTGTAGCAAAGACTCATAAGCGAAAAGCTAATAAGAAATGGTTCAAACCTGCGAGAAGGTGAAAAAGAATAACTAAGAACAAAATCACAACACCTCCTCCAAATCTCAAGAAGGGGAATGGAAAGAAAAAGCAGAAAAAGACAAATATAGTGTGCTTTGTCTGTGAAAATTTCGGCTATTATACTCGACAGTGTACCCATAAAAAGACGGTAATTCCTCAGTCACTAGATATTTTATATGTAAGCGTTTGTTATGAATTTCTTTCCATTGATACTATATTTAACGAGTGGATTTTGAATTAAGGCGCTACAAAGCACGTGACATGGAGTCGTCGATGACTCAATGAATTTTGACCTGTAGCCAAGAGAAGTTACAAGGTGTATATGGGAAATAATGCTGTCGAAGACGTATTAGGGATTGACGTTTCCCATCTTTGTACGGGCATAGGGCGATCAATAATCCTCCGTGATACTCTTTATGCACCGGGGATGTGTCAGAATTTAATTTCTATTTCTAGGTTATTATTAAATGGTTTTGATATTCGATTTTTCGGGATGAAAGTTTCTTTGAGACTGAATAACCTTATCTTTACATGAGGAAATTTAATTTCAGATTTATTTATTCTGGACATAAATTATGATAATGCACATCTTGTTTTATCTGTTATGTCGAATGAAACTGTAGTATCTGAATCTCAAAAATGGCACGCGAGGTTAGGTCACATTAGAAAGGATCGTATGATAAGACTAGTACATTATGGTCTGTTAGACTCCTTATCCAAAGTTGATTTGTCATTTTGTGAACATTGTGTGTCCAGGAAGACTTCGAAGAAACTATTTTCCAAAGCGGCTAGGTCCAAGGGCACACTAGAGATAATCCATTCAGATATCTGTGGACCCTTTAATGTACATGCCAGAAACGGATGTAATACTTTGTCATTGTCATTTTCATTAACGATTACTCACACTATGGATACGTGTATCTCATCTCACACAAATCTAAGGCTTTTGATTGTTTTCTTAAATATAAAGCTGAGGTGAAAAATCAGCTTGAGAAAAATATTAAAATCCTTCGATCTGATAGAGGTGGCGAGTATACATCTAAAACATTTAGATCATATTGTGAAAACGTTGGTATTGTTTGGCAGTCCACAATGGCTTACATACCACAACAAAATGGTGTTGCAGAGAGAAGGAATAGGACATTATTAGATATGGTTAGATCGATGATGGCACAAGTCAATCTCTTTACCACATTCTGGGGAGACACTCTTAACAGTCATCTACGTCCTTAATAGAGTCCCCTCCAAATCCATTCCTAAGACCCCATATGAGATGTGGTATAGGAGGATTCCTTCTCTAGCCAACCTATGCTCTTGGGGATCTTTGAGATAATTTTGCTACCTACTCCACATAGAGGTAAACTTGATAGTAAAACTATTGAATGCATGTTCATAAGGTACCCTATGCATTCAAAAGGATACGTTCTAGTTTATGAGGACCATGGACGATGGATTGAAATAGAATTCCGAGACGTGACCTTCGTTGAAGACAGATACCTGAGCTGAATGCAGTAAAATGTTCCAATAGAACTTTTTGAAATATCTGATGTATCTCATGAGAGTGGGAGTTCTGCTTCTCAAGATGATGATGCTCCTATAGTTCGTCAGGACAGTGGGAGGACATCTCAGCAGGCTCTTGAGTTACGTCAAAGCGAAAGAGGATTGATTCTCCGAAAATACTTCGATATTGAGGGGGCAAATATTCTCTTACGTTGCGGTTGATGATGATAAACCCGATTCGTATGAGGATGCATTATTAACTTATAATTCGATGGATTAGGTGAATGCTATGGACGAAGAGATCGCTTCCATAGAGAAGAATAAAGTCTGGGAGCTTACTGATCTGTCTTCCAATCACAAAGCGATAGGTAACAAATGAGTATTAAAGATCAAAAGAAAGGCAAATGGTACAGTGGACAAGTATAAAGCACAATTAGTTGTTAAAGGTTTTACACAACAAGAAGGCATTGATTACAAGGAGACCTTTTCACCTGTTGCAAAGTTCTTCTCAATCCACATGATCTTGTCCATTGTCACAGGTTTAAATTTAGAATTATATCAGATGAATGTAAAGACTGCATTCTTAAATAGTGACTTGGATGAAGAAATATATATGCAACAGCCCATGGGTTATGTGGATAAAAAGCATCCAAAGAAAGTCTGCAAGTTGTTGAAATCTATCTATGGGCTGAAGCAATCTTCAAGATAATGGTACATGAGGTTCCACTTGGTCATCACTACTTTTGGATTCATGATGAGTGAAGAAGATTATTGTGCATACATGAAACGGTCCGGAAGATCTTTTCGATACTATCTCTATATGTAGACGATATCCTGTTAGCCGGTAATGACATGCAATTGTTGATATTGACTAAAGATTGGCTATTCTCGATCTTTGAGATGAAAGACCTCGGTGAAACTAACTTTATTCTTGGGGTAAAAATCATCGGGGATCGCCTAAAAAATTTTTAGGCTTGTCTCAAGCAATCTATATACAAAAGATCTTAAAGCGGTTCAGATGAAAAATTCAAAAGTCGTTGAAATCCCTATGGATAAAGCTACCAAGCTAGATAGGAAATCGTGTCCCTAGATGAAGTCGAGAAATTGGTTATGTCCTCAGTACCTTTGCAAGCGCAGTAAGGAGCTTAATGTATGCTATGCTTTGCAGGACCGGATATTAGTTATGCGGTTGGCATAGTCGGCCTTTATCATAGTAACGGGCAGTCTTATTGGCAAGCTGTCAAATGTATATTTCGTTATCTTAGAGAAACCAAGGACTTGATGTTATGTTATGAAAGCACAAATCTCAAGCTTAAAAGATATTCCGATACCGCCTAGGGTAATAACACCGATGAGATAAAGTCAACTTCAGGATATGTATTCTTACTCAAAAAGGGGAGTTATGTCATGGTCGAGTAAGAAACAACTATCCACAACCCTTTCATCTATGGAAGCCGAGTACATTGCATGTTGTGCTGCAGTTCAGGAGTGTGTATGGGTTCGCAAATTTCTATTGGGTCTGGGTGTTGTACTGAGTGTTCGTCAGCTTATATCGCTGAAGAAAGACAATACTTCTGCCATTGACTTGGCAAAGGACCCTAAATACCACTAGAAGTCTAAGCACATTGAGATCAAGTATCATTACGTTCGTGATCAAGTGAAAGATAAGAAGGTCGCCCTCAGCTACATTCCTACTAAGGAGATGATGGCTGATCCCATGACGAAACCTATAGCTAGAGATCTATTTCAGGTTCACGTCAGGCAGATGGGATTGAGGAAAGCTTGAGTGATGTACTTGTTTTGTAGTACCTTTGATCTTTCATTAATGAATAACACATTCCATTTATTCAGTATTGAACACTAATATAAACTAGGTAAGTAGATCATCAGCATTTACCTTAAGATCATGTAGGATTTCTATCTTTGTTGGCAGGCTGGTCACCCACTCGCATGGGTTGACCAACCTTGAATGTACAAGAAAGGTACATTTGAGGCCATGTTTATACATTGAGGTATGAACTTCTCTTTATTTTGAATAATAATGGATGAGGATATGAGTTAGTCGTATCCCACCTACAATCTTATATAGATTGAAGATGAGACTGATAAAGTCGAATAGCATAATCGCACCATTCCGTTACATGCGATCAATGTTATAGATTGAAGTTATAGCCAAGTTATGAGGTTATGAGTTGAATTATACCTCATGTAGAATAACTTGCGTATGGTAGACTTGACATATACCTAGTATTATCTACTTTACGATGTGGATTGTAGTCACGTGCTAGGACCTTTTACTTTGATTCAATCTAATCATTGCAACGTGCGAGTAGCCAGTTCCGTAGGTGACTCATTGTGTCCTTAGCTACCCTCCTCTTGTATATATAAGGATGAGATTGAGTGTCGCTACTTTAGTGTACTATGATGAAAGGTCCTTGATTGGCTAGACTCAGTCACACTAGGAAAGCGGCTTGATTGATTCCAAATTACATATCTGCGTGGGGAAGACCCCGTGACAGCTATACCAAGTTTCTAGAACTATAAATACGCACTTGAAGACTTATCCGCCGGCAGTATAAAATTGTTTTTATCAGACTTTTGCAAACAATATTTAAAAAAAAAAGCATATATATATATATATATATATACAAGTATTGCTTTAAATTGGTTTTAGTCGAAGTTTGTGAAAAATCAAGTTTTCAGAATAACTCGATAAGTTGGATAAGTGTTGTTGGCCGAGTACTCCAGATCAGGAGTTAACTCCATCCGGTGTGGTCATGCGGACTAGGACAGGCATTGCAAAGCTTGGGTTATTGAGTACTAGTTAGGTGGTCACTTAGTACTTAAGCACCTGTGAAAAGATTATGGTGATCCAGCTAGTCCCACACCTCTGATTCTTTTGATCGCGATGTTTAGTCTTTGATTGTTATTAGGCGAGTTAAATGGACAAATTTTTGTGCCTATCCCACAATGTGATTGAGTGAGAGATGTTGGACTTAGGCCAGTGGGGCCCACTGGTGAGCAATCACTAGTGGGTACGTCCCATGCTTTTTCTGGCCTCTTCTTTTCATTTCAATTTTAAATTCAAATATGAATTTGATTTTTAATGGGAGATAGGGATGCGATCGGATGATATGGTCTCATCCAATCTCATCCAAACTCTCATTCCTTCCTATATAAAGGATGAGACTCTCTCTCTCGTAAAAAATCATAAGAAATACTAAGAGTATACAAAGAGAGATATAGTGTGCACAGTAGTCTGTCCATTTTGGTTTGTCCTTGGGATGATTTAATTCATAAATCACAATCCGAGTCCACTTATACCGTAAGATCAGAGGTGTGAATTGTCATTGTCATTTTCATTGATGATTACTCGCGCTATCTTCTGCTTTGTGAGGGTTCCAAAACTCGGGTATACCGTCAGATCTTGAGGGCTCACCTTCCGCGCTTCCCAACACTTTTAAGTTATGTGGGTGGGGAGAAAGAGATAAGCATCCCACATTTCTTGAGTTGTGGGTTTTCTCAAGTAGTGTAAGAGGAGGGGTTTGAATCAATAAAGCTATTTTGCCTTTTACTCAAATATTTTTGTAAGTATACTCCTATCCATTTCTTTAGATTCAGCTGTCAACATCTTATTGGTAAGAGAAAAGTATTTCACATTTTATGAGTTGTAAGTTTTCTTAAGTATTGTAAGAGGAGGAGTTTGAATTAATAAAACTATATTGCATTTTACTCAAATACTTTTGTGGGTGCAGTCTTATTCATTTTATTTTTTTACAATTTGGTTATCAAGATTTATTGACTCATAATCAGGTTGCACGACTTTGGTATTATAGGTTAGTAATCGTTGTGGGAATTCTGAATTTGCATAATCTCTAAGGGCTTCAAAGGAATAACAGAGGAAGAGTTTATGCAAGTAACCCAATTAATTTTCACACCCACAAAGCGTATAAATCAACTCCCACATATGGTAAGCAATCTCATTAATCAAGTAGAAGAGCTCTGACGTGAAAGGAATTAAGAAACCGAAGTTGGAGCAAGTGGACATATAAGATAGGTCCCCCATTAAAGTCCAATTAACAATGTGCGGCCCTAGCTTGTGAAGATACCTATGGTCAAATCCTATGGTTGTTGGAAGGTGATAGAAAGCGTGGAAATAAGATAGAAATTTTAGAATCATACGGTTATTTGAATGGTGACAACTTCATCAATTGACTATGATAGGTGAAAATACGATCAAGTACAAGAAAATAACGGACAATTGAAAGGTTAAGTTAGTAGTTATAAAGTTTTCCATTCATGTGTTTGTGATGGGACGATCCCCAAACCGAGAGAATTCATGAAGATAGAGAGAATAAATCAATAAATAAATATGTCGATGACTTCCTTACATTGATATATATATATATATATATTAGGGTAATGTCATTAAAAACTAATATTTATGTTGTTCCTTGACTTATTTATATATATGATCATTCATTCATTGGCCTAGTTATTATGTGTAGAACATAGTTTTATAACTATGAGTTTGTTGTCCTTAGGCAATCTGAGATTGGACACGTCGTCCTATAGTCGGGGAGAGTTGTGATTCATGGATCTTGGTGCCTTGGATATGACTATACAAGTTCTTGAATATACATATATTATTATGAACATGGTTTTACAACTATGAGTTTATTGCCCTTAGGCACTTTGAAATTGGACACATCGTCCTATGGTCGGGAAGATTTGTGATCCATGGATATCAGTACCTTGGCTATGACCATACAAGTTCTTGGATACACCTATACTATTATGATTGGTTATCTTGTGAGAGGAGACTAACTTGGTGTCAAGATGGACAGTTTCCACCATTGAGCCTGATTTAATGTCATCAAGCCTTTGTCTTACCCCATATAAGTGTGTGATATATATCATGGATGACACATCAACTTTCGGTCTTCAATCGTTCACATTCATAGGATTACTCATAAGCATTGGTCAATAAAGTTATCATGCCTAAACTGGGAGATACTTGTGGTTGTATTAGCTCTATCAAATCCTTCATCCTGAGGTTGTATGGATGGTGAGATTATGATTGATATTTCTTTAGCTCTCTTTTACGAGGCTTTACCTAAAAACTACCAAAAGTGGGTGTGGCTAGGCGGTTTAATAGGGCTGTCAAAACACACATGATCTAACAAGAGATCCCCATGGTTCCCCCGGGACATTAGTGTGTGGGATGATCTTGGGGTTTAAACCATCCATTAAGCGTTTTAAAGGCTAGTCGACACTTATATGAGTTCTGATTGGTTAATTATAGGTTTTCAACCATTAACATTGAATTTTAATTGTTGAATTATTTCAAATCATGCTTGATGAATATCTAATGGTCAAGATTTATTGAACCAGATTAGGGCAGCATGGGATGACCTTAGATTGATGACCATAGTTAGCAAAAGGATGTGGACAGTTTGGGTGCATGGATTAGGAGGATAGACATGTTTCCTTCATATTAAGGTACATGGAATTTGTAGGGTGACAGAGCACCATACTTGAGTTTCTCCTAACATAATAATCTCTTATTTAAGATCTTATTCAAAAGGGAGAGAGCAAGAGAAGAATCAAACATGGTGAAGAGAGGTAGAGTGTAAATGTCGACCCACCTCTCCATCTCCCATTTGCTTTGACTACACGCTCTTTATCGTGTGCGTAGCTCACTTCTCGAACGGCTCAAGGTCAGATTATGGCCCCTATTAGGGATTCTAATACGATTTTTCCTTGTATTAAACCTTGGATAGAATTAAGAAAGACTCTCTTAGTTGGAGATCGACAATGATACTTTGTTCAGTTCATTATACCTAGATATAGACATGGGTGAATGATTGTTTTTTATTTATGAAATATGTAATAATCAAAATGGTGATATAAAAGTTTAACCAAAAGGAGTATATTTGATACATTGTGTTAGATCATTTTTTAAAAATGGTCAACTTCATTCCATGCAAAAGAATGGATGCTATTCATATCGCTAGCGTATTCATAATAGAGTTAATTCAACATCACAAGATACTAAAAATAATAATTTTGAACCCATGATTCAAAATTTATGGGCCATTTAAGACACATTTTATGAAAGCAGATGGAAAGTAAGCTTCAATCATGTAATGAATATCATCTTCAAATAGACGAAAAAATGTGGCAATAAAAAAGAGTTTTGGTAACATTTTGAAATTATTAACAAACAATAACTAATCTCAATGGGACTTGGCCTTTCCTTACATCACATTTTTCTACAATAGCTTAGTAAATCGTACAATTGGAAAAATCTCTATTTAAAACTGTAAATGAGAAAAGTTCACATCATGTACTTGACTTCGTACTATTATTGGTATGAGTTAATAAAGATGTTGATAGTTTTGTCAAATGTTCACGAATTGCAATATTTAAAGAAAAAAATTGAAAAGAGCAACCCGAGGTATAGAGAAGGTATGAATGAACACTGGCAAGAAAAGACATATTAAGAAAGTAACTTTGATATGATTTATTTTTTATAACATATTGAAATTATTAACTAACAAAACTAATCTCATTGGGACTTGGTCCTTCCCTACGTCATATTTTTCTACAATAGCTTAATAAATCATACCATTGGAAAAATCTCTATTTGAAACAGTAAATGAGAAAATTAGTTCACATTATGTACTTGACTTTATACTATTATTGGTACGAGTTAATGAAGATGTTAATACTTTCGTCAAACGTATCTACGAATTGCAATCTCAGAAGAAAAAGATTGAAGAGAACAACGCGAGGTATAGAGAAGTTATGAATGAACACTAACAAGAAAAGACATGTAAAGGAAGTAGCTGTATTATAATTAATTTCTGTAAAAAAAATTTGAGGGAAGCTTACGACAAGCTCAAGTCAAAGAAAATTGGCCCATGCCGATCGAGTCAAGAATAAATTAGCAGATAATGCTTGTGAGATCGAGTTGCCAAATAACTTACATATCTCATTGATTTTTAAATTAACATATTTAATTATCACAACAAGGTGTCTAACATGTAAGATAAAGTCATTGTCGATATGAATAAATAATCCCTGGAGAAAAAGAAAGAAGAAGTTAAACAAGCATTGCATATGAAGACCAATGATAGCCTATATAGCCTATACAAATAATATTTAGTGAAATAAAAGAACAAGCATATTTAGAATATACATGGATTATGGGTGACAAATTGAAAAGATTAGACCCTGATCTCTAATACTTGTAAGAATTGTTTAACTCATTGGAATTAAAATCTTTCTAACTCAAGGGGAATCATGTAGTCCACGGCCTACCAAGAGGTCAATATATGTAGATTTTGGATAGTTTGTTGTAAATTTTGGGGGTTAAATGTTAGAGATCAAATTTGTCATTTCTGCAATATATGCGGCATAATGTGGAAGATATGATTAAGGATTTTGAGGGTATTTAGAAATTTTATTTTCACTATTTTATGCCAAATAATTTTTGCTAGAATAATTTATTATCTTAAATAAATTATACATCAATTCGAAATTAAGTAAGATTGATTTAAACTCGATCGAATAGTATAAGGTCTTCATCAAAGATTGATAGAATTTGTTTTTAGAATCTATAAAATGGGTGGTGGTGTAGGTGGAGCAGGCATTCCATATTTTCTCAGCTATGAATTTTCTTAAATATTATAATAGAAGAAGTTAGATATCGATAAAACTATTTTTCCCTCTTTATAAAATGGGTGCATTCTTATCAATTTCTTTGTAATTTAGGTATCGAAATCTCATTGACTTGATAACGGGATTATCAAAAGTTTAAGTCAACTTAAGAAGTTGTTTGTGCGGAAAACTCTACCCCTAACTACTTGCATTATATATTATAGAGATCTTTTTTAGAAGAAACAATAAATTTATTCATAAAATGAAGAAAAAGTAATATGCGACCCAAGACAATGGGAGATTATCTTCACCAATAAATCCTTAGGCTACGTTAAACATTTTTAATGTCTCCATTTTAAATTCCAAGTGCAAATCCTAAACTAAGAACCTTACCTCTATTTCTCTAAATTATAACCTCTCTCAACTTGGCCAATTATGAAATGCTAGACCATTATGTTCCTTTTAAATGGGCCAAATGATGACTTGTAAATAAAATTCTATTAAAAGAGATAGGTATGAAAGTTCTCCGAAACGGAAATAAATATTAGCATGAAAGTTCTCTGAAACGGAAATAAATATTATTGGCTAGTTTCTTGCAATGAGATAAAGATTAATTATGAAATAATATTTGAATCCTATAATCTCAAACTCCATGAAATATGGGATATGAAGAGTGAAAGATGCATCTCCAATTTCCTTGCTCTGTTAATGTTTAGGGGTTTGAGACCTTCATCTCTCAATATTCTTCCTATTAACTATAACTTTTTGCATGTTTGCATGCTCATAACTTATTATTTAAATCACACCACAATGGAATCAAAGTTAGTTTATCATTGTTGTTATCATCGTTATCCAAGTCTTATCCTAACATTGGATCTTGTTCTGCCATCTCTAGTAAGACTATATTCTCAGTTAAATCACAAGTCATTTAGCATTTTTTTACTATTTTCCCATGTTCTTTTAGGTTTTTCTTTTATTCTATTATAGCATTCAATTTGAATTAACTAACTCTTGATCAATGCAGTTCTTGTTTTTTATTGCACATGGTTGAACCATTTATCTACTTACCCTCATCTTATTATTCATGGTAGCGTTTTATTTTCATTTCTTTTGAGTTATGCAAATCTTTTTGGAGCACGGAGACGGTAAAACCTTATATTTTGAATTTTGGTTATAACTTTATAATTGATGGTTACTAAGGAGCCATCTGGATGATGGAAAATTCTACTTTTAAGGGACTTATGAATCTTGGGAGTGGTCAATCTTAAATTAGTGATATTAGATCACTATTTTTATAAAGATTGAGAGACAAATTCTAATATTCATAAAAGTAAATAATTTTTAAAAACTAGGAATACTTAAGTACACCTAATTAGGATCGAAATGTATATGATAAAAAAATAATTATACTTATTGTAGTGTGATTGGACGGTATCTAATTGCATTCAAATGACAATAATATGATTGTTAGAGAATTTCAACTAGGGTTGAGAGAAATTATAACACATTTTCAGAAGGATTTTCAATCATGATTTTTGAAGACTAAGAAGTAGTAGTTGAAGTCATAAATTGTAATCCCTTGATGCCTCCAAATAAGTAATTTAAAGTAAACAACTAATTAAGCCAATTCATGATTAATAAAGAAAGAATCCAGATGAGCTCAAAAGATCAATGAACGACTCCACACCAAAATAATAGAAAATGTAGAGAGTAGAGCTGAAGTTCTAAAAATGTCTGGACATTTAATCAAAACAAGGATTGAGTATTGTCCCTACCTAGACCGAGCTCCTTTTGCCGCTGATGTGTAGGATTTGATTGGACAGCGGGTTGTGGTTAGAGATAAAGCCCATACAAAGTATGTTTGAAAGTTGTTTGGTACATTTTCTATATGTGTGTGTGTAGGAAATGTACTAAACAACTTTCAAACATACTTTATAGGCTCTCTCTCTGTGTGTGTGTGTGTGTGTGGCGCGCCGAGGCGATGCTCTGGTTGGGAGTTGTGGGCCAGCGTTCGGTGTGAGGAAACGCCGCGTGCGCGAATCCCGAGAGAATCTCTTCAAGGTGCCACATCAATCAATCAATCCCATCAATCCCATCATGTCAAGTACACATCAACTTTCACCCTTTCCCAAGCAAGCCCCAAAAGTCAAAAAGTTTCTTACAACCCATAACTCCTCTTACACATTTTGCCAAAAAAGTCAAAAAGAGCTCTTACACCCATCCCTCTCTCCCATCCATCACTCCATCACCCATCACTCCCTCTCTCTCTCCCTTTACAACTCTCTCTCTTATTCATTTTTTCAAATCCAATCTAAGCAAGAGAGCACCATACGTATGAACTTCTCCAAGCCTTCCCATGGTGAGAAATTTCATTTGTAAGGCCCACCTTTCCTACCCATTCATCTCTCATCTCAACTATCCATTTTTCATCTTCCTCCATCAAAGAGGAGCATAAGGAGCTAAGGAAGCCAAGGGAGCAAGAAGGTCAAGTGGTGGGTGCCTTGATAGGATAGATTTTGATATTTTAAAGATGGGCCAAGTGAGGCCAACCGATCAATGGTTTGGATCTCACTTTGGACCCTAAGATGTGGCCGATGGCCCACTTGGATCATCATGATTGTTCCATGATGGGGCCATTCTCCATGGACCCCATCATGATGTTTATTTTCTTGCATATTTAGGGTCATCTAGACCGTTCAATTTAGTGGAGAAGGGATCTCCACCGTTGGATTTAATTTTAATGGACCCACATGTAATGGGACCCACTTGATGTATGATTTAGTGCAAGGGAGGGCCCATAGTGCCGGGGTCCCTCCATCACACGGTCTTACTCTCTACCTCTCTCTCTTTTATTTTTATTTTATTTTGTGGTGATATTGAGGTCGTGTGGCCCACTTGAATGGACCCCCACTTGAATGGACCCCACCATGAAGCATGTATTTTGTTTATTTATTAGTGGGGCCCACCTTATATGTGTAGTACCCACACCATTCATCAGTGGTGGCCCACCTGAGCAGGCCCACCTTGTATGGCAGACCGTCCAGCGTCCCTGGACGCTGGACGTTTTTTTTGGGAAAACATAAATGCTAGCTTGGTTCAAGGCTTTGGGTGGCCCACTCATGTAGGCCCCACCTTGATGTATGTATTAAATCCATGCCGTTCATTCCTTTCCCAAGATGGTTTTAGGCGTTGAGCCAAAAGATGAGACCAATCAGATTTTCCGGCGGGCCATAACATGGCAAAAGTGGGCATACCATTGAAACATCCTCTATCACTTCTATACATCGAAACAGGCCCAATATTGGGCTTGTTTTGTGTCGTGAGGCATGGAGAGCCATTGAACGGAGTGGATTCTAGATGTGGACCCCTGCTGCGAAAACCACTGGAAATCATGAAATCAAAAATAAAAATAAAGGGCAACACAGCGCTCTGGTCGAGCAGGCGCACTGCGCGGCGTCGGCGGACGGACGTGCGTCCAGCCACCCACGGCCGTGGTGTGGCCCCACCTTGATGTTTATATACCATCTAAACCGTTCATGGGGTCCCCCCTGACATGGGCCCACCCCAAAATTCACATCCAAGACTCAGTGGCCCACATCAGTAGGGAGCAGTGGGATTGAACCTCTACCTTTGAAACCCATTTGGGGTCCACGAAGTTTTGGATCTGGGTGAACATTGCTCCCACCCTCCACCTCGGCCCACTCGCCTTATCAACCGGTTGGATGGAAAGTAAACATTACGGTGGGCCCCACATGGAGCCCACAAAATGTATGCGTTAATGTCCACCGTCTGCACGGACGGGGAGCCCACTGTGATGATTGTGTGGGGCCACTGTGATGTTCACAGTTGGGGGCCCTTATGCGTGCATGTGTGTGTGCGTGCGTGCGTGTGTGGTGTGTGCGTGTGTGTATATTTATATATATATATATATATATATATAATATTATATTATATATAATATCATATGTATTATATATATATATATAATATTATATTATATTATATCATATTTAACATAATATTTATTGGTGGGAGGCCCACCTCAGTTACTTGTGGCCCATGATTGAGGCCCACTTTGATATGCATGTAAGGCCAATGGGTCGAGGCCCATTTGAGGTATTAAGGGCCCATGGTTTAAGGCCCATTAAGACGTATTGGGGCCTATGGGTTGAGGCCCATTTGATGTGCATTTGGGGCCCCATTGGTGTGGCCCATTTGATACACATAAGGCCCATAAGATTAGGCCCATTTGATGCACTCTTAGGCCCACCGGTTATAGCCCATTGCAATGTACATAAGGCCCATTGGTGCAGCCCATTGATGTGGCCCACTTAATGAATATAGGCCCATATGATACGGCCCATTTGATGTATTGAAGGCCCAATGGGATATACCAAAGGTCCATTGCAATGTGCAATCCCAACATGATTTATGACAGTCGTGCCTTGGGAGCAATGTTGGTTTGACGTCCACATTGCAAGTATAATGTTGGTTAAATGTCTGCATTATGCCTTTTCCTAGGGCCCATTGTTGGGCCCATGCGTGTTATGTGTAGGCCGTCTAGGCCCATCTTCGTTATGATTATCATCCATCATATTTAGCATGTTTAGTTCCATGATTCATGACCATATGCATCATCCGTATGCTTGATATGAGGAATGACTCGATCATCGCATATGCCTTTGGGCAGATTGTTTGGGCCCCGACAGGGGTGTTGCCCTACATGAGCGCACGATACGCGCAGGATTGCCGTATGACGGATAGTGTGATTCATGCATTCGCATTATGTGATATGGTTATACGCCCTAGCGACATCGGGTCGTAGCCTCCAGCACGTATCGTGGTTGGCGGTGATTGGATACGAAAATACTTTCTACATGGGGTGCGATAGATATCCCCTGGGTGAAAGTTCCTAAACCCTTATGGTACCGGAGGTTGCTCCAACGTCTAGACCGAGTGGATGCATGAGCGCCGAGTGCCGATTATCGACGGTTGCGCTTTCCACCGTGTCGTGATCGGTTGGAAGGGGGTGCGGCCTTACCCGCCCGAGAGTAGAGGGCAATGCTAGGCTGAGTCTAGCTCGAGGAATGGGTCCGCTATTGACGAGCCGAGCCCGATATTGGCAGGCGGATAGTGAGGTCTTTTCCACTCACCTTATTGCGCGCGATGGGGCGGCAATCTGGCTTGGAGTGTACTAGACCCCGATGATATCCCAGATTTTTGAGTTGTATTGACATGTGGACTTAGATGAGGATTTGTATGCTTGAGTTGCATTTCGCATTGCATGGCCTTGGTATGACCGACATCATTCCTTGCACCGCATGGCCTTGGTACACTAATGGTATTCTTGGCATTCATCGACTTGTTCCGCATTATTGATATTGCATAACTACATTATCACCTCGAGCATACACTTTCACCATCCTCTAAGCTTTATAAGCTTATGCACGACCGCTATGCGTGCGGTGACGTTGAATCGCAGTCACGAGGCTTGGGCGCGAGATGATCTTTTGGAGCTTTTGGTCTATCATCATTGTATTTCCTTATGCTCATTGTACTTGTAAAGTTTTTTATTATAGTGGAAATGTGATGGAGTTTTTGGTTGTTGTTTGTGGGTTATGCCTTTGGTTATGCTTATTAATAGAATGATGTTGAAAATCCTCCTTGTAGCATCCCAGGATCGGAACCTAGAAAATGTATAGAGTAGAGCTGGAGTTCTGAAAATGTCTGGACATTTAATCAAAACAAGGATTGAGTATTGCCCCTACCTGGACCGAGCTCCTTTTGCCGCTGATGTGGTAGGATTTGATTGGACAGCGGGTTGTGGTTAGAGATAAAGCCCATACAAAGTATGTTTGAAAGTTGTTTGGTACATTTTCTATATGTGTGTGTGTAGGAAATGTACTAAACAACTTTCAAACATACTTAGAGAGAAACTAAAATCCCACAACATGAGAGGAGGAAGCCTTGTCCAGGTAAGGGTAGTAACTAATCCACATTTGTTTAATCACTTAGAAATGAACATAGATTGAGTATTGCCCTTGCTTGGAACAAGCTCCCTTCATGTAATATGATAAAATTTGATTGGATGTTAGGACCCTATTAGAGGTGGGGTTGGTCAAGCACGTACTGATCAGCCAAATAAATTTCAATCTGCGTGGACTCATCTTTAACAGTGACTTGCTACCCAATTAAACTACACGATAGGACGAAAGAATGAGGAACAATACCTAGTCCACGTCCTCAAAAATCTACTTTAAATGCGCATAGATTACAAGTAACAAATTTGGGGCTTAAATGTCATATATTACATTTGTCATTTGTGAAATATTAGAGCTTAATGTGAAATATATGATTAAGGATTTTAAGTGTATGTGGCATACTGTTTTTGTTATTTTAGGCCAAATCTTCGTTGGTAGGATTTTTATTATCTTAAAAAATTATATATTGATTTAAAATTAATTAAAATTGATTTAAACTCAATCTAATATTTGAAGATTTTCTTAAATATTCATAGGGAATTGTCTTTAGGATCTATGAAATAAGTGGTTGTGTTTAAAGTATTCAACATTTTCTGATTTGTAGGTTTTCTTCAGTATTATAAGGAAATAAGTTTGATACCAATAAAATTATTTTTTCTCAATATTTAAAAATTCTTATGAGTATACCCTTATTAATTTCTTTGCAATTCAAAATCCCGTTGACTTGATAATTGAGTTGTTAAAAGTTTAAGCCACCTTAAAAAGCTATTTGTATGAAAAACCTTGCTGCTAGCTACTTGCATCAAAAATTGTAGATATTTTTTTTAGAAGCAATAATA